>NC_059327.1:166498923-167811066 GCF_018350155.1 Leopardus geoffroyi
GTTGGATACTTAACACAGTGAGCCACCAGGTGCCCCTGTAGTATTTTCCTTTTTTTTTTTTTTAAGTTTATTTATTTATTTTGAGAGAGAGAGAAAGCATGAGTGGAGGAGGGGCAGAGTGTGGGAGAGAGAGAGAATCCTGAGCAGGCTTCTACCCTGTCAGCCCAGAGCCCAACGGTGGGGCTCGAACTCATGAACCACAAGGTCATGATCTGAGCCGAAGACAGACACTTAACCAATTGAGCCACCCAGGCATCCCTAGTATTTTCTTTTCCTTTCTTTCTCTTTTTTAGTGTTTATTATTATTATTTTATTTTATTTTATTTTATTTATTTTATTTTTGAGACAGAGAGACAGAGCTGAGCGGGAAAGGGCACAGAGAGGGAGACACAGAATCTGAAGCAGGTTTCAGGCTCCGAGCTGTCAGCACAGAGCCCAAAGCGGGGCTTGAATTGACAAACCATGAAATCATGACCTGAGCCAAAGTCTGATGCTTAACCAACTGAGCCACCCAGGTGTCCCTAGTATTTTCCTTTTCAAAACCATATTTATTTTTTAGAGAATAAAATATGACATTTGATGTTCCTTACTTGATATTTTTGTTATTTTCAAATGTATTGGTTTGTCTTTTCATGTTTATAATTTTCTTACTCCTTTTTTCTTCAAAGTTATTTTTTTTCAAACATCTGGCGTTGAATGCTTAATTATTTTCTTCAAAAAGTGTAAAGCATGAAATTAACTTCAGAGTATAAATTTTAACATGTTTCAAAAATATTGACAGGCAGTATTCTCATTCTATTTATTTTAAGAAGGTTGGTAATTATATTGTTGAAGGTTTTCCCCCGTGGCAATTCATGATTATTACAGACAAATAAAAATCAAGAAAATAAATAAATAAATAAATAAATACTCTTACCACCTAGAGATCTAGAGATCTCAAAATTATTCTGGGTAGTCATTTGGTAAGCAGGCATCAAAGACTCTTTTTTTTTTCTTTGTATACATTTACAAAAGTAATGTAACATGTAAACTGCTTATAATGCTTCACTTTCCTTACAAAAATATATGATAGAGATGCTATTATGTCAACAAATCTATCTTTTATCATCCCTGCTGATTGCAAGGTAAGCCTTCAATGAAGATTATTATAATGTATCTAACTAATCATCCATAATGAGGCATTTTTTCCCAATTTTTCATCAGTGTAAACAACACAGTAATGAGCATTTATGTACTTCTGTCTCTGTCTGTTTATCTATCCTCCCCATATATGTTATTTGCCTCTCTGATTATGTGCTTTGGATATAACAGTATATAGTATATAGCTGAGTATGTGAGTCCTTGCTTCCATTTTCTTGGAATTGAATCTCTTTACTTCCCACTCAAAATGTGAGTTTAGGCTAGTCACCTAGGCTCTCTGTGACTGAGTTATCTCATGCATGTCTAAGTAATAATATTGACCTCATAGGATTTTAGTGAGAATTAAACATGACAATTCATGTTAACTACTCACAAAAGTGCCTGACAAATATTGTCAATAAATGTGAGCTGTTATCATTTGGATTTATTTCTAGAAATGAATTTCAAAAGGTCAGAAAGAATTCACACTTTATTGTGATGTAAGATTGCTAACATACCATTTGAACACAGAAGATTTTTTTTTTTTTTACGTTTATTTATTTTTGAGACAGAGAGAGACACAGCATGAATGGGGGAGGGGCAGAGAGAGAGAGAGACACAGAATTGGAAGCAGGCTCCAGGCTCTGAGCCATCAGCCCAGAGCCCGACGCGGGGCTCGAACTCACGGACCGCGAGATCGTGACCTGAGCTGAAGTCGGACGCTTAACCGACTGAGCCACCCAGGCGCCCCGAGAAGATGTTTACAAGATAGTTTCTCCTACAGTAAATAGGCCCTTTAAAAACAAAAACAAAAACAAAAACAAAAACAAAAACAAAACATTGAAATGGAAGCTGCTTTTTTTTCCCTTTCTGGTTGTAGGCATTGAATCCAAAGAACAGTTCTAAAGTAATAGAATATATCAGGGAAAAGTATCTAGAGAAAGAGATGGAAAATTCTGCCACTTTGAGAATGAAAGAAAAAGTAATAACATATAAATCTAGAAACATCATTAATATTCAATATGTATTTCTAATTGTTCTATTGTTCTCAATCCAGTTAATGCCCATATCACAGTATGTGTACAAATATCATCTTAGGGAGTCATTTCATCTGTCTGTAAGAGTATTAGGAGAATTTATATTTAACAAATAAAGCTTTACTTCAAATAATAGAATTGTTGCATTTATAAAGGAGGCTTATATTAAAGAAGTGTAAAAATACCATCTGTCTTTATTTTGTGAATACTGTTAATGCACTCAGTTAGCCATGGAATATTCTGCTGGATAGGTTTTTGTCAGAAAAAGATGGAATCATTTCTGTAGATAGCCTATGATGTTTTCCAAAAAATCACTTATACTGCATACATTTATGCCAACAGTCTTAAGTAATAATCTAAATAAACATTTTTTGGACTAAATACAATTCATTGCCAAATGGTTCATTGGTCTGTCATTGTGGGTGAACCCTAGATTACTTCAGGGGCAGAGAGATTTATTGACATTAGGAAGGCTATGTATCTAACACTCTTATATCCATATGGAGTTCTCATCAATTTCACCATGGGCTAATGATAACATGACACACAGACTTTGTGGTTAGGCCAGAGTATGATTTAATTTTACGTAATTAACAATTCGTAAAAAATAAATATATTGTTAAATGAAAGACATTTAGGTTAAAAGAGCATAATCAAAGAGCATTAAAGAAAAACCTACATTTGCTTACTAAGTAGCACAAGTAAGCCTTTCATATAGACCTTAGGCTCTCCTGTGTACTTTTCTTCTCCCTTGTGTTAATGTTAGTAAGTGAAATATAATGATCCTATGGAGATAATTATCTCTTTTATTCTTAAGTATAAAATGAACTCTCATTACTTGCTTTTACGACCTTAAATATATTTAGGTGGGGCTAATATCCAAGGTTTACTGCTAGAGATCACTAGTATATGTAACCATCAGCATGCTATATTGCCTATCTCATTTAAAAACTGGTATCATATGACTTCTACCACCAGCTGGGATAGAGTAACAGGGACTGGATTTACCCTCTTATTTGGAACAACTGAAATACTGTATAAAATATAAGAAACAATAGTTTCATGATTGTATATCAGGCAAAAAAAAGACCATGATCCTTGAGCATGGTGAGAGCTATAGTTGGCCCAGAGTAACACTTGGAGAGAGTTTCCAGGCTGCAGTACAGAAAGTGAAAACCAGGAAAAAGCCAGTGGTCTCCTGCATTGAGGATATGGGGCTGGAAGTAGTTTTACTTACTAAATGGGGAGCAGATAGAGTTGGCAGGACAGAGTGGTAGAGAGAAGAGATTCATGGAAAATGAGCTCTGAAAATCTGCAGAAGGTCTGGATTCTGGAGTCTTCAGCTGATATGGATCAGTGGATGTAGGTCAAGAAACTGCCCCAGGCTGGGGAAAAAAGAAAATGCCCCAAAGAGTAACAAAAAACAATACCAAGAACTCACACAAACCAGGAAAAATGCGTGTTCCCAGCAGCCAAAGAGGATAAATCTCACAATTCATCGGGCAATGAGTAGTAGACTCAGACAAACTTTGCTTCAGGAATGGGGCAAAATTAGCCTTAAACTAAATGCTTTTCTGATCCTGCCAAGCAAAAACTAAATGTTTTGAAGTAAATTAACCTTATCATAAAATAAATTTCAAGAATACTTATAGATAAGTGCAACAATATATTTTACATGTATATACATATATATATACACACACACATACATATCTATACTATAAACATAGTCCATATATGTATGCACATATATACACACTATATGGACAACTGATATTGCATGTTTTGATGAACAATACATTTTCAAGTAGATAGCCACATTATAGATGAATACTCTATTAGAAGCGTGGTGCCTTCATTTCAATCTGCTGATTAATACTATTTTAGGATTCTGACCAAAAAAGAGAATGGCAAATATGTGAATTATACCTCTACACCAAATGATAACGTGATACATGACACAAAGGATTTACATTGTAAAATGCATTTTGGCAGAATTATACTTTCATCTGGCACACTGAAGCCAGAACACATTGAAGTAGATCATTTCACATAGTGCCACCAATACAGTTTATCACATTAAATTAATAATTTGCAGGATTAATTCAACTAGGCTTGCAGTGTTCTTTGCTTTCACCCTTAAAATTTTTATAGTTTTAAAGCAGTCATAAGCATAATGAGTTTATACCTAGTTTTATTTTTCTGCATGTCAGATAAATAATTTCACTGAGACAACATGAGATTTTTTGAAAAAAATTCACATAGTAATTAATTTAGACTTTTACAGATCTCTTGTACTATATACATGGAGAAGAAGTTCCTACCATCGGAGAGGATGGTAATCATGTCTAAACACATTGTAACTATTAACTTTGGAAGAGAGTCTTGAATTCAAAGTGGAAATATGTTATCTCTTTTTGGTCTCAATAATTTTCTTCTTTTCCTCTATTAAAATGCAACTGTTTGGCATTCCATTTACTTTCCATATCTGTGCTGTGTAAAGTACAAAACAAACAAAAACAAAACAAAACAAAAACTTGTGCCTCGCCAGAAATTTCAACCCAATATCTGTAGGAGATGGAGGTTTGGGGGGGAGGGTAGACCTCTTGTTTCCTCTTGTTACTAAAATCGTGCTTCCTTGCCAGTGTATTTCACTAGTGCAGCATCAATGCAAAGAAACACAGAATCAGCTTGTATTCATTGGTGGCACGCAAGAAAAAATAGCCGTAGGCAAGTTAAATGAAACGATGATTTATTAGGAGGCTATGAGATGACAAAAAACCTAAAAACCTGGCCTTAGAATAAAATGAAAATGGTAGCAGCCCCAGGGATCTAGGCAGGCAGGCAGTGGAGACAATCCCTTAAGAATACCCCCTTGGAACTGAATGGGCTCCATCCATGTGCTGGCTCTTATGCCTTCATAACAAAATTATGTCCATACTTAGCAGCTTAAAACAGCCATTTTATCATGCTTATGGATCTGCAGGTCAGAAATCCAGACAGGGCCCCTCATATTGAGGCCTTAGCTAGAAAGACACAACAAAACGTCTATGTCTGGATACTGAAATGATTTCCAGGCCTCCTTATTCTCAGTTGACAGTTGATGCTAGCTGTAAGTTAGGACTTCAACTGGAGCACTTTCACAAAGTCTGTCCATATGGTGTGGGCTTCCTCACTACATAAAGGCCTCAGGGCACTTAGAAATTTTGTGTCCACTTGGGGTGCCATAAAAAATGTCCCAAAAAGAAGGCAAAAGTTTCACTGCTTTTTAGAACCTAGCCATAGAAGTCATATAATGTCATTCCCGCCATATCCTATTGGTTGAGTTAGCCATAAGTCTGTTCAGATCCAAATGGAAAAGATAGATTCCACTTTTCAAAGTGTGTGTGGTAACACTACCTATTAATGTAGGAGGCCATGTGGGTTGAGAGATGTTGCAGTCACCTTTGGAAAATATCATCTGTCAATACCTCTTTTCTCTTTACACAGAAGCACACATTTGATTCCAGTGGACATCTCAATGGATAGGTTTTATGTCTATATTTCTGTCTAGGATTTCACCTTCTTTACCAGGAAGAAGGTGCTTTGTGGAGAAGAAGGTCTTCAGATTTCGAGGAAGGGAAACATCTGAGGGAAATGGAGGCTGGAGGAAATATCAAAGAAGAGGGTTGGAGTCCAGTGTGCCTTTTGGTATCATAAATGTCACAGCGGCAGGCAAAATAGACCAGGGGCAATGACTCTATGAACTTCATAAGATTTCTTAAAACTTTGAATTTTCCTTTGTTTGTTCTTCAGGCTGTTTCCCCAAAGGGATTTGAAGTAAAAACCTTCATATCAAAAAAGCATGCATTTGTTCAAGAAAATGTTGAGCTGGAGTAAAGACAAACCACTAAGGAGCAAATGTGAGAGGGGAAAGAGCCCCAAAAGAAAGTGGGTGTACTGCTAACAATTAAAGAGGAAGGAAAAGCAAGCTGGGTCCATGGGGATCACACAGGGAAAAAAGAACATAACGGGAAATTGGCCTTCACCTCACACATAGCCCTGCAAGTTTTATAATCTGAAATCCCGAGAAAAGTGATACAATGGCTTAAAGCAAGTCTACCATTAACTATGCCAGCCACATCAAACTAGTTACAAAAATTTAAACATGACAGATGTCTGGATGTAAACCAGGAACTGTCTGCAGTGGCTAATGTAGCATTGTGACTCTTTTCTCTTAAACCTTCCCATTGGTTCTACCTATGTTCTCCTTTTCCCTCTTTCTTTTCTATACATCCCTTTTTTGTTTATTTTTAAGTCATTTTTAGTGTTTGCTCTCCTTTTACAATTCGTGAAAGTAGAAAAAGAAATGAAAACATTAAAAATCATCTAATGCCACATCTCATTTTAACAAAAAGGAAGCAGCCTCAGAGAAGTACCAATGTACATGCTCAGAGTCGGTGTAGATTCTTGGTAACAGCAGAGATGCGAACGAACGTTGCTGTACTTACCATTCATATGTTTCCTAGTTTATGAGACTGCCTTTCCAGCCTAGCTTGAGGCTGAAGTCCCAGACAAAGAAAATTATAAAATTATCAAAAGTTCCCTATGTCAGTTTGAGCTCTCTGGGGAAGCTGATGGCAAGACAGAATTAGAAAGGCATGAGATTTATTGGGAGAGGTACCTATGAAGCATAAAGAATAAGAAGAATGAAAGAAAGGGAGAGAGGCTTCAGATCACAATGCTAGTCTGACACTGTGAAGGAGAAGGGAAAGAGAGAAGAGACTCTGATTGCTGTAGAGTTCTGAGAAAGTGTCAGCTAGGTTGATGGAGTGTCCAGAGCAAAGATTAATCTTTAGAGGAGTCCCACATTGGGCAGAAATGTCTCAGCTCTAATATCACTAGTCATTGTTCAGCCATTGGCTGAGAGGAGCCTGGGGTAGTAGGAGGAAGACAGGAGGGGTGAGAACACTGCAGTGGGTCCCCAAAGTGTAGTAGCTGCAGGCTTGGTTAACTACCCTCCTTGCAGCAGATTTTCTCTTGAAGTAGGTCTGAGTCATACACTCTAATGACAGTCTTGGTTTGCTTCTGTATAACTTACTTCAAACAGGTCTGTAGTGAAGTGGGTAAGTGAATTAGTTGTCTTCTGCTGTGTAACAAATTACCACAAGCATAGTGGCTTGAAACCACATACAGGTATTATTTCACAGTTTCTATTGGTTGAGTCTGAGCCTAGCTTCTCTGGGTCTTCTTGATGGTTACCATTTAAGTGTCAGCCATGATTCCATTCTCATCCGAGGCTCAACTTGGGAAAGATATAGTTCTCCAAGCTCATATGGTTGTTGGTAGAATCCAATTCCTCACAGATCATCCGTTCATAAGCTTCAGTTTCTTCTTGGCTGCTGACCAGAGACTGTCCTCAGTTCCTTGCTCTGTGGCTTTCTCAATAAGGCAGCTTGCTTTTTCAAAGCCAGCAAGGGAGAGATTCTTCCAGCAAGGTGGACATTATAATCTTATGTAACATAATAATGTCCACATAATTGTTTCTATCCCATCATTTTTGTTGTATTCTATTGGCCAGAAGCAAGTCACAGGTCCCACCCCTACTCAAGGGGAGGTGAATAGAGAAGGGCAGGAGTACCAGGAGACGTGGATAATTGGGCCATCTTAGACTGTCTGCTACAGTGAGAGGTTGTGTTCACTGTCCCCAAAGGGCTATTGGGCTTTTGTATACTTGAGCACTCGAATTCTCCCCTCTGAGACTAAACCTTGAAAAATTCAAATATAGGGGTGTTGGATTCATGATCTCAAATTATTTTGAACATTCATGAGTAGAATAAGTTTATTCACTTGTTGTAAGTTATATACATTATCAGAATGGGTTTGATGGGAAAGTTGGAAGACATTGAGTATGTGAGTTTTCTAATGACTGAAAATATTTTTTCCTCTGCCCATTATATTCCACACCTGCTGATACACTCTTTCACTTAGATTCATCCAAACTGGATCAAGTCACTTAATATTCTTGAGCTTCTGTTTCCATACCCATTATCTCCTGCTCCCATCTTAGGAGCCTTAGGCACCTGAAGTTATTCCTTCAGCTATGAGCGCTCTCCCCAGACTTTGCAATCATCTTCTATAGGTCATTTCTCAAAAGGCATTTTCTCAGTGAAATCTATCCAACCAATTTATTTTAAATTGCAAGCTACCCCTTCCTTCAATGCTCTTGATTCTTTTTACCATGCTAAACTTTTACTTATGGCTTTCAAGTACACCATATATCATTACTCACTTATTAGATTTTTTTTTTACTGTCTGTCTTTGCCTTTAGAATGTAAATTTTATGACAGCAGAGATACTTGCCACTTTTGTTCATTCATGTAGCTCAAGTACCTAGAGAAACAATGTCTGGCAGATAGTAGGCGCTCAACGAAAAATACTTATAGAATGAATTAATGTCTTAAAACAACTCTCCATGTTGGTGTTATTATTATTTCCTTCAGGTTACAAAGCAGCCAACAGATGAACAAAGAGGCAAGAAAATTTCTCTGATTGTTCAAATAATAATTGACAGAACCCAAGTCAAAGGCAGATAGTATGATTATAGAATCTGAGCTCAAAAAAACGTGCAATATTGCTTTGCATTGAGAGAAAGGAAAACAACATGCAAACCTTAAACGTTCACATTGCCTGTAAAAACAGATGACCCTTCTTAACAATTTTGCTTCTCTGTCCCATTACCACATCCCATTACCATGTCCCCAGTTTAAACACACATTTGCAGAATTTTTAGAAAATTACAATATAACAAGAAACAAGTCCATCACACAGATGCATATTTTACATTTAAGTATTGTTAAAATTTCCCCTCAAATAATATAAGCAATATTATCCCTCCCAGAATTCTAACATTTTTCCTTTGTAATTGAAAAAATCAAGAGTAGAAAGAAAGCAACTACAATTGATGTGGTTCTTTTTAGTGCATCTTTCTAGATGAATCCTTAGCAAGAAGAATGACTGAGGAGATTTAATTTAATGACTGGAGGTTTTCAAGCAATTTACAGATCTCAATATTTGGTGTAGTTGATTATTCTTCATGGCTCTTACTCCCTTTCAGTAAAATATGCCTTTACAGTCAAGTTCCACATCAAAATCTGGGTCAAAATCATCTAAGATTGACCTTGAAGGAAACTACAAAAATAGGATGATAATGGCATTATCTAATCAGGGAATTCCTGAGCAAGTTCATTGTCACCATGAATGCTTTTAATAAATATCTTTCACAGGTAGTTTTCCTAATCCCCAACTATGCTGTGAGAATCATTATAGAAAAGTTCTGGATTAGGAGTCAGGAAACCCAATGTGTAATGTTGTAACTGTTGTTGTCTTATAGTGTGGCTTCATGTAAATAATTTTTCCTCTGTGGGTCTCAAATATTTCATCAGTTGGAGGGTTATGGTGTGGCTTCTACTGTGATTTCCAGCCCTAATAAGACCTATGAATCCATGAAAAGTGAGGAAGCCATCCTTAATAGTAAGGTTACATGAAGCAACATTCCTTGCTGAGACTGTGATTTAAAGTCTGCTAAACTGAAATTTAGGATCTGCGTATATCTAAAAAACTGGTGAACAGATGGCTCCAGTTATCTGCTGGCTTTATTTTCTGTGAATGATGGAAGGGGTCTCAAGGAGGACAGTTGTTATTCACTTTCTTTAGATATTGAATCAGTCAGCCATTGTCAACAACAAAACATATAAAAAAACACCCCAAACTACAGTGGCTTGCAACAAGAAAGATTTATTCATATGCTCACAGGTCAGGACATTGAATGGTTTGCTGATCTAAGCTGGGTCCATTGAGCAGCATGCTTCAGGCTGTGTATAAGCTAAACCTAGCTCTAGGATATCAGCTGGGTTCAAGGTTCATATTTATTTCATGTGGTTTGTTCTAGGGACAAGTTGATGGGGCATCAGCTGTTATGAAAAATTATGGCAGATTTCTGAACCATAAGAGGTAAGCCAAACCATGCAGTCATCTAAGGCTTCTGCTTCTGTTGTACATGTCGGTATCACATGGGCCAAGGCAAGTCATGTGACCAAGCCTAACATTAAGGAGCCAGAAGGTATATTCTGTCCAGCACGAGGTATATGGCAGGCATGTTGATGTAGGGTAGTGAAGAATTACCATTAATGGTCCAATGTATCACAGAGGCAAGATGAAGGGAAACACACGTGCTCCTGAAACTAGCCTCGTGGACAGGTTTGAACCATATCAAAGGAAAAATAAAAAGTTTTCCCAATTTGGAAAAACCTCACAGGATTTATCAAGATTCAGGCCTTAGTAAGGACTGGAGGAACATAGTGCTGTTTTGCTCATGGGAGATCATTACAGTGTTCTGTTTAAGGTGGAGGTGTCTGGGTGGCACCACCGTGGGCTGGGAAGCAGTGCAACGTAGGGCACCAGCAGCATCAGTGACACTGGTTTGTGACCCTCAGGTGCCTCTTAAAGTGGTAGCCCTCACTGAAGAACACCAGGACTTGAGCAGATTTGTTCATAAACCAATGTCTCTTTTTCCCGCAGTGGTGGTGGTGGTGGTCGGGTCTCAAAATTAAATGGAGAAAATAAGTGTTAGGACTGAATCATATTGTTCTGCAAATTCATATGCTGAAGTCCTAACCGCCCCCCCCCCCCGACCCCAGAACACTTCAAGATGTGACTGTGCTTAGAGATAGCAATTAGGTTACATTAAATCACAAGGCAGGGCCCTACTCCAATAAGACGTGTGTCCTTATAAGAAGAGGAAGAGACACAAGGGATGGACACGCACAGAGAAAGGCCATGTGAGGACACAGCAAGAAGGTGCTGTCTGCAAGCCAGGAAGAGATGCTTCAGGAGAAACCAAAGCTCCTGACACCTTGATCTTGGACTTCCAACTCCAGAGTTCTGAAAAAAATAAATTTCTGTTGCTTAAGCCACCCAGTCTAGTGTCTATTTTGTTGACACAGCCGTAGCAAATGAACACAGATTTTGGTATTGAAAAGCGGGACGCTGCTGTAACCAATACCTACAAATGTGGAAGTGGGATGGGAGAGGCAGGAAGGGTTTTAAGGTGAATGCAGAAAAGGATGGATTGCCTTGATGGGACTGTTGGTAGAAGTCTGAACATTTACAGATGATGCTCATGAGCTCCCAGATGCAAATGAGGAACGTTAATCGGAAGCTGGAGGTAAGGCAATCTATGTTATAAAGTGGCAAAGCACTTGGCTGAATTGCGCTTACTGTTTTGTGGGAAGTGGAACTTGTTTGTGGTGAACTTAGATATTTATCTGAGGAGGTTTCTAAGAAAGAAAAAATGTGGAATCTAAGACACAAAACAAACAAAAAACAAACAAGCTCCTAAATACAGAGAATAAACGGGTGGTTGCCACAGGGGAAGTGGGTGAGAGTATGGGCAAAACAGATAAAGGGGATTAAGAAGCACAAACTTCCAGTTACAAAATAAATAAGTCACAGAGATTGAAAATACAGCATAGGGAACATAGTTAATACTAACATTGTATGGTGATAGATTGTGGCTATGCTTATTGTGGTAAGCAATAAGTAATGTACAGAATTATCAAATCATTCTATTGTACACCTGAAACTAATATAACATTGTATGTTAATGTCACTTCAATAAAAAGTTTAATGAATTTTTAAATGTTTTACAAATAAATAAAATTATATTAAAAGAATAATACTAGTTCCAGGGGTGACTGAGATGTTAAAGGGACATTGTTCAGCATGAGAGTTTGTGTCCACAAACGTGATGTGGAAAGGCTTGATCTTGTGTTTTTTGGAGTGAGTTGAGCAGTAACTTACATTTGCTAGAAAGAGAGGAGGCTCCCCACATCCCATTGTCAATATTTCACAAGGGTTTTAATATACAGCTGCTAAGCATCATTGGAAAATGCTGCAGATCTCTGAAATTAATTGAAAACTGAGAGGAAATTTTTTTTGTCCATAGTAAGCTCATTGGCAGCTTCTAAGGAAGACATTTATTTCAGTCGGATAATAAGAAAGTTCCAGCTTAATGGAGCCATGCATTAAAAGATGGTGTACTCTTGTCAGATATTCTTTTTTTTGTTGTTGTTTTTGAGATTTTCTGTTCTGGATTTTTATGTAAAATTGCCATTTTTAAACATCAGGAAGTAGTTAGAATTAGGTATGGCAAAAGCAAAGGACAGTGTCTATGCCCATTTGTAATCTCTGGCTTGCAAAAAGTGATGGAGATGAAAAGAATAAGCAAGTCTCATAGAACAGGTAAGGTTGTATAGCATAGCAAAAATGTGTAGTGCAGCCTTTAAGCTTGGCCATAGTTAGCAGTATGGGGTTGGAGCAAAGGAAATGGAGGGCTCTGCCTAACATAGAGGTTTTGTTATGAGGCACCTGGGTGACTCTGTCGGTTAAGCAGCCGACTCTTGATTTCGGCTCAGGTTAAGACCTCACAGTTCCTGAGTTTGAGCCCCGTGTCAGGCTCTATACTGACAGTGTGAAGCCTGCTTGGGATTCTACCTCTCTCTCTGCCCCTCCCCTGCTCATTTGTGCTCTCTCTGTCTCTCTGAAAATAAATAAATAAACTTTAAAAAAATATCTCTTAAGAAGTTCTGGTTTGTGGGTCTGGCAGGTGGTTGAGAGACAGAATGGAATCTGTGTATGAAGGGAGGGGCATTCATGAAGCCCATGGTTGGCAAGCTAAAACAGCCTGGAAATGCACTCTTTTCTCTTTCAAGGATGAACTTATAGAAAGGATAAATAATAGATAAACTTTCAGAGCCACAGAATGAGACACGTGAGGCCCCTAGAATGCAAAGTTTAAGGAGGCACTTACTCGCAAGGTCATGAAGGTTGAGGGTCAGGGTTTGCACAAACCTAGGAGTGAATGCCTGCTCACATTGTGTTCCCTGGACGCCATCAGTTGCCTCGCCTTAGACCAGTTCTGGTGCTTACATTATGTTAAAAACATATTTATTTACTCTTTTCTCATATGATATGGCCATGTTTCAGGTTTGGGAATAGCACATCTCAATGCAGAGTAGTAATAAAAGAGTATCAAAAAGGAAAAAAAAAATCAGGACACTAATGGCCCATTTTGTGATGACAAATTTGCAATGATTTGTCCCGGCAAATCAATGTTTATTTTGTACTTATAGATTTTTAATTATGTCTCCGAACTGTATTATAATTTCACTTTCCTGGTTTATATATTTATTCATTCAAAGGTATTTATTGAGTTCCTACCTAATGTGCCCGTCCTTGTGCCTAGCGGTGATTATGCATTGGTGAATAAAACGGAAAGGTGACCTCCCCTTTGGAGTGGATAAATGAGAGAAAAGGAGGCATTTAACATGTATATAAGTAAAATAACATGTGCTTATCACTGTGGTAAGGACAATAAAAGAAAAAAAGATGCAGGAATATCTACTGCTGTTGGTTCATATTACATAAAACTGTTAAGGATCACCTCCAAGACCTAAATAATGAGGGAGATCAGCCATATACAAAAAGTTTGGGAGTGTGGTGTGGTTGAAGAGAATTCCTGCTGGAAGTCCTGGGACCTTTGAGAAAGTAAACCATATAACATCTTTTCTTTAAATATTAAATTTTTAATGTTTATTTTTGAGAGAGAGGCAGAAAGAGACAGAGAGAGACAGAGAGAGAGAGAGACAGAGCATGAGTGGGGAAGGGCAGAGAGAGAGAGGGGGAGACACAGAATCCCAAGCAGGCTCCAGGCTCTGAGCTGTCAGCACAGACCCTAACACGGGGCTCCTGAATGCATAAACTGCAAGATCATGACCTGAACTGAAGTCAGACGCTTAACGACTGAGCCACCTGGGCGCCCCCTTTTCTTTAAATATTAAAAATAAAATTGCAATAATTCACACATGCTTTAAAAGATAGGAAGATATTTTTTCAAGTATGTAGAATAAAAACAAAACACATATGGTCATATCAGGAAGATACTATTATTAAAGTTAGTTTTTGTTTCTTTCTCGTTTTGTCCCATGCCACACTTCAGTAAAATTCATATTATTCCTTGAATATTCTTCTGCTCTTCTCTCTTCTTTCATTTCCTTCTCCTACTCTTCCTTTTTATACTTACACATTAAGGAATGATGTAATTTTAATTTTAATTTCTTCTCGTTTAAAGCTACTCTTGAACGGGGCGCCTGGGTGGCTCAGTCGGTTAAACATCTGACTCTTGATTTTGGCCCAGGTCATGATCTCACGGTTCATGAATTGTGGCCCCACATGGGGCTCTGTGCTGACAGCTCAGAGCCTGGAGCCTGCCTAAGATTCTCTCTCCCTCTCTCTCTGTCCCTCCCCCACTCATGCTCTTTTGCTCTCTCTCTCAAAATAAATAAAAAACATTAAAAATTAAAAAAAAATAAAGCTCCTCTTAAAAATTTAAATTTTCATTACTGTTGTGAATGAGGTCTGGTCTCTATATTTTCTTTTCCTAATTTTCATAATCTACATCGTCTAAATGTTTCACTGTAGAGAAATTTTTAAAATAGAGAAAATTCTAATGCAGAAAGAAAAATCACCCACAGTATGTTATCTGGTTAATGTTTGCAGCATAATCTTCAGGGCGTATGTTTACATTTATAAAATAGAACATCTTTGTCGGTCATGGGTAATGATTATATTTTGTAACTATTATTTACTTATACAAAAGAAAGTATTCAATTTTTCTATATGTTGCTTGCATATGCCATTATCCCATTGTGCCTAATCACTAATCAAGTGCATTATCTTCATCTATTGAAGTAATCATTTTTTTAAATATTTTACCAATCGATGAATAACAGATTAAATTTATAGATTTTTTGGAACAGTAATGACCTTGCATTCCTGGGACAGAATGATCTATCCATCGTATGTTATTTCTATTTACTATGTGTAAATTTATATAGATTACAAAACTTACTACAATTGCAAATTCCACATGCATTATATATCAAAACTGTTCCTCTTTACTTATAAGAGAATCTTCTAGTAGAACCTAATACTTCCTCCATGTTCAGCACTTTTCCTTCAAAGGCTAATATTTCTTTGACCTTTCCATATCTTACTCTAAAGTCCAGTTATCTGACATCAAAAATGTAATTTTATATTTTTAGCCATTTTAATAGTGGAATTGTACAGAATTCATTATTACAAATGGTGGTGTGCTGGAAAATGTTTCTCCTCAGAAAAAAAGTCATAATTTATAACATTTGTTACCATGGTGTGAATACTCCCACCATGGCTTTTTTTCAAGCTACCGGTGTGACCTCACTGAACACAGATTTGAGACTTTCAGCAACTTGTAGAATCCAGCTCTAGCACACTGCTGAAGCTGATGGTGAAAGAATTAGCCATTGAGATGGCTGAATATAAGCGAAATCTTAACAGTCCTAATATCTCTAAATGGAAATGGCCTTATGCAGTAAGATAGGATTGTCCATATTTTATATAAATAATTCAAGAAGCTTTTGAAGGCTTGCTCATTCAACATATTGCAGCAAAAAAGGAGACAGGAACAGAACACCTAGACATCAGTTTGAACTTAACTACTGACTAGTATTACCTAAGCAAGCAACAAAAATTTTCTAATCTACTTATGAAAGAGAGAAAGAGAGATTGTGTGTGTGTGAGTATCTATATTAAATATAAGTATACGTAGATATATAAGTATGTATATTAAATCTATTTAACTCCAAGTCTTTGTGAGTGAGACATACTCATATTCATTCTTTCATAAGCTGTACAAATTGACTATTTTCCAGTTATTATAGGAATTACAACTACCGTGTGGCACCTGGGTGGCTCAGTCAGTTGAGTGTCCGACTTCGGCTCAGGTCATGATCTCAACAGTCCATGGGGTTGAGCCTTGTGTTGGGCTCTGTGTTGACAGCTCAGAGCCTGGAGTCTGTTTGGGATTCTGTGTGTCCTTCTCTCTGCCTCTACCCCACTTGTGCTCTGTTGCTCTCTTTCTCTCAAAAATGAATAAGTATTTAAAAAAAGAAAAAGAAAAAGAAACTACAACTACCTTTCAAGATTATACTCAGGTTCCTAAGTCCTTTACCAAGCCTTTCTTGAATATATAAAATCTTCCTTTTTATTCATTTTCTTCTTTTTAATTCTTATATTCATTTTTCCTATGACACAATGCAACATGTATATATGTATCATTTACATTATTCACAGCTTCATACATCCTGATTTTTCCATTTCAGATAGATTTAAATCCCTTAATGTTTGGAATCATAAAGCCCCTAATATTATGTTGCAACACATGTAGCAGTTGTCCAATTAATAACTGTGAACTAAATATGAAAATAGAATGTAACCCTACACTTGAAAGAGCAAGAAAATAAAAATTCTTATGCAAAGATAATTTAGACCTGTGTTAGTTTTTGAACTTGAATTATGGCTGTGTTTTTGTTGATTGCTTAATGTAACAGTGTCTGACAAATTATTAAACCTATCATTTATTAAAAGCTTCCTACATTGCCAAGAACCCTACTAGGAGATTTTATTATCTTCTTCATCCTTACATTAACTCCAATAAGATATGTTGTTTCGTTCCTTATTTTTGAAACAAGGAAATTGTGCCTTAGCGATATTAACATGTTCAAGGTTATAAAGCTTAAACGATAGATCCAGGAATCAAATCCAGGTGTGTCTGACTACAGAGCCCATGTCTTAAAGTACTGTATCAGAAGAAGTGCCAAAAGTATATCCCAGAAGCTGACATTGAAATTAAGAATATATTCAAACTTATGTAAAAGAGAAATAAAATGCTCTGGGTCTAAATAATACTAATGGTTGACCATATAGGAAATCATAAGAGAGCTACTTGAATTTAACCTTACCCTAGAAAGAACTCTAATTCTAGCCAGCAAAATTGAATCAGCCATTAATAATGCAAGGTGACGTGCAGAGAAAGACTCTTAGCCCATAAAAGTGATTCATGCACCCTCTTTCCGGAAACAACATTCCACTGGGGCAAATCAAAGCCATAAGCTGCTACTGAGGACACTATCTACATGAGCCAAAAATCATTGAAGTTCACTTTTATTTTTTGATTGCGATTCTAAAAGGTACTTGGCAAATGTTGCAGGATGTTCTGTACAAGAAGGCAAATGGTAATAATTGGGGAAAATTGGGCATTGCACATGAATGGACTTCTGAAGGATCTCTGGCATTAATTTTCCTTTTATTCTCTTTTATAAGTTTTAATTGAGGGTTTATCAATAAAACAATTGTATGGAAAAAAGGTTGTGTTGCTTTAAATTCTAACCAAAAATACCTGGAAGAAAGATAAAATAAATATTGTAATAAGATGCATACGCAAAACAAATCTTCAAACTCTAGGATTATATTAATGTTTATTCCCTTTTCATAAACAAAGATTTCTATTACACATAAAATTAGCACTGAGGTTTATTGGTTTCCAATTTTTGATACTTTGAGCTAAAAGAAAAGATGGAGCTAAGTTCACATTTGTAAGTTGCTCAACTTGCCTACACACAGTTATTCAAGAAGTGTTTGTTAAATGAATAAAAAAACCTCTGCCTATGAATATATGCATGTGTGTACATATATACCTATTTCATGCATATGTATGTACATATATACCTGTTTCTAGGTTTTTGCACAGGAAGAGTTATAAACACATATTTATAGTCACATATATTCACATATAACATGTATATTCAGTGTATATATATATATGTGTGTGTGTGTGTGTGTGTGTGTGTTATTGAAATATAAGACCTGAGTAAGAAAAATACTAGATCCCTGGCCATCATGTAGTCTGTGCTATAGGGGAATAATAGATATTAGAGATAAACACACTTGGCTTTGAACCCTGATCTGACCATTAACCACCACTCTCTAACCTTGAGCAATCTGTGTAATGTTTCTAGGACCCACTTGTATCTGTCAGTTCACAATAATGCTACTTTTTCAGACTTTTCAGATTTGGGGGATAAGGATTTCAAATAGGAAATGTAAAAGAATCCAGGTGACCCCAACATTTTAATGTTATGTGGTCTTAAGTTTTCAGATTTGATTGTGAAGTATTTCAGAATTTCAGCATAGCCATGTAGGGCTTCAGTTCCCAAGTATGCTGCATCTTTCAAGGATACGATGTTTGTGATTCCTCCTATAATTTTTAATGCAATAGATGTATGATTATGACAAGAAAAAAGCAAATACTGAAACTGTAGATCAATATAGCTGAAATATTACCTTCACTTCAGATTTTCAAAATAGGTTATTATCTTATGGGTTTGGATGTATATAGTTTGTGTTGAAATACATAAGCTCACCTGCTTGGTTCTTAGGTTAGCATACAACCTAGTAAGTTCAGATACAATTTCCCTTTTTAATATTCATGGACTAATTAAGTTGTTTTCCTGCGAGAGTTTAGGCCGCCTTTATTTTATTTTATAATAGAGTGTGATTCCAGACATTCTATCAAATTAAGTAGACTTGGAGAGAAACCAAATGTATAATTCAATGAGAAAACAAATCTTTAAAAAAATCGAATGAGCTCTTAGAATTTTACAAATAAGTAGCAGAAGTTTGAAACCAATAAGCATATACCATGATTCTGCATTTATAGAAAACTGGAAATAATATGATTGAAAACTGACTCACCATATAAGTGGATAATAATAACTTTAATTTTTAATTAGATAATTTACATTGGGCAGTGCTTTTCTTAATTAATCTTTTAATTTGAATAAAAGTAGCATTGATAAAGCTCTGGTTCTCATCACATTTAATGAATCATTTCTAGGTGTATGTGTACTTTTCTTAAGATTTCTAATTCCAAAATAGTACACTACATTCATACTTCATTTCTTCTATATCTGTCAAACTCAGAAACAATAGAACCATTATCAAAAGAAATAAGTACATATCATGCCGGAAAGTAAGAAAGGGAACTATCAATAAACAAGAACTGAAATGAATTCCCCACCAAAATAAGGAAAGTAGAAGGGAACTTGCATCTACAATTCATGACTATCATTAGAAATAGAACTAACACAGGTATTTGAGGTCAGTCACCCCATGAGGCCCATGGCTGTTTTAGAATGGTGCAGTTAAAAAAATGTGGAAAGTGTTGCAAATATGTGTTACAATAAACTTCATCACCAGGGCCATCTGGGTGGCTCAGTCAGTTTAGCAACCGACTCTTGATTTCAGTTCTGGTCATGATCTCACGTTTCCTGAGTTCAAGCTCCGCATAGGGTTCTGTGCTGACAGCACGGAGCCTACTTGGGATTCTCATTCTCCCTCTCTCTGCCCCTCCCCTGCTCATGTTCTCTCTCTCTTTCTAAATAAATAAATAAATAAATAAATAAATAAATAAATACTTAAACATTAAAAATAAATAAAATAAACTCAATCATCAAATATTTAAGAAAATCCAAGCTTAGAAAAGACTACCAAACTCAACAATTAGGATTTGCACTCAAAGAAATAGTTAAGAGAATAATTAGATGCTGCCTAGCCAGTAAACATATTTAGCGTGTTTTAGATAAATGAAGCAAGGACTTACACCCTTGGGAATAAAAAATAGGAGATTGTAAAACATAGAGAAGTGATGCTGGTAAAGAAGTCAATTCAATGTATGTGTATAATTGTTGAAATGTATTTTTATTTGTTTTGAAGGTAATGTCAGAGAAAATGGTAGTCACTGGGCTTCATTCTTTTCTTCCTTCTTTTCTTTCTCCTTCCTTTCTTTTATAAATTCCAAGATCCTTTTGTTTGTCATTTTTAGTGTAGTTTATTATTATTTTTTTGCCTGAGAATGAAATCCTCTTTATTCATTCATTAGGAGATTCCATGAATTTGCACGTTAACTTTGCCTCTGTGAGTTATATAGATTTTGGCTCTGTTATCTTATATTCTGAATATATAAATAAACAAAGGCTAAGTATAGCAACTTAGATCCAGATGCTTCAGGTTGAACCTTCTTCTGCTTCCTATGACTGCAGTACAATCATCTAAGTCTTTGATGCCAGCCTCAATTTTAAGTAGGTATTACATTTCCCTATTTCCTCCAACTTGCTCTCTGGTAGACACTGCTTCCTCTGCCATCCCCTTTGGGATGTAATTGACAAAACACAGACTCCAGACTAATTCTCACCTATGGTGAAGGCTTGTGAAATGCCTTTTTATTTTTCCAGCTCTACGGCGCTCCAGGCTTCCCTCTGAATAGCATTAGCTCACCTTATGAAATCCACATTAGTGAAGACTTCCATTCCTGGTCCACAGACTCCTCCAATCCTGCTGCATCTCACTGAAAGTAACATCTTCTCCAGCATCACTCATCCATCTAATCTCACCCTCTGCAGTCACCCTAACTCTCCCATTTCCATTTGAAACATTCTATCCTCCAACCCCAACATACTACCTTCCAGAATGCTTGTATAATCATTTATTTTCTTTCTTTGGCCTTATTGAGGTTTTCAACTCACTGATATCTCATTTTTCTCATTACCCATCACTACCACCTTTCTTTACCTCCTTCTCTCTTCAGATTAGATTACATATTCCCTTGTTTCAGTCACTCCTTCAAACCTGAAACTCTTTGCCTCTATTCCAATGAGCCCGCCTGTTCTCTCTATCTCCGCCTGGGCAAGTGATCATTGCTGAAGGCAATCACACAACCAGATTGGAATAAGATCATCCACAATTCTGGTTCACTAGTATAAACACTGCTTAAATTTTAAATGATGTTTTCCTATTTGGCTAATTGTCCTACTTTCCATAATAACAATTTCAGTTCTATCCATTCTATCCAGACTCCCAGCCTCTCCTACTTCACCATACTAAACAGTTTCAGAAATCTCTTACTTCCTGTAGAAAGTAAAAGCCAGCATTCTGGAACTCCTTCAACCTCCCACCACTAAACATAAATACCTCTCTGAATCCTCAGCCATCCTCCTTTTTCCCATGTTTAAAATAGAGAAAACATTCTTTCTCAGGAGCTGCCTAGAACTTCCATTTTCTTTACATTTCTTCACTCTTTAACCCACTCCAATCCAATTTATTGATTTGAACATGGCGGATCCACTTCAATAAAACTATAGAATCTTAATTTAATGTTACTTAATTTTTCAACAGTATGATCCTTTGTTCCATAATACACTCCTCTTGGTTTTCTTCTTACCATTTCTTTACTATTCAGCCTTGTCTCTTGGCTGTTTTTTTTTAATTTTTTTAATGTTTATTTATTTTTGAGAGAGAGAGAGAGACAGACAGAGCATGAGCAGAGGAGGGGCAGAGAGAGGGAGACACAGAAACCGAAGCAGGCTCCAGGCTCCCAGCCATCAGCACAGAGCCCAACGTGGGGCTCGAACTCACGAATTGTGAGATCATGACCTGAGCCGAAGTTGGACACTCAACTGACTGAGCCACCCAGGCACCCCTATCTCTTGGCTGTTTTTATCTACAAGATCTTTAAATATCATAGTTCCTAAGTATTTTCCTACTTTCTTCTCTTAGCATAACCTCCCCACACACATCCATTTCCAGAACTTCAATCAATATCTATAAACTGAATGTTTTCATATTTATATATTGAGTCAAGACTTTTTTTCTGAGTTATAGATCTATATAACTATTTGCCTCCTTGACATTTACACTTGGATTTTTCAGAAGCATTTCAAATTTTACAATGCTAAAACTGAACTCATGATTCCTTATTTCCCTGAAACTTCTTGCTCTCCATAATCTCCCATACAGGAGGACTCCAAACAAGTCCTCAATAAGAAATATGGAAATCCTTCTTGACATTAATTCACCAAACAATGTTATTATGTCTTATCTATTTTATCTACTTTTATCTTATTTATTTCTTATCACTGGAAGCCATCATTTGTCCCCACCTCCACCCTACTCATCTATTTCCTTTTTTTTCTTTTTTTTTTTAAATTTTTTTTTCAACGTTTATTTATTTTTGAGACAGAGAGAGACAGAGCATGAATGGGGGAGGGGCAGAGAGAGAGGGAGACACAGAATCGGAAACAGGCTCCAGGCTCTGAGCCATCAGCCCAGAGCCCGACGCGGGGCTCGAACTCACGCACCGCGAGATCGTGACCTGGCTGAAGTCGGACGCTTAACCGACTGTGCCACCCAGGCGCCCCTCATCTATTTCCTAAACTACTACAATAATCTTCCAAATAGTCTACTTTTATTCAAATATTTGTTCCATCAATGACATAGTAATTGAAGGACTGAATGAGTTATTCCAATTATCACTGTTGGAACAGCTTAAATCCTACCTAGAAATTAATTAATCCTCTAAGATCTGGGACAAATTTGTTTCTTTGTACACTTAACAGATAGTGTGGCTTTAGCCCCTCCTTTTCTTGATATTATGTAACTCTAGGGACCCCTATTAAATTAATTCATGAAGTTATTCTCTCTTGTCTCTTTGCACACTGTATAGTGTGAGAGATAGACCTGGACATCTGTGTAGGACATTTAGCATTTGCCAAGGTCCATTGCTCTAAGCTTTAGGATAACGTCTTTTTCCATTAGAGAAATCAGAGTTCTAAGACCAAGATTAGTGAAGAAGCCTAGTAGAATTGTGCAGGTAGAACACATAATATCCTTTCACATAAGTTCTGGCTCTGCTTCCCATGGTCAGGGTTTCCATGGAGGTATATGGAACTGACAGGTACTTGTCCTTTCTATAGAGATCCTAATATGCTCATCTACAGCAAGATTCAGCAGTTTGCTGATTTGGGATTTGGGATTTGGCTATCTCTAGCTTGCTATCTTGAGATAATTCCTGAGATGATGGCTCTGTTTGACCTGGTCCTCACTTCCCCTGAGAAATGGAGATATCGCTGAAACCCATGGTTGGTGCTTGTGTCCTTGATTCCTGCTGATACTTTTGGTACTAAGTTCCAGCTAGGTTGGTTTTATATCCCATGGTACTACCTGGTTTCTCTGCCTTTATTTATTGCAGGAAGCTTTCTCAAAACTTTTTCTGATCTTGGATATGTTAGCTGTACTGATTTCGTCATGAAAGCTATGTTCCAACATGCAGGACCCATGGAATTTTGTGTCTGTTTATTTTGATCTGATTGAGATGATACATACCCAATACAGAAAATTTGGAAGGTCTAGTAAAGCATTCAGTCACAATCACCCAACACAAATAAACATATATACTCATAGTCACTTAGAGGATTAGTGCTGAATTAATGTCAAAATGTTAAATTCTTGGATTTTAGGAAGATTTTGAAATCACTTGATGCTTTGATAACTGAATATACTGACACAAAATCTGACACAAAACATTATTACTGCTACTTATTGACCAAATGAAATGAATATGGAAGTAATGGAAGTAATTTAATCAGCTGAGGGGAAAAAGACTCACTTGGTGACCCAATTAATATGGGTTTTAAAATTATTAAAAATATTGCTCATATTTTATCCAAATATTTTTTACAATTATATATGTATTTTTATTTATTTTTATTTTATTCTTTGATTTAAATTCCAGTTATTTAACATAATATTATTTTCAGGTATAGAATTTAGTGATTCAACACTTCCATACAATAAAGTCCTGTGCTCATCACAAGTGCCCTCCTTGTTCCCCATCACCTATTTAACTCATCCCCCCACCCACTCCCTTCTGGTAACCATCAGTTTGTTCTTTAAAATTAACAGTCTATTTTTTGGTTTTCTTTATTTTTCTTTTTGATGGAATGTAAACAGTCTACACATTAAAAAGATGGGTTCTCTACTTCAAAAGAATCTAAAATTTAAAATACATATAACAGGGAATAATAAAATCCAAGCAAAATAACTTAATCTCATGCATAAAAAACAAATTCGAATAATACAAAAGGATGTGAAAGAATCTAGTCAACAAATTGATAGTTTTGTTATTTAAAGAATGAAAGAATATTTTAATTGAATCTTATAGTGGTATTTTAGGAGGAACTTCAGGTTAAAATGGAATATTTGTTATTTGGAGAACTCCAAAGGCCAAGATTTATTTATTGAAAGAAGGTTGATCCTCCTGTCAAACACTGTCACATTCCTTAATTGACATGGCATAAAACTACAGGGTTTATTTCATGCATTTTCTTAGAGAATAGAAAGTACCTTTTTTTTCCCCCCACAAGCTTAGATCCTAAGCAGGTATCAGAATCCAAGTAATGAAGTAAGTTGGCTTCTGATGGAATTAGCACATATTTTAACCATCTTCTTCTATTATATTTTTCTTCCAAGATCTGCTCCTTTAATATATTTTCTGGAACACTTTACTATATATCTGCTTTGCTAAAAAATGACTCACCTATTTCTTGAGGTAAATTATGTTGCCTCTCCTACTTTGCAGCTGAGATGAACTGCACAGTAAGTAAAATATCCGAAATGGAGCTTTCAACTTGAACATTGCTTTGGAATTATGCCAGCTTTTCCTGGGTATTAACCACTCTACTAATGGTTGCCTAATTCTTCAAGAAGCAGTTTGAATTACAGCCATTTAAGACCTACAGATAGAAAAATTCAGATGTTTCACAGGGATTTGGAGAATTAATTTTCCAAGCCAATAAGATTTACTATGTCCTAGAAGAGGAAATAAGTTAAATATTTCGTATGGTTTAATAAGACTTAAAGAAGGGAAATGGGGTAAATATCTATATTTTCATAGAAATATCTTTATAATAGTCTTAAAAATTATAGTTTGATTTCTAATTTTACCAATAGTTTAATTTGCTTTATCTTTCTTCTGCTTACCAAAAAAAAAAAAAAAAGCACTATCTAATCCATTCATTGGATTTTGTCTTTGGGTCCAGTGATAGGGAGAAAAGACTAGCCTTGTCATCTTCCTTGTGATACTCAGTGCAGCTTCATTGGAATTCAGTGATGGTTCCAAGTTCATTTTACTTCTTTAAGGCACAAAGTAGGATATAAAATGGGGCCATGCCTTCCTCTCAATGGAATTTTTAATGAATAGTTTCAATACCATACTAATTTGTGTTTTCTTTCTGCCCTTGGAGCAATGACCTAAGAACAGGGAAGAATCTGTTACTTGATTTCATTAAACCCTGGAGAAGAGGCTCATCATTGATCTCATCTTTCTTTTTTTGTTGTTATTTGTTTGTTTTTAGCTCTCTGTTGATGCTCTGTGGAATAGAAATAGAGAGGCCAGCACTAAAATATGGTTTTAGACTTCATTTTCACTAATGGCTTAATTTCTCTATTTAAAAAAGTAACTAAGTTGATAAAGAAACAAAACAAAAAGTGCTGACCAAGATTTATAGCATGTTCAGCAAACTTTTAATTGATGTCTGATAGTCTATTAAAGATGCTGAGTACATAACCTTGAATATTTCCTTTTTTGTAACTATAAGATTAAACTTCAGACTGACACAGCATTCTCCTCCAAGAGAACTCAGCATGAACCTTGCCCTTTCCTAGCAACTCCATAGGGATAAAGTTGTTCTACCTGTATCTGTCAGGATACGTACTTAAGTAGGGTGACCATGTGATCGTTGCTCACATAAAGACACTTTAGAGAGGAAACAGGATGCTATTAATAATTAAGTCAGGCATAAATAGATATGTTCCAAGAAAATGAAGACATAAAATGACAGTAGAAATCAGAGTAAAGTAGGTCAAATAAGTCACTGAATTTGAATTCCAACTTGAATTGAAACCCGAGTTTCATGATCACCAACCAGATCTCTCTATAGATCCTACATATATATATATATATTTCAGAATTACTTAAAGCCCCAGTTTATTAGTCCATACTTCCAACAATGAAAAATATTCTCTAATGTTGTCAATGAACATACTAAGACTCTCATGGGTTTCTCCTTGCTCTTTTCCAATAAGATTCTCTGTTTTATTGGCTTGTGTTAAATCAAGATCATGGGGGTATACATATAGTAAAATACACTCTTTAGATATACAGTTACATGACTATTCCCACCACATCATCAAGCTATGGCATGTATCTATCACAATACACAGTTTCCTTAGGCTCTTTAACAAGTCACTTTCCTCTGCCCCAAGTCAGAAACTGGCAACTACTTACCTATACCTTTTCTAGAGTGTCATATAAATGAAATTATATAGTATGCAACTTTTAGAGTCTGGCTTCTTTCACTTTGCATAATGCATTTGAGATTTGCCCATGCTATTGCATGGATCAGTAGTTAGTTACTTTTATTGACCTTTTTGCTAAGTGTCATTCCACTGTATAGTGGCACCACAGTTTACCCATTCACCAGTTGAAGGGCATTTGTGTTTTGGGTAATTGTGATTACAACCACTATAACTTTTGCACACAGATCTTTGAGTGAACGTTGCTTTTATTATTTCGGAGAAATACTTCCGGACAGGATCTTTGAGTTGGATGGTAAATGTATGCTTAATTTTACAAGATACTGCCAATTTGCTTTCCACTGTGACTATTCTGCATTCCCACAAGCAATGTATGGGAATTGCTGGTGTTTTGCACTCTCACCAGCAACTGATATTGCCATTGCATTGTTTTTTTATCCATTCTTATAGTGTGCTGGTATCTTATGATAGGTCTAATGGGCATTTCCCTATTGGTAGTAATGTTGAACATCTTTGCGTGTGCTTATGTATCATCCATATATCTTCTTTTGTGAAGCAGCTGTCCAAACCTTTTACCTATTTTACTCATTATCATGAAGTATGATTTATCTGTAGTTTTTGTTGTTGTTGTTTTGGTTTGGTTCAGTTTGGCTTTGATTTTATAGATGCTCGTTACCAGTTTGAAAAAGTTTCCTTCTATTCTTAGCTTGTGAAGATATTTTTGTCATAAATTAATTGTTGAATTGTATCACAGATATTATCTGTTTCTATTGAGGTGGCTATATGTTTTTCTTCTTCAGTTTATTAAATGTAAAATTAAATTGATTCATTTTCATATGTGAAAATGCATTCCTGCATTCTTGACATAATGCCCACTTGTCATGATGTTTTATGCCTTTCTGGATTTAGATTTATAGTATTGTTTGAGGCTTTTTTTGTCTATATTCATGAGGGATGTTGGTATGTATTTTCTTTTCTTGTAACATCTTTATCTGGTTTCTGTATCAGTGTAATAGTGGTCTTGTAAAATGTATTGGGAGTGTTCTTTACCCTCTGTTTTATGGAGGCTTGTATACTGATGTTATCTTCCTTAAATGTTTGAAAAAATTCACTACTGACCTATCTGGGCCTTGAATTGTTTTTGTGGCTTGTTTTTGTTTTTGTGGTAGTTGGTGGTGGAAAATTATTAACTTATGATTAAATTTCCTAAATAAATATAGAATTATTCTGGAAATACAGGATTCTAGTAATATATGCATTCTTGAATAATCTTTGGTATTGTGTCATTCAAGAAATTTGTCTATTTTATCTGAAGTTCAGAATTTATCAACATCAAATTGCTTATAATACTTCCTGATTAATCTATTAATATTATGGTGAGCTGCTGGTGTGTCCCCTTTATTGCTAATATCGTTTATTTTTACATTCTTTTTTCCCTAAGCAATACTGCTAAGGTTTAATGATTATACTGATATTTTTTAATAATCACAATTTAGTTTCATTTATTTTGTTTTTTTTAATGTTATTGTTTCCACTTTTTTCTTAATTATTATCTTCCTTTTGTGTGACTTGAGTTTCATTTGCTCTTCTCATTCTAGTTTCTTAAGATGAAAGTTAATGACATTGTTTTGAAACTTATTTTCTAATATCAGCATTTGACAGTATTATTTTCCTATTCATTAGCCACATCACACAAATTTTGATATATTATTTTAATTTTCAATAAAATAATAAATCTATTTTCTAATTCTCCTTCTGACTCTTACTTCAACCCATGGGTTATTTAGAAGTGTGCTGTTTAGTTTCAGGTCTACTGAGAAGCCGAGGGCAGATACTCTGGTTCTTTGTTATCAGGTTTTTGTATTTCTTTAATTTTCACTTGATTCCTCTCTATCATTTCTAATGTTCTGAAAAAGTCCTCATTTGTTCATTCTTGAATTCCATTTCTCTCATGAAAACCTTTAACATATTAATCATCATTATTTTGAGTTCTCTACCTGATAGTTCCAACATCTGGCCATCTTTGAGTCCTTTCCTATTGATTGATTTGTCTCTTGACAATGTTTTTTTTTTTTTTTTTTTTTTTTATTGTGTGTCTTGTAATTTTTTTACATGGAACACAATATCTTTTGTAGAACAGGTGATGATGTGGTAAATATTAATAGCTGGAAAGGACATGACTTTCCTCAAGAAGTTTATATGGATGATGGACTCAATCTAATTATGAACTAAGCTTTATTGTTGTTGTGGTCATCTTCAGAGCACTACAGACTCCAAATTCCTGTGACATGATGATGTCAGCAAAAATGGCATAATAAAGAACTCCAAAAGTTTGTACTAACATAAAAACAATGGGAAAAAAAAAAAAACTGGCAAAGTCAAATTTTTCAGACTTCTGCAAATTAATCAAAGTCAATAGGACCCTGTGAGATTTTTAATCAAAAAAACCCAACTGAATCTCAGTGAAGAACAGTGAGCTTTTTGGTTTCTAACACACTCTGGCCCCATCTACTGCTTTCTAACTCATAAATGGCCCTAAAGAAAACAGCGTATGGGTACAGGAAGAAGTAAAATAAACCTCATGGGCCAATAAATGTAGTTAGGTTTTTGTTGCTGTTGTTTTTGTTTGTTTGTTTTTACCTCTCTGGTGGCTTCCTGAAGGACCATTGCAAAGGGCTTGTTCACCCTACTCACAATTCCTGTAGTATCAGGCAGCTACTCAGGGGACATATGTTCAAAACTTTTACAGGCAATTATGTTAGTGCCTGTTGCCTTGGGAACTAGATAAAAGTTGGAGTAATCAATAGACTAACCTAAAGTTTGGAAGGAAAAGCTGGGTATGGAGATGCTTTGGGTCATAAGGCCATGATAAGCTCTGATACATTCCTGGCAATCTAAAAGGCCGTGCACCTACCAAGGCAATGCTATTATCCTATGATTGGAGTGACAGTTGTTCACTGGTGGAGGGTTTCTCTCAAAGTTTGTGTTCCACTCTCAGTTTCAGCCATCTTGTATGCCTGTGTTACAGTGGTGTTCTCTCACACCACTCATTTCTCCTCCAAGGTTAGACTCTTACTTGTACTTGGTGCTTGCTCTTGTGTGACATAGTTCACCTTCAAGTCTTAGATAAGCTCTGTGTGGCCTCAGAAGTAGGTTTCTTTCAATGTTCTTGCTCATCCTTCCCATAGTAGTAGCCAACTTGTGACTTGTGTCTGTGGTAGGTATTAAGCAGCAGAAAGTTTTGTGCTTTTCCCCAGATGTAGAAAACCTCTATTAGTACTGGTGTAAGATAATGTTCTCAGAGATATTAGCTGAGTCTTCCCCTGGGGTTAAGGGCTTTTTCCCATGCCTGGTAGTGACAGAGTTGGCTGTCCCTTCTTCAGAGATTTAAGTTTTTTGAGAGAAAGTTATGGGGTTTTGTGACTTTCCTAAGGGAAGCTAATACATTCCTGCATGCCTTCAGTTAAAAAGGAGACCCATTCCACCTGTCCTCAGTCTTTCTTATGAGTACCCAAAGGCAGTCCATGGATGGATACAGGTCTACCTATAGGTTCAAAGTCCCTTGTTTTCACAGTTCTAGGAGTTCTACATAGTCATATTAATCTATACCAAGCCTTCATACATTTATAAAAAGTTAGCTGATTTCTCCCTACTTGCTTGTGTAGTGACACTATCTGTTCTCATAGTCTGTTGGTCTGTGATAAGCCAGTCTTGTTTTTATCTTGGCAGAACCTGTCTCTTCTTGGATTTCAGGCTTCTTGTGTGATTTGGGAATTCAGCTCCCTGATGTGCTAAGGAAAATTTATTTTGTGGTTTATCTATCTGGTTGTTTCTTGTTGCTATCCAGGTAGTGGCAACACTTTCTCTAGAACTCCACATTCTAGGTATAAAGGGAACCTCCAGAGAATTTTTTAATATTAAAAACATATGAAACTATTAAACAAAGGTATGGAGAAACTAACTCTTCTACATTATAGTTGCTGTTTCTCAACTGTGGAAATTTATGGAGAAGGTGTCTTCATGCCTTAATGATATATTTTTCTAGAATATTCCTCATGGACAAGACATCTGTGACACAGTAATTTCTTTCATGTGTCTTAAGTCACTGCTAAATTTATCTAAATTTAGTTACTCTTTACCACAGGGCATTTTTATTTTTATGATTCTATCAAATCATACTTCTTGCCTTAAGAACTGCTCTTAGGGGCGCCTGGGTGGCGCAGTCGGTTGGGCGTCCGACTTCAGCCAGGTCACGATCTCGCCGCCCGTGAGTTCGAGCCCCGCGTCAGGCTCTGGGCTGATGGCTCGGAGCCTGGAGCCTGTTTCCGATTCTGTGTCTCCCTCTCTCTCTGCCCCTCCCCTGTTCATGCTCTGTCTCTGTCCCAAAAATAAATAAACGTTGAAAAAAAAAATTAAAAAAAAAAAAAAAGAACTGCTCTTAAATTTTTTTTTATTTTTTAACATTTATTTATTTTTGAAAGACAGAGAGAGAGAGAGAGCAGGGGAGGAGGAGAGACAGGGAGACACAGAATCTGAAGCAGGCTCCAGGCTCCGAGCTGTCAGCACAGAGCCCGACATGAGGCTCAAACCCACAAACCATAAGATCATGACCTGAGCCATAGTCGGATGCTCAACTGACAGAACCACCCAGGTGCCTCTGTTCTTAAAATGTTTGTTATGCTTACAAAAGACATTTGGAGAGTAGACGGAGGATCTGTGTGTCCACATGCATTTTTAAATGAATGTAAAAAGCCTGGGTGGCTCAGTTGGTTGAGTGTCTGACTCTTGCTTTTCAGCTTAGGTCATGGTTGCAGGGTTGTGGGATTGGACCCCACATCAAGCTCCATGCTTTCACTCTCACCCTCTTCCCCCCCCCCCTCATTTGCGATCTCTGTCTCTAAAAAATAAAATACATATATATATATATATATATATATATATATATATATATATATATTTAAATACTAAAATTTCAAAATAACAGACTTTCACACATTGAATTGACTTGTCCACATTCTTCTCACTTGATGGTTTTGGACAATTTTCACCTCCAACCAAATAGAAACATTTTTATAGTGCAGCAGCAAGGCTTTTTAAAAATTATATGCCAGACTATCTGCACATAAAACTCAGATCATCACCCTCAATTATTTTCCTTATTATTATGTTACCATTTGTTGAATTATTTCTTGATTCATGTCCTTTACTGTATCTAAGCATGTGTTTGAATATTCACCTTTACAGAAGGCTATTCCCGTCTTATACAATCTAAAAAAATAGCCATCCTCCTAAATATCATCTATTCTGCTACATAGTCCTCCCATTTTCCTCAGAATATTACAACATGACATTATGTATTTTTTCCCCCAAGATATGGAACCTTTATGTTTACATAATTACTGTATGTCAGAAGTATGCAAGTGATCTTTCTTATAAATGGAAATGATTATCAGAAGAAACAATGGCAAAAACAACTGATACTTTATGTGAACCCATAGGAGCTTAAGTTTCAACCCCAGCCAAAAAGTTTGTTATAATGTCTTTCAGTTTTGCCTCTGATGGTTCTGGGATCTTTCCTTTAGTCCTGAAGTTGCCCAGCAGGCTTGGTGTTGGCCGACAGCATGAGCTAAGAGAGCATTCTCAAACATCATTATTTTGCCAGACGCCAATTTATCAAGATACCTGTTTACACCAGCATAGATGACAGCCACTTGTTCTTGGCCAGCCATGAGAGAACACTGTGCCTTTTTCAAGAGCTCAGTCACACACACACTATGAATCAAGAATGGTGCGTAGCAGCGTCAAGATCAGAACTGAACTGGGCAAAAGTAGTGACCGCATGATGATGAAGCAATTCGTCATAACTGCTACCTGGTTCCTAACCCTGGCTTGGGCAGCAGACCCAATGCAAAGAATAGACTCACCGACATTAACGGAAGGTGGATACATTTGAAGAACAATTCTGTCTCACAAGAATGAACGTACAAGAGAGTTGGGATGTGTTGTGAACATTGACATATCTTGATGTTGCAAGAGTGCCTGGTAGACAGGCAGATGTTTTGAGCAGATGCTTAAAAAGTATTCATTGGATGAATGAGTGAAATAAATGTACCAATTCTTAGCAAAACTCATTTTTGTCTGTGTATCTTGATATGAAAATGGCTGAGAAGCATCACTCATTCTACATTTCCAGCACATTTTTAAGGTGAGTATAAGGCACTGGAGAAGCAAAATCTGGCTACAGAGTACATACTAATAGATAAGAAGAGAAGAGATAGGTTGCAGGCATAACATAATTAGAGCAAGTATATATTTCAGAGATGCAAAGAAGGTAGATGTCAGAGAGCAACAAATATACACAGTGAGCAGAGAGGTCTGGAATGAAGAGGAAGTGAGAAATCTGGGACAAACATTTATTTAAGGATCTGGTAACAATAATAGTGTTTGGGGCAGGGATATTTTAGCTAACCTGTAACTGACATCAGGATCCCTAATTTCTTTTTTTTTTTTTAATTTTTTTTTTCAACGTTTATTTATTTTTGGGACAGAGAGAGACAGAGCATGAACGGGGGAGGGGCAGAGAGAGAGGGAGACACAGAATCGGAAACAGGCTCCAGGCTCTGAGCCATCAGCCCAGAGCCCGACGCGGGGCTCAAACTCACGGACCGCGAGATTGTGACCTGGCTGAAGTCGGACGCTTAACCGACTGCGCCACCCAGGCGCCCCAGGATCCCTAATTTCTATGTGCACATTACTATTCTAAGTGTTAAACATATGCATTAACACCTTTTTACACTATTAATTTGCCTTGCAGCATTTCCACCATATATGTATACAATAGAAAACATTGCTGTTACACATTTCAGATGATGATGTCACAAATGAAGGAATGAAAGGAAATATTAATTTTTCTAATGAAAAGCTATTCTTTCCATATCAATTCAGGCCTCCTTATCATACTCTGGCCTCCAGTGATACAGAGAAGACAGTCTCTAGGGAATTTTATAGTATAGTCTTTGTACTATTAACAATTCTTTTTTTCCCTTTTCATTTTTTTTCTTTAAATTCTAGTTAGTTAACATACAGTGCAATATTGGTTTCCAGAGTAGAATTCAGTGATTCATCACTTACATACATCACTCAGTGCTCATCACAACAAGTACCCTCCTTAATATCCATCACCCATCTAGCTCATCTCCTACCCACCTCCCTTCCATCAACCCTCAGTTTGTTCTCTATCTTTAAGAGTCTCTCATGGCTTGTTGTCTTCTCTCTCTCTCTCTCTTTTTTATTCCCCCTCCATGTTCATCTGTTTTGTTGCTTAAGTTCCACATATGAATGAAATCATTTGGTATTCATCTTTTCTCTGACTGACTTATCTTGCTTGGCATGATACACTCCAGCTGCATCCATGTTGTTACAAATGTCAAGATTTCATTCTTTTAAAAAAATTTTTTTTAACGTTTTTATTTTTGACAGAGAGACATAGCATGAGTGGGGGAGGGGCAAAGAGAGAGGGAGACACAGAATCCGAAGCAGGCTCCAGGCTCTGAGCGGTCAGCACAGAGCCCAATGACGGGCTTGAACCCACAAACTGTGAAATCATGACCTGAGCTGAAGTCAGACCCTTATCCGACTGAGTCACCCATGTGCTCCAAGATTCCATTCTTTTTGATGGCTGAGTAACATTCCAGTGTGTGTGTGTGTGTGTGTGTGTGTGTGTGTGTGTGTCCCATCTTCTTTATCCATTCATCAATTAATGCACATTTGGACTCTCTCCATAGTTTGGCTATTGTTGATACATTAACAGTTCTTAATGTCTATCTCATGGCATTGTGTGGGGAAGCAGTTTTCTATGCTACATATGGTGAGAAGTATTGTTGGTGGTATTCTTGAAGGGGTCATAAATGGCTCATTGTCCAAAATCATCTCTATCACCAACACAACCAAACATAATTACTTCTACATTATTCTCTCTTTTCTAACTTCATATGAATGCATTGGGAGACCAAAGAATATAAAAGCACATTTGCTTACTTCACAGCTTTATCTAGGCCTGACTTTAATAATCACAATGAAATGTTCTTTATTCAGAGAGTAAAGGACTCAAAACAGTCGATTATGTGATCTTAGGTAGTCTCATGACACTTTGGGAATAGTAAAAGACAGAGTATAATTTCCCCAATCTACAAATGGAGCCCTGGATAAAGTTATTAGTTTTCAAAGTCTCAATATAGGGTGAGGGCCAAGTAGGTACTAGGACAACTGTCTCCTAGTGTTTTACTGACTGTTCCTAGGACTTTCCTCTACCAGTAATGTCTCCATAACAGCAACATAAACAAAACCCAGGCCTATAAAAGGTACATGAAATCAGGAGAATCATGGTCAAGTGGTCACATCTGCACATAAAAAACTGAGCACCAACCTATTATAAGTACCCTTGCATCCTTTCTTACATACGTAATTCTTATAAAGTTGTTACTTTTGAAACTCCTTTTGGTGAACCAACTTATCCTTAGGAAGGTTCAGCCTGAAACAAATGGTTTTGTATTTTTACTGTATTTTTTAATGTTTATTTATTTTTGACAGAGAGAGGGGAGAGGGATAAAGAGAGAGGGAGACACAGAATCCGAAGCAGGCTTCAGGCTCTGAGCTGTCAGCACAGAGCCTGAGGCGGGACTCAAACTCCTTAGACGGGAGATCATGGCCTGAGCCGAAGCTGGATGCTTAACCAATTGAGCCACCCAGGCGCCCCTACTGTACTTTTAGTAATTTGTTCTAAAAGCTATTACATGCACAATAATGCATTGGCAACACTGATAAGATTCAGTCTCACTAAATTAAGGGATTACAAGTTGTTTGGAGAGATCATATTAATATATATGAAATAAGATCAGAATGTTTAAAATAAACATACAAAATGTGATAACACTTACTAGTACTCCATGAATTCATAAAACAAGTAAATCAGTGTGCCCTGGAAAAGACAGTGAACAGTGCACCAGGGAGCTGCTTTGAAGGAGTAGACCCAGGGTCTGATTCAGATCTCACTTCCTCTCCATGGTAGCATGCCTCACAACTTCCCTGTAGCAACTTTTGAACATTGCTGTTGACCAATCACTGTCATATGCTGCTTCTTTTTTCCTTTCTAAATTTGAATACGTACTAGTATTTTTATGTCACCCTACTACCATAGGGTATGTTGTGGGCATATTTTAGTTCATAAATATATAAATCAAGAGGAACCATATCTTGACCTGATGTAGATACAGAATATCATAAGATTAGAGTGTTGATCTTGTGTGTTGAATGTTGAATTACCTTTCTTGAAGAGGAAGTAAGTATATTTTGTGGGCAGACAAAAGTAAATATTTGTGACAAAGAGAGTAAACTGTAATAGACTTGATAAATTTTCAAAATACTAGCTGCTCCTCTTTATGGAAGTATTATACATCCCAGTTCTGTTGACACCAGGCTTAGCCATGGGATTTTCTGTGCCTCTTCATGTGAAAAGGCATCCTTTTCATGTTGTAATATGCACACATCAAAACCCTTCAGTTGTAGTCCAGATTACTGACATCCTATGGTTACCAAACTTCACCAAATGACTTACTTTGTCCAGAGAAATGTGAACAGATATAAAATGTTACAGTTTGAGCAAAAGCTTTGATAACCCATGTTGCTTTTTGTACCCTCTGCAAGAAGAATGTCATTGTCCCACGTGAGACTGCTCTGTCAGGTTGAGACTAGCATAGAGATTATGTAGAGAGAATCTCAGAGCAATTGAGATTAGCACAGCATGCGTGAGAAATAAACTTTTGTTTTTGTAAACCACTAAGAACTAGGAACTGTGTATTACAATAGTATAACTTACACAAGCTGACACTACCACAAGAGTGGTAGAGTTTGCCCTGGTGGAAAGAAAGATACATTCTCATATAACAATAGCTGATATGGTTAAAGAATGCAGCAAAATGTTTTTGAGGAGAAATGAAGAGGTAAGCCTGGGTAGAACAGAAGTGTTACAAAGAAGTGAGGTATGAACACATGTATATAGGTCTTCTTTAGGCAGTGGGGAATCTGAAAACCAGGCACAGGAGTTTAGACTTGAAATAGTAACACTGATGGACATTTAGGCTTTCAGTCAGGGGCTCACAAGATGAAAACCCATGTAATGATAAGTAATTTGGCTGTTAATTATAAAAACTGGGGGACAAAGCAACGGAAATTCTGGAAAAGCTAAAGAAAGAGCTGTAATTATCATTTGATTATGAGTAAAATGTGGCCCATAACAGTGGAAATAGGAAGAAGGTGAAGACCGAAATAATTCTCTATCAGTAAAACTATGGATTTCTCTATCTTTACAGAATATAGAGAATAGAGATAAGGAGTGAGTCAAAGATAACTTTATAGTTTCAAATCTAAGGAGCTGGGACAATGAAAACGCCAGGAATAGGGACAGGTAAATTGGAAGACAAGGCTAATTTTGAGTGAAAACTTTGTGTTTGGAGTAAATATGTTATTTTTATTTATTATTTGAGATAAACCCTTCAGTGGAAAGTTGAGTAGCCTACTGCCTGGAATGGAGATAGGGTCCCATGATAGATATATGGTATGTGAGTCATCTTCATAGGGATTATCACCAAAGCCAAGAAAATGAATGAGTTACCTTGAATAAAAGAGTACAAAAATAAAAGAAGTTTAAGAGAGAAGTTACAGTTAGGGGGGGTGTAAGGAGGCAGAGAAGTTACAGAAGCATGAAATTAGATACACATGTATCCGACATACATGTATTAGCACAGAATTAACTTTTCCCCCAAAGATAGTTTAATTAGAATTATCCGAGCCATGATAGAGAACAATAGAGAGGATAGAAAAAAATTCATTAGAAGTATCAATTCTCAGAGTCTATTGAAAGAGTCATTTAGTAATGAAGAATTGAGAACCTCATGAGGTTTAAAGATAGCAAGCATACAATAAGCATTGAAAATCAAAGGTTCTCAGAAAAGAGAAAAGGAGAGAAGCATAGGAAGAAGCAGGGTCTTTTAAGAATGAGACATGGATGGGCTGGGGGACACAGGTGGCAGGATCAAGTTGCCTTTAGGTGGGATATGTGTTTTTACTTTATTTGACTATGTCATCTGGTGTGCAAATAATGAAAATAGCCAACATGTATTGGTCCCAACACGTATGTGTGAAGCATTGTACTGAGAACTTGACATATATTATGTCATTGAATCCTCTAAATAACCTTATTGGTTAAGTAGTGTTATTACTATCCCCATTTATAGAGAAGAAAACATAAGGCAGTGAAAAGTAAAATGAATTAACATAGGTCACTACTAAGTGGCAGAAGTGAGAGTCCAACTCATGAGTTTGGATTCAGAACCAGTACCCTAAACCACTATATTTAGAATGGAAGTGACAAATGTTGAATTTGAAACAAGGAAAAAGGGAGGTGTGGCCATTATAAGAAGCAAATTGAGGGGCTAGCAGCATTTTAAACAAAATGTCACTAAATATATCTATATCTATATCTATATCTATATCTATATCTATATCTATATATCTGTTCTAGTTCCTACCATTTCAAATACTGGAACGTCTCACAATAAAATAAATACTTCCAAAAATCCAGTAAGTGATTTAGCATAACTTTTCATCATTTATGATTCATCTATAGTATTTCATATGATTCTTACAGCAAAACTATGTAAAAAGTAATATTGGCTTTTTTCCCCCCACAAATGAGGTAAACTGAAGAGGAGAGGGGGAAGAGTTAATTTTGTCAAAGTTGCAGTAATAGAATGTGGCATAGCCCGAGCTCAAACCAGATCAATTCTTTTTTTTTTTTTTTTTTTCAACGTTTATTCATTTTTGGGACAGAGAGAGACAGAGCATGAACAGGGGAGGGGCAGAGAGAGAGGGAGACACAGAATCGGAAGCAGGCTCCAGGCTCCGAGCCATCAGCCCAGAGCCTGACGCGGGGCTCGAACTCACGGACCGCGAGATCGTGACCTGGCTGAAGTCGGACGCCTAACCGACTACGCCACCCAGGCGCCCCCCAGATCAATTCTTTTACTCCGAACTTGGTGTTCTTTCCACTTTGCTAACTGATTTTCTATCAAGCATCCATTCTTTTGAAAATAACAGCATATATACATTCTCACCATTTTCTAAGTCCTCTAAGTTTCTCTAATTATTCCTGAAGAAAGCATAATGTAAAAACCAGAGAAATCTAACTCTTCAAGAGATAACTTCCACTCTGGACTGACTTCCTGACTTCCCCATTCTCTGCACAAAGTCCACTTACTATATTGAACAGAAGCACTGATCGTTTGTTCACAGGGAATGCTTCAGACTTATTTCTCTATTACTTTTGAGAACCAGTTCCCTGAGACAATAACAAAGCTCCTGTGCAGCCCTTTCTTCACCCAATCCAAAATATAAAGTATCTTGTAGCTTTGAAATTGAGCATCACTAGGGCTGGAAAGGCATAATTTATCCCATGTTCCTATGAGTCACATATTTTAACAAAGCTCAACTTGTAATCTTTTGTCACAATGTTGTAAAAGCTTTTCTCCAGTGTTATTCCTGTTCTTGCTTAAGTTATTAGGAATAATTTAAGCTATAATTAAAAATAACATTTTAGCTTCCATTCTTCCAGTAGGCCTTTGCAAATTATTTTTGTTTACTTCAATCCAGCACTGTGAAATTACCAGCAAATGTTTGGATTTTGGTCAAAACATAATACATTATTTATTAGGTACAAAATAAAGAAACATGAAATTTATTGCCGTTGTTCTTAGTTGTTTTCTTTTCCCCAAGATTGCCTAAATAATTTAGCTTCATAAACTATCATACTTCACTTTGGAAAAGCAGACCTAAAGAGTTTGTTTGTTTAACTGAACCTAGAAATTAGGTTTCCTGATTAACAATACATGAAAGTGAACATACATAAGCAGACGTTGCTTCATATCTTGTGCAGGGGTCTTCTGTGCTGCTGCTCCAGTTCTCCAGACTCTAGCTGACCCCCAAGGAGATGCCAAATGAAACTCCAGCAATTTCCTATTGACACAGCTGATTGGAACCCCAAACACTCCATACATGCATAGCATAACCCCTGGAAGAATAAAATAATCTAGGAAGAGCTGAATTTAAGAAGAGCTTACAAAGCCTGGAATTATCTCAGTATGTTTAGAGCCAGCTGTGATAAGAAAATGTGGTGTGTGTGGTTCTTAGGCTTCTGGATCAATAGCTTGGGAGTATGGAGGAAGATGAGCCATTTCATTTCTTCTGCACGGTAGGAGATATCTCTATCCCCAAAATAGCTCTTAAACGGCAAAGACATACCAACTGAAACTCCTCTTCCAGCTTCATTTGGATCAGTAGGTCATCTTTTAAAATGCAGATATCCTGGACCAATTAAGGAGTTAATACATTAGTGGAAAAATCCTTCAGATCACTTTTTTCTCCCTAACATTGAAAAAAAATCCATCCACTCTGAAGGACAGTTAAAGACCAAATTTCTGAGGATCTTGAAAGTCAAGAATCCTTTGTCTGAGTTGTGTTAGGCAATGCTGCACTTTCTTATACTTCTGCAAGAGTGAAGACATACTGTTTAAGCAAAATTAGTCAATAAGATGTTTGGGTATGGGTTAGATAGTTACAAAATAATAGACAAGCATAATTTCAGACCCATGAGTCCATGGACTTTCCCTATTCTCTGCTCTGTAACAAACCTACTATGTGATCATCAACAATCCATCTTATGTTTCTTAGTTTCAGTTTTATCACTTCTAAAAAGAGAGTGTTACAAAAACAAGCAGACACCAACCCATAAATATAGAGAACAAATTGATGGTTGTCAACTGGTAAGGAAGGTGGAGGGATGGGCAAAATGGGTGAAGGGGAGTGGGAGGTACAGGCTTCCAAGTATAGAATGAATTAAGTCATGGGGAGGAAAGGCTCAGCGTAGGGAATATAGTTAATAGTATCGTAATAGCATTGTATGGTGACAGATGCTGACTATACTTGTGAGGAGCATAGCATCGAGTATAGAATTGTCAAATCACTATGTTGTATGCCCGAAAGTAATGTACCATTGTGTGTCAACTATACTTCAATAAAAAAATAATAATCCTATTGATTCCCTGAAAATTACTGATTGAATTGCATTTCACAAGAAAAAAAAATTAAATAAAATGCGGGTGTTTTTTATGTTTGTATCTATGCATTGATTATTTTACAGAGATTAACCTTCCTAAGGTCACTTAGCTAGTGAGCAGGGATTCACACTCAGAAAGGCATAACCCTAGAGCTCCAATGGTAAACCTTGGAGCTATATCTACATTGTTAACTAGAGTCACAATAATTATTACCTATAGTCACCATGCTCCCCACAATGAGATACCACCTCATACCTGTTAGAATGGCTATTGTAAAAAAAAGAAAAAAAAGACAAGAAATAACTAGTGTTGAAAGGATGCAGAAAAAAGTTAGATTATTTTAAGATTCCTTCTGGCCCAGATTAAAAATGAAAGCGATTATCACAGTAGAATCAGAAAGCCATGGGCACTTAAAGTTAGAACATACCTCAGCAATCTCTTTACCTCCTATACAACTCATTTAGCAGATGGGTGGGAGAGGTCCGTGGTTGACAGTTGGTTAACCTCTGTAAGCCTCAATGTTATCATTTATTTAAAAAGATGATATTATTACTATCATTAGTATTACTATTATTGACAAAGACTCTCTTTGACTAAATTTTAGTTAGGCTTCTTTGAGCCCTGTTCTCAACTAGGTTCCTTGTCCATCTGTGCTAAGTCCAGTTGCAGCAAGAATTCTGTCAAGTCAGTTTATCGAGAATTCCCCACCCTTGGTAAACGTCACCCTGATAGCTGATGAAATCCCTCATCCCCACCCTTTATATCTAATCCCTCTGGTCCGCCTTCTGTAAGAATCCTATTAAGTTTAATAAACATGTCTCCTCTTAGCAGTTTTCCAAATACTGACCCCCTCACTCTTCTTTTTGATTATAAACCCCCAATTGTCTTTGTTGTATTTGGAGTTGAGCCTAATCTCTCTCCCCTGTTCAATACCTGCTTTGCAGTACTCTTGACAGAAGTCTTCCTTACCATTTTAACAAGTGCCAAGATAATTTTTCTTTAACATTATATCCAATTATCAGAAAGTTCTCCTTCATGTTGAGCTGAGAACTTATCTATTATCACTTCCTCCCCACTGGTCCTAGCACTTTCCTTTCAGAAACATAAATAACATTTCTATTCCTTCTTTCACATGAACATCCTTCAAATACATGAAGGAAGAGATCACATGTAACAAATCTTCTTTATTTTGGGTTAAATATGGCTACTTTCTTCAGAGTTCCAGATCATTACCATTTTGGTCCTTCTTCTATGAACATGTTTGAATTGTGATAGTCATAATACTTCAAAAGTGAGCATACAATCTGAGGACACAATGACACCATTATCTTTCTTGGTCTAAGCCCTACAATTCTATGAAGTTGACCCGAGATGTAGCTCAGAGACTCATTAAATGCTGGCAGCTGCGTCACACCTTGGCACACAGATACTGATATGAATCTGGGTTTTCTCTAACCTTGACTTTTTTTTTTAAACTAAGTATTGGATTTAAAAATAGGATGGAATTATTCAGGATAGGCTTCCCAAAAAAGGCATTTCTATTCATCTGATGAAACAATGATGGACATGTGTCTTGTGAACTGAGGCTTGAAAAAGATGATGGACAGTAATGATGAAGTGTGAATATTTTCTAATAGTAGGGTACAATACAGAAAGGCATGGAGAAGGAAATTAAAGAAGGTAACATCTCAGTTAAAGCTGATTTATCATGATTCACTGCTTTGCTTTCTTCTTACCCTTCTTAGCCATTGGCTAATTCCTATCTCCATGCCTTTCACCCCTTTCTTCAATAGGGGGGAATTTGTCTCCAAAACACCTTAGACTCTGATTATGCCAGTTTTAAAACTGTGGTTTTGCAATATGTATTACTGTTTTTCTGGAACAAAAAAGCAATTTAGTAGAGAAAATTTGGAAGTATGGAAAACATCTTTGATATGAATTACAAATATAGCCTTATATATATGTGTGTGTGTGTGTCATTAAATTACATATAAAGACATACATATATATATTTATTTTACTATCTCTCTATATATAGAGATGATAGATATAGATATGGAAATAGATACAGATAGATAAGTTATCTATCTATCTATCTATCTATAATATATGCCTTACAGATTCCACTTCTCAGAGATAGCTATTGTGATTTACTTATCTGGGTCCACCCTCCTCTTAAGCTCTTAATTCCTTAAATATGTAAACTGAATTCAAGGTTGTTAAACCCACGATCAAAGATAAAGTCTTTATGAAGATGAGATATATTAAGTAGTAACTCCTCTCAGGCAAAATTTCAATATGCAATCAGTAATGCATATTACACATTATATGGAAGTAATACATAGGGGAGAGAAGGAGAATTCTCTACCTTCTAACACAATTACCAGGTAAGTGAGAATATATTTTTACTTGAAAAAAACTTGGCACAAGCTAAGCATTCTTGATACCATTTCAACTTTGAAAAATTACTCTGGGAAAAGAGCTTAAGTTGCACCCTGGTAGAGGAATTTTGCCTGAAGACACAGTGTTGTTACCCTTTTGTGCATCTCAGCAGCATGCAACCGCACTAAAAATGAGAATTGGATTTAACTATAGCAACAAACATTGTCACATAGGGTAGACAGAACAAAAGTAACCAGGAGAACAAGCGTTAGAGATGATGAAAGCTCAGTATCTTGGCAACCTTTTGTGTTGCGTTATTTTTAAAAAATGGGTAATATTGTGCTCTATTTCTAATTTATTCAGCCACTTGCTGAGTGATAGGAACGTTATAATTACAGAAACTGTATGTCATCTTGACATTATAAGTCTTTCTTAAATACAGTAATGCTTGTTTTATTTGTTCTTGTTTAGTTTTGCTTTGGTGGGAAGAAATCTTTAAAGTAGCACTTAACTTGATTAACTCAATGATGCTGCCTGACAAGTCACTATTTTGTCCAATTTTTTTTTAATTTTGGGAAATATTTCTTAATGTTTCCATTGGAGAAAGATCAGAGAAAACAGAACTTCAGCTTCCTCTTGTTAGCTAGAAATATGTTCCCAGAGTGTTCTGGGATTTAATTTATTAGCCTAGGCATACCCGTGAAAAACGTTTACAAAGTGTATGGTGTAAAGGCATAAGTAAACAGGGTCACTGAAAGACAAACAAGTGCTCAAGTTCAACAAATACTAAATGCCATGTCTGTGCAGGGCACTGTGCTGGGAGCTAGCTGTGTAGGTACAGATAAATATGAAAAAGCCTGGCCCTTGCGTAGTTCATGGACCAGTAGCAAATAACAATCTCTTATAATTTTTATAATTTATATCTTTAAAAGATCTCTTATATCTACCATGGGTGAATAGTTTCAAGTTTATTTATGCGTGATTCATACCTAGCTGACCTCTTAGACGTTGTTCGGAAGCAGCACTAACCATCTACATTCATACATTTCTGCTCCTTCTCTTCCATCAAAGCTATGAACTCTGGATGTTCAAAGCACCTCAAAGGCAAACCAAAAACCTCTGTGAAGCATGCCTCCCTCTCTATTCCCCAAGTGCAAGTTGCGGGTTGAGTCAGACCAACTAAAATATTCTCTCAAATTTGTGAAAATCCGACGAGGGATTTCACACGAGGCTGTCATATATGTAGTGCCCTAAATTTCTTCTTCCTTCCTTTCTTTTTTTTATAAAGGCATGAACACCTTTTCATTTTTTAAAGTAAATTCTACACCCAGCGTGGGGCTCAAAACTCAAGACCCTGAGACCAAAAGTTGCATGTTCTACGGACTGAGGCAACCAGGCGCCCTGTAAATTTCTTGATGAAGATTCTTATCCTCCTATAATTGGCATCTCATGTATCATGATTTAATTAATGTGAACAAATGTGTGTGTGCTCTTAATCTCCTTTTTGAATGTAATTTCTTTTCTCAGTTATTTCTTTTAACTATTTCACCATGGTTAGCACAGTAAATATTTGTCAAATCTATAAGTGAATGAATGAACGCACGAATGAAGGAATGAATAATAATTTTTTCTTTCTGCTCTTTGCTATTCTCTTTGAATATTGCCCCCATCAACACTGTAGTTGCCATTGAGAGTTTCCACTCCCCCAGCCTCCCCCCGCCCAACCACCCCTGCTTAAAGGAGTGTCTCCAAAAGCCTTCTTATGTTGTTGCATTGTCTCCTCATGTTTCTCATGCTTGGGAGGTATTTCTGTGTTTTTTGTTTTTGTTTTATGCAAAACATTCCACATCACCATGATTTCCAGGACCTACCTAAAAACATTTCTAAACCTCTCAACATTAAATTCTTCAATTTGTTTTATTATTTCAATGCTGTCTTCCCATGCAACCCCCCTTTCTGAGTCTTCAGATTTTTAAATTCGACCTCTCTGAAAATCTACCGACATATTTGAGCACTTTGCATATATTACCTCATTTAATGCTCACCGTAACTTCAGGATGCAGACACACTAGAGCGGTGAGTTAAGTGGCCCAGCCCTGCAGCTGAGATCGTAAAACCTGACGTCAAAGGGGCTTTGCGCCTGACAAAGCGGGTGCTTTCCCACTGTGCTGTGCATCATCATCTGGCCCACTTTTTGCCACCTTCTGCCTTCACGTATTTGAAAGACAAAAACATGGACTGATAAAATACTTTGACATTGATCATCTTCTCATGAGACATACAAAACCTCCTGTTAAGTTTTCTTGCCCCCGTTGTGCTATAAGAACTTTAAATGATGGGCACTGAGGAGGGCATCTGTGGGGATGAGCACTGGGTGTTGTATGGAGACCAATTTGACAATAAATTTCATATTTAAAAAATTAAATAAATAAATAAAAATAAAATGACTGTTTAATGAAGGAGCTGCACACAGTGGTGGGAACAGTGATGTGGAAACACGAATTGGCACTTGGCAGTGCTTAATTATATGTATCCGGCTTCCAAATAACATTCAAATCCCCTCTGTTTATTTTCATCGTCTGTTCTCTTATTTTCATTGCACTAATGCCAGTTTGCGTCTTTTCCCTCTCCAAAGCAAGTCAAGAATCGCCAGTGGCCCAGCCTGCACTATGAGGTTTTCAGTATCATCTCCCTCTGTCTCATTTGATAGCACTGTGCCTCTTGCCCCAGCTCTCCTGGGCTTTATCGACTTTAAATATTCACGTCTCGGGTTTGTCTGCTATTGTCAAAATGATGTTATCTGCATAAGGCACCTAGGCTTATTAACTAACCTCTGATAGCATCTCTTTTTTTAATCATTCCCATTTGTCTTCTCTCAGATTTGTTATTTATTTTCTTTTGAGAGGGTCTGCAAAACACACATGAAAAGAAAGGCCTGTGTGGGTAGACTTGCCTCACTCTCTTTGGCACATTAATTTATTTCTTCCTCCACCCATTGAGCATTAGAATGTGGGTCACTTTGATATATAACATCCTTGCTTATTTTAGCAGCTTATCTGGCAAACACTATTTTGGTTTGGGATTTAAGGGAAGAATTATTATAGTTAATCATCAAAGCCATATTTTTGAATAAGCTAATTAATAACTTTTCCCACCTCCCTATTTTGTCCTGTTTCAGATCGCCTCTGAAATTCACAATGAGCTATTTTTGGATCTCTGCGGCACATCATTTGCCCCGTGTGTCATGCCTTCTGCCGAGCCAACCTTTGCAATGAGATGTCTACATAAGTCTTGTGACCAGTGTTCATTCAGTTTTGTTAGTGGTCTCTAGGTTCTAATGTTTCTACCCTCTCTTTCATAAGTATTATTGGTAATTTTCCTGTACTGACCTTTTATTAATATACCTTTAATCCAAAGGTTTTTTAGAACGCCTTTTGTTTAAAGAGCTGAAAGACTCAGCAGAGAACCATCAAATATCAAACCCAAGAGAAACACCAAACTCTACCTTAATTATTCTGTGCAATTTTTAAGTTGATATGTTTGCTGTAGAATAATTTTTGACTTCTTGATTAATTCCTTGGCATGGGCACACGTTGCTTTTCTTTCTTAAGGAACACTTCCTTCATTTCTGATCTCTCTTTCTCTTCCATCTTATTGTCCATTCTTTAATATGTTAAAACTAATTCTAACTTTCTCTTCTTTGCCTATTCTGTGTTTTCTGTCTGATATTTTATTCTTGTCTGACATTTTCTTTGTACTTTCTACCTTAATGATATAGACAAATTCTCTGACCTGAATTTAGATTTTTGCTATTTTACGTTTAACTGATTTTCTCTCTTTTTGCTGTTCTGTTATTACTCTCTCCATCAAATGCTTCTGCAGTCTTAGAGAATATTGACTTTCTTCTTGAAAGCCTTTCCTTTACTCAGCTCCTTTTAAAATCATTCCTCATATCACTTTTAACTTTTTCACTCACTCTGACATCTAAAAAGGGCATCCAAACTCCACTCTCTTAATCAATCCTCCTAGAAGTTCTTCCTGTTCTAGCCCCGAATGGTTCTGCTTGGCAGGGTAGCGGCCCATTGAAATATGCATGCGCTTTTTATTACAAGTGGAGCTCTGGAGGGCGAGTCAGACATCACCTCTTTGGACAGACCTGTAAGAGAAGAATTGGGTCTGCAGCTCTAGCATCCTGACTTTGTTTTCTTAAATCTTTGGGCTCATCCTCATCATCTCTCCCCTTCAGGTCCAATCAACTTTACTTCATTTCTCAAACGGACCAGATCTTATTCCCCCTTACCTTGGGGACTTCGTGTTGTTTCCTCTTCCTGGAACATTTTGGCTTCCCATCCTGACATCCAATTATTATACTTCATACATCAGGCTTCAGTTTAGATAGGCTCTTCTCTGTTCTCATTCTTTAGGTTGGATACTTAGTATATGTGTTCTCATAATACCTTAAATATACCCCAACATAGTTTTTGTCATGTTTTATTGTAACTATTTGGTTCCTTGTGCCTGTTTATAAGTTTTCTGAGAGCATATATATGCTCATCAGAGGTATCTTCAACATGGTGGCTAGAGGTATAGACTAGAGTTATGCTACCTATGACATCTACTGGCTTATGAACTTGGGGGAGTTACTCACCTCTCTGTGACTCATTTCTTCACCTATAAATCAGGGATATTATTATACTTGTCTTGACATTTTTTGTTTATGATAATCAAATGCTTAGAAAAATTCCCAACAGGACTCATAGTAAGTGCTCTGTAAAGTTTCTATAAAGTTGACTATAATAATAATTATTATTACATATAATTATATATTGTTATACATTATTGTATATGTTATATATTATATGATATTATTATTATTATTTATCACAGACACATTCTCAGGATATCTAGCACAATATTTGCCATAGAATAGTGCTAAATCAATACTTATTGAATAAATAAACTATTGAAAGAATGAAGGATATTAAAAATAATGCATTCAGATAAACAACCTGGCAACATAAGAGAATGTATATAACCTAGAATATGTAAGGGAGCAGACCTTCCAGGGGAAACTTCACCTAAAAATAGCTGGGCATTGATAATTAGTATGTGCTTTAGTGATATCCTTTGTTATCTCAAGAAACTTCCTTTCTGGCCTCTTTCCAAATAACACTTCTGCCAAATTTCTCAGCTTATGGGAAATTTCTGCTTTTCCTATGGCATTGTAAGAAAAGGGACCTTCTTTTATATTTTACAAGCTAAATTCCTTCTTACACACTAATCCTATCAACTCTGTCACATACCCTTTCTTATTGACTTTGTTACAGAGGGTTAGCATTGGCATGAAAATAAACATCCTACAATCCTATGTTCTTTCAAGTTTCTAGATAATTTTTGTATAGACTATTGGTTGTTGCTATTATTGTTTTCATTCCTATTGCCTTTATGAATAAGCAACCAAAATCTTCTCAGTTGGTTGTATGCATAAAAAAGCAGGGTGTTAGGGCACCTGGGTGGCTCAGTTGGTTGAGTGTCCAACTCTTGATTTCGGCTCAGGTCATGATCTCACTGTTCATGAGTTTGAGCCCCATGTTGGGCTCTGTGCAGACAGTGCTGGGCCTGGTTAGAATTCTCTCTTTCCCTTTTTCTCTCTGCCCCTCACACGCTCGTGCTCCCTCTTAAAGAAATAAACTTTTAAAAAAGCAGGGTGCTTATATATTCCTCATTCTTCCTGGTTTTTTTTTTTTTTTTTTTTTGAAATACATATACGTTCACACGTCCAATCACACATCAAATTTTCCCTGAAATTACTGTGTCCAAATCTCAATTTTCCACAATGCGGTTTTCCATTTTGCATTCATTGACTTGATATCTGTTGAAAACTTACCATGTAGTATAAGGAAGGTATAAAAGAAGTGTATTGTCTTTTGTAATGTTAATTTTATGGTGCTTTGCATATATAATAATAAATGATAATAGTAATAAACATTCTAGTAAAAATAATATTTATTTAGCCTTTTCTTGTGCCAAGCATTGTTCTAAGAATTTTACATACATAAACTCTGTTTTCACAAAAAGGCTGTAAGTACTATATTTATTCCACTTTATAAATGAGGAAACTGAGTAGCAGACCCTAACAATTGCTTGTTATTATACATACATTGAATAAAAGTATGTAAAAAATAAATATTAAGGGGTACCTGGGTGGCTCAGTTGGTTGAGCATCCAACTTCAGCTCAGGTCATGATCTCACGGTCCATGGGTTCAAGCTCCACACCGACCTCCACACTGACAGCTTAGATTCTGGAGCCTAAATACTTAGGAAAAGTAGGCATAAAAACAAAATTGTCATAGTACTTTCTTGAACATTTGGGATTTAAGATACTTTTTAGTTTTTAATACTTGCTTCTATTTTCTAAAATTTCCACAATGAATAGATATTATGGCCATGTTTGGGGAAAATTGGAAAAATTAATAAAAATAAAAGTAGCTCATATGTACAATTGCTAAGAATATTCTTACATGAGTAGTTGCAAATAGCTGCCTTCTCTCTGGAGGCCTCCAGCCTAGCACAAGAGATGAGAGAATCATCACTAAGATAGGGCTCTGGCTTCCTTTCCAATCTCCTCGCCCAGCCCTCTCCCCCTCGTTCAGGTTTCTAGCCACACTCCCCTTCTCTCCTTGCAAATAAACCAAACTCATTCTGTCATCATGGCCTCTACATTTGCTTCTCCCTAGAGAGCCCCTCCTCCAGATTCTCACATGGCTGACAACTTTGTCATTCAGATCTTAGCACAAATGTCACCTCATGAGAGATCTCTTCTGACTCCTCTGTGTAATGTTGTACACTATCACAGTCAGTTTCTATAACATTTTCCTGTTTTCTTTTCTCTTTGCACATACCACTATCTGCTTTATTTCATCTATTTATATTCTTATTGTCTGTGAGAACTAAAAATCCATGAATGCAGACTACTTATCAGTCTTCTATCACTGCTCTATCCTGGAACATTAGACAATGAATAACAAAGGATATATATAGAATGAAGTGTATAGATATGTATATAATATATGTATTATATATATGTATTATATTATATGTATATTATAAGTGTATAGATATGTATATATATATACATATACACACACACACACACACACACACACACTAAATGAATAATAATTGTTTTAATTATAACATGAATGTATAATGTTATGTCCACATTGACACCTTGAAGAATCCCAATAAAAAACCAATTCCTTCTGAAAAAAGCCTCTTTAGTTAGCAAAATCCCTAACGTTGTGTTATCTACTGACAATTGAATTTTAAATTTAACTGTGCCAGTGATGGAGAAAGTCCATTATATCTGACATATTAATATTGCCTGTGAAAGCAAAATATGCAACTCTAAGCAAATTTAGTTCAAATAATTAAGAAGCATTTCCTTGAAAAATCATAAACAGTGATTTCATTGTTCACTAACAATGTTCTAATTTTCTGACCACATGCTGATGATTGGACAAAATGTATGAATGTGTACTTAACCAACATCAACAACATACATTTATTAGATATCTGATTTGTGAAAAGATACGAGAAATGTTACCATTTTCAAGAACAAAGAAAATGAGGGGGAGAGATCTGTGTAATCAGGCTGTAAAGATGAAATATTATAAAAATAAAATGCATTGCCAATATAAATGTAATATACTATAATAGCCAAATTTATGTTATGAGAATCATATCCCCAAGTCTTAACTTTGCATACATCCAAGTCTTAACTGCTAATGGGAGAAAGCTAAATATTCTTGAAAATCAAAATGAAACTAAGTTTTTGCAACTTAATCTTTTGCCTATGGAATCTGAACTTTGCTGTTAGAGGAGGACAGATAAGTGTCATAGATTCTGGGTCTGGAGTTCTCTCTTGTCCAGCAAGAGAGTGGGATGCAGGACTGAAAATACGAGAGAGGCTAATGTCCAGAAAGAGACAAGAGCCACGAGTAAGGGTCCTTGCTCCTTTTTTATTAGGATCAGAAGGCTTACAAGCATGATGGGTGTGCACAGAGAGACAATGAAACTGTGAACATTAACTCATGGGTGGGGAAAAGTGGGTTTTGGAGATATGTGGTTTTAGCGGTTTGGATCAATACAAAACGAGATTCTGGTGCTGGGTGGAAGGTTGTTTACAGCAAACATGAGGCCCCACCTCTGTTTACCTAAACTGGCCTAAGGGACAAGAAAGATAGAGCAAGCCACCTCATGGTCAACAAGGCATCTTTCTTTTGCTAATTAGCTTTCCTCTGGGCAACTTCGCCCAGCTGAGGCTTGTAGCCCTATTTACCTGTTTACCTAAATTGGTCCTTCCTTCCTGTGAAAGCAGATTTCTGCTGTTGTCCTATACTATACTGGGGGCCTTTGCCCCATTTACCTAATCTTATTTACCTAATCTTTACCCAAACTCGAGTGTGTACATCCTATGGCTTTCTAATTTTTCATGCCTTGTTAACCCATTGGTGCCAGCTCAGGGAATTCCAAAACTTATTCCCCACAGATAAGTTTCCATGGCTTAACCAAAAAGAAAGTTTCTTACAATCTATTATTCTTAAGGACTAAGACCTGATTCTCTTCTTCAAGTTATATTCTTGGGAATGTTGTCTCTGATTCCTCCATTTTTTTTTTTTTTTTTTTTTTTTTGTATAATCGATGTTCATATAATAGCATTCAAAATACGTAAAACCAGCTATTGTCAAAAATTAATTTACTGGATTTAAGGCATTCAAAAAACTAAAAATGTACAGGAAGAAGCAAATTTCATAGATTTAGGGCAGCTATAGAATTTTATCCTTTTTCTAAAAGTCTTTATCTGTTACATGCCCTTCCGTTTCTTTCAACTCTTCACAGTTCTTATCTTTTTTTTTTTTTTTTTTTTTTTTTGCATACATCCACTTAGATTCAATATCAATCTCCTTTTTGAAGGGCCCATTCTTAAGGATTAAAATTTAGGATTAGTGTTAATTAAATGAAATTCCCATGAAATGCAATGGGTGGAGGAGCAGTGCACTCCATGTCCAGAAGCAGGAAATACCTCATTTGGGGAGAAGTGGCAACTGTGACCTGCTTTCCTTGGAAAATGTTTAGATGCTTAATGCAATGCAAATGACCTCCGTGTGTTATGTAGAAAAAGATAAATCTCACAAACTGTTATCTACCACTCAAAGATATATTAACACCCAACTTTGTGGTCCCAGAAGGTTATTTACAGTCCTATCATTACTACTTTGACAGATAAGATGTTTCTGTGTATACTTTTGGTAATGTCTCTCAAAAACAGCATTCACAATACAATTTACTGTAAGGATTCTCTTTTAATTTTTAAAATTGTTTTTGTTTTGGAGAGAAAGAGAGAGAGTACACACAGGAAAGGGGGGGGGGAGAGAGATTGAAAATCTTAAGCAGCCTTCACACTTAGTGAATTTCTAGAAACCAAATGCTACATTTTCTCTTCCAACACTGCCACAAAGTCAGTTATGCCCATTAAAATCTGTTTCTGGGGCACCTGGGTGGCTTAGTTGCTTAAGCGTCCAACTCTTGATTTCGGCTTAGGTCATGATCTCACAGTTGTGAGATCAAGCCCCATGCTGGGCTAAGAGTGAAGCCTTCTTGGGATTCTTCTCTCTCTGTCTCTGCTCCTCCCCCGCTCATGCTCTCTCTCTCTCTCTCATTCTCTCTCTCTCTCTCTCTCTCAAAATAAAATAAACATTAAAACTTTTTAAAAAATTAAAAAAAAATAAAATCTATTTCCAATCCTTCCTGTGGATAAAATGAACAACGCTACTGTATTCCCTGTCCCCCCTGTAGTCATCTGGAGTTGTGTGACCTATCAATGTCAGGTGAATGAAAATTATGTGTACCCCTTCAAGGCCTGGACCATAAGCACTTTTACCCTTCCGAATGCCAACTGAATGTCGACCCAGGCTGCAGAAGGTTGCTATTTTCAATGCATTGCTCCCAAACTACCCAGTCCGTGCATGAGATGTGAAGCAAAGGAACCCCCAATCCTCCCACTGCCTATAAATTCACCCAACTGTGAAAAATGAACTACTATTCCTTTAAGCCACTGAAATTTCATGGATTGTGTTTTATCTTTGTGACTAATGATAGTAAACAATACGTAAGTCTACAACAATATGTCTAACAGTATTGATTGCCAGCTTTTCTTCATGGCCATCATTAAGTCTCTTACATTCTTTAGCCATTTGCCCAAATGAATTTGGAGCGGTGTAATAGAGAAGAAAGAAGATCCGTTCATCTCTTCAGTAAATACTCATTGGCTATCTCCCTCATGCTAAGCATTGCGTCTCCCGGACACACGAAGATGAACTACATAGTGCTGGTGCGTATTGCAGCCGAGGCTGCGTGGTTCTGGGCCACTAATTGTGATATCAATTTGCTGACTCCATGGGCAGCACTCGTATGATGTCACAGCAGCAGCAGCAGCAGCAGCAGCAACTTTGGCTTCTATTTCTGTAGCATCTTTGGGAATTGTTCTTACTGAGATATAGTTCTTTTGACCTCCCAGTGACTTTGAACGTTTAATAATTCTCTGTACTAAATTGTTTTCTGCTTAAACTAGCTTCAGTGGCTTCTATTCTCTGCAACTGAAACCTGCACCCCAAGTATTCAGCATTCCAAGAACGCATTTTCAGATGCCTCAGTCTCTGAACTCCAGTTTGAGAAGCATTGAAATTAATGTTAAATGTCATTATTTTAGAGTTGGTAAAGGACACGTTATTGCAAATCCCAATTCCAAAGCAGGAATGAAAACTTTTCAGCATTCAATTATAAGATGATCATTCAGATAATTCAGAATAAGCTCATGTTTTGTACTAATAACATGAAATAGAAAATTAAAAAAAAAAAAAAAAGTAATGTGTAAATTTGCATACACCTGGGGGGCTCCTCATCCAAGATGGAAAAATCCAGGTTAAAAGCATATAGCTCTGTGGTGCTTGGCACATTCAGGAGAAAGCACTCAGTCGGTTGTTCACAATTTTAAACATGATGTTATTGCTAAATACCAAATGCGATAATAATGTAGAAGTACTTTGTAAGGCAGTAAAGTGCTGTACCCATTGTTGAGAGTATCATCTACATAAATGTTTCACATTTCCTTAGTGCCATAGTGACAATCGTCCAGTGTCCCGTTATTGTAACTGAAGGATAATACACTGTATATTTTATCTATTGAAGGCATGGATAGAAATTACATAAAGGACCCTTTGCTCTACAGACAAGATTGAAGTTAAGGAGCATTAGTATAAACAAAAGAGGAATTCAATAACTGAATGACCACAGCAATTCTCTAGGTCAAGATAGAGGCCTACGTGGAGAACAGTTTAAATTACTGCTTCTCATGTTCTACTTTACCTTGGGGATCTCAAGCTGCCATTATCACACCTTTCACCAGACTGAACTTGCAATTGAAAATAAATCAATCTTGAGGTGATTGAAATTACTATTGCCTGACTTGTCTTACTTTGTCATTCCACAGGAAGCCAGTATCGGCAGTGGATAGAGAATGAACTGACATTTTTGTTGCATCACAGGCTTCAGGAAAAATTAAGCAAAATGTTATTTTTTCTATGACCACTAACACATGAATTACAAATTTTAGTATATGTTTCCCATCTTTATTTTAAATGTATTTTCCTCAGTAAATGTTCTCTGAACTCAGTATTAAAATCTCCTTTGTGGGGTGCCTGGGTGCCTCATCGATTAAGTGTCCAACTCTTGATTTTAGCTCAGGTCCTGATCTCAAGGTCATTGAACCCACATCGGGCTCTGTGCTCACAGCGAGGAGCGTGCTTGGGATTCTCTCTCTACTTCTTCTCTGTCTCTCATTCTGCACCTTTCTCACTCCCATGCACTCTCTCTCACTCAAAAATAAACAAAATAAACATTTAAAATCTCCTTGAGTTCCAGACTTTACAACTCAAAAACAAAAAAACCTGACATAATATTTATATGTATGTACCAATATATAACATTGATAGGGTAGATTTATATATATGTAAATAGTGCAGATATATAAATATTAATATCACGGGTGACCTAAATTTCATAGATTATTTTCTTGATTAATGTACTAGTTAACTATCTTCCATTTTCTTTGAATTCCTTAATCCTACTTTTATTCTGCATAGAATCTACACATTCACCATAGAACTTCGTTTTTGTCCTCACTGACTTCTTTAAGCCCTTTTCTGCCTTTTTAAAGCTTATATATATATGTACTTATTTTTACAGTTAGTTTATTTATCTTTGAGAGAGAAAGAGAGAGCAGGGGAGGGGTTGACAATGCAAAGCCGGATGCAGGGCTGGGACCCAGGAACCTGGAGATCATGACTGAGCCAGTCAAGAGTCAGACACTTAACTGCCTGGGCCACCCAGGTGCCCTGAGCTCTTTCTGCCTTTTAAAGACAATAAAGAGAAAAAAGCTAGTTAAGTGGCTTTCACTAACTCATAGCTGTTTTTGTCCCTCCCTTTTGTTTGTTCCTTTATATCCAAGCAACCAATATGTTCTTTTCATTTGCTTCATTGTCTCAATGCTTCATTGTCTCTCAGACTGCACCCCTTATTTCCTCTGTGCCATGCAGGTCTCATCCTTGCTACCTGACACCTGCAGGAGGGATTTAGCCACCTTGCCAATTTTCTGACATGATTCTCTCTTCCCCTCTCCACCTCCATAGATTTCTTTCACCAGGTTCCAGCCTTCCCTCCCAAAGATGATGTTTACCAGGTTGCAAAATTGTTCAAGAATCTGTACTCATTCTCACTATCTCTTGCAAATGTTACCAAACCCTAAAATGGTTACTCTTATGAAAAAGAGCTCAGGGACTAAAGTGAACAAATGTAAAGATGTTTCTTTGCTATACAACCGCAGAGGAACTAAGATATGCTAATACTTGTTGTAAATTGCCAGGAGGGTACAGAGTAGGTAGCAGTTCCCAAATAGAATATATTATTTTGGAGGGGAAGTGAGATAGCATTAATATCTAACAGAACGCCAGTGTGTTTCAAATCACCATGAGGGTAACTGGGTGGCTCGGTCGGTTGAACGTCTGGGTCCTGATTTCAGCTCAGGGCATGATCTCACCGTTAGTGGGATTGAGTCCCACTGTACTGACAGCATGGAGCCTATTTGGAATTTTCTCTCTCCCTTTCTCTCTGGCACCTCCCCCCAACACTCCATCTCTCTCTCTCTCTCTCTCTTTCACTCTCTCTTTCAAAATAAATGAACATTAAAAAAAAAAAAAAACCACCATGAAAGGAAAGCTAATCTTTGAAAATCATTTTGAAAAAGCCTACTGTTTAAATCTATCAGCTCCCCCATTTTTAAAATCTCAACAAGTGTCAGGAGCCATAGTCTAGATGGTCCTGTGAGATGGTCTACACAAGGCTTATTCATTTCCATTTCTGCGACTTTGTGCATGAATCATTTCCAGAAAAGGTCATCTTCCTTTTCCCCTCCCCTAATTATTGCCAGGATTGCTACGATTTAGGTCAAAATCCCCCTGTCCCCAAAGGCCTTTCTTGATGATCTCCATTTTAGGCTATTATGATTTATTTTAGAGCCGTAGTAGTTATGCAAATTTTTACTCTTCCATCTAAGATTTATATCCTTTTATATATCAATATTTCTGTTTGCAGTGTATGCTCCTTTTTGAAGGATGAAATTTCTAACTCTTTTTGTCTTAATCCTTACTGTTGATTCATGCTTCTAAAATGAGTGCAGTCATAATTTTTGTATGTGATATTTTCCTCTTATATTATTTGTTTGTATCTACGAATGTAAAATATCCTTCTAGCTGCTACACGGAGTAAGCACCCTGTCAATACCGCTGGATACATTTCAAAGGGATTGACGGTAGCAGCATGGTAAGCTAACAGCTGACAGTGACAGGATGGCAACAGACATTCAGTACTTTCATGTAAGTGAACATTAGTCCTGACAGCTTATGCATGATGCAAGAAAACAACTTGCAATATGCTATAAAAGAAGGGGCTAAATGGTTTTCAACAGGGACTTCATCAATGTTTTATAAGCTAAGGCACAATATATGCACATATCATATGTACAATATATATGTATAGTATGTATGTATCATATGTATAAATTATGTGAATTAAGTGTGAATGGATTAATGCATTTAAGAATGAAATATATTACAATTGTAACATTTGTTCATTCTGAGTGATAGATATATGAAGGAGTATTGTGTTCTTTGTAAGTTTCCATACATTTATATCCATTAAAATGAAAACCATTCTGCACAATTAACAAGTTGTGTGTGTGTGTGTGTGTGTGTGTGTGTGTGTGAAATCAATACCAATGTATAACTTGATGCTACTTTATTTGAATCTTATAGATCATTTTGTTTTGAGACTATATTTTTCAGGCAGCTTTCTGATTCTGTCTCCCTTAGTGATCTAAGTGTACTGCTTTGCATGAGTTATAGTTTTCCTTTTAATTAATACTTTAGCATTTTGTTACATACAGTTGAATGTGATGATTAAGGGTGCTAACCCTTACTGACCCAGGTGGTTGAAATCTGCATATAACTCTTGACTCCCCCAAAACTTTACTACTAATTGCCTACTGTTGACCAGAAGCCTTACTGATAGCATAAAGAGTTGATTAGCACATATTTTATATGTTATACATATGTATAATATGCTATACTCTTCCAATAAAGTATGGTAAAAATGTTATTAAGAAAATCATAAGAAAGTGAAATACATTTACAGTACTGGACTGTATTGAAAAGAGTCTGCACATGAGTGGACCCACAGAATTCAAACTTGTATTGTTTGTTCAAGGGTCAACTATACATTTCTCTCTGTGCACATGAGTCTGCTCCAGACAGAGAGATCCATTCTTGACATACTTAAAATTTTTCCAGCTTTGTGAGTCTGTAAGGATGTGAGTCAGACTCTTTAGCAGTGTTTCTCAAAGTTTGGTCAAGGACAACCTACAGCAGAATTATCTGGGCAAGGGTCTAGCTTTTAGGTCTGGTAAGTGGGAATATTCATGCATGAATCCCAGGCATCTCTGTCCATATTCTCACTCATGTGTGAAGTAACATTTTCCCTAGATCACTGAGTAAAGGCCCCTTGTAAGTCTTCTTACTGTAAGGATAAGGCTTCTCTTGGTAACACTTCAATCTTAGCAAATTATTTTTTATTGCAACTACATTAAAACTTTCTACTCCATGGACACATTGATGCAAAATTTCCTGTACAACTTATTATCAAATATTAAAAATAGAAAACTCTTCTATTAAGAGCAGAATTCTGTAATTATAAATCATTATTTTACATGAAAAACATCATTATTATTATACTTGTGGTATCATAATTTCTTTACAATGTTTAAGCTTAAGCAAATTACCATATTCACTGTACAAAATCTATTTTCTATATTAGTATGTCATCTCACTAAAATGTTACAAAGGCACAGTTAACATTTTTTTTAAAGGAGACAATAAAAGTAATACAATTACCTGAGGATTAAAACATACATAACTTTATTTCAGTGCCTTGGACTTCATGTATTTATCCAGACATTAGTTTAAATTTGACTCTTCCGGGGCGCCTGGGTGGCGCGGTTAAGCGTCCGACTTCAGCCAGGTCACGATCTCGCGGTCCGTGAGTTCGAACCCCGCGTCGGGCTCTGGGCTGATGGCTCAGAGCCTGGAGCCTGTTTCCAATTCTGTGTCTCCCTCTCTCTCTGCCCCTCCCCCGTTCATGCTCTGTCTCTCTCTGTCCCAAAAATAAATAAACGTTGAAAATAAATAAATAAATAAATAAATTTGACTCTTCCTTGAAAATGCATTGGCACAGTGTAAAATCGTATGTTTCAAGGCATATCATTCAAGGTATGTTCTGAAAGAACAAAGGTACACTCTGAAAGAGGATATTTAAGATTTCATTTTGACTAACATGTGAGAACCAATTAGCATTGCTCTGTGTTCTAAGTGTCTTGTCTCTTAGAGGCTCCGTGCTAAAAGAGCAGCATAGAAAAAGCTACAGTGGAAACTTTTCTCAGGAATAGTCTACTATTGTTCCTGTATATATAGTCCTTTTCTGCTGAAGGGCAAATCTTAAATAATTTTAAGTAGAGTAGAAATCTAGAAAGTTTATTTTTATAAAGGTAATAAATGAGGTAAGTTTTATCATATGAGAAAGTAGATCATAGATGTTTGGCTTTAAAAATTTCCTCATAAGGGAGCCTGGGTGGCTCAGTCGGTTAAGCATCCAACTCTTGGTTTCAGCTCAGGTCATGGTCTCCTGGTCGTGGGATCGAACCCCATGTCGAGCTCCATGCGGGGTGTGGAGCCTACTTGGGAATCTCTCTATCCCTCTGCCCCATGCACTCTCACTCTCTTGTTTCTCTCTTTCTCAAAATAAATAAATACACTTAAAAACATCTCCTCATAAAGATACGAAATACCATCATTATTATATTTTACATAAAATGCATTCTTTTTTTGGTTCAAAATCATTTTAGCTCAGTGTCCACACCACTCTGACAGCCTGATATCTTGCTTTCTCCATGATAAGGAAATTTCACTGAGAATTTTGAGTTAAGTCTTCAAAGGAAAATACTTCCAGTCTTAAAGTCAAGTTAGGATTTTAAAATATTTTATGTAAGTATCAATTCTCTTTTGTGATGAAATCTATTACATTTCATTCTGAAGCTTCAAGTCCATCTTTAGAGGGCATCATTTTTTTTTTTTTCTCAATAACATTGATGTACATGTTTTGAGGAGGCTGAGGTAAGGCTTGCAAGTCTGTCTTTCCCTTTGTGGGGAAAGGGGGAAGGGAAATGTCAAGCCGGAAGCACCCGTGCAAATGAAACAAGATCATGATATGAATGTCATGAATCACTCACCGCCAGCAATGGCATGAACCACTAGAAAGCTGGGTGGTTAGGTAGCTAACTACTCTGATACCTAGACAGCTAGACAGCTAGCTAGCCAGTTAGTTAGATAAATAGCAGAGAGACTATATAAACACTATAAACACATGGACTTACTATCTTTACTCACATTGGGATATATAACGTTTGTTTATTATTCTTCGTGCCTGCCAACGAAATGAATGCATTGTTGGTTTTTGTTGTTGTTTGTTGCTTTTCCCTTTCCCTCCCCAGTTTCTTAGGAGCAGAGGTTAATTTAATCCTAAGGCCTAGGTGCACTGTTGTTGTAGGTCGGTACAAGGTCCCTCTCCTGTTTGCCACCCCCTCCATCCCAGATCCTCATCTACGTCCTTCTCTTTCTTTCCAGAGTACCTTCTACAATGCATTTGATATATTTTCCCGAATATACCAGGTGAAGAAAATTTATTTTCGTGTTTTAAAGTCTAATTTTATTTTTTTATCATTCCTTTTTTAATGTGTGTGTGTGTGTGTGACAGAGAGAGAGAGAAAAACATAGTGTGAGCGGGGGGGGGGGGAGGGGGAGCAGAGAGAGAGAAATACAGAATCTGAAGCAGGCTCCAGGCTGCCCTGTCTGTCAGCACAGAGCCTGACACAGGGCTTGAACTCACCAACTGTGAGATCATGCCCTGAGCCGAAGTCAGATACTTAACTGACTGAGCCATCCAGGAGCCCCTAAAGTCTAATTTTATTAAGGACTTAAAGAAGTGAATGGTTACATCTAAACAGATAGTTTCTTTGACCAGTTTGATGGAACTAATCAGTTGTTAACATTCAGTTCAGCATTTACCCAGGTCTTACCCAAGGAAATGCAGGAAGGCCTATGTGCTGAGAATCTTCCAGGCTGTGTTTTAGGCCTCTTCCAGAAATTTTTTCATTTAATTTTCACCGTAATTATAATTCACTTTGCTAGGCCACATATTAGACATGAGAAAACTAAAGCTTGGGGTAGCTAAGTGACTTTTTCTAATTTCAAGTAGGAAGAAGCTGTGGTAGTTTCATGGTAATAAATCCTTTTTGAATGAATGAAATAATGCCCGCATGCACAAGTAAGTGAATTAATATGAAACATCCTGCCTCTAATGAGCTCATATTTACCATCTGGGGAATATTTACTATCTGAGGAGAGAAAAGCAATTGGGATACAATTGGGAAATTCAAATCTGACTGATAGTAAAGACCAAATGTATTATTTAGATTAAATGGGTTATATGAAATCGGGGGAGGTGAGATCAATGTGAGGCATTTTGCAAGTCACAAACATATGCACAGTTGTGGATTTGTGAATGAAGCCCTTAAGGCGAGGTTGGAAGAGCACAAAAAGTATTAGGGAAAAGTAATGTTATTTTCTTGTTTGCTTTTTGCTTTGTTCAACGTGCACAAAGCAAATATCTGCTGATTGAAGCTCACTTATGCCTAAGTCAATAAAATGGATGGCAGGACAGCAATCAAAGCCTTTATGGTTCGCGATGCCAATTTCATAATCAATAGCAGCAGCGAAAGCTGCAGTGACTGGTATTGACTATTACGATGCACAGAAATGAACCATATGTGTTATTTTCCATACTTAATCTTATTTTCCCTCCCTCACATAAATATGTCCTCATGAAGTGGGTTCATTTACTATGAGTCTGGCTGGGCCTTAACCTTTATTAACCACCCAATTTTCAAAAATTTCTATGAAGTGATTTACAGAGACTAAACTCTGTGCACTCAGTTCTGTTATAGATAAAATTTAGTCCATTTATAAACTTTCCAACAACAAGCTTCCTACACAACTTCTGTACATTACTATGTTTGTATGAGCCTTTGTGTAAAAAATAAAATCATAATATTGGTTTTGCTACATTCGAATTGAGCGAATCGTTTGGATAATTTATACACAGTAAGAATATGCAGTGATTAAACTCATATTATATAAATACATGATTGTTTATAGATGAACCTTCACATACATGTTTGAACCACTGTAGACAGGACATGCTTTTATATCATTCCTCTCACCTATATTTTAATTGTTATTAATGACCCTGTTGAGAGGCGAAATTTTTTTCTCTGCCCTTAAAGATTCTTCTGGCTGATATAAGACTCAAATTGACACGAGACAGATTAACAGAAGAAAATCAAATTTAATTACATTATATCTGCACAGGGAATGCATATAAACATGTGAGCTTCTGAAAACAGTCAGGCAAAATGAGGTATATATGTCCTCCTGAACCAAGGAGAAGAGGTAGGGGTCTGAGACTTCAAAGGGAAGGAAAACAACTTATAGGAAGATGAAAAAGAGGAAACGCTTGGTAAACACATGTTTGCTGTATCATACAGAAATAATGGGACACAGAGAGGAATTTTAACAAACTAACTGTGCTAAGTTCCTCACTGTCGACCATTCCTAGCTCATATTGTACTATAGCTATCTCTGGTGATAGCTCCTGTCCTGGAGCAGGTGCTCTATCTAAATTCTTTTAGGTAGTTGGGGGAAAGTTCAAAGCATCTTCCTGAGTTTTTCAGACCTTGATTGTTTTCAGCTTGAAAAATCTGTATGCCAAAATGGAACATCTTGGGGTCACTGCTTTTGTATGCCTACAGACCTACAACCTTTGTTAAACTGAAATAATTCTTTCTTAGACATGCTGAATAGTACAATAGGTCAGAGAAGAAATCTGGCATCAGACAAACCTGGAACTGAATCTTGACAATGTTATTTATTAGCTTTGTGCAATACACTATACTATTTTTTTTCATCTGAAACAAACAAACAAAACAGAAGAAGATAATAAGAAGTTCATATATGTTTCTTTTAGGTTCAAAAGAGTTAATGCATGTAGTCACTTACCAAAGTACCTGGCATAAGGAAACACTCAAAAGTTATAGCTTTAGAGCTGTCTGTATTATTTTTCTTATTTACTAGAACCTGGCTCATTCACAACTAATAATCAAGTCACAATTTATAAAAAAGATGTTTGAAATTGAAACAAACTATCTGGACAATTCAGATTTTACAATTTGGATATGAAATACAATGAAATTGAAGTACTGACAAAAAAATCAATTACCTATTTAAATTCTGGCTGAGACATGACCTAACTTTGTTAAAATGCAGTCAGACAGACAGACAAAATATGTGCATTTATAGAACAGTTATCACTTTGGTGTTGCATTATTCATTCTCCCTCATTTGTTCTCTAGCACTTGACAAGCTTTTAATGCATTTTTAGTTTGGGCATTTTATTAATTGAAATTTCAATTAATCTAAAGTTATCCAGGAAGATTGGAAGCTGCCAAATTTGTTTTTTTTCTTTGAAAACTTCATTGTGCAGTAATATTCATAGCTACACCCACTCTCCAGCAATTTTGAGTTGTGTGGAATGAGTCATGCAGACATATGCATGTGTATTTTTATCTGGCTAGAAAATGTCATGCCCACCGAATTCTCAGTCTTCCAAATACATGCACTTCTGGGCTTCAATTCTCTTTCTCACATGCATGGAATGCAAGATAGGGAATGCTGTTCTATAATGTATGTAAGTTATTTTTTAAGTCACCCAATGGAAACTATTTGGTGCTTTGAAATGTTCTTTTAATGAGAACTACCATCGTGTTTATAATTTTTTAATCAATTTTTTTTTTTTAAACTAAGAGAAAACTACATGCAGGTCATTATTTGAGAGGCTGCCTAATAATTAATATAACTTACTATTTTTATTTGATTTCACATACTGCATAAAACAACAGAAAATGTGCAAAGATGGACATTTTACATTTGGATATTTCTAAGAAAGTTGAATGAAGACATGATCAAATTGATCAAAAGCATTTTTGAATGATAAGAATTTTTAATGAAATATCTGCTATTATTTACTATCATAGTATATATCCTATAATAGGTTGGTTTGGCTATCTTATTTCATCAAAACAACGACTTCTATTTATTACTTTCAGCTTTTGAAAGTAATTAAATTTTTTTCCCTAAGTTTTATTTATTTACTTTGAGAAAGAGAAAGCACGAGTGGGGTAGGGGCAGAGAGAGAGGGAGAGAGAATTCCAAGCAGTCTCCACACTGTCAGTGCAGAACTCCATGTGGGGCTACAACTCACCAACCATGAGATCACCACCTCAGCTGAGATCAAGAGTCAGATGCTCAACCAACTGAGCCACCCAGGTGCCCCCAAAATAATTTTATATTATTAGCTTTGCTTAAAGGTCTTTGACATTTCCCTCACCCTGACACTTCTTAAAATCTTGAGAAAATCAAAAACCTTGGTTCAAGATTATCTTACAGTCCACATTAACCGTTCAGTTATTTGAAGCAACCTAATCTCGCTGATTTTACATTCTAATTTCTTTAATCATGCTCATACAAACCAAAAATAAAGATAGCTTGTTTTTTAGACACAAACTATCAAAACATTGCAAAAAATAGAGACCTTTCCCCCCAACACATATAGAGCCCACCTAGGCACCCCCACCTCTACCAAAAGTCAAACTGATTTGACTCCAGGCCAGAAGTTAAACTTACTCTCATGAGACTCAAATTTTTCTGCATTCTGGCCACAATCACCTTTCTAGCTTAGTCCCCACTACCCTGCAGGTAGCCCTCCCCTGTCCTCAAACACTCGACACTTCCCAGCTTCTGTACATGCATAGTCTTCAGAGGAAATGCGACATTGTAAATTGACTGGAGTACTGGTTATATGCCTCGAAATGGGGGGAGATAGCACTGGAGAGGTGAATTGGATCCAAAGTATGAAAGGTTTAGCTATATATTTTGAGTTGCTTTTATTAAGCAGTGGAAATATTTATGACCTTATAGTAAGAAAGTGCTGGAGAAAGGTAGCTAGACAGCAGTCTACCAAAAGTTTAAAAGGCCCCAAAAAAGTGATAAAATCCTGAATGAGGAGAATGCATCTCTACAGAAAGGAGATGGACTACAGCATATTGGTAGGAGCATAAATTCATATTCTTGTTGCACTCCTTACCAGCAGCATTGATTTGTAGAAGTTACTCAGTTGCTCTAGTCTTTACCTCATTTTACAAATGAGGATAATATAGCCACTACATATGGATTTGTATGAGGATGGGGATTGAATGAAAAATACAAAGCGTTTAGCACAGAGTCTAGCTCACAGTAGGTCCTCAAGAAATATTGCCTATTTCATTATTGTTATTGTAAAGTCAAATGAGTTTGATATCATATTGGCTATGAATACCAAGACAAAAGAACGAATAGAAAATCATTCTAAAATTTCTAGCTTGAGTGCCTGGAATAAAAATGACGTCAACAGAATTTGAGAACGCAGGAGGCAAAAGAGCTATAGAAGAGAAGATAATAACCACATTTTTTGTTACATCTTTTCTTTGAAAGGGTTGGTGGGATGTCCAGATAGGACTTATTCAGTAGGCAGTTAGAACTAATGGCCCTAATAGTTAGGAATGAGCTGCCAACTCACCATGTTGTAAGAAGTTAGGCTATGACAAGATCCAAACAGATAACCATATTTTTAATTGTGCCTTTGATTTTTATCCAGTGAATTAGTTTTCATTAAGCTGATCATCACGATCATGCAGGAATCAAACTCTGTCTGGAATGAAATCTAAGCAAAGAGATAAACTCTTTCACAATCAAGCCTTATAGTCTCATGGATACAGACTTTGAGTCATTTCCTACACTTACATAATCGCATTGTATGTTTTTATTTTCAGAAGAAGAATGCAGGCATAATTTTGGACATTTTCATCTACAAAAAAAATGTTTCTATTACCTCAGGAACAGTAAAGATGACTCAGGGAATCTCCCCATAATCAATTCAGGGAATTTTCTCAATGTTGATGACTCCAAGAATTGAGCTGTGCTGTTTGGCTCTAGCTGGGTTCTCAATGAAAATAACATTATTCATATCTTGATGGTTTGCCAACACATTCACTGTAACAATTATTCTAAAATATCCCTTCCTTCTTTCACCTCTCCATTCCATTCCTTTACCTGTCCCTTTCAGATTATCACATTTCCTTCTTCCTTTGAAAATTAAGTTTGATGTCTCAATATTGTCTATTTTATGTAGAAAAATTGGTACGATCTCTGTCATCTTCTCCAATCTCTACCTCGCTTTAAGATACTCACGTTATGATTTTTCTCTTCTGCCCATTTATAAGGTACATGTTTTGAAAATGTGACCTTTCAGAACAACTCCAAGATCTGGCCCCCTAGTGATTTGTTTCATTTTAGCACCTTCGATCTCACTGCCTCTGCCCTTAAACATATCTGGTCTATAGTTTCTGAATCATTGCTCAATGCATATGTATCTCATAACAGGAAACAGTAAAACCACTTCCCCCAAAGATTGGAATGCCCAGGATAACTTTAATAATGAAGAAGTGCAAATAAGAAGTTATTCATATTTACTTTCATCCCCACTCATAGAAAAAAAAAAAGTGTTTCTTCTCCCCACTAAGCGTTTTTAGTTCCTCTTTTCTGCATACCTCGTAAGATGCTGGTCCTACAATGCCTTGTGTTGGACATATTTCTGTGCTGTCTTCCTACATAGCAAGCACCTTGAAACCTGACTAAATTTACTATATATCCTTGTATAAGTATTGATCATAATATAATGATTGAAGATGATTTATTTGAAGCAGGTTGCATTATCATCCTTATTTTTAAGAGAAAGCTTTTAAAAGCGAAGGTTATATACATAGGGGGTAATAGCTTGTCTTTTATGTGAACAAAGAACACAGTAACTCCTATCATCACGATATTTTCAGGCATGCTAGGGGAAGGGAAAAGGAAATAACTATATTGTCTTCATTATTCTTTTTGAGTCCTATCACCTGATTATACATGCCATCTGATTTAGTCATTTCATAAACACATTAAGATGGGGCTGAGAAGTTGTCCTTCCTTCCTATCTCCTTCATAGACTGACTTTTTGTCATTAAAAATAATTTCTTTCTGAGGGTATAGGAAGATGAGGGGACTGCTGTGAAATGGGTACAGAGCTTCCCCAGATGGAAACATTCTAGAGACTGTTGTATGACACTAGGCTTATACTTAACAATACTGGACTCTGCACTTAAACGTTTGTTAAGAGAGTAGATTTCCTGTTACGTGTTCTTTACCAGAATAAGAAAAATAATTTCTCTGAAATTATTTAAGGCCTTTCAGTCTTCACCAACTCACGTATAAAATGCAAATGTCTCTAGAAAAATCATACATTCCATCTCCAGTGGTCTATAATAGTGCTGCACAAAGTGTGGACCAATTAACTGGTGCTGGTCTGTGAACTAATGTTACTGATATGTAATTAGTACAAAAAATTGAGAGCACGCACTTAGAAATTTTTACACAAGTTTGACATTGCTGCATTTCAAAATTTTATTTTTCGACTGTGTCTCTTTACAACAGACCAGGGAGAAATAGGAGGAGAAGGTCTTTCTTCACAGATAATTTGCTTCTCACTGGGGACTTGTTCCCAAGATCCTATAAAACTAGAACTTATGGGATATAGCTTGATGCTTGAAGGATTTTTAGCACAAGAAAATGGAAATAATTACTTTCTATAATGGGCAGTAGCCTTGTGGAATTCAATGCCCAGAATATACCATAAGCTAAAAACCTAAGTAAGTGTAATAGATATGTAAATAAATTTAAAGTTGGTGAAAAAATTATGCTATATCCACAGTTGTGGTAAAGGATGGCCCAGAATTATGATTAATTTTTAAAGCAAATTTGGGGCCTCATAGACCCCTTTGAGAATCTAATGAAAAACCTTGTTCTTAAGGAAAAATAAAGTTTAGAAGGTACATATGAACAGACATTTGCATATAATTTGGGGATATTTGCAGTTGAGTTGGAACTAGTATAAGTATTATACATATACTAGGAGAGTAGATCTTAAAAGTTCTCATCACAAGGAAAGAAACTATAACTCTGTATGGTGACAGATGTTAACTAGAATTATTGTGGTGATCATTTCTCAATATTTACAACCATTATGTTGTACACCTGAAACTAATATAATGTTATATGTCACTTATACCTCAATAATAAAAAAAAAAAAAAAGAAATACATAGGAAGACTTTGGGCATTCAGGTGTCTACCCAATGGGAGTTTGGTTTAACTTTGAACGGTAATTGCTTTCTCACCACACAGTGAATATGGCAAATCATGCTTTAGGTGCCACAGCATGGCACAGAAATTGGTGCTTGGGGATTAGGAAACACTAAGATAAGGCAGAGGAAGCAACAGGCTTCAAATTGAGAGAAAATACTGCTGCAGCAAAAATTCATTAGTAACAGATGTCGTTGAAAGAACTGTCTTCCATAAGCTCTGCTCTTAATTTCCCCCATCCTTACCCATGGATTAGACCCTTTCTTTCACCCTCCCCTCCTTACTGCTTCAGTTCTTTGATGACCCTTACTCATTGTTCATGACTCGGAATGAGAATGATGGTAATGATACTATAGTAATAACAATGATGATAACTGATAACATTCATTGAGTGGTTTATTAGGTAAAGGTCATTATATACACACACACATCACAGGTATATGAAATTTGCTCTTTATAATAGCCCCATAAAGGAGGTACCATTTTATAGATAAAGAAAGTGATACACAGAGGGAACAATTAATTAATTGTTCAAGATAACATAGCTATTAAGTGACAGAAATAGAATAGAGATATCATTTTTGCTGGGAACATTTCTGAGATAGGCTTATTCCCTTTCCTGTGTGCTCTCGGGTAGCCTGTGTTGATCGCATTATAAACCTTATCACTGTTACAGTTTATAATAGCCTCAAGTTCATGGGATACCTCCCTAACTAGACTATGAATTCCAGAGGGGAAAGAGGCTATCTTGTTTATGTTTTTAAGTACCTCCAGTAATGAGCACAGAAAAGCTAGCACAGAAGAGGCAATCAATAAATATTTGTTGAAATAAGTATGAATGAATGGAATAAGTTCTTGGATGAATGAATAAATGCTTGGATGAATAAGTGAACCTAATAATTAAAGACTGTATAATCAGAGACTGAATAAATGAATCTCATAATTAAGGACTGTAAGTAGTAACAAAAATCCTGTTAGGAAGAAGTGACATCTTTGTTTTCCAACTTGGTTAATGAAGGTTATTTCTGTTGTTTACGGAACAATGGAGCTGCATTTCCCTTGACTACTCTGGGCAGATCCTACAACCACAAATTAACAGCAACAATGAAACGAAGGACCAAATGCCATTGATCTGCATTTCTCTTTCTGTATCAACTGGAGACTCCCATACTGAACAAGAAGCTCTATTACAATAATGGTAATTTTCCAGAGAGAAAAATCAATCAATATATTGCTTATTAATCAACATGATATCAAATACCTTGCACTTGGTTTTCTTCTTTTACTGAATTGTCAATCTCCTTCAAGTCAATTTAGTTCTATTTAGTGACAACCTTGCTTAATGATGTGAATTATGAGCTTAGCTTTTGCTCAAGAGAACAGATTTTTGCAACAGCTTATTCACTGCATCCTGTTTCCAATTCTTCCCTTCCAATCCTTCACACAGACATCAGATTTTTCTTTCAGGTAGATTGTTTTCAGTATTGTATTTCCCTGTTCAAAATCTCCAATTACTTTTTCACCTATAGGATCAGGATCAGACTTCTTGCTCTGATGTCCAAGGCTTCCAGAATTAATCTACACTTGTGTGCTTCTCTTATTTCTGACTCCTTTCTTATATCATCCTTGTTTTATGTTCTTGTGAACATACCTGGTACAGTTGCTGAATAAACAGTTGCTGAATAAACTGGGGAGACCCTGGATCCTGGGATCTCGACACAGCCAGAAGGTGTCACTGAAAGTTTGATCTTGTCACTAGAATTTAAGGACAGAAACACTGCACAGTGGATGAGTAACACAAGTGGGAAAGTTTATTGAAGGGAAAAGTACACTCCAGAGATACGAGAGGAGGTGAGCTCAAGAGAGAGAGCTGTGCGCCCTGGGGGTTGGGTTTCTATCCTGTCCTAGTTGTTAACCAGGAGTTGGAGTATTTTCTATTGGGGGCAGAGTTGAGGGTTTTGTACTTTTTTCTTGCTAATTTGGTCAGGGGTTTTCTGTCAAGGCATCTGCCATCTGGGGCTGTCTGGTTTTATCCAGCTGCTTGTGGAGTACGGCCAGGACAGGTCTCTGATCTTCCTGATAGCTGGCCATGCTTTTTCAGTGCTGGCCTCCAGGTATCCTATTAGAACCTAACTACCTGCCTCCTCTAACAGTTCCATGCAGAGTTAAAGAATAACACTGAAAAATCTTTTCTCCTCCTTTCTGAATCTCCCTATTCTACTTGTCTAATAAGCCTACTATAAACTCCATCATCGCTGAGTGCGCTAGATTATATATTTTTTCTCTTTTCAGTTTGTAGGATATATTTCTGACACCATTTATTTAGCACTTGGTTTTATGCCATCTATGATATTCTTTTCATGTATATATGAAATTTATTTTTTTATGCTTTCTTCTGTTAACTTGATGGTCAGCATCATAAGGGCAGAGATCATGTTTTAGACTTATGCTATATTCTGTATGATTCCTAGTTTCTTTTTTTTAATATTTTTATTTATTTTTGAGAGAGAGAGAGAGAGAGAGCAAGCAGCGAAGAGGCAGAGCGAGAGGGAGACACGGAATCCAAAGCAGGCACCAGGTTCCAGGCTGTCAGCACAGCCCGACGCGGGGCTCGAACTAATGAACCATGAAATCGTGACCTGAGCTGAAGTCAGACGCCCAACCAAACTGAGCCACCCAGGTGCCCCGATTCCTAGGTTTAAGAATGAGTGTCTAATAAATATCTGCTGAATGCACGTACTTATGCTCCTGGGATAAATGTTTGATGAGTGGTGCTCAGAGCAGCCCATAGTTCCAGACAGGAAACTCGCCAGGCTGAGTCATTCAGTAAGCTGCAAACATGTTTGCAATCTATTTCCTTATCTGGGTATGAGAATTAGGAATAAAGGAATCTCAGTTTGAAGTGTAGTGAATAAACGTGTATTTTGTGGCTTCTTGTAATTTAATTATGCATCTTAAAAATTATTTCTATTTATGATTCTTCCCCTTGATTTTCTATAAAGGAGTTTTGGCTGCAAGTAACAAAATAGCATCAATAATGAGGAAAGAATCACACCAAAAGAAAGAAAAAACAAAGAAAAAGTTCAAGATAGAATGGTTTCAGATTTGGTTAATTTTGTAAACCAGTGATGTCATCTGGGGCAAGGTTTTTTCCATCTTTCTGTTCTCATGCCTCCTACTAGTGTAGTACCCCCGGGCTGAGTCTCTTTTTAATTGCAAAATGGCTGTTACAGATTCATCGCTTTGTTGAAAATGTCACAGTGTTTAGTGGGAGAAACAGAATCATTTCTTCTTTGGTGACTCTATTTAGGCGTGAAGAAGCATGTTCCAGGAGCCCCTAGGAGACTTCCTATGTGTTATTAGTTGAAACTGGATTATGTGCTTGCCTCTACACCAATAGATGGAAGTAAGAATAATACTACTCTGTTTCTTAGTTCTGGATGAATTCTGGTCACATGGGGTGAGCAGATGGATATTAGGACAAAACTGAGGCTTTTCAGTGTGTTAGAAATGTCTACTAGTAAAGCAGCCAACAGTGGGGCTCAGATTCAAACATTACTGGCCCTTCTCAAAACCAATGGCCCTTCTCAAAAAGGTGAATAGTGTTCTTCCTTCTCAAGTTGGTTTTCAGAGGATTGCGGAGGCCAATGCATATCCTGAGTCAGGGGGATACTATCCAGATGATCAGTGGCTGGAATCTTCTGCCAGAACATTTTAATTGTCTTAATGACCATGCATTACATATATTGTTTGCATTAAAATATTGGCTATGACTAAGCTTAAAGTTCTCTAAGTCACCTTTTTAAGTAATAAATTTTAGACTAGATAACTTCCTAAGCCAATTTGTAAATTAGGGAGATCTTACACTCAGTTATCCTCACCTCTCTGTTTCTTTCACTTAACCTTCTTAATCTGTCTTCTATCCTTCCTCCAAAGGCCCAAAGCTATGTCAGAATCTGTTTATTGGAAATTTTCTGTTGCCAGTCAGTTATGCTGGAGGGTGAATTTGAACATGTATGCCTCCATCTGAATTATGTGATTTAAAAACTTATCTTTATGTGATTTAAAAATTTAATTAATCCTAAAAAGGATGTTTTGTTTTTATGTGCCAAAAATTGTAGATAGTAGCTAAGAGTGGGTACAATAATTTAAGAGAATTTAGGAGTTTTCTGGCACCCCAACTGACTCATTGTAAGTTAAAACTTGTTGAAAACCTATTTCAATTAACCAGGTAAAATCTGTGTGTTTGCGTGCACGCACATGTGCACATGTATGTGTGTGTTGGAAATAGAATGGAGGAAACAATTTTGAGATGCATGTTTTATATTGTGATCCTAATTAGTTTCATATATGCTATTTCCATCAGTTTATAGAAATTTTACTTTAAATGCACAGACAAAGTAATTAAGCTGAATATATAGGAAAAAATATATATAGTATAGTATATATAGTATGGTGTTTTTAAGCCACTTGGAAATAATTTTGTTTCTTGTCAACTGCTTCTAAAAAAATACTTCTCAAGGATTATAAAAAAGCAATGTCATTAAAATATTTCCACTCTTCATTTCTTTCTTTTTAAAGTCTGTTTCAACCTATATCATCTGCTTAGTTGAGCTGAATGCTACACATAAAACAGCCAAAGTCACCAAAGTGTTCAGATTTGCCTAGTGAATTTTGTGTAAACATTAAAAAAAGAACAAAAACTGAAACTCTGGTAATGTAAGATATCTGACATGTATTCTGCCTCACTAACTACATTATATTTTTTCTACATTTCCTTTGGATAGACTGATAAGAAAACTACTTGTCTCTAATCTTTCAAGAAGGAATACTAAGTTGAATGAAGTTTTCAACAGAATAAATTATAATTTCTGAGAATAAATTATGATTTCTTTATCAAGCCAATTTATAAGAAGTTAAAAGACATACATTATATACAGAATTTTAGCTAAAAGATTAATTTGGCACAAGAATGCTTTGTGAAGTTTTCCGCAACTCAGCTCTGTCGAGCATAGTATGAGCCCTTCCCGATTTGGGTTCCATGAAATATACACAGGGTTCATACATCTATTTTACTTACCACAGTGCACTATATTTATTTCAGTGTTTTCCTCCACTTCAAACCTTTGAAACTCAAGGAGCGCTTCTTTTTTTCTTTTTTCTTGCTTTCTTAGAGTGAGAGAGAGAGAGCAGGAGAGGAGGCAGAGGGAGAGAGATAATCTTAAGCAGTCTCCACAGGTGACCCAGGGACAATCTCTAAATCATCTCTGAGTGTTCAATACTCAGCCAAGTACCCAGCTTACACTAGGTGCTCAATTCCCATTAAAAATGCATCACTTAGGGCACCTGGGTGGCTCAGTCGGTTACGTGTCCAACCCTTGGTTTCTGCTGGGGTCATAAATCCAGAGTGGTGGGTCCAGCCCCACATCAGGCTCCATACTTGCCATGGAGCCTGTTTGGGATTCTCTCTCTCCCTCTGTTTCTCTCCCCTGCGCATGCTCTCTCAATCTCTCTTTCTAAAAATAAAAATTAAATTAAATTAAATTATTAAATTAAATTAAAAATTAAAAAAAAAAGAGATGCCTCACTCATGTTTGGCTCCTTACTTTGTTTTTTTATATATATAATTTATTGTCAAGCTAATATATAGTGTACAGTGTGCTCTTGGCTTGGGGAGTAGATTCCCGTGATACATCACTTACATACAATACCCACTCCTCATCCCAACAAGTGCCTTTCTCATTGCCCATCACTCATTTTCCCCACTCCCTTTCCCCTCTACCCCCATCAACCCTCAGTTTGTTCTCTGTATTTAAGAGTCTCTTATGGTTTGCCTCCCTCTCTGTTTTTAGCTACTTTTTTTTTCCCTTCCCTTCCCCTATGGTCTTCTGTTAAGTTTCTCAAATTCCACATATGAGTGAAAACATATGATATCTGTCTTTCTCTGACTGACTTATTTCATGTAGCAGAATATCTCCAGTTCCATCCACATTGTTGCAAATGGCAGGATTCCATTCTTTCTCATTGCTGAGGAGTATTCCATTGTATACACACACACACACACACACACACACATATATATATATATATATATATATATATATATATATATCACATCTTCTTTATCCATTCATCAGTGGGCATTTGGGCTCTTTCCACAATTTGCCTATTGTTGATAGTGCTGCTATAAACATTGGGGTGACCCTATGAATCAGCACTACTGTATTCTCTGATAAATTCCTAGTAGTGCTATTGCTGGGTTGTAGGGTAATCCTATTTTTAATTTTTTTTAGGAAGCTCCACACTGTTTTCCAGAGTGGCTGCACCAGGTTGCATTCCCACCAACAGTGCAAGAGGGTTCCCATTTCTCCACATCTTCGCCAACATCTGTTGTTTCCTGAGTTGTTCATTTTGCCACTCTGACTGGTTTGAGGTGGTATCTCAATGTGGTTTTGATGTGTATTTCCCTTTTGATGAGAAATATTGAACATCTTTTCATGTGTCTGTTAGCCATTTGCATGTCTTCTTTGGAAAAGTGTCTATTCGTGTCTTCTGCTCATTTCTTCACTGGATTATTTATTTTTTCGGTTTTGAGTTTGGTAAATTCTTTATAGAGTTGGATAGTAACCCTTTATCTGATATGTCATTTACAAACATATTCTCCCATTCAATCGGTTGCCTTTTAGTCTTGTTGATTGTTTCCTTTCTTATGCAGAAGCTTTTTATCTTGATGAGGTCCCAATAGTTCATTTTCCCTTGCCTCCGGAGACATGTCAAGTAAGAAGTTGCTGTGGCCAAGGTCAAAGAGGTTACTTCCTGTTTTCTCCTGGAGGATTTTGATGGTTTCCTATCTCACATTTAGGTCTTTCCTCCATTTTGAGTTTATTTTTTCAATGTTGTAAGAAAGTGGTCCAGTTTCATTCTTCTGCATGTTGCTGTCCAGTTTTCCCAGCACCATTTGCTGAAGAGACTGCCTTTTTTCCATTGGATACTCTTTCCTGCTTTGTTGAAGATTAGTTGGCCATAAACCATAAAAGACTTTTACATACAGAGAACAAACTGAGGGTTGCTGGAGGGGAATGGGGGTGGGGATGGTTTAAATGGGTGATGGGCATTAAGAATGGCAATTTTCAGGATGAGCACTGGGTGTCATACGTAAGAGATGAATCACTGGGTTCTACTCCTAAAGCCAAGACTACACTGTATATTAACTAACTTGAATTTAAATTGAAAAAAAAAAAATGCACTGACTGATAACAATAGTTGCCAATTGCTCCCACACATAGGCTTCTCTCTACAATGTCTGTGCTCTTCTACTCCCTCTAGGATTAGGATGTCTCTCAAGACTGTCTTTGTTCCCAATCCGTATCTGCCAATTGTACTTATCAAGGCAATACTTAACTTGATGAGATATTCATAAACTGATATTACATGAAAACAATGTAGTGCACTGTTAAGTGTGGATGAATAAGGGTTGCTAAAATGAGTCTGAGGATTTGGTGTTGGAGAGATAACTAAAAACTAGGATGGAATTATAAAGATTAATGAAGGATTATAACCAAGTCCTGAGTTGTAATCAAGTTTGGAATCCAGATAGTTTCACCTGACTTTTCAAGCTCTCATTAAACTGGAAAGAGTGGAGGGAGGAGGTCCCAAAGGAGGAATGGAAGGTTGCCAACAGAAATCTGTGAAGAAAGTGAAAAAAAAAAAAAAAAAAAAAAAAAAAGAAAGAAAAAACAAAAAAGAAGCAAATTGGAACTAAAAATGATGTATTTGGGATGTGATTCATGTAAGAGAGACAATGTAAAACTTTAATTAAATCCAGAGAAAATGCCATATTTCTGCATCTCTATATCAAATATTCACCAATAAATGCACATGTATGTTTTCAAAGTTAAAACTAAAATGTTTAAGAATTGTCTGTATCATTTTTATTGGATGCAATGTAAAACTAACTTTTATACCTACCACTGATTTTCTTATTTTATTCGTATTTATGTGTATGTATTTATTTCTGGCTTAGAATGACTGATTAGTGTTTTGTCAGTAGGCTCCACACTCAATGTGGGGCTCAAACTCACAACTCTGAGAATAAGGGTCTCAGGCTCTTTCTACTGAGCCAGCCAGGCACCCTAATAACAGATTAGTTTTATTTTAAAGGGTCCAATGTTGCTGCAAAACATCTCAGGCAAAAATAGTTTATGATGAAAGAATTTAAGAATCAGTTGACCTGCGTCTTTGAACCTTTCATCCTATTCTTGTCATTGCATATGCATTTATTCTTGTCATTATATATTCATGTAAATAAAGTTTAAATTTAAATTTGAAATATGTGAGGTACTCTTTACAAATTTGGCTTTAACAGTATAAAATCATCAAGATTTATCAGTTTCTTATTTGTTAATTTTGAAAAACATTACATAAATAATATAATTGAAAATGCTTATTTGGAAAACATGTAGTAAAACAGCTGAGTCTTCCAAAAAATAAAAGGGGAGAAAATTGATTCAGAAGAAGAAATGGAAGAACTACAAAGAAAACATGCTTCCTGTGTCATTTTGGAATTCTCAGAGTAGAATGCATTTGTGTCTAGTTGGGTAGAGAATTGTGCAGACTTTCATGATTTTTTCTAATTTGAAAATCTGTGTTAACCAACTTTTATGTGATTTAGTAAAGAAAGAATAGAATAGCCCAGTTCCAAGTTTAGTTTTATTGTGAGTCCCCTTTGAGATAGCTCCCATTTTCGAGTATTTACTCTAAGTCAGGCACTATAAGTAACCCATTTAATCCTTCTAACAATCCTTCCAGATTAATACTGTCATCATTTTCTACATGAGAATTAGAGGCTTGGAAAGAGGCAAAACACACAATCAATGGCCAAATAGGGGTGTGAGCTAACCTCTGCCTGATAACAAAGCCTGCCTATTTCACCACACCCCGAACTGTCTCATTTCATCTGTTCAGGTCTCAATATCATCTTCTATAAATTTGTGGGTAAAATCATCTGCCTTCCCCAGAGTAGGTCAAATGAAATGAAAGATGAAAAAAAAAAAAAATTCTTGGTGTTTTGCAAATGTCAGGTAATGTGTATTATGATTATGATCTCTCAAAGAAAGCTGGAAAACAGTTGGAGAAAACAGAGTGGAGGGGCTTGTCTTAGCGTGTTTAGCTCTCAGTCTTGGCTAGTGCTTCCAATCTGCCCTGGCTTATCACCCCTATGCTCCCAGCAAGGGCTCTGTTGGGCTGGACCCTGCATTTTTTCTGCTACCTATCAATGGCTCAGGGAGTTGTCAGATTAACTCCCCCAACAACTTCCTTTCATAACAAGGAAGAACTGGAGGTTGTGTAAGTTTCAGTTTCCTTTTTTTTTTTTAAGTTTATTTATTTATTTTGAGAGAGAGAGAGAGTGCTCAAGCAAGCATGAGTGGGGGAGGGGTGGAGAGAGAGAAAGAGAATCTCAAGCAGACTCCACATTACCTGCACAGAGTCCAATGTGGGGCTCAATCTCATGAACCATGAGACCATGCTCTGAGCCGAAACCAAGAATCTGATGCTTAAAAACTGAGCCACCCAGGCACCGCCCCCCACCCCAAGTTCCCTTTTTAACAGGAGTCAGTGACCAGCTTTCAGCAAAGGTGGCTGCTCCCGATGAAAAGAAATGATAAAATGAACACTGTAGAGAGTTATTTTACTGTCTGTTGAGTAAAAGTTATGAATACTAATTTTAGAATACATTTGAACACATGCCTGGCTTTATTAAAATGTGCCCTCAATGATGACATCTTTGTAATCTTCCTAAAAACACAAACAAAAACAAAAATTCCCCCTTGAATTACTTAGGAAACAAAAAATCCTGAGAGATGACAAAAATTTAGTGTCTTTTTCAATGTAGTTTAATAAATCAGTTTTTAAAAATTTGTCACTGAAATAAATGGTTCTTGATTATATCAGCAGAAAAAAAACGTAACAAAGCAAAAAATAAAAAAACAAACAAACAAACAAAAAAAACAACCATCCAGGGATTACAAGTTAAAATGAATGGCCAGATAGAAGTGGCGTGGGGGTAATTATAATGGAGATTTTACTGAACAGGGTTTAAGACGATGTACCCCAGGAGTGAGTTTTAGGGCAGACAGTGTGAACAATATAGTGTTTAGGTGATAGTATTATGTAAAGTATTTTCAGTAGCATGTCCTTTCAGAAACTCTTCATTATTTTTTTGAACATAATGTGTTAGTTTTGACTTGACACCTCAGGAAGCAGAGGGGCTAGAAGGCGGCGAAGGGAGGGTTAAGATATATATTAAATAAATAATAAAAAACAGAAAAGAGAACTGTTCAAATTCCCATCCTTGGGGGCCTGATTTCACGGTATCAACAGATGGTGTTTCTTCTAGTTTCCCACCGTGTCCTAAGTGGGAAAGTTTTCAAAATACTTAGCTGAAAAAAAAATCGGAGTTTTCCATCTGAAATTCAAGTCAAATCACCAAAGAAAATAGAAACAATGTTTACAGGTGAACTTTTTTTATGTGCTTGACACATGAGGACTGTGATAACGATTGTGAAAGAAAATGCTCTACTTGTCAAATTCTCAAATGACAATGTTCTGTCAGATTTTAGTGGGAGCACATGTCAGTGATCAGACACGCTTAGGAATTTGTATTTTTGCTTTATTTTGGTGATTCACAGTGCATGAGAAGTTGTGCTGTAAAGAAATCAGTCTAGCTTTGTTAATACCGCTATTTTCTATTTTATTTCCCTATAGTACACTTAAAAAATTTTTCTAAATAAAACACTAAATAACAGCTTCCTGAATACCTACAGATATGGTTGTCATCCACTGGAACTCATTCATCGTATCTCTCCCTGCATTCTTCCCTGTAGGTGCTGTATGGCAGGGAATGCCTTCTATCTCCTCATATATGTTTACCACCTAGTACAGTGCCTAGCATATAATAGATGCTCAAGGAATATCTGTTGAATTGACTTGAACAGGGCAGGGTATTCCTTGATTGATATTTAGTCAGGCATGTGGTCCTAATAATGAAATATTCACACTTCACGCACACGCACATGCATACTCACACATGGAGCTCATATTTTAATCACAGGTTGGAGTTTACACAATAGTTTAAGGTGTATTATCAGCTTTTATGTCCATAAACATCTGTGAAAGAATGCAGAGAAGATGGCTAGCTGCCCACGAAATTTCTGTTTCTTCATTTGTAACATAAAGTAGTTGCTGAAAAGTGACTATCTACACAGGACCCCCTTCGCTCTCATTTGGCTGGGACTATTTTTCAATAGTTACCCTGACGAAATAAAAACAGCTATTTCTACTCTAGTATGTTATAGAAGGTGAAATGTGGAAAAGTTAAATGACTTAATTAAAGTCAATTCATGAAAAACCCGTTTCCAACCCAGGTCTTTTCAATACAAAGGCTGTGCTCCTTTGAACAGTCTATGCTGCCTCCCAGCTAAACAACTAACTGGTGTTGGCTAGGCAGGGTTACTGGTAGAGGAGCCCCTTCTTTCTGACGTCTTGAACTTAGTATCTTGCATTCATGAAGTTGATTTGACAACTCAACATGAGAATGGTAATTTTAATAATGATAATAATAAAGGGGCACCTGGGTGGCTCAGTCAGTTAAGTGTCTGACTTTGGCTCAGGTCATGGTATCACAGTTTGTGGGTCTGAGCCCTGTGTCAGTCTCTGTGCTGACAGCTCAGAGCCTGGAGCCTGCTTGGGATTCTGTGGCTCCCTCTCTTCTGCCCCTCCCCCACTTGAGCGCACATGCGTGAGCATGCTCTCTCTCTCTCTCTCTCTCTCTCAAAAATAAGTAAACATTAAAAAATAATAATACCATCATGTATTTTTAGTGGTTTATAGTCGATCAGGTGTTTTCTTATATTTAAGCTTCATAATAACTATACATGGTATATAGAAGATTTTTCCTATCTCTGTGTTATATGTAATCAAATGAATCTTAACTAAATATTTTTGTGGCAAATTTTATTATTCAGTTTAGGAGAATGACGACTCCAGCAAGAAGGTCCTTATGAGGGAAAGGAAGAAGTAAAGAGAGAGTCTCAGTAGAATACCTGACATCATTGAGTGTTTGAGGCAACATTTGAGGATATAGCCAGCAAAGTGAAAAATAATTAAAACTTTAGGGAAAAGGAAAATACTGTGAAAGAAAGAAAATGGAATAAGAATTACCCTACTTGGCTCTCTAGAGCAAAATATTTACCTAGCCATAATCGTGTATGTACTATTTATTCATTCAACTAGATATAGTGATAAAACCAAATAGGGCCTGTGAGATAGAAAGGTGAGGCTGAGTTGTAAGAAGTCTAAATCTTCACAGCAGGAACTCTGTGGATAATGTTTGAAATCAAACAATCAGAAAACATCAGTCTGTGCATGTTGCTTATATGAAGAGAAACAGCTGCCAGAGGAAACCAGTGGGAAGGGTTAAACCTTGTTGCCTCTGACGTGGTGCAACTTATGAGTGGGAAGCAGGGTTTAGATTCTCAGTATACATCTCTGTAATACTGGAAGTTTTAATCACGCATATGTATCACTCGAATTAGAAATAACATTTATTTTAAGTGATTTAGGAAATGAGAAATACTTAATACTAGTCAGAATGATATATATTTATAGATCTGGCATCCACTTCTTCTCCCAGGAGGACAGGTGGTACAGTTGGCTTCGATCCCATGGCTGGGGCTAGAAGTGGTGAAAGCACTTCTTATACAGAAATGCAGACATACAGGGACTAGGCTGTAGGGAGGCATGAAGAGATGCTGAGAGAACATTCAGCAGTGACTTTCATAGTCTAAGCAACAGAGCTTAAGCCTCGACTAAACAACAGAATCAGTGAGCATGGGAAGGACTCTAGTTTCAAAGGCAGAAACAACAGACTTGCAGATGGACTGGATATTGACTCTGAGAAAAAGAGGGGAATCAACAAGGACTTTACAGTTTGGATCTGTACAACATAAGTAATTTAATTGCCATTTATGGAGAAGACTGTATGAGGAACATATCTGGGGGATTAAAACCAGCGGTTCTGCATTGGACATGAGAAATGTGCTGGACCTACCAAACATCTCAGCGGAAATGTCAAGTAAGTCTTTAGACATAGGAGTCTGGAATTTGGGAATAGTTCTAAAATAGAGATAAAGACTGGAGAGTCAGTGTATAGATGGTATTTAAAGCCATGAATGAATGAGGTCACCTAAGGAGTGAGCATAGAGAGTAAAGATATACTGTCTGAGAGTGGAGTCTTAGTCACTCTGAAGTTTAGAGGTAGGGATGGTGAGAAGGATCTAGCACAGGAGACAAAGTAATGGCTTAGTGGTACATGGGACATAACAGAAAAAAGGGCCCAGTTTCTGAGGACTACAGGCAATTTAGCCCTCCGTGGATAGACAGATTTCAGACTGCCTCCCAAGAAAAAGAGTGCCAATTTATCCTAGTTTCTAATTTTTAAAAAGTGTGCTATACTATATATATATCTCTTGTAGAAATAAGGACTTGTAATATTTTCTAATAATGTAAAGTAGACAAAGTGTAACTTATATGTGTATCTTTATGCATTTGTTCTCTGTTATTTTACAAGAATAAAAGGAAAACAAAACAGGTTTCAAGAAACATTAATATATTACGCACACCATTACTTGACTGTCAGGCTACTTTCTTTGAATTTTGTTAACTTATATCTTCTACGTTAGCTCAAGTTTAAATATTCTTTTTGTCACTTAATTATTCGCCACTCAGCGCTTTGCAAACGACTTCAGCGTATTTTGTTAGCAATAACTGCCTTTGGCTCCTTTGCCAAGTAGTTGATATCCAGATGCTCGTAAGCACAATGATGTGTTGGCATAAACTAATTATCTGCCATGTGCAACTATTTATACATCCTCACTACATTGGTAAGATATGAAAGCGATTTACAATTCACTTTAAATAGCCACATGCACCTGCAGGCAGTTCAATAATACAGAAATGAATGATAAAGATAGGTTAGGCGTCTTTGTTCTTTATGGCTTTAAGAGTTCAAACGATTATGAACAAAACATTTCCTTTCACTTTGCAGCATTGCAAACACTGTGACAACTTTCTTTGTAAATTCTTGAATTAATTCTGGAGTGTTGTTCTTTGGAAGCAAAGAAACCAGAGTTCTACCTCTCATAAAATTCAGGCAGATGAGTTTGTTATATTATTATTTTTTTTTAATTTGGGAGAAGTGGGAAAAAATGTGAGATTGGTGATTTGATGGTCAAACTGAGAAAAGTAAGTGGAAGAACATGGCTTCTGAATTCACTTCATAGGACTGAGTTTGAATCCTGTGGCTGTATGGCCAGCATACCTCTGAGGCACCGTAGGCATGGTACTTGGGCCCATGCTTTTTTTAATTTTTTAATTTTTTATTTTTAGTGATTCACAAAATATTTTGATTTTAGTTTCTCTTAAAAATATTTTTAATGTTTATTTATTTTTGAGAGACAGAGAGAGGCAGAGCACAAGCAGGGGAGGGGCAGAGAGAGAGAGGGAGACACAGAATCCGAAGCAGGCTCCAGGCTTTGAGCTGTCAGCACAGAGCCCGATGCAAGGCTCAGACCCACAAATTGTGAGGTCATGACCTGAGCCAAAGTTGAATGCTTAACAGACTGAGTCACCCAGGCACCCCGATTTTAGTTTTCCTTAAAAACAGAAATAAAAGCAGACCTAGCCTGGATAATAAATCTTTATACTTAGGCAATTAACAAAATATTGCTTTTATTTTATATCTATCTATCTATCTATCTATCTATCATTTATTTACAGAGGAAGGGGTCCACAAAGGTAAAACAGCCTGGGCTTATGAAGTTATAATATGTATCTGAGTGGCTCTATCACCGTGAATGAATAGCTTAACCAGGTTGAACCTTATTCTCCTCATCTTTAAGGCAGAGCTAACATCTGAGAGGGCTATTACAAGAAACTGGTGAGATGCTATATATAAAGTTCTTCATATAGTGTCATGCACAGTGTTGATGCTCAGTTAAGTGTGAAATAGTATTGTTTTAGTAAAAACGGGGCATTTGCCTCTATAGTAAAATGGCTAAAGAGCTCCATTTCTCTGTCTCCATTTCTTCCTTTTAACACTACATTGCTGCTGGATGAAGCTGATTGAGAGGGTAAGTAAACTCAATTAGAAGAGTTCTTTATAAAGATAACTGATGGCATTAAACTGAAATGTCTTGTGCTACACAATCAGGTTCCTTAGCTTATACGAAGCCCATGTACTTTATGAACTGTGTGTCAATTTACATTAATTTTTTATTTTGATGATTGATAAATGAGTGAAAAACTAAATTTTCGACCAAATTCCTAAAAAAGTGACTACAATTTATTTTAATTTGAAAAAGGATTGTGTATAAACCTTACATCTACCATATGAAGTATGCTAGAATTCTTGTGAAAAGGAATCGAAGAAAATAAAATCATAGTATATCTTTCCTTCCCTGGCAGCCAGAGTTTTGGCCAAATAGAAAAAAACCGAAACATTCCTAATTTTATTTGCTGCTTTTTTGATAAAAAGATGATGGAAAGTAAAGGGAAAGAGTGACCTGAACATTAATCTTCTCCAAATAGACTCTGATATAAATGTCAATCTGCACATGGGGACAATGTAGACCTTCTCAAGGTCAGATGGTTTAAGACTCTGTGTAGTTTTCTGTTCCTGCAATTTCTGTTCCTGTTTCTAACCTTCCCAATTCTGGTTACTAACTCATTAATCATGCCCTCCCCCAAGTAGAGAATCTAATACTAATAGTATCAAATGGTTTCTTGGCCAGCAGCTTAGACTTACTAACTTTTCATCGTTTTCTTGAGCTCTGATTTGTGGCTGTAAATCTGTTATCTTTCGATTTCAATCCTACTCATGCTAGCATGTGCCATGGTGAGGCTTCTTTGGGGAAAGATACTAAGACTTAAAATATCTTTGGCTCTGACTTATGTACCAACCACCATGTTCAAGAGTTGCTTTCCATATTATCTGCAAGTGTTCTAGAAATAAAACACCTTTTCTGCCCCAAACTCTCCTACTTATGTTGTAAGTTTCTTTCCCCAGGGAAGCCCTGTCCAAATTTAAGAGCCTAGGCTCAGATGTGAGTAAGCCTTCCCTTTCTGTACCCACTCCAGCCAACTTGTGTCACTATTGCTACCTTTAGCCCTATGCCAACTATAAAGCCCTGGCAACATTTTCTTAAACACCAGATGCTCACTCCTTGTTTTCTCATTTTCAAACTCTACAGTTCCTTTGAACAGTTCCAAATTACTCAAGTGTGCCAAAACCAATTCAGTCCTTCAGTGAATGTCAGGTTTTCTAGGTAAACATCAGTAACCACCTCTGGTTAGAGGCAATCCCCACCCTGCAACCTCTCTGGCAGATGTTAGTCACAGTGAAAACAAATCTTAGGCCAAAATCTGCCTGCCCTATAAAAGACATTCATTAACAAGCAGACATAATCACAGAACTTTTTAAGCTTAATTAAGAAAGGTTTGTTCTTTTGCCCCCTCAGGTTCACAGATGAGCATCGTCCATGAAAAACACTCACTCTGAGTAAGGCACAAGAGGTTCTAATGGCAGGATATGCAGGCTTTGTAACTGGAACCAGTGGCAAAACGTCTCTGGGTAAAACATCCTAAAGACGGAGTGTTGCACTCTGGGTGTTGATTGTTATTGAGCTCAGTTTTCTCATACTTTATTCATGCAAGGATCTTAAACTCCTCTTTACTTTTCATATATACCAAATCCCATTACTATCACCAGCAAAAGGTTATTTCCTATAGGTCTCATGTAAATTAATTAACCCAAAGGGGTTGATTGATAGTGAGACATTTCTTAGGCTAATTAACTCTCTCTAGAGTGTTAGTTAAATTTAATTTGTCCATACACATATGTCATACCACTTATACTGAAATATTTAAAGTTAATCACACCCAGAAAATAAAGCGAACAAACTAGCTGGTGAGAGGATTCTTCAGTAATGTCCTCCATGACTTAATAAATAAAGTCAATGGAATTTGAGGTTATTCAGCTTTATAGATCAGACATACTCCTAGGTAGAAGAGGTTAGTAGAATAGGTATAGGTTTCTTGCAACACTTAAGTCTATGATTCTCTAAAGTCAGTGTTTTTCTTTATCCATTAGGCTTTGTCAGCCTTTTCTAGGATTGTGCTATTTTATGGGCCAGACCCTTTTTCACTGTTACATAAAACCCTAAGAAAAGGCAAAGGAACAGAATAAACAACAACAACAACAAAAAATAGGAACAGAGCTAGGGAGACACACAGTTCAAGACTGTGATTTGAGCTCCCAGAGGACAAAAAAGAACAAAATGGTAACTGATTCTTTATTTTAAAAAAAAAATTTTTTTTTCAACGTTTATTTATTTTTGGGACAGAGAGAGACAGAGCATGAACGGGGGAGGGGCAGAGAAAGAGGGAGACACAGAATCAGAAACAGGTTCCAGGCTCTGAGCCATCAGCCCAGAGCCCGACGCGGGGCTCGAACTCACGGACCGCGAGATCGTGACCTGGCTGAAGTCGGACGCTTAACCGACTGCGCCACCCAGGCGCCCCGTAACTGATTCTTTAAAGAGAGGGGATATTAAAGAAGGATCCAAAGCCAGAGTCAGGTGTGAAGTAATAAAGTAGGATCCTGCTTACCAGAACCAAGTATTAGTTGGAAATTAATCTCAACCGAAGAACTCTATTACTTACTACAACTATAAGGACAGATCAGAATGGAACCCTAAGTAGGTTGACTGGAGGTTTGGTCATCAAATTCTAGTTCCAGGATATTCTACATTATTTTGCTCTAGTTATTTTCTGAGCCTAGGGTGGGGTCCATCCTTGGGAGCAGTTAAATGACCTACAAAAATTTTACAGGAACAAAATAGCACCTCCTTGCTTTCCCCCCAAAGTTCTGTCTATTCTTAACTTTGTCTACGTTAAGAATAGTTAGGTCATTACACTAATATTTTCATGTAGTCATTCAACGTTCCTACTGTATATTTGAAGGAAATCTCTCTCTCTATTGCTGCCTCCATGTTTTATTTAGATATCTGTAACTTCCACCAAATAATGGTAGAAAAGTCAAAGCTCAAGAGTTCATATTCCTCTGTAGAGAGACCAGCATACTAGAATTTGATTTTGAAAAGAATCAATTGTTTGACAATTGGCAGGAAATGATACCTGAATAAAGAATTCAATCTGCTCTTGTTTAATTCAATTTAGTTTTATCTCTGCTTTCAGGTACTTTGGTAAAACTTCAGTCCATGTGAATGATGGTTGTTGTTCTGTTGACTGCATTTGGTAAGTTAAATAGTAGAAATGTTTTAGGACAATTCTGTGACAAAAGAAAAACTGTGCTAAAACACCAGGAAATTCCTACATTGAGTGTAGGCAACAATGCACAGGTGACATCAACACAAGTATTTATAGAATTATCAGGTAGGAAGATGTTTATCTGTACAAAACATATTTTTCCACCTCTTCAGGCCAACTTGTTTCAGGATATGACTGGTGGTTGGTATAATCATACAGAACATCAATATTCATTTGACCTAGTCATCCATCCATATACCCATTTATCCATTTTTTCAACAACTTTTTATTGAGAACTCATTACTGTGCTATACAGAAGGGGACACAGAAATAAATCATTCCACTTGGGGAGATGGGTGAACATATTTTGCCAATGTAGTGTGATGATCTGAGCAGAGGGTATGGGCACAGAGGGGAAGGGCATGCACCAATATGGAGGATGTATACAGACCTTTTATTTTAGTTTTTTGGTACAAAACACACATTCTTTCATCAAACTGTTTGTTGAAGAGGTGGTGACTGTTTTTTTTTTCTGTTTTTAATTTAAAATAAGGCCTACCATAGTGCTTTACATTTTATAAATTGTACACAAAAATATTTTTCAATTCTTCTTTTGAAAAACAAAAAGATAACTACTTAATTATCCAAATCATTTTTTTGATACTGATTGAACAATATTTCCATAGGAGCTAGCTAGAAAGAAGCCTTTTAAATAGTAATTGTCAAAGGAAGATATAAAAGAACCATCTTGTTATGCAGTTCAATGTACAACTCTTTCACTTAGTTCACTAAGTTCAGAGGCTGGAAAATTTTTTGTCTTAAAGGATCAGATAGAAATGTTTTAGGCTTTGTGGGCACATGGGTTCTGCCATTATAGCACAAAGGAGCTATTAGATAATACATAAATAAATGCGCATGGCTATGACCCAGTAAACTTTCATACACAAAAGCAGGTGGCAGGACATATTTGTGCAACAGCTATTTACTGGCTCCTGTCTTAACTAACTAGTACTATGGTAATTACTATAGTACTTATGCTATAAATGTGTGTATATACAGACATATAAATATTCCTTTAGTTATATATTTAAGTAGAAAATATTTCTCTGAACATACACTTGGATTTACAGGGATAAAGAACAGATGAACAGTTCATTTGGCTGAAGACCTTAAGATATAGCAATAAGTGATTCGAAAGGATAATTATCATTTGTAATAAAATTCCTAAGAAAATTAGTCTCTTAGCAGATAAGGAGAATTTTTATAAAATAAGAATATATAAGTGATAAAAGGCATCTTATAGTTCATCCACTGCAACTCCTTCATGACAAAGATCTTATAGAATAATTGTTGATTTTGCATCCACATGGTTCAGCTATAGGGCAGCTAATTAGTCCTATATCCCAGCTAAATAAGAATGCATCATCCCATTCTAGGCAGAGAATACTAAGGCAAGGTTTATTGGAATTCTCTATTCTTGAACACTGGAAAATACATGTATATGGTCTTATCCTTTGAAATCGAGAATCCATTGACCTCTATAATTACCAAACACCACTGGATAAGCAGAAACAGCCTTCCGTGTTGTGAACCAATACATTGTTAACTTTCTTATCATTTCCTTTTGCTGGTCTACCTTGATCAAACTACTTTCCAGCACCTTGCTATCAATAACATGTACTTTCTTCTCATTTCTCATGACATGTCTTCAGCCATTAATTCTCCATAGACTCTATGAATGTGGCAACAATCCAAGTGACTGAATTGCAGTATTTATTTTCAGGGACATGAAAATTTTTTAAATGTTTTTACTTATTTTTGAAGGAGAGAGAGAGAGAGAGAGAGAGAGAGAGACAGCATGAGCGGGGGAGGAGCAGAGAGAGAGGGAGACACAGAATTCGAAGCAGGCTCCAGGCTCTGAGCTGTCAGAACAGAGCCTCATGCCTCATGCAGGGCTCGAACTACTGAACTGTGAGATCATGACCTGAGCCGAAGTCGGACGCTTAACCGGCTGCGCCACCCAGGCACCCCTGAAATGTTTTAAAAGTAACATTACACATTTAAACCTATGTGTGCGGGGCGCCTGGGTGGCGCAGTCGGTTAAGCGTCCGACTTCAGCCAGGTCACGATCTCGCGGTCCGTGAGTTCGAGCCCCACGTCGGGCTCTGGGCTGATGGCTCAGAGCCTGGAGCCTGTTTCTGATTCTGTGTCTCCCTCTCTCTCTGCCCCTCCCCCGTTCATGCTCTGTCTCTCTCTGTCCCAAAAATAAATAAACGTTGAAAAAAAAATTAAAAAAATAATAAAATAAAAAATAAACCTATGTGTGCTATACATTCATTTATTCCTTCATTTTTTTTTCACAACGGCTATTTATTGAGTGCTTACTCTAAGTCAGGCAGTGCACTAATTGCAGGGGATACAATGTTAAGTAAAAATAAGCATGGTCTCTGAACTCCTGTAACATATAGCATAGTTGGTTAACAGATGTTAATAATCACACACAATGATAAACAGAGACATGAAAGACAGACAAATCCCCAACAGAAAGTACATATAATAAAAGAATCTAATGGAGACTGGTGGGTAGAGGATATGTCAGGGAGACTTCTTGAGTAAGTGCTTCCTAATTTTTTATATGAAGGATGAACAGGTGTGTAGATGGGCCAGGAGCTTTCCAGCAGAGAAAACTTGTGCTACAATGCCTTATGGCAGGAGAAGAAACGACAGTAGGAAGCCAAGAACATTCCAGGAACTGAAAGGCTGGTGTTTATGGAGCAAAGAAAACAACGGTTCAAGGCCAGGCAGGAGTCAAGGCATCCAGGACAAAGGCCATGATAAGGATCTTCATCTTGACCTTACAAGAAATAGGAAATACCAGGAGGATTTTAAGTTTTGCAGTGATATGAACAGGTCTGTATTTTGGAAAGATCACTCAGACCACTGCATGGAGGCCAGCCTGGAACATCAACATGAATAAGGGGAGAACAGGAGCTACAGTGAACATTTATGAACTCTTTGACACATACTTGCAGTAATTTATTAATTTATTCAATTATTTATCCATTCATTTATTCTTCTATTAACACTTACTGAACCCCTACAATATGAGAAGCGTGGTAAGGGATAGAAAAAAAAAAGAGACAAATCATAGTCCCATCTCTAGTCCCTCAAGAGCTTATTAAAAACTTATATAGTTTTCTTCTCACAATGTGAATGTTAAATTGTTATAGTGGTTTGTATTTGAATGATGTTGATGGACTATCTAAAAGCAGTTTGAACCTAGAAATTTTTGGTCCAGTGAGTTGTGTAATGACAATAGCATAATTCGTATTAAAATCCATGACTAACTAGCCTTTCCTAGCTTGTTGAAAAAATCTCTGAAAATGGCTTTGAAATTTGCGCACTCTATATTTAGGTCAGAGTCAATTTCTTTTGTTTTTCTTTATGAAATAGAGATAGGGAAATATATTCCTAACATGAATTTCTATTCAGAACCAGTCTTCTTACCCATCTCTCTTCAACTTGAACATCTAGCACTTGCTGGGCCAGTTAGATGTCTTTTTTCACCCCTTCTCTTTTTATCATTTTTCATTCCATTTATAGGACCTGTTGGATCTTTGGCAATGTGAGTTCCTGTTGGAATTTAATGAATACTACCACCCCTTTCTCCTGCCACCACCCCTCTCCCCCCAAAGTCCCATTGCCACCACTTTCAATGTCTGGCCACCATGGGGATAATGAACTATTTTGAACTATTTGTCAAAAATAACCTCAGACTTTGTCTCAATCCCTCTGAGTGCTTAGATACAGAAAGACAGCAAAGGACCATTAAGAGATGGAAACAAATCACAGATATTACCAAAGATCAATTGGTTCAGACTTAAGCAAGTGACCATTTATATGCTGTGATTTCAAGATCTTTAAGAAAGTCTCCTCTGCCTGAAAATATTTTATGTGCCACTCCATCATTCCATAGTTGGTATTTTAAATAGATACATAGGGGCACCTAAGTTGCTCAGTTCGTTAAGCATCCAACTCATGGTTTAGAATCAGGCCATGATCTCATGGTTTGTGGGATCAAGCCCCACATCAGGCTCTGCACTGACAGCATGAAGTCTGCTTGGGATTCTCTCTCTCTCTCTCTCTCTCTCTCTCTCTCTCTCTCTTTCTCTCTGCTCTTCCCCTGCTTGTTCTCTCTCTCTCTCTCTCTCTCAAAATAAATAAATGGACAATTCAAAAAGAAGAAGTAAAAAGACACACAACGAAATTTCCTTTTCATCTTTCAAAAGTCAGACCAAGTTATTTTGTGATTATATATCACCCCAAATTTTAGAGACTTAAAACAAATGTTTATTTGTAGTTCATGCTATAATCCAATGCAGGTCAGCTAGGCCTCTGATCTTTGTTGTCCTCACTCAAGGTCCCACTGAGTGACCGACATATAGAGTTCTCACTGGCCACAAGCAGACAGTAGGGCAAGAGGCAGCACGGTGAATCTGACACTGGCTCATTCAGCCTCCATCTAGAAATGCCGCATGTCTCTTGCTTTTCATTGATCAGAGAAGCAAGTTTCATTGCCACCTGTAATTTCAAGGAGAGTGAAGTAATTCAATCTGTTCATACACCTAGGCTGCAAAATGGCACTGTTTGCTGGGTGGCACTAATGTCTGTCGTAAGTCTCTTTGAAAATATCTCTCTTCAAAAGGAAATCATTTTAAGTATTAATTTGTTATCTCCTAACTCATAATGCCGAGTTCCTTTATTTCTTGCTTCCAAATGAGTAGCATAAGGATACAGATACCGAGAAGTTACACATACACAAAAAGGAAGAGCAGCTTGTAACCATATTTTAATCGAGGGTATGACTAGCACGATAGCAGGAAGCTTCTATGTTGATTACTGACTATGGCTCTCTGCATATTACAGATATGGATCTCTTTTAAACTGAAGATTCAACATATAGCAATTTCTTTGTTGCAGGCAAACCAGGAGCCAATTCAAAAGAGAAAGTCACCTGACTTTCCTATTCAATTCATACAGCAAATCAATAAAATACACTTGAGCAGATTTGATACATGACTTACACAGAGACCTACACACCGAAACACAGACAGGGATGCCCATGCCTTGGCAGGGCCGGCATTCACATTTCTATGCCTAAAGAGACACTTGCTTATCCATATCTATTCTTCTAACACACCTTCTTCCATATGCCAAAAGACAAGTGTACACGCAAATGCATACTTATGCTGTGCATGAATCTTACTGAGAAACGGAGAGGAAAAGGGAACGATAGAGAATTAATAAAAGAGGGACGTGCAGGCCAAGCTGGAATGAAAAGGAGGACATGGTATACTAAAAAGGGGATGAGGAAAAAAGCGCAGGAAAAAAAAAGAGAGAGAGAATGAGGGAAATAATGCATTCATGAGAAAATAAAAGACACCATAAGAGAATGTGGGGAGATGAGGGTTTTGACTGACTGCTCTGCAAAGGTGGGCACGTGAATGTCACTGGGAAAGAGCGGACGGGAACAGATGGAAAAAGATGAGTCAGAAGATTCAATAAATTTAATAGCATCTCATCTCATCTACTACATGTCGAGGCAGTGAACTAACAGCTTTCAAATACTTCAGTAACATCAGCAAACACTGTGTAGTATTGTCTATGATCCAGATGCTGTCCTGTGCACAAATATCAACTTGCAGAGTATTCACAAAGATCATGTGAGGTGGACTCACAATTACTCTTACTCTACAGGTAAGAAAACTAAGGCGTAGCAAAGTGAAGGAATTCATCCAAGGTTGCATGGTGGGTAAGTAGTAGAACTAGGATGTGAACTAGGATGTGAACCTCGCACCAGAATCGGAATTCTTAACGATAACTGCTTTTTTGTACTGCATCTCATTTCCTTGGAAGAAAGTACCATGGTTCTCATGTCCATATGAAGGCACCGATGCTCACGTAGGCACTTATTTATTCATTCGGTTGTTCACTCATTCATTGATTCCTCAAGAATCTCTTGAGAGATGATATATGCCCAGTTCTGTGCTAGACACACGGTAGGTAAAGATAATTGAGATGAGTTCATTGCTTTAAAAGGGCTTACAGGCTAATAGGGTAAGATAGAAAAGTTAGTAAATAAGTTCAATGGGGTGGTCTTTAGGTTTCATGTTAAATGCCTGTACTAAATCCAGCAGGAGTACAAAAGATGGGGTGGGCAATTTTATCTGGAAGGGTAAGAAGTAGTTTGTAGGGCTGAGGCCTGAAGTGTCACCATGCAGATGGTGGCATATTCCAGTTGAAAGGGGGAATGGGAACCAAGAGCACAGAGGCATGAAATATTTAGTTGTTGAGAGAAACATAGAGATTTTCCCTTGCAGGGAGCAAAGAGGACAGAGTGATGCTGAAAAATTAATGCTGGGGTGCCTGGGGGGCTCCGTCGAGTGCCTGGCTTCAGCTCAGGCCACGATCTCGCAGTTTGTGAGTTCGAGTCCCGCACCGGGCTCTGTGCTAACAGCTCAGAGCCTGGAGCCTGCTTGGGATTCTGTGTCTCCCTCTCTCTCTCTGTCCCTCCCCTGCTTGCACTCTGTCTTTCTCTCTCAAATATAATAAACATTAAAATTTTTTTTTAAAAAGAAAAAAATAATGGTGAATATGGAGGGTGTATGTGCATACACACGTGCACATGTCTGACAAGATGTGTGCAGAAAGAGCAGAGTTGAGGCTGGAGATATAAACAATACACAGGTGATATGCAAAGGAGCTCACACCTTATACTTTTATCAAGAAAGGATTTTAGATGATCAAATGACACTATCAAATTGGTTTAGGAAGACTCATGTTGGCCCTATAGAAAGCCAATTAGAGAAAGCAGAGATTGGAGGAGAGAAACTAGTTAGCAAGCTACTGCTTACTTGTAATGTAGTAGTTCAAGCAAGGAAGGGGCTAAGGCTATGGAATTGGTAATAAAGGGAATGGATCAGAGACAATAGATAGATAGGAGGCATTTTCTCAGCAACAGCAAATGAGTGGTGGTGGTGGTGGTGGCTGTGTGTGTGTGTGTGTGTGTGTGTGTGTTGACAAAAAAGAGTCTAAAATGACTCTCAGTTTTCAGGATTTTGGTGGCAGGATGGTGCTAAGATAGAGAACACCTGTGGAGATTCTTTTTGAGAAAAAAAAATGTCTATTGGTGATGCATAGTGAGCTTTTAGAGTTAGAGAGCTTTGAGACTTTTCAGTAGATATTATAGCCGAGGCTACCCAAGGTCATGCCTCTGGTACCAAGACTCCCAATTTGTATTCTAAAGTGCTTAACTCTACAAAGAAATCAGCAATTATTTATTGTGCATCTATAAGCAAGTCCCTTTGGCAAATACAAAGAGGTTTGTAGCAAGGAGAAATGATCTCCATATTATTATTTAAAATCACTTGATATCCATAATTAATTTGCCATGGCATTATTCACTTTTTCTTAGAAGTAATTGGTTTCTATTTTCTCTTTCATGTCTTTTTAACTGACCACTAAATACTCATAGCCTGATTATATTTTTAATTTATTTCTTTGCAATTCATATACTCTCTCTTCCTTTCAAGATGGAATACTCTTGATGCTAAAAATAATGATATTGAAATAATCCTTCATTTGGGACCAATCTTAGCCCACTTGAAATGTATGTAAATGGGCTCAAATAGGGTCCTGGATTCCTTCTATCCTCTGATTTTGTTGTTTTTGTTATTAGCTTCTTCTGCATAATTTTGGCTGATGAGGTATTATTCAGAAAATATCCATATCATACAGGGGCCCCTGGTTGGCTCAGTCAGTTGAGCTTCTGACTTTGGCTCAGGTCATGAACTTGTGGTTTGTCACTTTGAGACCAGTTCTATGCTGACAGCTCTGAGCCTGGAGCCTACTTTGGGTTCTGTGTCTCCCTCTCTCTCTGTTCTTCCCCCTCACACTCTGTCTCTCTCTCTCAAAAATAAAGATTAAAAAACTAAAAAAAAAGAAAAAAGAAAAGAGAAGAGAAGAGAAGAGAAGAGAAGAGAAGAGAAGAAAAGAAAAGAAAAGAAAAGAAAAGAAAACATCCATATAAAACGGGAATTGTTTTCATTCTGGACATGAACTTTCCCAGTCCTGGGAGTTCTTAAGTGTCCTAGAAAATGCTTACTTATGTTCTTAGTAATCATCCATTTATTAATTATTATATGGGAACAACTAAATTTGTAAATCATTAATTAAATGTAAAGCTTCCAGTCTCGCATTCTTTTTCTTAAGCTGCATGTTACTCCTTAGTGAAGATAGTGTGACTTTTTAGAGTATATGTAGAAGCCTTGGTCTTATGTTACTTCATGCTTTTCAATTTGCTGTAAGCTCTCTGAGGGTAGAGACCATGCCTTAATCATTATTATATCCAGAGTGGTACAGAATAGAGTGTCTGGTAAATTGCAGATACTCAGCAAGAATTGTTGAATGAATATTTGGCTATTATTCACAGGCTTACACTGCCTTCATAACACCACCATGTTAACAGTTAAATATCTTGCCCAAAGCTTCAATGGTATGGTAGTTAAGCATGGAGACTATAGAGCCATATTACTGGACTCTACCAGGAGGAGACTTTCAGCCAGATTAAGCTTTCTGTGCCTCAATTTTTCATCAGTGAAATGGGAATAATAAAAACCTAATCCTTACTTGTTAAGATTAAATAAGTAAATACACGCAAAATATTTGGAATGGGATCTATTTATTATACAAGTGAAAATATTTTAAGTTTATTTTTATTATTCATTACTGTAATTTTATAAAACATGCCTCAGAGGGAAAAGCTGCCAATCACATAGCTTCATGAAAGGCACAGTAAATTTTTGTTTTGCGTTACTGGAATGTTATCTTTGTTTTAGGAAGTAGTTGAATAACTTGAGAATAAATTTTATCTATAATTTCACAAAATGAAGGTAAAAGGATTTCCTTACAAATTACTCTTTATAAGTGTTTGATGTAAATAGTTTTCAAAGTCTCAGAAACCACCAGGATGTCCTGAATGCATTATATATTTGATTTGCAACTTAGGTAAGGAATTGCAAACTTACTTTATTAACAGAGTTACTCTGTTTGAAGAAGGTGATATGCGTACTATATCCAAGCTAGTATACATGATATATTTAGTTCTAATGAAATGTGATCTAAATGCATTGGTGTAAGAGAGTAGTTTTGGAATTATTTGTTTATAAGGCTGGTTACTCCCCCTTTCCAGCTGTTTCTTCTTTCAGAAGCTTGGAGTCTAGTGCACACATTAGAACCGTTCATCTAAATTCAACTTACAGGGAAAAAATGGAGCTTGACCAAACCACAGTTTTGACCTAAGAATTACCAAATTGGTATTCGCTCTAGCTTTTGTTTGTTTGTCTGCTTGTTTTGTTTTTAATGATAATGTGGCCAATATATGAGAACAGACTAGTACTCCAAGCAAACTTTGAAATTAGTAAAGCATTCTGGGGAAAAGTACGGGATAGTATTTAATTCTGTGAAAACAGGAAAATTTATGCTTTAGTTCTTAATTTTTCACAAATTTATATTCTCATTCAAATGGATGACACAGATGGGAAGATGTAGTTAAAGTGTACATAAATTTATTAGAATACATGCTTAGAATAGAATAAATTTATTGTAGAATACATGCTTATATTTTAAAATTTGTAAATATAGTGAGAGGCTATTCTTGCTGAATTCTGGTACTTCTTTTCAAAGTATGTAAAAATCACCCTGATTAAGTTATGTTAGTGAGACTAAATGCATTTTGTAGAAATGCATTATATAAATGCTATTCTCATTAAAATGCTTATGCCTATTTTTATGAGTTTAGATACCTATCTTCCTACAGATAAATATCTGTATATCTGTATGCATGTATTTGTGTATATTACATATATGTGTGTGTGCATTATATATAATATACACATATTACCTAATGGAACTTAAAGATTTATGAGGTCGCCTAGGGCATAGAGAGTGGTAGTTCCCTGGAACAGCAGTGCAAAGTCTATATAGCTGGGCCCTAAAAGGGAAAACTCTACAAAATGTCTGTTCAAGAGCACAAATGGTTTTATAATGAATTTTAAAACTGTACAATATTGTAAGATATCAGGAAAGAAAAATCAAACAAAACCAAGATCTCGCTAATTCCTTGCCTTTCTTTTATTCTTGTTCCTCATGTGGAAATCCTCTTTCAGATTTGGGAGTTAAAGATGAGGAATATCTAAGAAGTGACCCGTACCTCCCAATCTAATCTGTAGGAGGGTAATTCAAACAAATTCAAACAGGAGGTTTTGCACGGCCCTAGCCTGGGCAGGAACAAATTTAGATTTACTGGCAACCAATTAGTTGTCAATTCTTCTACAGGATTGGTTGCCTTAAGACATGCTCCAGAAGGAGTGGGTAGGAAGAGCTTAGTCACGACCTACCCAGGCTGACTCTCAAATCACAGTTCACTGTGCTCCATCACAGAGAGGAGAAAAAAATCAGACTGGATTTATTAGATATTTGTGGGACAATCCTAGAAGATATTCAGCTGGACTAGCAACACAGTGAAATACCAGTAAAGATACAGCAGTAAAAGTAGAGGTCCACTGCCTGCAATCAGCTTTTCTGATTTTCATTTCCTTTAAGGTGCTTTGAAGTTTAAATCACAGCTACCCAACTTCAGTAAAACTGCAAAACATTTTGTGGGGAAGAACTAAAAATTATGGTTTATTTTGTATTTTAATTTTTAAAATATTTATTTATTTTTGAAAGAGAGAGACAGAGACAGAGCCAGAGGGGTAGGGGCAGACAGAGAGGGAGACACAGAATCCCAAGCAGGCTCCAGGCTCTGAGCTGTCAGCACAGAGCCTGGGCTGGAACTCATGAACCACGACATCACAACCTGGGCTGAAGTCAGATGCTTAACCGACTGAGCCACCTAGGCGCCCCTAAAAATTACGGTTTATAATGAAATTTTGGAATCTAGTTTTTACTGAGTCTGTCTCAAGCAAGTGCATACTCAAATCTATAGCCAGTTCTAACATACAGTTAAAAAAAGTAAACAAATGGTGAAAATCATCCCAAATAGCACAAACTTTGTCAAGTTCCATGTAAATGGGTCATATGGCAATGAGATTACAAATTTATTAAGGGCGCTAAAGGGAAAGCCTGATTTTTTAGGACAAATCATTCAAATAGATACAGATTTTGAGATAAAACAAACCTAAAAACTGTAACTCAGCATTAGAATCCGGGGGTTGGGGGGGAATACTACAGTGGTAAATATGAAAATAATCTATGCAGATATTTATAAAAATTGTGACATTGATAAAAGAAAAGTTTTGTTGGAGCATAGCAATTAAGGTCAGGAAGAAACCACGAGCTGTTCAACTTCCATTATCAAAATATAAACAATTTAGTAGTAACGTAAATGGCAAAGTGATAGAGATCTTAATGAAGACTGACTTATAGAAATGGAAAATGGGAAAATACAGCAGGAAGTAAAGTGTTCACACCAAGTAGATGTTTAGATTCCCTAGTTGCAAGGTTTTAAATGGCAAGCTTTTTATCTTTGTGAATTTCAATTAGATTCTGCAACCGGCAAGTCAGGAAGGGAATATTAATGATGGAGGCGAAAGCTGGGTGGCGTTCCATTCTTCACAGAGCCAGCTACATAAGAGAGCAAATGTTTGTTTAGGCGGTAGCATATTCAATGCTCATTCAGAAAGTGGTGATTAATAGGTTAAAGAGAACAGCTTGAAATATTTACAAGGTAAAGGTTTTACTCTCCTCACATATCTTCAAGGCAAAGCTAAAATTGACTGTAGATTAGCAGTGCCCGTTATGAAAACTGCACCATCTAGGAAAAACGTCTGAATTTCTGGTTCATAACTAACGAAATTGAAGTGTTTGGCACATATTGACTCCAAATGTAATATGAGAAAAACGTATCAGCATACTTCTCTTTTCTTCCCCTTTCAAACTGTCTAACGTTTATAACAACTTCTTGAAGAGATAAACACCCGCTCTGTTTTGCCTTAGTAAGATACAAGCATAACATTGTTATGTGCAGTACAAAAAGGAAAATGTCTTTCTCTCTCTCTCTCTCTCTCTCTCTCTCTCTTTTTTTTTTTTTTTTTTGGTTTTTGGTTCAAGTTGCACGTTTGGATTTATCGCCTCAGATAAAACAGAAGAGAAAGGAGACAGATCAAACACCACGCTCAAAGTGCACTGTAGGACTGGAATTACAACAGGTCCCTCCACCACCAAAAAGCCCTACAGGGGGAAAAAACTCAAACCCCACTACACTACATCTCCTTCCCGCCCCCCCCCCCCCCCCAAAGAATTGCAGACGTAGTAGAAGCACAACAGGTACCTTTTTGCTTGGGGTGGTGGTGGTGCGGGGTTGCAGAATGTAAACTTTTTTAGAGCTGTGAATTGAATTTGATCACCACGAAGGGAGGACGCCTGTGAATAGACGTTGGGGAAAAGAATGGTTGAGAGTGAGCGGGAGGTTTCCCCAGGTGCATAATCTGCAGACGGACTTTCCCGACCGGCTGGAGGGAGGTCTCCAGCCCTCAGGGCTTTGTAGGGAAACTGGTGCTGACTGCAGGAGTGTGAAGGAATGAGTGGTGTATCAAGACGGCTCAGGAAATCAAAGAAACTTCCTGCTGTCTGATTCCACGCAACATGCGTTGAACTTGCTCCTGCGTGGATGCGCTGATGACTAAGTACAGGCTGATTAGAGTCCCCTCGCCCTCCAGCGGGAGTGGTATCTCTTTACCTCTCCTCAGCAGCCACGTCGCTCCAGAGCCAAGGGATGTTGGGGGGCGGGCGGCAGGGCGAGGCCCCGGGGATCTAGGGCCGCGCAGACACATTGCGTTCCCGACTCTGCACCAACACCCACCGGCAGCCCCCCCCCCAGGAACCCCGGGGCCTCGGGGGGAGCCCCAGCGGGCTGCCGCTGGGAGCAGTCCCGGGTGGAGCGTGGGCTCCGTTCCTCCGGCGCGGCGTGGGCGCGGGCAGCAGCGCTCGGGGCGCACCGGGGAGCTCGCCGCCGCCCCGGGCTGTGCCGCTGCAGGTGCCCGGCGGGCGACGGGGCGGTTACCTTGGACTGGGGCCGGGGTGTGTGTGTGTGGGGGGGTCCCTGCGTTCCCGGGAACCTCGCTACCCTCCTCCCGGGCCTGGCTCCTCCTCCTCCAGGCGTGGGGCTCGTGCCCGCCACTGCCGGCGCGCACCGCGCCTGGGCTCGCGTCCCCCCCCCTCCCCCCCCCGCCCGCTCCTGCCAACGCTTCCCCTCCTCCTCTTCCTCCTCCTCCGCCCATCACCGCCACTACGGACGCCTTCGCCTCCATCTACTCCCCGCGCCACGGCCGTCGCTCTCCGCGCTCGCTCCGGCTTCCACCAGCCCATCGCTGCCCGCTCGCTCGGCTGCTGCAGTCGCTCTCTCTTCTCTCTCTCTCACTCGCGCTCTCTGTCGCTCTCGCTCAAGTTTCCCGTCTCCTCAGATCAGGGCAAAGGGAGGAAAACACCCGATTCTGCCTGCTGTCTCAGGTAAGGTCGCTCACGTTGGCCCCAGCAGGGACCCCTTGGCGCCTGCCCTTGCCTCGCGTGCCTGCCCCGTCTCCCCCACCCCACTCTCCGATGCTCCCTGTAACCCGAGGCGGTTCAGCTCGCCTCCTCCTCCCCAACACGTTTAAAACATAATTTCGATACTCATCACCAGAAGCGCATCTGCAACTACAATAAGATCCTAGACGCCGGCCCGCCCGCCCGGCAGGCAGCGCGTTAGCCTGGCTCTTTTATAGTCTGCAACTTTGCACACTGTGATTGCCGCTGCCTGCCTGCCGGTGCTGGATCCGGGAGCCTCACGCTCCTGCTCCGATTGTGGTCTCGGCTCCGGAACAGCTGTCCAACGCGTCGTTTCGCAGCAGTTGAGCCGAACCCGGCTGCCTCCGAGACGTGGTCTCGGCCAACTGTGCACGGGCGGGGAGGGAGCTTCTTTTATTTTATTTTCTATTATTTTAGAGGGAGCGAAGAAGTGAAGACGCGAGGGCTGCAGTTCCCTGTAACGAAAAGAATAATAATCGAAAAAAGTGGGCTGCCTGCCCCTTGCTTTTCCTGTTGGGGTTGCGGGGGTGGTCTTGGTTGAGGGGGCTGTGGCACGGGGGACCCATCTCCCCTCCCCCTTTTCACTCCCCCCCCCCCCTCCGGACCCGTTCTCTTCTCTAGCTCCTATGTCAGTCAGTTCAGGGTCCCGTGTGTTGTTGTTACGTGTGTGTGTGTGTGTGTGTGTGTGCGAGCACAAAACAGTGTTTGCTGACGATGGGGCTGGGGGAAGTTCCTGGCGGAGCAGTCTGATTATTTGGTCATCTTACTGCCAAGATAAAAAAAAAAAAGAAAAGAAAGAAAAGACTCTCCCCCCACCCCCCCCCCAACCCATTCATCACACCCCACACTGCTCCAGTGGAATAATTCAATAGCTTTAACTCCAGTTCTCACACCAATTGACATTCTTTTGGGCTTTCTGGGACTGAATGTAATTTTAAGTGTATTTTTTTTTTCCATGGCTTTCCAAAGAGCGACAATGAAGACGAAATTAAACACCTACAACATGCATTTGCTTCTTCTTGTTTTCTTGGTGTGGGACCCAGCCAGGTGAGACATTTATTTATTGTATTTGACTTTTTAGATTCAGGGTAAAGGTGTGTTTCTTGAATGTCATCAATGTAGGGCTGGCCTTTGAGAAGCCGAAGTATTTTGAAGAATCAATTCTAATGAAGGGAGAACAAAAAAAAAAAAAAAAGCTTGTATCAAGAAATTGAACTATGAAGTGGGAGAGACTATCAAAAGTTCACTGCTTCTGGATTTTAGTGATAAAATACACAAGTGATCAGGAACATTTTCTTACAAAAAGAAAAGAAAATCACCAAAGAAAAGTATCTTTTGGATGGCATATTCTTGCAAGTTTTGAAGTGGTTAAGTTGTATGCGTTTATAATGACACCAACATTCAGTAAAGAAGCCAACAGTGTTTCTTTAAGCCAAACAGAAAAGCAGAAGCTAAAATGGTTTGGTTGTTAAGTTGATTTTTTTTTCTTCCTTCCTTCCTTCCTTCCTTCCTTCCTTCCTTCCTTCCTTCCTTCCTTTTTTTCTTTTCTTTCTTCCTTCTTCTTCTTCTTCTTTTTTTTTTTGTGGTCTATGCTCTTTAGTCAACATAGAAAACCCAAAGGATGTGTGAGTCTTTAACCTCTAGGTAGAGGTAGTATACAACTTCACAATTACAAACAATAAAAGTTGATTTATTCATCAACTTTTCATATTACTGATTTAGAGATCTTTTATTGCTAAAGTGGTCACTGTCAAAAACAGTACTTATTTTAAACATGTAACTAATTTTGCTTTGCCTGTGTTCTACAAACATAAAATTAATTCTTATTGCTTTCCATAACATCGTCTTAGTTGTAGTCTTTTCTGATTTTGTATTATCAATGGGCATTTTTTATTTTGTCTAAACTTAGGATATGATTTTCAAAATATTAGAGGGCTTGAAATGTAAATGATAAGAATGTTCATCTAATCATTCCTTTTAAAAAATAATATCTTTATTATATCTTTATTTGCCTTTTAATTTTTCATTTTCCTGTCAAGTAATTGTCAAAGAATGAAAATATTTTGTGGAATTGAGAAGAAATCTCTTCATAAAGGCTTATTTTTAGTTTGAAAGTAGCTCCTCATTTAACATCTTAATTCTGAATTTAGAAAAAGAATTTGACATATGATTAAATACCACTTTTCAGTGAAAACCTCTGTGTGGAACTTTCCAATTATTGTAGTGATTGGTTTTAGAATTAGCTTAAGGTAACATAGAAACTTTTGATGCTGGAGTTTTGATAAACTCGTTTGCTGACATAATTTTTAAATGTTTACCTGTATATCAGTGTTTCAGTATTTTCTGTGCTCTCAAGACAATATTTGTTTGAAGTTGGTTACCAATTTTTTAATGTGTTATGACTGTTTCTAGCTGTGTAATCATTTAAATGCAAATTGACTCTGTCAATGATACTTTACACGGTACACCTTGATCAGACAGCTCTCACATATAGTCTTTGATTTTGAAGGAGTGAACCTACCATGGTCGATTAGTAATCACTGAAGGTCCTCAGTGCTTAACCATTATTTCCCTCTACTAGTTTTCTGTTCTATATTTGACCAGTAATGCTCATGCCAGTATTTTATTCTATTATATAAATGATTCTTTTTTGGGGCCAGTAATTTAAATCTCTGAATCATTCTAGGGGGAAAAAAAATGGCAGTGAAAAGGGACATTCTGTTTTATGCGCCAAATTGCTGGATGTCACAAAATCAGGTCTCTGGCTTTCTGATGGAGAAATAATGGAGAAAATCACTGTTTCTAACCCTTTTCTGGTGATATTTTAAGACCATTTATTTTCTCTGCAAATTTATCACACACACACACGCACACACACACACAAGTAGCAAGATTTTTAATCTTTAGGTAACCCTTAGCGCTCTCCTCAGAGACCAGTCAGGGAGGGGTGTGTCTTCAGGGTTGTCCGTACCCCTGAATGTGCCCCTGCGCCTTTCAGAGCCCACTTCCACCACCTGGCTACAGTGGAGCCTGGAACACAGCCAGTGGAGTTTCCCTGATGTCTATATTGCACTTGGCCATTGGGTGGCGGTATACCCAAAGTAAGGAAATAATCTCTGTTTGAAAGAGAAAAACGACATAAAGAAAAAAGGAAAGGCACTTATGAGGAAGATAGAGAAATTTTCTGCCTCCAAGGAGGCAATTTATTCTCCAATTAATATTCAAATCGCTGCAGTAGTATTTCAGGAGTCGTTATTGTACCTTTCTTAATGCAGAGTCACATTACTAACAGTGTCAGCATGTGGCCATCTACAATCATAATATATTCTAGGGGACGGATTTTAGAAAATGAATATTCCACACTGGGTGCTAAGTGGCAGAAACCTGAAATAAGTTTGACGTCAATCTTTCTGATAATCTAGTATTTAGTATCCATTTTCAACAACATATTTATCTTCTCCATAGACATGCTGGTATTTATAGAAGTGGCCAAAGAAGGAAAATGGGTGGCCCTAATAGCTTAGAGAGACTTAAAATTCAAATCAAGGAAGTAGAGCATGTTGGTACTGGTACAACACACATACGTATATATATGTATATATATATATATATGTACATATATATATATATATCAGCTTCTAAAATTATCTGTTTAGGTTGGTGCTGGCTAACATCCAAGAAGATGAAGCTAAAAATAACATTACCATCTTTACAAGAATTCTAGACAGACTTCTGGATGGTTACGATAATCGGCTTAGACCAGGACTGGGAGGTAAAAGTAGTTTTACTTTTTTTAAACTCTTACAAAATAATGCTTCTAAAAGTTAAGAGTAATATACATATTTGAATACACTCTATATATGAATGCATGTATTAAATAACTGAATAATAGAAAGTAAGGTATATGAAATAAACATTATTTGTGTTTGCTTTTCTACACACACAATGTGTTGAACATATTTTTGTAGAATGCCTAAAGTCATATAGAGCCCAGACTTTCTGCATGAGGTTTTTAAATTAGTTTATATATAATGGCTAAGTTTTTAAAACTTAAAGTATATTAAAATGAAACATTGTTGGGCAGACATGCTCGTGTAGTATCTTCACATTTTACAGACGTTTATTTTCACAGCAGTACAGATATGAAGAAATGAGGCACATAATAAAAAGTATGTTAGGGTTATATTTTAACAAATACACAACTTAGGATTCTATGATGATATTTCTTTATCCATGCTTATGGTATTTCTAAAGTACAGCACAGGTTTGGCGTTCTTGAAACTCTCAAAGACATTTCAGGTATACATTGGCTGTAGGCCTAAATTTATTGGACTGGCATAGTTTGATTTCAGATTTAAACATTAACCTTCAATTCAGAAAAACAAATCTGTTTTAATCCATAAAGATAAAGGAAATTAAGCTTGGCTAATATATTAATTTTTAAAAATACGTTAAATTTTAATTAACTTCTATTTATCCTTAGGTGATACTAAGGAAATTAGGTAAAAGTAAAGTAGGTGTGTAATTTCTAAAGGATTCTGACTCAAAATATTGTTACTCTTCAATTATACATACACACATTTCACACGTGTATGTTATACTTATTTGGATGTTCAGGTTAACCGTTAATTAAAAATAAAGGAAAATTAGTTGGACAGTTGGTACTAATCAAAGATTTATATAGACATATAGTTAGCTAGTTTATTATGAGGCTGACAACTTTGTAATATTAAATTGCTTGTAAAGATGCATATTGATTAATGCCTAGGTGTTTATGTAAATACTTTCTTTGAAAAATCTAGGTTGTTGTTAATTCTATATATAATTGCCAGTGTATGGTTTGGATTGTCCAGGAGTCAGAAAAAGTCAGGAAAGACCCAACTTGTTGTTAAATAGTATACTATTTAACGCAGTTAATTTTTCTTGGAATCCCTGAGAGGTACCTCTCATTTTAGGAGAAGTACAGGGAGGAATAATGTTCAGAAATAAGGCCTATTGTATTTTTCAGAGCAAACTCAGTTGTTTATTATACACTTGGTTTTCTAAAAGGAAAAAAAAAACTAAAAGGAAAATAATGCTTCTTTAGTAATTAATATCTCTAATGAGCATGAATATAAGGAATCAGTCTCCATGTTAGCATATGGAAATGAACTATTGCCAAGCGTAAAGGTATCCTAATTCAGGATGGTGGTTTATGAGGAAGATTACACTAAGGCAGACGTTTGTCCTAAATCATAGATTTTATTTTTTAAAATGAATTATGTGCTGTCAAAAATCTCAATATTTGAGCAAGACCTTGAGTTTTGTCTCTGTGAGTTCTTAGGGGAAATATCTACCTTGTGGGTGTGTGGTTGGGAAGTAGAAACTACCTGTTTCAGGACGTGGCTATTGCCACTTAGCTCTTCATATTTTTTTCTGTAATATCTCTTACATCTTTTTTACTTCCATTGTCACCACTGAAGCATAGATCCTTGTCACTGTATTATTTGCATTAATGCAATAGACTAAGCGGCTCTTCTTGTCTAGGGTCTTCCTCAATCCTTCTCTGATATTGGGCATATGCTAGTATCTCCCATTCAGATAGTTTTCTTTTATTCTTACAATGCTTTCCACATATCCCTCTCTTTTCTTGATCATCTTTTCTTGATCCCCCATGTTTTCTGCACCAGATCAACTGTTTTTCATCTAAAAGGGCCATGACACAGCTACCTTTCTGCCTTACAGGATTATTGAGAGAATTCTATAAACAAAAAGTACATACAAAGCCGGTGCCCCATAGTAGGAATTCAACGAAGATCTAGTTCGTCCTTCCTCCCTTAGATTCCTAGTTTGCCAAGTAAGGTTTTCTACATTCTACTTCCTGGCTTCGTTTGTATTTTGCCTCCCTTTCATCCTGCACTTCGGATGCATTTGTTCATCTTCTCTTGATAATCCATTCACATCTGTTCCCTTGGCCTTTGGTCGTATTATTTCCTCTCACTGGAAGTGTTTTTCTCATCATCTTTGATGATCGAAACCCCTTTTCTATAAAGACCACCTCAACACTGGTCCTCTAGTAAAGATCTTTCTTTCTTAAGTGAATTGAAACACCCAGATTCAATTTTCTCTCTGTTGAATTTCTTTAGCAGAAATTTCTATATCTCATCTGGAACTTATTATGTGCTATCTTGGATTATTTATTACCTTTTTGTGTGCCTCTTGTTACCTTAACAAGATTGTAAGCTCGTTGAGGCAAGACATTGTATCATAAATCCTCTATGCTCTCAGCAACTAAATATTGATTTGCATATTGTGGCCATCAAATAACTGTTGATTGCTTGACTAACTTTTCTACGACCAGTTCATCATCTGTAAAATGGGGTTATCCATATTTGGCCAACCTTTTGGTTAGGAATGTTGAGTAATATGTTGGGCAGCATGCTATAGGAAGGTAACGAGGCTTAGTAAAGACCTAGCTTTAGATTTTGGAGATTTAGGTAAAATCCCAGCTCTGGTCCTGAGCGGTCCAATGACCTTTCAATACTTTGCTTCTTTAGGTCCACATCTGTCATCTATAGAGTGTGATTACCCATACTGTTCTTAGAGCATTTGATGAATATTAAGTACGATGATATATGCTAAGAAGTTAGCACAGTGCCTGGCATATGGTAGAGAATTAATAAATAACAGTACCTAAAAGACTTTCAGAAACTTTCTAAATGTACTGTTGTAAATTTACATCATTATTGTGATTACTTCTGCATCCAAAATTCTTCTCCTGCTTGTTCATATGTCATTTCACGTAGAAAGTCCGAGGAAATTACTTGTGTCATTATGTCCCAAAAATTAATAAGAAGGAAAATATGGGTTTGATTCAATTTTAATATATCAAACAGAACATCTCTATTGATGAAAAATCTGGATAATTAATTTCAATTATCATTTCTTTCCTTTATAACTAATACAAATCGCTATATAGGAAAGCGCACTCGGTTTTGGACTGCGAGTTAAAAAAAATTGTTCCTTTCACTTGGCTCGACCACTTACTAGATTTTACCCTGGCCAAGTTCCTTAGACATTCTGAGCCTTGGGATTTCCCTTGGGAAAATGGAAATAATGGTTTTTTATGCTGAAAGGAGTAAGGTAAATTGAGATTCACATATATGATGAAGATCATACAATCCATTGAGTGAATGAAAGAGGCACCTGGGTGCTTCAGTCGGTTAAGCGTCTGGCACTTGATTTCGGCTCAGGTCATGCATGATCTGGTGATTCATGAGATCGAGCCCCACATGGGGCTCTGCACTGACAGAGTGGTGCCTGCTTGGGATTCTCTCTCTCTCTGTCTCTCTCCCTCTCTCTCTGTCTCTTCCCTGCTTGTGCTGTCTCTCTCTCTCTCTCTCTCTCTCTCTCTCTCTCTCTCAAAATAAATAAACATGAAAAAAAATTAAAAATACATTGAGTGATAAAATTTTAAGATATTTTATGATTAATAATGGAGTTTCTTTAAAATTTAAGTTGTATCATGCCATTCAACTGCTCAAAATTCTGCAATCGTTTCTACTTCATTCAGAATAAAAATTGGGTTTCATGTGGTGGTCTCCAAGGCCGTGCATGATGATCTGTCTCCTTATTCTTTCTTTGACCTCACAACAACTCACCTTCTTGCTCATCCTGCTGCAGTCACATTGGCTTCCTTTCTGTTCTTTGAACACACCAGGATACTCTTTGGAGCTTTTCCTCTGACTATTCTCTCTTCCCTGGGTATCCTTTGATCTCTCCTCCTCAATGAGGCCTACCCTGACCAAACAAATAAATACTATAACCTGGCTACCTCTTAATAATTCTAATCTCCCTTAGCCAGCTTATTTTTCCCCCTTATTTTAATATATAGAATAATTTATTTCTTTATTACTTTAGTGGCAATTGCTTATTTTTGTCTCTTTTGCTAGAATGTAGGCTCATTGAGGTCAGGGATTCTTGTCTATTTTGTTGCTTTATTCACTGGTGCATCATCTGTTCCCAGCATCTAGAACAGGACCTGGCATATAGTAAGCACTGAAATATTTCTTGAAGGATTTTAATTTTATTCATGTATTTTATTATCATTATCATCATCATCATCATCATTATTATTATTATTATTTACTGTGCTGCCATGAAAAGAATCAACTATAGAACTTACCTTATCCTTAAAATTGGTGGAGCAGTTATCATTTAATTCACACACTGACCTTCCACTATTAGCATCAGCATATTTTGGGATGACATCTTGGTGAATTAGAGCTATTATAACCCCAGTTACTCAAATCCTGACTTCTGTTAGTTGTGATTCTGCCTTTGAACTGTGTGATTTGGGGTGATTCATTTATCCCATATGTGACTTAATTTACTCATCTATGAAATGGCAAGAGAGGATCCACTTATTCTGTTTATATCTCACAGAAATATGATGTGGTTCAAGTAAATTAAAATTCTTAAGAGAGCGTAATGTGACATACAATTGATAAGTGTTAGTGTTGCTAGGAGTACGAGGAGAATTCTTCAAGAAAAACATCTTAGGAGGTAGTGTTCTTTGAAAACGTGCCAAGGCAATATTGGTAGTTCTTGTACATTTGGTAGGCTTACTTCTTTGTGAGCCTGGACACCTGAGATGGGTTTGCCTTGATATCTTATCTGTTGAGACCATGCATTTAGATTAGCTAGAACTAATAACTGAATCAGTTTTTCCTCTTCATTTTAGTCATTAGAGCTAACAACTTGGAGTATAACACATATATTTTTATATTCCATAAGAAGCTTTCAAATTGTTAACTAAATAAAAAGCAGCATTTGTGTTTTGGACCAATTTTATGGGGTCATTGGAAAAATGAATGTGTAGACAGGCCTTGGACATTTATGACAGCTAGCATCCACAATGCTCAACAGTGACAACTATTAGAAATGACAAGGCTTGGTATCTAAATTATAGATCCAATCTGGAAAATCTAGATTGAGTACCATGCTTAACTGCATTTTGAAAAGCTCTTTCGAAGAGGTCGTCTAGATAGATTTTTTCTTTCCATGTTCTTGTTTTATACTCTGAAGCCTTGAAGAAACTTTATGCTTAAAGCTATGAAAAATATGATGTCAGATCGTAGGCTTAGGGTCTGAGGGTCGGTTTCCAGCTTTGCTCATGGATATTTACTTCAGGCTGTAGACAGATGGATGACAACATGTTTCTATGGATTTTACTACTCTCCAATTTATAAAAAATAAAATATAGGCTATTCAGTGGGAGAAATTAATAAATAAAAATCTGATCTGTCCCAGAACCTAAGAAGGATTCTGTCCTCAAAACAGCATGGTATTACTTTATAAAGTAATGCTTAAGATCAATGCCTCTAGAGACCAACACCTTTGGATTTGAATTCTGTTGCCACTGTAAAATAACTACAAAACTTTCAGGATGCTACTCAATCTCTCCTTGCTTTGGTTTCTTTATTTGTAAAATAGGAGTAAAAATATGTGACTTCTCGTTTTGTTAGAGACTTTTTTAACATTTAAATCCTTTGGACAGTATATGGCAAGCAGAGTAGCAACTCAATACTTGTAAGTGTTATTGCTGCTGTTGTTATAATAGAATGCGATACAGGGCATCACTCTGTTTCACTTAATCTATAAAAGCTATGGCTTCATAAAAAAATGATAAGTTTGTGGCACACATAACCCAGTTTTAAAGACAGGAGAGGTTGTATATTTCTTATGTGATTAGTTTCATTTTTGTAGACACACCCTTTGTATATGTACAGAATCTCTGAAAACAAAACCACTCACAGAAGAGGTATGACATATGTATTGCTCTTTATAATTTATTATCATGACATGTAATAATTTGGCATCATCAATTCATGGTGATGAATTTGCCTGTAGGAGAAAAAGATATATTTTACAGAGTAAAACTTTGCTATATAACATTAATGATGATTTTAGGGACATAAAACTGAAAGCATGTCCATCAATCTAACCTGGGATGTGCTGGTACTTGGATGGCAATTGCTCTGGAGTGGGTCTTGCAGCCACAGAGTATATGTCTGATGCTTGACAGTGTCTTAGGAAGTGACGGGCGGTGGAGCCACTGGGACTGAAAGAACGCACGAAGAATAGTCTGAAATCTCTAGGTAGAATTGGAAGTGGGGGAGGGGGAAAAGTGGATTGCGAGATGAGCAGGAAAAGAGAGATTGCCTGTTAAGAAGTTCTTGTCTCAGATGAAGACAGAGTAAACGCCATTACTGGGGTCTCTGCTCTCTGTAAAACTGTGATGTTTGGCATTCTCCTCATTCAGCGGCTGTGGTTGGGACCGATGTTCCCAAAAGAGGCCTGAGGCAGCTGAGAATCTTATCTCTCTTCCCTTCTAACTCAGGCTCCTGGGGTTCCCTGCAGTGCTGGAGTAGGATATCCTTCAGAATAAGCTGTAGGCAAAAGAAGATTTCAGTCTTTCAGTGCTCTCGGCTACTGTCTTCTCCACTCACTTAAGTTTGCCTAAAGGTAACAGGGAACAGTGCCTTTGATTATTTCATGAATGAGAAAATAGAAATAAGTTGGAGAGATTTCACACAAGTGTGGAAAAGAATTTTTGCTAAAAGTGCAGAGGGCCATTATCAATTGTCATTTCCTGTGTAAAGTTATCTTGTCGGAGGCACGAAACACAAAAAAGCAGAAAGGTACTCGGCTGCCTGAAGTGGGGTGCTATTGGGAGGCTGGAAACTCTGGGTCTGACTTCCAAAATCAGTTCCTTCAATTTTGTCTGGGGTCTGTTTGTAGTGCTCTCCTTCTGGTGTGGACATAGTATGGGCTTCGCCACAATGCACGCTACCTTAAACTGGAAGCATGGTAATGTTATGTACAGGTTTCTGTATTCTTCTCAGTATTTCGAGGCAAGACCGAGGAACATCTTAGCATTTCTGCACACCCTCCCTAACGCTGTGCTGCTTGTCCACTCCCCGGCAGAGAATGCTACCAAGACAGGCTTCTTCAGAAATGGTTAGATTGAGGTAGTTTTGCAGAACTCTTTCTTGGTCCGTTATTTGAACTAGGTACACAGCTTGTGATTTATTTGATAGGAAAGGCAAACTGGATACACGGCAGCAGAGGTATGCGTTGGATTAGATGGTGGCATTTTCTTCCCAAACAGCATCTCTCCAGCAAAACTCATGGTGACATCACTGAAGTGCATGACCAAGAGAATACTGCTCATGTTTTCGTAAACTAAGGCTTTGTTTTCAACTTAAAACGTACTTGGTTAATAGCAGTTTGTTCTCTCAATCATCACTGCTGGAAAAGCATTGCTCTCAGTCATAATTTTGAGGGACTGTTATTTTTGCTTTTTCAGGCACAAGCATGCCTCTCACTAGCATTTAAGCTCAGGTGCAATCAGTGTTTCTCTTTGTACCCCCTTAACACAGTGGATAAATTGGACCATAAGCATGACCGATCCATTTGTTTTGGTGTTATTTTTTGATTGCTACAGCTCAATCATATTGTAGAAATCTATATTGGTAGTGGAGGTGGCCAAGTGAACAGCTTGGCCAGTCAGCAAATCATTACTTTTCAGTGTGTTAACATGGAAAGAGTCAAATTAAATTATTCTAGTATTCTGTTTCTTAATCCATGTCTATTGAAGGCTGATGATGTGTCAGACATTCTGCAGAATATAAAGATGTACACGGTGAGGTATTGGTCTCCGGTGGTTGAAGTCCCTTGGAGGACAGATAAGGTAGATATACTATGATTCTTGAAATAGTACAACATATGTTTCATTATAAGAACATGCTATTGAAATTTAGAGATGTAAGAAATCACTTTTCTTGTACTATAACTGGAGTTGGCCAAGTTCTATGTCTATAACATGATTCATGCATTCAACTATTTCTTGCTAACGGCCAAGTATTTTCTGGGTTTTATTTGAAATGCTGGAAATATTTTGATGAATAAGACCTAGACTTTGCGGAAATTCATTTCACACCATATTTGGGGGCTTTCTGCCTTTCAAGTGTTGTAGACATTGGTTTCTTCTTTCCCTGCCTAATTGAAAATACTGTATAACTACCCTGTGTTTTCTTTATTGGACATTATTGTCTTTTCTCATAGTGGCAAGAGTGATTTGGGGTATATTTACTGTCACTGAGAATTTTATCTGTAGAAGAGTATAACATCCAGAGAGCATGTCTTTCTGCGTATGTAGCAGAGGTGTTGAGGGTATCTATGTTAAGAAAAGCTTTCTCAGAGGTAGTAAGATAAGTGTTAATTCCAGTTGAAATTTCTGGACAATTCTCAGTTCTCTCTGTTTTTTTTATTTTTTTTTATTTTTTTTATTTTTTAATGTCTATTTATTTTTGAGAGAGAAACAGTACAAGTGGGGGAGAGGCAGAAAGACAGGGAGACACAGGATCCAAAGCAGTCTCCAGGCTGTCAGCACAGAGCCTGATGTGGGGTTCGAACCCACGAACTATGAGATAATGAGCTGAGCCGGAGTCGGACGCTTTAACCAACTGAGCCACCCAGAAGTCCCTTCTCAGTTCTCTTTGTAAAGAAAACTTTTCTTTCTGCCTTATTTTAATTTCTTTTGAGCTAGAGATGAGTTAAATAATAACTAGACATTTCCTGTGAAATAAAAAAATAAACTACGTGATGTGTAATGTGATGAGTATTCAGTTTATTTCTTTTGAATTTTTAATGGTCCCGACCCAACACAGAATTCTGAAAACTTGTTTTTAACTTGAAATACCCTCATCCCTTGAGGTACAGAACTTATCATTTAAAAGTAATGTATAAGAATACAATTAATGTTTAAATCTAAAAGTATTTCATATAGAAGCTCGTAAAATTAAGGATATCACTTACCATAAAATGTAGATCTCTCAAATTTCCACTAGTTTATTGCATTTTTAGTAACTTCGATTAAGTAGTAATTTGGTATCTTTGTATGTTTTCATTTTACCTTTTTAATAAACTGAAAAACTAGCATGTAGAAAAATATGAGTTCATATGAGGTCTTAACTTGACCTAAGTTGTGATGTTGGTTTTTATTTTATCCTTTTATGTTCCTTCTTGTTTATTTCAATATTTAAAGTATGTCAAAACAAAAAAAAAGTTTTCACGTAAAATTAAAAAAATAGTGCTCTTATAAAAGCATCATTTTCAAAAGTATCTTTATTAACATTTGGGATCTTAGTTCTTTTTTAGGGGAATGAATGCAAAATGTAGTATAAAGATTGTTCCAGGAACATGTGTGGTGACATTCTTTCTGCATAAAAGTATTTCAGCATTCTTCAAGGATATGTTCAGTTAGGGCATTGTTAATTTGATTTAAAACACAATAAAAGAAAAAGTATGGTTCTTCTTTTGATATAGTAGCCATAGGAAAAATATATGTCAAAAAGAAGATAACTGCTATTTCAACTATTTTGTGGAGGTGGTTAGTAAATTGTAATTGATTTGGGGGATATTTCATGATTATGATATAATGAGTAGTACAATTGAATTTTGTGTCTGAATAGAAGAGTAGAGCTATGTCACAAGGTTAAGGAAGGTTGAAGAAAGGATAAAAATTATAAATGTTGGGGCACCAGGGTGGCTCAGTCAGTTGAGCACCTGACTCTTGATTTTGGCCTAGGTCATGATCTCAAGGCCATGTTGGGCTCTGCACTGAGTGTAGAGCCTGCTTAAGGTTCTCTGTCTGTCTCCCTCTGTCCCTCTCCTGGAGCATGCTCTCTCACTCTCTCTCTCATAAAATAGTAAATTAAAAAAATATATAAATTTATATATATACACATATACAGTATCTTTTCATAGCATCCCCAAGCCCATATTTAGATTATGTTTTTTGGGATGCCTATGGTATTTTAGCAAGTATTTGGGAACCATTTGATTTTCATTAAGAAGGTAAAAGGATCAGGTGGTTTTAGAATGGTATATGTTAAAAAGTTTTCTGGGACCTAAAAGATCTCCAGACTTGAACTGGAGGAGTGGTTTGAAGAGGAAGAGGGTGTCACTGGGGGGCTTTTAGAAAAAGATGAAAGGTCCATTTTACCTCTAATTCCTCATAAGAAGATTTCAGCATTTGAAGCAAGATGCTGACTTCCTACTCATATATTTGGGTTGGAGAGTCCAAATATATCCAATTATATGAATTCTTTAGAAGCCTTTACAGTGGAAATTAAGCAAATCAGCCATAGTCAGAAAATTAGGGTACATAGAACAAATTCATTTTTGTTACCAAGATTACATAAACTCTCCAATTTCTCAAGAAAGGACAGAGTGGGCTAAAATGCCAGCTAGGTTTACAAGGAAGATTAAAGTTTGGATACCAAGAGAGAGGAAGTCTTAATTAAAAGAAAATGGAATCACATGGCTGGTGTTCAGGTCGGGTAGAGGGGAATATGGGAGGGTAGATTTAATTAGTTATCTAGGGCATGTGAGAAGATAATCATTGAAGCAAAAAATGTGAGGCTGATGATCGTGCTTTGTAGAACAGCAAAAGAATCCGTCCAGCAGATATCAGAAGAAGAGAAACTTTACATTCTTAGGAGAGTAAGTGGGCTGGTTTTAGGTGGTGAAAATGTTATAAAAGAATGGGGGTGAATGTAGACCCATTTAAAAAGAAGTCATCATTAGGGCATTGCTGGGAGAACAGCAAGTCCCTCGATACTGAGAATTAAAACTAAGCTATCCTTTCATCATTTTGAGTAGCTTTTGCCTTAATAAGGATAACAGAATTGTAGGATCAAAGATAACTAACAAGAAAGCTATATTTAGAACCATATGATTAGCAGTGCTTATATTAGAGTATGTCACCCTTTAAAATAGTTTAAATATAAAAAAAAAAAAATGGACTCATTATCCTTGAAACAGATAAATTCGAGTAACAGTGTCTGAATTCTTAAAGGAGAGGACCAGGCAGATAAAGGAGTGAGGGGACTGTGGGTACAGCCGACTTCTTTTCAACTTTCCTTGTTTCAAGGTTCCCAGATAATCTGAAGGGCTCTTGGAGGTATTTTTGGCTGCCACCAAGCTGATGGAATGACTCATAACTCTAGCAGGCAGGGTGGGTCATTTAAGATTTACATTACTCTCCGTGAAATACGGGGGTGATGGCAAGTCCCCTGGGACCCAGCTGCTGACTCAGAAATGCATACATTTCGATGCAGTTCTGTGTGTTACACTGCTGTTGCCCGCCTTTGTCACTCCTCTTTGCTGCCACACCCAATCTAGACCTTGTCGTTTTTGGTGACAGCTTCTAATACGGGCATCTTCCTCTCAGACATCTGATTGCCACCAGGTGCAGAGGGCAGCTGCAATTTCTGCTGCTGTTGCTGTTGCCTTGGACCAGCTGGGAGGTTAAGCAAAGTGGGCAGGTGCGTGTTTAAGTGAGTGGATATGAAAGTTAGTGGAGTGGAAAGCACATGTCTCTTCATCACATCCCTTCCTTTTAGGGAACTGTTTTATGGCCTGTCGTTTCTGTCATTTCCCGCACCCGGTCAGAGAGGATGGATGACACTTCACGTGCTTCTGCTTGAAGACGTTAGAGGAGGATATAGTAATTCTGAGTGGCTTTTTAGGGTGCAGATTTAATGCCAGTTGGAAATAAAGGAAACCTTGCTTCCTAGTGTTGGAATAAAACAATAAAATATAGGTGAAACAACATTATTATGGCCTTTATCAGTTAGGGATGTGTTTGCCGGAAACTAACAGAAAACTCTATCTATGGTGATTTCAGTGGGAGTCAGTTTTTCCTCACAAAGGTCTGTAAGTAGGTGGCTCCAAATGAAGACTGAGTTCTTAAGTGATGGCATCAAGAGCCTCAAGAACCCAGATTGTTTTTATTTTACCACTTCCTCTTCCTTAGGGTTGGCTTCTGTCCTTATGCTGTCACCTCGTCATCCCAAGATGGCTGCTGCAGCTCCAGCTATCATATCCATGGTAAAGGCTGGAATAAAAGGAGGGGATGGCACTATCTCTGTTAGTTCCTTTCATTAGAAAAGTAAAGCTTCCCAGGTCTTGCAGCTGATTTCCACATTTATCTCATTGCTATTTCAAGCTAGGAGAGCATCTGGGAAAACTGGAGATTTATTAGAAAGATGCGTTGGATATTCAGTATGTATCTAGCAATGGCTGTCACATCTACTGATGCTAATAGAAAAATTAATCTCTTTGTGCCTCAATTTCCTGCTCTGTAAAATGGAAAACATGAGTTCCAATGAGTTGATTTTCCTGAAGTATTTTAAAACTTTAATTTGCATATGAATAACTTGGATAGTGATTGTTAAAAATGCAGATTTTGATTCCATATGTCCCTGTGGAGCTCAAGATGCTGCATTTGTAACAAGCTCCTAAATGATACCAATGCTGCTGGTCCCTGGGCTGCACTTTGATTAGCCAGGAGGTACTCAGTTATGGCTACCGTGTTGTACAACATTAGGGGCATTCATAAAGAATATAATGCAAGGTGGAGATTCTTTAAGTGCTCATTAAATGTTGTTTTGTTGTTGTTATTATTATTATTACTACTATTACTATTTTCATGCTTCACTCTGACAATTAGAAATTCATAATTTCTGTTTCTGAAGGTTGTGGTGATAAACCTTATTTTTATCAAAAGTATAATCATAGACCGATTTATTCCTTATAATATGCTTTCATAAGATTCCTAGTAAATTATTAATTAGATTGACCACTGACTTCCGTGAATATGCTGCATAATATTAAGTGAAGTTTCTTTATCAGCTATGAGTATACCTTAATTCTACCATAGTCTATAAGTAAGAACGTATCCTTATATTTATTGAAAAATTAACACTAGTCTCTGGTAATGCCATGATGATATTTGAACTCTGCTTCATTAAAATGTGTTGGATATTGCAGCACTTACTAGTTGTGGAAAAAATATTATTAACATGAAGGTTGTAAACTAAGCTAGTGTAAATAATTGATTATAAAAGAACTAATTTAATCCTTAATATAGAATTGTGGTAAATAAAATTTTACTACGTGTGTAATCTCCAGGGTAAAAATATAATAGAACCCTCTCCTTGTTGTACGTTCTATTTAAGATGCTTCAAACTTTTCTCTTTGGACAGATACAAAGTGAGATTTCCTTTAAAAAATATCATACATGGTTTGTATTCTAGTGCCTGACAGAGACAAGGTTATAAGCCTGGAGGATCCTAAATTCTTAAATAACTGTTTATATTTTAATTTTAAAGACACTGAGAGGGAAAGGGCCTCTGCCTTGATCAGAAGAGGCTGTGATGGCAAAGCAGTGTATAAAATCATAAAAGCCACTATTTATGTATGAAAAGCCCCATTTTCTAAAATAAAAGCTCTATGACCTTGAGCAAGCCAGTCATCATCTCTGTGTCTCAGTTTCCCCAACACGAAGAGGGAGAGACTAGCTGAGAACGGCAGTGGCCCCGCCATCTGAAATTTCTCTCATCTTTTGTGGCTTGTTTCAAGGCAAATAGAGTAGAAAATAAGGTTCTTGGAACAGAAGTCTAAAACCAATTGTTTTCTTTATTGTAGAGAAATAGAGTACGAGCCCGCATACAAGCTAGCCCAATAAGGCTGCTAAACGGCTCCAGTCTGGCCTGCCAAGGAAAGTACAAAGGCTGTTGGGTTTTCCCACTGCCAGCAATTAGGAGTTTGCACAAAACTAGGTAGTTCCATTGCATGAAAATTTCAATCAAGAGCTTCTCTTAAAGCTGGGTACGGTCTGATGAGGAAGTGACTGCCACAGTGAAGCAGCGATAAGTGTACAAAATTATATTTACCGATACTTAACACATTGCTCTGCACGCTTTGTGTCAGTGATACGAACCGCGGCTTCTTTTCAGAGCTCACCCTCTGTGACTTCTGTGCTCTGCTTGATATCATAGATCTGCCCTCTCTTGAAACTCTTTCCTCTTGGTCTCTTTACCCTTCTGGATCTGTCTCATTCTTTGGTTTCTCTTTATTCTCTTCTTAAATGTGCTCCCCGAGGTTCTTTACTTTCAACACCTACTGATTAGCACTTTAATGATTTTCTCAGAACATTCTCATTAAATTCCATATCCTCAAATATTGACCCATATGTAGATTTTTCTCTGGTTCTGACGCTGTTTTCTGACGTGGATTTGCTTGTCATTGTCCAGATGGACTCCCATCTGTGTCTACCCACCACTTTCAGGAGCAAGTCTAGAGCACGTAGGGTAGTCAGTCCCTCCAGACTCTGGCCTCTGATCACCTTTCTGTCCTCATTTCTCACTACTAATCACTACCTTTCACAAAGTGGTTTAGATTCACTCTCCTTGTTTCAGTTTTTATGTTTTAATACATTTGGCTTTCCTGAGTCTGTGGACCTTTACACAGGCTGTTACTTCTCTTGGGACATACATTTTCCTTTCTTCAGGCTCTAACGTAGATGTCACTACTTACATGACTCACCCTGTCATACAACACATATCTATGGAACAAGTCATCCATACTATATTTGGCACAACATGAATGTACTGTTCTGTAACTCGGTGCCCCACCTATTAGAATCTAAGATCTCTACAGGCAAAGATTTGTGACCCCTTGCCTCTTGTTCTAGCCCCAGTACCACATGTAAAGCTTCGAGGAGGGAGATAGTAATCATAGTACCTGTTGCATAAATGATGAACTAACGAGGAACTGATAAACTGTGTCCTTTTGTATGAATTTCTTAGACTTCCAGAAACGAAATGCGAAATTTTGTCACCTAAAACTGGTTTTCATCCTGTAGTTCTCAATGGAGTCCATATTTGTCAATCTACAAGGGCTAAAAATCCATTGAGAACAATTTTTCAAATTCTCTTGACTTCTTTCCAGTCTCCCGGCTCCAATTCTGCTGTCCCCTAATACATAGATATAAACCCAATTGATTGGCTTATTTTTTTGTTTAAAATAAATAATCAACTTAAAGCATTTAGAAATCAGGACATTTCCAATAAAAATGTGGATTTCTGTCTTCTCTTTTAATAATCACAGAGCTGGTGGGCCCAGGCTGAAATTCCTGATGACAGAAACTGAAATAGAAATTGAATTGATGATAGCAATTGAAACTAAGTAACAGCTTTCCAAATGGAGGAGGTATGTCCTTCACGTTTAGCCAGAGATCTCATTTAGTCCATGTCACTGAGTCAGGTCACCTGCCTGGCCAGTAAATCATGTGCTGTCCCCCCAACCCCAAACACTTGAGTATGTGAACCTAGCCCTAGTCTATCTTCTATATTTCCAGCTTTTTATTTTTTAGTTAAATTTGATTATGGAATTCTTTTGCTCAACATTCTTCAGTGATTTTCCTTTTTCTCACTTTCCGGAATACAATTTCCAATCTATAAACACAGCAGTCAGAAATCAGAATAAAGGGACCAAACTCCATTATTCCCTTGGGCAGGTCAAATAAAAGAATGAGTTGACATTATGAGCCCAGAACTGAGAGAACTGAGGCAGGAGCATGTCTTATGCAAAGGTGGCTGAGTTTTACTTAAGTGTTTTAGATAAGAGCTGCCGGATATTCTAATTAGTTTTCAAAAGCTGGAAATACCAGTTTTTTGAGAAGTTTCTTAATACTTAAAGGCCAACCAGTTCTAATTCAAATCAAAACAAATAAAATCTTGGTGCATCGCAAACAAAACGCACCTGAGCATTATTAGTTTACAGCCTCTGGCCACACACCAGGATTTTTTATAAAGGTTATGAAGGAATCAGTTGGGGAATTTGTTAAATACCAATTTAGCAAATCTTCAAAGATTTAATCAGCTTTGGCTTGGGTCCAGGAATCCGCATTTCATGAAATGTTCTTGATTCTGACGCAAGTGGTCTGTGTGGACTCACTGGACTGAATCATGCGTCTTCAAGTGTCTGTTTAAAAATGATGGTATCTCTTTCTTTTCTCTCATAGTACTTTTTTGTGCCCTCTTAGTGAAAAGTGAGAAGTCAACGTGTATAGGAGGATCAGTCTGTTACCAGCATTTTCCTCAATAACTTTCAAGAGGGGCTTTTTTGCACGACTGTTCTGAGCCAACTCTGTTTTATAGGGCCAGAGACCTCCTTTTGTTTCCTAAGTGTATGAGTCTGAATTAACTGGCTTAGGCGTCATTAACAACGCTTAGCTTAAAACATCAGGTGTTATTCCTCTCCCATTTACCTTGCTCAGGACCTACCGCTGTTCACTGAGGGTGGATGGGTCTGTAGGGCCTGAGCCGTCCGAGACATCAGCCTCACTTAAGGTCTCAGGCTGCTGGACTTACGCCACCTAAAATATGGCTGGACGCTGTGTCAGGGAAAGGACGTGTGGTCCATATTGTTACTTAGAGGTTGTGCCCAGATGTGACACTGTGTCACCTCTGCTCAGATCCCTTGCTCAAAGGCAGGCATATAGACATGCTTAACTTCAAGGAGGAGGGGAAGTACAACTCAGAGGTAGAATCGAAGATCCTTGGCAGCTTCATATTTACCATAACTTGCAAAAAGTACCCATTTCTCAGGGCGCAGCTATCTTCAGTCGTGACACACAATACACCATTTGGTGGCACAGGTCATATCTCCTTTCGAGATGTATAATTTATGAACTGTGTTTTGTGTATAACATACACAGTATGTTTATTAGTTAATTGTTAATACTTTTTTGACGTATTGACTTGATATGCCTTCAGGGCCCCTGCCAGATCCCAGGAATAAAGAGTTTTGCCACTTGGGCTGTAAAACCATAACCTGAATTGCAGGTGTTTAAGACGAGCTAGTCATTGAAGTGTTAGCCTGAATTCTCAAACCTCTGTGACAGTAATTGCCAGGGAGAGTGCAATTAAATGGGCAAGGAGCAGAGGCCATGTCATTCCAGTTCATTACTAGGTCCTCAGGGGCTGGCATAGTACCTAGAATTCATTATTTGCCAATGATTATGTATGGGAATCCAACACTCATATATATAAAAATACATAGACACATCCTTAGGACAGTTACTTATTTTGGGTTCCCGTATACATTGTAGGCATTTAACAGTCAGTTTTATCTTTAAATTTTAGTGACTTAGACTTCTGACATCCCTTACAATGAGTCATCTTTCTCAGAAACAATGTTGATTGATAAATGGGTTCGGTGGCTATGCCGAACTTTGAATTCAGTAGCACATGAAGTTAGAACCATTAGGATGAGCTTGTACTTAATACGGTAAAGTAGACGAATGTAGTGGCCCTTGCTGTTACTGAATTGGGGACCATATGAGCGATGGTCATGGACAGAAGACGGCGTGGGTTCTGTTTTCTGTAGTGTTTGGGGCTCTGCATTCTAAGTCTGAAACCAGAGCTCTGGAAGAGCCACTAGTTCCATAAGAAAGAAACAGAAACAAAACTGCAGAAATGTATTTCAAAAACCTGGGTAGCCTAAGTCTAAAATGTTTTTGTGTTAAGATTATGCAACAACCATTATTAACATTATGCAGTCTATTCAGATTTCTCAATTGTCTTGTGGAGGTTAATTAAATATTATAAAATGTTGCTAATCATAATAAATTACTACTAATATCTAACATGTTCTGGGTAATAGGTAATATGCTAAGCACTTTACCTGTGATTTAATGCTCGTTATTAGTCCCATGAGGTAGGTAATTTGGTGACCCTTACCTTCCTAGTAAGAAAAAGAGAACCAGAGGCCAAGTGTTTGCCCTTTGTCATATAATTATGTTGAGATAGTGTGGACATTCCAATGGATACATCTTTCTCCACAGCCTTTGATAAATCAGAAATCAAGCACTCTCAAATCCTGGGGCGCCTGGGTGGCTCAGTCCATTAAGCATCCAACTTTGGCCCAGGTCATGATCTCACAGTTTGTGAGTTCAAGCCCTGTGTCGGGCTCTGTGCTGACAGCTCGGAGCCTGGAGCCTACTTCAGATTCTGTGCCTCCCTCTCTCTCTGCTCATCTCCCACTCATGCTCTGTTGCTCTGTCTCTCAAAAATAAGTAAATGTTAAAAAAAAAATTAAAAAAAAAAAGAACTCCCTAATCCAACAAAGGTGCTGAATAGCAATGAGAATATCTCTGCTCTGGAAGTCGGGAGGTCATTGTTTATTACAATCATGTAACCATTAGCTTCTGGATAAGTACCTCTGGAAAGAGAAGGATGGTTTGCAACACTACTCATCTATTTGCTTGGGGGTTCTTATTATCACATTTCTTAGTCAGCCTTGACATTGACATACATCCTGGACTTGGATTTGGCTTTAGATACGAAGAGACAGAAACAACGTTTATTAGTAGAAAATATCTTAGGGCATTGGTGAATTAAAGCCAGAATCTTTGATTTTCACTCTGCTGCTTTTACCCCTTACTTGATGTGAGTCAGAATTTTTCCTGTTTCTGTGCTCAAGAGTAGCTAATGATGACATGAGAAAAACATGTGGTTTAGGTAGATAATTCAAACGTTATCTGATACATAGTATAGTGGTACTTAGATTATTTGTGCAATTAATGCAATCATTCATACAAATTTCCACTTTTATTGGCTTATTGTAAGTTAAATTTAAAGAATATGACATGTGAAGAAGGTGTAAGTCTATGAAAGCCAAAGGAATGAAGGATTATTACATGCAAGAAGCCTTTTTCTTAGATGCATTTTCTTTTGCCACTATTTGACTCATGTTACTCTTATAAGGCAGTGCAGTGTACTTTGGAAAGAGATCAGGCTTTGGAGTCTGATAAACCTAGATTTCTATTCTGGCTTTAGAATGTTCTATTTATGTGGTTTTTGTACACATTAGTTACCTTCTCCGAGCCCCAGTTTCTTCATGGGTAAAATAGGTATTAAAATAGGTGCCCTACCATTGGGTGGCTTAGTGATTCAGTCGGTTAAACGTCTGATCTTGAGATCAACTAAGGTCACGATTTCAGTTCATGAGATGGAGCCCCAGGTCCGGCTCTTGCGCTGACCGCGTGGACCGGACACAATCTGCTTGGTATTCTCTCTCTGCCCCTCTCCCACTCGTGCTCTCCCTCTATCTCTCTCTCAAAATAAATCAATTACCTTAAAAAAAAAAAAAAAAAAAAACTACCATTCACGGCAATGTTAAAAGGATTAAATGAAATTATGTGTGTAATGTTCCCATAAGAGTGCCTGGCGTGAGGTAGGTAGGTGTTCCTTGGTGGCCAACTTCCCAGTTGCCCTTTGGTTTTTACTAATATGTCATCCCATGGAGATTTGTTCACAGTTTAGGAAATAACAAATTTAAATGAGAGATCCTTTAAAAATAGGGCATGAGTAGCTATTTTTTAAAGAGAATTCATGAAGTTGGATGATCTTTAACTAGTTACCCTAGGGTTACTTGTGATTAAACTTTTCCTTTATGGTATACCTTTCCAGTAAAAGTTTGTTACAGAATTAAACTTTAGAAGTTTGTCAGAATCTGTGAATCACATGGTATTTCTTGCCACACATTGGAACCTAATGAAAAGGAATTTCTGGCTTTCAAGATTATGTCTATGGAAGTGTAGAACAAAACAGGAGAAGAAGGTGTTTCTGGGAAAACATGAGCTGGCAGGTAAAAGGTAGTTTCTTCTGGATTTTCTTTAGAAATTCAAACTCCCATAAATATGTTGTATCTCCTGTGTATAAATATACGTAAACATTAAATTGGTATGACAACATAAGGGGCTTTATTAGGCTTCTCATCCTAATTACTTATTTCTTTGAAACTTAAAGAAAGGTAACTTTTTAAAAAGATTGAAAGTGTTATCCAATAGACAATTATTAGGATTGTTACCACAACCATGGTGGTAGATAGAATTCTGAGATGTCCCTCATTATTCCTGTAGCATGTTTTACAAGTTCTTTAAAATCCCTGGGACTGTGAACTTATCAGTCTCATGAGTAGACTTTGTTATATGGCACTTTACCTTTAAGAAAAGACAGATTATTCGGGTGGACTTGACCTAATTTTATAAGCCCTTTAAATCAGGTTCTGGAGGCCAGGGGTGGAGAAGTCAGGGAGAATTCAAACTGGATAGGGAGTTAATGTGAAGGAAATTCTCCACTGATGGAGTGGAGCACACAGCAAGGAGCATGGACAGCCACTAGGGGATGAGACATGACAGCCGGCGAGGAGATGGGGACCTTAATTTTACAACTGCAAGGAACTGAATTTGGTGAACAACTTGAATGAGCTTGTAAGCTGATCTGTCTGTCCCCCAACTCCAGAAAGGAACACAGCCCAGCTTGATTTCCACTCCATACTACACTGAGCAGAGAACACAATTACACCGAGCTGGGCTACTGACCTACACAGCTAAGAAATGTGTGTTGTTTCAAGCTGGAATAATTTGTTATGCAATATAAAATTAATACAATTCCTATTGCTAATTAAAATATACCATTTTTAAGAATTGTTTAAACTGTGCTAGACGGTATACTTTACAAACACCACTTCAGTTAATTCTTACAAAAACACGGTGAGGTTAGCATTGTAAAACCTATCTGTAAGAAAATTGTTAACACGTGCAATTTAAGTAATGTGCACAGGTCTACAAAATTATTAGTATATAACTCTGATTTGAACTTAGATTTCTCCGATTCTAAGTTTTAGGATACTATATGTCCACTTATTGTGTAGGAATGGACATTTCATGGAGGTGGTAACATGCCATGGATAGGATGAGATACGGCATTGATGTGATACATGATCTTCAAAATATCTTCTTTATGAAGCCTTAGCAAGAGATAAAGAAATTCCATTTTATTTTTTTATGTGACAAGATTACCAGCTGTAGGTGTTGTAGTTTTAAGCCATTATATGTGAATGCATTTTTCTCTTAAAATTGTTCTGGAAAAGTTGAATTAGGTTTAATAATGTTTTTTAGATGTCTGTTGTTGCTCAGAATTGACATTCATCTGAATAAAATGACATCTTCTGAAATGACTGAGTTTTAAAGTGCATTATTGATAATTCATAGTAATTATTTTTATTTTTATCACCCTTGCCTATATTGAATAAATGTCTTTGGAAACCATTTTAAGATTGTTAATGGCTTTGCATCTTTATTAAATATTTTATGAAATCTCAGAATATTAATTTTACAGTTGAAAGGCTAAACTAATGCACATTAGAAATTCTATATAGGGGCGCCTGGGTGGCGCAGTCGGTTAAGCGTCCGACTTCAGCCAGGTCACGATCTCGCGGTCCGGGAGTTCGAGCCCCGCGTCGGGCTCTGGGCTGATGGCTCAGAGCCTGGAGCCTGTTTCCGATTCTGTGTCTCCCTCTCTCTCTGCCCCTCCCCCGTTCATGCTCTGTCTCTCTCTGTCCCAAAAATAAATAAACGTTGAAAAAAAATTAAAAAAAAAATATTAAAAAAAAAAAAGAAATTCTATATAATAAAGTGCATTTTTTTCTTTAAGCATTCCATTGCTAAATTGATCTTTAAATTAGTTAAAAGTCATTATATATTCTCCAGTAGGCCATTATCTTGTCGTGTTATTATTCGTGCGTTTCTTCCTCTTTTCTCTCTGATGACCACTTACTTCTCTTTCTCCTTCCATCCATGTAGATATTTCTTGCTCTCATTTTCATTCTTGATGGTGGTCTCGTCTATTCCCAGGGACTTAGCTGCTCTTGTGTGTTCATGTTTCTAAAGTCTTTTCTTAACTTGGAGGCTTCATGCCTTCTGCACCTCTGCAGGTGTAAACATCTCCTAGCTCTGCCCATTAATGCTTACCTATTAGCTATCTCCACTAACTTTTAACACTCTCCTTGCCACCTGTCCCCTTTCTGACCTTTTGAAGCACTTTATTCTTTACTTCCTTATATTCATTATCCATGCTTTATCACTTATCGTATCCATTGCTGCTTCACCCATTTTCAAAAACACCTGATTATGGATGTGTCTTGCGGTTAGTGCATATATAACTTGTTAGACTAGACGAGCCAAGGATGGCTCAAAGGATTTTGACTTAGGCAAATTTGGTGGAAAAAAAACTGCTGACTTTTACTTAAATAGGGAAGATCTGAATTATTGTTATTTTTGTACATGCCTTAGCTTCCTGAGAAGATTATGAATTTCTTGACTGTAGGAACTAAGTCTTCTTGATTGTTTCATCCTTACAGCACTGAGCACAACACCCTGCACAGAGTGTCACTCACTCAGTAAATGTTTAATAATTGAATAAGCCGGTTTAACTTCATCATCTTTGTCCGTTGGCAAACCATAGCTTTGCTGCATGTGAGTCTGCTAAGACTTGAATTTCTCTCTTCTTAATAATGACCAGCAACCATATGGTAGATGCTTATAACCAGTCATTAAAACTTTAGAAAGAATCCCAAATCATTTGCTTAGTAGCTTTTTATGGTTTTGTTGTGATGATACCATCTAAAGATTTTTGAATCTAGTTCTGTTTCTAAACTGTGTTTTCTTGTTGGATGGAATATAAGTTAACCTTTACCATACAAAACCTTTTTTATTTTTTAATGAAGTTTCTTTTTTCGAGCTTCAAGGAATGCCATCTTTATTATTGTTGGATTTCCTGAATGTATCACATTCCCAAAGAGCTCTGAGGCACTGTATCTAGTTTCATTGCTCCAGTTTCATTCATTCACAACTGGTAGGACAGGAGAGGGGACTCTTGTTTTCCCCAGTTTTTCTTCTTTCCACCCCTATCTTTTCAGGGATGTGAATGGAGATCCTACTGCTCTTCAGGTCACTTATCGTTGCATTGTAACGTAAAAATAAAAGTCACTATGTGAGGAGTCCTTCCATGCTGAAAGTAATTACTTTAAAAAAAAAAAAAGAATTCCCAACAGCAGAAAGCTCATCAAATGTTTTCCAAATATTTCTTGGTTTATTAAAAATATATTAGAAACAGGCAACTGTAGGTACGTTGTTTAACATATAGAACACATAACCAAGTAGAGGATAGGACACTTATCGGTTATATGTGACAGGACTGCTACTGCCTTTGTTTGGGTCCTACAGAGTTAAGAATAGTGAATATCATGAGTGGCCACTATAAAAAGTGGGCTCTAAAGTGTCAGAAATGTTAAGTCACATTAAGTGGTAGTTTAAGAATATCTCCTTAAATTTGAAGTATAAGTGGAGACAGTGTATAAAGGAATGTTAGGTATCATAAGGAATTTGTTCCACAATATCTTCTTAAATTTTCAGTGAATTATTTTCATTAGATTTTAAAACATGAATGGCCAGCTTTTGACAAAATTCTTCAGACCAGTGTCTGTACTTTGATAGACTTTGGGTCAGGAGGAACATATTTTAGTGAATGTGTCAGCTACTTATTATCTTTATGACCCCATGTACACTACAATATTCAAGTTCTCCAAGTTTTGATTTCCTGTTTCAAAATGAAGACAAAATTGCAGATCACAACATTTGGAAATAACAACACGAGTCTTGGTGGTTGAACGGACGGATGAAGAAATGAGCTGTGTTTGATAGTTAATCCATTACCTGTGAAAACAATTCATCAGTCCTTCTGTATAGAACATTAGTGTGACTGATAAATAGATCTGTCACAGATGGCTAAACAGGAATCCAAATGGACGAATTCTAACAAGTAACCAAGCTACTACATAAGATCCTCATAACTGTCATGGCATGTAGATAAAAGGACTCTGAGAGAAAAGTATGCAGAGAGTTCCATCTGAGACAAATCTAGACCAGTTGCATGGGAGAACATGGCTCTACATGGAGCTAAGGTCAGGAGTGTGTTAGTATAGCCATTTCTATACCAGAACCAACCCAGCATATATGTAAGTCTGGAATCCCTCATTGGCCAATGTGTGTAACTGAGATAATAATTAGAATACTCTTAAAGAAATGCCAGTTCTGTGTGCAAAAGTGCCGGGCGGGATGGCGGGAGGCCCAGGGGCTGCTGAGCTCTGTGATTGGGATGAAGCTTGTGAGAAGGAAGAGGAGAAAATCCATTGAAGCCTAGTGACCTGTCTCTGCAATGGCAAAAACAACTTGGATGAGCCAGTAATTGTACAAAGGCCTCTGAGATCTTCACCACCCCCCACCCACCAAACATCTTCCTTCCTTCTCTCTCTCCTTTCCCTTCCCTCCTCTCCCCTCCTTCTTTCTCTACACTTCTGCCTGGTTCCTTCGACAGTTAAATAAAATCCTAGATCATGAGTTTACAAAAAAGAAATGCCAGCTCTGTTTGTCAACATCTGCGTTGACTGCATGGTTGTGTGTTTATTTAGCAGTGCCCTACTGTCCTAAGGAGACTATGAGAGAATAATTTTTTTTCAATATTGCCACCACAATCCAATTAAAAGTATGATATACAGAGGATGTTTTACTTGAATGTTGCAAAACAAAACACACGCCAAATGAAAGTCCTGTATTTTCAAAGTCAGAAAAATATTTCCCCTGACCCAGCATGCTATATTAATCAACAGTGTAGTTTGCAAGTGTAGTTGAGAAATCAGGAGTTAGAAGATATTTTCACCTGAGAAGCATCATTACATCCTGGGGCTCTGAAACTCAGAGATAATCACAGAGAACGAAGAATGCATTAGTAGCAGGAATTGCTCAGTTAGGGTTGGCATTGCTTCCCTAACTGGAGGAAAGAATATCATCATCATCAAAAAGGAATCCCAAGCAGGCTCCACGGGGTCAGTGCAGAGACCAATATGGGGCTCAATCTCACCAACCATGAGATCATGACCTGAGCCAAAATCCAGGGTCAGAAGCATGACTGACTGAGCCACCCAGGTGCCCCTGTAGGTGCATCTTATATACTAACCCAGTTAATCCTCATACCGACCATAAGTCATACAGCTATTTCCATTTTACAGAATGAAAGCTCTGTGAATGCAGACATTTTAGTCTGGTTGTTCATTGTTTGTGCTCAGACCCTAAAACAGTGCCTGGCACTTGTTATGTGTTCATTAAATATTAGTTGAATGCACAATTGAGGAAACTGAGGCACTAATTAAGTGAAGTTTCACATTTGGGGTGAAAAGTACGTGTAATTGCTCCGTGCCAGCTGTTGAGGGTTTGTAAGGCCAGTATGAAGACTCTTTTTTTCCCCATCCTAAATCCCAACTCAAAACCGAGACATAAAGAGCACAGAATATCAGTTTTGTTACCGGCAAGTCTAGATTGGAGAATATCCTTAGGTGTTGGTCATCCTCAGTCTCCCTAATACTCCACCCTAAGGAGTATTTGGGCCTGAGGAGGCACACACATACACCGGTCACCGTTCCAGGTGTGTAGAACCACCAAAAGTAGAACTGGAAGGGGACACTGTCAGCTGTGTCTCTAGATGACAGGCTTATGCCTGATGTATGCTTGTCATGGGAAGAAAAAAAGAACACAGGATGTGGCTGTCCCGAGGCAGGTAGATGGTAAACCAGAGAAGGTGGCAGAGCTGATATCTTCAGTTCTTGCTCCCAACCTCACTTGCCATAAAAGTTACTTGTCTCTCAGGGAGGTATGAGCACGCAGTGAATGGGGCTGGAAATGTTATTTCCTTCCCCGCCCAGTATGCTTCTTTGGATATTGTCATCATCATCATATTTGAGTATAGTTGACACTCATGTTATATTAGTTTCAGGTATAGAGCATAGTGATTCAGCATCTCTACCCTGCTATCCTCACCAGAAGTGGAGCTAAAAGTGGTATTTCAATATTACTCCCACTTGGGAGGGGAACGTCCATGAAAATGTGAGGCATGAGAGATAGGGGTTCCGTCTAACACTAGATCAAACCACCGCAGGGCAGCAGTTTTGTCTTGATCCTCCTGCCTCCCTAGGAAATTAGAATATGCTCATTCAGAAACCATTAGATTTGTCCCTGATTGTCCTGTGACAGTCTCTGCAGACCCAGGGTTCACGTAAATCTTGGTGATTTGGATATGCAGATTCCAGATCCCTCAAAGGCATACTTACTCTGATACAGCTGCCACCAGCCCCTGTGACTGCCTGATAAACATCAAGGAGAGGAGCTGGTCGATTTCATAAATTTGGGAAGCTGGAAAGCAGTGGCCACTTTCTGCTTAGTGGGTTTGGTCGTATCCCCCAGGTAACTGTGAGGATGCTTTGCACCTGGGCAAGCATGTAAAGAATCTGTAGCAAACAGATTCTTGAATGGGAGATTTCAAGAAAGTCACAAAATTGACTAGTTGCCTGGCTTTGGCAGATTCATAGAGAAGGACTGGACAAGATAAAATCAGAAACCAGAGGTCTTGGGAAAAGAGATTACAACTGAGCAAGGGTAAGAAGATTTTGATTTTTAGAGAACTCCAGAATTGTTAACGTTTTGCGAGAGGCATAGTAGAACAGTGTTCGAAGAAATCGATTTTAGGAGCTTAAAAGGTGAATTTGGAAGTAAGTGGTATACTTTCATGAGGATTGATGTGGTCTGGAGCACTGGGAGGTGTGGTCCAGCCAGCAGCGAACAGGGACATGACGTTGGACATTTACAGGAAGCAAGAGATGTTACATTCCAGCAGTTTCAATGAAGCTGGAGAGAAGTGCTCATGACTCTTGGAATAGACAATGCATCGGTGCCATTATGAGAATAATGGAAGAGCGACGTAAACAAAAGTGTAACCACATTTAGTTCCAAGTGGTCTAATAAGCTGATGAAGCATATATTTAGAAAGAGCCGTGATGAGTCTTACTGTTGAACTGCCATTCTTGATTGACCTAGTTATATTTTAAAGTGATGCAGAAAATGATAAAGAAATGAAAACAAGGCAGAAAACTTGTAGCATATTAGACTGTGATGTAGTTTCTTCCAGTGGTGTTCTGGTAGTGCTGTGCCGAACATAGTCCTGATTGTTGGAGGGCTCTTATGCTCAAGGGGGCATGTTTGGCAGTGGGAAAATCAGGAATCCTGCATATTTAAATGAGCCACCCTGCAGGAAGTGCTGCCGTGAATGCTTTGTACATGTAACAATTCATCTCTTATTTTCTTTAATTTAATAATAACTTTGATTTAAAAAGAAATTTGAGAATCCATTTAAGAAAAGTTATTTGCAATTAAAGGGTCTACTGGGGAGAAAATGGAGCATAGCCTGACCCCAAAGGATGTATTATCTCTTCACTGAGCTTGCAAAGGAAGGGACAACTGCTGTTTAAGGCACCATTTAGAAAGACAATCTGTTGAAGTATTTTTAAAGCATGATGGATGTTTAATCCTAAAAAAAATATTGTTTAGCGCATTGAAAATAGTAGGAGTCTATTGACTGCCATACATTCCTCCCTGTTTCTACTGTAGGAAGTGAACAATTGCAGTTATAAGGACTATTCAAGTTAAGGAAATACTGGCCAAAAAAAGAAAGCAAGAAATTGGGATTGAAGCATTTAATATAAATTGCGAGCACTGATATGACTCACCAGGCAAATGAGAAAGAAAGTGAAGTGTTGGTGTGGGTGGAGGGTGCCTCCGAAGGGAGTAGACCAGGATATTTTTATCAGAATGCACATATTAAGAATCTGCTCCGTTGATGGCTGCCTGTAAGGGATGTATCAAGTGAGTTAGTGTGCATAATTATAGTTAGGCCTCTCCTCCTCCAAGGAATTTTGGGATCTAAGACACAAGTGGTGCCAGGTCTGGCATGGATGGGGCAAAACTGGATGGCAGATTCAAATCTGAAATGAGATCATGTGCACAAGAAGAGGGAAGGTATAGATAGGTATGGGATTCGCTGAAGGTCAAGAGCAGAGGTCAAGCATTAGAGAAAGTTAGGAATAATTCCCAGGAGAAAACTGAGAATCAAGATATAAGGAAATGAATTAAAAGGATAACAAATTAAAAATAATTCATGTTCCCAGTGTTTTTCTTGCCTTTTTCTATGAAACATTGTGAGCCAGTATCTTGTTTTGAAAATTGTTGTAAATTAGGATTAGGCTCTGGGAATAACCTATCTCTTGATAATTACTTTCCTCTTCCCAGTCTACAGAGCTTAAATCCTTTCCTAATCTAACAGAGCTTATGATTATGCAGAACTGAGTAGTGAATCAAGTTGCTATTTTCAGCATGTCACAGTGCTAACATCCAAAGTCTCAGAGTTGGGCATGAGTTTCAATCCCGGCTCTGCCACTTACCTGCTGTGTAACCTTGGACAAGTAACAAACCTTTTTTTTTTTTTTTTTAATTTTTAAAAAAAATGTTTAAAGTTCACTTATTTTTGAGGGAGAGAGAGAGAGTGGGGAGGGGCAGAGAGAGAAGGAGACACAGAATCCAAAGCAGGCTCCGGGCTCTGAGCTGACAGCACAGAGCCTGATGCTGGGCTCAAACCCACAGACCACGAGATCATGACCTGAGGCAAAGTTGGATGCCCAACCAACTGAGCCACCCAGGTGCCCCAAGTAACAAACTTTTCTACATGTCAGTTTCTGCATTTGCCAAGAGGAGGAATAGTACCTACCTCACGGGGTTTTATGAGAGGTGGCAAGATAATGTATGCAAAATACTAAGCAGAGCACTGGCATAGAGTATGCATTCAGTAAAAGCTATTTTTATTCATTCTTTCATAAATTTAGTCATTCATTTAATAAGTATTTATTGAGTGCCTAGTATTTATTACCAGCAGTTGTTTTAATCCATTGGCATATATCAGTGGCAAAACAGATTCCTGCGCCTGCTTACATCTTTGTGAATTGAGCAGAAATAAATAAACACAGAAAATAAGTACAATATATAGTCTGGCTATAAGTGATGAATACTATGGAGAAAATTAAAAACGAATACAAAGTAGAGCAGGGACATGAATAGTGAGAAAACTGGGAGTAAGAGCGTTTTCCAGTTTTTACAGAGTCAATATGGGCCACATTGAGATATTGACATTTCCATGAGGATATCAAGAAGGTCAAAGAAGTCATCTATGTGTACAGCTGGGAAAAGAGCAACTTTAGGATGGGGAAGGGTGCAGTCAGTTCAAAGCCTGTAAGGTGGAAGTATGCCTAGAACAAGGAGGCCAAGTCGATAAAGGGGGAAATTACTAGGAGACAAAGTTAGATATGTAATGGGGAGGATGGCTCACGTCACTTAGGGCTTTGTTGGCCATCATATGAGCCTTGGCATTTACTCTAAGTGAAATGGGTAATAAATCTCAGAGTTCCAGGAGAAATATGGCAAGATTCCATTTTCTTATGTTTTACAAGATCTACTCAGTGTGATGTGATGAAAGGAGACTCTATGAGGGCAAAGATAGAAGCTGGGGGACCGGTTAAGAGGGCATTATCGTTATCAAGGTGAGAGACAATGATGGGGTGGATCACAGGTGGACAGGTGGTAGGATTTGGGATATATTTTGATGACAGAGCCAACAGATTTCCTCATGGCTGGATGTGGGTATGGAAAATGAAAGTCAAGGATAATTACAAGGTCTTGGCCTAAGCATCTGGAATGGTTACAATAAATACAATGATTATTATTATCTTAAAATTTGTAGCTTCTCGTTTTACACACTTAAAAAACAAACAGTGAACTCACCTGTGCTTCTTTGCATCTTCTTTGCTGCATTTCACAGCACCATGAAAATGATATGCACAAAGTTGGTGCTGAATAATTGTTGAACCCTTGAGATGTATGGGGGCAGCTCTGTTACTCAGAGAAAGCAGTATGTGTGAAAAAATAACAAGGCCTTTTGGAGAAAATTTCTTTATAGCTTGATCTAGGTCCAGCCCTGCCTATTCATCCCCCATCAAGTTGTCTGATCCAGGCACTTGCTACAGACATTCTCCAAAATCAGTATGGATGCCCACAGCCTTCTTGATTGCAGAAAATAGTCTCCCTTGTTAAGAGCCTTGGTAGTGATCCGGCCTCATTTTTTTATGGCCACATAGAGGCAAGTACTATGCAGTCAATGGAAATGGACAATGGATGAAATTACCTGACTAAATAAGTCCTAAAAAAGTCTATCTAAATTTCCTCCTACATGGGCAAAAGGGGACCTTAGCTCTTCTCTTTATGTGGTGATACATCCTTAGGAACTAAAGAGAACTGCCACAATATTTTCTGGAAATGATGTATTTTCTCTCTGCATTGGATTTATATTCTTGTGAATACTTACAGATGGGATACATAAAAACTTTCACACTGAGAGGAGAAGCAAACATTATTTCTGGGAGGACCAAAGGAAAAATAAATTCTGTAGCTCACTTACTATTTCTGTTTTTTCATCGTAATCAGCGAGTCACAAATATAAGCAGAATGTTGAAGCTTAACAGTTGTAAATAGAGTTCAGAGATGTAGTGTCCGTTCCGACCAGGAGAGCTGTGGGTGAAGAAGCATATCAGGGCACAAATGAAATACCTTGATTTAGCTGTAACTGTCCCTGTGAAAATAAACCGGCTGTGTTTTTATTGCATGAGGTGCAAAGGCTCATTTGTCAGTGATTCTCTGCTGTTCCAGCAAAGGGCTGAGAGTCCCACATTCTGAGCTCAGTGAAGGCAAACATGGGGTGAATATCTTTGATCTGTTAGCTGGGGTTGTACCACAGCTGCCTTTTAAAACTGTCTGGAGAGTTGAAACAGCAGTTTAAAAGACTACCAGGAACGACTGGAATAAGTAAGGGGGAACAGGGAGAATGATTTTCTGGGAAAACCCCAAATGTATCAAACTGACAAATTTATATAACAAATACTTTTAGTGCTGGAGTCTGACTTTAGGGTGGGGTGGGGATCTCCTGTTGATAACATTGTATCAGAGCACAGAAGGAAAAAGGATAAAATTTAAGTGAAAATACAAAAGGTATAAAGCAACTGGGATATTTACATTGAAATATTTTATGTGAGACATTTGATCAGAGCTGAGAAACTAAAAGTATGCTGTAGACTAATAAATCACTATTTTAAAATGTCAGTTTTTCATACATAAGTCTTACGTGTTATTACATATGTATATCTTCCCAAGTATTCTGACTTTAAAAAATTTTGGTTGTAAAAAAAATTCTGGCATCTCTACATTGCATTTGTCTAAAATAAAAATATTTTGCTTGTTCTGAAAAATACGCAGATGTAATTAGTATTCAGGGATAGATCTAGGGACAGATCAAAGTAAAATAGTGTTGCGAATCACAAAGAATGATGAATTTGGGAGCTTGAATTAAATGAAAATGAGCGTTCCTGACCACATCTAGGTGCAGCATCCAAAACAGTTATAAAGACCACCAGAAAGTTCTAGATCACTTTAATTTCATAGTTAATTTTTAAAAATCCTCCCATTTCTCTCTTGCATCTAGTGAATCACTTGAGCTTCTTCTACTACAGGTTTTTGCACTCATTTTTGAGGCACAAATTCTATAATTCCATAATCTACTTGCCTAATATTTTCTCCCTTGGGAAAAATCCAGGTCTCCTAAAATTTCACCCAAGGGGCCTATCACAAGTATAAATATTTTAGTAAAGGTAATAGGTACCCCTCCCCTTTCTTCTTAGCTTGCAGCTGTGAAGCCCTGTAATCAAATGAGGTGAAGTGATAGAGGGAAAGGCTCTGAGACCAAAAGAAAAAAAAATGAGTAAAAAGAAGCATGCTTTGTAGATAGAAGGATGGCTGGGGCGCCTGGGTGGCTCAGTCGGTTAAGCATCCGACTTCAGCTCAGATCATGATCTCACTATTCAAAGTTCGAGCCCACTATCGGGCTCTGTGGCAGCTCAGAGCCTGGAGCCTGCTTCCAATTCTGTGTCTCCCTCTCCCTCTGCCCCTCCCCAGCACCCCCCCTCTCAAAAATAAGCATTAAAAAAAATTAAAAGATGAAAAAGGATAGCTTAAGAAGCCTCCTCTGACTCCCCAGCTCTGACTGCACTGCTTCCTGTCTCCTCACCATCATGTTTCCCACATCCTCACGCCGCACCTTAGCATGTTTGACCATCTTTACCGTTTGTGCATACTTCATGGACAATAATCTGTTTATTTGATTCTTTTCCCTCCAAGATCACAGTGGCCACATACTATGTTCTTTGTCTTTTATCTAAGAGAATGACATAGTGTAATAGGCACTCAATTATGTTTTATTTTGAAGGAAGAAAAATAGGAAGAAAGAAACAAGGCAAGAAAGAAAATTCATGTATCCATTTCTCTGTGGCTTTCTACATATAGCTGTCTTCAGAAGTTCCAGATTTAAGCTAGAATGATATGTGTTTTGATTTCAATATGGGGGCAGTTCAGCACCAAAAGTTATATATTGGTATGTGTACACACAAATGTACATATAACACATGTTAATATATATATGTATATATATGTATATAATTATATATACACCAACATGTATATGTTATATATACCATTATATAAAACATGCATATAGCATGTATTGTGTATATACATGATAAGATACATATATGATATATATGATAAGATGAAAAACTTATGTGTGTGTCCCATGCATATCCATATAAACTTTTCATATTGAACTTTAAATGACATTATGTTTTGCACAAAACTAGCACTGATTACTGAACTGGACGGCAGGTTTCTTTACTGGTATTTCTATATTATTATATCTTTCTACATATGTATACCCTGAGGCTCATGTTTGACAGATGTGTAGTAAATGTATATGGTTTGATTATACTGGCACTACTCATGATACCAAACAGTCTGAAACTAAATGAAAAATCTTTGAATTTTTGAATGACATTTTATTATTGAGTAGTTATGAGCAGAAGATTTAAGCTAGAGAAAAATGTTTTAGTGCAGCTCTGTGTCTTATTAGCTATTGAATTTAGATGAAGAATAAATTGAATATAATTATGTATAGTTCATAGGGTGATCCTGAAAATAAATTTTAATCAACTATATATAAAAATTTAACCTAGTCCAGGCATACAGTAAATGCTTAATAGACAGTAAGTTCCTTTTATTATCACACAATGAGAATTCAACAGATAGGACAAGTATTTAAGAGTTGCTATGTAAGTTTCTAAAAGTTTCTAATTATAGGTTAAATGTAGAGTAATCATAATATTTTTCAATGCACATGCCATCAGGAAATAGCATCCAGTAATGGGTGATAAAGTTAATTACTTCAAAAGATTTCTTTTTCCTTCCATTCTACTTTAAGCCAAATTTAGTTTTAAGAAGAAAAGTGATACTATCATCAAATTAGAATATCAATAAGCTCTATGTTATAAGTACAGTTTCTTTTGAGGCTGATCCAGGAGATTCAGGGAAAGATAGCAAGGGTTTGTAATATTGCCAACAAGGCTCCCCATGCATTTAACTCTGGAATGTTGTAGATGGAAAATGTTGGATTTTTGAATGTGAGAACTGCATTCTACTTGAAAAGAAAAGAAGAAAATGAACTTTTTTTAGCATCTAAATCCAAAAGTTTGCCTTAAATTTTTTTCCAAATATGATTAATGTAATTCAGTAATTTTAGCATCATCATAATACTCCTTCCTATGTGTAATTTATTTCAGAAAAAAAGTTATCTAAGTTATAAGATATTACTTGATTTATTTCATATTTAAGTGTGTCAGGATTGGTATTGGCCTTATCCTTGATCATAATCTGCTATCCACTTAGAGTTGAACAGGAAGATCAAAATGAATTTCCTACTTAAGCCGTATCTCTAAAGAAAACGTAAATTGCATGATAGAAAAAAGTGAATGATAAATGACTTAAATGACTGTTGTTAGGATGTTGCTTTATATCATTCTATGATTATCTATGACACTCTATGGTGCTCTATAAAACAAAGTTCTGGGAGTTGTAGAGTGGTGAATTAGAGTATGGAACACAGGACGATCTGATAACTTCTCATGCATTAAAAGTTGCAAGGTGGTTTGATTGCTTCATTTGAAGGAGTAAAAACTCCTGGAACCAAGAGAAAGACTGATTAAATACCCCAGGGATGGTAAGGGCAGCTTCACTTGAACTGTTATCTGAGCTCAATTTTTAAGAACAAGCATTAATTGAGAGGACATTTTATATAGAGGAAATTGCAAGTGTAAAAAAAAAAAAAAACAAAGAAAAGAAATGAAGGAGAATGACATGGAGTGTTGTATGGTTAAGGTACTCATTATAGAACAGCAATGGGTGAGAATGGAAATGTGGACAGAGACAGATCATGAATGGTCTTATGTGCCATGCTATAATCTTCAAAATTGACCCTTAGGTAAAGGAGAGTCATTGAGAAAAAGATTGATCAGATGGTCAGAGAAGAAACATCACAATTTCTACTTGGGCGAGAATACTCTACTAGTATCATGGAGGGTTGATAGGAGTTGGCAAAATGCCCAAGAGGCCATTCCGGAGGTCATTGCCAGTGAGATGTGGATGAAAGGAAAATTCAAGAAATCTGTAGGAAATGTAACTGACAGAGGCTGGCGAATGATGAAGATGTAGAATATGTGTAAGAAGGTCAGACTGAGTCTAAGAGAGTGACGATTGACATGGTACCTTTCACCAAGACTGGAAATAGAGGAGGCAGAATTTTGAATATTTGAAAGCCATGTTCAATATAAGCTTTTGAAATTGTTCGGATTGTATTTTTCAATAGTTATACTTGTATTACATTTAAACGCTTCCCTTTTACAAAATAGTGAAGAAAGAACAGAAAAGTTATTTTTCAAGGTGAATGTTATTTTGCTGTTGACAGCAGTATTCTACGGGGATGGTGAAAAGATCATAAAAAAAACCTGTCAGCATGCTTTAACTTATGTACCATTTTATAATAAAGAAAATGAATATAGTAAGATTTTTTCAATTCCATGATGTTAGTAATATATATGAATTATATTTCTTAGTGCATTAAGAATTTTCAATTCATTTTGGCTTATAAAATAATTCACTCTTAAAAAGATAAAAGTTTATCCTTATTGTATATTGGATATGAGAATCCTTATTAATGTGTATTTGGGAAGCAAAGTATAAATTTATATGAGCACAGTTTTTATTTTTAAATTCTCACGGCTTAGTTGTTAATCTCGTTTCTATCAGTACTTAGAAAACAACTAAAAAGCTCCAAGTTACTAACTCAGGAATACTAGATTTGTAACATCCTGTGCCCAGACTCTTTATTTTATGGACTCTTTATTTTATTTCATTTTTTTATTTTATAGAGAGCTGGGAGAGAGAGGGGCAGAAGGAGAGAGAGAAAGAGAGAGAGAGAGAGAGAGAGAGAGAGAATGAACCCAAGCAGACTCTGTGGTCAGCAGGGAGCCTGGAATGGGGTTCAATCCCACAACCCTGAGATCATGAGCTGAGCCAAAATCAAGAGTCTGATGCTTAACCGACTGAGCCACCCAGGTGCCCCTGGAATATGGACATCCCATGTGCTGTGTATGTCATCTTTTACAATCTGAAAGGATGGGGGTCACTAGAGTTTTTTCACAAGGGAATAAGTGGGAGTAGTAGCAGTGATATTTTGGAGCGCATCTTCTGTCTTTTGCTTGTCAGGGTCCCAGGCTGAGACTGTAGCAATTGCTTGATGAAACATTACCTTGAGGAATGTAAATTGCTTCTGGTGCCATATACAACTTCCCTTCGGAAACATTCTCTCACTTGTCTGTCAGGCTGTGGATGTCTCTGAACTGTAGTTAGTAAACCCTTAGTAGCTGTTTGTTAGTTGGACCAAATGGGCACCACTAAACTGATGGGAATCAGGTGTCTTCAGTGTCTCCTTCCCTTTCCTATGTGATTTCTTTCAGTAGTGCTTTGGGGAGAGAGGCGTGGCTTCTGCTTCCTCACCAGAGTAAGCGGGATCATTAAGTATTAAAGAAAAGACATTTCAAAGAGGGAGAAGGCACTACAAATGTTCTACCTGGCCAGAAGAGTCCCAAACTCTGTTGGGGACAGACCGTACCTACAGGGATCTTAATTCAGGTTCATTTGTAACCCATAATCAGTGACTGTCATGATTGGATGTATTTAGTTTATTCCTTAAGGACTTTTTGTGTCCTCTTCATAAGCATATAGTCATCTTGCTTCTTGTTCAGGATTCTTAAATAGGTAATTTAAAAATTACCTATTAAACTAATGCATTTTCATTAGTAGGAAAAGATCACAGTAAACAAAACTACAAAAACAAACAGAATATATAAAGAAGCAACAGTTAAAAAGAACCAGGGATCTTAACACTGAGAGGAAATTTTATATATTTAATATATGATGATAATTTAAAATTTCCAGATCCTCACAAAGAATCAAAGACCAAAATGTAAAGCTATAGTGAAAAATGATTGTATTGAAACACTACATACTGGTTTTATTATTGTTCTTAATCTTCCTGCTTTTAAAGGCATTTTTGCTGACCATTTAAATGCAGCACTGTACTGGTCATCATTACTTTTTTAAAAATTTTTTATTAATTTTGTTAACGTTTATTTATTTTTGAGAGAGAGAGAGAGAGAGAGATAGAGCATGAGTGGGGAAGGGGCAGAGAGAGAGGGAAACACGGAATCCAAAGCAGGCCCCAGGCTCTGAGCTGTCAGCACAGAGCCCGACATGGGGCTCAAACTCATGAGCTATGAGATCATGACCTGAGTTGAAGTCAGATACTTAACCAACTGAGCCACCTAGGTGCCCCACTTTTTTTAATGTTTATTTCTTTATTTTGAGAGAGAGAACAAGCGAGCAGGGGAGGTGCAGAGAGAGGGAGGGAGAGAGAGAGAGAGAGAGAGAGAGAGAGAGAGAATCCCAAGCAGGTTCCTTGTTTTCAGTGCAGAGCCTGATGCAGGGCTTGAACCCAAAAAACCATGAGATCATGACCTGAGCCAAAACCAAGAATTGGAGGCTTAACCGAGTGAGCCACCCAGGCACCGCATGTACAGGTCATCATTCCTTTTTTAAAAACATGTATTGAGTGTCTACTGGGAGGAAGATGTTGGACAAGGTGCAAAAGTTCCTTTGTGGTAGAATGGCAACATATTGTATTATCAAATGCAAAGTTTACAGCTTTTAATAGAGAACACTAAATGCCTTATACCCAAGTCACTTAGTATTTGTTGACTTTAAGCAAATTGAATGATGACAAATGGCACATGTAGGTGTGATGGGAATCATCCCAGGAAGCAAAGTGTCTTTGTTGTTGCTGAGAGAGTTAAAATAAAACACAGCAGTGACTAACTTGTTTTAAAATATATGCGTGACATTCTATTTATGATGCATGGTAAGCAAAATTATTAGTATGATCTAATTTCATCCACAGTTTGATTTTTCTGCCAGTATTGTCAGTTTGTGTCCTTATTAATATCACTGTTAATATCCAAACTACAGACGTAAAGACAGTATAGCTTATTGTTTGGATGGTTAGCTCCAGTGAATACAATTAATATCTTTCCCATGTCTTTCATTATTATCATTTTTTTCTTCTTAGAATAACTGAATAATTTTGCATTTAGCTTTGGTTTCTCTCAGAAGCAGACTCTCAGATAAGCATTAACTTTGGAATTAGTATCAGGAGGTATTAGAAGAGAAGACAGCTAAGCAACACAGGGAAGAGAAAGGACCCCAAACAGGGTATGCTACTGAGCAGGTTACTGCTGAGGGCAACTGGGGTTTAATTCCCTCTCGCCCGCTGAGTTTTCTAGGAAATAGTGTGGGACAGGGCTGAGAGTTGTCTCCAGTGAGGAAGAGTGAAAGCTGCGTTCTGTGTCCTCCCACTCCCATCAATCAGTGATTGATGGTTGTTCCCAACTTCCCTGCAATTCCAGTCTGGCCTGCACAGCCAGGGAGAGCCGTGAGGCAGAGAATCAAAGGTGCTTGCGTCAGAATACCTTAGCTCTTAGGAGAATTGTCATTGTCAAGGGAGTATGGACAAAGAACTGGCAGCAGACATCACTGTGGTCTTCAATGCATAGGTACTGTTTTAAATGTTGTTACTATAATTGCTGAAATATCAAACTTTTTGCTGGAATCTTTATTATACTGAGAATGAGGTACAGATATTTTGCACATAACATTTCTCTTTTCTCCAGTAACTTACTTTACCCTCCTGCCACCAGACCTAAAAACCTACTTCCATTTATTTCCACACTCTGTTCACTCCCAATGTAATCAAGGATATTCCCTCCTCCTCCTTCTTTCTGTGTACGCGTTGTCAGTCTCTTTTAATGCATGCACTGCCTGCTTACTCAGAAATGTTCCTCTATCACTGATCTTTTCTCTCTACCTCAGTCCCTCCATCTGTATTGCCATCTGTTCAAACATCTTCCACCTTAAACAAGCAAACAAAGAACTGTCTCTTCCCCCTGCACCTTCCTCTGTTGCTGGAGTTCTCTTCCCCTTTACAGTCAAACGTCTGAAGAGTTGTCTAAAATCACTCCAGCTTTTTCTTCTTCTCTCCCATTTCTCCTACTCCATGTTGGCCTCTGTGCATATTCTTTCCTCCATGAATGGCCCCCGTGTCTCCAAATGCAGTGAAAATTCTAGACCTCAGATTGCTTCGTCTTTCACCAACAGTGACTGTCTATCACTCCCTTCTTCATAGGGGTGTAAATTGCCTTTCTAACACTCCTATCTCTAATCTGTCAGACACCATATTCTTCTCTACTTTTGATTCCATTGCTTCTCTGGATTCTCCTTCCTGGCTACTCATTTTCTTTTAGGAGGAGTGTTTTGTTCTTGTTGTTGTGGGATTTTTTTTTTTTTTTTTGGTGCCTCTTAATCTCCTTTTTCTGTATTGCTTATCCTTCCACCCACCGTTCCCCCAGACAACTACCAGTTTGTTCTCTGTATTTGAAAGTCTGTTTGTTTTCTTCGTTTGTTCATTTTGTTTTTAGATTCCACATATAAATGAAATCATACGGAATTTGTTTTTTTCCTCTCTGACCTATTTCACTTAGCATAATACCCTCTAGGTCCATCCATGTTGTTGCAAATGGCAAGATCTTTCTTTTTTATGGATGAGTAATATTCCATTCTTTATATACACCACATCTTCTTTCTCCATCAGTCATTGGGCACTTGGGTTGCTTTCATATCTTGGCTGTTGTAAATAATGCTTCAATGATCTTACAAAAATACTCTAGGGGAATATATTTGTATTGCATTTATAGGACATGAAATTAAATAACCTAGATGAATTGGACAAATTCCTAGAAAGATTCAAGCTACCAACACTCACTCAAAAAAATTGAAAATCTGAATAGACCTAAATAAAGAAAGAGATAGAATTAATAATAATAATAATATACAGCTTCTGTCTTAGCAAATTACAGGTTTATATGGCTTCACTGATGAATCTTGCTAAACATTTATAGGAACATTAACACCAATATTTCATAAATTCTCCTTTAAAAATAAGAGAATACTTATCAGCTCATTCTTTTACTCCAGTATTACTCTGATACTAAAATAAGACAAAGGCATTACATGAAAAGAAAACTACAGACCAGTATCCATTATGAACATAGACATTGAAATGCTCAACAAAATAGTAGCAAATTAAATCCAGCAACATATAAAAAATTATGCACCCAAACCAAGTGAAACTTATTCCAGGAATGTAAATTTGCTTTAATACATGAGAATAAACTGGTGTAATATGCCATATTAATAGAATAAAAAGGGCAAATAATTTATCTGCATATTCCATAAAAAGTATTTGGCAAAACCCAACACCGTTTCTTCAGTTAAAAAAAAAAAACAAAACCTTTCTATGAACTAGGAATAGGAATAGAAGGGATTCTGTTCATATGATATGTCCAGAATAGGCAAATCCATAGAAACTGAAACTGAATTATTAGTTTTGAGAGCCTGGAGGAAGTAGGATAGGGGATGTGTTCAAGGCTTCTTTATGATGATAAAAATGTTCTAAGGTTAAGCATGATCAAAAGATCATGGATTTTCAGACACCAGGTGAATTGGGTATTTCCAGGAGTCTTATATGCTCTTATAGCATATTATCATGTCAGTAATTGTATATTTATTTGATTTTGCATAGTATCTCTCCTCAATAGGCTATTGCATTATGATAGCAGATGCAATGTCTGCTTTAAATGACTCTGAACTAAGAATGATAATTCATGTATTGATTTATTTGAGAAAAATTTATTAAGAAAATGCACTATGCCAGGGGTTGTTCTGTGCTAGGGCTTTACTTTTCTAAACAAGCAGAAGTCCCTGTCTTCATGGAGTTTAGCTTCTAGTGGGAGGATGTAAACCAGTATTATCTGATAGAACTTCCTGCAACAATAGAAATGTTCATCTGAGCTGTGCAATGCGATAGCAATAGTTACATGTGGATGAAATGTAGCAAGTACAACTGAGGAACCAAATATTTTAACTAATTGAAATTAAATTTAGATAGCCACATTTAGCTTGTGTCTACCCTATTAATGGATATAGACAGTGAACAGTGAACATAAGTCGGTGAACACGTAAAGCCAGGGAGAAACATTGTGGAGCACTTGCACTTTAAAATAGGATGGTAAGAGGGACCTCATTGAGGATGTAATGATTTCCAGTCCTCTCTCATTTGTTTTATGCCCTACAATTCTATGGCAACTGCTCATTTTCAGGTTCTACAGGTCCTTTGTACCAAACAAAAGGTCCTATTTCAGCATCTTTTAACAATACTACTGGGGCACCTGGGTGGCTTAGTCGGTGAGCATGTGACTTCTGCTCAGGTCATGGTCTTGCGGTTCTTGAGTTCTAGCCCCACATCAGGCTCAATGCTGTCAGCACAGAGCCCGCTTCAGATCCTCTGTCCCCCTCTCTCTGCCCCTCCCCTGATTGCACTCTCTCAAAAATAAAGATTAAAAAACAACACCAAAAAAAAAAAAAAAAAACAGTACTACTTTACAAAACCCAAACTTTATTCTCTTGATTTCTTCTACACTTTCATTTTCTCAATGTCATGTTTTGTTTTGCTTTGTTTTGTTTTTTCTTTCTTTAGCTACTGCAACATCTCCCAAACTGGATACATTGTCTTCATCTCCATTGATTCAGGAGAACCACATTAAAAATGTAACATAACATTTCCAGTATAATAGCCTTGCAACTAACATTCTCCCAGAGTCCTTCAGTGAATTCCCTGCTTCCATATATGTAGAGAGAATATTCTCATCTTTGTGGCACGTTGTATCTCTTTTGATACAACATCTGTCTTTCTTTACAACTGATACCCCACATTCCTACACATGTTAACTGTCTTCAGGAACCAAACTTAGCTATTTGCAAAGGATTTTAAAAAAGTGAGTTTGGTTTTTATTGTATTCTGCATTACTCAATGAAGAACAATTTTATCAATGAATTTAAGCCCTTCTTAAAACTACTGATATGTTCATTTTGGATAGCCTTCAGGGCCATTTTTGCTATTTTTTATGAAGTATTTCAAACATTCAGTAGAGTATAGAGAATAGTATCATTTATTTCATGTGAAGCTTCATCAAATCTTAGAATTTGCCAAAATTAAGATGAATTTTAAAAGAAGGAAAACAACAGAATATATTAGAAACCCCCTCTGTAACCTTGTGCAGATTATTCCCTTCTCTCTCCCCAGTGATAGGTGCCTTTCAAATCCTGAATTTGATGATTGTTCCTAAGGATCACACCTTCGTTAACGTTTACTGCGTGCATTCATTATTTCTCCTCAAGTACCTAATATTAACCTCGTGTTGTTTTGCCTTTGGAAAAATCTATATAGAAGATCCTCTTTGGCATATTATGCTGTTGGCATTTCTACAGCCAAGAATTTAGCTTATAAATAATTATTTTGAGGTAACTCATGGTATACATTTCTGTTAAAAGTCGCTTACTGATCAGCAGTTAAGTCTTTGTTTCCACTAAAATAGTGCTTTCTCTAGGTCTATTCTTCCCTTTTCTTAGATTTAAATTTTCTTCACTGGGATGCAATTTCATATACTTTCAACCTCCCTCTGTCAGTGGATAGTTTGGGCTCTGTCTTCACTAATGACAGTGCCCATTTAGCTATTCATGGCCATTTGTAATGTTGATGAGATATTTGGGAGAAAGGTGTATAATCTACATGAACTATAATTAGAAATTATTTGTTAATTCAAACATAAAGCACCTAATATGTGGCAGGCATTGTGCTAAGCACTGGTGATAGAACAGTGGACAGAAATGACATAGTCCTTGTCTTTTTGTGAATCTGAATTGGGTTCGGGAGATAAACCAACCAACCAAACAAACAAACAAAAACCCAAAAAAAAATGAATACAAAAATTAAGGAATAAAAATAATGACAAATTCTAAAATATCTTATGAAAAAATGAAGTGTAAGAGGGAAAAAATGAGGGAAGTAGACTTACCTTATACAGGGGGCAGAGTGTACCTCTCTAGGAGGAGAGAACATTTAAACAGAGACTTAGAGGCAGATAAGCAATCAACTAAGAAGGGAAGAGAAAGAGATAATAGTCAATGTGAAAGCAGTGAGTCAGGAGAGTCAAGGTGGGTCCACTCAATTTGATCAGGACTTGAGAAGGTCTTCATAGTCCTTAAACTGAAGAGACAGGGGTTGCCACCAGATTTTCAGTTCATTTGTTTACTCTAGTAGACATCTGTCCACGTGAATCAGAATATTATAGCAGGTATTAACCACACAATTCAACCCTGTTCTAAATCCATATGGGGAAACAAAAATTAACCAGAAGATACTATGGACCTTGACATATTAGTGTCACAAGATACCAAACTAACTTACACTCACAAAATCTCATTTCTTTGCTCCTCCTCTCCCCTCCCCTTCCTTCCTTTCCCTTCTCTTTTCTTATGGAAAGGCAAATTATAATCAACAACAGAATTTTGAATGTAGAACCTTAGAAAGCTGTGTTAGATGTATTAGATATCTGTAGTCATCACAGCAAAATGTTTTACTGTTTCACGTTTGTTGTTTACAACTCTTTTCCCACAACCAAGAATCACGTTCTCGATCTCAGACAGCTCTTGGGTATTCATGGTCCGTGTTTGCCTTGCTGATATTCCTTCTTTTGAAATTCCCTAGCAGGAGAATATTCCCTGCAATGCATACGTTCTTTAACTCTGCTTATGAAGTTAATAAACCATGAAATCATTTATTTAAGGTAATTTTGCATATCTGTGTCTTTAGGTGTTGCTCTTACTGCTTAGAGCTTTGAGGGTAATCTTATTTTTCTCTCTTTGGATTCTTAGCTGGCACTTTCCTGCAGCCACGAGGTACTGATAACACTCTTCTGTACTCTTTCCTTGCCATTTGGCATATAGGGGATGTTCCTCATATCCTTAGCATGAATATATTCACACATTTTGTCATCTCTCTTCTCTAACTTTACTACTCCAGACTAAGGAGAGTAATTTCATTTGCCTCTATTTGGCTGAAGACTACCTCAGCATTTACGTTTTTCTTCTCTGGAACATTTTAAATCGATATCTACAGTGACTAAAGTTGTATTCAATTGCTTATTGAATAAATGTGACAGTATTGATTCGGTATGAATAAGAGGAAAAAGCAAAGAAACCGGAGTCTCATTTCCATAAGTTCTTTCTAATAGCACATATAACTCACGTCTGGGACCAGCTACGTAATTTGTGAGGCTTAGTCCAAGATGGAAATGAAGGTCCCTTTATTCAAAAGATGAGTGAGAAATTTCAGGAGAGCAAAAACAGGACATTAAACCCAAGTGGGCTTTTCTGAGCACAGGGCTGTATGACACTGTAGGAGCTGCATGCCCATGAACTTGACCCTGTTCAGGTCTTTGGGGTATCCGGCGGCTGAGAATTAACTTTATAAATATATTTGTGTCTCATGTGAGTTTTATGGTAAAATTTCATGAAAACAGTTTTGGGAATCAACTAGGATAGAAAAATAATAAAGCTGAATAAATGCCTTTATTTAGAACACTACATGTTTTTGGTGCAGAGTATTACAGCGAACAGAAAGTTAATGAGAAAACATTTTTAGTTTCAAATGTATTATTGACTGTGGTTAGTGCTTTGGTTTGTTTACCCTGACGGCTTAGGAGCCTGATTGCTTGGGTTCTAAAACCTGGCTGTTTTCACTCTACCATGTGTGGTCACTGGGCACATTTCCTTACCTTTATGTATGCACATCAGAGTACATGTATAGTGAGATGACAACAGAGATACTACTCGTAGGTCTGTCATGCAGGTTATTATCTTTCAAGCCTTTTGAAGCATAAACATTCAAAGCCTCCTCTGTTACTTCAAAATCCTTTTTACTTTTAATTTTTGCCTCAGTAGAAACAATACCCCAAACTTTGTTTACTTTCTCTTTCATGGTGGTGAATTAGTGTCCAGCATAATATTAAAAATAGTCTGTGATATTGTTTGCGTGGAATTACAGATTTGACAGGAGAGGAGACACTCAATTCATGATAATAAAAATTAGGGATTTATTGTTGTTTTTTTTTTTAATATAAGTACCTTGGAAGAATTTTTCTTTTGAAATCTTTTCTTTGAGCCTTTCCCCCATCACCATTTGGCTTATTTAAAACCAAAGATCTAAATCACCTGGTTAAAAGAGCAATCTAGTTAAATGTGTTATAGTTAATAAGTTGCGTAACTTTTGAATCGAATTCAATTCAATCTTAGCATTTCATACATTCCTAAGGACATGTAAAGGCAAGTTTGTTTGGAAGTAATCCATTGTGATTAATGTGTTATTTGCTTTTATTTTTAAGGCACTGAATAATTATGCTTTTTATATTAATTTGAACTACTTCTAATGATTAATAATCCATTTTTATGCTTTATTGAGAAGATATACTAGTTTACAATCTACAAACTAAACCTGTACCATCATGAAATACCATCTGAAATATTTACTTTAAAAATAAAATTTAGGACTATATCAAACAGTAACCATACGAACCATGCTTTATTTTTAGCACTGATAGTAAATTTATTGTAAACTAGTTCATTGAAGATAGATTCTAAGACATTACTAATTCTCAGAACTATGTTTAAAACGAAATGCTCTAAATCCAGTCTAGTTTCCAAGTAAGAATGTTATAATACTTCTAGGCGTTTAGCATTTATGATTGTGAGAACCTATAAAATAATTGAGCAATGTAGAAATGTTTGTTGTTTGTGAAGGTTGAAAAGAAAGTAAAGACCAATATTCCTAAGTATCACACAGCCTTCTAATCATTCCATGTACTTGACCCCTTCTCTTTCCGTGGCTCTCATTATGTATTATCTATGTTTAATCTCTTTTTCTCATGCCAGACAGTATTACTGAAGTCTTCACTAACATCTACGTGACCAGTTTTGGCCCTGTCTCAGATACAGATATGGTGAGTTTTTCATTAAATAGTATTTTTACTTCATAGAAATAGTATTTCTATGTATTTTTATGTACTAGAAATAGTATTTTTACTTCATAGAATGTTCCCGTTATATGGGGGGAAGTTAAAATAAACAGGCAATTTTAGTGTTGTAGAATTATGTGTCTGCCTATTTAGTCTATCCCAATACTTGGAGAATTAAAGATACTTGTTTATATCAATACACTACCCCTGCTTGAGTGTTTATATTAACACTTTTGTATTTCATATTCTTTTCATAGCTTGTACCTAGCTACAGTGTGGTAAACAATTAGTTAAATAAAAATAATTATATTACTGAGGACCATTTTCTAGGATTCAAGGACCTGCTTGGAGTTTGATAAGTAAAATCTGGACAGTTTTGTAGACCACTGTCTATTTATTTATTTTTAATGAGATGAGTGTAAGAGGGAAATTGTTAAGTTGGGTTACAAACTGGTGGGCTAGACACATCATAGATAATTATTGATTAAGCATAAATATTTTAGTATTAACTCTTCCATTTCTACTGCTAACTATAGTGCTCAGTTACAGAAATTTTTGTTGAAATACTTTTCATCCACCTTCCTTATGGCCCAGGAAGTGAGAATTAGAGGAAATGCCCTTATCCTTTCTTTGTCTGGTTACCCTCCACCATGTCACTCTTCCCTGACTTCTTTCTCTGATAACCCATGGGGAGGGATGCCAAATGTGGAGGTTTTTCATTGGAATAAACACAAAAACAAAGTTTTCCTTTAATGCGGACAATTATAAACGTTAGCCAATTCGTTAGGACCTCTCTACCTTTCCTTCAGGAAGCAGATATGCTACTTCTATCATTTAAGAAATTTGCTTTGTCTTCCACCAGAATCTCTTGTTTGACCTCACAGTACTTTTTAAAATTTTTAATGTTTATTTACTTTTGAGAGAGAAAGAGCACGCATTCTCACCCACATGCACTTGGGGGAGGGGCATAGAGAGGATCCAAAGTGGGCTCTGCCCTGACAGCAGAGAGCCCTGGGGCTGGAACTCAGGAACTGTGAGATCAAGATCATAACCTGAGCTGAAGTGAGACGCTTAGCCGACTGAGCCACCCAGGTACCCCTCATGGGCCTTTTCATAAATTGACTTGGACACCTGAAAATGAAAGGTGGCAGAGGGGTAATGATCCCCAGCTTTGGGGATGGGGTTGATCCTGAAAACTGGCAAGTCTTTGAAGTTCTTTCATATTATAATGTGCAGATTTAAGTGCTTTTTTCCCTCTTAACTCCAGGCCTTAGCCACAATTGTACAGCAACAGAAAAAAATACTACTCTTCAACATAATCCTCCTCCCTCCCTTGCAGTATCTCTATTGTGATCTGAAATATTAATCTGCCTCTTTCTACAGGTCAATTTTAAGTGTACAGGAACTTGAAAAGATGACAGAGACCTATTTAGCTTGAGTACATCTTCCAAACATTACTGGTTGGCTATAAAGACAATATATCTGTACACTTGGTCTCGGTAGATGCTCTCAAATATTAGAAAGAGAGAGAATGAGCACCTGACCTCTATGTGGAATCAGAGTCAGAATTTCGTCAAGCACTACACTGAAAAACTAGCAGGATAGTATATAAATGGAGGTTCTTTTAATGTTACTTTTGATGCTTATTACCAGCCAAATCAGAAAGGCAAATAAGATAGGACCCCAAATATCAAATTTTTCAATGTTGTGGATTTTTTGTTGTGAATATTGATGCTTACAGTTACTTTTGATGTTTTTGCTTTTTTGTGTTTTTATTTTTGCAAAGTTTATTATTCTAACTAAAAAAATCAAAAATAGAAAAATATATACTTCTTTTAGACATATGAAATTTTTATTTTCTGGAGGTTTTATAAATTTTTTTTTAATGTTTATTTACTCTTGAGACAGAGACAGAGCGTGAACAGGGGAGGGGCAGAGAGAGAGGGAAGACACAGAATCTGAAACAGGCTCCAGGCTCTGAGCTGTCAGCACAGAGCCCGAAGCGGGGCTTGAACCCACGAACTGTGAGATCATGACCTGAGCCGAAGTCAGACACTTAACCGACTGAGCCACCCCAAGCGCCCCTATTTCCTGGAGGTTTTAGACACACTCACTCATATATTTTTGGCAAAATGTTTAAGTTGACTTTTTTCCAGTGGTGACAATGGATTAGACTAATCCTCCTTCTTTTTCTTCTGACCATACTGTGGGATACATTTAGAAAGCAGGGAGCTTCAACTCAAAATGGATTAAAGACTTGTACAGAACACCTGAAACCATAATGACCCTAGAAGAAAACATGGGAGAGAAGCCCTTTGACATCAGTCTTGGTAATGTTTTTTTGGATCTAACAACAAAAGCAAAACTTAACAAGTGGGACTACATCAAACTACAAAGTTTCTGCATAGCAAAAGAAGCTGTCGACAGAATGGAAAGGCAGCCTACACAATGGGAGAAAATACCCGCAAATCATATATCTGATAAGGTGGTAATAGCCAAAATAAAGAACTGACACAACTCAGTAGAAAAGAAGACAAACAGTCCAATTTATAAAGGAAGACCGAATAGACATTTTTACAAAGAAGACATACAAATGACCAACTGGTACATGACAAGTGCCTGACATCACTGAGCATCAGGAAAATGCAAATCAATACCATCTTGAGGTATCACCTCACACCTGTTAGTATGGCTGTCATTAAAAAGACAAGAGATAAGGGTTGTTTATGATGTGGAGGAAAGGGAACCCTTGTGCACCATTGGTGGAAATGTATATTGGTGCAGCCACTGTGGAAAACTGTAAGAGGGTTTCTCAAAATTTGAAAAGAGAACTATTGTATGATTCAGCAATTCCCCCTCTGGGTATATATGCAAAGGTCATGAAAACAGGATTTCAAAGAGATTTCTGCACTCCCATGTTCATTGCAACATTATTCACAAGAACCAAGATAGGGAAACTATATGTGTTATACACACATATGTAATTCATATAGATTTGTATATGAATAATATTTGGCCATGGGGGAAAAAAACAAAAATCTGGATTTGCGGCAACAATCTGGACCTTGAGGGTATTATGCTAAGTGAAATAAGCCAGACAGAAGAAGACCAATACTGCATGCTATCTCTTGTATGTGGAATACATTTAAAAAAAATCTCAGGGGCGCCTGGGTGGCTCAGTTGGTTGAGCCTCCGACTTCGGCTCAGGTCGTGATCTCGTGGTTTGTGGGTTCAAGCTCCGCGTCGGGCTCTGGGCTGACAGCTCAGAACCTGGAGTCTGCTTCAAATTCTGTGTCTCCTCTCTCTCTCTCTGTCCCTCCCCGACTTGTGCTCTGTCTTTCTCTGTCTCTCAAAAGTAAATAAATGTAAAAAAAAAAAATTAAAAAAATAAAAATATTTCAACCTCAGAAACAGAGGATAGATAAGTAGTTGCTAGGGGCTAGGGGTGGAGGAAATAGGGAGAGGTTGGCGAAAGAGTACAAATTTTCAGCTACAAGATGCATAAGGTCTGAAGATCCAATGTAAAACATGGTGACTGTAGTTAATAACACTATATTTTATAATTGAAATTAGCTAAGAGAGTAGTGCTTGAATGTTTTCACACACACACACACACACACACACACACACACACACAAAGAGAAATATAAGTTGATAGATGTGTTAATTAACCAAATGGGGGAAGCCTTTCACCATGTATATGTATATCAGTCATTACTTTGTACCCTTAATTGTCTTATAATTTTATTGTCAATTATACCTTACTTAAGCTGAAATTTAGAGGGAAAAAAGAAAAAAGGAAAAGAAACTGTGATCATTTGGTGTTTCATTCAGGAATTCCTTGCAGGCATTTGTTGGGACATTTATGTTTTTTCTTTTTGTTTTTTTTTTGTTTTTAATTTTTGTTAATTTTTTTTAACGTTTATTTGTTTTTGAGACAGAGAGAGACAGAGCATGAACGGGGGAGGGGCAGAGAGAGGGAGACACAGAACCCGAAACAGGCTCCAGGCTCCGAGCTGTCAGCCCAGAGCCTGACGCGGGGCTCGAACTCACGGACCGTGAGATCATGACCTGAGCCGAAGTCGGCCGCTCAACCGACTGAGCCACCCAGGCGCCCCTGTTTTTAATTTTTAAATGTTTATTCATTTTTGAGAGAGAGAGGGAAGGAGAGAGAGGGAGAGAGGCAGAGCATGCATGAAGGAGGGGCAGAGAGAGGGAGACACAGAATCGGAAGCAGGCTCCAGGCTCTGAGCTGTCAACACAGACCCTGACGCAGAGCTCGAACCCACAAACCGCAAGATCATGACCTGAGCCAAAGCCAGACACTCAACCGACTGAGCCACCCAGGTGCCCTGGGAAATTTATATATATTTTTTTACAAATCCTAAATTCTGGTTCAAGTCAAGTAAGAAAAAAAAAATGGAGAAAGCATTACGATTCTCCTGCAAGAATTAAAGCTTAGCATTCGACATAAGGAATCCACGGATGTCAAGTTGAAACCAAGAGCAGGGAGTGCTGACATGTGAAGTTGAAGACTGAAAGGTTAAGGTCAACATGCCCCAGAACTGGGCAGGACCATGTGTGAGTAAAGCAGTCATTATCTGGGAATCATAATCCTAGCAGTTACATGCCTTTGGTTCTGTTTGCTGCAGTCATTCTTAAAAATAAGGTACATATTAACAAGCTGATGCACAAAAGTTAAAAGTAAAAAGCTGGTAGCTGTTGTTAGGTGTGCAGTCATTAGCAACAGAACAAATTTAAGCTCCTTCATCTGAATTGAATTAAAAATTGTGCCCTCTTCAGTGAATCTAGCTCAGGAACTTTAAAACAATTCTAGCCGGCTCCAAATACGCTTCATATATGGGGGGCCCTGCCACACTTTGTATTAAACATTAAAATGCACTCAGGATCCATATGATATAGGTTAAATTGAGTTGAGTGGAATTGAAGTTGGCAACATTTAAACAAAATTACTTATTTTGATTTTTTTACTTTCCCTTTTCTATTTTGGAGTGTGTATGTGTGTGTGTGTACATGTGCACTTTTATATGGAGATATTCCCTAAACTGAAGTACATATTTAACATCTTAGTAGGCTCTTGAGACACTTGAAGGCCCTAGACCTTTTTCCTAATGATACATTTTCCTTGAATTACCTAGCCTATTACGGTCTATAGAATTATTTTGGTTCTGTCAGATTTTCTACATTATTTCCATCTTTATTCACCTTGCTTACTTAATCTTACCAATAGTTGGCTTGGAGGAAGTCTGATGAATTGCAAGACCACTGAGTGGGTACATACTTACTCTGTCATCAGACCAGTTCAGTCAAACCAAAGGAGCTATAACAGAACTTGAACACACAAAATCTAATAAAATGAATTATTAGCTAGAACAGGTGCTTTAATAATAGAACAGGGTAGGGATGCCTGGGTGGCTCAGTCGATTGAGCATCCGACTCTTGGTTTTGGCTCAGGTCATGATCTCATGGTTGTGGGATCGAGCTGTGTGTTGGGCTTTGCACTGGGCATAGATCCTGCTTAAGATTCCCTCTCTCTCTGTCTCAAGAAAAAAAAAAACATATATATATATATATATATATATATATATATATATATATATGGTAAAAGAAGACTCTAAGCAACACAGAACTAGCAAATTCAGAAAGCAGCATCTACTTCTAGGGGTGAAGCATCATGAACAGGCAAGGAACATCCCCCCCCCACACACACACACGTGCACAGATACACACATACTTTCTCACAAAAAAGGGGAACCTGGATGGGAGCTGAGAGTTGATACACTGATAATTGGTGTACATAATAATGTGTGATATGGGAAGGATTTTGAGAGTCAAGAGGTATTTTTGTCAGTCATCAGGTGCTGTTTGATATTAGTTCAAATCTAAAGAAAGAAGGTGGGAAAAATTACAGTTGAGTGACCTCTATATACATATAACACATGCACGTGCGCGCGCGCACACACACACACACACACACACACGTTGTAAACCTATTAGGAAAGACAGAATTCAAAAACATATACACATTTTATGAAAAGGAATTATTTGGTCTTCATGATAACCAAATGGAATTATTTTCAGTATTGATATTACTTTTCCTGAGAAGCAATATATAATGAGGAAAATCTGAATTTGTGTTAGTATAGATGGCAAAGAAGTGAAACTTACATGTGACACTCTAAAGAGGAAGACATTTATTATATATGGAAGATACACTTATATTACTATTACTCATATATACAGGTAGATATGAAGATATTTAACTCATATCTTATAGGAGCAACTTGGTAATGAGAAAAAAAAGTAAAGAATAAGTCTAATTTCACTTATAGTAGCTTAGCTGATACACTCATTTATTTCTATGCAGTGTGCATAGACCCAAACCCTTACGTCCTGTTCAGGTCAGTGATGCAGATTTGTTGTGACATTAGCCTGAGAGGAAAAAGCAGCATAGCAAAAAGAATTAAGAACCAAAAGAACAAACACACATGCACACACACACATACACACATACACACTGCTAGCTCAGAATCATTAACTAGTGTAATTGTCCAAAGAAAGTTGCATATCTAAATTATAATTAAAGATTCTAATTACAGTGTCTGCAATTAAGTTTAAAAATCTTTTATTTCAACATTTAAAAAATTCATGAGTAGAAGGTAATTAAAGTTGGGAGTGTACTAGTAGCTGACAGTTGACAAAGTTTGTAGTAGGCATGTGCATTTTAGCAATTTGTAACTCACTCCTCTGTTGTTTTGTTTTTTCTTTTCTTCTTAGTTTCTATATAGGTCTTTTTTCATATTAGTAAACATTTTCGCTATATGTGCATATTCTTCAGGTTGAGCTACCAATTACTGCACTAAAAGCTAGACTAGAACCTCAGCCCAAATGATAATCTCTTGCAGTGCTAAGTGTTAGGGTTAGAAATCGAACAGTACAAACTTTGAAGTCACCTCCAGGTTTCTGAGCCAAAGTTTCCCATTAGGCTGTTAAGCAGCAAGCAGTCAGGTAAGCTTTGACCTTGATTTGTTGATCATTTCAGTCCCTTGGTTGATACTTTTCTGTCTCTATGAAAACAGACTGCATAATCTCTTAGACTCCCCAGAAGCTAGTGAGATATAAAGTATTCTGGTAGTTAACATCATAGGGAGGTTGAGAGTTATTAGATCTTGACATTTGGTCAAAAATTGACACCAGACTTAGGTGATAACCCTTATCGACTTGTTATTTGTCAATGTAGCTAGATAAGGAGACCTGTTATAAACGCCGTGAATTCTGTATACAGTATCACAAGTAAAGTAATCATCTTTACTCACTTCACAGCTGGCGTGTAGAATTTGGTTACTGGAAGGGTATTGATATTTGGAAGGATAGAAATTAGACTTTGAGAGCATTCATTCAGTCAGTCAGTATTTTTCAGTATTGTCTTAAAGGTTTATTTGTTTGTGTGATGTTTGTTTTTGAGAGAGAGAGAGAGAGAGAGAGAGAGAGGGAGTGTGTGTGTGTGTGTGTGTGTGTGTGTGTGTGTGTGTGTGTGTGACAGAGAGAGCAGGGGAAAGGGGCAGAGGGAGAGGGGCAGTGAGAGAGAGAAAGAGAGAATCTCAAACAGGCTCCAGCACGGAGCCAAAGGGGCTCAATCCCACAACCTTGGGATCATGACCTGAGTCAAAATAGTCAAACGCTCAACCGACTGAGCCACCCAGGTGCCCCTCCTCTTAGAGTTTTTAATAATGTTCCTTAAAATGTTATTCAATAGGCACTTGGATTGGATTGTTTCCTGGGCTCCTTCTACAATCTGTGCGATCATAATTGCTAGTTGTGTGGGATGCCAGTCTGCATTTTAACAGTTTAAGGTATTTGATTTTATGCTGAAGGCAGCAAAAAGCCATTTTTAGGTTGGGGGGGTTGGGGTAATACAGAAGGCATGTGATGGAGTCAGATTTTCTTCAGTCCAGTAATTTGTATTAGAGGATAGGGAAAGGAAATGATAGTTTGAAAGCTGTTTTATTCCACTCAAGAATGACTCTGGACTGGGCCAGAATTGTGGTCCCAAAGATGGAAAACCTGAAAAGATTTATTAGATCTCCACATGATAGGATCTGTAAGACTGGGTGATCTGTTGGATGTAGGAGTTGAAGGAAAAGCACAGGATGAAGGCCTGGGGCATTGGGTTGATGGTACCACTCACTGGGATATGACAAACAGCAGGATAAATTTTAGTTTGCTTTTGTTTTGGTGTTTGGGGAATGAGAACTTATGCCTTGGGTCACCGAGTTAGGGTCTCTGTGAGAAATGTAATTGGAGATGTCTAAGTGCAGGCATATATCCAGAGCTCAGAAGAAGGGCTGGAGTGCAGATAGTTTGGGAAGCCATTTGATGGTAATTGAAACCATGGGCGTGCATAACATTGGGCAAAGAAAGAGATTTCAAGTGAAATGGTCATCATGCTTTCACAGAAACTCTAGAATACAAGAATATAAATAAGGTTTTTGAAGGGGGGGGGGCAGAGGGAGATGGAGAGAGAGAGACTCTTAAGCAGATCCCACTTCCAGTGTGGAGTTCGACATGGGAGTCAATCACACGACGGTGAATCATGATCTAAGCCGAAATCAGGAGGTGGATGCTTAACTGACTGAGCCACCCTGGCACCCCAGAGAATAAAAAAAAAAAAAAAAATTAAAGGAGACTGAGAAGCAGCCATGGATATCTGTCAACATGAAGGGGGATTCTCTTCTCTGAAACAGACTTTGTTTTGATCCTTAACAGCAGAAGTTAGGAACTACTGCCTTTTATTCCTCCTCAGATGCAGTGATGTGCAATAGTCATATATTTGTATCACTTACAGGCTTCTGTCAAGGTAGGATTCTGTATACTGAAGGTGGTATTGTTTGTTCCGTAATGAGAAGAACCCAAGGGTGTTGCTCAGAGTAAAACCTCGGGGGGGGGGTGGCAAAAGTTTCAGAAAAGAGGGCAAATAAAGACGGTGTGACTAGTTTGACTCCATCCTACCTTCTTGCAAGAGAGGGAGGTTTCAGGAACCAAATACATCAAGTCGCAGGTGTCTTGGCTTCGTAAGTAGAGGGGTATTGCTTAATATTTGCCCATTCCTTTTATAAACCAAATAATAAACAGCTATGATTGATGAAAATGAGTGATTTTTTTTTTCAATTAAAATCGCTGAGGTCGCATATTCTTTCGTCAGGTTTCAAGAGTGGAATCTGTCTTTTGGGGAGAGCCACGTAGAACTTGTTTGCCTTGGTCAAGAATAATGGATATTATCTATTGGGGCTACTCCCATACATTTTCCCGGGGTTGCCGTTGCATGTAGATTGTTGGCAGACACAGAAGGTCTCGGATCCCATGGTGAAGATTTTCCCAATGGTTTCCCACAACACCAGGAGAAAATAGTTTAATACCAAATGCAAAGGATGAGTGCAAAAGTAGGGAGAGAACAACAGTGTCATGTGTTGTGGTAAAGCCAAGAAAAGGATTCAAATGTGTCATTAGATTAGGAACAAGGAGGTATTTGCTGATCGTGGTAAAAGCAACCAGATTGCAGTGGGTTGAGAGTGTGGGAGGTGAGGAAATGCAGAAATTGTGGAGGCAACATTTTTAAGCAACGTGGTTGAGGAGAGGAGGCGAGACAGAGGGCAGTAGCTGTAAGGCATTATAACTATCGGTGAGGATTTTATTTTTAAAGATTACATTGAACTTCTCACTGTTTTCTGAACATGCCATTATCTTTAACAACTCCGTGGAGATGTTTTTCACTTTTCTTGTTAGGCTTCCCTTCTCCTTTGCCAACTGGAGATCTTTCATTTATTCAAGGCCAAGCTCAAATTTCATCTTCTCTGGTGTCTCTGTCAGCTACTCCAAGTAGGGTCAGTCCTTTTTGTCCTTGTGTTCTATCACAGGGTGTTCACACGTTTTTATGTCTTTATATACTGGAATATAAAAATCTTTACATGTCTTTCTTCTTTATCACCATCAGAACGACTACAAGGCATGAGTTGTGTTTGTTCATTTCAGCAAGATTTACTAAGTACATGCTCTGTGTCTGTCACAGTGTGGGAGCTGAAATACCTAAGTATAACCAGTGCTTATCCTCAAGTTGTTCACAGTGATGTGGGGAAACAGCTAAGAAAAGTTATCAACTCTAGAACAGTGGGATCACGCTTTTATTGAAGTACTTATGGATTAATATAGAGCAGAGGGGATGTGGGTATAGGATATCTCTATCTGAGAAGGTTTCCAGGAAAAGAACATAACCAAAGAGGACAAATGAGGGGAGAGTTTTAGCATAAATTGGAAGAGCCAATTGAATTTAGTAAAATGCAAAAATTCAGTGTGACTAGAGCTTGGAATGCTTCAAGGGATTTGGGGTGAGATGAGGCTAGAAAAGAACTCAGAGCCAGATCACGAAGGCCTTATAGCCAATTGCCCAAAAAAGAAAGCTGCAAAACCATCCACAAACGAAACTTTAAAACATAGTAGATCGCTTTTCCCAGACCATTTGTTATGGCATGGCTTTTTTGAGATGTGCCAACATAACTAAATGTAACTATTGTACACAATAAAGGGCTACTGTGGTTATTTTAATATAGTTACACAGACACACACACGTAAACATGCACACTTCACACTTGTGAAATTAAGGATTGGGGTATCGCATGCAGGTAACTGGTTGCTGCAAGATATCTGAGAGCTTTTCTACCATCTGTCTGCTGATGACTTTCTCTTTATAGATTTAGAGTTGTTTTTGCCCAGAATCCTTGTTGCTACGTTTAATTTCTTTTTATTCTTATTTTTATTTTTTACTTATTTACTTATTTTGAGTGAAAGAGAGAGATACAGACAGACAGACCGTCCCAAGCAGGCTCTGCGCTCCAACACACGAACCATGAGGTCATGACCTGAGCCAAAATTAAGGGTTGGACATTTCACTGACTGAGCCATCCAGGTGCCTCAACTACATATCATTTCTAATGATGTCTCTCATTCGCTCATTCATGGACTAATTGTTGTTTATTTCCTATGTTCCAGGCAGTTTGTTAGATGCTGGTGATACAGCATTGAAGAATGTGTTCATAGTCCTTGTTCTCAGTGTGGAGTAAAAGTTGGCCAAATGTAGGGACTGGCAGGGAAAAGCCGCTGCAGCAGACATCAGTGAGTTTGGGTAGTAAGGTGGAACATGGCACATCAGAGGCAGTAGCCAGCATTGCTACAGGCGGAGTGCAGTTGGAGGAGCGACTGCTTAACACCAGGCTACAGAGGAGAGGGAGGGAGAAATCATGCTGGGACTTGGATGCTGTGAAGAAAGTATCTGGACATCCCCCCCAAGGGCTTTAGAGAGTCAACCGACCAAACTCCCCAACACTTCATTTTTGGATCTCCTTTTCCCACATCATGACAATATCTTGAGCGTACCCTGTAGCTCTCCATTCACTCAAATATCAAAGGGTCCAAGACAGTCTGATTTAAACATCAGTCTTTAATGCTAGTTAGATCATCTCCCCTTTTCTCAGCCATGTTCACAGCTAAGGCATGTGCCGTGGACAAAAGGCTCTTCCTCTCTTCTTTCTGAGTCTTCCAGAGTTGGGGCAAGGGAAAGAGAGATTATACAAAGGAGGAAAATATGTTTCACTTATAGCTTACTCTGTTGGTGGTTCTCTCTTGGCAATTAGTGCCATTTCTGTGGGTGACATATGCAGGTTCTCTCATGGGACACAGTTGTGATTTCTTTGCAGTTACTTCTTTATTGCCCCCCACATGAAAACACAGGTAGCTTATTCTTTAATGGGCTTTTTGTGACCTTTTGTGGCTCAGCCTGTGCCCCTGGCACTTTACTTCATGATCTTTTGTTGCTGAGTGTCTCTTACTTGTCCCACTGCCCTTTTGTTGAGTCTGGGGAATGGAGGGAGAAATAGATTTTGAAGGTGATTTATATAAGGTACTGTTTCTAAGAACAGTACCTGATGTCCAAACTGTTTCTAAGAACTTCACACATATTATTTAACTTGATCCTTGTAAGAAGTAGGTTTTATTATTATCACCATTTTATAGATAAGTCAACTGAAATAGTAAGATTAAATAAACTGGTCAAGGTCAAGAACCCTAATCAATCTGACTTCAGAGCCCATGCTCTTAACATCTATTTTATATTACCTAACTTATTATTTTTGTTGTCTTTTTATCTAATGTTTAAGTCAGTTTTGAATGTGGAAAGAAGACTTTGGCAGAGATTCTAAAGCTTCATTTTCAGCTCTGCAACTAAATTCTCCCTATAATCTTCCATAATCCGTGACTCTCATCTGTTTATTGGTCTAAAAAGATGGAAATTTCACTCTGACGTCCTGCCTCCAGTGATTATTTTTATATATGGTATAACAAAAAGAGCGTGGTATTAGAAAGCATAATTGAGTGCAAAGATTGGCATTCCCTCTTTTTTAATGAGTATGGCTTCTGAAGTATTTTCCACTGTGAAATGGGGATATTTAGCATATTTAATAAGTTATTGTGAAGTTTAAATAAACCATTATATTAAAGTGAATTGCAATTAACTATTATAACTATTAATCATTTTGAATATTTCAATTAGATAGATTTTAACAATCCGCTATCAGATTCTGAATCTTCAGTATCAGTTTTTAATTTTTTCATGAAACTTACTCGACCTCTGGTTCCAAGTAGAAATCCCAGACATCTATCTTCCTTGCACAGTGGTCAGAAGATGCGGTAGCTGTGGTATTCTGCAATCTCTGTTTGTGTGAGCTTGCATAGTAGAGTTTTATGGTCTTGTATTAATGGGGTTGATTGGCACTCTGCTGCTCTGTTCTTAAGCTTCTCTGGGTTTTTTTGTGTTTTTTTTTTTTTGTTAGTTTGTTTTGTTTTGCTTTGGCATTTTTTGCAATGCTAATACTGGGCGCTACATGTGTTGTTCACACCCTTTTGAGTACCAGCTTGAAGTGTTTGAGCTTAACCATTCCATATATTCCAAGGGTATCGTTTCTTTAATAGCTATATACCTGCTTCATAAACCACATTTTTCTTTGTTATAGAAGAAATACACTGGTTGGATTTACTCAGAAGAGACTAGTCTTTATTAGCAAAAAGGGTAAAATAAAATAAATTTTGCTACTTTAAAATACGTTCACTAAATCAAAGTAAATGAGAAATCACCCCAAGAGCAGCCTTGCAATTTGGTTATATTTCAGTGAGTAGATATAATTCTTCAGAAATTGGCTACATGCATTGACTTATAATTAATGTAGTCAGGCACTAAAAAATATGCTGCCTCCGCTGACTTAACGTGGTCTTGAAATCATGTTTATACAATGAACTGCAATAAAGAGTGACTTCCTTGTTTGCAATACAAATTATGGAAGCCATACTTATTGGTAGTTAAAATATTGGACTGGAAATTATATCCTTGTCTACATTCTGCCCCTACCAAGCTTGGAAACAGGAAATTGACTCAATTTATCTATAACTGCATCTCTAAGAAAAAGAATTTGGATTAAGTTTCCTGTAAAGAATTTTTCAATACTTGAAGTGTGTGGATTCTTCAACTCCTCAGTCTCACCTCACAGTCAGACTCACGTCTCCTGAGCATAGGCCATGGGACAGCTGCATGCTGCCACATCTTTGTGAATTGTTTGTTTTTTTCTAAATTTGCTTCTTAGTTATTTGTTTATTACTTGAGGGATTTTGTAGTTGATCTTGTTATTGTTTATTTCTTTTAGAATCTCAATTCATGGGTCTGAGTCTTAGGATATATGAAGAAATTGCATTGTTCTGTACTTCTGGCAATATTCTTGTACACACAAATCAAGCAATTATTTACTCTGTTAGCACATACTCATGGCAAACCTGAAGTTTATTTTAAGGAATCTTTCAAGAATATTTTTTTCATATATTGAGAATGTGCATTTTATATGCATATTCAAATGCAAATAATTTGGAAATCCTTTTTTTCTTAGTGGATATGCAATAAATATTTGATTGAAATATTTCCTGGGGTGCCTGGGTGGCTTAGTTAGTTAAACATCCGACTTTGGCTTAGGTCATGATCTCAAGGTTCGTGGATTTGAGCCTCGTGTCAGTTCTGTGCTGACAGCTCAGAGCCTGGAGCCTACTTCAGATTCTGTGTCTCCCTCTCTCTCTGCCCCTCCCCAGCTCTCTCTCTCTCTCTCTCAAAAACAAATAAACATTAAGAAAATTAAAAAAAAAAGAAATATCTCCTTACTCTCCCTTCTTAATTTAGAAAACAAAACCACAAAAACTAGTGAATCAACTGTTTTTATTTATATATTTATATATCTTTATGCTTTTATATTAACATATGAAAATATTGTAAGATAAGCACTAAAGTAGAAATTGGAATAATATAAAGTTAAAATATATATTATTTCAGAAATAGTTATATTTATTAATAAAATAGATTTATTTTTGCTCTCATTTAAGATTGCCGTTTATAATATTTTAGCAATCTGTTTAAATGGACTTTATTATTTTTAAGTATCTTTCTTAAGTACTTTAAAATAATAGCAATCAAAGTCTGATTCTAAATTTATATTTTAATATATATTTTGATAACTCATGAATGAAAAAGATACATAAATTCAAACTTAAGAAGTACATCATTAGCTATTAGTTACTGAACCATTATGCCAATTTTTTTTTTTTAATTTTTTTTTTTCAACGTTTATTTATTTTTGGGACAGAGAGAGACAGAGCATGAACGGGGGAGGGGCAGAGAGAGAGGGAGACACAGAATTGGAAACAGGCTCCAGGCTCTGAGCCATCCGCCCACAGCCCGACGCGGGGCTCGAACTCACGGACCGCGAGATCGTGACTTGGCTGAAGTCAGACGCTTAACCGACTGCGCCACCCAGGCGCCCCCATTATGCCAATTTTTAAAAACTCATCCAGAAATTCTAGATGCTTGTCCTTATGTTCTGGATGTTTAGTTTTTAAAACAACTTGCTGTTTGCAACCTTATGGCACAGTAACCAGTATTTCAGGGTGCAGCATGTGCTTAAGATGAATGTTAGCATTAAAAATAGTGGGTATACCATAAGAAACTCTTAAAAGCTGAGAACAATCTGAGGGTTGATGGGGGTGGAGGGGTGGGTGATGGGTATTGAGGAAGGCACCTGTTGGGATGAGCACTGGGTGTTGTATGGAAACCAGTTTGACAATAAACTTTATATTAACAAAAATAGTGGCTGTAAACTCATAGTTTAAATAGCCTCATTGATAATTATAAATTTGCTTTTGCAGATTTCTTTTTAGAATTGATTTGTTCATCAGTCTTTATGTGGCTACTGAAGAGCTCAGGTTAAGCATAGAACTGACCTCCCTGATTTTGTTGTTGTCACTTATGCTCGTGTGATTATTTGTCTTTCCTTCAATCCATGGCATCCTGTAGCAATACTTTTTGAAGCCACTTGTCTATTTTTATTAGACTTAGTTTAATCAAAACTAGATATTGTAACTTGCAAATTCACCCAATTCCAAATCACAGTGCACTACAAGCAAATGAATGAGACATCACTTGACCATTTTATGTGCCTTCTTTTCCCATAGAATGGCTTATGGGTGCACTGAGAGTGCCAATATCGTTCCTTATATTATCTATTAGCTATTATCTATGTGATCTATTAACAAAGTTTCATTTACTTCTTAGATTTGGATAAGAATTTTATACAAAAAAAAGGATTCTCTATTTTCTTCTTACACCTAAAAGAATGTACATATGCCACTTTGTAAACCACTGCTCCAAGCTGAATATCCTGTTTCTGCTCACAGTCTCTCTCTTCATTTATTACAATACAGCTGATTGTATTATATTTACTGACTTGAAACCAAACTGCCTCCCTGATATTAGGCCCATGTAACTTTCTTTAGAGTCCCTAATGAAATAAAGCCTCAGATTTTCTCAAATTCTTCGTTCATTCATAAAAACCTTTAATTTTCTCCCACATGGCCTGGTGTGATAGGTTGCAGTCATAGCCCCCACTCTTTACTCCTTTTTATGTACACATCTTTTTCCATTTAACTGTATAATGCCTTTCCACCAAGAGTGGACCTACTATAACAGGGTGACCTGCTATAACACTTGTCACTGAATTCAACCATGTGACTTGCTTTGGCCAATGGGATGTTAACAGACATTACTTACATAAGTGAAGACTTGAAATGGCATTGGGTTTTGCCGTTTTGTACTTCTGCCACTGTCATGAGAAAGATGAGCCCAAGGTAGCCCTGTGGCCCCTACAGGAGGATTAGAGGTACATGGAGCAGAGCTGAGTTGCCCCCGTGGCCCTACACAGTGGCAGCCTAGATCAGCCAATGGCCACTACCACAGGAGCAGAAACAGCTGAGATCAGCAGAGCCCAGGTGACATCAACTGATTCCCGGTCTCATGTCTTCTGAGGTAATAATACATAGGTGCTGTTATAAACTACTGCATTTTAGGTGTTTCTTACACAGCAGTAGCCAATTGCTCTTAAGTAGTCTCTAGATTTTATGGTTAAACTGATTTCCCTTAATGGCATTTACAAACTCAGGTGTAGGGAGAGTACTTTAAGCTTCCCCCATTTGTATCTTCTGTTCATTTCTCAACCCATTGCATTCTGGCTTCTGAACTCTTTTCTAAACTAAGCTCAAGATCTTTCAGCACTATTAGACACTGTTTATCTTAAGTTATATGTCACATGAAATAAAGTGGTTCTTTAAGTTCTTAAAGAACCATATGGTTCTTAAGTTTTCTTTTCTCTTAGTTTGGTATTTTCTTTTCTTCTACATGTGTGTGTGTGTGTGTGTGTGTGTGTGTGTGTGTGTGTGTATTCTTTTATGGTTAATTTTCTAGAGTTTTTTTTCCTTATTTATTTTCATCAATCATGAAAAATATCTATATTAGGGGCGCCATCATAATTATCATTTTGTCACTGCTCAAAACAGTATAGCCTGGGGACATGTCTGATATATTAATAATCATATGATATGTAAATGAGCTCAATTACCATTAAAAGACAGAGATGGTCAGATTCAATAATAAAAGATCTCCCAAGATGTTGTTAATAAATTGGAAATGGTATCTTCAGAACATAGTTTCCTGTTACAAATGCAGTAAAATTAAACATCAGTGACAAAAAATGTAAATAAAAGAAACCAACACATTTGGAAACATAAAAACACTTCACATTATCTCCTACATATAGAAAAAGGAAACACATCATGGAAATTATAAAATGTCTTTGAATAATAATGAAAATACTATTAATTATGCTTACTAGATAGCTATAGCAATCATGGCTTTGGAATTGGTGCTTGGATAGACAAACAGTAGAAAAGAAGAGAAATCTCAGAAACATTTTCATACCTATATGCACACTATATACATGAGAGAAATGCCATTGCAGATCTATGGGGAAAGATGGACCAGTCACTAAATGAACTAGAAAGTTGTTTTCTATTTGAAAACAAACAAACAAAGTAGAATCTTTGTTTCATGTGACACATAATAATTCCAGGACCTAAATTTTAAAAAGCAGAACTTTTATCTTTAGAGGAAATGTACAGGGATATATTTGTGATACTTGAATATCTTTATAATCTTAGTATAATTCTTACTGAGTAGTATATTTAATAAAATATATAATGTATATATAATGTAAATAATTTTTATAGCTCAATAAGAAAAAGATAGCCTAAAAGGAAATTGAGTAAATGAAATGAACACTTCATAAAAGAGAAAACTAGAGTACTTAATAAACATACGAAAATGTGGTAAATTTCATTATTAATAGACAATGGTAGCACTATGAACCATTCACACAAATCTTAATGGCTAAAATGAAGCATTCTGTTTATACCGGGTTGTACAGAAACAAGACTTCTAGGATTTCAACTTGAAAATATCTTGTTGAGGATGCACATATAGTACATTCTAGTAATACTACTTGTAGATTTATTCTAGAATAGTGGTGGCGTACCATGGTCCATGGGTCAAATTCTGTCAGTAACTTATTTTTATATATAAAGACTTACTGGAATATAGCCACACTGACTCATTTAAGTACTATTTGTGAGGACTTTCACACTACAATAGCAAAGTTGGGTGGTTGTGATGCCATATATAAAGCCTATAATGTTTACTTACTGGCCCCTTATGGAAAAGTTTGCTAATCTGGCTTAGAGTAACTCTGGGGCCTTTGTCCTAAAAGCGTTGTATAATAAGGCTCTTTGCAGTATTGCTTTGCAGTAGTTACAGTTTGGAAATAGAAAAAAAAAAAGAATATAGAAACAGGATGAATATTGTGAAGTATTCTTAAAAAGTCATGCTATGTAGCAATGAAAATGAGTCCAAGTACAAGATACATTGCCATGAATGGATTTCAGTAATATGACTAAAAAGTCAGTGTCAGAAATGTATGCACTGTATAATACCATTTACATAAGTGTTAAAAATGTGATACAGAAACATATACTTATGTAATAAAATTTTAAGCACGTGTAGGAGAATGATAAACACCAAATCCAAGATAATTATTTCCTCAGAGAGTAGGGGAATGTGATTGAGGAGGAATAAACGAGAAAGAAGGCTTCAATAATATTTGTGATGGCATTTCTGCTGGTGATGGTTCCAAGATGTTTATGATATTCTTTATACTCTTGCATATGTCTGAAGACAAGCTAAGATAATACACAAAAGAAAGCCATGGTGCCTTTTGTGAAGATTTGCAAGCTTGTTGGGAGGAACAAACATACAGTTGCAGTATGGGATCTGAAAGTAATGGAAAGCTTTAGGAGTAATGAAGATACACAGATAGCTGACTGGGTATTTTCCAGGTGTTCAAGGGACTGGGAATGTGGTTGTGAGTAGTTCCCCACTCAGGCAGGTAGGAAACTTGCTTTAGGTGAGGCCTGGTAGTGTGGATTATTAAAATTGCCTACAATATAACACGAACGCCTGGTTAGGGTGGGGCGGGGGAGAAAGAGTCAGAGATTACTCTCTGTAAGAGGTTGGCAGGCACACCTGGGACACCATGAATGCTCAGGAACAAACAGTATTCCCGAAAGCAGTTTTTAAAAAGAACTCACCTGAAACTTACTGTGTATAAAGCTTACATATCTCCTATGTGTTAGATCTGCAGGAAATGATTGCCGTAGAAATAGCTTCTGAAACAGATAAAACCTATCCTAGTTTTACAGAAATGGAAAATCTGAATTTGATGTTTTACAAAAAGTTACAAAATGCATTCAGTTTGCCTGGACAAGTAAATATCCTATGTATTCACATTAGGCTTGGATTTGATGGAACCGTGGTTGGAAAGAAACACGTGCATAAAAACTTAAGATAACAAAGACTCATCTCTTAATCTAGATCTTTCTTTAAAAAATTGAGTTACACCTGTATGAAATTAAACATTTTTAAGAAAGGACTCACTGAGAGCATCAATTCAACCGTGAAATTTTCTCCTAAGGATCAGGGACACAGCCCAGAGCCTCTCCTTATTTTCTGTTCGTATGTCATGACCTATGGCTGATACTTACTGTCTTCATCCATTCAGTTTTTGAGAGTTCACTGAGAATCATTTGTTTGATTAAGGTTTGTGCAAGTGATTTGATATTTTCATAAGTAGATGGCCTTTTTCATCTATCCTTTTTTACACGCATAATTGTAGTTGAGTGAAACTGCCAATTGCTAAGGTGTTAATTTCAAATGTGATGACTGTGGCTTTGGGATCAAAAGACAGTTTCTGATTTTCCAGTCTCGGCTGTGTAATTGAACATTTTGGTGATCTATCATGTGAGTTTGCACAAACATATATTGACAAAAGTTTTAATATCTAAAGATTGTCAGTATTAATCACAATTGTGAATTGTACCTCTTGTCTAAAATGCATACATTCTCTTCTGAGAGAGAGAGAGAGAGGAAGTCAGGGAGTGGAGGAATGAGAGAGAGGGCAAGAAAGAGATTGATTAAGCTAACTTAAAGTGTTAGAGAATCATAATATAGGAATTGATCACTAGCTGTCTGTATGAATATTTAAAAGTATGTTTTAACCTGAGGGAGTTTATCTGCAAAATATTTGTATTTTAAGTATTCCAGTAACTTGTCAAGTATGTTTTTTATGACTAATTTTATAAAATAAATTCTGTTGAAATAATCATCCCCTAATACTTCTTGCTAGCAATACTGTATCTCACCATTTTTTAAGATTAAAAAAGAAATATGATATTTTATAGTTCCTTTGGCAACAGCAGATGATGACTCATACAGATTTGACAGTGTGTTTAATAGTTGTTTCTTTTTTCCTTCTTTTTTTGGGGGGCGGGGGAGCTACTAAGAAGGCCACCTGCTTTTTCTTGAGATAAATACTTAGAACAATCACCCAGACCCTGGCCAAACATGCCCCCTTTCCTATACTTGGAAACTATAGGATGCAGTAACGCCGTTTAAAACCTTGTTCAGTTTAAAGAAGCCAGATAGATTTATTCTTTTCTTTTAATAGTAATATGTAGCTAATTGTATAAACACAATACTTATCCCATTGTTAAGTGTCAACATTTATTGATAAAGAAATAACCTTTCAAAACTTCTGTCAGTATAGTGTTCCCTCTTTATAAACTATTGATATTATTTTTGGTGGAATTTTATAGTGTCCTTGTATCTGAAACATTTATTATTTTCAAAAGAATTATATTTTATATTTCAGGAATATACAATTGATGTTTTCTTTCGACAAAAATGGAAAGATGAACGGTTAAAATTTAAAGGCCCAATGAACATTCTTCGACTCAACAATTTAATGGCTAGCAAAATCTGGACTCCTGATACCTTCTTTCATAATGGGAAAAAATCGGTAGCTCATAATATGACAATGCCAAATAAGCTTCTTCGGATCCAGGATGATGGGACTCTGCTGTACACAATGAGGTATGTTTTTAAGTTTGATATGTTGCATTTAGGGGCACCTGGGTGGCTCAATCGGTTGAGCCTCTGACTTCGGCTCAGGTCATGATCTCGCAGTTGGTGGGTTCAAACCCCGCATCAGGCTCTGGGCTCACAGCTCAGAGCCTGGAGCCTGCTTCAGATTCTGTGTCTCCTTCTCTCTCTGTTCCTCCCCAACTCATGCTCTCTCTCTCTCTCTCTCTCTCAAAAATAAATGAGCATCAAAAAAAACATTTAAATACTAAGAAATCCATGTATTAACAACCAACCAACCTAGTCATCAAGTATTAACACAAGTTGAACATTTTTATAACAGATTATGGAAGTACTCATAGTATGCTTTGTAAATCTCTGGATATTAAAATAAGGTAAAATAGTATTTATGAGATTGATTCTCATCTTAGTGTTAAAGCTTAAACATTACCTTAATTATTAAGAATTGATTATTTTTGGGGTGCCTGGGTGGCTCAGTCAGTTAAGTGTCAGACTTGGTTTCAGCTCAGGTCACGATCTCATGGTTATGAGATCGAGCCCTGGGTCAGGCTCCTCACTAGACATGGAGCCTGCTTGAGACTCTCTTTCTCCCTCTCCTGCGCCTCTCCAGCATGCACCAAAATAAATAAATAAATTAATTAATTAATTATTAAAATAAAAATAAAAATAAAAAAGAAGACGACAAATTGATTATTTTTGGCTATTTCTTTTTGACACTACATTTTAATTAAGTGGAGTTTAAATATCGTGATTTGAAATTTCCTTTATACCAACCTGTAATTTTATTTTTAATATTTCATCAGATATGCCATCAAAATTTTAAGTGATTTTTTTAAGCTAACTTTTACTTAATATTTTGGTCCTCCTTATAGAAGTTACTCTAAAGAAAAAAATATTTTTTAAAGAGGTAGTTTTTATTCAATAAGCCTTACAGGTACCATAATCACATACATTAAGTAATCTGAATTGCCATTTTGTAAATCAAATAATATCGTGTAGTGTCAATTTTATGTGATTCAACCTTTCAAAATCATATAAAGAAATATATAGCTGTTGACTTTAGCAAGTATTCCATTAAACTCTTCTCATGAATTAATCTTTTAAAATAAGTTACTTATATAACAAAACAATCACAAATCTAATTAAGTGGTGTATAATCTAAAATGTAAATGTTTAATAAAGGCTTTGAAGCATTGGTAACTATCAGCATTAAATATAGATTAGTCATGGGTGCCTGGGTGGCTCAGTTGGTCAAGCATCTGACTCTTGATTTTGGCTCAGGTCACGATCTCATAATTCGTGAGTTCGAGCCCCATGTCAGGCTCTGTGTTGACCGTGCAGAGCCTGCTTAGGATTCTGTCTTTCTCCCTCTCTCTTTGCCCTCCCCAACTTGCACTCTTTCTCAAAATAAATAAACTTAACTAAATAAATATAGATTAATCATATATTTGAGACATTTGATGTAATATTATTTCATATGAAATGTTAAGTGGTGGATTTCAGTTGTGTAAATTATTTAAGAAGGGGCAATCATAGAGTCCTCATCTTTAAAGAAGAAACTCTTAAGGACTCACTAAATGACCATTGCCTAACACGGAGATGCTAGCTATTCTCTGCCTCTCTCTCTGAATCCTGCAATACAGATGCATTACCCCTGTTGAACGTATACTTTGATCATTCCTGTGGATTAATCCAATGACTGGAAATTTTGGCTTTAAACAAATAATTGGCAGAGAACACACAGTTTTGGAAAATATTGCATGGAGTTCTACTTAAATACTCTCTTAGAAGTATATAAGCTATAATTAAATTGTTGGCCACATTTTTTTATTGTGATGAGAAGTTCAATTTAATACCTTTTCTATACACTTTACCTATGTGAGACATGGAATAATTGATAGTTTTCTTTATAGCAAGTTTGCTGTGATTACTCTTTAATGTGATCATGTAGATGCAGAAAAAAAATATTTGTTTAACAATATGTGTCCATAATTTAGCAAATAGTCTAATTTCAACAAGATATTTCTAGGAGGCACAGTTATATATGTATCTCTTTCTACTTCTACATTTAAATTCATGTACCTAAATGTAGTATGTGATACTCATTTTACATATTTTTGAAGGGAGCTCCTGTGAGCCGATACTGAATTCTTGTATCAGTTTTGCTCTGTGGTTGCTGAGGAGCTGGTGGGTGAAAGTCGTGTTCTTTTTATAATACAGATTCTTTTCTTTTTTTCTCTAGGATTTCAAATATTAATAGTGAATGTTATTGTGCAAATAGCCCTTAAATAATATATATATCTTCTTCTTAACAAATCACAGAGTACAAATTGGTTAAGAATATTTGTAAATAAATATTGTTATTTGAGCTCAGATTTTGTATATGCTAATGTCTTCTGAAGGATCACGTAAAAGTGAAAGAACAAAAACATTTCAATGTGAATTAGCCTAATACAATGCTCTAATGAAGATCCCACCTCATCACTGATGCTGTTCCCAACAGTAGGGAGTGATTTGTCGTCACTTGCCAATTTACTTAAACAAAGAGTGAAATTTTCACTTTTAGGCTTACAGTTCAAGCTGAATGTCCAATGCACTTGGAGGATTTTCCTATGGATGCTCATTCGTGTCCTCTGAAATTTGGCAGCTGTAAGTATGGGGATGGAGGTACATATTTTGGGTCTATATAATCAAGGAGAGCTTGCTGCAATGCTCAACTATAGAGTTTTTCTTCTAGTATTGTGAAATGCTTAATATTTACCCAAAAAGATATAGAAGTAAAAGACTTGCTGATTTCCCTCAAGGAACTAATTTGCTAGCCCTATTGTACTCTCAAATATCATTATATTTTAATCATGGTGTTTAAATTATCCCTTGTTTTACTGCTGATAAAGAACATCATGTGTTTTTATACATGGGAAAAGGTACTCTAGTAGCTCCTTGTCAAGGTCCAGACCATATCGTTTACCTTCTTTTCCAAGTTCTAGCACACTAAAAATGCAAAAATAATTTTTTTTGATAACTAGGAATGAATTGTAAGGGTTAGATTCTGTTGTTTATTAAAGCAATAATCAGCGTGCTGCAAATGGCAGGCACAGAAGCTGGATCTGTGCAATTATCTTCCTACTTTTCAACTAAATGGAAGTGATTTTGTTTAATTTCCTAAAATAAATTTGAAGGGGATGATGCAGTGGATTGCTGCATGCAGGCACCTTCTGTGTACATGAAATAATTCAGAAAAGGCTCTGTGTATTTGGCTATTCTCTGGGTCACTGAGGTTATATCTTGTATGTCAAGCAGAAGCATCCACTCTGCTGGAATAATTGAAAAGAGGGAAGGTCAAATCATCTCCCAAGGCCCACAAAGCATTTAGGGCAGGGTTGGGATAAATTCATGGAGAGGACTGTCACAGCTTCTCTCTTGTGTTAGCCTGTCCCATTACCTAAGCTTTTCAGAAACCTACCTTACTCTTTCAGGTATCCCCATCTTTGTCCATTCAGGGCACCTTTTGATTTTTCATTCCCTTGAATAGAAATGAAGTGCTCTCACCTGGTTAAAAAGATGCATGATTGAATAAGTGCCTTTACCCTACAGACTGTATCAAGTGAAAGAAAAGGGACGAAAGATAGCTAATATGAATGCAAACTCCTCTAATTATTTTGATGACCACAGTCTTGTGGATTGAGAAGTTCAATCTCGTTTGTTCTGTTCATTCTGACAAAAGGTGTCAGCTCTCAATTTTCTTTGAGACTCTCTTCTTTAAGTACAAAGCCTTCTTTTATTGTCATGGAAACCATCACTTCAATACTGGCATTTTTTCCAAAATTATTTAAGATAGTCAATCATGTTATACAACATAAACATGATGCTGAAAAAACTACAGCAGATGCAGCAGAGAAAACCTCATTTGCATTACATAAATGGCATTAAAGAGAAAATTGAAAAGGCTTGATACCAAGGAAAGGATTTATTCAAAATGCAGCAACGGCTCAAGAAGGGAAGGAATTTTTCACTGGGCAAGTCAGTACCATTAAGGCACCAAATATAAATGATTTGATGTCTCCATTTTGAATATGCAATAAATATGCTTAAAAATATGTTAAATGAAATTTAAAAATCCCCTGTAGTGTGTCCACAGAGTAGTGAAATATTGCATGCTTGAGAACATGGCTTTCTCCATCTCAAAGTGATACTGACAACACGCAAAGTTTATTGTTAGGCGTTCTCTAAGTAATTGCTTTTGGATTTCATTTTCTTCATGTTTGTTTTCTGACACTTTGAATGAACAATTTGTATATTCTTTTACTGATCCTTGACGATAGTAGGTGCCTGATCCATAGTGTTAAAAGTATGGACATTAAGCATGGTATAAAAAACCAACCCAAACCTTAAAATGTTGGCACAACAGATTTTGGCAGAAACAGCCATTTGTTCATTCCTCTCTTGCTTACAAGCCCCCTTTTCTCCCCTAAAGTGATAGAACTTATGGAAACTTATCATTGTCCTCAAATTAAAGAAGCATCTTTTGTATAAATGTACAATTTTGAATTCATTTTTGTTTTGCTTTATTTCTGTTGCCTTACCTCTTTATATATTTTCTTGCTATTTAAAAGTTCCTGAATGGGAGTCTGGATATATTCTGTCCATTAGTCCAAAGGAGATTGTAAATCATCTTCTGGGATAAAAGTTAATAATTCAAAATAATTTGGGGATTTTTTTCTGGTTATCAAATATTCAGAATCAAGTCAATGTGCATTTGATGTTTAATGCAGATTAGGACTCAAAAATGGGCTATTTACCGGAATTAAATGTAATTATTTAATGAAAATCCAATTTAGAGATAGAGTTTATAGTAAAATGTGTAAAACAAGCTATCTTTCTCTCCTTTTTTTACACTTTACTGATAAACACTGCAATGGTCTCCTGGTTTATATGTGTGTTTGTGGGCCAGGAATGCCTTCCTGGTCTTTCGTAACTTTCTGCTTTGTCTTCTCTCACCAGTCTCTAAAAACCATATTCCTGTCTGACTAATGAAATGCTATCATTGCTTTTTCATGAAACACATGGGAAGTATCAGTCACTTTCTTTAACAGATTCTTGGGCTCCTATGCAGATTTCCATCTTCTGTAAAATTAAATAACATAAGAAAATATTATGAGTTTATTGATCAATCTAGCAAGAATGAACCAAGAACTTTTTCTGGGTGACAGCCTCTGTGCCAGGTGCAAGCAGTGTAGACATGAGCAAGATACAGTCCCTGCCCTTCAGTGTCTCACTAGTTCCTCAAAAGTGTCACTGCACTTGTAGGGTGTTATTTTCTCTTATTGATGTTTAAATGTTAAACATCACAATTCAAAAGTAGAATGATTACACTTAAGAAAACTTCATAATTTATTAATATTCACAACTATTGATGTATATTCATAGGGAAAACAAAACAAGCCACTTGATGATCTGCAAATGGATTGCTAGTTATCCACATTACCGATGTTACTTATTTAATCATAATAGCAGAATCATCAGTGATTAACTAATTGAAATTAATACAGACTTAGACTTTAGAGTAACTAGAATTCATATGCCAACTATAGGAATATAACTGCTATTAAATGTGTATACACACACATACAAAGATATACAGATATATATATATATATATATATATATATATATGTATATATATATATTTAGAATCCTATTTCAAATATTGGTTCACAGAATATAATTATGGATATAGGTGAATATGGAAACAGTGAAAAGAGTATTTCACTGATACTAACATTTAGTAGTAACACTCAGAAACCAGGCAACATTGTAGTATGCTATTAAAGACCACACAGAAAATAAGATGCAAACTCATAAACATTCACTTTATTGTTACTGATGCTTAAGTGTGAATTTATTTGTGATCTCAGACCTTGGATCAACGTAGGTAGCAGGGTCATCCCAGAACAATGTTATCAAACTAGAAAACTTGTCGGTGGCATGTAAATGAATTTTCCGGAATCCCAGAGAGCTAGGGGCAGGGATATTGCTGGAGACAGCTAATCCTTTCTCTCTTCCAATTGACTACGTAACTCTAATGCTGAGGTTTGCTCAAGAACCAGGAGTAACTAATGCTTCTAAAACATTCCCATGAGCAAAAGTACATAGAAGTTCTTCAACAGGTCAGTAGTATAACAAGAATTATCTGTTAATTCAACTGCTGGAGAGACTATCTTCATGGAGAGGTCATAACAGCTACAGGGGAAATGCCGGGGCCAGAGAAAGGCTAAGACAAGATATGCTGCCTGCCCTCCAGCACTAGAATCATCTAACTTCTGCTAAGTTCTGTATCTTTGGCCAAATAAATCAGAAGGTTATACCGGATCTGTATATGTTTTGTCTATTGCCAGTCCATAAATTAACAGGGATGCTATGAAAGTATAGTCCAGTGAGTTCTATGTGCATTGATTTTAAAATGAACATCTTTTAAGGAGTACATATATCTTGATGAGATTATGGCATTCTGATTTATTTTACATGTTCTGCAATAACTGGTTCTCATTCTTCTAATGAAATGCATTGAATCATGAGAGCCAAGTCATTTAGTTCTTAGCCAGGGAAAGGTTTTGAAGAAAAACTTACAAAACTAACTACAAAAATAGTCCTTAAACTAAATACAATGCAATTCATCAGTATTCTCTTTTGGTAATAAGTTACCTTTATGTCCAGAGAGTGCTATCATTTTGAATTATAAATGTTATTTCATAAGAGATTGCTATTGCTATTTCGAAGCGAGCCATTTAAATGGACTTTGGGTATTTAAAAGCTATTTATTACAATGTCTTCATCTACTACCTTGGAATTATGGAAGATATTTTGACCATCTCAGGGCTCAGTGATTTTTGTAAGCTCTGAAGAGATATTTGCTGTTCACTTCTCAAAGTGATTGCAATGAAAATACTCTGCGGTCATGATTTTCTCTCTTGATCTGCTTCAACATTCTTCATATTGAAAGTTGTAAATTTCAAAGACTTTTTCTTACTCTATAAAATATTATCTATAAATATCAAGTTTTATAATAAATAGTGTTTCTATGTAATATATAACTTTTGATGTTGCACTTTGTTGATGGTTCTTAACTAAAGGGCTTAATTTTTTTTTTTCTACAGATGCATATACCACTTCAGAGGTCACTTATATTTGGACTTACAATGCATCTGATTCAGTGCAAGTTGCTCCTGATGGTTCCAGGTTAAATCAGTATGATCTGCTGGGCCAATCAATTGGGAAGGAGACAATTAAATCCAGTACAGGTTAGTAAAATAAGCCTAAAAAGGAGCAACTTTTTTTTTTAATGTTTATTTATTTTTGAGACAGAGAGACAGAGCATGAGTGGGGGAGGGGCAGAGAGAAAGGGAGACACAGAATCCAAAGCAGGCTCCAGGCTCTGAGCTGTCAGCACAGAGCCCAACACAGGGCTGGAACTCACAAATTGTGAGATCATGACCTGAGCCGAAGTTGGACGCTTAACCAACTGAACCACCCAGGTGCCCCCTGCAAAAAAGCAAGTTTATAATAAAATTGATGGGTTGAAGTCATTGGAAATACGTTAGTTTGCTTAACAACTTTTGCTCCTGGGCTCAAGAACTAGCAGCACAGATTGTAGGAGCTTGTTAGATATTTACAGTCTCAGACCTGACTTCCTACTAAGTCTGGATCTGCATTTTAACAAGATTCCAAGGAGATTCCAAGGAGGTGTGCATAAAGTTTAGAAACAGTGGTCTAAAATATACTGCCAATTCAAAGAGTGCATGTCTTTTCAGACAAGACAATTTTACCCTCAAACAGTGTTACAATTTCCCTAGTTTTCTAATTATTTTCCTCCTATTTTGGATAATTTATGACTATTCAACTCTTGATTTCTGGATAATTACTACTGGCCTGCATGGGAAAGCTGATGCCTTTTTTTTCTTAAAAATTTTTTTTTTTTTTTTTTACCGTTTATTCAGTTTTGAGAGAAAGAGAGACAGAGCATGAGCAGAGTAGGGTTAGAGAGAGAGGGAGACACGGAATCTGAAGCAGTCTCCAGGCCTGAGCTGTCAGTACAGAGCCTGATGCGGGGCTCAAACTCACAAACCATGAGATCACGACTTGAGCCGAAGTCAGACACTTAACCGACTGAGCCACCCAGGTGCCCCAAGCTGATGCCTTTTCTAAGGGCCACACTCATCTAAGAAAAAGCAGCCACATTGAACTAATGATTGTATATCTGTCAGGTGTAACCTCAGAGACCAGAAAGGAAGGTAGCTCTCAGGACTGGATAGAAATAATGGTAGTGAATTAGAATACACATACAACATTGAGACAATCAGAATGGGTGACAGGGTCAAAAGTGGAAAATTTGGGCCCAAAGACCGGGTCAGTTTTGGAGATGTGACCAGAGACTGGCACTTTAAAAAGCCGGAGAGTTAGAACGATCAGAGCAGAGACTGGAAGTTGGTATCAGTGGGGATAAGAGACCTGAGCAAGTAAGATAATTCATGATCAGAGAGCATTTGTGCATCCTGTATCCCCTTGGTCAACAAGCATGACCTGGAGAGAAAGAGAAATGCCGTACCTCAGGCATGTAGTGCAAGTTTCTTGGTAATATTAAAATTCACTTTTAAAAATCCTTGCTATGCTAAAGAGGCATTTAAAGGTTTATACTTTTCATGGCATATATGTGATAAATTCTTTTTTTTTTTTTTTAAATCAGGGACTGTTCTTTCTCAAATCCGTTCCATTTCCAAAATGTTCAAACTATTGACTATTACAGTTCCTTAAGCTTCTTAAATTTTTCTTCTAGGTGAATATACCGTAATGACAGCTCATTTCCACTTGAAAAGAAAAATTGGGTATTTTGTGATTCAGACTTATCTGCCTTGCATCATGACTGTCATTCTCTCCCAAGTGTCATTCTGGCTTAACAGAGAATCTGTTCCTGCAAGAACTGTGTTCGGTGAGTGAATAACTACACACTTTCTTGTACAGCACATTATGTTTTGTAGCAAACTTTCAAAGGCATTATCTCTCTTGATACTCACACCAGTAATTTGTGGTGTGTGGGGCTGGGTATATCGGCTCCTTTTAGAGGTGAGGAAGCTGAGGCTCAGAGAGTTAAATACAGAGTCAGTGCCACCCTGTTAATAAGAGATATAAACACTACTCAGATTTTCTGGAAATATGTTCAGTCTTCTTTCTGTTTTGCTCTTCTTTTATTGTCAAATTGGTTTCCATACAACACCCAGTGCTCATCCCAACAGGTGCCCTCCTCAATGCCCATCACCCACTTTCCCCTCTCCCCCACCCCCCCCATCAACCCTCAGTTTGTTCTCAGTATTTAAGAGTCTCTTATTGTTTGCTTCCTTCCCTCTCTGTTTGCTCTCCTTTTCAATTTGCTTTTCATCATTTGTTTCCATGTTAGCATAAAGAGAATATTCTTAGAGGCTTTGACTTGGAGTATAATAGTACCATATTTCTGGGTTTTCTATGTTTATTTCTGCTTTGTTCTCTTTTTAGATGGACAAAGATGATTTTTGTATTTCAGGTTAGACAGAGAAAGGGAAGAAGAGAAAGAGAAAGAGACCCCTCATTCACTACCACTAGTGTGTTTAATAAAGTGATTTTCTTGATTATAACGATGCAGGGGAATTACTGCTTTTTGGATGAATCGAAGTAGGCTGAACACATCTTGCACAAAGTAGATTACCTTTGTGTGTTTGTTCCCCTCGTTCATTTAACGTTTTATTGAGGATACACTCTGTTGGATATTGTACCAGGCCTTAGAGCTCAAATACATATAAAATATAGTCCCTGCATTCAACTAGTTCAGTAATAGCGGAGGGCAACAGAATAAGCAGAAGAGATAATGGTGATACAAGATTAAGGCATTATAAAAGAGGTATATAAAAGTTATTACAAGAAAGCAGCAAGGATCCTCTCTAAAAGAACTGGTTAGGTAGTTTAGTTAACACTTGAGCTAAGTCTTGAAGGATGATGGGAGTTTCCCAGACAGATGGAATTAGGCAGGAATCCTACCAGAAAGGTAGACTGTGCCATAACATCAAGGGATGGAAGCACATAGTGTGTTCAGTTGCCGTGAACTTCTTCAGTGTTAGTGTAGATACATACAGATAGAAGTATTGTTTGAGACCTAGATGACAAGAGCCTTGTAACCCAGGCTAGCACAAGGTATCTCTATCTTAACAGGCTACAGCAACTCATTTTAGTATTTTGAAGGCATGTAAAATGTTTAGAACAGTGACTGACATTTAATACGTGCTATATGATATTAGCTATTCTTATTATCAATGCACAAAAATTGGTTTGATTTTCAACACCAGCAATTAATCATTCAACAGGAAATTAAGACAATGATTCTATTTACAATGCATTGAAAAAGAATAAAATACCTAGGGATAAATTTAACCAAGTAGGTGAAGGACTTGTCCACTGAAAAACTAAAAAAACTTTGCTGAGAGAAATTAAAGAATACCTAATTAAATGGAAAGACATGATCATGGATTAGAAGACAGTACTGTTAAAATGGGAATAATCCCCAAAGTGGTCTATAGATTCAATTCAATACCTGTCAAAAGTCCAATGGCCTTCTTTTATAGAAATGGCAAAAGGCAATCCTCAAATTCATAGGGAATTATAAGAGGCTCCAAATAATCAAAATAATATGGAAAAAGAAAAACAAAGTTGGCTACTACACATTTCCCAGTTTCAAAACGGTACAAAGAAAGCTACATTAATCAAAACAGTGTGGTAGTGGCATAAGGATAGACATATAGATCAATAGAATAAAATCAAGAGAGAAACAAACATTCACGGTGAACTGAGTGTATTAACACCACTCTAGGGACTTTTGGCAAGGGTACCTGCAGCTACAAGACCACCACATACAAAGAAATGAAGCTGGACTCCTCCTTCACTCCAGATACAGCAGTGAACTCAAATGGATATAAAACTTTAATATAAAATCTAAAACCATAAAGCTATTGAAAGAAAGCATATGATAAATCTTTACGATCTTAGGCCTAGCAATGGATTATTAGATTTGACACCAAAGGCATGAGTGACAAAGAAAAAATAAATAAATTGGATCCGTGAAATTTGAAAACTTTTGTGCCTCAAGGAACATTATCAAGAATGTGAAAAGACAACTTACATGTGGGAGAAAATACTTTCAAATTGTATATCTGATAAGGATTTAATATCCTGAATTAATAAAGAACTCTAAGACTCCAAAAAAAAACAAAAAACAAAAAACAAAAACAACCCCTAAAACCAGACTTAAAAAATGGACAAAGAACTTGAATAGGCTTTTTTTCTAAAGAAAGTATACAAATGGCAAACAAGAACATGAAATGCTGTGAAACAACATTGGACATTAAACAAATACAAATCAAAACCACAATAAAATACATTTCACACACATTGGGATGGTAATAATAATAATACTATCAAAGCAAAACAAAACAAAACCACAAGAAATAAGTGTTGTGATGTTGTGGAGAAATAGAAACCCTTATGTATTGCTGGTGGGAATGTAAAATGATGCAACCTCAGTGGGCAGTAGTTTGGCACTTCCTTAAAAAGTTCAATATAGAATTTTTCCCCATATGACCTATCGTTCCACCTTGAGGTATATACTTAAGATTAGCGAAAACATATGTTCCAATGGAAACTTGTATGCAAATGTTTATAGCAGCATCGTTTGTAATAATCAAAAGGTAGGAACAACACAGATTTCCTTCAGCAGGTGAATGGATAGCCAAAATGTGCTTTACACTTACAATGGGACATTGTTCACCGATAAAAGTGACTAAACACTGATAGCATGCTACCACATGGGTGAACTTGAAAAACATGCTAAGTGAAAGAAGGTGGCCACAAAACGTCTTTGTATGATTCCTTTCATAAGAATTACCCAAATAGGCAAATCCATAGAGATGGACGGCATTTAGTGGTTGCCAGTAAATGGAGGCAGGGAAAATGGGGGTTGGTTGTTCCTTAATAGGAACAGGATGTTCCTCTAGGGTAATGAAAGGGTTTGAAACTAGAGAGAGGTGGTGGTTTGCAGAACACTGTGAATGCATAAATGCCGCTGAATTGTATACTTTAAAATGGTTAATTATACACACACACACATATATATATATATATATATATATGAATTTCACCTTAGTAAAATAATTTTTAAAAGTCACGGATTAAAAAAAACAGCAAGGAATGAGCACATCAAAGATTTCCAAGGATTTAGACTCAGAAGTATCTTCTCAGATACCTATTTCAAAAATTGCAAATTTTTGAGGCAAAAGCAGAAAAAAAATGATGTGGCAAAAAATAAGAGAAAACTTCCATTCAGATAGTTTAAACAATAAAGGTGCATGATTTTCAGAGCATAAGTAATACAGAAAAAAAATTTGGGATAAAATTACATAATTGTTACTGAATTAATATTCCAGAAGGATCTAAATTTATATGTAAATATGTGTCAGATAAAATAGAATGATGAAGTATTTGTTTAATAGAGGTTGTGAAGAAAATAAATTGAGGCAAATAAAGACAGATTTCATAGTATAAATGACATAGATGTATACATTAAAAGAGGCCAACAGGACTCTAATTAAATATACAGGAGAGATATATACATGAATAAATATTTAACTTTGAATCAATGGAATGTGTTAGAGTCAAGGCTCCTAGGTTGGAGTGTAACAAATGTACCAAAGCTTTTAAAGATTGGTTGTAAAAGTTAACACGTATAAAATTAAGAATCCAGGCTATATTTGAATGTGTACACTTTATGTGAATTATTTACACTAAAGATGTAGGGATCCATCCAAAAGTCAGATGTTCGTATCAATTAAAACCATTAGGTGGTAAGAACATTTTTAGTATTATCTCTACAAATTATTCTGTGTAAAGTTTTGTAATAAATGTAATCCTGTGTGAGTATGTGTTATGTGCGTGTGCAGAAGTAGAAGATAAACAAAAATCTGATGTCTTGCCTCAGTGGAACTTGAAAGCTGCGTAGCCATCCTACTCCACCTTCATTCCACCATTGCCTGTTTTCTGCCTCTATCTGTATCTGAACATCATCGTCTGACTGATACAGAGCAGATACCTAAGCCAAACTCTAACCTCTTCAGATCTCTGTCTCTGAATTCATAGTCGGGTTTACAAGCTAGTGAGAGATCTTTAAATCATCTGCCCTCCTCATGCTTGTAAGGCCTTCTGTGATGGATAATCCACTCAGGTTAAAAACTATCACAGTTAAGAAATTAATATGCCCTGAGAGACAGAAGTCAAATTTTTCAACCTTTGAGATCTGGCTTCATGCTATGAATAGAATAAGAACAGAGTCTGGAGTCGGATCTGTGTCTCCCTCTCTGCCACGCCCCCGCCCCCCCCCCCCCCCGCCAAATAAATAAACATTAAAACAAAAAAGAAAAGAAAAAAAGAAAATAGAGCAAACAAGATAGTAGGCATAGGAAGAGAAATTACAATATGGGGGTGCCTGGGTGGCTCAGTCGGTAAAGCATCTGACTTCTGCTCAGGTCATGATCTCGTGGCGAGTTCAAATCCCGCGTTGGGCTCTGTGCTGACGGCTCAGAGCCTGGAGCCCACTTCAGATTCTGTGTCTCCCCCTCTCTCTGTGCCACCCCCCCCATGCTCATGCTCTGCCTGTCTCTGTCTTTCAATAATAAATAAATGTTAAAAAAAAAAGAAAGTATAATATGTATCCCTTGGTATTAGAGACTTTGTTCCATTATATTGGGCTTTATCTGTTCAGTTTTTTGTCTATTGCATTTATTTTGTGACTGTAGAGCCAGCTTGATATTTTTCAAAGATCTTTTTTCAAAGGAACGGCCCGTGTATCTTGCAATGACAAAAGCCTTCTTTGATATTTCTCTGAGTGTTCATGCCCAGTTCATTCAACACCAGCGAAATACTTACTGAGCATCTATTTATCAGCACTGTTCTAGATCTTTGGGGGATGTACCTTAATAAAAATCAAACACAGCTCCCTTCCTGATGAGGTAACTGCCCCCTGTTGCCAATAGAATAAGAAAGCACTTGGGTGATTTTAACCTTATATCTCAGGCTTTGTGCTTTCAAAGCTCCTGTGAGTAGACACTACATTTGCAACATACCGACCTCATTTTGTGTTTGTATAAACATATCTATACATTTCTTTATTTTGTGAAGTTGCGGCCCTGGTCCTTTCAGTTGCTTAACATCCTTCAGAACTTTATATAAATGAGAAATAATCATAACAGATTGGTCAATTATTACCTTTATATTTGAATTCAAATCACTTTTCAGATTTATTGATAAGTTTATGCCTATATGACTAAGTGTATATAAAAGTTTATATATGAACATATGAATATATTAATAAGATTGTATATAAGAAATATATATTGGTATTTTTGTCTTAATATTATATTCAGCATGGAAAAGAGGGCTTTCTCTATTAAAAACTAAAATCCAATAACAAACATCTGTTAGGGTGTAAGTTTGTCGGGTAAAAAAGTACAGGGAGATCAAATGCTTTATATTTCATGCTTCATTCATGGCATATACAAGGGCCTTAGCTGCTTGTCTTATATGATGAATTAGGAAATAATTAAAATTCCAAACAAGATATATTTGGATTGCTCATTTTTCATCTTAGTTCTACAGATTTCTATGATTCAGTTTGACTGTATATACCAGGGAGTCCAAAATATAGTGACTGAATATATGAGGGTCTTTTTTTTCCCATATAAAAGTCTACAAGTAGATGGTCCAAGGCTAGTATGGCCATACTATGGGCATCAGGGACTCAGTTTCTTTCTGTCTTTCTTCTTTGATATCCTTAGCATGGAGTTTTGCTTCATGGGCCAAAAAGGCTGTTGGTGCTACAGCCATCACATTCATATCCAGGAAACAGGAAGAGATAAACAAAAAGGGCAAAAGACCTCTTCATAAGGTTTCCCAGTAGTCCCACCCAATAATCTCTATTTATATATCATTAGCCCAACTTGATCTCATAACTGAGAATCTGAGAAATTGCCATGTGGAATAAATTCAGTGTTCAAATATTATACTCTGACTAAATATTGGATTGGTAGCTAGTAGTTTCTTCTACCATAAGAAAAATATAGTAGTTTGCTATAAAGGCCGTAAAATTATTAAGAGCACATATTCTGGAACCATGGTTTCTTGGTTCAAAATCTGGTTCTGTTACTATCAGGTCACTTCTGGCCAGTTTATTTATTTTTTTTTTTAATTTCCTTGCACCTTAGTTTCACCCCTCTGTAAAATTAGGATTATAAAAACTCCCTCATGACATAGTTTAAGGAATAAACACACACATACACATATCTGTACACACATGGAACACTTAGAACAATTCTGGCACATAATAAGTGCTATGCAATTATTTGCATTATTGTTACTATTTATTATCTATGACTTAATTCTCTCCTTCTTGTCAGGATATACATAAAGGATGGTCAGATCTTGCTTTAGTTTTAGTAGCAGTAATCACTTCCCAAGTGGCATATTTCGAGAGTTATGAACTCCGTAAACCTCTGGGGAAGACAGATCTGGGCAGGAATCCAGCTTCTTTGACATCATATCATCAGTGTTTTGTTTGTCTGAAGGGAATTTCAGAATCTTTCATATATGCTAGTGTGTATTCAATTTTAGTCAAGGCTCTTTTAATTACAGTGACGTGAAACACAAGTCAAGCTGGCTTATACCCCTTAGTTAACTTCATTTGTAATTAACCATGAGCTTGTGTAAGTGTAGACAAAAAACACATCTTAGATGTGCATTCCATCTCAAAATTCCATAACTGAGTCTCATTGGTTTAACACAGTTCACATTCTTGTCCTAATGCATAATCGTGGGCAGGTACACAGTTATTAGCGGGACTTGGGTTACAAGCCACCCTTTGAACCAGTGGGTATTGTCAGATCCACTGTGCAAATGGAGAAGGACTAGTTCCTACAGGAAAGAAGAATTGTGGGCTCCTATTAGAAAAAGTAATTCCTCACACATCCTCACACTGCTGTTTGTATCACATTTATATCTCACTTAGCTCTGTGATGATGACCTTGATTTCTACTTCACTGAGAAAACTGAAGCAATTGGAAAGAACCTCCCTAGAATCCCAAAGCCTCATCTGTTCAAGCGCCTACACTCACCAACTCTGCTTGACTATGTTTCTATACAATGCTGACCCTTTCACCTGTGCACTATAACTCATCCCTTCTCAGCTGCTTCAAGGACATTATTCCAACAATACCTGCCCGTTCTCTCTAACATCAGCAGTGTCTGTGATCCTTTATAATCTCAACAGAAATACAAATAAGATGTTATTTACCTCATCCTCAAACCAAATTCCCATGACTCTACTAACCCTCTCTCTACCACCTCATTTCATTTCTCTTCTTTTCAGTAGTTTTGCTTGGAAGTTTATTTAATTAAATATTAAATGTTTATTGTAAACATTTAATTAAATATTAAATGTTTATTTTAAACATGTTAATTAAATATTAAATGTTTATTTAATATCTTCCATTTTTCTTCTCCCATGATCTCTCAGACCCACTCAACTCAAGCTTGTCTCTACTGTTTCACCAAAACTATTCCTGTCGAAATCCTCATCATTGCTAAATCCAGTGGCCAATTCTCAGATCAATTTACTTGATCTAATAGCAGCCTTTGAAAGGGTACTTTCTTCCCACTAAATGAGAAGACATTTGTTGGAAAGAATTTCTTCATTCGGTTTCCAAGGTAGACATATGGTCTTGAGCTGTCCCTTACTTTTCATGCTTTCTGAGTCTCCTTTGCTCCATACTCTTTTCCAGACCACTTAGATATCAGAGGGCTCGAGGGATCGATATTTAGCCATTCTCTTCTCTATATTTTCTACTTTGGGTAACCTCATCCTTTATCATGGTATGCTACAATTTTGATGGGATAATTACCAAATTTATATCTCTGTCCAGACCTCCTCCCTCCAACTGTCTTCCTTACATCTCCCCTTGGATTTTCAGTATACATGTCAAACTCACTATGCACAAAATTGAACTTTCATTCCTCCTCTCCTTAAAACCTATAACCTTGCTTATACCCTAGACTGAACCACCATCATATCTCTCCTTGATCACTGAATGTCTTAGTCTGCTTGGGATGCCACAACATAATGCCACAGACTGGGAGGCTTGAACAACAGAAATTTATTTTGTCACAATCCTGGAGGCTAAATATCCATCATCAAGGCCCAGCAGGGTTGGCTTCTGGTGAGAGTTTTCTTTCTGGCTTACAGATGGCTACCTTCTCATATGTCCTCACCTGGCCTTCACATGGGGTTGAGGGGGGACAAGGGAAAGACAGGGAGGACATTAATCCTATTGAGTCCTATTGAATCAGAACCCCATCTTTATGACCTCAATTAATATCAGTTACTTCCTTAGAGACTCCATCCCTAAATGAAGCCACACTAAGCATTGAGGCTTCAACATATGAATTTTGGAAGAATGTAAACATTCAATCCATAACACTGCACTAGACTTTTTGCTGTTTCTTGTTTCCACTCTTGTGGGACTTTGTTCCCAACATGGTAGCCAGAGGGATACTTTCAAAATGTAAGTCAGATTATGTCACGCCTGTTCTCTAAACCCACTGGCTCACCAATATAGTCAGAGTAAAAATGAAAGGCCCTTCAGAAGTCAATAAGTCTTAATGCAGTATGAACTCGCCCCACCTCCAAGCTCTACCTCTGCTACCCTTCCTATCTCTTACGCTTAGCCTAACATCCAGACTGGCCTCCTCCTTATTCCATGAACATGCCACTCATTCACTTATGAGCTTTGTCTCTTCTTACTGCCCAGACCTCTCTTACCGCAGATACCTGTGTGGCTCATTCCTTCCATTTCCTTAGGGCTTTTCTAAACTGTCTTTTTTTCAAAGAGAACCACCTAACAGTCTACCTGAACTTTGTAAACAACTTCCCAATCCTATTTCTGTTCCTCCAGCCTACTCTATTTTTTTTTCTCCATTGCATATATCATCTTTTGGTATGTTACAGAAAAATATTTTTTATGTAATTTGTCTCCCCCTCTGGAATTTAAATTTAAGGAGTGCAGTTATTTTTGTTTCTTTCTAAATGGATAGGAAATAAGTTGAATTGAGACAATAAGTAAATGAAAACTGATTTTAAATAGGTAGATGGTAGAGATAGGTAGACAGACAAGCATATACATTTGTGAGTTCAAAAAGAAGTAGACTGGCAAAACTAAAACCATATAAACTAAAAGGTAGTTTCTAAATTCTTTAAATTTTGAAGTCAGAGGGCTACTTCCAAAAGAAGATTGAATGGCTATTGGGAAAGCAATTAATAAAAATTATCCATTGCAATTGATCAGCTAATTATGTTGAGAAGGAACACAGTGCAGAGGGCTGCAATCACTCTGACACTAACTGTAAGGTCAAGGGGTTCCCAAGACTAGCCTCAGGTTTGATAACCTGCTAGAACTTATAAAATACACTGAATGCTGTTATACTCACGGTTATGGTTTATTACAGGGAAAAGGTACAGACTAAAATCAGCCAGGGGAAGAAACGCATAGAGTCTGGGCAAAGTTCAGATGCAAAGCTTTGTCCTTTCCACATGGAGCCATGGGCAGCATTGCTTTCCTGGCATTGATATGTGACCATACATATAGAATGTTGCCCACCATGAAGGCTCACCTACACTTGAATGTCCAGAGTCTTTGTTGGGGCTCTGTCACATGGGTATGGTTGACTGGTCTTGTGGCTGATCTCAGTTTCCATTGCCTAGAAGGACCAGCTAATGTGGCATAGTAAAAACAAACAAACAAACAACAACAACAAAATGCCACCCTGGGGCGCCTGGGTGGCTCATTTGTTTAAACATCTGACTCTTGATTTTGGCTCAGATCATGATCTCACGGTTCGTGAGTTCAAGCCCCATGTCAGGCTCTGTGCTGATAGCATGGAGCCTGCTTTGGATTCTCTCTCTCTCTCTCTCTCCCAAGTAAATAAGTGAACATTAAAAAAACATAAAAAACAACCTGCCACCTTAAATCCAGTTGTTACTGGCTGACTGGCCCATAGCCCTCAGGCAAACAAAGCCACTCCTCTCAGGTGTGTTATTCCAAGGCCTAGAGATTTCCTCCCAGAAGCTGAAGGCAAAGGCCAAACCTCTATTTGGGTAAGGTTAAAATTCTTTACTCAACATACACTATACATTATGAAACCAAATGTTAAATATCTAATTATTAGATTTTCATTTTGAGTTATCAATATACCTGCTTTCTCCATACTTTTATCAATGTTGTCTCTAGTCTTTTTCCTCCCTTCCCCACTCTTACCTTCCTTTTATCCTGTTTCCCTCATCATTGTCTGATTCTCTCAACATTTAGTCCTACTCTGGGGCATTCCTTTCCCCTCAGCAGCATGTCCAGCAAGTTATTTAATATTAGAAACATCTTGTTTAGGGGCGCCTGGGTGGCGCAGTCGGTTAAGCGTCCGACTTCAGCCAGGTCACGATCTCGCGGTCCGTGAGTTCGAGCCCCGCGTCAGGCTCTGGGCTGATGGCTCAGAGCCTGGAGCCTGTTTCCGATTCTGTGTCTCCCTCTCTCTCTGCCCCTCCCCCGTTCATGCTCTGTCTCTCTCTGTCTCAAAAATGAATAAAACATTAAAAAAAAAATTAAAAAAAGAAACATCTTGTTTACAGTGGAATTGGTTAGTGAAAAACCTGTTTCTTCCTTTAGTTCTAAAAAGCTATACACAAAATGGGCTCTGTGCACCTGGTATGTGAACATATGAGCTACATACTGTAGGTGATCATAAAATTGGTACATAAGAAGAACATTCCACTAAAACTTTGGGGAGACCAGTCATCTGTCTGGCAGAAAGTTCCTTAATTATGAGGTATCTGGTGTTCAGTAAATAGAGAGTTGTGATCTGAAATAATGAATATAGACCTTTTTCTTTAATTATAAAGCAGCTAATACTATTGAGTGCTTACTACATGTTTGAAAAAATACTGCACCAGGAGCAAAGAGAGCTTAGCTTCTGTCTCCTGTCAGGTCCTGTCTCCACTTCTAGATTAAACAAGTGTGTAACCTCTCTAAACACGATTTTCTCCACTGTAAATGGATGTAAAATGTGTGTCATCTACCTCATAGAGGTGCTGAGAGGATCCATGAAACAGTATGTGCACAGGGTTTCTTAAGTCTTAAAGTAAACGGATACTTTTATTGCTTTATATATTTAACAAAGAGCAACTTTGATTATTTCCTGAGAACCAAGGATACTGTAGAGTGTTCTGTGAATCCAAGTGGGGTGTGTGTGTGTGTGTGTGTGTGTGTGTTTCTTTCTTGAACTCAAGTTCTTTTAGCTAGAGTTTATAATCTCTGTTTCTGCAGTTTCAACTACTTCCCATATTCATATACAAGACCATTTCTTTCACTTTATCTGAACTGGCTGCTGAATACCATAGAGTTACATAGGATAGAAAAGATAGTAGATAGATGGTAAATAGATAGACAGATTTTACATATATCTTTTATTATCTTAATATATGCATATATAATTATGGGAACATATGTATATGTCTAGATGCTAGTCGTTTCCATTGTTTAAAAAAGGGTGATTGTAAAAAATCCGAAAATTTGGTAAAACAGGGACTTGTATTCTTGCATGGCAACACTGAACGGGAACTGAGTAGCAACAACCCCTTTGGACATGCAGTCTCTGGTCTTCCAAAGCCCCTACTACTCCTCACTGTTGCCCACCTTACCTATGTATTTTCCCTGCCTAGTTCCTATGGACATAGGAATTTGCAGCCTGTGATTAAGCCACGAAGAGATAGGAAAAAGCATTCCGTAAGAACTGGACAAAAAATCAAAAGCAAAGAGAGAGACAGTTGAACTCACAGAAACAGTGGAATGGTGCCTGGCAAGGGCTGGAGGGTGAGGAAAATAGGAAAAGGCTGGTAAAAGGGCACAAAGTTTCAGTTATAAGAAGAATAAGCTTTGAAGATCTAATGTATAGCATGGTAATTGTGGTTGATAATACTGTATTGTATCGAAACTTTCTAAGGGACTAGAACTCAAATGTTTTTGCCAATAGAAGGGGGGAAAGGTAAATATGTGAGGTGATGGGTCTATTAATTAACTATGGTGGGGATTTGACAATGTGTAGCAATTCATCACATGGTACACTTTAAATATGTTACGATTTTATCTGTCAATTTATACCTCAATAAAGGTGAAAAAATTGTTAATTAAAAGCAAAAAAGAGAAACTCAGAAAGTCACTTGGAGCAGCCTTAGAAGGAGACGTACATGGTTTTAAATGGAAAGCAGCAAGAAGCTGGCCAAGGGAGTAGAATGCCTGGGTGGTAACAGGAATTGAAACCAACAAAAGGAAAGCCCGCGCAGGGCAGAAGCAGTCTCTGCAACACGCATTCCAGATCCCCGTCTTCCACAAGGCTTGGGCTGCAGAGTGCTAACAGGAGGCACACCTGGCATCCCAGAATTGACTTTGGCACAAGGCAGCACATGCTAATCAGCAAGCTGCCAGCCCACCAGCCGCCCTCCTTCCCGCTGTCGGCGACGCATCCCAGTCAGCCACTGCCAATTAGGAAAGTGACTGAGGCAAAATACATTAATAAACCATGGCAAGGAAAATTAGAAAGCCTTGCTAGTTCTAGTCTGGAGGCAGATTTAGAAGCTGTTTCGGGAATATAGGTGGCCTGGTTAAGCTTGATTGATGAGAATGACTTCTTAGTAAGGGCACGGGAAAAGAGTTAAAAGTGTATCCTATGATTTTGTGGAGGATGTACAAGTATCACTTCAATAGAGTTATAACCATTCAAATCATGAGGGCAGGTTATCCTGTCCCATTGTCTATACCGAAATCTGTGTAATCATAATGATAATGATATATCATTATGATATATATGATATCATTATGATAATCATAATGATAATGAGGAAAAAAATACAATAGCATTTATCGTGCACCTTCTGGTCCTCATATACTCTCTTAGACACTTCAGATTTACTCATGATTTAATTCTGAAAAGAAAACAAAAACCAGAACTCCAGTTAGGAAAGTAATTATCCCCCTTTTCAGGCAAGAACATTGAAACCTGGAGATATAAGCGACTATTTCATTATCAGACAGCAGGTCAGTAACAAAGAATTTGACCTTACAGCTCTTTGATTCCAATGCTTTCACATTTTCTATTGCACTGTTATGCTGTGAAACTACTTTTTCCTTTTTTTCCCTTTTTCTTTTAGAGCCTGAAGTCAGAAATATCCTGGGTGATTTCTTCTTACAGGGCTAATTTCTGTTTGAGAGTCAGGCTTACTAAACATAGATCAGAACTTGAGGTGAACCTTCAGATTTGAGTTTGCTAGTTAACTGTTAGTATCAGTAGTTACTTATTAAGGTATTTCAGATTCCTTGCTTGCCCTATTCCTTGCCCCAAAGTTGATGCAATCTGATTATGGTTCAGCATCTAATATATTAAATGGCTTTTCAAAGTTCAGTCCTTCCAGGTGTCATATTCTGCGTTTTTAAGCAAAATTAACTGGGTTAACCCAGGTCTTTAAAAGTATAGCTCCATGAAATAACATCACTAGATGTTAATCACTAGTCATTAGAAACTTCTATTTAGTCCTAGGTGAAGAATTTGATTACTGCTTTTGACTGCAGTCTATAAAGTCATTTCTCTATAATTTACTTTGTTTTGGAACTCATCCGTGAAAGCTGATACCCTTATAGCATATATGAGGGAGAATTCAGGTGTTTCAAAAGGAGGGCGTTTTGCTTCAATTTTTTTGTAAATATAATTTTTGTTTTCTTCCTTTTAAGCTTTGCAATAACAAAATGGAAAATAATGTCTTTTATAGTCTGAGTATTTCACTGTTCATACAGGTTTAGGTCATTAAATATTAAGTTTCACTAGAGCAAAATTTTGACTGCATACTTATCCTTAGTTTTTAAACTGCCAAAAAAAAAGCTATTATTTATTTTCAAAAATCCTGGTCTTTCAAGGAAATGATTTCCACTTGGGCGGCTTTTTTGTGATAAATTTTTTTTTTTTTAATAATGTATTATTCATCACAAATAACATACTATCTCCCAGCTAAATCACCTCAGGGAGCTATAAGAAGTCACCAAAACTATTAACATTTGAACAGTCACTCTGCATTTTATGGCAATGCAATTACAAAGCTGAAGTAGTAAAAGGATTTGAAAACAATGGAGAGTTTATACAGATGGTGTTTTATGCAGTCTCCTGTTCTTTCATTGTCTTATTGTCATCATACTGGATATATTATTTTTTTAAACTCATGAAATCTGAATATTACTGTTTTAATTCAGGCTGCTTCAATGAAGTACATAGACGGCGTGGCTTGTAGACATGAGAAATTTATCTCACACGGTTTGGGAGACTGGAAGTCTGGGATCCGGATGCTAGCATGATGGGGTTCTGGTGAGGCCCTCTCCTCAGGTGTGGACTGTTGATCTCTCATTATGTCCTCACATGGCTGAAAGAGAGTTAGCTTTCTGGCCTCTTCTTAGAAGGGCAGTAGTCCCATTCATGAGGGCTCCACCTATATGACCAAATCACCTCCCAAAGGCTCCACCTCCCTAACACTGGGGATTAGATTTCAACATATGAATTTGGGGGAACATAGACATATGAATTGTGCTGTCCAAAACAATTACTGTGACATTTATAGTAACACCAGACTAGATTCTTATTTCTTAAGTAATGAAATAGAGGTTCAGGGATCTCACAGTGCTCCTCCTGACTGGCTGTATTCAACCATTTTTACATCCAGCCTTACTTTCATCCAGAACGTCTACCTCTTTCCTGTTATTATTTGAGCTTAGATGTGAACCATGCTAGGTTTCTTATAAGTCACCTCTCAAATATAATAAATTATGGTTGATGGGCAATTCTTACAAGACATTGGTCTTAAGTCATCGTGACACTTCTAAACCCATGTGACAGCAAAAGGCTATCAAAATATGCCTAATCAAAGTGCTGAATCATAACCTTTTAGAAATCTAGGAAGAAAGTAGTTCAGTCATGAACATGATAGGTTAACAAGACCAGAAATTTGTGGATCCACTCTGAAAAGACCTGAGGGCTTTCTTGGAACAATGGAAGAATGGAGGGTAATTCAGTTCAAAGCTTTCCTTTCTCTTCACTTGTAAGCCCCATGGTTTCTCAATATAGGAAATGAATAACTAAAGTAAAATAGCCCAAGGCTTTCTAGGGATCCATTTAAGCAGTGTAATCCTGTGTCTTTTCATTTTACTTAAACCACCACTAGATGGGACTCTTGCATCCTTGGTTTAGATTCTTAGCTTCTTTATCCAAACTTTGGGGGCCTTAATAAACTCAGAAATAACAGAGAAGCTAGTACCCTTTGTCTTACGAGTTCTAAAAGGGACATTTGCTTATATCATTTAATGTTCAGGCATATAAAATATATAATTCCCATTTTAGAGATAAAGTCACTGAGGCTGAGAGAGAGAGCAAAAAGGGAGAATCTAATATTTGTTGAGCAATTCTGTGTACCAGGCATATATGATGCTTCTACAATCCTCCCAAATCCGTTAAAAGTACCATTTCCATTTTGCAGATGGGGGAGGGACTGAAGCTTAGGAAAGTCACCTAACTGCTCTGGCAGAAGCAGAATCCAAACTCTTGCCTGATTTTAGTGCACATTTCTCTGTGCATAGCCACTGCTCAAGCAATGTAAATACTTTAATGCATGATATAACTTTAAAATTTCTTAAGATATTAGGGGCTTTAGCAGTAAAATGCAAGGGTTAGAATTCATGATCTTGAAAAATACATGATATGGTCATACAACTGACTTTGAAAGAGGATTCTATTTATAGATTAGGCAGGGTAATGTAGTAGTGTGGGTTTTTGAGATTGACTCCTAGTTTTGTATCCCACTTCCCCTACTTGGTAACAGTATGAACTTCAGTAAGGTAGTCAACTCACTTAGCCTCAGTTTCCTCAACCGCAAATGAGTATGATGATAGTACTCACAGTAGGTGCTTCTAAGTGACACATTTTATTCTCGTATCTGGAGTAATATAAGAATACGAGACTTGTGTGCAACAGATTTATACTATCTTTACATCACATTTATATTACAATGTTCTGATTAAACTTACTTGATTTTAAAGCTTACTAAATTCTTAACTTGTATTTTCCCTCGTATAGAATTACAAATATGGTCCACCGCTGTTACTGTTCAGTTTTTAAAATTAGTTCTTTCAATCAGTGAACCAACAGATAATGAGTATTCACTGTTGCCAGAATCTGAGTTAGGTGGCAGCATTTTCAAAAGACACAATGAGCCACATGCCCACAAGCCGCTCAGCGTGTGGAGGAGTGAGACAGAAGTAAAGAATTATGGGTGCCAAGAGAGAAGTATATTAAAATAAGGTAAGAGCAAAAAGAAGAAACAATTATATCTGAAGAAGACTTCAGAGAATCCCAAAGGGAAGAAGAAACAAGTCAAGCCTTGCAAATTAGTATGCTGGAAAAGGACATATTCTAAGCAGAGGGTACATAGTTATCAAAAGCAACATGAAGCTTATAGAGAACAACCAATTATTGATGGGTGTATCTTAGGCGTGGGATTCATTTATTTGTAACGATAGTTAGACAGATGGAGGCCAGTTCCTCTACAGCCTTACATCCCATGCTAAAGCCATGGAAACTGCTTGAAGGGTGTTGTATCAAAGGAGTAAGATCGATATATTTGAGCTTGGCGAAGAGTCTTATACGGAATATCAGATAAAAAGACTGAAACGGTATGAATGATACAGGGTGATTATTAAGAGGTAATTGACATCAGCTGGGTGAGAAATAATAAAAGCGTAAAATAGGACAATGGATATTGGTGGAGAGGGAGTTACAGACTTGAGATGTCGACACTAGGGAGGGAGAATATGCAGGACCTGGTGAGTCTGAAGGGTTTGAGAAATGCAGGCATTGCAGAATACCCCTAGATTTCCAACTGAGTGACTAGATAAATGTACTGTTCTCCTCTACAATAGAGAATTATGGAAGACATCGTAGGTTTTGGTTCAGTTGTGACAGTTTAAAATTTGAGATTTCTGTGGGACTCCTTTGTGTCGGATTACTATAAAAGTTTTCTCTGCTCTCCCTGTCCCTAATCTTACCTTCCTCTGTTCCATTCTACACAGTACAGCAAAAGTGATCTTTCTGAAGCTCAAATTTAGTTATATAACCCTCTCCTGCATGAGCCCTTTCTGTGGCTTTACAATGCAACCACTGACTGAAACTTTTACCATGATTACAACTTTGTGAGGCCTCCCTAGCCTAACCCACTCTATTAGCCCCCTTTTGCTATGTTGACCTGCATCAGACCTAGTACCATGTTTTTCCTTCAATAAACATATTTCCCAGACTTTACAAATCTCCTTTTATGTCTTGCTTCTTCCTGGAAACCTCCTCTTACTCCAAAATGTGAATAGATATCCATAGGGAGTCTTAAAGGACCCTATACTTTTCCATCATTTGCTATACTATCTGTGTAACATGTCTACAATTATCTGCATCTTCTGGTAGATTATATTCTCCTTGAGCATTTCATTCATGTTTTTATATAGGCATGTCTAACAAAGTGACAGGCATGTAGGAGACTGAATACATCTTTAATGAGGAAATGAATGTCGTATAGGAGATTCAGTAAATTTTGTGGAGATATTCAGGAGATGTTCAGATATTTGGGACTGGAGCTCATGAGATATATCCTTGAAGATCTTCATGATATGGAAGGAGGTTAGGAAATGGGAATAAAGGATACTGTCAAGAGAGAGCAGTAACATAAGAAGACTTGAAAAGCAGCGTGTTGCTTTGTGGAATGTGAGCAGTTAAGTGACCAGTGGTGAAGGACAGCCCACAAAGAGAATGGAAGAAGAGTAGTTAAAAGACAGAATGTGCATCGAATACTGGTAGCTGTGGAGTCTCTACTTAATGGGACTGCACTGTTTAGAAGTGGGCCTTGGGGCTGTCTTAAGCTGCATTTGCACAGCCATTACATTGGCATGAGTAGCCGGAGGCCAGTGTGTGTCTGTTCAGTTTAGATGTATTTATCAGGTAGTTGGGCACGTTAGAGGGTCAATACAAAACATTTCTTTCTTCCTTTCCTAAATTTTCATAGGAAAATTTCTGGATAGTCCCAAGTGTACATTTGTTAGATGATTAATTGTCTTTTAATAACTTACAGAATACTAGAAATCTTGAGTCTACCAGTGGACTCCCAATCAGGACTACCTTTCTTTGCCTCTCTTATTGCTCGATGTAGTCGTATGACTAGTTCTCAAAGACATAGGAACAAAAATTAAGTATAATTTTCCATTTGTAGCCTTAGGCTCAGAAACTTGCCCTTAAAGTGAGTGGATGTGGCTCTCCTCCTTTCCCCTTTTGTTTGCTGAAATGCAGATCAGGTGTTGGCAAGCCCTCTTGAACCTCCAGAATATGGGCAACACCTTAAAAATGGAAAAGAAATAAGAAAGAGGAAGCCTAAGTCTTTGGTACCAAGGCCATCATGTCCTTGGATGTCTTACACCAAAATTGTCAAAGGAAAGTTGGGAGGTGGAGGCTTTCAGTGTATTTTGTCCACTTTCCTACCTGTTCCAGACAATAGTCTTTACCTGGTGCTTAGCTTAATAACTTTCTAAAGCTTAACTAACTGTAACATTAGGTAATATGTATATATACATATATATCTCCACATTATGTACTAAATATTCTCTATATTCCATATACACACTATTATATATACAATATTTTGAATGAGGTTATTGAACACATAAAGTGTTTCTATAAAAACTCTGTTGCAATGATCATACATACTCTCTAATCTTAAATATTACAAGGCATCCATTTCCTTGGAAATTGAATCTGGAAAAAAATAGCTGGCATTAGGCTATTTTTATGTATCTATGTATTTAACTCCAAACACACACAAATATAGGCACTCATTTCTGTTTCTGTACCTCAACAAATGGGTGTACTTGCTTCATAAACTATATTTATTCATTCATTTAATGCAAAAATATGTTCCAGGCACTATGCTACACCTTTCAGATACAAGGTAAACAAGAAAGATATAATTCCTACTCTTCGCAGAGGTTACAGTCTGTTTGAGGAGATGGGAGGGTAAACAATATATATAACATATATTATGATATGTTGTGTTCTGGGAATATGCAGGGTGCTCTCTGGTAACATGAAAGGGGCACTTAACCCAGATTTGGAATAGTAACTGATCCTCATAGCTTGAGGCTGTGTTACTGATTCTCTAGAGTCTCTGAATATTCATATACATTTTCATGTATGTACTTTCACATTCATCACGATTGCAAATAAATTTTAGTCTGTAGCCATGAGCCTTTAACATAGTGCTAATTTAACAGTGTATATAGATGTTAAATTAGGGTTAGTAACATTACTGTATGAAGTTCTTACTTTCAATCTTAAAATATAATTTTGATTTTGCCTATGGGGAAAGAATTAAATAATTGGCCAGATTTCATACATAACGCTTTTTGCCAAAAATACAATCAAGGCAGTTAATGCATGTGTTTGGTGGGGGGTTGGGGGAGTGGAATATTAGGTAAGCTAATTGAATAAATTAGGTGCATAGGATTAAAAACTTGGTTTTTCTTGAATTTTCCTATTTTCGACAAGTTATTTTAAAATGATGTAAATACAGCAATATTATAGCAATACTCTCATAATTCATTTTGATTCATGTTTATATGCTTTCAAAGTCCCCCTTTTAACATTCAGTTAGCAGGAACACAGTGAACTGTCAGAGCATCTATGTTTCAAATTTAATTATGCTGGCCGAATTCAGAGATTTCCGAATTTGCCTTATGACTATCAGTCATCTGCTGACATCAGTTCCAGAAGGTTGCCTATATTATATTGATTGCTAAATGTTCCCCAGTGTTTCTGATTATCTGTCAAGCTCAACTACCCAGAACACAACCAGAAATTCAGAAGTAGAAAAAATAGACATCTGACTAATAACATGGGAAGTTATACAAAATAATGCATTAAAATCAAGGCACTGGGCTTCAGACTTCAGCACCGACATGTGAAGAGCTTGCAAGTTGTCACTCTTATCCTTGCCACAAGAAAAAGCTGAGCAAACTGGAAATTAAAGACTTTTATTGCATTTGTAAGAGAATCGAGGTGACAGGCAAAGTACCATCCCAAACTGTGAAGAGGCAGACACATTGAGAGAGATGCAGCTAAGTTTTTTTGTTTGTTTGTTTTTTTGTTTTTTTTAACCTGAAAGGGATGCTACTAAAGCATCATGCACTGCAATGATACACTGAGAGCCTTATCTATAACTGAAGCCATGTCCAGGAGAAGGGACCGGGCAGAACCTCATCCCAACCAACAGGAGGGCGATCCTCCCACTCCCCAGCCCCTCTGGCCTCGCTCCCTCATCTAAAGGGTGTGAACTCATGAAAACTCAACAGAGATCAGAACTTCAAGGAAATGGATTGGGCATGCGGCAGCCAGGGAAGGGAGTAAGAAGAATGGGGCATAAAACGTACCAGAGGAGACACACTTGTGAAGATTACAGCCTAAGACACAGGCCCACCGGAAGACTGAGGTTCAACCAGAAGATTATAGAACAGCCCCCCTCCCTTACACCTTCCTGCCACACCAGCAAAGCTCCAGGAGTGACCTAGCAATAGCTTTTAGCAGAAAGATCTGAAGTCTGGGAGGAAGAGTGCTTTGGGAAGTCCAAAGTCAAGAGGGTAAAACCACAATAAGAAAATGATAGGAACTTGGATCCTGTGGCACCTATAGTGATAGCAAACACTAAACACAGCCACCCTATAGCCAGACTGACATAAATCCTGCACTAAACGTCTGTTTATCTCAGTTCCCATTACCCAAATGAACATGGTCAAAGTTCAACGAAACAGTATCCGGGATGTGTGTCAATTATATCTCAATAAAACTTGGGGGTGGGAGGGCAGATGAAGAAAAATTAGAAGGCATGCCAAAAGGAAGAAATACAAATCAAACCAGTTGGAAGAGGAAAAGCAGACCGCAGAACCAGACTCAGTTATGACAGAGATGTTGGAATGATTAAACAAGGAATTAAAAATAACTAAGATGAATCTCTTAAGTCTGTTAAAGTCCCTAATGGAAAAAATAAACAACATGCAAAAAGAGATCAGTCATGTAAGTAAAGAATTGGAAGCTCTAAGAATCAAAAAGAGTGATCTTACATAAGAAGTGATCATGCCATTACCCTGCTTAAAATGAACAGTATAATGGTTTCCCATTGCTCTTGATGAGAAGTTAGATTACCTTAACACCATCCAACAGGTTCTGAAAGATCTGGCTCCTGCCTCCTGCTCTGGCCTCATCTTCCATGAAGCTCTAATCTGTCTTCCTGCCTTCCAGGCTTCTTTTCATTTCTCTTAAATGCTTTCCTTATGTCCCTGGCTTCCTGTGCATGCTATTTCCCCAGTCTAGCATTATCTTCCCTTGCCTGGTGACCGCTTTAACTTTCCCCCTTATTTCCTTAGCGAAGCCTAACTCAAATACCCAGTCTAGGTAGATCACTTGATTACAGTCCATCATAGACCTTGCCCAGTTGTGATGTTAGGTTACTTTGTGCTCTTTTAAAAAATATATATATTTTAACTTTTATCTTTTTGTGGCTTTGCTCACGTTCCATTCACAGCTCTACCATATGTAGCACAAAATGAGGACTAAATGTTTATGTGCATTATAAAAGAAGGAATAGATTTCTTGCAGGTATCCTAATGAAGTTAATGCTTATCAGTTGCAGATCATTGGAGACGTAGTTTCAGTAAATATGTATTAATTCATTTAGAAACTATTTGATGGCCTCCTACTCTCTGCTGAGCACCCTTTTACCTTTGGGGGAGAAGACAACGAACAAGGCTCTACTCCATGTAGTTCACTGGAAGGATACAGTCATGTAAACCAACAGAAAATTCAAGGACACAACGTGATGGAGGTAGCCATAGGACCAGGTCACAGGTGCCTTTAGGGGTGAAATCCTGCAGAATGCATCAGCGGAGTGTGCGCTCTGAAGTGCAGGAATCTTTGCACTCGTGTTCGTTGGTGTGTTCCCAGTGCCTGCAAAAATAACTGGCGTTGAGTAGGCACTCAGTAACGTACTTAGGGAAGGAATGATAGGTATTCTTAAAAAAGAGGGGGAAGGATCCTAGGTAGAGGAAATAATACGTTGCCTAGACTGACATATTGCTCAAACTGAGAAAACATTCATGTCACTGCAGCTTCAACTTCAAATATGAAAATGGCTTCCTTTAGGTCATAGGGGTCTTTCTCCGAGAAAAATGGCTTCAGGAAGAAAAGGATTGGGTAGAAGGATGTGAGTTTTAAATGTATTAAGTTCAGGATACATTAAGTTATAATCTTTCACAATATTGTACACACTAAAAGTGTCCTTTCAGACATCTTCTTCTAGATTATAGTTGAGGGTTTCTAAATTCTCACAAATTTAAATTTAGTGGAATTTGAGTTCATTAGGCTTTATGACAAGATATGTTATCTAAGTTCTCATTTCTGCACCTAACACAAAATTTCAGTGTTTTTATCCTTCAGATGTAGGACAGTCACGAGTTAAAATTGCAACCTTAAAAATAAAATAAGTGCATTTATTACTCTATTTGTAAGTGCTAAAAAAAAAAAACAAATCTAGCACTTTTGTTTTCAGAATGTCTGGTTTTGTTTTTTTTTTTTTTCTGCCATTTCTGCCAGTAACCAGCAGGTGGTGTCACACAATTTCACATTTGTGTCCTATTGCGGTTGTGCCGTTTGGTTTCCAAGACTTCCACCCCACACCCCAACCACAGACACTCACACACAACATCTGATGGGGATGAAAGTCTAAAGGAGGACTGTATCTTATCATATCGTATCGTATCGTATCGTATTGTATCGTATCGTATTGTATCGTATCGTATATATCGTATCGTATCGTATCGTATCGTATCGTATCGTATCGATTTTGCTTCATTTCATCTTGTTTCATTTCATTTCATTTCATTTCATTTCATTTCATTTCTCTGATTTAAATCTATCTTGACTTTGCTTTCAGGGTAATATTTTTCTGCACATGCACTGAGGCACCTTTTTATAATAGAGACACCGGTTCACATGTAGTAACTCTTTGGTCACTGTATCAACATTATGGGAAAACACTATTCATAATCTTCACTTCACAAATGAGGATACTGTGGAACAAAGGGGCTGGGGAATGTCCCCCAAGGTCACAAGATTAAGATTTAGGCATCTGGCTGTGGAGCTCACAGTGTCAGTCTCTGTTCTGAAATCACCACCCCCCCCCCCGACCCCCCGATTTGATTTTATACTCTCAGCACATATTTGCAGCCAACACTTGGTGTTCCTTTACTTTGATGCTATTTGTTCAGCTCCTGAGTTCAGGTCTCGGCACTTATACCTTACATAAGAAATGTTAACATAGAATGAAACCAGAATATCAAAGAACTGTAAGTCAGATATTGTCTGTGTGTGGGGAATGATGACACATTTCACATATATGCATCGAATTTTAGTGCTAAAACACTGTAAGTTGTTTGCCTTTTGTTTTACTGAGAAAGAAACTTAGGCCTCCTAAGGAAGCATTGAGTTATGGTAGTCACACAGAGGAGATAAAGAAAGAGACAGTCTGGTAAAAAAAAATGTGGGAACATTCATTTTTGGAGGCCCTAGTAGGTATAGAATAATGCCCATTGTTGGCAGACAGGCATGTGGAAGGTCTGAGCTTACCAAGTAAGTGCACCTCTTTTTTAAATGCCAGATCTTCGGGGCGCCTGGGTGGCGCAGTCGGTTAAGCGTCCGACTTCAGCCAGGTCACGATTTCGCGGTCCGTGAGTTCCAGCCCCGCGTCGGGCTCTGGGCTGATGGCTCAGAGCCTGGAGCCTGCTTCCGGTTCTGTGTCTCCCTCTCTCTCTGCCCCTCCCCCGTTCATGCTCTGTCTCTCTCTGTCTCAAAAATGAATAAAACATTAAAAAAAAAAATTTAAATGCCAGATCTTCTATTTATAGTGTCATGGGAACAGGCGAGGCTGAACTAGCAGGCAGGAAAGCTAGCATATGAGAACCACACCTTCCAGTGAAAAGAAAAAAAGGGGAAGGGGGGAAAGGTAGAAACTCATAGTCAGTGTTACCAATTTTATTGTCAAGTTTACACAGTCAGATTAAAGAAAAAAATTAGATATAGGGAAGATTTGAATATGGTGAAAAATAACCTCATAGTAGACTCATTGAATTGCCAGAATGTTTTAGGAGTTTGAATGACTAGACCCAGATCTAATTTTAAACTAGCAGTGTAGAATTAGAATCATAGTTAAATTTGTGGTTTGCCATAATTTGAACTTTGCATTTTTTGATTAATCTACTTTAAATTAGTCAACATTCATGTAATGATCAATCATTCCCAGAAATTCACACTTGAATTATAAATGATAAATGTCATCAGGTATCCCTTCTTTAAATTAAAAATCTTGGGGCGCCTGGGTGGCGCAGTCGGTTAAGCGTCCGACTTCAGCCAGGTCACAATCTCGCGGTCCGTGAGTTTGAGCCCCGCGTCAGGCTCTGGGCTGATGGCTCAGAGCCTGGAGCCTGTTTCCGATTCTGTGTCTCCCTCTCTCTCTGCCCCTCCCCGTTCATGCTCTGTCTCTCTCTGTCCCAAAAATAAATAAACGTTGAAAAAAAAAATTAAAAAAAAAAAATTAAAAATCTTGTATTTTTTTTGTCTTATCGCAAAAACAAAGCAAGTTCACTGCAAGAAAAAAGGAAAAAATAAAAAAATGAATTGCCTCCAATGTTAATTCCCCAAGTAACTAATATTACCATCTTAGATTATATCCTTACAGATTGTATTCTTTCATGCTTGTCTAGTAAAATACCAAAGAAATGAAACAACAAAAAATCAGTCACAAGTCCATTTTCTATTTTATCCATCCAGACCACATAACACTTTCTTCCCCAAAGTGGTAACTGAAGTGTCCTTTTTCATTTTATTTTCTATTTACTAAGCTCATACAGGTATATCTATATTGATACACATATCCAAGTGCATATATTTTCATGAAAATTGAATCATGAACTATTTTTAAGCAAAATGTACGGTAGATACATTTGCAATGAATTAACAGCCCTGCTTTACTCTTTGTAATATTGTTGTGCTATTACTAGTGTAGGTAATCAACGATTTATTAAACTACTTCCCAATCAATGAATATGCCAATGGTTGCCACCTTTTTACTTTTACAAGGTGTGTTCATGTGAAGAGCCTTGTGTATCATATATCGCTTTATATTTTCCTACTGTCATTTCAGTAAGAGACATTTCTAATAGCAGTAGTGACAACAAAAAAGAATTAAAGTAGCTGACATTTCCTGCACACTTATGATGTGCCAGATTTTATGCCAAATTCATACTAAACCGTCACAGCGTACCTCTAAAGAAGGTAGAGTTTATAATTCTATTTTGTATTTGAAGAAAGTAATAGTTGAGGAGCTTGCTGTAAGTCACAGAAAAACAGCGAGTATTGGAGCCAGGATTCAAACCCAGGCCATGTGACTGGGAGGCCATCGGAGGACATAACAGTACAGTTCACCGGTATTTTATACTGCCCTGCCCCATCTAGAAGAATTGCTGGGGATCAGGGTAGATACCAGCAAAAATGGTGGAGTACGAAATTCCAAATAAAAGCCTCCTGGTATTAGGGTGAGGAAATGGGGCTCATTCAGAAAGTATTATCAGCACTTTATGGTGCCTCCCTGGAAGACATTTGCAAAAAGCTTGTCTTTGTATGTTACCTGACTCAGAATTCTCCTGGTGCAAAAGTTGCTACCGGGGAGATGTCACTGAAAGTATTTATAGGCAGATGTTTTAGTTGCTTCTGCCTGAGGTGACGGATAACATTTGGGACAAACAATGGTCTAACCAAAGAGTTTGAGAGGAAGAGCTAAGGAAGAATTGTACAAAAGTAGTTTCAAAAGCACTGACATGTATTTTGGAATCTAAAAGTCCACGTGTATGCACAGAGCTTTGTGAACACTCAATAAAGACCCGAGACAGTCGGTTAAGCGTCCGACTTCGGCTCAGGTCATGATCTCACGGTCCGTGCGTTCAAGCCCAGTGTCGGGCTCTGTGCTGACAGCTCGGAGCCTGGAGCCTGCTTCCGATTCTGTGTCTCCCTCTCTCTCTGACCCTCCCCCGTTCATGCTCTGTCTCTCTCTGTCTCAAAAATAAATAAACATAAAAAAAAAAAAGACCCGAGAAAGCCCTAAACTTTCACCTCTTGAGGCCCTACAGAAGCAGAAGGTGTATGTATGCTAAAGCAGGGTTGTAAACTACCTGGCTAAAAGTTGAAGACATATCCCAACCTGCACACAGAGCCACTTGGCAAAGACTGAGGAAATTTTTTGTTCCAGGTATTTAAGGAAAACTGTCTAATCATCAGATAGCCACTATGCTAAAACAAACAAACAAAATCCCAAAGAACTCAGTGGCCCCAAACAAAAAGAATCAGACTTTACAGATTAAGTTAAGAAAAGTCACTAGGGGTGCCTGGGTGGCTCAGTCGGTTGAGCGTACAACTCTTTATTTCGGCTCAGGTCATGATCTCGCGGTTCACAAGTTGAAGTCCTGCATCTGGCTCTGCCCTGACAGCTCAGAGCCTAGAGCCTGCTTCGGATTCTGTGTCTCCCTCTCTCTCTGCCCCTCCCCCTCTTGTACTCTGTCTCTCTCTCAAAAATAAATAAAACGTTAAAAATATTAAAATAGTAAAAATAAAATACCTATAAATACATTTAAATAAAAAAAATTTAATGCTTATTTTTGAGAGAGGGAGAGACAGAGTGTGAGTGGGGGAGGGGCAGAGAGAGGGAGACACAGAATCCAAAGCAGGCTCCAGGCTCTGAGCTGTCAGCACAGAGCCCAATGCAGGGATTGAACCCACGAACCACAAGATCATGACCTGAGATGAAGTTGGATGCTTAACCGACTGATCCACCCAGGCGTCCCTAAATCTTTATGACCTTGAATTAGGTAACAATTTCTTAGGTATGACACCAATTTGTAATCCCTATTCAGAAAGGATGCCCATTGCCGACATTCTCTTCAACACTAGCGTGGTATAAATCTTTTGAAGTTTGCTAACATTTTGGTGACTATATTGTTTTAAAAAGGCATCTTGGGGCGCCTGGGTGGCTCAGTCAGTTAAGCATCCAGCTTCGGCTCAGGTCATGATCTCACAGTTCGTGGGTTCGAGCCCCGCGTCGGGCTCTGTGCTGATCACTTGCTCAGAGCCTGGAGCCTGCTTCAGATTCTGTGTCTCCTTCTCTCTCTGCCCCTCCCCCGCTCACACTTTGTCTCACTCTGTTTCTCAAAAATAAATAAATGTAAAAAAAAAAAAGAAAAATAAAAAAGCATCTCATTATTACTTTGTTTATATTTCCTTAACTGCTAAGGAAGTTAAATATATTTTCCTATATTGATTTGTCATTTGCATTGCTATATTTTGCATGTGTGTGTGTACGTGTGTGCGCATGCATGCGTTTGTGCAAGCACATGCGTTGGGGAAGATGTGGTTTTGCTTGTGGATATGTGGGGTTTTATCTGTCTTGTTTTCTGTTTAAGTATTCTCCTGTACCCAGTTCTCAAAAGAATACGTCTTCACAGTCGTCTAAAACCTTGCACTTTGAGACATGAAAGGGCAGTGCGTTTCTGTAAATGTGTTTTTTAATATTGACTTAGTAGTAGGTGAAGTAAATTTACTTTTCTACCTTTTATTCCTGCTACTACCATCATATTCCTAGATGCATTCACTCATGATGAAAGACTCACTGCTATTTTGAATTCCTAACTCTATTGCAGATGAGAAGAAAAAGCTGCTTTATTTATCCTCAGGGAAAGCAAAAAATACAATAGTATACAAGTTTAACATATGAATGAACATTTCTTTAACATTTTAACTCTTTTAATTTAATGTGTCCCCTATGTACAAAATTAAGCTTCTATTGGATCTCTGATAAAACAGGTAATTGCAGACATTTGACTGCTGATGTTACAGCTTACCTCCTGAGTTACTGCTTTCTTTTTACTTAATCATTATGACTTCCCTGACTACTGGCAGAAAAGCTCTGCAGTGAAAGGAACTAAATTATTTTTTAAATGAACAGAGTACAAAATATTCCTTAAAATGTAGTGATTTGCATTTTATAAGATTTAGGGTTTAGTTGCTTGTTTTATTTTCTATAGATTCTAAGCTTCGTTATGAAAGAAATTATGTCCTCATGACGCTAAGCGATCCAGAATTAATTTCATATTTAGGTAGCTATACTTAGAATGAAGAACTTCTTAATCATAGTTCCATTGTGATCACTGGTGTGGATGATTGGTCCATTGCTTAGCGTGTTTTAAATAAACGATGAATAAATGCATGTGAGGCTTTGTGTGGGATTTTTTAAAAATAATGTTAATGCATGATGGATCAATTTAAAGTACCTACTTTCCTCATAGGAAATTCTACTTCAGTGATCACCACCTTTGTACCCTTAACAGTATTCAAAAGAGAAAAAGGAGATTCATAGCAACAAAAATGAAAACTTAAAGCATTTCAGAGTTATTACTTCAAGAATTATAACAGCCATTTGTGATAATTAACTTTGCTCTGTTCTTCCAGTTTTTTTTTTTTAAGTGGATACAGTGGCAGTGAAAGTAACTTTGAAAAAAGAATATTTCCAATGCTGTCTTGTATCTGTTGATGTTTTTGGTTCCTGTCTTTCTGCAGGAGTCACAACTGTTCTAACAATGACAACTCTAAGCATCAGTGCTCGGAACTCCCTCCCCAAAGTGGCTTATGCAACCGCCATGGACTGGTTTATTGCTGTTTGTTATGCATTTGTGTTCTCTGCCCTAATTGAATTTGCAACTGTTAACTACTTCACCAAAAGAGGATGGGCTTGGGATGGGAAGAGTGTAGTCAATGACAAGGTAAGTGAGAATCCCCTAACAGATTTAGTTTATAACAGACATGTTCCTAAAAATTGACATTAAAAACATTCAAATGTAAATTTGTGTGTGTGTGTGTGTGTGTGTGTGTGTGTGTGTGTGTGTGAATCATATTTTTTTTAAAGTATGCTTTTGCCTGAAATCCTTTAGGAGTGCTTGTTAGAGTATGACTTCTGTTGAAACCACTCCCTAGCATCTGCTGAGCTCTGACTGTGTGTCAGGCACTGTGCTAAGTTGTTTACATATGTTCTATCACGTAATCTTTACAACTTTATGACTAGTGTCTCTTTTTAATTCTCATTTTTCTGATGAAGGAGCTAAGGCTTAGTGAAGTCATTTACTTGCCCAAGCTCACACAACAAGTTAGTAGCTATATGTGATGGCAGATCTGACCATGAAGTTCATGCTCTTAAATACCACACTGCTTTATAATAAAGAGATTTGAAAAGAAAGTGGACTTTAATTTACCTGTTGTAGAATCTCAGGCTCTATCAGCAGTTGAGTTACCTTCACCTACCCTCATCGCTGTTGCTTGGATAGAAAGGTTCAAGCGACATTGTTATCTCTTCCATGTTGTATGGAACAAGTACTTAGGTGCTGGAATGCTCAGAAAGTTTAAGTTGCTCATGTAGTCTATCAGACTCATTTGTTTTTAAGATTAATTTCTTTGGGAATTGTTGGTGTCCATTTTTAGGTTTCAAGTACTGAAGCTAGTGGAAGTTTTGAGCATTAATGTAACATCTGTTCCCTTTCTTATTTAATGGATTATTATTCATCTGCATTAAGAGGAAGCTTTGGCTGTATCACAGTGAGATATAAAGTATTCTTAATAGTTAAGTTCTACTTGGAAGGCTCCTTTTTAACAATATATCTATTAAAATGCTTCTTCCATTAAATTTGGAATAACATACTTGGTGATTTTACTTCTTTGTCAGTTATTTAAATATAATTTTTTCTCATTTCTAGAACCATATTGCAGTTTAAGCATACAAATGATTGATGTTATAATTTAAAAGTCTTGTTCTTTTTCCTAATGTTGTAAACTGTAAGTTTTAATAAGTGCTGGTTTATTTCATTTTATAAGCAACGTTTTGCATACTAACAGCCACTGAGTAAATATTAAAGGGAATCCAATTAGCTTTCTATGCTTAACTTCTAGGTTATTTCAGCATTTCCATTACATTTTATTATTGATTTATGTTTTCATTTTCCATATAATGTACTGCTTTTTCATTGCTATCTATGCAGTTACTTCTTTTTAGTTATATTAGTTACACATGCGCTTTCATACTAACTTTTTTTGAAGGTGAAATGCCAGATGTATTTATAAATGCCAGACATGTTTATAAATATGTCACAAAAGATAAATAGTGGTTTGTGGTAAATTGTCCATATAGATATTCATTGGTATATCACTTTTTAATGCTATGAGGGTGCCAATCAAACTGACATTGTGATTTGGCATATCAAATTGACATTGTGATTTGGCATATCAAATAAAATATCTTCTCCCTGTACTTGGAAAATAAAAGTACCTATAAATGCAAAAAACCCATTCATGATGATGCATTCTAAAAGCAATTACCTAGTACTGAGGAATGCTGGAATTAAGTCAAACCACATATCAAATCACACAGAGCAAAGATAAATCCAGGACAAAATCATTGATGTTCTGATCTCATCTGCAAGAAAACAGCTAACAAATGTTATATTGTTTCAGTTCTAAGTGGTTGGAATTCAGTGGTTAATTTGAAGGGAACATTGTATCAGGCACGTTGCTTGTTCTTACTTTTCCATAGCTAGGCCCTTGAGAATTTTTTGTTGAATAAAGAATCTAAGAGTTTCTTTTATGAAGTCTGCACATGTAACACCAAGGAAAAACTTCATTGCCTTCACGGAAAGAATGTTCAGTCTTTACAATGGTGAATTTATCAGTGGGTACTCAACCCAATTTCATGATTCAAATGAATTTTGGGAGGTGCTCCCTAAACTTCGCTTGGAAATAACCACATTCTTAGGACTGAAAGGAAATCGAGTGCCCCAAACTAGCACATCTGCCTGAAAAAATATTTCAGTGCAGTCTACTTTCAGGCTTCTCTGCTTTAGTTTTCCTTAAGAAGAAATTTTTTTAAGTGGAAAATGATAATTTGCTTGAATTATAGAATTTTTGTCCACTGCCCATATTGGTGTCCTTCCAGTTTTATCAGACTGGAAAAAGTCCTCAGCTTTTGAAGTTGGTATCATAAGTCAATGCAGTTCAATCATCTGTCAATAGAAAGAGCACATGAAAAGTTCTTAAACATTTGTAAACTGGCAAGTACTAATTTGCATCATAAGAATAATAATGACTCAAAGATGCATACCACTAGCGTATGTTTGAAAAAGGAAATACACATTTAACATACAATTTGTATGTAGATTGCACTCTGTTGATCTTGAAAGTTAGTTTTTGCAAATACATAAATCCACTCCATTCATATTCAAGCTACATTTGAGCCCTCTGTTAGAAGATGTAGCCTACCTACTGTGCTCTGTGATCTTGGACAAGATGTTTTACTACTTTTAGCCTCAGGTGTGACACTAGATTACAAAACTTTTCACTCTAAAAGCATAGTGCTGGATCAAATGTTCCATCTCCAGTTGTTATTCCTTTCCATATACAGAAAGTATCTTATTATGAAATTCCCCAAGTTCTTCTGGAAGCTTCCCTCACAACCAACATTCTTCCACTTGCCCAAGACTAATTCTTCCACTGCAGCTCTCAATCTCTTTCTCTCTTGTTCTTTTCTCAGCCTTGAAGCATCAGTTATTGTTTTCTCATTTCATCAAGGCCATCTTCTCCTTTCCAGCTGCCTCCTTCCTTTCAGTAAGGAGTATGCTTACTCTGTTTCATTTACCTTGGAGGCAAGAACTCTCTCTAGGTCCTATGTCACCCATTCCCCCATCTTCAGATTTTACCATCTTCTTGTCCAATTCAAGCTTTTTGAAAGCCGTGCTACGATGTCTGTGTTCTCACTTTCAATTTAATTCCCAGCCCACTGTAATCTGATTTCCTTTTCATGTGTTGTCCTGTAACTGACGAACACCAATAACCTCCACGTTTTCAGATCAGATAATAATTTTTCATTTTCCTCAAGGGATCCCCATTCAACCCATTGAATATTGTTGGGCTTCAGAACTCCATTCAGGTGCAAGTCAGCAGCATTTCTTTACAAGAAGCCTTCGAAGAGCAACTTCCTGCCCTCAAATCCTGGCCTGGCAGCTGCCTTTATTCATTCTATTCTGAGAGTCCCTGCCCGAGTTCACAGTAGATCCTGTCTCCCTAACATCTGCTCTTGTTTACCCCCAAAGACAGTCATTTGGCTTTATTTTATTGTTTTTGGTTTTACTATTCACTATGTGATTCTCACTTTAAGGGTTTTATAGATAGTATTTGTGGGAATGTCTACAACACTAAACAGTGTCCACCCATTTACTGTCCCCATTTACTCGTCCTGAGAACAAATGTCAATCTTCAGGAAATTTCTGAACCCTGCACCCCCGAAATGATTCAGTCCCATTTAAGTGTGTCTAGCACCCTGATTTTTTACATTAAATCCTTTATTACAGTTTGTAATTGTATATAATGCCTCATCTCCTTCACTGATCATTATAACATGTCCATGTTTATTTCAGTAAATCATTCACTGTTGGCCTTTTGCACTGGGTCTTGTGTGTATTAGTTGCTCAGTAAATATGGTCTGAATGAATAAAGTACAGCCCAATCAAATCTACAGCTCATGCTTTTATAGTGTCTATAACTGTACCCCATACCTTTCTTTTAAGTTCTAGGATCATATATCCATCCTATTCCCTAGGCATTTCTATATGACTCTACTATCTCAATCTTTACATATCTTTTTTTAAATAAAAATACAACAAACAAAGATAAAAGCTTCTAAATTGATTTTGTATATTTCCCCTGCCCACATTTCCTTTTTTAAATCTCTGGCAAAACCTAATCTCACATACCAACAATTTGGAAATACCCCTTAACATCTAACCTGTCATCACATGGTGCCTATTTTCTTGTCCTTGTCACGGACTATGCCCTTGCTCAGTGTTCTCTGAGAACACTGTCTCTAATCATGTCTCCCTCCAGTCCATCCTCTACATTAGTGCTAGGGTCATTATTCAGCTCTTGAGTGAACTGTTGAAATCTTAATGCTAATTATTGAACTCTTTAATGAATTCTTCAAGTTGGTCAGCTGATATCGTCCAAGTACATAACTTTCTCATAAGTTTGTTTCACATGTTGAGTTACTTGTTGTTTTACAGATGTCTATATTTTAGCAAGAGCGTTTGCTCAAGTTATTACTATTATTATTCATTGTGCATTACCACCATGTGCCTAGGAATATCTCTGTGTTAGAAATGAGAAACTGCAGGGACATGTGGGTGGCTCAGTTGGTTAAGCATCCGACTCTTGCTTTTGGCTTCAGTCATTATCTCACTGATTCCTGAATTTCAGCCCCAGGTCGACTCTGTGCTGATGGAGCAGAGCCTGCTTGGGATTCTCCTTACGTCTGTTTCTGTCCTTCCCCCACTCATGCTCTATCCCTCTCTCAAATAAACAAACAAATAAATAAATAAAAACCTTAAGAAAAAAAAAAAGAAATGAGAAACCATAGATTTGTTCCCATAAAGTTACTTACTCAGGATCGCATCGAATAAGTGGTACATCCAAGATCGAACACAGATCTGAAGTCCATGCTTGTGTTCTTCCTCTAGCCATTAAACCATCCCCCAATATCCATGCTGCTACACATCTCCATGACATTAGATTCCTCTTACCAAAATGCCCCCTCCTTCCTTCTGTAACTGATGAATTCCTACTTTTTTCTTCATATCCACCTGATTTTACTTAACACTGAAACTTTCTAAGTGAATCCAGTTACTGCCCTCTATCATCTTTCTGCAGTACCTGACACAAATTCATTTTACGTGACCTTAGTAAATTATACTTTTATCATAAATTTGTGTTTCTAACAGTAGGTTACATGATCTAAGAAGATAGTAGTATTGTCACACTCATCATTTTCTCTGCTATAACCTGGAATAATAGCACATAATTTATTTGAATTAAATTTAAAAAATAAATAACTCTAATCTCTTGAGACTGATTCCATTTTTAAATCTGAGTCAGTGGTTCTACACTGGCCAAGAAAAGCATATTCTCTGGAAACACATCATATATTAAATTACTTAAAACACAGACTTAGTTGAGGCACCTGGGTGGCTCGGTCGGTTAAGTGACCGACTTTAGCTCAGGTCATGATCTCACAGTGCATGGATTCGAGCCCCGTGTCGGGCTCTGTGCTGACAGTTCAGAGCCTGGAGCCTGCTTCTGATTCTATGTTTCCTTCTCTGTCTGCCCTTTACCAGATCCAATTCTGTCTCTCTTTCTCTCTCAAAAATAAATAAACACTAAAAAATTAAAAAAAAAAAAAGATTTAGCAACATAGTATGCAAACTAACATGAAATGTGCCATTGTTTTGTGATTCACTCCATGCAATCCATAGAAAACATCACATTTCAAGTGTTTTCTTCATTTATTTGCATTTTTCAACATCCTGCCTTGTTCCAAAAGCATTTCAGGCAGTTTACCAAAAGAATGCATGCACTTAACTATTGTAAAATAAAATATAAATAGAAGTAAGATATCAGGATGAAGGAAAATACAATGCAAATGTGTCCACCGTTTGGGCCAGAACATTAGCTATAGTCCATAGCTAGAGGAGTTGAGCTTTAAATTCTGAGCTTCTTGGCTGCCAAAGTAAACCATGGGGTGGGGGGCGGGAGTTACTCTTATTTGTAATCAAAAAATGGAAGCATAGATTTTCTTAGAGAAAATATTTTCCTACATTGAATTCTTTAAAACAATATCATATGCGTTTTATATTAGGGAAAGCTGGGTACTATTGAAAGTAATGTCAACATTTTCCCAATAAACTCAGTAATGAATTTCATATTGATGTCTCTTGTAGTCCCCTTCAATAAAAGCTGAAGGCATTACATTAACATACAACTCAGTGAAGGCAATTCTTCAAGGAGCTAAGCTAATATGGTCCAAGTATATAGCTTTCTCATGGCCCAATTTAATCCAAGGAAAGACTTTAGAGTACTTAGAGAAGTGGATGGACTGTATAACCTTCAAACAATCTTCTGTAAGTATCACTTTTCTCAGTCAGGATGGTTAGCAGACAGTTAACAATAGCATTATCTGACCCAGGAGCATGTTGTTGCTTTACAAGAAATGGGCTGGCTAGTAGCCACAATGACTGTAAAAAAAACAACATGGTATATAGAAAGAGCATAGATTTGCCACTCTGGCAACCTTGGGTTTTTTCCAAAGTCTGTCTTATCTAGTGTTACATTTATGAGCGCTCCCTTTCCTTATTCTAAGGACAGTATCTGTGATTCTTTCCAATTCTGCAACCATGTGATTATTATTTTTATTCATATCCCAGGTCACTATGCTAACAGATGTCTATGTTTTAGCAAGAGCATTTGCTCAAGTTATTCACACGTTATTTTATCTATTACTCTAAGGAAGCTGAAACTGGTTTGCCCCATGGTGTAAGACATTTTGATTTCTACAATCAAGAATTTTCCAGACTTGAAATTTTACATGTGTTCAGACATTCTAATGAAGTAATAAACTCAGAATATTCTGAATCCTATAAAACATTGTTTAAAAAATAGAAAATGTAATTAGTATGTGCTGTATTTACTTTTCATTCCACTTCAGCTACAGCATCAACAAATTCTATAGTAGCGTATTTTCCTCTTTTTCCCCAATTAATGTGTAAAAACACATAACCTATTGATTTTGTGATTAGCCATATTTTCCCCTTCCCACTTAATATGAGTCTCAATTACAAGCAAAACAACTTCCACAAACATGTGGAATGGTAAAATTGTGGACTTTCAGGATAATTACATAATAGAATTATAGAACAGACTATGGGAATCTAAATTTTATGAATCTCATAAATACTATACTCTACAAAATAACTTTATATGTTTGTATACACCGTATACTTTCTAAATATATATTATTTGTCCCAGTGATCATTCTAGTACATGTCATTCATGATAAAGCAAACATTTTTGAGCCTCTTCTGTGCCAGGAACTATGCTAGCAGCTCGGCACTGCACAGTCTGTGCTCTCAAGGAGCTTACAGTCAAGTGGAAGAAAAAAGATAAGTGAAAGAAGTGTACATGCCACTATAGAGACAAACACTAGGGTGTCGTGGAAGCCCATGGAAAGAGTAATGATTGCAGTAAGAAGTAATGTTTCAATACATGTGATTTTGAGCTGAGTTTGTATAAAATGGATCTAACTAGGGGAACAGCATGGGTTGGTAATCAGTTCCTGGCTCAATTGTGGTATCATTCACAGGTTAGGGAATAAAGGAGAGTGTATAGAATTAGGTTGGGAGTGAAAGTAACCTGTAATCATTTCTGGATATTTTGCGTTTTGATTACCTATGGAATATGTAGATAGAGAAGTCTAATGAAACATAATGGGTGATAATTCTGGTGAGAGGTATTAGGTCAGTCATCTGCATATTGGTAACAGAGCCATTCAAGAGTCACTTAAAATTAATAGAAAATAGCAGTGGGTAGAAGTTAGCAGTGAATACGGCAAGGTGATATCTTCTGTAATGGCCTAGCGTACTAATATTTTTTAGTACTATCAATAGTAGATCTATGAATTACAAAGAATAGTAATAGAATATATTATGGGGACTTAATCTGTATACTCTCCTTTAGCAGATCTAAGAATTGTAAGTCAGCTATCAATTCAATAGTATTTTTTCTCTATATACGTGATTTTGATTTTAAATAGATAGGAGCAATTTGCTTTACTGTATATTTGTGATAATTACTTTCAAATGGACTGAGGGGAGTTATTTTATAACTTTGTAAGACTTTGTAAGATCTACGCCAGAAAGGCTTCACTGGGCTATGGCTAAGAATTGAGAAGTTTTAGTACCATGGGAGTGCCCTGCGCTTCGTTCAGTGAATTGGTAAGAAATTACAAGTGCCAACCACTGGGTTTTGACTAAACATAGTACTCAGGACTCTTGCACTTTTGCTTGCTATTGGTTCTGAAAATAATCAAGTTTCCAAGTTCCTAGAGAGTATTTTGAAGCCAAGCCATCATCTTGTCAGGTACTAAGCTTGCCTCCGAAGTTCATACTTATATTCAGAAATTGAAGCCATTCTTTGAACAATGAAGAAAAAATAAGATGAAATTTTATTCTTAGTAGTTAAGTCAATAAAAGTTACAAATACACATTAAAATTATTTTTAACACTGCTTATGATAATATCCACAGTATTGGGATGGAAAAAAAACCCCAGCAACATACAAAAATATTTGAGGGTGTTATTTGGCTGGTACATTCTGGCACAGCCCTTCTGGGTATTTACAGCCAGTGTTTGTTCAGGTTGACCAGAGTATCTGTTTTGTTTTGTTAGTGCCCCTGCTTCAGAGTTTGTTAAATAATTTAGCATCACCTGTGGGTTTGTATACAGTTGAAGGGTATTAAGTCAGCCAGGAAGGGTGCTGGTGAGAGTACAAAGTCTATCTGTAAACGCTTCTTGCAACAAAGGACATTTACATTTATGTTTCTTTGTCAAAATGTCTAAACCTTGCACCATAAATCCTGACCTAACTTAAATGTCCCTCTTCCAAGATACCTTTTTTGGGTTCCTCCATGCAATGTTTATGTCTTCTTTCAAAGATATAAAATGGATCTTGTAAGCCAGTAATCAAGATTTTGTAACTGAGTTATACCCATTCCTACTCTCCGCTAAGAGACTGTGCTTTTCAATGTGGTTTGAGTATTCACTTGCGCACTTAATTCTCACAGTGGTTCATTATGGCTTTGGTATAATTATCTCCCTGTTTCCAAACTAGAAGCTGAAGCAGGTAGAGGTTAAAGAATATTCTCATGGTCAGTCCAAATTCTCTATAAGTGCCATTTGAGATTACTTTAAATGATATCTAGGTATATTCGAAATAATGATAATATAAACCCTGTATGTTACATACTTTATGGTTTAAAGGGTCTTTTTAGAAGATTGACCTAGTGATATAAACTAGGAATTTAGGAAAGAGTGTACTCCCAAGTTTCAAACACCTTCTCCAAAGAGTAATATCACATAGTATGATATTTAAAGCAGAGGTTTAAAGTCACACACATGGGAGTTTTTGTGCTTTTTCAGCCACTTAACAGACAGGAGACCTGGTTATATCACGAAACCTCTTTAGCCTCTAGTTTGAAATTTGTAACATGGGGTTAAGTATCGAACTTACCTCCTACTCAGTAGTGATGTTTTTTACAAATAATACTGTTAGTCTTAACCCTCCACCTGACACATCCTAGTGTTCAGCACGTGTTACCATCTCACTGTCAGTTACATACTTGGAAATTCCCCTGCATTTGTAACATGGGAACTTTGTGTGCCATTGCAGAAGAAAAGCTGTTTTATAGCTTTCATAGTGGTAGACCCTCAACCCCTTTCCTTTTATAATCCAGCCACATCTGGAAGAATGCCTTATCAGCTAGGGAAAGAGAGGAGGGAGAAACCTGATGTCAGTAAAGGACAGGAAAACCAGGCCCGTTTTTAGATCTTCTGGGCTCCCTGAGGACCTTTCTTATCTCATTTTACCTGAACATTTTGAGAATTCTTTAAAAAAATTTTTTTAATGTTTATTTATGAGAGAGAGAGAGAGAACATGAGGAGGGAGGGGCAGAGAGAGAGGGAGACACAGAATCTGAATCAGGCTCCAGGCTCCAAGCTATCAGCACAGAACCTGATGCGGGGCTCGAACCCACGAACCGCAAGACCATGACCTGAGCCAAAGTCAGACACTTAACTGACTGAGCCACCCAGGCGCCCCGAACATTTTGAGAATTCTTAATTGAAAATAATTGATATTGGAAATTCTGTTCTAGGCCAATTCGTCCTCTAAATCTGTTGATTTACACTCTTCACTATTTTGGATAATTCATAGCTGGCTCAATTTTGTTTGCATTTAGATAACTAAGAAGACATTTATGTTAGATAGAAATGCAGATAAATGTTATTTATGTTTCCAGGTTCATTAATTCAGCTGCATATTATGTACCTACCAGGTAGAAGGCACCATTCTAAGTGTAAGTTTATAATGGTAAACAAGACAGACGTAGCACCAGCCTTTATTGAACTTAGATTCTAATGAGAAAAGAAGACGTCAATCAAATAATCACACTAGAAAGAATTTATACATTTTGAAAAATGCCACGATGGAAGTAAACTGAGTGCTGTGAAGCATGCATATGGGCAAAAAGACTGTGCTGCATAGAGTGGCTGGGAAGGTCTTTTTGAGGTCAAAGACTAAACCAAGACCCAAGTATGAGAGGGGATTGATAACAGGAAATGCAGGATGGAGAGAGGCAATTCAAGTAAGGAAGTGGCATGGCCAAAGGTACCAAACAAGGAAATATTCTGAAAACTGAAGTTATTTCCTGGGACTGGTATATAACAGAGAAAAGAAGCCATGGTAAGAGGTATTGATTTTATTCTCAGGACCTTGAGAGTGTATTTAAGGGATTTAAGCTGAGGAGTGACGTGATCCCATTTGTGTCTTGAAAAAAATCCCTGTGACTACAGTGTGTCTAATGATTGGACAAGGTCAAGCCAAGCTGGGAGAGCACAAAACATTTAATTTGGTCCAGGCAGGAGATAATTGTGAGCCAGATTAGAGTGGGTGGGAACTGAACTGGGGATTATGAGGAGAAACAGCTTGTGGTTGAGCTAGGCAAAAAGCAGAATTTGTATTTTATCTTTGTCCTATGTTTTTAGTATTTATTTCACTGCCACCCGTATATAGTTAGTTTACCACCATATGAATAAAGCATTTGACACCAGGGAGAGAAATACTGTTATCTAGTTCAAGAAGATAAATTTCTTTGTTCAGAAATTGAGGTCATATGTTGTAGATGATCATTTCTCTGGTTAAAATATCTCTACATTCCATTTATTCATTCACTCATTCATTCAAAAATATTTGAATAACTACTTGTAAGAGTCAAAATGTTGCATCGTTTATTACATTTATGGTTTTGATTGTTTTCCATGTAAACAACAACAAAAAAAAACATGGTTCTCCAGGTAAATGGTATCATTGATTTTTACACTGGGGATTTCCTCATGGTTTTAGGACTCCTTTTATTTATTTTCCTAAATTTCATCTTTCTAATTGATAATGATATTTTTATCAAGATGCTTTTCTGCAGAATTTGAACTGGAGTTTGGAAAATGTTAAGTGGCAGGCTCAACCCACATTCTGTTAATTCTTGTATTTTTCAATAGAAAAAAGAAAAAGCCTCTGTCATGATACAGAACAATGCTTACGCCGTGGCTGTTGCCAATTACGCCCCGAATCTTTCAAAAGACCCAGTTCTCTCCACCATCTCCAAGAGTGCAACCACACCAGAACCCAACAAGAAGCCGGAAAACAAGCCAGCAGAAGCCAAGAAAACCTTCAACAGTGTTAGCAAAATTGACAGAATGTCTAGAATAGTTTTCCCAGTTTTGTTTGGTACATTTAATTTAGTTTACTGGGCTACGTATTTAAACAGAGAACCTGTATTAGGGGTCAGTCCTTGAATGTAGACACAGGTGATCTTTGGGATGTATAGGAACATATAACTTTGTTTGTTTTGCTATGTACAGTCTGACTAATAACTGCTAATCTGTGAACCAACATGTACAGTATGTATATAGCTATATAGCTTACCAGTAGACCTCTAATGGAGACACGCATTCGCTAACTTGCGGAACCGCAGGCAGAAAGCACCCCGTGCCCAAAGAGCCATCGCCTTTTTTAAAGATTTACCCTAGGAACTCGTTCAGAGTGGATTTCACGTGACCTGATTCATTTCCTAACGTTCTAATTGTGATGAAAATGGGGATCCTATACCACACTTTATGAACTCTTTTAAGTCTTAAATAGAACTATTTTGTACTGTTGTCTAACGATAACGTAAGATAACGTTTTCATTCCAAGGGGAATTCTTCTAAATCACAGAACTCGTTGTATCTGCCACATCAGTGCCCTTCATGAGTGCTCAGAATCCCTGCTAGTGTAATTGGAAGCTTAGCACACATCAGAAGAAAAACTAGAGATCTGAAATCAGCTTTTAATTACTCTGTATAGCATCTATAGCACATATTACAGCATGACAAGCTCAAATAGTTAAGAGTCACTCCTGACAGAATGTTAATTATGCCTAGAATTTAATAACTATCAGAATGTCATGGCCATTACATTTTAGCATCAGAGTTTATTTGAAAGTAAAATTCAAATCCTACAGAGTATTATAATCATTGGAAACTACCTTAAATTAAAACAATAAAAATTAAAAAAAAGACAAATGTGTCTTACTGTTTCCAGGTATGTGTTGTATTGAAATTGATCAGCTAAATTTTCTTGGTGCTGGAGACTGGAAAAAGCATCCAGTTTGGCTGCTGTGGAACAACATTCACATTGGATTAGAAAATTGTGCCAAAAACTCCCACTGATGAGAATTCATAGGTGTCATAGTATCTAGATGAGCACTTATACGATTCTCTTCTTTCCTGTTTACTGCAAATTCTGCCTTAAGGCTTCTTTTCATCAGGACTCAGAAGCCACTAATTACAAAGGAAAGGGCAGTGAATTGGCACATTTTTCTGTCTTGAAGCAGTGCTTTCAGATAAGAATTATGTAAATCTGCTTTTGTAAATTGCAACTTTAAATTTCATTGACTCAAATTTACAACAGCTTTGTATACCAGAAGAGGTTTTGGTAAGAGTTGCACATTTTTAAACAGAAACTTTAAAGCATCACCAACAGATTGTGGATTAGTTCACATGCACAAATATAAACATGCACACACGTATACACACACACACACACACACACACACGAAATTAGAGTGCACACACATAGCTAAATTAGAAACCACAATTTTCAATTTTATATAATTACTAAATATTAATGGGTAAAATTCATTTTTCTTTTAATATTTAAAATATACTCTCTATGCCCCTGAAATATGTTAATAGAAGTTAACAATTGTGTCTCATGCCTAGATTTAAGATTTTTGGCAAACCCAAAATCCTTTTGACTCACATCTACATTAGCAGTTATTAGTTGACTTTTACTAATAGATACACCTTTATGATGGTGTTTTTGTAGAAACATAAGTAGTCAAATAGTGGCATTTCTTGCAGTTTTGTACAGTATTTCAGTATAGTGCATAAATAAGTATGTTCATAAAATCAATAAAAGAAGTATCTTATGGAAATAAGCAAAATCACAACAAAAATTGCTATTCCTTTGCCTCGTTTAAATTTATTTTTTTCATTTTCTTTGCTTTAGTGTGATTCTATTATGTGCTTTGCATGACTGTATTAATACCAAGGTCACAAATGCATCTTATTAACAGAATTTGCCGTGAAGACAGGCTTGACGTTAAAAGTTCCCTCACAAAAGGTAATCCATAATCCTTAATAAAATAAAATTGTTAACATGAGCTAATAAATGTATTTCTTTAATTCCCTTCCAATTACAGCTTATTTGTCATCTAAATAGTTTTAACACATACACTTTATTTATACGTTGAAATGGAAGATACCCTATTTTCCTACACACTTAAATATAACATAGATCTGTAGAGTTTAGGGAAGTGTGTAAGAGTCTGAGAACACGCACCTTGCTTGAAGGCAAGCAATAAAAATGCTTTGTACGGTATACTTTACTTTACACTTTAAAAACATTGTGCTTGTAAGTTCTACATTTCCCCCTTAATATCTGACTCTAAATTATAAATTTATAAATATGTACATATGTAAAAATAGTTGTAAATAGCAGTTTCTGTAAGACAACAGAAGAGACTCCTCTTTACCTTTGACAAAGGGCTGCGCCTACATCGATGACACCAGTTTCATTAAAATTTAAGGTAGAGTGGCCAGAAAAATTATTCTTGTTATTCTTATTTTTAGTTTGAATTGCCAAAATCTTATTTGAACCCAATAACATCCTGACAGTTCAGATTTTCTGATGATGTGGATTGGGATTTTTGATTATTTCTCTCATGTTGGTGTATTTTTTTACACATTTCTCCAACTTTTAAAATTTATACATCAAAGGGAACTTTTGGTGTTTCTGGAGAGAGGGAGGATGCTGCATGGAAAATTATTTTAAATCATAGAACCGTAGTGTTTAAAATTATTCTGCTTTCCATAAACCATTGTAAAGATGCAAAAGAAAAGTGACACAAATTTATTAAAATAAGACCAAATTTTCAAGAATTACATTTTTAATACACTATCAGAGGTCTCTTTGGCCCACATTATGCCTATTTTATGCAGTTGCACATTGACATAAAGAGTTATGGTATGTACAAAATGTAGATAAGTACATGTACATATATTACAGATAAAGTCTCATTTTTGTATAGCTGCTGCTCTGATTCAGCTAATATTTATTCAACAAATATTTTTTTTTACCTCGTACTGTGTGTCACATCATGATGGTGTTAATAACACTCATATTGCACCCTCAGAATTTAGATGAAAATTAAAGTGCATCTCCTTCTTCTAAAGACTGAAAATCAAAGACGAAATGGAACACGTGAATTAATTTAGCACTGAGAGTTGTTTTAATAAGTTATAAGATCATGAGTGTGCTAAGATAGCGTCTGTTTTGTTTTTTCCTCCTATTCGTGTTCCTATGTTTTAAATACAAAAACAGAACAAATATAACCGGTTAGTAATTAATTTTAAACTTCAGTGATTTTTAAAATGCCAGTGTTACTGCTTAGCAATCTTCAGGGATCTCTTTCTTTCGAATTTATCTCAGGTTTGAATAAGTGATCCCCTTGAGCGACATTTCCAATTTTTTTCTTAAATATTTCATAGTTTATCTTATAAAGGACATAGATGCTGTTATTTCACTCATATTTTTCTTTGGTGTGTGTGTGTACATATATATAGGTATATATATATATATATATGTACACACATATGTGTATGTATATATACACACATATATGTATATATATGTATACATACGTACGTGTGTGTGTGTGTGTGTGTGTGTGTGTGTGTGTGTGTATCTCATGTGTTTATGATGTGGTTCTTTTTATAGTCCTGGCTGAGGCTAAGGGAACTGAACTCTGCCATGATATCGTAGATTGTAGAGGGACACCAAAGCTCTATGGAATCTGTTTCTACTGTATTTGTCTCTACTATATTTGGCATAGCCTATCATTTCAGTGGGAGGACAAGGGAAGTAAATCAAGTCACCTTCTGCAAAATCATGTTTCTTCAGCATCAAGACTTTTTTCAAATGCTTCCTTCTTGATGTCTTAGACAATACCTATGAAGCACTGAAATGTTTATTATTTAATTTGCGATCCAAGACCATATCAATAGGTTGATTAGTATTAATAACTTTACCAAACACCAAATATTAGTAACTTTACCAAACATCAAACTGTATAGGTTGATCCTGTTCTTCGTCTTGTAACAGTCTTACAACCATCTGCATATTTTTGAAACAACTTCCAGGATTTTTTTTTTTCATATAAAAAGGTTTGGAATTTTAAGGGAATCAAGCTAACTCATTGTTACCCTGTAGTGCATTTTTCCGTGTAATTGAGGTCTCATGGGAACCGTGGGTTTCCCTCTTATTAATCCAGAGTATACAGAAGCATAACATTTAAACTGGGAAGGGCTGTGGTTATTTTTAATATCCATGCTTGGAAACCAGAGACACTTTATAAAAATCACTCATAACAGTGTGGACAAGACAAATTATAATCTTTTTCTTTATTGAATTCATGCTTAAAAGATGAAATTCAGTATTTAATGAAATTTTTAATATCCATCTTTCATAATCAACATTTGTATAAAAGATAATAATGTTTTCCATTAGTGTAAGCACTCATATTTTCATCAAATTCAGAACAAATTCAGGACCTCAAAAATAGTGAAAGAAATATCAAAGAGAAAAAGTTCCTGGAAAAAATGAGTCTGTTACTAATTAAACCCAGTGAAGCATTTTCCCTTTTAACCCCCAAGAAAAGGGAGAAATTAAATATGCATAAATATATACAGAAACATTTAACAGTTATGATTCTGTCATGGTAAGCACCATGATTAAAATGCTAAAGTAGATGGAGTTCTGGTGAAGGCATGTGGGAATGGTAATCAAAAAATTATTCAAAATCTATCTGTTTCTTATCAGAATTTTGTATCCTCATGTTTTTCTTGAAAATTCTTAATCATCCAACATATTTGGACCACCGTTTTCAACTTTATTTAGTTGAAGTATTCTGTATTTGTCTGTATATGTAAAGAACATTTTCTTACATACATACTAATATACCCCACTTCAAATTACTTTCTTTATGTTGCAGTTTATACATAACATCACTTAATATGTTGCCTGATGGGAAGAACCACTGATAGATGTTTCAGTTTATAGTAATCTTCCCCAAGAACCCTTAATAAGTTCTTAGCTTTGATTAGAAAAGTGTGTGTATGTGAGTGTGTGTGTGTGTGTGTGTGTGTGTGTGTGTGTATTTGCAGGTACGAAAGAACATTTTGAGGAATTCAGACAAATTTATAAAATTTATTTTATTAATGGGCCCAATCCCAAATGTAGCTCTTATTACTAGCAATTAACTTAGTCAATAGAATAGTTTTTTCAGTAGATCCATAACAAACTTACTAATTGGAATTTAGTCTTGAGCCATACATATGGTTACATATATCCTTCCTATAAAAGTTGTTAACATTTTTCTGGTGTATTTCTAGTTGGCCCAGATGATTTCACAATTCTGCTTGTAAGGCAGGAAAGAAAATCTTTGAATTCCAAGTTTCTCAATGGAGGTTTGTAAAAGCTTTCATTAAATTAAATATCTGGTTGATCGTATGCAGATGCCAAGTCCTCTGTATGCATTACTGGTTAGTTTCATACCTTTTTGAATTGAAATGGTTCTGAGTTCATTGTAAGCCCTTCACATAGATTACCTCATTCAGTCCTCGCAACAACCGTAAATCACTGTGTGATTCTTGAAGTTCTGGACACCAACATGCCAACCCAACACATATTTTAGACGAAGTAAAAAAAAAAGCTGTATTTTTCTTTGCTTTAATTCAAATTTATATTCATACATTTTGGGGAGCACCAATCCAATAAAAAGACCACTATCTGGTTTTCTATATGACAAAACCAAGCAAACAGCAAACACTAAACTGTACAGCAACCAAGAATCCATTTTTGTGAAACTAGTTATTCATTAATATCGGTCACAATTTAGTTTCTAGGAATATGTTGCATTTTTATTTTTTGATCCATAGGTAATGATAATATATAAAAATGCTTAAAGTTGATTAAGAACACTATTTTGTTTTCTTCTTTATTTTCTTCTCTCTCTCTCTTTTTTCTTTTTCTTTCTTTCTTTCTTTTTTTTTTTTTTTTTTGCCAGTTTTGTTGGGGTCAGACAGGTTTTGTTTTTGTTTACCATATCGTTGGTTTCATGACATTTAAACTCATTGGACTACAAGGATTATGCATTGACTTCATCAGTTTGTTGCAAGTTACTATTTATAGAAAGAAGTCTACAGTGGCCACAAATAAATGCCAGAATTGGGATTGTCAGTGTTGAATTAGCTCAGTTTGTGTGAAAAATTCAGTTCTTCATGCTTTGTTTTAGAAGACTTACTTTACCTATAGCATACTGTCAAATTCCAGCCTATGTTATTGAATAAATATGAGTGTCTCCAACAAAGTTTATTTGTGAGAACAAATCATATTAGGAAAGCAAAACAAAGAAGTTAGGTATGGAATTAGTTTAGACATAATGGCTGATAGATTTGTTCCCATTTATTTATTTATTTTAAAAAATCTTCCACATAGTAATTGAAGCATTTGACTGTTTTAAACTCTACATAATGTGTGAAATTTGATATATGATTAGAATGGTCTAAATGAAACTGAACTTTGAGCCCCAGTTTTTACAAATTAAACTTTACCATCCATGGATAAATCCTCAATACTTATTGATCTTAGGTGCCTACTCCATAATTGATTTCACGTTTATTGGGATCCAAATTTTTTTCAAGATTCTTCTGAGCATATACAAATTCAGGTTTTGGTGGGCTCTAAAATGAGGAATGTGACCTTTCATGAAATATTCCCTTTGGAGTTGACATGCATGAAAACTTATGAAAGCTTCATATTTGTTGCTAAATTTGAAAAAAAAAAACAGAAATGAAATGTTTTCCCTTGCTACACATTAATAATAAAGTTACATGCATAGGGAATGCATGATAAAGCTCCAACACTAAACTTTAATTATTCACATTAGGTGAAATTTGAAATTTTCTGGGTGACAATATACTTGTATGATAGTTTTTCTCATTTGAGAAAATCATTTGAGAGCTAATAATATTTGTAATTTGTGACCTTGTTGTAATTGGGAAAAGTCACTATTTTCACATGTGTAAGATAATTTGACCTTTATTGAATGTCATTCAATATGCTGTGTCATTATGCTTGCTGTTTAAAAAAAGATACTAATCAGTCCCATGCAAATTAATGCTAAACATTATCTTTTTGTACTTATTAAAATTAATTTAAATATATTTGATCTGAAAATTGTGTTTTTTGTACTCTGGTCATTCACTACATGTTTGCTTATAAGAATTGAACTTACTGTAAATGTGACTTTTTTTATATTGGGATATAACACTGATATTTTGTAATAGTGATTTTAAATGTTGTTAGTTTCTTAAATTTCTTTTTAAAATAAAAAATTACAGGGTGACAAGGAAAGTATTAACCTACCCTGAAATTTTAGGAGGGGTTCATAAATTGCAAATGTCAATTCCTTTAACACTTTAAGAAAGTGGTGCTGTGGAAAACCTAAGTTCACCCAGAAAATTGACTGCCTTCTATCATAAAAAGTTCACATTTACATAAAAGTATTCAACAAAATAAATAAGATTTTCTTTTTGTTAGATAGACTCAAGTTCATCATTCTGTTTGTAAATGGGAAATATTACAGCTTTCTTATTCTTTTAATAATGCAATATTATTTAAATGAGCTCTTTTCATTATTATTGCAAGTAGCACTGATATGATATACTTTTAAAAGTCAAAAAGATATAAGAGCAAAGCAATTTTTATCAACATGGTAAGTTCTCATGCAATATTTCTCAACTCTACCCACATTTTAAAATCACTTGAAGTTAAAAAAAAAAAATTGGTCCTACACTGCTTGTCTATAGCTTTTAGTTTAGTCACTATTAGTAAAGAAAAAAAAAAAGAACCATAAAATGAAATGAATGTTACAAGTTAATTTTTCACATCATATAGTGACCTTAAGTGACAGTTTCAAACCTTATATAACAAAGCATGCATTCTGGAAATTTAATAATTAATTAAAATCACTCTTACTCTTAATATAAATATTTTAAAAAAAAGTCATTTAGACTAACATGTTTTTGCTACTATTTTCCTGAGGGGAAAGTACGCTAAATTTAAATACTGAGGTAAGTATTTACATCCTCAAATTCACATCTCCGTAAAATTATAGCCAGCAAAATGCTACATTCTTCAACAGCATTCAGCTCATTTCCCCAGTATCAATAGATAGTCTCAGCGCTGTCAAATTCTTGTAGATGAAAGCATGCTATAAATGGAAGCATTTCTGTCACGTTTGCTCTGAAGAATTCAGGAAAGGAGCAACTGAAGTTTTGTAGGGCTTTCTATGGAGTTAGAAGTTTTGTCCCCCCTTTAAAATGTAAATCCAAAGAAACTGCTGAGAAAGCAGTAAGACTCAAATAATAGTCATACCGGAAGATTGTTAAACTACAACACGGGAAAAGGTTTATATTCTCAGGTCTGTAGTCCATACTAACTCTTGAAGGTTTTCCAGTGCAGATAGGAAACTAGAAAAGTGGAACAACCAGAAGCAAAGAGTAAAAATAGCACTGAATCCCTCAATTGCCCCTCGAGAAAACGTTGAATGATATCCAGTGTCTTTGGTTTAAGAAATCAAGGAAATGAATATTTTTAAAAATTTTAACCTTTCGTTAGTGCACATTAAGGAGTTTAATTACTTGGTGTCCATTTACCAAACTCACTCCTGTGGAACACTTTATTCCATTAATGGTTTAAGATTTTATACCTTTCTTCCATGAATCAATAGTCTTATAGAGAATTTCTAAATTATGTCTTAATATGTGGAATAATACAAACATCTGAACTAATAACTGACGGGTGCCTGGGTGGCTCAGTCGGTTAAGTGACCAGCTGTTGATCTCGGCTCAGGTCGTGAACTCACGGTTCTTGAGACTGAGCCCCAGGTCAGTGCAGAGCCTGCTTGGGATTCTCTCTCTCCCGCTCTATTTCTGCCCCTCCCCCGCTCATGTGCATGCTCCCCTCATCTATCCCTCTCCCTCAAAATAAATCAAATAAACTTAAAAAAAATAAAGTAACTGAAACATACCAGTGTTGAGTTGCTTTTATACTTATTGTTTAAAAGCTAACTTTAGGGGCGCCTGGGTGGCGCAGTCGGTTAAGCGTCCGACTTCAGCCAGGTCACGATCTCGCGGTCCGTGAGTTCGAGCCCCGCGTCAGGGTCTGGGCTGATGGCTCAGAGCCTGGAGCCTGTTTCCGATTCTGTGTCTCCCTCTCTCTCTGCCCCTCCCCCGTTCATGCTCTGTCTCTCTCTGTCCCAAAAATAAATAAACGTTGAAAAAAAAATAAAAATAAATAAAAGCTAACTTTAACTCTAAACTAAAATGCACATGAAAGGTCAGATAAATGTAAAAATGAAAGCCAACCACTATGAGCACAAAAGGAACCCAGCAAAAGGATATATGACATCTTAGAGTAAGCATTAAAGCCCCTGAAGTCAGGGAAGGTAGAACTGGGTTTTTATGGACTTTATTGACGTGTTAGAGTAGCAACTCAGTGCTTGTGTAGCTTGATTCAAATTTTTGAGTAAAATAATCTCAATCAGCTGCATCATCTAAAGTAAAGAAGATAACACAGCCACTCTTCCCCTCTCCCCGCCTACAGAGAGAGAGGCAGTGCCCATTGAAGAGGGGCGACGCTCAGCCTACACCTCAAACATTGGCCGTTACACTCAAAGACGATTATTTTTCCTTTGGAAAACTCCAAAAAGGAAAACGCAATTCAAAAATATGTAAAAAAGGGAGACAAATAAAAATACTATTGTTCTCAATGCTCATATACATACCTTTGTACTTTCCAAACGATACAAATCAACTACTTAAGGATGATATAGTTTATATTTGAGCTGTTAATATGTGTATGTCTGCATAATGTATGTAACGTAGAAATACAACTAATTAACGTGTAGGAGAGCAGACAACACATGCAAATCATAGATTTTGTCACATACGTCTCCATTACCAAAGTCACCCATGCTTAGTCTACACTGGGATGACAAGCTGTCTACTGTATGATACTGACAACTGCCCATCTCAACACGGTCCCTCAAGAAGTATAGAGGTGAGTGGTGACTCAGGTAAGTGGGTTGTGATTTAGATGTCAGGTCCTCCTAGAGGACACATATTTTTCATCACGAAAGAAATTTACTAGAAATTATATTCTCATAGAAAAAAATTTGCTGTTGTTGGAAGAGTGAAAAAGAATTATGTTTTCATCACAAAAAGTAGGAGAGAAATATTCCATAAGTGTTTTTTCCAGTTTTTTTGACTGTGGTAAATATATATAACATTACATGTACTACCTTAATCATTTTAAGTGTACAGTCAGTGGTGTTAAGTATACTTACATTGTTGTGCCATCACCACCATCCACCTCCACAACTCTTTTCATCTTGCAAAACTGAAACTCTGTATCCATTAAACAATTATTCCCCATGACCCTCTTTCCTTTAGCCCCTGACAACTACCACCCTACCTTTCCCCCCTCCTTTCCACCACATCCCTGCCTCTGATAACTCCCATTCTACTGTTACTATGAATTCAGGTTTTGGTTTTTTACCTCTCTTAAAATTCTTTTTTTATTTTTATTTTTTATTTTTTTAAGTTTACATCCAAATTAGGCAGCATATAGTGCAACAATGATTTCAGGAGTAGAATCCTTAGTGCCCCTTACCCATTTAGCCCATCCCCCCTCCCACAACCCCTCCCATAACCCTCAGTTTGTTCTCCATATTTATGAGTCTCTTCTTTTTTGTCGCCCTCCCTGTTTTTATATTATTTTTGTTTCCCTTCCCTTATGTTCATCTGTTTTGTCTCATATGAGTGAAGTCATATGATTTTTGTCTCTCTGACTGACTAATTTCACTTAGCATAATACCCTCCAGTTCCATTCACGTGGTTGCAAATGGCAAGATTTCATTCTTTTTGATTGCCGAGTAATACTCCATTGTATATATATACCACATCTTCTTTATCCATTCATCCATCAATGGACATTTGGGCTCTTTCCATTCTTTGGTTATTGTTGATAGTGCTGCTATAAACATGGGGGTGCATGTGTCCCTTCAAAACAGCACACCTCTATCCCTTGGATAAATGCCTAGCAGTGCAATTGCTGGGTCGTAGGGTAGTTCTATTTTTAGTTTTTTTTGAGGAACCTCCATACTGTTTTCTAGAGTGGCTGCACCAGCTTGCATATCCATGAATTCAGGTTTTTTAATTAAATTAATTTTTGGAGCACCTGGGTGGCTCAGTCAAATGACCAACTTCAGCTCAGGTCATGATCTCATGGTTTGTGAGTTCAAGCCCCACATCAGGCTCTGTGTGGACAACTCAGAGCCTGGAGTCTTCTTTGCATTCTGTGTCTCCCTCTCTCTCTGCCCCTCCCACACTCACACTCTGTCTCTCTCTCTCTCAAAAATAAATAAACATTTTTAAAAATTTTTAAATTAACTTTTTAGATTCCATATATAAAAGGACAACATTTTTACTTTGCTCAGTAGTTTTCAGAAAGGGAGGAACTGAGGTATCAAAGTGTTTTCTATGGAGTTAGAAGTTTGGCCTTCTGTTTCCTTTCCTAAAATTTCCAGAACTAAATAGAGACTAAAGCTGAATGTCAAATGGAAATTATTCCGGCAAGAAATGTTATAGAACAATTACAAACAACACATTTCAATTGCAGGAACAATGCCAAAACTAGAGGGCTAAGAGATGAGCGGAATGGAATTGGAACATGTGTTGTAAGTGGAGTCCGTATTGATGACCAAGAATGAGCTAGAAAACCTTGTTTTCATCACCCCAGAATGTATGCTGGGTAACACTAATATTACATAAAATAGGTAAGACGAAATAAAAGTTTTAAGAAGAGAATACAATGTTATTTCAATTAGTGGCAGAAACAGAGACTAAATAATTAGTCTTAGAATTTCAGTAAAGGGAAGTAGCCATCAAGATTGGAAGTCTTCGTCTTTTCTGTTTCCACACACTCAAATTTGCCATTTACCGTTACTTAAATATTAAATTTTACAGTTAAAATGTGCATGGAGTACATTGCTGCTTCTTTATTCAAACATAATTACTTAGGGCACTTTTTATACCACTTGAGAAATTTTGATACAGATCTAACGGTTGCATCTAAAATTTAATATGTACTTAACTTATTTGATTAGCATATTTCAAGGTAGTACAGTACTAATTTCTGAAGGCACGATTTTACCATTTCACTTTCTGCTCAGAAAAATGAAGTTTTGTTTATACAAGGTGTCACTATCAATGACTTGTTAAGCATATATCATTATTAAGCTTAGGTCTTTATAATTTCTATAATACTGAATCCCGGTTAGTACTTTAAATTTGATGGAGCTATAGCTGATATTTTAATAGCAATAGAACTGAAACACTAGATAACAATTTATAATTTTTTTGATTTGAGCACACCATCAACAAACTTTTATAGCACTTCTTAAGCTTACATTAAGTAAAATTAGGCTCCACATCATTTTTTTTGTTTGCATTTCTCAGCAATTTCACAAATAGGCATTGCATTGGAGTGGGGGAGTTCTGTTTATGTATGAAGCTCCTACTATTTCCACGCCCTTCCCACTGACCTGGACTGTGCAAGAAGCATAAGTCACCTTTGTGGAAAACTTATGCTTGCATGGCCCAGTGCTTATCAGTGGGCTCCTATGTTGCCCACATTTACTAATGTATGTTTTCCCTATTAATCTATAATGTTCGTTTTTTAATATAATTTATTGTCATATTAGCTAACATACAGTGTGTACGGTGTGCTCCTGGCCTCTGGAGCAGATTCCCGTGATTCATCACTTACATATTACACCCAGGGCTCATCCCAACAAGTGGTTCCTCAACACCCGTCACCCATTTTCTCTGCCCCCCTTCCCCTCCACTCCCATCAACCCTCAGTTTTGTCTCTGTATTTAAGAGTCATGGTTTGCCTCGCTCTCTGTTTGTAACTACTTTTTTTTTTCCTTCCCTTCCCCCATGGTCTTCTGTTAAGTTTCTCATATTCCACATATGAGTGAAAACATATGATATCTGTATTTCTCTGACTGATTTATTTCCCTTAGCATCATACCCTTCAGTTCCACCCACATTGTTGCAAATGGCAAGGTTTCATTCTTTTCCACTGCCAAGCAGTATTCCAGTACTCCTAGTAGTATTATTTATCCATTCATCAGTTGATGGTCATTTGGGCTCTTTCTATAATTTGGCTATTGTGAACACTGGGCTACATATGCCCCTATGAATCAGCCCTCTTGTATCCTTTGTGTAAATTCCTAATAGTGCTATTGCTGGGTTGTAGGGTAGTTCTATTTTTAATTTTTTGAGGAAGCTCCACACTGTTTTCTAGAGTGGCTGCACCAGTTTGCATTCTCACCAACAGTGCAAGAGGGTTCCTGTTTCTCCACATCCTCTCCAACATCTGTTGTTTCCTAAGTTGTTAATTTTAGCCATTCTGACATGTGTGAAGTGGTATCTCAGTGTACATTTGATTTGTTTTTCCCTGATGATGAGCAATGTTGAGCATCTTTTCATGTGTCTGTTAACCATTTGGATATCTTCTTTGGAAAAATGTCTATTCGTGTCTTCTGCCCATTTCTTCACTGGATTGTTTTTCAGGTGTTGAGTTTGGTGAGTTCTTTATAGAGTTTGGATAATAACCCTTTATCCAATATGTCAATTGCAAATATTTTCTCCCATTCCATCGGTTGCCTTTCAGTCTTTGGTTGTTTCCTTTGCTGTGCAGATGGTTTTTATCTTGATGAAGTCCTAATAGTTCATTTTTGCTTTTAATTCCCTTGCTTTCAGAGACATAAGTAAGAAGTTGCTGCATCTGAGGACGAAGAAGTTGTTGCCTGTCTTCTCTTCTAGAACTTGAATGGGTTCCTGTCTCACATTTAGTTATTTCATCCATTTTGAGATTATTTTTGTGTATGGTGTAAGAAAGTAGTCTAGTTTCATTCTTCTGCATATTGCTATCCAGTTTTCACAGCACCATTTGCTAAAGAGACTGTCTTTTTTCCATTGGATACTCTTTCCTGTTTTGTCGAAGATTAGTTGGCCGCACATTTGTGGGTCCAGCTCTGGGTTCCCTATTCTATTCCTTTGGTCTATTTGTCTGTTTTTGCACCAATACCATACTGTTTTGATGATTACAGCTTTGTAGTCCAGGTGAAAGTCTGGTATTGTGATGTCTTCAGCTTTAGTTTTCTTTTCCAACATTATTTGGCTATCCAGGGTCTTTTGTGGTTCCATTCAAATTTTGGGATCATTTGTTCTAGCTCTGAGAAGAATTCTGATTGGGATTGCATTGAATGTGTAGATTGCTTTGGGTAGTATCAACATTTTAACAATATTTGTTCTTTCAATCAATGAGCATGGAATGTCTCTCCATTTCTTTGTGTCTTCCTCAATTTCCTTCATAAGCTTTCTATAGTTTTCAGCATACAGATCTTTTTACCTCTTTGGTTAGGTTTATTCCTAGGCATTTTATGGTTATGGTGCAGTTTTAAATGGGGTCGATTACTTGATATCTCTTTCTGTTGCTTCATTATTGGTGTGTAGAAATACAACCAATTTCTGTATACTGACTTTCTATATCCTCTTTCTATATCCTGCGACTTTGCTGAATTCATTTATCAGTTCTGGCAGATTTTTCGGTGGTGGCTTTCAGGTATTCCATGTAGAGTATCATGTCATCTGCAAAAAGTGAAAGTCTGACTTCTTCTTTGCCAGTTTGGATCCTTTTATTTCATTCTGTTGTCTGATTGCGGAGTCTAGGACTTCCAGCACTATGTTCAACAACAGTGGTGAGAGTGGACATCCCTGTCATATAATATTCTTAATGGCAAGCAGTAAGGCCATCTGACATCAAAGTGTTTGACTGAAATTCAGTGAGAGTCTTTGAACCTGTGGGTTGTTTCTTTTATCAGTTCTGGAAAATTGTCATCCATTGTATCTTTAATAATCCTTCTTTCTCCTTTCTCCCAACCCTTTCTGGAATGTTCATTATGTTAACTCTTATAGTTGTATCCCCCATGTTCCTTAAACTTTCTGCTTTTGTTTTCCATGTCTTTAATTCTATGTGCTGCATTCTGGATAGTTTGTTTTGAGCTAAGGTTAAATGACTTGCCTAAAACCACACTTTTAATATTTTGAATTTCAAATTCCCTGGTCTTGCCATTAAATTACGCAGTCATTCTGTAAGTCTCTTGGCTTGAAAGGAATTAATATGAATATAAACACCTTACATATTTAATAATATTTCACAAAAATCATATTAGCCCATGAAGAACCTCCAGGCTGAAACTCTGTGATCCGTGGCAAAGTACTAGGAAAGGTATTCAAGGAAACCAGCTCAGTTGGTTGCCCTCAGATCCTAGCCCTTAGAGTTTTGTTTGTTTCTCTTTCTGCATGTAGTTTCAGGCATGGGTAACTAAACGTCATCATTTCAAAATGATGCTTTGTCTATTGTTTTTCCTATGCTCTATTGCAGACTTCAGTTCTTTGTATACACTAAATATTCAATAAACGTGAACAGATTTCCTGACTGAGTAATTCTCTAAAAAGAAATTCTGGTGATTGACTTAGCCAGATTTTACTTGAAATCTCAAAGGGAAGTGACTTTATCTTAATGATGCGGAAACATTCGATCTTTCATCATTGTCTGTGATAGCTGTGCCTTCCATTATTCAATTGAATAACAAAGTAGACCTATGTTATTAAAGAGATAAATGTCTAGAAAACATCTTCAGATTGCATACATCAGGATGCAGCTGGGGCCATCGTGTTAGTATTTGCTGTTAAAAAAGCCACTTCATTTGTAATTAACAGCTCATAGAAAAACTGCAAGTATCTCCATAAACACTGAAATACGAAATTACTTAAAAATTCAGTGCCTGGAGGGGACAATTACTTAAAGCAGTAAAATCGAATTGAATTGATTTTGATTTTAGGTTTGAAGGAGTCAGAACTATTGGATATAATTTTAGAAAAAAAAACTATAGGAACATGAAGTATATTCTTATAAGAGCTCTGTCATAGTTTGTAGGGCATTAAAGGTATATACCTCATTAAAAAATAAATACTTTTATAGAGTAAACCTATGGCACTATATTAATCATACCTCACTTGCCAAAAATAGTCTACCGAGGTATTTTAAGCAGGAACTAGCTTATTACAGAGTTTTAAAAATAGCCCATGGGATTGTTAGGAAGGCTAATAAAACAGAACTTGGGATGAGTTTTCAGAAAAATTTATAATATCTACACTGGAGGACTGGGCCAAGAAGGCTGTTATCTGTTCTATGATTAAGAACTCACTGATCCGAATCCATATACACTACAGCCACGGTCAAGAAAACCCCTAATCAGAAAGCTAGTATGATATTGCTTGGTCCAGATGCACCTTGTGCTTCCAGTTTTTAGCAACTAAATTCTTACTCTGTGTTCTGCCTCTTGACATCTATCATGTGAGTGAAAAGAGACGCACAGTCTTCATCTTGCATAAGTCTCCCAAATCTCAGAGAATTGCTTCTGATTGGTCATACATACATCATCCAGAACTTGGGTTATATAATATTTAATAGCTGTCAAACTCCCAAAATGTACGAAGTCACTCTACCATCAGTTTGCCGTGTTAACCACAGTTTGCCCATTTGACTATTCTATTTCGACTAGTACCCTTCCCATACTTAAAATTAGAAAATAAAATAAAATAAAAATAACGATAAGCTTATCTGAAACATAATGAAACCATCACCGAACAGCAAAAAATATATTCAACAATGCTCCAAAAGGAAAAAAAAAATATTCTAGAAGCCTTTGAATTTTTCTTTGGAAGCTGTTTAATTTCAATCCTTCATTCGTACAGTCATAATTCTGTGTTGATATTCATAATTATATAAAACTATCTCCACAACTATAGGCTATGTGAAATATGGACCAAAGTGGGAAAGAAACAAAAAGAAAGCTATAAGAGTAGGGCAAGAGAAATTACGAATAAATACTTCTGTTCGTTGTTTTTTTTCCAACTGATGATGAAATATGCTTCATAATTGTAACTTCCCTCCTCTTCTGGCCATTTCATGTTTATTTTGTCCTCAGCCACATTGTAAGCACTGTCATCCTGTGCTTCTCTCAACTTATATAGGTCCCAGCTGGAGATCTCTGACAATTGCAAATAACACTTTTTTCCCCAAGGGTATCCCGTGTGCTCCAGTAGTACATTTTTGCATGGAAACTAGGCACAAACTTTCTTTTCTCCTTAAAACATGGTAAATTGTACTTTAGAGACCTTCAAGTATTTAAGGAAACATTGCCTGCCAGTAGATCATTTAGACTTCAGACTGCAGAACTCTTTCCAAAATGAGGTTATCCTTGATTATTCAAAGGGGCTTCCTGGAGAGATAACTGACTCATTATTTATATGCATCCTGAGGGCAGTTTATCCCTATAATTAGAGTCATCCAATTAGAAAAGGTAGTAGGACATTTGTTTCCTGACTTTATCTGAAGTGATCAATGACACCACCTTGACCCATAAAGACATTCAGCTCACCCTCAACTCACTGGCTGGGGTTATTAGGGATGATAAAATAGTCCTAAGACTTCCTTCTTGAGGGCCAGGGCAGAGTCTGTGATTGTTAATGCATTCTTTTCTACATGGATTAATGTGTCAGGACAAGTGGAAAGGTTTATATGAAAGCTTATAGAGAAGATTTCCTGGCTTCCTAAAATAAGCCCTGATGATTTATGGGATTTTCTCAGCTGGTTGGGTTTGAGAACCTGGGAGACCACCGTTGTGGTCAATACTGCAGGTTTGCTTCATCCTGTTTCTTAAAGTTGCCTTGATAATAGGCTTAGTCAAATGCTATATGAGATAAAGTGAACAGATATAATCCAAGCCTCTATCAGTCTGACTTATCAGAGGAATCACTAAGGTGGCATATACCCGTGGAAAAATTCACCAGAAGCCAAGGCAGTATACAAGTAAGAGGGAGATCTTTTTGAAACAATTCTCTATGAGTCTTTAAAGTTTCTGCACATATGTAAAGGCACTGGCTGTCTTTGTTTCAAATGATCTTTTCAAACATGTTTGTATAGTAAACAACCCTAGAAGATAAAGACAATAGCAAAATCAAGTTGTTTTCGGTTGCAGTATGATAAAGGTAATGTCTCTCTCTGGGGCACAAGTCAGGCTTATTTTCCATACAAAAAAACCCACAAAAACGTAGGTTCCCTGAACTGGAAGATCTTCTCTTATAATATAACCCATTGTGTGTGTGCAGGTGCCTCCCGAATTTCTTCTTGTTGCTCTGTAAGAAATGGACTCAGGAAATGGATGCAAACTTAACGTTATGCTGGCTATTGTTATTGCTTTGAGTATAGAACTGATTTTTGTCTCTGACCCAGGAATCTCATATCTTCTGCCAGTATTCAGAAAATTGTGGCTAGTTCGCTTGTGAACAAGACTTCACAGTTCTTGACAAAAACAACCACCACAGCAATAATAGTAACAACGATGATAACAATACTTAAAAAAATAATAACAAAACCACTCCTGCCAGACATCTTTTTAGGCACTTTAAATATATGATTTTATTTATCTTTCTAACAAAGCCACCAGTTTGTACTATTATACAGATGAGGAAATTGAGGCAGGTAATTTAAATTAAATAACTTGGCAAAGATCACACTACAACTCAGAATTCGAGCAACTTCTTTACCAGAGACTACCTGTGGCCTATCTCATGTTGGTAACTACACTGCCTTTTTAAAACTGAACCAGATCCCTTGATCAACTCCAAATTCTCATTTCTTTAAGAATCTATTATTTTCAAATGCTTTTGCCACCAGCTGTTTTACCAATCGTTGTGAAGGTGTAGACCCCCCCCCCCCCAAAAAAAAAAGAATGGATTTCGTATAGGATATAAATTGTAGAGAGACTCTTTGGAAGGCTATGGAAAGAAGGTCTAGGTTAGGAAAGTCTCTCAAAGATGTGCTACAGAACAGCTACCAAGAAAACTAGTACCTCCTCTATAATCAGGAAGCCACAGGTTCCAGAACTAACCCCACTGCCACAATCAAACATCATAACCAAGGAAGCGCTGTTATGTAACTGCTGTTATGTCCAGATGCAGAAGAGTGCTGTTCTCCACAATCCAAGTTAGGAGAAGGTCTGTGCCCTGCTTCCAAGTCCTGTGAAGTTAGAAGAGCTATTTGCTATGGCTAATATTGATGGAGAAACTTCCAAATCTTCTAGACCATGCTTTACTAGAATAAACAGAAGCAGGAGATGCCTTTCATTCTTCTGGCTTTCATTTTTCAGATCATGTGTAAGTTTACCTGTTTGGCTGAATCTAGATCAAATCTGGACCTCTTGCCACACAGGAGTCTGAAAAATGAAGATGCTAGCCTGGCTTCTCAGAGTGTGATGTCATGGATATTAAGAACTATTCCATCAAACTATTCACAAAACATTGATTTCTAATGTGTTAGAAATAAACTCTGCTCCAAGTCAACCACAACATTTAAAAAAAATCACGATGATATGCAAATAGGTTTTGGTTTTGCTTCTTTTTTTTTTTTTTTTTTTTTTGAAAATTACAACCTAGTAAACAGCCGAGAAAGGATTGCATGTAGCTCTCATTTTCTGGTGCCTTCCTGCTACTCCTAATGTAGGTAGATGGATTTAGAGCTACCCTTTGATCTCATTAACGTAAACTAGTATGAAAAACAAAGGGATCTGAGCTGATTAATGCCCTTTCTTTAAGGCAGAACTTACATCTGCCACATTGCAGAAAGACGAGGAAAAGAGGAATAATTGTGGGAAGTGGAATCTATATGGTGAGAAAGAAAATTATGTATCAGACACTAAAATATGATAATGTCAGAAGCCAATAGTTTTTCAAATTGGTTGGTTCATCAGCAGTTATATAGGCCTAGAATAAGGCAACTGAGAAGTCTGGGTCAGAATTTTTTTTTTTAATGTTTTTATTTATTTTTCAGACAGAGAGAGACAGAGCATGAGCAGGGGAGGGGCAGAGAGAGAGGGAGACACAGAATCCAAAGAAGGCTCCAGGTTCTGAGCTGTCAGCACTGAGTCTGACATGGGGCTCGAACTCACGGACTGTGATATCATGACCTGAGCTGAAGTCGGACACTTAACCTACTGAGCCACCCAGGCACCCCTGGGTCAGAATTTTTTTGATGTAATTTGTATACAGACCACAATCGAATCTCTATAAGACTCTTGAAATTGTAGAAATGTTTAGAGAACAAAATGATGAAATGCTTTAGAAATGTACACTAGGCAAATGTGGCAGGAAAATACCCTAAAATTACAGCATTCCTCAAGCTAAAATGACATCAGCGATGAAGTGCTGCACTGGATAAATTTCCGGTGCTGTTATGTGATAATTTTGTGGGTAGTGAAGGGAGAAATTAAGAGCATGGTACAATCTGTCCCTCAGAAGATGCACGGTGAAGTGCTCTCAGGAGAATGAAAAGGGAATGACTGAATGCCTGAAAAAAGAGCAGTTTGTGAACCAAAATGCCGATGAATAACGACGGGGCGACTCTTGGGAAAGAAACAAAGCCAGGGAAGACAAGTGGATTTTAAACTTCCAGTTCAGTTTCTTCCTGAATTATCGGAGAGTATGAATGTGAGGCAACTCCAAAATTATAATTAGAGGGAAATCTATAACAATCACTCTCGCAAACACTTCTAAAAGTGACAGTGGGAAAGATTTTTAAACAAATAATTTTCAGGCCAATTGAAAAGATAATGAAGTGTGTCGTTCTCTCTTGGCACACACACCAGCTCGCTCTGTCCAGAAAATTATAGGGCAAGCAATACAGGACACTTGGGCTTCATTAAGAAGAGCAGAGTGCTCTGGAGACGGGGAAACAAGGAGCTACTGGCCCAGAAAGCCAGGAAAGGCATCCACGTCGTGCCTATTTGCCACTTCATTGTTGTAAATGTTTTAAATTATTCTCTCATCTCATTCTCTGCAGAAGAGAAAGAAAGTTCGGTTTCCGTAATGAATCCAGCTGTTCACGCAGGTTAAGAATAATGGGATGAGTGGGTATGCATACTTAAAGCTAATGTACAAAGAAAGGGAAGTTATTTATGGTATAACAATTGCAGACTGAAAGTCAGGGAGAATGGGATTTGTCTTGCAGAGGTTCTGAGCAAGCAGATCACGACGGCATGTGTTCTCACTTTTTATGTGGTTCCAATTATTATTCTTAGGCTATTCTAAGATTTACATAGTAAACTCGCATATGGCACGCTGAACATTTCGGTAGGGAGAAAATTTGGCTAATCAGAAAATTGACTTAAAATTTTAGAATCAGAATTTTTTTTACATAATTCAAAATTTAAGGGCTCAATTAGGTATGCCCCCCAACATCTCAAAATGCAGGAAATCAAAGAATTAAATTTGGTCTCGGAGCGTTGAACACAAAAGTCAAAAAAGAAGTTTCAAATTCGCATTTAAGTGACAAAATATCTTCCAGGTTTTATGGACTGGAATATAACCTGATTCCAAGTTTCAACATTTCAAAATAGAAAATTTAAATCGCCAAGTGTTGTTAGTCAGCTGCAGAAGCCTAACAAAGATCCTTGGAAGCAAGTGTCTGCAGTGCCCATCTAAGCTCTACCAGAGGAGGAAGAGACTTAGCAAACACATTATTAGAACATCCTGGTCCTTGAATATGGGCAAAATCATCCTTATTGGCAGATGGTTGCATCAGGCAAAGTAAGCCTAATTTAAACTAATATTCAATTTATCATATTTCTTTGTTCTGATTACTTACACACTGAGCTAACTCTTCACCAGTATCTGATTTCTCATTTAGATCTGCCTACAGTGAGATAATGTGTTAAGACATATGGAGTATGTCCTTGCTTCTTTTTTTTTTTTTTTAAATGATTTTTTAATGGTTTTGGTTTTGGGTTTTTTTTTTTTTTTTTTTTTATTTGTTTGTTTTTGAGAGAGAGAGACAGAGACAGAGCATGAGCAGAGGAGGGGCAGAGACAGAGGGAGACACAGACTCTGAAGCAGGCTCCAGGCCCTAACCTGTCAGCACTAGAGCCCTGTGTGGGACTTGAACTCACAAACTGTGAGATCATGACCTGAGTCAAAGTTGAACACTTAACTGACTGAGCCACCCAGGAACGCCGGAATGTTCTTGCTTCTTTAATAGTTTTTTGTTATTATTATAGATTAGCATCATAATTGTTCCGATTTTATACATTACCTTCACATTTTTATTATTATGGGTCTGTCACCAACAGAAGAACTGTCAGTAGTCTGTTGACAGTGTCTTATTTCTGAATCAGATATTAGATATTAGGAACACGTAATTAGGTAAAATTACCAATATCACAGGTGGACTCCTGAGAGTCTTTTTGAAGGGAAGCCTGTGTTCCCCATCTCTCTAGCACTGTGCTAGGAAGAAAAAAGTCACACATTTATATTTCCCCAGGTCATAGCTTATTGCTATCGTTAACCATAACACAATCACTTCCTTATTATATTTCCTCCATATATTTAATGCTGTTTATATTCATTATCAGATACTACCTGAATTGGATAACATACCATGCCCAGTACAAGTGGATTGTTCCGTAAATATTAGAAATCATTGGCATTCTTCTAGTCATTATTATTATTATTCTAAATCCAATCACCAGAAGACACTGTTGCCACAGATCTTTATCTCTTCATCCGAGGACTTAAGTTTTGGGAATTAAGCTTTTCATGGTACAATGTTCAAGCGTCATTTCCATTTCCCAGGTCCCAATCAACTAGATCAAGAGTTGCTATTAAGAATGAATAGCAGGGGCGCCTGGGTGGCGCAGTCGGTTAAGCATCCGACTTCAGCCAGGTCACGATCTCGCGGTCCGTGAGTTCCAGCCCCGCGTCGGGCTCTGGGCTGATGGCTCGGAGCCTGGAGCCTGTTTCCGATTCTGTGTCTCCCTCTTTCTCTGCCCCTCCCCCGTTCATGCTCTGTCTCTCTCTGTCCCAAAAATAAATAAAAAACGTTGAAAAAAAAATTAAAAAAAAAAAAAAAGAATGAATAGCATTAATATATACTATTAGTATTAATTAGTGGGTCTGGTATATAGTATTATAGGACTTTCTATTTCAGAGGATATATAGATGGTAGAAGAAAGAATTGTCCTGCTCAACTTTCAGGTGGCAGATATGAATAAATGATCCATGTTTTGTTTTAAATAACGTTTCCATCATCCTTGTAATTAGCAAAAAAATGTCTTATGGGAACTAGCCGTAGGTTAACTGTTAGAACTTTTGATTGTAATAGTTTGAACTTTAAAATTTTTACGTGTGTGTATGTATAGATGTTTAAATTAAAAAGGGAGAAGTGTGTTGGACCTCACAAATCAGAACCCTGTGTAACAGAGATAATATGTCTACTGCTGACCTTACTCACAGGGAAATCTCTACCTGCTCATCTCCAGTCCTACCTTGATCATAGGGTGAAACTGACCCAATGTTCCATGATTCCCCATGCAGTCGCCATGTCCACATGTTCAGAGGTATTTGGGATTATCTTCCATCGTCAGCTGGTTTCCAGACTCTATCTTGGGAATGAATTCTTCAAGCAACTTGGCCTTGAACCTGCTTCCAGGTTCCCTTGCTGGAGAGGTCCTCATTCTTATCAGCCTCACCATAGAGTCTACCAGGATCCAGATTTATTTACTTCTTCATTTGCCTTTTAAGTTGTCTCATTTTCTCTTCCTTTCTGCACAGTTCAATTCTTACCAATAATAATTAACATTTAGGGGCGCCTGGGTGGCTTAGTCTGTTGAGCACCTGACTTCGGCTCGGGTCATGATCTCTGGTCTGAGTTCAAGCCCCATGTCGGGCTCTGTGCTGACAGCTCAGAGCTTGAAGCCTGCTTCGGATTCTGTGTTTCCTTCTCTGTCTTTCCCCACCCCTCCACTCTCTGTCTCTGTCTCTGTCTCTCTTTCTCTCAAAAATAAATAAAAACATTAAAATTTTTTTAAGAAAATAATAACTAACATTTATTGAGCTAGGTTTCCTTTGGTAGGCACTACACACATAATATTTCACAAATCCACTTATTTAAGGATCATAGAAAATACAAGGCAAGTACTAATACTATGGCAATTTTACCAGTGGGAAGCCTGAGGCAGGGTGAAGTTAAGTCACTTGCCCAGTGTCACACAACCAGGAAGAGGTGGAAGAAGGGACATAAGCACCAGCTTTATTATTATGCAGCACCGGGTGACTTATTATTTTCTGAGGGTGGAAAATCTTGCTTATATACATGTATGATAACATTTCTGTCTATTTATAGTCTTTGTGATTGCTCATGAAGTGAATATCTGAAACCTAGTGAATTATAAATGGAACAAGGGAAAAATGCCCAGGAGGAGGGATATACGAAAATCACGTAGATGAACACTTCAGGTTAACTCAGCCACAACTTACGCTACCAGATTCTTACAACCACAAACTGTACTGGATTCTTTGTTGCATAGTTTTGATATGTAAATTAAAATACCCTGAATTTTATTGATTTGTCCAAGTCCTGAGTAAGATTTAATCTTTGCATCACGTTTCTTTTTACTAAAATCTCGACAAATTGCTCATGTTCGATGGAGTTAACTCATTTAGCCGTGTTTTGGAAGCTGTCTTAAAATACAGTGATACTCTTAAAATGCTTTTCCTTGGAAATAGTTTTTTTTAGGAGATGCTCAAGATTTAATTGCATAGATGTATGGTAGTCAAGGAAACCTGGGAACAAATGCAAATATGATCATTTAATTTTTGGTTTATATTCACTAATATCATTTACAGTGTAAAGGGAAAAACGTTTTTAGTATACAATAAACATAATTGTTAAGTGCAGAGACACAACTACTTACAAAGAAGTGACAAATAAGGGCATTTGTGGTTGCCGTAAGGTACATGATTCATCCATTTAACATCTCCTTCTCAAGGGATATTTGCATAACCTTGTGGCACCATCATTTTGGTAATTTCCAGAGTTCCTGTGATGAATGAAGGGCATAACATAAAATGAATTAATCTCTGTTTTTGTGAGGATGGTGGTAATAATGGGTCTGGCACCCTTATTTCAGACTGATAAACTTTGATTTGGATTTCATGAGGCTTTTTATTTACGAATCAATCCCCAAAGGCCCATCTCCAAGCAGCCACTAGTAAAGGCGTGTTGATAATGCAGGACTCACCAAGGAGAACTATTTCAGAGAGGTGATGTTCCTTCATAAAGCTTTGTACCTTGGTAGTCTCTGAAAGATGTGGTCTGTGTAACTTGTGTGACCAATCTGCAACACTTCGTATATAGGTGAATGCTTTAGTAATATTTTTTTTGTGGATAAATAATAGTGGTGGCACTTAGGGAAAATGTATATTAAAAGTATCTATATTTATTGTCATCAACGCCTCATTTTAACAAAGTGGATTTGCCCGAGCAACACACAGTTGACTGCCAGGGTCCTTTAGTGAATGTGGAGTGACGTTCACCTTTTTTTCTCAATTAGTTACACGGGTTTTTGTTTGTTTTGTTTCATCTTGTTTTCTGTGAAGAAGCAATTTCAAAGAGAATGGTATCTGAAAGCCTTTGTGGAAACATATTATTAAGACTTTCATGTGTATGTATGAAAATTCTCGCAGCCACCATCCTGTGAATATCTGAGTGGTGGAACCATCCACTCAGAAAGGTCATCCTAGTACTGACCATGTTGGCGATCATCTGTTTCAAAAAGAATGCTTATCATCACTGTTGTCTCTGGTTTTTGTTTCCACTCTCATGTTCAATCCCTCATCAGCTCTTGTGTCCAGTTGAAAAAAAGAAATTGTTGCTTCTTTCCCTGAAACATCTCTTTTATTTCTCTCCTTTTCTTGATCGCAATGCTTCTGCCTTCACTCAACCTCTGTTTCTCTCCCTTGGCTTCTTGAATGACTTCCTCACCTTGTCTCTCTCCATTCCTGTTCATCTTCCATCTCTCTAGTAGAGTTTCTGGCTAAAATCCAGATCTCATCATGTCAGGGTACTATTTCATAGCTAATCATTAGACAAGGATAAAATTCAAACTAAATAGAGATAGTTCTTCATAATATAACTGACCATATCCTAAATTATAGAGCCTAGTTGTCTTTGTCTTTTCCTTCGAGTACTTTATCCGCTATATTCAGTGGAGGATTTCCTGACCTGAAAATGGGTTGTACGTATTTATTCCTTCTTTGTGACTTTGTGTTTCCCTTTTCCTGGGTGTATACCTTATCTTCCCTCCATTTCTGCTTGTTGAAAATTCTTCGAGACACAGTTTTACCTGGGAATTATTCTTATTCTTCTCTTTCTATGAATCACTTTTGTATTTCCCAGAGTTAGTTTTTATACTTAAGCCTCATTAGAACTTTAAATTAAAGACATTATTATGTTTCAAGAGTAAGAATAATGCCTATTGAAGCAAAGTATATTCATTTTGTGTCTGGCAGTCTCTTTTTTAGGCTCTGTTCAATGTGTCTGAGGCTAATAGCCTATGGAAGCCTGTGAGTTCCACAGATCATTTTAAATCATGCCTTTCATAAATTCTCAAAGTCCATAATTCTTCACCATCTATACATTATATTGATACGGAATTTTTTTTCTATTTCTCTCTTTAATGGAAATAACAAGGAGGTTAAAGCTTATGTCTGTTTCAAGAATCCTCATTCCCCTAGGAATGAAATTGACTCCCACAATCATATATTACAATTTATGATCTTTCTTTGTCTGCAGACTTCCACGCATCCGAAATTATGCTCATAACCTATCCAATTTAAATCACTTGGCGATGCTAATGAACTATACTATTATGCTATTTCCCCCACCTGGGAAACACAAAAGAGATGTGAATACCCATTAGCGGCAGCAATCTCAGCCAAGCCTGACCACCTCTGTACATTGAACACCACTCTTTGAAAATAGCTTCTGACATACGCAGCTGTTTGAAATCTTATAAGCCATTTAGCATGAAAAAGTTTCAGAAACATAGATTTTTTTAATGTATTTTTTTTTATGTTTTTGTCAAGATTGTCTTTTAAAACATAGCCAAATGAACAACCTAAGTAAAATGGTTTGAAAACGTCTAAGGAAGCAGAAAACTTTTAAGACTGAAGCCAGCAGGATATCATTGAAGCGTCAGATTTATTAAGTGGAGATGTGAAGAAAAATGTGAAGAGCAGCATTAAAATATTTTACTAAGGTTTATTAATAATATAGCACAAAAATTTGAAATTGAAAATTTATTTAGTTTGAAGATATGAAGAAAATTGTAACATATATACCTAAATGTATTCTCTTGCTGCAAAAAGTATATTTGATTCCCTGTTTCAAATATCAAAGAGAGTTCAGATCTAAGAATTTAGATATAGGGAAGGACAGAGTTTCCTCCACAAGAATCTATGAAACAATATGATTCTATTAGGTTTGTCAGTTCACATGAGTTCGAATGGTGAGGGATGCCTATATTTTTATTAGCATTGTACGTTTACCCTAGTTGCTAAAATAATCCTTTGGGCAATAGTAGTTCTACACTTCAAGAAAACCTTCTGTGTAGCCCTTGGGATCGTGTCTCTCTGAATATCATTTTATTTCTTTTTTTGAAATGTTTAAAATTTTTTCATTAAGAACTTTAATTTTATTTGCAATACAGAAGACAACTTGTCCCAATTTTTTGTTCAGTCCTGTTTTCACCAGGACAGGGGGAAAAATTATTAGAAAGAGAAGATAGAAAATCTTGAACTCAATTTCAATAATCATACTTTCTCAGACAACAATCTTTGAATTGTCCACATCTCTTCCCACGTATCTACAAAGTTCTTGAACTTCATTAAGACCTACAACCTACCGACCTCATCATTTCCTCACTTCTTTTCCTTTGGACTGGTCTCAGTCTTGTGCACCATTTATGATAATAAGTACCTGGCAAACACTCTCAACTTTTTGGCATACTTTCTCTCCTTAATACTTTCCCAGTAAAACCTGTATCTGGTTGTTTCCAACTATCTGCCTTCCCTATACTTCAACCCAAACAACTAAACCAGGCTGGAGAAAAGTTATACCACTTGGCAAATTGGTGCAATTTTAAATCACTGTCACGATTGTCAGGGGCTCCTGAGAACTCCCTGTTAATACTAGCTTGTTCCCTAATGTATTTACTTTCTGAAATGATTGTGATTATTTTATTTTTTTAATATGAAATTTATTATAAAATTGGTTTCCATACAACACCCACTGCTCATCCCAACAGGTGCCCTCCTCAATACCCATCACCCGCTTTCCCCTCCTTCCCACCCGCCATCAATCCTCAGTTTGTTCTCTTTTTGAGTCTCTTATGTTTTGGCTCCCTCCCTCTCTAACCGTTTTTTTTTTTTTCTTCCCCTCCCCCACGGTCTTCTGTTAAGTTTCTCAGGATCCACATAAGAGTGAAAACATATGGTATCTGTCTTCCTCTGTATGACTTATTTCACTTAGCGTAACACTCTCTAGTTCCATCCATGTTGCTACAAAAGGCCGTATTTCATTCTTTCTCATTGCCAAGTAGTATTCCAGATTGTGATTATTTTATATCTCGTCTCTCTTTAAAGCTTCATCTCTTCCTCACTCCCCAATTAATTCTCAATTTATGAGTCACCTTTTATTTTTTAATTGAAAAAAATAGAAGCTATCTCTTGTTTTTTTTTTTAAATTTTTTTTATTTATTTTTGAAGGAGAGAGTGAGACAGAGCATGAGTGGGGGAGGAGCAGAGAGAGAGGGAGACACAGAATCTGAAGCAGGCTCCAGGCTCTGACCTGTCAGCACAGAGCCCGATGCGGGGCTCAAAGTCACAAACTGTGAGATCATGACCTGAGCCGAAGCCAGACGCTCAATCGGCTGAGCCACCCAGGCGCCCCGAAGCTATCTCTTGTGATAGTCTTTTCCTTCTATATTTTATCTATATCAGGATTAGGTTTGGATGCAAGTTAATAGTGACTAAAAATAACAGTGGCTTAAGTAAGGTAGAAATACATTACTTTAAAAAAAAAATTTTAATGTTTATTGATGTTTTGGGGGAGAGAGTGCAAGCAAGGGACAGAGAGAAAGGGAGACACAGAATCCAAAGCAGGGTCCAGGCCCTGAACTGTCAGCACAGAGCTCCCCATGTGGGGCTAGAACTCACCTACTGCAAGATCATGACCTGAGCTGAAGTCAGACACTCAATCGACTGAGCCACTGGGTGCCCCGAAATACATTACTTTTGTTTAGGTCTGAGGGCGGGCAGTCCAGGGCTGATATAGGGCTTTGCCTTACAGATTTATAGGGTTTCATCTTGTTCTAGCCTATTCAATATTTCAGAGCCTCTACTCCCAAAATCACTTCCTGTCTTAACATGGCTAGTCATTCTCAGCCATCATATTTGTATAAGTAAGAAGGAAGGCAAAAAGGACAAAGCAAAAGGGACATGTGGTATGTGCCAGCTGTCTTTCAAGGAACATTCTTCTTTCAAGGAAGCATTCTTCATGCTTCTTTTCAAGGAACATTCTTAAATTCTAACTGTTCAGAACTTTATCACATAGGCAAACCAGCTACCAGAGATGCTAAAGAATGTAGCAATTATTCGGGTGACCAAGTGCCTAGCCAATAATAGGGATTCTATTACTATAGAAATCTAATGGGAAGTTTGCTAATTTTATTAATATTTTACAAGAAAACATGACTTTTGGCTTTGGTGAAAATTTCCCTAATAGGCATATATTTCTTTTTTTGTTAATTTCTGTGATCTTCATTATTTCTCTTTAGATTCTCAGGTTTCATTCTTGTGTTTTTTTGCTACTTTTTTCATTTAATCATTGGAATCTTGTCATGTTTTGGGGCACCTGGGTGGCTCAGTTAGTTAAGCATCCAACTCTTGATTTCAGCTCAGGTCATGATCTCATGGTCAAAAGATTCTCTCTTTCTCCTTCTTCCTCTTCCACCCGTCCCTCTCTCCATGCTTGTGTGTGCACAGGAGCTCTCTCTCTTTCTTTCTCAAAAAAAAAAAAAAAAAAAAAAAAAAAAATTGTCAGGTTTTCTGTTTTTGTTTTTTGTTTTTTTTTCGTTTATTTTCTTTGAGAATAGGGAAGGGACAGAGAGGCAAGGAGAGAGAATCCCAAGCAGGCCCCACGCTGTCAGCACAGAGCACAGAGCCCGATCTCACCCACCATGAGCTCATAACCTGAGTTGAAATCAAGAACCAGAGGCTTAACTGACTGACCCACCCAGGTGCCCCAAGAAAAGTTTACTCTTCTAATATAAACATTGATAGCTACGTATTATTTTCAAAATATTGCTTTAACTGTATTTCACAAATTTTCTGTGTAATAGTTTTCATTACTCCATTATATTTAATTTTAAATTTCCTTCAAAATTTCTTTCTTAGTCATAGTTATGAAGAAGTATGCTTTAAAAATTTCCAGAATAAGGGGGAATTTTTATTTGTTTCTTTTTTGTTGATTTCTTTTTTTTTAAATTTTTTAAATGTTTTTATTTATTTTTGAAAGAGAGAGACAGAGCATGAGTGGGGGAGGAGCAAAGAGAGAGGGAGACACAGAATTCGAAGCAGGCTCCAGGCTCTGAGCCGTCAGCACAGAGCCCGATGCGGGGCTCGAACTCACAAACTGAGATCATGACATGAGCTGAAGCCGGACGCTCAACTGACTGAGCCATCCAGGTGCCCCTCTTTTTTGTTGATTTCTAATAAGTTCAGGAAAGAGGTTCTGTTTGATACAGCTTTCTTTTTAATTTGTTGACATTAGCTTACTGTGTGAGGAGAATGTTTATTCTTCAAATGCTGAGTTGAGAGTTCTAAATATAACTTTTCAAACAAAATTGTTACTTGTATTATTTAAAAATATTTTCCACTTCTTCCTTTTTATTTTATCTTATTTTAGTTTTGACTGAGATATAATTAACATAGTAGTTTCTAAGTGCACAACATAATGATTCAACAATTCTATACATTATTCAGTAATAAGTGTAGTGGCCTTTTCTCACCAAACAACATTATTGCAATCTTCTTGACTATATATTTCCCATGATGTACTTTTCATTTCCATGACTTATTTATTTTTTAACTGGAAGTGTGTCCCTCCTAATCTCTATTATCTATTTCATTCATCCCCCCATGCACCTCCCCTCTAGCAACCACCGGTTTGTTTTCTGTATTTGAGAGTCTGTTTTTTTGTTTGTCTCTCTTTCCCTTTTTTTTTAGTTTTTTTCATTTGTTTTGTTTTTTAAATTTCACATATGAGTGAAAGTGTAAGGTATTTGTTTTTCTCTCTCTGATTTATTTTACTTAGCATTATACCCTCTAAGTCCATCCATGTTGTCACAAATGGCATATCACATTTTTTTTTTATGGCTGATATTTCATTGTGTGTATATACACCACATCTTATCTATCCATTCATCTATTGATGAGCACGTAGGTTGCTTCCATATCTTGGCTATTGTAAATAATGATGCAATAAACATAGTGGTGCATGTATCTTTTTGAATTACTGTTCTCACTTTCTTTGGGTAAATACCCAGTAGTGTAATTACTGGATAATATGGCATTTCTGTTTTCAATTTTTTTGAGGAATCCCTGTACTGTTTTCTACCCTGGTTTCAATTCACATTCCTATCTACAGCGCAGGAGGGTTCCCTTTTCCCCACATCCTCACCAAAAAAGTATTTTGTCATTTATCTTTTTGATTCTAGCTATTTTGACTCATGGAGGTGAAATCTCATTGTGGTTTTGATTTTTAGTTCTCCGATGATTACTGGTGGTTGAACATCTTTTCATGTATCTGTTGGTCATCTGTGTGTCTCTTTTTGGAAAAGAAATGTCTATTTACATCCTCTGTCGTTTTTTAATAAAATTATTTGGGTTTTTTTGGTGTCAAGTTGTGGAAGTTCTTTATACATTCTGGATATTGACCACTTATTGAACATGTCATTCACAAATATCTTCTCCCATTCAGTAGGTTGCCTTTTCATTTTGTTGATGGTTTCCTTCACTATGCAAAAGTTTTTAAATTATTTTTTATTATTCAAAATTTAGAAATATTTATAAAAATTTTCTGTCTTATCAATCAATAACTGAGAAAATTATGAGTGTCACTTTATCATGTTTTCCTGTAGTTTTTATCAATTTTCATTTTCTATGGTTGAGACAATTTTATTAGGAGCATATGGATTTAGAATTATTGTATCTTCTTGGTGAAATAAATATCTTATAATTTTGTAGTGATCCTACTTACTTTTAATAAATCTTTTTATCTTAAAAATATGTTATCTAAATTTAATGTAATTTTCATTTGTGTGAACATTTTTCCTGATTTAACATTTTCTCATCTTTTTGCTTCACACCTTTAACTATTCATATACTTTAAATGAGTTGCATTTTAAAAACAATTTTTTAAATGTTTTTTTAAATTTATTTTGAGAGAGAGAGTGTGTGTGAGTTAGGGATGGGCAGAAAGAGAGGAAGAGAGAGAGAATCCCACGCTGACAGTGTGGATGGAGCCTGGTGCAGGGCTCGATCTCATAAACACTGAGATCATAACCTCAGCCAAAAGCAAAGGTCACACGCTTAACTGACTGAGCCACCCAAGGTGCCCCACGAGTTGCTTTTAAATAGCATATAGCTGGATATTTTCAACCTGCATTGTCAATTTATCCTTAAATATTAAGTTTAATTTATTTTTATCGAGAGTTTTTAAAACTATGTTTGGATTAATTTCTACTTTCGTATTTTCTTGATTCCTATTTGTCCTTTCCTTTTTGTGCTTTCTATTTTCTTTTCTACCCTCTTTTTTTTTTTTTTTTTTTTTTTTTTTGCAATACTTGACATTTTCTTCTTTCATACTTTACTTTTTCCTTTTTGTATGTTTAGAGGTTATACCTTTAGTTTTCTTATGCATTCTATTTTTGTTTTTTAGTTGGTACCTGTCCTGTTTCTAATCTCACATCTTCTCCAAATTCATTTTCTCATTTCCCCTTTTTCTACATTTTGTAGGAAGCACTTTTTTTTTTTTTTTAACATTTATTTATTTTAGAGACAGAGAGAGACAGAGCATGAACAGGTGAGGGGCAGAGAGAGAGGGAGACACAGAATCTGAAACAGGCTCCAGGCTCTGAGCTGTCAGCACAGAGCCCCACGCGGGGCTCGAACTCACGGACCGCGAGATCATGACCTGAGCCGAGGTTGGCCACTTAACCGACTGAGCCACCCAGGTGTCCCGGAAGCACTTTCATATAATTCTACACATAGTCACTTTTCCAAAAATATACTAATATCAATCTTACTCTACTAGTACATGTTTTTCTTAAAAAAAAATCCTCGAACTTTTTATAATGATCCCTGTGTTCTCTGGCTTAGACTGTTTCTGTTAAGAGGTCTGATTTTAATATTATTGATTTCTTTTAGGGTCAACCCTTTGTGTTCAAATGTTTTCAATTTATATAGATTGTTTTTTCATCCTGCTTAGTATATCCCGTGATTTTATGTCTGTGGATTTGTGTCCTTCACCATTGTAGAGTTTACTCAGTGATTTTTTTTTTCCAATATCAGATTTCTCCCATTTTCTCTAAACTCCTTTATAATAGTTCGATTAAATATTAGAATATCATCTTCTATCCTTTACATTGATTCATTTTTTTCCTTCATAATTTCTTCTCTTTGTCTCTCTGAATTGCATTCTGGGTAATTTCCTCAAGTCCTTCAGTTCACTACAGATTTCTTCAACTGTATCCAACCTGTTATTCATCCATTGATGTCTTTATATCAATATTATGTATATGTTTCTAAAATTCTCTTGCTTCATTTTTATATCTATGGGAATTTTTTATATTCACTGATTTCCTACTCATTTTTTATGATTTTGTCTTTTATTTTAAAAATGATTTCTCAGTAATTATTTTTATTTTCTATTTTCTCTTCTATGATCTAAAATGTTTTAGGGGATTTAAGTTAATTAGGAATGTTTCATCAATATGTTTGTTTCTCTGACCCTAATAGTTCCATATTCTCTTATATGCTCAATGATTTTTGCCTATGAATTCAACATTTTTCATTTTAATATTTGGGAATCTAGAGAATCCATGTTGGGTATCTTTTAGTCCAGATAAAATTTGTATTTGTTCTTACATGGCTCCAAGGGTACTATTTTTCTGAGATGCCTTGTCCCTTGTAAATACAAGGTACACAGGTTTAGTGTTATCACTTTAACCCAGATTCAAGATTGAGTCTCTGAGTTATTATTAGTATTTCCTTCAGGCTTCCACACTTTTTAGCTTACTGGTATTTGTTTTTTTGTGTTTGCTTTTTTGAGAAGAGGAAATGTTCCACAGAGATTTTTCTTCCTTCTTTGAATTTCAGATATTAATAATAATGTTTTATGTAGGATCTAGTTATATTAAGATTCTTTTCAGATTTCCTGGTTTATTATATCCCCAGACAATGTTGTCCCATAGTATTTTGTTGTCTTTTGTTTGTGAATGATTTCTTTTTTCAAGTTCCTTATTACTACTTGGACAAAGTTTATAGTTTTAGCTTCTAAAAACACTCAACAATAACTTAAAATATATCATCACTTATAACATAGTCTGCAGTATATATAATATATATATGTACATATATATATAATGAATAACCTCTAATGTGCAAAATATTGAACAGTTTTTGCTTATTTATTAAATTGTAAATGGCAGTTTCAAGCTAAAACACATGTGTTCTTTAGTGCTCATTGACAGAATGACACGTGAATCTTCATATTAGGAAGAATGTTTTTCTAATTGGGGAAATTATTTTTGAAACAAATCTTTAATTGAGAAGATACACTCTCAGTTTGCTACAATTCATAGTATATTTCATTTAATCTTTTTTAAATATTTATGTATGGTGGGTGTGTGTTTGTGTGTGTGTGTGAGAGAGAGAGAGAGAGAGAGAAAGAGAGAGAGAGAGAGAGAGAGAGAGAGAATGAGTGGGACAGGAGCAGAGAGAGAAAGAGAGAATCCCAAGCAGACTCCATGCTGTCAGCCCAGACCCTGTTGTGGGGCTTGAATTCATGAACCGTAAGATCATGACCTAAGCTGAAATCAAGAGTCAGACACTTAACCAACTGAACCACCCATGCACCCCAGTTAATCTTATATATTACAATAAAGGTGTTGAAATATTTAATAATGCAGAATGATTATATCATAAGTGTGCATATATAAAGCTCTGCAAAATTAGTTTTCACAGCAAATTTGCAGATAGAATTAATATTGTGATTTTATAGATGAGGATACTTATACTCAGAAAATTTAAGTAATTTTCCAAGCTCAAACACATGCTGAATCCAAACTAACTTATTTTTCTGTTCCAAGTTGAGTGTACAAATCACTGAATCAGAAAAACTATTTTTTTTGTCTATAAAACACTAATTTGTCTCAACACCAATCAAAATAGATCATTAACTTTCATTTTCCTGCATTATCTGTATTGCTTATACCATTTGTTTTTTTTTTCTGATTTTTCAGAAAGGTTTACATTAAAAAAAAGAAAATTATGTGAAGTCTTTTTCAATTTTTTCCGAGCCAGTAATCTGTCAAATGAAGTAAGACCTGCGAATATTATTGCTGATTGAAAATTAATCATCCTTTTTCATATTTGTCCATATTTGTGTCAACTGGGATTTCATGAAATAATTTAAATTGAGCATGCTTTTGGTAAATTACTCAAGTGCATTCAGTATTAGATATCCAGATTAAGAGACAAGAATCATTTCTTGATGAAAGTTAATTTTAATTAACTCAAAAACTGTTTCTATATGTCAGATTACAAGTGACAATATATTTTCTTTCTGTCTCTAAGGAGCAAGTGTAATTGGTCTATCTACTGAAGATAAGAAAATGTAATAGTTTTTATTTCCCATTTATTTTAGCTTATTCAAATGAATGTAAACTTTCTTCATAGTTTAGCAAAATGTAAATTACATAAATATTTTAAGAGTAACTGTGAAAATGAAGCTGTATGAAGTAGTTAAAAGAAGAAAAAATGCACAACACACTAATTGTACTAAGAAGTACATATATGTGTTATGTAGCTATATTTGAAAATATCATCTCTTATTTTCTTTCCTCCTTTAAAAATCCACAGGACAACTTTTGCAGCTGTTCAAATTGGAGCAACAGGGATGTGATTTGCTGTTACATCTGAAAGTTCCAAAAAAATCAGGCAAAATAGATAAAGCAACGTTTTTGTTTTTTTTTTTTTTTTAAACATTAGATATCAGGCGATGAAAGACAGTGATCCCTGAGAGACAGGAAACAGATGAAGTGAGGCCCACAGCTTTGAGAGAGTTTAGAATCCACAGCATGGGTGGGGCAACTAAAGCTGAGCCTGGAGGATTTCATAAATTGAGGCGATGAAGCTAACAAAACCAATCCAGTTATAGTTCATTGGACAGACTGCTAGAAATGAGAGAGCTTCACAAAAGGAGAGAACTCTGGAAATCTGCAGAGGGTACCATAAGCATTCTGAAAAATGACTCAGAACAAATGTATGAGGAATCAATGTTAGAGGAATAACCATCCAAAGAGACAGACTCACACAACACTCACACAGGCTGATATCAATGCCTCATCTCATGAGCTGGATTAGAGAAATTCACAATTCACAAGGCATTGAATAGAGAACTCGGGGTGATCTGGCCTCAATACTCGGGGATAATTAGCCATAGACTGAGCCCTGCTCAGGACCTATCTACCAAATCAGAAGTAAGACTTGAAAGGATCAAATCATTTAGAACTAAATTTACTACATCCCAGGACAAAGGTTAAGAAGATTTATAAGAGTGCAAAAATATCCAGCACCCAAGAAGGTAAAACTCATAATGTCTGATGTTCAATCAACTATTACTCAAGGTAGTAAAACACAGCCCACCATGGAGAGAATAATGAATCAATAAAAACTGACCTGTATTTTAGAATCAGCAGGAAAGGATATTGTAACTATATTACATTTGGTCAAATAGTTACATAGAAACACAAAAGATATAAATAAGACAAAAATCAAGCATCTAGCAATAAAAACTACAAGAACTGAGATGAAAAATACACTGGGTGGGATTCATGATATTAATGGGTAAAAATGGGTAATTAGGCATGACAAAAGAAAAGTTTAGTGAAATTGAAGACATCGGAATTGAAACTATCCAAAATAAAGAGAGGAATAAAAACTAACTGAAAGAGCAGAAATGAGTTGTAGACAACTTCAAACAGAGGGGTGAGAGAAAATTTTGAAGGTGTATGGCTTTAAACTTTCCAAACTTGATGGAAATTATAAATTCACAGGTCGAAATTTTAGGATGTATTTCAGAGGTGCAGCCAACAGGACTGCCTGATAAGTTGGATGTGGTGTTTGGGAGAAATGGAGTCAAGTACCATATGATCCTGCAATATTACTTCTTTCTATGTATTTATCCAAAGAATTTGAAATCAAGATCTTGAAGAGACATGAACATTTCCACAATCTTTGCAGCATTATTCACAATATCTAAGATGTGGAAACAACTTAAATATCCATTGACAGCTGAATGGATAAAGAAAAAGTGGTAGATATATACAATGCAATATTATCTGGTCCTTAAAAGGAAGGAAATTCTGCAATATGTGACAACATGAATGAACCTTGAGGATATTATGCTAAGTGAAATAAACTAGTGAAATAATTAAATACTGCATAATTCCAGTTAGATGAGGTATTAAGAATAGTTGAATTCACAGAATCAAAGAGTGGAATGATGGTTTCCAAGGGATGGGAGAAGAAATGTCTAAGCTCTAGACATCTGCTGCACAACATTGTACCTATAGTCAACAATAACATATACACTGAAAAAAATTTGTTGGGAGTAGGTCTATTGGTAAGTGTTCTTACGATCATAAGGTAAATAAAAGAATAATTTTTTAAAAGAATGACTTAAGTATGATTTTTTAAAAATCTGAGCTAATGAAAGAATTTATCTTATCTGACATGGGAATTAAGGAGGATAAAAGAGGAGGGGTTTTGTTGTTGTTTTGTTTTGTTTTTAGTTGTAGATACCTTGAGTTTGAAAAGATATCCGATGTCTAGGTAGAGATATCAAGTATGAAGTTATGAAGTTATATATGATCTAATGTCCAGGGCAGAGGTCTAGGATGGAAATATTAAGCTGAGTATTAAACCAAGTTAGTCAGTGTATAGATGATGAGACTGGGTGGATATCCAAGGGATAGAATCTGGATTGAAAAGATAAACGTTCCGGGGCGCCTGGGTGGCTCAGTCGGTTAAGCGGCCAACGTCGGCTCAGGTCACGATCTCGCGGTCCGTGAGTTCGAGCCCCACGTCAGGCTCTGTGCTGACAGCTCAGAGCCTGGAGCCTGTTTCAGATTCTGTGTCTCCCTCTCTCTGACCCTGCCCCGTTCATGCTCTGTCTCTCTCTGTCTCAAAAATAAATAAACGTTAAAAAAAAAAAAAAAAAAAAGATAAACGTTCCAAACTGAATCCTGGGGTATTAACTTATTAACCAATTGATGAGGAGAACATACAACAATAACAAAAATAATTAGAAGAAATAATGTTGGGGGAAATAGAAAAATCAAGAGTGTGGTGTATCCTGAAAACCAAGTGTATATAGAAAATGTATAGAGGGGCACCTGGGTGGTTCAGTATGTTAAGCAACTGGCTTTGGCTGAGGTCATGATCTTGGGGTTTGTGAGTTCAAGCCCTGCATCGAGCTCTGCGCTGGTGGTGCGGAGCCTGCTTAGAATTCTCTCTCTGTGCCCCTTCCCCACTTGCTCTCTCTCTCTGTCTGTCTCTCTCTCTCTCAAAAATAAATAAACTAAAAAAAAAATAAAAGAAAGAAAACGAATGTATGGGGAAAAATAAGCAGTTGTCTCTGTTAAATGCTACAGTTTGCTATAACATGGTGACAACTTGAAGTTTACCCCTGATTTTAGCCAAGTGAGGGTCATTGACAATGTGGACAAGAGTAGTTTTTGAAAAGCAGAAAAGTCAAAGCCAGATGAATGAATTTAAGAGAGAAACATTAAGGAAGAAATTGGATAGAAGGTGTATAAACACTTTGCAGAATTTCATTCAAAAGAAGTGTCGATAAATGGGACAGGAACTAGTAGGAAAAGAGAAGGCAAGTTTTTTAATGATGGGGGAGATTTCACCATGTTGTACACTGTTAGGAACTATGTGTTGAGCTGCACAGAGTCAGAAGTAGAGTAGGTGGCGTTTAACTAGGCTGTGAATTTTCAAGGAAGTGTGATAAAGGAATAAGGAACAAGAGGACCATTCTTTAATTGTGAAATTGTATTTTCTTCCTTTGTATGCTTCCCTATTTTAGAATTGTCATCTACCAGAGTTGTTAGCAACTTAAACCTTTTTTTTTGTTCCCCCAGATAGTTCTTGGTTTGAATCTATATCCTATTTCTGAAGTGTCTAATGTTGAACAAATTAATTATCTCTGTTCCTCAGATTCCTCTTTGACAAAATAGAGTTAATAGTAATATCTATCTTCACAGGATTATTGGAAGAATTAAATGAGACAATGTGTTTAAAGTATAATGCACAGTGTCTCAAATAGAGCACATGGCAAAAACCTAATTATTGCTGGCTATTTAATATATTAAATATATTTCTGGTTGTTTACTTATTCATTTCTGATGTAATTATATTGTTCTTACTAATCTGAAGGACACATTTATGACTTAAAAATTGACCTTTCACCTTCCACTTGTGCTGTAAATATTTTTTCTTTTTATTTGTTTCAAATTTTTGTTTTACATTACTCTGTATCTACTAAGTTTTAAGTTGTATGTAGTTTAACCTACTGATCTTACTTTTATGTCTTCTTTCTGCTTTTAAGTTTAGAAACAATTGTCTTATTGAAGAATTAAATAATGTTTACAAATATATATTTTTTGCTGTCTTACCATTTAATCCTTCCTTCTCTATCTTACCATTTAATCAGTTCGGGTGTTCTTTCATAATGAAAAACATCTGTGATGTCTTTAACATCATGGAAAAGGCCATCTATTTTTGGCTATCACCAACCGTGCCTCCTTTTCTTGTATTCAGAAGAAATCACATTAGCTTATGTGTGAATTTGCTCACTGACAGGTCTTTATTGAGCACATGCTAGATATTAGGTAACATTCCAGAGCCTGGAGATAAAGCAGTGAATGACTCGAAGGCTGAATCATACTTTCCTTTGTGGAGTTTAACTTCCATACAGAAAGAAAAACTCTAACAGAAAGTGTTAAAGTTGCAATTGAAATAGCATGAAGAAAACCAAAGGTAGAGAACAGGAAAATACGGGAGTACTAGGAGGAGGGAACTGCTTCCTAAAATTTGGTCAAAATCATATTCTATAGGGTGATGTTGGAAAGAAAGCAGGAAGGATGAGAAGAAATTTTGCAGCAGTAAAGGCACTGCTCACAGAACAGTCACCAGGTACAGACTGGGGAAGGGGTTGAGGTTATTAAAGAAAAGGGAAGAAAACATTATGGTTAAAACAGGGAAAGATGGCAGAAGATGAAGTCATAGTCAGGGGTCAGATCCTTCACAGTATGGTAAGAAAACATCATAATTACAGCTTATAATAAATACTTAATAAATAGATGAACAGTTAGAATGTGCAATTAAGCTTTTGGGATTTATATCACATAACCGAACAGGTTTTATGAAATATTATTGAAGCTTTAGCTGGCATGTTAAAAATCACTTTTATATTAAATAAGAATGGCCTTTTGATTTTGTAACCATTCCACTTAAAGCTAATGTTTCTCAGATGTACTGATATTATTGTTACGGTGAAAAAAAGTGTCTTTCAAATCTAATACCATAATTTTGTACAATAAAAAAAAGATTTTGGAGACAATGAATGATTCAATTCAAAATACAAGTTGAGTGAAATTCTCACATACTTTATTTCTTGTAGCAAGAAATAAAAACTACTTAAAAATGAGAAATAGAGACCACTTGACAATGAGAATTAGCCTCATTTGTAATAATGAAGGTCCTTTTCTGAAAGGGATGGCTTATACGCTTGTTCATTTTTGGCTCAAGAAAACATTTGTCCAGAGATAATGAATTTTCTTCATTTATAAAAACATTGAATGTTCTAAAATGCGCTTATTTACAGGTATTTACTCATCTTAAAAACTCCTGACAACACTATTACTACTATTAACATTTATTTGATCAACACTATGTACCAGGCACTGTTATAAGAACTATTTTGTGTGTTTTAACTTATTTAATTATTTAAACATTTTTTTAATGTTCATTTTTGAGAGAGAGAGAGAGACAGAGAGCACACAAGCAGAGAAGGGGCAGAGAGAGAGGGAGACAGAATCTGAAGCAGGCTCCAGGCTCTGAGCTGTCAGCACACAGCCCAACTCGGGGCTCAAACTCATAAGCTGTGAGGTCATGACCTGAGCTGAAGTTAGATGCTCTACTGACTGAGCCACCCCGGCGCCTCTTATTTAATTATTATAACAACATAACAACTCTATGAGATGAAATTTTTATCACTTGTTTTCAAGCAAAGACACCGAAATTCAAACTAATTAAGTTACATCCCACATTTGTAGAGCTAGTAAATGTTAAAGTGGGGATCTAAACCTAAGCAATTTGGCAATAACAGAGCGTAACCTCTCTGCTAAAATGTTTATATGTGTTTTTTTCATTTTTCCTCCTCAATTTGGCCTTGTTGATATTAGATTCATCTTAAATAATCATACAACAGCACTGTTATCTGGTGCAGTGAAAACGAATGGTGACTCCTATCTGTTAAAATCATCCTTAATGATAAAGCATAATTTAAGTTGCAGAAAGATTTTTCTCCTCTTCAGTCCTATTAAATTAACAGTAAAGTTAGGCGGCCGTTTTATCACTTTTTCACCACAGAAGTCTTGTAATGAACATGGTGTGTTAAGACTTTCTCGCTCTGCCCTCATACACTGATTTTGGGGTCAACAGTGGTGAACAGTGTTCAGGGAGGGGCTTCTAGAGTCAGGGATTGCTAAACTAAGAGTTGAATGATGAGTAGGAAAGTAACAAGAGGATGCTTCAGAATGATGGTATGTAAAGCATGTGAATTTAAAGAAAAAAAGAGAGAACCATGTAGCTGGAATTATAAATTGATAAAGTAATGGGATTTTATGTTCAACAAATAAGGAAAAGCAAATCATAAAGAGTCTTATAAGCTAAGGAGAAGTTTGGATTTAATTCTATGTACTTTGAGGAGATATTGAAGGTTTATGTATGGTAATAAGAGGCCAATATGTTTTTCAAATTTTTTAATGTTTATTTTTGAAGGGGAGAGAGTGTGAGCAGGGGAGGGGAAAAGAGAGAGGGGGACACAGAATCTGAAGCAGGCTTTAAGCTGTCAGCACAGAGCCCAATGTGGGGCTCGAACTCATGAGTCGTGAGATCATGATCTCAGCCAAAGTCAGACGCTTAACCGACTGAGCCACCCAGGTGTTGCAATAGGTCAATATTTTCATTCCAGAAGCACGCTGGCTATAGTGAAGACAATGGAAAAAGGAGATGGAGGAAGACTGAATGCAGGGATATCACTTAAAAGATTTTTGTAGTGATCTTAGTAGAAGATGGTGTTTCTTCAAGTAGATTCAGGAAATGTGGGCACATATATATATATATATATATATATATATATGATCCAATTAGGAGGTTGAAAAGATCTCAGTAACTGATTAGATATAGGTTGTAAAGGGAGAAACAAGATCTAAGATTAATTGTGTTTCTGGCTTTCAAAACTGGATGAATAATAAGAATGGCACCACTTACTAAAATGAAGAGAGCATTGGAGGACACACATTTGGTTGGAGTGGGGAGTAAGTTGGGAAAGGAAGATAATGAGTTTGGTTTTTTTGAGTTCGCAGTCCTTGAGGATCTGAAGGAACTTACAGCAAACTGAACCAGAGCTAGAGATTTGGAAGTAATAGCAAAGTTAGTATTTCCTGAAGCAATGGCTGTGGATGACATCAGGAAAAAATGTGTCTGAGACACAGAACTGAATTCTTAAGCCCTAACATGATGGAGGAACATTGTCATTTACAAAAGAAGCATAAATATACAAGCCTCCAGATAATACCGAAAAAAAAAAAAAAAAAAAAGGCTGAGAGGGTCACTATGTCTTTTACAAATGTACTTTCAATAGAAAAATTTTAAGATATTAAAGTTATTCCACTTCACCAACATTCTTGAGTTGACCTTCCCCCTTAGGTAGATGGGCTTGATCTAGAATTATACCATACAAATATGCTAACTTGGTAGTCTCAGGAAGACAGACAGAAAATGGAATTTTCTGTTCTTTGGGTTCAACCCCAAAGAACCCAGATCTAGAACAAGTTTAGGAACAAGAGTCCCATTTGTCTGAAATCACAGATTAGATTGGATCCCTGTTACATTAGACACTCAAATTCCTGTATTTTGATATACATGGTTTTTCAATCACAAGATACCTAAAGAACAATTATATTTGGTACTAAGTACAACAAGGAAATGATACATTGTATGGATGTGGTATAGACGTAAAGATTCCTCATTAGTCAAAAACTTTAGAGACCTGAGACTCCAAAAGCTATTCTTGCTCTTTTTTCCTCCTCTTTCAGCAATACACTAGCTACAGTTTTAGAAAATAAAAAAGAAAAATTGTGTTCTGCTTCTGGTTGAAAAAAGTGAATATTTAGAAGAGGTTTTTCGATATAATTTAATATCATTAACTGTCTTTTCCCTTACAATAAGTAATAAACAAATAATTTTATATATGAAATTTCCAGCAATGTATTATAAAAATTTTTTTAAATGTTTATTTCTTTCTGAGAGAGAGAGAGAGAGAGAGAGAGACAGACAGACAGACAGAACATAAATAAGCAGGGGAAGGACAGAGAGAGAGGGAGACACAGAATTGGAAGGAGACTCCAGGTTCTGAGCTGTCAGCACAAAGCCTGATGTGGGGCTCGAACTCACAGACCATGAGATTATGACCTGAGATGAAGTTGGACGCCCAACCGATTGAGCCACCTAGGCACCCCTCCAACAATGTATTTTTAAAAGTCAACAGCCGTATTGTAGAACAAGTAAGTACCATGCTTCTTGGAATTTTGATCATTTTTTTGGCTCTGTCCAAATCATATGTTTTACAATGGTTACAACTATCAGCAAAGAAAATAATTGGAAGACGAAATGATATTTACGATCGTGTTTTTCTGAAATGGAAACAATTTAATCCTTGTGATTACAAGGTATTGTTTGAATTTTATTTTAATCCAGTCTCATAATGTTTATAAATCTTACCCACCTGAGTTACATCCTTCTCTTCGGTTGAGTGTAACGATAATTCTTGCTGTGATGGAGAAACTGTCAGGTACAGAACGTGTCATGTTTTATTTGTGCAGTAGACTTCATTCGTGTTAAGATCCCACACTGTATGCTTTTCTGTTGGTTTGTTGGGCAGGAGTGTAGAATAAAATGTGACATGTTTTGGTGTGATGAGTCATTTTGTCTCTCTACCTCTAATCTAACACCTTGAACAATGGTTATTTTACCCTTGTCAAGTGACTGTAGGCTATTAAAAAAAAGTCCTGCTCAAGTATCAAAAAAAAAAAATGGAATAAGTAAAGGAGGTTCATATTTATTGGAAGTTTTGTATATACCTCCTGGAGCATGCCACTGATTGTATCACTGAATCCCTGGAACAATACTTCAAGGTAGGATTAACTGCGCCCATTTTACAGATAAGGAAATTGAGGCCCAGGTGGCTTAGGTAATAACTTGAAGCTCCATAGCTGTTAAAGAGTGGAGGTAGAAGTCAAAAACCTTCCCATTTCCAAGAACACATTACTTTGATTTTCTTTTAGTTTGGAATTTCACAGATAATAGTTATATATTATATTTTAGAAGCATTTGATAATAATTATAATATTAATAATCAGTGCATATATGGTTCTAATTATGTGCCAGGCACTGCCTTTCATAAATTATCTCACAACAACCCTATGGAATATATCCCATTATTGTTTCCATTTCATAAGTAAGGAAGAGAGCATAATCAGTCAAATGTCATCCAGCAAATAAATGGTAAAATTATGATTCAGTCCCCATAGGTTATTTCAGGATCATGAGTATCTTTAATAATACATTTGCTGCAATATTTTGAAAAACGTTCCAGGAGTTTCTTGATTCTTGGAGTCTACCAAGAACTAAACACTCACAGGAGTCCATCGATCCTGGCATTGGGAGGTAGGTTTTAAAGTAACTTTAAAAAACAATGAATATATTTATGATAGAACTTAAACCGTGTTATGTATTTTTTAAACATAAAGAATGACAACGAAGTAATGCAATAAAGGAAGCAAAAAGTAAAAATGATAATTTAAAACTACCACTGATGGGATCAGCTTGCACCACTAGTGGAGAGTGTTATTTCCTTTTAAGTTAAATGTACTTTTGTTTAAGCAAAATACTTTCATGGGCTTAGTTTGGCCTAAAAGAAGAGACACGTGGGGCCAGAGGTGATGAGAAGAAAAATAGTTTCTCTGACTCAGCCTGCACCAGGCAGCCAGGCATCTGAAGATACAAGAAGGGTCTTAGATGTCCAACTGAGTGGATGAAGAGATATTCATTTTATTTGAATTATACAGGAAAAGTAATCTCAGCAGGCTGGAACACTTGGGCCATTTCAACGTACATTTGCGCTTTTATCGAGAGCAATAATATGGACCTTCTAATTCAGAGGCAGTGCATCTGGTCGGAAGTCCCCATCTGATTGAACATCATTGGCAGGCGGCCAAAGAATAGCCTGGATAACATGGAGGGGTTGCCTTATTCCTTGTCACATGTATTTAAGGATTTAACTGTTCAATTTCTCTTTAATCATGATGCATGATCTTGGATTCTTTACAATCCCTCAGGGCAAAGGAAACTAATTCTGCACATATCATGAATAATATAGCATCTCTGAATAAGATGTCAGAATAAGCCCTTTAATGGTCAAGAAAGTTCTAAGTTGAATATGTTGAAGAAGTTTACATTTGTTGAAAGTTTGAAATAGAAGATTGTACAATAGAACACTGACTTCCACATGTCAGAATATTGATATGCCAAGACTCATTCCACTATTTGCAATAGATTGTTTGCACCTCATAGTTTTTCAACTGTACATGGGGTTTTTCATAGTATTTTTTAAAGTACTCAAAAATATGTTTTAAACATTTAAAAAATATTTTAAAAACTCAGAACTATTGGGAATAATTAGCTAGTGGTCCAACATGATCACTACTCAAATATGCATCAAGAGTAGATTGGATAAAATAATTATATAGTATTATAATATATTTTTTGTATATATATACATGTATATATATATATATATATACATGTGTATATACATGTATATATATTTTGTATATATATATAGTACACATATAAAATACATATATAGTCATTTACAGATTGGGAATAATAATGTACATTAGTGTATGGACTGAGAATAAAAAAATTACATCCAATATTATGGATGAATATGTGTGATTTCATTAGTTAAAAAACTGATTAAACTAATCTGTTATGTTAAAAGTACTTAATACTCGTGAAGTTGTAAATTGGAAGGTGGTAGGAGGGAGTCTTCTTGGATTCAGATCATATTCTTTTTGACTTGGCTACTGGTTACATATGCATGTTTAATTTGTGAAAATTTATTGATTTGCACACTTGTGATTTATGCATTTCTGTATGTGTATTCTACTTCATAAAAAGTTTATATTAAAGAAATATACACACATGTGTATTCATTACATATAAATTCAACATCCTGAATATATTGATCTTATTTGGAAAATAGGCAAAACTAATTATTTTGATGTGTTTTGAGAAACATGCTTGCAAATAAGTCATTCTCACCCAAGCTAAAATCACTGGTAGGCTATTTTGTTTTTTATACATATTATAACACTAAGCACTAGCTCATTTTATGAACTTGATCACTTTTATTAGTTGTTCCAGAAATGAGAAAGTGTACATGGCTTCACTTTTAGTTGAAGAGACATTTAGAATTTGTAACAATAGATATCTCTGAAATATTTCATGTGTGAATATTAACAATATTTTAAGATGTAGTCAGTCTATCACTTTAGATTATTTTTCCAAAGACTATTTTTTAAGTTTATTTATTTATTTTGAGAGAGAGAGAGAGAGAGGGATAGAGAGAGAGAGAGAGTGGGGGAGGAACAGAGAGAGAATCCCAAGCAGGGTCCACACTGTTACCACAGTGCCCAACGCAGGGCTCAGTCTCATGCACCGGGAGATCATGACCTGAACCGAAATCAAGAGTTGGATGCAGAACCTACTAAGCCAACCAAGCACCATGCCAAAGACTATTTTTTTAAAATGTTATTACACACCAGTATAGCATAAATAAATCACAGATATAAAAGGCACAGCATAAGGAAACAGTCAATAATATTGTGATACTGTGGTAATGGGGCCAGATGGTAGTTACACTTGCCGTGAACATAGCATAATGTATAAACTTGTCAAATCACTATGTTGTACACCTGAAACTAATGTAATATTGTGTGCCAACTATACTCAAATAAAAAATTTTGATGTTATTACATAATATGTATCTTAAGAGTCATCAATTATTTATGGCATAAAATGGGGTAAAAATAAACAGAGATGTGGAGTTCTGAAACTACATAGGTCGGAAATTTGCCTCAGTTTGTTTCTGAGGTCCTTAAGGAATGGAAAGTTTCCTCATTTTGGAATCACCTACTGTATCTAGCAATATACTCTATGCTTGATAGCTGTCAATAAATAATCGACAGTGAATTAACACTCTTGATCCTTAAATTTGTCTGTAGATGCATATCATGATATAAATGAAGGTTCCATAATTATTGTGATATTCGTGTTCTACAGTGATTAGATGGAAGGGATTGAGTGAAGATACAAAGGAAATATAGAGCAGAAAGAGTGCCTGATCTGAAAAAGCATACTCACTAATTGGTGCTGAATGAACAACACGATTACCCAGATGGTAGAACTTTATAATTATACAGATAGAGAAAGTTTAAAATTACTTTCACTTTTTTCAACATCCTTGGATTACCTCAAGAAAGTTGTCAGGAGCTTTTATTCCTAATATGATTAATTCCTAATTTCATATCATCAGGTAGAAATGAGCCCAATTTTAGTTTTGTTTCTAGTCCATTCTATTAGAGAAACTTTATAGGCTTGGAGAATTCAAGTGAAAAAAAAAAAGACAAAACTATATATCCAGATAATCCAAGACAATATGAAATAAAAGTTTTTGGACACTAATAGTTTATAGTTTTCCAGTATATTTTTAGCCTAAAAAATCACCTAAAAATTATAATCATCTTATTCACTATCCTGACAGGTACTTGATTGTAGTACTTTAAAATATGTAAATTAAGAAAAAATCAACTTTCATATGTTATTATAAGGCTGTTAAGAGTTGAATTGCGTCCTTCAAAAAGATAGGCTGAAGTCCTAATCCTCAGTTCCTCAGCAAGTGACCTTATTTGGAAAAAGAGTCCTTCCAGATGTAATTAGTTAAATTGAGGTCACATTGGACTAGGATGGGCCCTTAGCCCAATGAACGATTTTCTTTATAAGAAGAGGAGAGAGAAACATGCAAGGAGAATACCATATGAAGAAGCAGGCACAGAGGTAAGTCAGCCATGTAAAGACCAAGGCAGCTTGAAGTTATGCAGCCACAGGTAGCAAATGCCTGGGTCTACCCGTAGCTTGAAGAGGCAAGAAATGATCCTCCCCTATAGCTTTCAGAGGGAGTGTGGCACCACCAACATCTTAATTTCCAACTTCTATACTCCAGAGCCTTGAGAGAATAAATTTATGTTGCTTTAAGCCATCTTGTTTGTGATACTTTGTTCTGGCAACCCCAAGAAACTAATATAAAGAATATGTTAAAAATCATAATAAACAATCTGACCAAAACAAGTACTGGTAAGACATATCCTGAATATAACAATGCTTACTTCTGGTCAGGGGGTTTATGGGTGGGCAGTGAGATTTCTGGGTAGTGGAATCGTGGAGGACCCTTGTGTAGTATGACACTTAAAAGTTCACACTTGGCTCTTTCCATAATTTGGCTATTGTTGAGAGTGCTGTTATAAACATTGGGGTACAAGTGCCCCTATGCATCAGTACTCCTGTATCCCTTGGGTAAATTCCTAGCAGTGCTATTGCTGGGTCATAGGATAGGTCTATTTTTAATTTTCTGAGGAACCTCCACACTGTTTTCCAGAGTGGCTGCACCAGTTTGCATTCCCACCAACAGTGCATCAACTGATGAATGGATAAAGAAATTGTGGTTTATATACACAATGGAGTACTACATGGCAATGAGAACGAACGGAATATGGCCCTTTGTAGCAACGTGGTTGGAACTGGAGAGTGTGATGCTAAGTGAAATAAGCCATACAGAGAAAGACAGATACCATATAGTTTCACTCTTATGTGGATCCTGAGAAACTTAATAGAAACCCATGGGGGAGGGGAAGGAAGAAAAAAAAAAAAAGAGGTTAGAGTGGGAGAGAGCCAAAGCATAAGAGACTCTTAAAAACTGAGAACAAACTGAGGGTTGATGGGGGGTGGGAGGGAGGGGAGGGTGGGGGATGGGTATTGAGGAGGGCACCTTTTGGGATGAGCACTGGGTGTTGTATGGAAACCAATTTGACAATAAATTTCATATATTGAAAAAAAAAGTTCACACTTGGAAATAATTTTAATTTATCTTAACTCTGGTCCTGTGATCTTGATTAGTTTACTTCATCTTTTCTGAGCCTAAGTTTTCTCTTTGATAGAAAACTGGGTTGCTTGTAAAGGTTACAAGAGTTAAACGTAGAAAATTCTTTAAAAGGAGTCTAACAACTTGAAAATGTTCAACAAGGATTTGTTCCTATCATTTTATTGTGTTTCTATGTATTCCCTATTTTGTATGAAGTTTTGCGTGTTACTTCATAATTAGGGGGGAAAAGAATAATGAAGGTTATTAGAAAAGATGTTTAACATTTATTGGAAGCTGGTCATGTGCCAAACACTATGTTAAATATCATGAACATATCATATTATTTAAATCTCACGTGTATTGTATGTATTATTTCTAGTCACATTACATAAAGATGTGAAATAAAATGGCCAAGGACTCACAGTTGGCAAAGGACAGAATAAATCTAGACCATTCAAACTTCAAAACTTTGTTGATTACTATGCTGTACAACCTTTTGGGTCCGTCATCAATCTCTCCCCACCACCAAATAATACAATCTTGTGTGAACTGATTATGCTCTGTGTGGTGTAAATAATGTTGATGTAGTGAAATTACTTTTCAACTTACTTTACTGTTCTTTTAAATTGTGACATGCAAGTTAGAAAAGAGTAACCATATCACTTCTGTATGTTATCAGAAAGCCTAATTGTGTGCATTTGCAACCTCAGGAGTTTTCTGGGTGAAAACTGAAGCTGGTCCTTGCACACACAGGTGAAGAGAGACCACAGGAGGTGGGACATTGCAGATTGGTAAATGGCAGGTTTAATAAGCAAGGGAGCCTACATATGAGGCTTGTCTTTGGCAGTCACAAGTAGAGCAGATCTCTAGCCCCATCCACTAGCATCTTAAAAGTTTACATAGAGGTCTTACCTGGGTTCAGTCACATGTTCAGTCCAGATGGTCTCAACAACACTTTACTCTTTCAAGGCCACATCTTTGAAACAGCTGCTAGTATGGGAGGTACATTCCAAGGCCAGGGGAGAGGGTAAGGAGCCTCTGATTACCCAGGTCTAGCTCACCAGCCAATCAGTAGTCACATCCTCTCAATGACCAATTCCAACACTAATCTAGAGCCTATTGTTTTAGCCTCCCCGGTAACCCTTATTCTCTTTATTGACTTCTCATGCCATTTCATAGCTTTTATGTAAGTTGCCACCTTTTAGATAGGACTGTACATGGGCTATATTGGGACTAAATGTCAATCTAAAGACCAAATAAGAGGAGCATGTAATGCCCCCAACCGAACCATAAACACCCCTTGCAAAACCTAACTGTAATACTGCATGCAGATCTTTTATTGAATATAAGCAGAAATGAACATGACAATCTTCTCGTATTATCCCAACATGTGACATGAGTGTCCCAAGAGTGTAGAAGTAGGTTAAAAGTAAAACATAATTTTCTTAGTTATGTGAACATATTTCTTACTCCAACAAATGTTATTAATAATTTGTTCTCCTTTCTATTTTCCGATAATCCAATTTTATCTGTTCGTGTTAAATCTCTCTGGCAGTCAATGGTCTGATAATTATAAGAGGGCTGTGTAGCTAGTGCGAAAGATTTATTTTTCCTAAAGGAAGACTTTCCTTGAAGGGCTGTGTGTCTGAACACTCAGATGTTTCAGATCCTCTTAGAAATACTTTATGACTTTGTTAACATCACTTTGTTTGGTATTTCAGGAAAGAACCAGCTTTTCCAACTTTTCTTTTTCTGAATTAAAATATAACGCTTGTTTTATCCTCAAGACAATGATTGTTAAAATAAATGTCAAAAAATGGCTTACACACATGAAAATTGGATTTCTTACATAAAGTGCCAAATGGGCATTCCTGATGAATGTGGCTTTCCACCAAACGATTGGGGATTGAGGTTTCTTCACCTGTGTCTCCGCCATCTTTTGTACCTTGCTTTTAGGTTCGCAGTGTTTGTCTTCATCAATCTGACGGGTGAGGCAATAATGTGATCATTTGCACCTGGGCATACTTAGGGTTCAGAAAATGATAAGAGTCCTCTTTTGCATATCTTATGTTGACTAGCAATAGATAAATCACTAAATCTGTCTGCAGTGTTAGACAGGAAATGTAGCCTCACAATACGCATGGAAAAAGGAGTAAAAGTTTGCTTAATAGATTTGCCAGTCACTCTCACACGCTTGAATTCCCATTACGGTGTAAATGGTCAAGGGCAAAGAATTAGGAGAGGATTAACTCATGCTCTCCTACTCTCACCAGAGAAAGAAAACTTATCCATGTATAGCAAGCCAATGAACGGGGAGATTAGCAACCATCAAAACATGGTCCAAATGAGTCACACCCACAGAAACTGTTGCCAGTTAAAGCCATTATGGGGGAAATGCTCTTTTCTCGAGAGGCTTTTGCCTTGGGAGATTGGGAGAATTGTGGGGAGGGAAAGAATCAGCCTGCTATTTCCTTGTTTTTCCTCAACATTTAAATGAATGGTCCCTTGCCTTAGTGCTGTGATACTCAGTGCTTACTTTGAAACTCACATATGAGTGAATCAGGAAAGAGAGAATGAAGGAATGGCGTCTTATTTCTATATTCCTCCAGTTATTCCTAGGGCATTCCAGAAAAATCAATTGTTCCTTAAAGAGTTAAACAGAAGATTTAGGACTTGTTAAAGAAATATTTTAATCCCTAATATGGGAGAGAATAGTGTAATACACTATTTTTAATATCATTTTTATTGTATAATCATGTGGTACTTAAAGGGAACAAAATAAACTTTCTTCCTTTTAGCCTCTTAAAAGAAACTATTCATCCACAAAATTAGTTTAAGATGATTAATATTTAGTTATTGGATTTTGAGATAATGGGCTTTGCTTAGAACAAAGTGTAAGCAAAGCAAAATACCTGACATCTTTAAACCAGTTGTCGCAGCAGTCAAGAAACAAAGTCTCCGGTTCAAGTGGGTGCATGTGGTCACAGTTGATTTGAGGAAGTCTCATCCCTACAGCACTCCTGGATCACAGCCAACATGGGGTTCCCCAGATACTGTTAACCCCATTAACAGGAAGTAACAAACTGCTCGCATAGCTGTTCCGAAACTAAGGAGAGTTAACCTTCAGGCTTAACCAGATATACAAGACAATAAAGGATCTGGCCATTGTTTACCACTACAATCTCACCTTACTCCATTCTCAATCTCATAAATGATGGTCGTGGTATCTCTTTCTGCTTGCAATTTCCATTCCTCTGGTCTTTTCATGCATCTTTCCTTTTTGTCATGCAAATCTCATTTCCAATCCAATAACATTAGAGAGGTCTTCCTCGACTATCCTGTGTAATATTTTGCCCTTTTTCCCTGTTCCTGAGTCACTCTATCAAATCACTGTTTTGTTTTCTTCATGGTGCTTAACCTACCCAAAATGACTTTACTTATATATTTATTTCTTATTTTTCTCTTTGTATTCTAAGCTTGACCAGAAAAGTAAATTTGTCTATCTTGTTCATTATTGATGTGTTTCTAGACCTGAGAACAGTGATTGACCTATAGTAAGGATACAGTCAATATTTGTTGAAAGAAAAAGATAGTCGGTTAGAGAAGTTGATATTTGTCCTTCTTAGTATGTAGGGGGGTTCTGAGACTGACCAATGAATTGCATATTTTCCCTGAAATATTATTTGGGCAAAAGATTCTTTTCATCAAAGCTAAGTGAATATGCAAGGCATTCACCATCTTTTTATGGTTGCTTACCAAGAGAACTGCCCTCTAATATTTTTACTAATTGATCTTGGTAGAATTATGTTTGTATGTCAGACATCTCTGAATTATTTTGTTAATGTTGGTTCATAAAATTACCTAGTCAGGATAATAATGCACAAAATAATTCCTTATGAAGATCAATATGTCACATAGGATAATTAGGCCTTGTAATTCTCAAAGATAGCAGTAATAATTAATAATTTATAATTCTCAATAACCTAATTAATAATGAATAGCAATCATTATTAGTTTGACAAACTTTGTGGGTATTTTTTAAGTTTATTTATTTTATTTAATTAATTAATTAATTTATTTATTTATTTATTTTTCAACGTTTATTTATTTATTTTGGGACAGAGAGAGACAAAGCATGAACGGGGGAGGGGCAGAGAGAGAGGGAGACACAGAATCGGAAACAGGCTCCAGGCTCTGAGCCATCAGCCCAGAGCCTGACGCGGGGCTCGAACTCCCGGACCACGAGATCGTGACCTGGCTGAAGTCGGACGCTTACCCGAGTGCGCCACCCAGGCACCCCTATTTATTATATTTTAGAGAGAGAGAGAGAGAGGCAGAGAGGGAAAGAGAGAGACATTCCCAAGTAGGCTTTGATCTGTCAGCACAGAGTCCAATGTGGGGCTCGAATTCATGAACCATGAAATCATGACCTGAGCCAAAATCAGGAGTCAGATGCTCAACCTACTAAGCCACCCAGATGCCACCAACAGACTTTGTAAACAAAGTTTTATATTTCTTTTACACATGAAAATGCTGAGGGTTAAGGAGGTTCAGTAGTCTGTAGATGGTCATAAATGCAATGATAATGAGGCCACTTTTCCAACGCAAGTTTATTCATGCTAAAGTTTGCACGCCTTAACCGTTTCGCCTAATTGTCATTATCAGCAAATGTCTATTGTGTCTTATTATGTCATACAGAGTTTGGATATGAACCCAAATAGTTTGATTTCAGAGCCGTGTTTGTAACCAGTATTCTAAGCTATTCCTATCTTGTTTTAAATGTTTCCTGTGGTCTTTAATAGAAATGTTTTGTTCTTTTAAAAAGTTATTTCATGTTACATGATATATTTTTAAGGGCTATCTGGCCAGGAAGTTTCAAAATGAACTAAAATAAATTTTGAAAACTTATAACAGTGATAGATTGGGGATTATAAATCCCATGCATGCTTATTGCAGAAAAATGAAAAAAGAAACGAGGAAAAGTCATCTATAATCCTCTCCTTACAGAAATAACTACTGTCAAGAAATCGTTAGATCAGAAAACAAAATTGCACTTAGTAGTAAAAGAGACGAAATTTTAGAGAATATAAAACACTTTAAACTCTCCAAACAGTCAAAAAGTGTTCTGATCCTTAGACAACCCATTAAAACTTGCAGTTTTCACATGGTGTTATAGATAGAAACCACCAAAATATGCACACGTATTGTCATGTAACATGGTCACTTAACCTTTTTACACTCAGGTACTCCTTTGAAATACAAAAATAGTGAGCCCTAGCTTATCTGTCTTGTGGATGTTAAGGATAAAATTAGATTATAAATGTGGCAGTTCTTTGAAATATCTTCTCTTGCTGAGCACTTCCCCATAACTGTGTTCTGTTACTCTGCCCTCTGACCTTCATTCGCACTTGAGAATCGCTGTGTCTAAGTCGGGGCTCTCTTTGCTTCCTTTAACACAGCATGGAGAATCACTGGACTACATACTTTCTGGGCTAATTTCTGATTCAGTGCTATGATTCTGGGGAAGACTTAAGTGACAAAGTTGCTAGGGCGGGGGGGGGGGGGAGGGGGAAGACACATAGAAAAATGTTGGAAAATAGTTTTAAGATGTGCCCAAAGTCCAATCCGTCCAGGTGTGTGAATCTTCCCTGAGTAGTAAGCTGATTGCCAAATGGGGCACCTGAGTGCCTCAGTCAGTTAAGCAGCCTAATCTTGGTTTTGGCTCAGGTCATGATCTCAAGGTCGTAAGATCAAGCCCCCAGTCAGTCTCTGCACCCTGCGAGAGGCCTGCTTCAGATGTTTTTTTCTCTCTCTCTCACTGCCCGCTCCCACACTCTTTCCCTTTCTCTCTCTCTTAAAAAAAAAAAAAAAAGGTGGGGGGGACTCCTGAAGGCTCCCTCGGTTAAGCATCTGACCTCAGCTCAGGTCCGGCTTGGGCTCAGTTCATGGTCTCGCGGTTCGTGGGTTTAAGTCCCACCTCAGGCCCTGTACTGACAGCTCAGAGCCTGAAGCCTGCTTCGGATTCTGTGTATCCCTCTCTCTCCCTGCCCCTCTCCCACTCACGCTCTCTCTCTCAAAAATGAATAAATGTTAACAACAACAAAAGACTGGTTGCCAAGTGATGAAGCATTGAGTTATTTTCATAACCACTACTTTATTTCTTCATTCTTGGGACTCTCATTCTACCATTTGCATTCTGTTTTATTTTCAAACTCTCTTTATTCCTGTGTCTTTTCTACCAGCATTTAAATATCTAATTTCTGTGTCATTGTGCCTTGTCTAATATCTTATTTTTATGGATAGTCTCTCCACACTTGTCAGTTTGCACTGATCTACTTACTTCCCTCCTCAAGTATACTTTCTTAAAATCAGTTATGAAAGTAATAGATGCAATAATAAACATTTCAAGGTAAAAGAATGTATAATTACAATCCAGAGTCTCTCAGTCTCATTTCCCAAAGTAATATGTTCAAAGTCAATCTCAGGTCCTGGAGGCCACCGATTGTCCCCCACCTCATGGCCCTTTCACAGTTCCTCTTACACAAGAGGGCTGGAATCTTCAAGATGGGGAGGAAAAATTCTGGTGCTTTGTCTGTTCTTTCAAGGAAGGTCTGTATCTTTTTTAAAAATGGCTCACCCCTTAGATCAGGACAGCTCAAAGCCCTTTTTGGTTAACTCAAAGTTGACCATCTGGACCTTAATGAAATTTGTAAAATCCATTCACCTTTGCCATATTCTATCAGTTAGAAGCAAGTCACAAATTCCTCCTACATTTAAGAGAAAAGAATTTACACTCCTATGATTTTCAGAGGCTAGAAATCTTGTGGGCCATATTAAAATTCTGCCTACCATAGATTCCTCAGTGCAATGTTTGCTTTTATGATACATATAACCATTTATGATGGTTTTTCTATAAATGTATTAAAATTTTATGTAAACTCTATTTTTATCAGTCTTTTTCTTTCTATCTTTTGGGTTTATGCCTTATTAGTAAATCTTTCCCATCCTAATATTATGAAATGGCATATATGATTTTTTTCAAGTGCTTTTAAAGCTTTATTTCTTTATGTTTTTGTGTTGCATTTTTTGTGTTAATTCTTTGACATATCCAGATGTTTCCTTTTCTTCCTTTCTTCCTCCCTTCCTTCCTCCCTCCCTCCTTCCCTCCCTCCATCCCTCTTTGTCTTTCTTTCTTTCCTTCTATTGTTTTTTGTTTGTTTGTTTGTTTGTTTTTAATGCTGTTGCTTAAAGATCTTTCCAGTTGCCTCAGTGCTATTTATGGATTAATGCATTTTTTTTTTACTTGCTGCCTTTAAATGCTACCTTTATCATAATAAATGTTGTGAGCAGTTCATTCTCTTGCTAAAGTCTCAATTCTATTTCATGAGTCTATTTTTTTCTGTCCCTAAACCAAATACTTTTTATTTCTGTGGCGTTACACATGTATCTACTCTCTTGGAGAAACACTATCCACTGTTTCCTTTTCTTTTACTCAGAATTTTCTTGGATATTTCCACATGTTTATTTTTCCAAGTATATTGCAGAAACAGTTTCCCTAAATAAAAATAGTATTGGTAATTTTGATAGGGTCATGATATGCCGTATTAATTTAGGAATAATTTATACTATAACAATATTGCATGTTATAGTGATGAAAAATGGATTTGGTTTAGTTAATTTTTTTACGTCCTTTAACAGTTTTACTTTCAAATATCTTTATGATTTGGTCCTACACTCTACTTTCATGTTTGATTTTATAAATGGAATATTTTTTCTTACACTTTTAACAGAAGTTGTTGATTTCCACTGATTCTTATAAAATGACTGGTGTCAAGAATCATTTTTAAATATTTTATTTTTAATAGTTTTTCACTAATTATTTTGAATTTTCCAATTATATATCAAATAAATTGAAGGTGTTGATATTTTGCCTCTTTGTTTTCAAATATAGTCCTCTATTTTTCCCCCTCTATAAATAACGTTGGAAAATGCAGCCCCCCAAATATTAAATAATGATAATCATAGTGAGTTTTCTCAACTTTTTTTTTTAACCATGTTACTTGTTAGAAATTAAGCATTATGGGGGCAACTAGGTGGCTCAATTGGTTAAATTCTGACTCCTGATTTCAGCTCGTGTCATGATCTCACAGTTCATGGGTTCAAGCCCCCTGTTGGGCTCTGTGCTGGCAGTGCAGAGTCTGCTTCTGATCCTCTCTCTCCCTCTGCCTCTGCCCCTCCCCTACTTGTGCTCTCTCTCTAAATAAATAAATAAATAAACTTAAAAAAATTAAGCATTATGCTAGAATTTTGATATCTCTCTCTATATATGTATGTATGTGTGTGTGTGTGTGTGTGTATATATACACACACACATATATATACATACATATTATAAAACCCAAATAAATAATCATCTTATTTAAAAAATTTATTTTCAATGTTTTTATTTTTTTATTTTTGAACATCAGATTGCAAGTGGAGGAGAGACAGAGACAGAGGGGAACAGAAGATCTGAAGCGGCTCTATGCAGCAGCAAGCCTGATGCAGGGGCTCAAACGCACAAACTGTGAGATCATGATCTGAGCTGGTGTTGGACGCTCAACCAACTGAGCCACCCAGGGACACCAATCATTTGGCTTATTTTAATGAGCACTTTCTTTTTCCTTTTTGTAGTTCATCATTTTTCTTATTTTATTTTATTTTTAAATTTTTATTATTGGATTACAGTTCTATACATTACAGAATGCTCACCAGATAAGTGTAGTTACCATCTGTCACCATACGTTGTTATTATAATATTATTGACTATGTTCCCTATGTTGTACTTTTCATCTCCATGACTTTATTTTATAACTGTAAGTTTGTACCTCTTAATCCCCTTCACCTATTTCACCAACTTCCCTACTGCCTTCTCCTCCACCAGTTTGTTCTCTGTATTTATGAGTATTTTTATTTTGTTTTGCTTTTAGTAAGTTTTTTTTTTTGTTTTTTAGATTCCACATATGAGTGAAATCATATGACATTTATCTTCCTCTGACTTATGTCACTTAGCACAGTATCCTCTAGGGCTATCCATTGTCACAAATGGCAAGATTACATACTATTTTATTTATGGCTGAGAAACATTCAATATATATATATATATATATATATATATATATATATGTATATATATATATATATATATCTCACTTCATCCATTCATGGACTGATGGACACTTCCATATATGGCTATGGTAAATATGCTGTAATAAATATAGGGGTACATATGTCTTTTCAAATTAGTGTTTTTGTTTTCTTTGGGTAAATATCTAGTAGTGGAATCACTGGATCATATGGCAATTCTATTTTTAGGTTTTTGAGGAATCTCTGTATTATTTTCAACCCGGATTGTACCAATTTACATTCCCACCACTGTGGAACCCTTTTTCCACATCTTCACCGACACTTGTTATTTCTTGTCTTTTTGACTCTAGTCATTTTGCCTGGTGTGAGGTGATATCTTAATGTGGTTTTCTTTTGCATTTCTCTGATGATTAGTGATGCTGAGCATCTTTTCCTGTGTCCCTTGGTCATTTGTTTGTCTTCTTCAGAAAAATGGTTGTTTGTCATTTGTTTATCATTTCAGAAAAATGGCTATTCAAGTCCTCTGTCCATTTTTTAATCATATTGGTTTTTTTTTTTGATGTTGAGTTGTATAAATTCTTTACACATTTTAGTTGTTAATGTTTTATTATTTTAACTCTTTGTTGATGTTGCATATATCTTCTCCCATTCAGTAGGTTGCTTTTTGTTTTGTTAATGGCTGATTTTGCTGCAGAAAATATTTTTATTTTGGGGTAGTCCCAATAGTTTATTTTGCTTTTGTTTCCCTTTTCTGAGGAGGCATATTCTTATATAAACCTGTTACTAAGGCTAATATCCAAGAGATTTCTGCCTGCCTTCTTACAGAAATTTAATGTTTCCAAAACTCATATTTAGGTCTTTAATGAATTTTGAGTTTATTGTTGGGTAAAGTATAAGAAGTGGTTCAGCATCATTCTTTCGCCTGCAGCCGGCCAGGTTTCCAACACCAATACCATCTTTCCCTATATATATACTTGCCTCCTTGTTGTAGATTAATTGGCCATATAAGCACGGCTCATTTCTAGGTTTTCAGTCTTATTCCATTGATATATGTGCCAGTACAACACATCTTGACTACTATAGCTTTGTAGTATATCTCGAAATGTGGGATGGTGATATCGCCAGTTCTGCACTTCTTTCTCAAGATGGCTTTGGCTATTCGAGATCTTTTGTGCTTCAAAACAAATTTTAGAATTCTTTGTTGTAGTTCTGTGAACAAGACTATTGGTCTTTTGATAGGGATTGCATTGAATGTATCCATTGCTTTGGGTAGTAACATTTTAATAATATTATTTCTTCTAAATCATGAGCATGGTACATCTTCCTATTTGTGTTGTCTTCAATGTCTTATGTTTTCAGAGTATAGGTCTTCTACCTCTTCGGTGAAATTTATTCCTAGGTATTTTATTCTTTTTGGTGCAATTGTAAATGGGATTGTTCTCTTAATTTCCCTTTCCGCTGCTTGTCGTAAGTGTATAGAAATACAACAGATTTATATATATTAATTTTGTGTCCTGCAACTTCACTGAATTTATTTATAAGTTCCAATAGTTCTTTGGTGCAGTCTTTAGGGTTTTCCATATATATTATTATGTCACCTGCTAATAGTAATGATTTTATTTCTTTACCAATTTAGACGCCTTTCATTTTTTCTTGTCTGATTGCTGAGGCTAGGATTTCCAGTACTATGTTGTGAGGAGATTGGACATCCTTGTCTTGTTGCCAATTTTAAATGTAAAACTTTCAGTTTTTCACCATAATAAGCATTTTCTTTTCTTTTTTTTTTAAAGTTTATTTATTTATTTTGAGAGAGAGAGAGAGAGAGAGAGACAGAGAGAGAGAGAGAATGCTTGAGTGGGGGAGGGACAGAGACAGAGGGAGAGAGAGAATCCCAAGGAGGCTGTGTACTGTCAGCATGGAGCCCAGTGTGGGGCTTGATCTCAGCAACTGTGAAATCATGACCTGAGCCAAAATCAAGAGTTGGACCTGTAACCGACTGAACCACCCAGAAACCCCAATAAACATTTTCTTAAAGTATAATTTGATATTGTGCTTTAGAAATTCCATTTTAAAATTCTATCAAGTTGATATGTTTATTTTAGCATATTAATATAGTGAATATTTTATAATATCATTACACTTCTGTGCTTCACAGTGTAATATTTTTAAAGTGCTACTGCTTTATAATAATATATTGAAGTTTTACATTAGGATATATGAGAAAGATTAGGCCTTTTTTTTTGTTTAAATACATAATTCTTTCTCAGTTTGGCCCTTGTTAGTAAAATTTTATAGTGTACAATACATAGAGACTTTTTTTAATGTTTATTTATTTTTGAGAGAGAGAGCACAAGTAGGAGAGGGGCAGAGAGAGAGAGAGAGACAGACAGAGAATCTGAAGCAGGCTCTGTGCTGTCAGAGTAAAGCCGTATGTGGAGCTCGAATCCACAAACCGTGAGATCATGACCTGAGCTGAAGTCAGACGCTTAACCAACTGAGCCACCCAGGAGCCCCTGAAATTAGGCTATTTCTTATTATCCTTCCTATTTTCATATGAAAGTTATGCTGCTTTTAAAAATAGTTTTCCATAGAATTCCATAACTTAGAAGCTTTCATTATCTCCTTATGCTCTAAAATACTTAAATGACACTAGAATGATCTTCTCTTGGAATGTTTGATACAAGTCACTTCTGAAGTATTTTCACCTCTAGAACAATATATACTGAACTTCATAGTGAATACGAGTTACTGAAGATTTTGTTAATATACAGACTGAGTTAGTAAGTGTAAAGATTCTGAGGCCAAGATTATGAATTTTTTTTTTAATGTGTACTTATTTTCAAGAGAAAGAGAGAGTGCAAGCAGGGTGGGGACAGAGAGAGAGGAAGGCACAGAATCCGAAGCAGCTTCCAGTCTCTGAACTGTCAGCACAGAGCCCGACGCGGGGTTCAAACCCACAAACTGTGAGATCATGACCTGAGCCGAAGTCAAACGCTGAGCCACCAAATGTCCCAAGGTTTTGAATTTCTAACAAGCTCCCAGGTGATGCTGATGAAGCTTGTCTTCAGAACACATCTGAAGTGTCAATATCTAGAGTTTGTTCATGTTGAATTTTTCTGTTATTTTCATGACAATTCAGTGCAGTTGCAGGTTTTCCTTTTTTAATTTTTAAGGTTAAACTTAGAAATTGTATTTTCTAAAAAGTTTTCCTTCCACACCAGATTTTCTCATCTATAAGAAAAATATTGGGCAAATTCTTGAAATTCTAAAAAATATTTTGCATCGCTGTGGATTTACTGACTCCTTTCTATAATTTCATGACTTTGAGCTTTCTCTTTTATATTCATCTACTTTATTTTTTAAAAATGAAATGTCTCTAAGATTACTTGTGTTGGCTGGTTTTATTCATCTAATTGATTAATTTATGCTTTTATATTTATCATTTTCCAGTTGAGTGTGTTTTGTTTTTTTTTGTTTTTATTTATTTATTTATTTATTTATTTATTTAATTTTGCTATTTTCTAATTTCTGGAGTTAGACTTTTAACTCAAAGAGTATTAATTCATAATAGTCATGTTATTATCTTATCATAACATTACTCTTTTACAATTTTATTGAAGTATATTTTACATACACAATTCACACATTTCAAGTGTAATATTTTCAACAGTTATCGATTTTGCCACATTGTGCTTCCATTACCATAGATCAGTTTTAGCATATTTCACAATCACAATATAATACTACTTTTTGATAAAAAATAGGAGTGTTTGGCTGCCAATTTTCCACTGTACTCTTTAACCTTATCATACAATTTTTTTCTTAATGTTTTGTTAGGTCTTTCTACTTATTTTATAATTTTAATCTTTATTTTTCATTGACCAATTTTTTTTTAATTAAGAAACAAGATATACTTAATACCTCCATATTACATACTTGGAATTTTGTTTCATATTCATTAAATTAACTTCTATTTTCATTGTATTTATTGTATTTCCCAGGCTTCTAGAACATCACAGTCTTCCGGTATTGTCTACCTCTCTGTGCTATTTCTGGGTTCCTCTAGTATTCTCCTTCCTCTGATCTTCTTTTACATAGTTTGTTTCTTGATGAATTTATTGTTTTCCTTACAATCTTTCTCTCTTTCAAAACATTTTGCCTGGATATCATTCATCCACGTGGCTTAACTACTATTCTTTTGCTAATAACCTCATGGCAACATATTCACCTTACGCCCTTTACCAAGCCACACATTTGTGCAACTGTACAGGAGCATCTCCTTTGGAATAACACACAGGCACTTAACATAAAATGTTTCGAATAGAGTTTACCGAGTTCTACCTCTTATCCCCTAAATTTTGCCCATTTGGTGCCAAATAAATCATAAGATACTAACTCTGTTACCGGCTTTGGAATAAGGCTTTTTGTTCTGTACTTTGGGTATACTGGTTTAGAATGTTTAGAACGTACTCTATGCCCCTTCCTTCTTCGTTCATTTCCCTTTTCCTGCTATCCTGCTGTCAACTGTTTTTATTTACATAGCTTACAGAAAGACATTTCAGTGTGTGGTTAAAGACATGGCCTCGAGCACCAGACTGCCTTCTTTTAAATCTGATTCAGTCACTCAGCTATGTGATTTTAAGTCTCTCAGTGAACTTAATCTCTCTCTGCCTCATAAAATAGTACATCCATTACAGGGCTGTAATAATGATTTAATCATAAGCATATAAAGTAATCTTGCCCAACAAAATGTAAGAACCCAGTAAATGTTTGCTCTTATTTTAGGTTCGAGATCATCTGTTTCCTATTTCAAAACCCAAAAGCTCTGGAAACAAGAAGAGTTTTGGAATTTATTTGGCAAGAAACTTGGACCTAACCTGACCTGTGCTTATTTGGAAACAAGATCTGACTTGAACTAATGTGATGTTATTATTTACTAATTAAAGTGAACATTTCCATCTCTCTGCTGAAATAGAAATATCTTAATACTGGAGTGCTATCCATTCCCCGTTAGGGATATTACATGACCTACTATATAATCACCATATTTACCTTACGAAAATGTAAAAAATTCTGAAGTTGGAAACACATCCGGCTCCAGGATTTCCGAAAAGGAAGGGATCATGGAATATATTACACTTTGGACCTTAGATTCAGTATCACCTTCTTGTCAAAGCCTTCCCTGAATTCCAAAACTGATTCAGAAATACCTCTTACTTGTGACTTAAGCTTACCTCCTCATAGCAATTTTGAACTATTTTATTTGCTTGTGAAGTGTGTAGTCTTTTATCCAAAATAGCACCTGGTACCTGGTGGGTATTCTGTAATTATTTATTAGAGATTATCTGAATAAATGTGTTGGTGTATCCCTACACCAAAACAGTCATGTTAACATTTATTTCATGCCTGTTGGGGATTAAATTTGATGCTAGGATTGTAGCAATGAATGAGACACAGAATCTTCCTTTGAGTAAGTTGTAACATAGTGGTTGAAACAAGAATTTTGACATATGATTCTCTATAAACATACTTATGCTTTGATGACGGGTGCTTCAACCCACAGATGCTTTGGGAATTTTGAGGAAGCATCTTTGGGATCGTGGCAATATTTCCTAGGGGAAAAAAAAAGCACATTTGAGCTCAGGGTGAAGGAGGAAAAGTTGTTAGCTCTACAAAGAGAGAGAACTGAGCAGTGAGAGCTGATGAGAAAAACTCGAAAGCCTGACACTGCTGGATGAGCTTGAGGAATCAGAAGCAATATGATTTCCTGGAGACGAGGAAGGGTAGGAGAGGAAATTAATAAGAGTCAGCATCAATTGATATATATCCTGAAGACTAATTAGTAATAATTTGTAAACAGGAAAGCCCAAGGACAACTGAAACTCTGCCTGAGAAGAATAAACTGTGAATCTGTACTAATTGACTGACTCTTCCAGTGAGGGTCTCAGAACCTGAGATTTTCTTCAAATTTAACATTTAACTAACTATGATTATTTGATGATCAGGTTCTATAAACTTTGGTTTTCTTACCTGGACATTTTACGACTCAATTTCTGCCTCTCACAAGAATGACATGAGAAGAAGTGCAAAATGATTTTTGTCTAAATATGTGACTCTGAAAAATCTAGGGCCCAATAAATATCAAAATCGTTATCAAGACTACTAAAGATTAGAACATCGTCCATTGAAGGGTGCCTGGGTGGCACAGTCTGTTAAATGACTGACTCTTGGCTTTGGCTTAGGTCATGATCTCACAGTTTGGGAGATCTAGCCCCACTTTGGGCTCTGTGCTGACAGCATAGAGTCTGCTTGGGATTCTCTCTCCCTTTCTCTGCCCCTCCCCCACTCAATCTCTGCCCTTCCCTCTTTCTCACCATAAATAAATAAACTTTAAAAAAAATAGTAAAAAAAGAACATCATCCGTTGCAATAATTTTGCTAGCAATATTCTCATATGATATTCAAAAGTTCAAGTTACTGTTCTGAGGAAGGTTAAGATTAAGACTCACTAGATAAGCTTTAATATGAACAGCTGGAGTAGCAACTTGTTGCAATAAGAAAGGAAATATGATCCGATTTAGAGTTATAGAGTAACCCTCTATGTTGTTGGCTTTTGTAACCCCTGTATATAGTGTTCAACCTTATCCTATGAAAAATAGTTATTTTAACAATATTGGCAATGGGGTATTTGAGTTAAAGTTGAAAAAAGGGATGACAAATACAGAGGCTAGCCATTGGCCCCCATTATAACTTCTGGCCTCAAACTTCTATTCTAGAATTGTAGGCCTTTGGCTCATTAATTCAAAATTGAGTAGTGAAAACACGGATTTTTTTCCTGGAATATTTGGAAATTAATTTCTTTTTGTAAAGACAACAGTGAATTGTGTTTTGCTATTTGATTCCTAAGCATAATGGTAGCTTTTAGGATCTTTCTTTCTTTCTTCTTTCTTTCCTTCCTTCCTTCCTTCCTTCTTTCTTTCTCTCTTTCTCTTTTTCTTTCTTTCTTTCTTTCTTTCTTTCTTTCTTTCTTTCTTTCTTTTTCTTTCTTTCTTCCTCTCTTTCCTTTTGAGAGAGAAAGAGAGTACAAGCAGGCAAGGGGCAGAAAGCGAGGGAAACAGGGAGTCCCAAGCAGGCTCTGCACTGTCAGCATGAAACCCTATGCAGGGCTTGAACTCATGAACTGAAAGCTCATGATCTGAGCCAAAATCAAGAGTCAGATGCTTAACCAACAGAGCCACCCAGGTGCCCCAACTTTTAGGATTTAAAAAGAACCAGAGTCAGAGGCTATGTCTAGGGGATATCAAAGATAACCAATGGAAAACTGGCTGTATTGAACAATAAGAGAACAAAACTGTGGAAAAATGTAGGAACTTCCCTTTTCTGTATTTTTTTTTTTTACAATATCTTTTTTGGATGCTTGGGCACTACGCAATATTAAAATATTAAAATGAGGTTATAAGTATAAGATTATGAAAGGCAGAAGGTAAATAGGGTAATTATTTCATTGAAACAGCAAAGGAAGGGTCATTTATTTAGACATTACCTTCAAAGAATTAGTCACCAAAAGTGTGGGGTAAAAATCAGGAAATCAAAAGTTTCATAAATGATTTTTTTTTTATTTTTAAGTGTACAGAGTTAATAAAATATGAGTTTCACAAGGGCAGTTACTTTGAATGTGTTTTATTACACAAAGAATCCCCAGTGTCTGCATGGTACTTGGAAACTGACATGTGTTAAAAAATAAAATAAGATGCTGAATGAATGAATAAAAAATGACCATAAAACGGGACATTTAATAGACGCAGGAGGAGAGTATTTGCATGTTGACAATTACCTTACTTAATCCTTGTAGTAAGTCAGTGAGGTACATGTTAGTGCCCTCATTTTACAAATAAGAAAATTCAAGCACAGGTGTAATGTACAGCACCCAAGTTTGTATATATGAATTTATATACATATTATATTATGTCTATTACACAGGTGTGTGTGTGTATATGCAGCACCTGTCTATCAGCTATCTTACCTCTTCCCTACCTGTCCATATGCCTACCATCATGTCTAAAAGACAGTAGGTGCTCAATGGATGTAAATCTGCTTTTACATTTATTTTATTAAGGCTCTATATTTAATATGCAGATTAAATAAAATCTTACAATGAGTTAATATTTAGCTCTGTATAATACTATAAGTTCACAAGATGATTTAAACTGCAAAACTTTCTCTCTTTCTCTCCTTCTCCTTCTCATATATAATAATTTGATTTGTCTAGCTTTCTTTCCCAATGACTTAGAAAAAGATTTTTGTGTCTCAAAAATTATAGCCACCTTACTTGTTCAGAACTTTTATTCGTTTCCATGAAAACCTTGACATTTTTCTATATTTCACACAAATTACAACGTAATATACTTTTCACATTATTTGAATTTGTGTCTAGGGATGTCAAAAGGCCAAGAGCTTAAAAGATAGATACAGTGAATCAGGGAGCTAAAGGGATATAAAATTTAAAGTAATATATTCATTTTGATTGTGCTAACCTTTCCCCACAGACTTGAAGTAAAATTACTTCTGGAAAGGAAGTAGTGTTCACAGGCTTTAAGTTATTGAGAAAATGAGGTCAGTACATAAACAGTGGTTAAATGCATCCATAAAAACGACAACTTGAAATTCTGGTACACTTGAAGGAAGTATTTATCAAGTCATACAGAAGATTTTCTTATAAAACTCAGGCAACTTAACATTGCTCATTTGGGGATTATTTAGAAAGGCGTATTTAAATATCTCAATGTATGATTTTCAAAACTTATTCTTTATAAATAATCCAACTACCTCACTGTGATTTATAGTCATTTGGAAGAGATTTTGGGTCTTTTTGCCAAATATTGGGCCAAAAGTAGAATCTGATTCATCTTTATTTTTCCAATAAAAAATATTACAGATTTTTAAGAAGAGAAACAGATTCATTAGATAAAGTGTGTTGCTCAGACTGATCACAAACTGTTTACTATTACACCACTAGCCAGAAAATATAGAAATTTTATTTTTTTATATAATACAAGGTTTTCAAATATTTTTATAATATTAAATTTAAGTTACTGCAAATTATTTTTAGCCACTCCCACACACAAACATTTTTAGGTCAAGTTGAAGAATTATCTTACATATCTTGGGGCGCCTGGGTGGCTCAGTCAGTTGAATGTTCAACTTTGGCTCAGGTCATGATCTCACGGTTCCTGGGTTTGAGCCCCATGTCAGGCTCTGTGCTGACAGCGAAGAGCCTGGAGCCTGCTTCAGGTTCTGTGTCTTCCTCTCTCTTTGCCCCTCCTCTACTCGTGCTCTGTCTCTCTCTCTATCAACAATAAATAAGCATAAAAAAAAGACTTTTTGAATAAAAAAAAAAGAAAAATTCTCTTACACATCTTTGTTGTGTTCCTTAGGGTTCTTCAGATACAGTTTTCCTTCCAAGTTTGATGTGGCTGCGTGACTTGCTTTGGCTACAGTAATGTGTCTTTTTTCTGAACGAAAGCCTTCAAATTCAGTGGTTAATTGTATGTTATTCCTTCCACTGCAGTAAACTTGAGAACATGTCAAGGCAGAGTCCTCAGCCCAGGTCTCTGACTTAACAATGACCAGAGATCCTTTGCTGGCTTTTGTTGCATATGGAACATACATGAGACATGTATATTTGTCCAGTTCTGTGATTGTTTGTTTCTGCAGTAGCATTTAGCATTTTATCACTGAAACACCATTTGGGAAAAATATTTTTTATGTATATAAATGGCATTTGTGTGCATTTAAAAGCATAAAGTTGCACATTAAAATGATTGTTAGTAGTTTTATCTAAAAAAAACCCCTTGATACAATGGTGCCTTGTGCTATAGTAGCTAGGAGTAAATGATTAATCATTGTGAATTATGACTATGTTAATTAAAATCTAGTCTTCGAGGTTGTTGAGAGAATTTAATCTGAAAATAATTGTACGGCTGGTACAGCATGGGGGCATAGTGGGTACACTTATAAAGAACCCCCTTCTTTCTTTAGCATTTAAATGGTAAGGCTCTAACGAGTTTATTTGAAATCAGAATTTTGAACTTGACTAAAATCAACGTGAGCCATGCAAAACTTGAATTATTGAATTCTCAGATTATCGCATTAATAGAAATTCAGCCTTTGCTCCCACAAGGCTATAGTTTTTTTTTTCTTTTTTCTTTATTTTCTTTATGTTTTATTTTATTTGATTTCCAGTATAGTATACGTGCGGTATTATATTAATTTCAGGTGTACAATAGAGTGATTCAACACTTCCACCCATCAATAGGCTATAGTCTATCATTAAAGCATAAAGCTCTAAATTACCAGTGACCTACTTCTTCTAAAATAAAATCATCACCCTAGGTGGATTTGTATGTATTGATCCCTCAAAATTAATATAAATCCTAAATCATATGTGTATATGTGTTATATATGGTTGGTATGTCAGTGTTGGTGTATGATATATGCCATGTCTTGTCATATCCACATGCTTACACATATGATGTTTAATACATATTCACCAAGTACCTAATAAACTACCACATACTATGATCAGATATAATTGTTTCTTTTCCAGAAATGTTCATTTTGTCCCAAACATTCTGATTTTCTCTATTCAAAAAAGAGACTTCGTTCACAATTTTATATATTTTCATATTCAAAATAGTGTCTGCTACATAGAAAGGGCAGAAAGAAGAAACTAAACCTGATTGGGATTTTACTTATTTCCACATTTACATTTTCCTTTGATGAAAGCGTCCATTTATATCCAAGAAATGCCCAAAGCCTGACAAATTTCGACCACATTTCCACCTGCCACCACTTTAATTTTGACCTTTATCGTTACACAGAAATTACCGCAGTAACTTTTAACTGGTTTACTGCAGTCAGTCCCCCTCTTCTTATTAATTCTGCATTCAGTCACTAGAGTCAATCTCCTGTCTCTACTCTGTACAAGTAAAACAAGGACAGCAATACCAGGAGACAGCACTCCTAAGATGACCCTCAAATTTCTCCCATACTTCTATATCCAAGTAGTATGAGCCAAACATCACTTTTTCACCAGAGTGGTCAGTTGCTGACCAGTGTCCTAGTAAGTTTTTGTCTTTCCATATGCAGGTTAAGTTCCCCTATTAAGCAAATGTGTTCCCTTAAATAACTTTTAACCCATAAAATTCATTTGGTATTTATTATTTATTATTATTATTTATTATTTATTATTATTATTTATTATTTATTATTGCCTAGTATTATGAATTCCTCTGTATTGTATCCACACATTGTTTCTGTAACTAAATTTTAAACTCAGAGAGACAGAGTTTGTTTTGTATCCTCCCTAAATATCTATAACACTTAATGGATATTATCAATTTGATTCTAAAAATTGTTATACTTTAATTTTTGAAAAGAACATTGAAAATTATCACATTATCAAGAATTTACATGTGAATTGCCCTAAAAATGATAAATAAACATAAATAAATATGTTCTGAGACTTAAGAAAAATCAGAGATTTTATATTCCCTAATATTCAGAAACTTTTACTAGTGTCAAGATCTCTTTCTGGGAAAACTAGTTAAATGAGAGAATTGGTCTTTCCTCTCCAACGTCCAGCCTTCATCTTTTGGCATTTATAAATAATAATCCAAGCAAGGTGACTTCCATTTTAGTGTGATGCTATCTCAAAATAGAGAAAATAAAAAATCTCCAAATATCGTTTAAAAGAGAAATATGATTAACAATAAAAAAACAAAGAAACGAAGAGAAAGAGAAAGAAAGAAGAAAGAAAGAAAGAAAGAAAGAAAGAAAGAAAGAAAGAAAGAAAAAGAAAGAAAGGAAGAAAAAAAGTTTGCTGTTGTCAGAGCAAACAAGAGATAAAGTGGTGAGAAGACTGAATTCGTTAGTGAACAAATGGAGCGTTTGTGTTGTGAATTTATGTACAAAAATAAAGATTGAAAAAGATGAGAATTCATAAAATGTAAAGAACGTAAACAGAATTTCAAGCCTAATTTTTACCAGTGTGTGGTGAGTTAAAATTGCACCTTGGAAAAGACCTTGCCTTTCCCACTCTTTTGCACAAAGCTGGGAGCAGGAAGCAGCAGATTATAAATTATAAAGTCTGAGGTGTTTTATGAGCAGAAAGTCAGTCTATTCTCTTCTCTAAGAGTCTGGGAAAGAAGGAAAATTGTCTCAGTTTTCAAAGGCTACAAGTTTACAAAGGCTAAAGTTAAGGATAGCTATCCAATTGCTTAAATACTAGATATTGAAAAGGAAGTCCTACAAATGATCACATAGCTTCTTTCTGTTTTCCAGATCACATTAAGAAATAATAATTTCAGCTTAATATTTATAAAATATTTGGCAGCATGAAGATGGAACTGGTTTTGAGACGTTTAGAGAGACGACTAGAACAAATCAAAAAAAAAAAAAAGCTAACTAAATCTAAAACAACAGTAAATGCTTCCAGGAGGAATTATGAAGGCCACTCTACCGTTTCCTTTTCTCCTGGTATTAACCAAGGACAAGGACAGGATTCAGCTCTTGTGAACCTTGGGTTTTATCAGCCGAAGACCCAGATTTCCCGTTGTCTAGTACACACAGAGAACAAATATCATTCATCTTAGCGATGGTGTTCAATCATGACGATGCTACGCTTTCAGAGTTTGTGTACACGATTCCTGCTCCTCCTAGTATTTGGAAGCCTAACTGTTGCCTTTGCTTTACCTCCTCACGCCAGATTAAATTTCTGTACTGTGCAGCATTTTCTCTGTCCCTTTCCCCGCCCACCCCCTATCCAGTCTACAACGCTCCTAAATTTAGATTGCGTTGTCTCGTTCAACCATAAGTGTTCCTTCATGCCGTGCCCCTATTCTAGAGATGATGGCTTATGTGTCAAACAACACAGGTCTCTAGTCAAGTATTAAGTCTTGTCACGGACGATTAACAGCCAGCAAGTGGACTGCTCCAATAACAGTGTTCACTGTGCTTGATAACAGCACTATTTTTTTGCTTTCTTTTAGATGGAAAGAATAATGTATTACTATAAAGGATCTCCACATTTCCTTATTGTCACAGCTCATCTTCAATAAAAAATATTAACTATAATAGTAGTGTCAGCAGTAAGGTTAATGTTTATGCAAATAATGTGCCAAAATTCCTAAGTAAATGTGACTTTAAATATTTCCACTTGCCCTAAAGAAAATGGAGATAATCCAATCCATTAAGAATGCTGGTCATTAGAGCTGTGCAAATAGTACCTGGGCAAAGTTCATTGGAGTTCCCATACGTAAAAATGGGAGATCGACACTTAACAGTGTGTATTAAATGCCAGATGATGTGGAGAATGCTGTCAGTGCCCTGATCCACCGAGTTATTGCTTTGTGACATAAGTACTTGTATTTGGATCTTATTCTTTCAAGTTCTCATTCACGCTCTTCTTTCTTCCTCTCTCCCTTTCTTTGTCTTTTTTATAAACAGATTCTTGGGAAAACTTTCTTTTTCTTTTTTTTTTTTTTTACAACAGAGTATGTTTTCAGTTGTGTATGTGTGAATGTGTGTGTGTGTATGCTATGTATCTATTTTTTATAATATAAAAACATTAGCATTTTATATGTTTTCAAAATGTTTGTTATTTCTCAGTGTAAACATCCATAATTTCTATTAATTATCTTTCATAAATCTACCCTAGGCATTGGTCTCACGTTAGTGATTCCTAATCTCTATATGGCCATTATCATGTTATCTCTCTTTGGGCTTCATACTTGCTCATCCTTAGCCTGAGATTCTCCCCTTCAGGTTTAGGTCAATTTTTACTTCTGTTATGCCATGTTGATAATATCCAGAAAAGGAAGGCTATTTTTCCCTGTGTTCTGATGGCATATTATTATTTTTTACTTAAACCATATTAATTATACATAATACTTCTTCGGAATATGCAAGGGATTTTCTATTTAGGAAGAAATGAATTTTGTTCACTGTACCCTTTTTTCTTTTTTTTTTTTCTATTGTGTTCAGTTTTTAGTTTTGTCCGTTTTCACTTTTCTAGGCATATATGGCCCTTCCTCCACCACATTTCCACCTCTACCCAGCTATCCTTCTGGTCCATGCATGCTGTTTGCCATTGTTTTTCTCAGTTTTTTTTTTTTTTTTTTTTTTTTTTTTAACGTTCTTCTTACCTTTAATGCACGACATCTGACATATTTACCTGTTGGTTCCATGCTGGAACTTTCTTACCAAAATTTCACCTGCAAAGCATCTTAATATAACAAAGTTTCAAATAATTGTTGCCCATCTAAATTGTGAAACATTATATCCACTGTCATTTTAATTTACATTTGCTTACTTTTATTACTACCTTTCGATTTGACAGTACTATAAAACCTTGGTTTGCAAGCATAATTCATTCCAGAAACATGCTTGGAATTCAAAGCACTTGTATATCAAAGCAAATTTCAAGAACCATTGGCTCAGTTGTGATCATGTGATGTTCGGCAACACGTACTGATCGTATTGTAAGACATTGCTCATTTATCAAGTTAAAATGTATTACAGATGTTTGCTTGTCTTGCAGAATATTTGCAGAACAAGTTACTCACAGTCAAGGTTTTATTGTATTTCTGAATACTTATAAGTTATTTATTGGTGAACTATCCATGTCTGTTAATGTGTTTTTGCAAATTCTTTAACTCTCTCTATATTCTGCTACTAATGCATTTTGCATATTTCAAGTATTTTCTTAGAGTCTGTCATTTGTCTTTTTATTTTGTTTAAAGTTTAACATTGATTTTAGTACTATTCACATCTTTATGTTTACAAAGATTTCCTATTCCAGAATATAAAATATTCTAGTTTATTGTCAAGTTGTCTTATAGGTCCTTAACGAAAGTGTCAGCATTATCTTTACATGGACCCTACACTCTTATTTAATTTAATTTTTTTTTCTTATTTGAGAGAGAGAGTACGTGCATGTGAGTGAGTGGGGGAGGGGCAGAGGGAGAGGGAGAGAGAGAATCCCAAGCAGGCTGCATGCTCAGCATGGAGCCCAGCTCAGGGCCCAGTCTCACGACCTGGGATCATTTACCTAAGCCAAAATCCACAGTTAGACTCTCAATTGACTGAGCCACCCAGGACCCCCTGGACCCTACACATTTATGTTCTATTCCTAGATTTTTCATAAGTTTGTTTTTTTTCTTCACTTTAATTTCTTCTATGTTGCTTAGAAAAGCTGTCAACATTTACACATCATTATTTTGTATGGTCACTTTAACACTTATATTTTAAGTATTGCTATATGCGATGCAATTTCTAGCCTCTGAGGACAGAATAGTCCTTGTTCTTATGGAGTTTACACATCAACTTACATGATGTATTTAATGACAATTACAAATCTTCCTTTCCAATAGATATAATGTATGTGTTTTTTATCAAAATACTTCCAAGTTCCCCTCAATTTTTCTGTGAACCTTAAACTGCTCTAAAAATATAAAGCCAATTAAAATAATTCTTCTAGGATGATACTGAATAATAACATCATTCTTATCTAGTCTGACTATAATTTAAATGTATCTAATTTTTCACCATTACATTTGAAGTTTTTGATAGATTTCTGATAGATATTTTCTATTAAATAAAAAATTTATTTTTATATCCAAATTTGTTACTATTTCTTTGTAATCATAAGTGCATGTTAGATTTTCTTGAATACTTTTTCAGTGTGTATAAAGATTATAATGGGATTTTTCCATTGTATTCAGGAAGGATAATGAAATTAACCCTCTTTTCATTCCTGAAATTAATCATATTTTCATAATATATGATTATTTTAATCAGTTCTAGATTTTATGTCATAATAATCAACTATTTTAAAATATGAACTGTGATTGATAGCTTAATGTCTTTCATTATGCTTTAGAAGTAATTTAGATTTGGAACACTGGCTCAACCATTTTAAATTGTAGCTAATGTTTATTGTATTCTACATCTATCTCTTTATTTAAATTGCCTTGTAAAAAATTCTGCCTTATATTCTCATAGAATTCTTTAAAAATGCTTTAAATGATAAACTGATGAACTAACAATGATTATTTGAAGAGTAGTTTTTGACTGAAAAAATACATTTCATCTTCCAAAGTTAAAGTATTACTGAGAATACAGCTTTGAGTTGAAGATAAATTTCATTCAGAAATTTAAAGACATGATTCTATTCCTAATATTTAGCATCAAAAAAGAGGAATTTGATGCAAACTTTAATCTTTTTTTTTTGTTAGATTTTATTTATTTCTTTTGACAGAGACAGAGCACATGTAGGGGAGGGGTAGAGAGAGAGAGAGACAGAGAATCCAAAGCGGGTTCTGTGCTGACAGCAGTGAGCCTGATGTGGGGCTGGAACCCACGAACCATGAGATCATGATCTAAGCCAAAGTTGGACGTTTAACCAACTGAGCCACCCAGGCGCCTCCAAATTTTATTCTTACTCCTTTACAGTTGATGGTTTATTTCCCTCTGAAAGTTTTTAAAGTCTTTCATCTTAAGATTTCCAGAATTTTGCCACTTTATTAATAGGTCTGTGTTAAAGGAAAGAATGAAATAATGGTTTCTCAGCATCCGATAGGCTCTTTCTTTTTGGAAAAAAAAAAAATTTCAAATGTTTTTATTTTTGAAAGACAGAGAGAGAGACAGAGCGCCAGCAGGGGAGGGGCAGAGAGAGAGGGAGACACAGAATCCGAAGCAGGCTCCAGGCTCTGAGCTGTCAACACAGAGCCTGACGTGGGGCTCGAACTCACCAACTCTGCGAGATCATGACCTGAGCTGAAGTCAGACGCTCAACCAACTGAGCTACCCAGGCGCTCCTGATAGACTCTTTCAATCTGAGGATAGTTCTAGGGAAATTAACCCCCCCCAAAAATAAAACAAGGTCAACAACAAACAACAGCAACAACAAAAGCAGTGTATCTTTCTCCTCTTCCATTTTCTTTGTTCTCTTCTTAAGGAAAACACATTAGATAGGCCTCTAAATATCTCTTTTAGAATGATGCTCTAGGTTCTGAAAGACTTCGCTGATTTTTCCTTTCAGGTGATAAATTTTATTTTTAGCCAAATCCACACTTACTTAGTTTATATTTTTAAATTGTAAGTGTATCATATTATTTAATACTTTCTCCTTTATCCAAGCAGAATTTTTTCCCCCTGGATTAATTTCCCCCCAAAACTGCTCTGAGAATTTCTAGTACTCAGGATTTTCTTTGAGTCATTTTGTTGCTTCTGGGTTCAGTTATTCTGATCACTCATTTTTTTTTCCTTTTCTTTAGGTTTATTATCTTCAAAATTCTAGGAAATTTATTACATTAAGGAAAGAAAATGCAGATTTATTTATATAGGTACTTAATGTAGGTTTCCATTCAAGTGTTATAGGTTGATTTCCCAAATAAGTCTCACCCCAGAAACGGGGCATGGGGAGGGAGGCTGTTGGCCATCTTCATATTTTGTATAAGAAAGTGAAGTCTTGGGGCGCCTGGGTGGCTCAGTCGGTTGAGCGTCTGACTTCAGCTCAGGTCATGATCTCGCGGTCTGTGGGTTCGAGCCCCGCGTTGGGCTCTGTGCTGACAGCTCGGAGCCTGGAGCCTGCTTCGGATTCTGTGTCTCCCTCTCTCTCTGCCCCTCCCCTGCTCATGCTCTGTCTCTCTCTCTCTCTCTCTCTCTATGTCAAAAATAAATAAACATTAAATTTTTTTTTTTAAAGAAAGTGAAGTCTTACCTGGCAGGCTGCACTTGACACTATATGGGTGAAACACAGAAGGTCTGGTTATGTGCCTTCCTAATTGCCAAAATAAAGAGTCTTTTATTCTTGGAATATTGAGTTTTTTAAGGAGTTCCAAGTTTCTAGTCGCCCCCTTTTAGTAGCCCCCACCTCTAAAACACAACACTACTAAAACTCTTTAGACAGCTGTGCTGTTATAACAAATTTAACTTCAAGGGAAGGTGTGTTATTAACTAACTTAATTAATTAATTAATTAAAAACTCTGAGAATTGACAAGGAGTCCCCCTTGAACACTTGTTTCTTGATGTTAGTTTGGGAATGTCGTGGAATTACAATAATCTTTGCAGTGGCTTGGTTTGTATTTTAAATTGTGATGAGTTTGCTTCAATCTTACTTCTTCATCATTTTGATCCTAAGATCCTCTATCTCCTAAAAGTTTTAAAAAATACATGGCCTACTAATGGTGCACTTTTGTTTTCCGGGGCTATTAGGGGTTTTCCCTGAACAAAAATAGTATTTATGCCAATTCCTGATATAGGCCTGGAGGAAATGTACAGGTTTTCTTGATCCTCTGCCTTGATTCAACTTTTCAAACAACCAATCTCAATTTGTAAAATAATGCACAACCTTAACACACAAAAATAGTACTTGGGGTGAATTGGCCCACTTGAAACACTTTTTAAACCTCCGTCAAGTGTGCCGAAACTGTCTTTCCCAGTTTCCTAGATTTGGGACCTTGGATCCGATTTCAGCTTCGCCAAACAGATGAATTAGAGATTTGAATTTGGAAGTGAGCTAAGTGGTATGAGAGGCATCCCAAGGACTTTTTATTTTATTTTATTTTATTTTATTTTATTTTATTTTGCTAGGAGATAGTGAAATGGCTCTGAATCCAACATTCTAGATGGCAATTCCTAAATCCTGGTTATAACTGCAAACGAGTTGCTCTTGGACCTAATAATTGCAGTGGTGGCTTTCTGACCCTTCAATTTCCCGGTGCTGACAGAGGGTTAGGGAATCATTCCAAGGGGCTTAGTTTTGAGTCTGCTCCTAAATTCCTATCTGTTTAACATTTTCAAAAATATGAGAACAGTGCCAGGCACAAACTGAGCACTCAAAAAACTTTGAGTATTATTATTAAATGGATTTTTGCTTTTTGCTCACTGTATAGCTTCGACAAAATCAAGGACTGTGTTTAGCTGACTCTTCTACACTAATGTTCCCTTGCTAAATATGTAAGTACAAAAGGAACATAAAACTTATTCAAAACATTATTTTAAATTCACAAATGTATAAAACCTATATTTGGTTTAAATTCTGCATTTGAAACAAACAAAGGAGATTTTATTCTATTTCCTTGGCAGTGAATAACTTCAAACGAATGCTTATCTTCCATTTTCATAAAAGGTAAACAATATTTTAAAGTGTATACATCACGGGGCGCCTGGGTGGCTCAGTGGGTTGAGCATCCAACTTCGGCTCAGGTCATGATCTTGCAGTTGACGAGTTCGAGCCCCGCGTTGGGCTCTGTGCTGACAGCTTAGAGTCTGGAGCCTGCTTCTGATTCTGTGCCTCCCTCTCTCTGCCTCTCCCCCGCTCATGCTCTGTCTCTCTCTGTCTCAAAAATAATAAGATAAACATTAAAAAGAAAACTAAAAGAAAAAATAAAGTGCATACATCAGGGCACACTATTAGTAAAAAGGGTAATGACAGGCAGGAACTCAATATGTATGATCATATTTAGGTCAAGATTACAAAGTAATTATCAAGTAAAACACAACCTACACCACTTTTAAATAATGACAAACCTGTAATAGCAATTTAAAAATTATTTTTCATTAATATTTTCAAGTTATTTTTAGAGAAAATATTTACTATATAACTGTGAACTTATTAAATTCATGAGTAAGGGAATAATTTGATTAGATTAAGAAAACAGTCCTTACAAAGTAGCTGAAGAGTAAACTGTGGAATTCAAAATGAACCACACATGAGAAAGAATCTTTAATATTGAATTGCTTTCTTATTTTGTATACTTCTAGTACTACAACTGGGTTAGACATTATAAAGCAGGTGTATAGGGATGCCTGGGTGGCTCAGTTGGTTAAGCATCCAACTCTTGATTTCGACTTGGGTCATGATCTCATAATTTTTGAGATAGAGCCCTTTGTGGGGCTCTGTGCTGAGTCCCATGTGGGACGTGGAGCCTACTTGGGATTCTTTTTCTCCCCCTCTCGCTGCCCCTCCCCCGTACACACATGTGCGTGCTCTCTCTCTCAAAATAAATAAACATTAAAAAATTTATTAAAAAAAATAAGGTATATTAAAAGGGGTCATACAATTATAAAAATGAGAACAAATATGTTTAAAAATAAGTAGAGAAATATTTCATTCCTAACAACTTATTGATCATTATAATAGTTTATAGGAAAGCCCGACGATTGCTCAATCATATAGCAAGATGCACCAAGAACGGGGTATGGAGATGGTATGTTACTTTAATTATAAAAACTCTTTTATTATAATTTCTTTGTGTATTTATATTTAATATATGTCATATCTTTTAATATATTATATACTTATCTATATTGTTATTTACACATGCATTCTATAAATATGTCATTTCTTATCTCTACTCATTGCTTAAAGATCATGTAGTAGAATGATGGTTTTCAACTATACTCTTTACAATTCTCATTTAGGAGATTGATTAAGGATTGTTGTTGTTGAATGATACATGATAACAAATAGGAATGGAAGAAGCAGACAGGGTCCATTACCTATGTTCTTGATGTATCGATCTTTACCCTTTTTGTATATTGGGATTTGTGGTTAGTTTTCTTCTGAGAACACACACACAAAAATAAACAAATATTTAAAAACAACTGATCTAGTTGAGACTCAATGTCGGATGAAGGAATTTAAGCCTTAAAACATGCTTAGATTAATGCCAAAATCACCATCCAAGACCAATTGTTAATCCATGCTCCAATCATCTTTATGCAACGACACATTGTTTCTCTTTATGTTAGTCTTTATTCATTACACCTTATTGCTTATTTCAGTGGACTTATGATGCCCCTCCTGTATTCCACGCATACATTAAGTACTAGAGAGACACGAAGATGAATAATACACGATTTCCTCCCCTCCAAAATCTCAGTTTATTTAGAAGACAAGCTGTGAATACAGATTTTTCAGAATACACAAGTAAATGGTACTGAGGCGCATCATACTCAAATAGAATTAAGGCTTGTTACAGCAGAAATATTTGAGAAAGTTCTTTTATTCCTGATTTTGTACATTCTGGGAACCAAAATGTTAATTCTAACTTTCAGAAAATATCCACATGGTTCATATATGTGTATGAAACAGGATTTAGATATTTTCTTTTTTGTTTTACTCAGGAATGTTTGAAGTTGACAAAAAGATTTATTAGGCACAACTAAGTCTACACTCATTTATGAAAACTACATGTAATTTACCGTACCATTATTATACACAGTGAATTCTAAGGGAGTGGCTTTTGTTATTGATTTCTAGTTTCTCTGCATTAAGTAACAGGTAAATAACATTTATCCTTTTTTGTAAAAGAGAGGCTGTCATCGAATCTGTGGTGTTTTTTTGCTTGTTCTTCTGGGTGTTCACCCTGTCCTTTTCCACATCTTCCAATCAATCCAGGAATGTTCATATTTTACTTCTTGTTGCTAAAGGCTTTTCTCCCTGTCACTGTAATGACTGATCTCTATCTCTGATCTGAATAATTGTGTCTCTTGAGTCTCCACTGAATCCATGAGTTCCCAAATGTATCAGTGCTCTGTCTGGTAGCTAGAGATGGGTTGTACTTTAAATCCCTTTGGCTACAAGACTTCCTCTGTTCAACATAAAACAGGGCTTGCATTTGCACAGATGACATTCCCAACAAATCATCATCAGGATGATAGCTCAGGATCTGACTTTTTATTCGTGTGCTAGTCAATATCACATGTAATGCATGAGGTGAAGCTCAGTGTAGGCTTAATTTATCAGAATTTGCTGCAGACTTCATTGGAAATGGTCCTACAAGGAAATATCATAACCTGACAGAACTCTTCTCTACCTTGAGTTATATATAATACTAGCTTCAAATAGCTTTGAGATATTACCAAGCACCTATTTTATTACCAGACAGTGACTTAAAGATTCGGAGACCATGGCTCATATGCTTATATGAATGATTTTTATTTTCTAGTATTTCTCTGTAGTCACATTTACTGCTTGTACTTCTATACCTGATAAATTATGTTCACCTCTGTAACATTGTGATTATTTAATCTTGTCTTTTAGTAAGCTTATGATCTCTTTAATGAGATGCTATAATAAAGACACTTGAGCTGATGTTGTGAGACTGATTTCTTCATTAGCAGATTCTGATACCCTGAGCTTAATTTACAATCATCAAGTACTGTCAATGAACCCATGCATCTAATAAATTAGAACGAACAAAGAAAAACATTGAGAGGACATCTTTAAATTTAGGTAGGATACATAGTTTTAGTTACTTTGAATATTCAAGTCCCAAGTTTCTCTGATGATTAAAGAAATCAATGCTTTTTTACCATTGGTATCTAATTTGCAATTTCCTTCTTTGATGTTTTGCTAGCATCATGTTACTTAAATGAAGCAAATATGCTTTTAGCTTTAAGCAATCTTAAATCCTTTTGAAGTATAGTAGAAAGCAACAGGGTTTTACAGTTAGGAAGATCTGAGATTTAAATATCAGCTCTGCCATTAAGTAGCTGTGTAACCTTGGGCAAGTTATTTAACTTCTCTGAGTTTCCATTACTTTGTCTATAAAATAGATATAGTAATATTAAAGTGGAAGACTTCTTCTAGGGATTCAATGAAATGAAAAATCTATGCAAAAAGACTTACACATCCTACTAAAAAGTAATTGTTCATTTAATGGCACCTATTGTTAATTATATATACCAATATAATTTTTAATTGTAATAAAAATACAAATATGTGTATTTTTACAAATCCATGTGTATTTGTATATACAAGTATACAAATATTTTAGAATAATATTGTATCTAATTTCAACTAATTTTTATTTTGAATATTCCAGAAGATTTCAATTAGTTTTTCTAATATAGTTTTTTTTCTCCTATCTCAATCTTGGTCCTCAATTGTGAAATCAACTCTTTATCTCCAGACGAAAGATATTTGACTAGGAAATCAAACCACCGAATGCTAAACCAGTGTCCCAAAGCTACCACATGTTTGTGAAGGAAACATGCCAAGAAGACACTATAGCAACATCATTTTTTATTACAGTGGAGCATTTTGTAAAACATTCTATAGAATCTTTAAACTGTGAGTTAATCCAAGAAAACAGACTAAAGAAAACAAAAATGAAGATGGAGATTTTATAATTAATCCTAAATATTAATTACCCTTCTTGGAAATTCCCAAAACACATGAAAGCCTTTGAGAATCCCTATAGGATGGGGGCCTGAGTCTTCTTAGTCCAGTATTGTCATATTTATTTGAATCAGAACAGTTGACCCTTGGATGACATGGATTTGAACTGCACAGGTCCAGTTATATGTGGATTTTTTCAATAAATATAGTACAATGCTGTAAATGTAGTTTCTCTTTATGATTCTCTTAACATTTTCTTTTCTTAATAAGCTTACTTTATTGTAAGAATACAGTATATACTACATAACACACACAAAATATGTGTTAATTGACTATTAATTTGTAACATCAGCTTATGGTCACCAGTTGGTTTTTAGCAATAAAGTTTTTGTGGAGTCAAAAGTTTACATGGATTTTTGACTTCAAGGTTATTGGCCCTACCTCCTGCATTTTCAAGGGTCACCTATAACTACTTTTTGGAATACATTTTTGGAAATGATTAAAATCTTATGGAATTAGTGTTTGTGTGTGAAACACGTTGGCAAATCCCGTCACAGGGCTCTGACACCACACCTCTGTGTAGAACATTAAGCTCTGATCAACAGGCTTTTACTCCACATATTTGTATCATGAAGGCAATGTATACTTTTTTCTATGATCTTCATTATGTATACCAAGTTGCTACTTGGCTCTTTTCTTATGGACTCACAAATTTCAATGTTAATTCTTAAGACTTTAATGGCAAGCAGAATAGACTGATGACAAACTCAAAGAAAAGTAAACAAGCAGCACCAAGTATGTTTCTTATCTGAGTATTAAATACCGGTATTATAGTTTTGGCGATGGAGCAGTTAGGTGCAGAAATAGTGGTGGGTCTCTAAATTTGAATGGCGGCAGAGATCAAGAACCTAAGAGACTAGAAAATACAATTGTTAAAATACATTATTCCTGAGGTCTCCTAAATCTATAATAATCCAGATAATTTGATATTGACATAAGGAAAGGCATGTAGATCATCATAAGACCAAAATAGATAACCCAGAAATATGACTACATATATTTTATAAACCAATTTTCAAGAGAAGGTGGTAAGGCAATTCAGTCAAAAAAGGATAGTCTTTCCAACAAATGGTTGGACCATTTGGTTGTCCATACACCAACCGGACATATAAATGAAAAAAAGGGGATTTGATGCATCATTTGCAAAATAAATAAAAATCAACACAAACTGAATGATAAAATTAAGCACAAAACCTAGAACTGCAAAGAAGTCATAAGAGAAAATCTTTCTGACTTTGGATTAGGCAAGAGTTTTTAGATAGTACAAACAAAGCAGAAACCGTAAAAGAAAACCAAATTGACAACTATACTTCATCAAAATTAAAAAAACTTTTGGTATTCAAAGAACTAAAGAAAATAAAAATGCAAACTACATTCTTGAAGGAAATATTTACAGATTATATACAGGCATACTTCCGAGACACTCCGGATTTGGTTCCAGACCACCGCAATAAAACAAATATCACAATAAAGTGATTTAAATGAGTGTTTTGGTTTCCCAGTACATATACAAGTTCTGTTTATACTATGCTATAGTCTGTTGAGTGTGTAATATCATTATGTTTAAAAACAAAATGCACATACCTTAATCAAAACATTCTGTGTTGCTGAAAACACTACCCATCATCTGAGCTTTCATCTGAGTTGTTAACTTTTTGCTGGTGGAGAGTCTTGTCTTTTTTTTTTTTCCTAATTTTTTTTTTAACATTTACTTATTGAGAGACAGAGACAGAGCGTGAGCAGGGGAGGGGCAGAGAGAGAGGGAGACACAGAGTCTGAAGCAGGCTCCAGGCTCTGAGCTGTCAGCACAGAGCCTGTCAAGGGGCTCGAACTCAGAAACCACAAGATCATGACCTGAGTTGAAGTCGACCACTTAACCGACTGAGCCACCCAGGTGTTCCAAGAGTCTTGTCTTAATGTTGATGCCTGCTGACATCACAGTGGTGGTTGCTTGAAGGTCGGGTGGCTGTGGCAATTTCTTAAAATAAAACAGCAATGGCAAAAAATAAGACGATAATGAAGTTTGCTATATCTATCCATTCTTTCTTTTATCAATTCTTTCTTTTGTGAAAAATTTCTCTGTAACATGCAATGCTCTTTGACAAGTTTTTACCCTAGTCGAACTTCTTTCAACATTGGAATCTTCTCAAATCATGTCACTGCTTTATCAACTACATTTATGTAATATTCTAATTGCTTTGTTGTCATTTCAACAATCTTCACAGAATTTTCACCAGGAATAGATTCCATCTTAAGAAACCACTTTTTTTTCTCATCCCTAAGAAGCAACACCTCAGACTTTAAAGTCTGATCATGGGATGGCAGAATAAGTCCCATCTTCAGGCTTCATTTCTCATTCTATTTCTCTTGCTATTTCCACCGCATCTGCAGTTACTTCCTCTACTGTCGTTGTGAACTCCTAAAAGTCAGCCGTGAGGGTCGGAATCCACTTCTTCCAAACTCCTGTTCATGTTGATATTTTTGCCTTTTGCTGTGAATCACAAATGGACTCAATGGCATCTAGAATGGCGAATCATTCGAGAAGTTTTTCAATTTACTTCACCATCAGAGGAATCATTATCTAAGAGAGCTATAGCCTTACCAATTATATATTTCTTAAATAATCAGACTTCAAAGTTGAAATTACTCTTTGATCTATAGGCTTCAGGATGGATATTGTGTTGGCAGGCATGAAAATAACATTAATCTTGTTGTACATCTGTTTTTTAGGATATCATTTTTAAGTAATCTCCACTCCCAATGTGAGACAAATTCACAACACTGAGATCAAGAGTCACATGTTCTATCAGCTGAGTCAGCCAGGCACCACTGAGCAGAAATATAAAGGAATCTTTTTTTGAGCAGTAGATTTCAACAGTGGTGTTAAAATACTCAGTAAACCATGTTGTCAACAGATGTGCTTCATCCAAGCATTGCTGTTCCAGTTACAGAGCACTTAGCATAATTCTTAAACACCCTAGAAGTTTTTGGAATGGTAAATGAGCATTGGCTTCCACTTAAAGTTGCTAGCTGCATCAGCCCCAACAGGAGAGTCAGCCTGCCCTTTGAAGCTTTGAAGCCAGGCCTTGACTTCTCCTCTCTAGCTATGAAAGTCCTAGATAGCATCTTATTCCAATAAAAGGCCATTTCGTCTCTATTAAAAATCTGTTGTTTAGTGTAGTCATGGTCATTAACTATTTTAGCTAGATCTTCTGAAAAACTGCTGCAGCTTCTACATCAGCACTTGCTGTCTCAACTTGAACTTTTGTGTTATGGAGAATGGCTTCTTTCCTTAAACCTCATGAACCAACCTCTGCTAGCTTTAAACTTTTTTCTTGCAGCTTCCTCACCTCTCTCAGCCTTCACAGAATTGATGAGATTAGCCTTTAGCCTCACGGAATGTTATGACTGGTGGTCTTTTATGCAGACAACTCAAACTTTCTCCATATGAGCAGTAAGGCTGTTTCTCTTTCTTATCATTCCTGTCTTCACTAGAATACCATTTTTAATTTCCTTCAAGAACTTTTCCTCTGCCTTCAAAACTTGGCTAGTTTTTGGTGCAACAGCCTTAGCTTTCCACTGATCTCGGCTTTCGACATGCCTTCCTCACTAAACGTAATCATTTCTAGCTTTTGATTTAAAGTGAGAGATATGTAGCTCTTTCTTTCACTTGAACACTTAGAGGCCACTGTAAGGTTATTAGCTGGCCTAATTTTATTTTATTTTATTTTATTTTTTAAATTTTTTTTTTCAACGTTTATTTTTTTTGGGGACAGAGAGAGACAGAGCATGAACGGGGGAGGGGCAGAGAGAGAGGGAGACACAGAATCGGAAACAGGCTCCAGGCTCTGAGCCATCAGCCCAGAGCCTGACGCGGGGCTCGAACTCCCGGACCGCGAGATTGTGACCTGGCTGAAGTCGGACGCTTAACCGACTGCGCCACCCAGGCGCCCCTGGCCTAATTTTAATATTGCTGTTTTTCAGGGAATAAGGAAGCCTGAGGAGAGGGAGAAAGGAGGGGGAATAGCCAGTTGGTGGAGCGGTCAGAACACATACATTTACCAATTAAATTTGCCATCCTATATGGGCATGGTTTATGGTGCCCCAAAACAATTACAATAGTACATTAAAGATCACTGATCACAGACCACCATCACAAATACCACAATAATGAAAAAGTCTGAAATATTGTGAGCATTACCAAGATGTATCACAGAGATGTAAAGTGAGCAAACGCGGTTGGAAAAATGGCACCAATAGACTTGCTCAATGCAGAGTTGCCACAAAACTTCAATCTCTAAAAAACACAGTATCTGTGAAGCACAATATACCTGTATCAATTAAGAGGCTTGTGTGAACTCTCACAATTCAACCATAATGATAATAAAAATAATACATCCACTAAAAGTAGAAAAAATGAACAGATTCTTCATTATAAAAGAGATATAGGGACACCTAGTTGGGTCAGTTGGTTAAGCATCGGACTCTTGGGGTCAGCTCAGGTCATGAGTTCAAGGTTCATGAGTCTGAACCCTGCATTGGCCTCTGTGCTGACAGTGCATAGCCTGCTTGGGATTCTCTGTCTCCCTCTCTCTCTGCCCCTCACCCACTCACACTCTCTCTCTCTCTCTCTCTCTCTCTCAAAATAAATAAATTTAAAAAAAAAGATACGGATGGCAAACACATTCAAGAAGTTCAGTGTTATTATTTATTAGGGAAATGCAAATTAAAACCCAAATGAGATTTCATTGCACACTTAGTAGCATGGCTAAAAAAAATTGGCAATGCCAAGTGTTGACAAGGATGCAGAACCACTCTTAAACATTGCATTCAGGAAAACAAAATGGTACAGCCACTTTGGAGAGCAATTTAGCACTTCATATATAATATATAAGATGTGAATATCAGTATATAACATAATTAGATATAATATGAAAATAACATAATATAGATAATATAATATAAATAATATAGTATAACAATACAATATGTGGTGAACAATTACCCTCCCAGGCATCCAACTAACAGAATAAAGATATATGTATCCAGTAAAGGACCTATATACAAATGTGTATAGCAGCAACTACATGCATTGGGAAAAATGTACATAAACTGTTGAATGAATAAATAAGTCTTGGTACAGCTCTAAAATTAAATATTGTTTAGCAACAAAGGAACATAAATGGATGAACACCTGATGAGGCAGAATCTTAAATTTATTAAGCAAAGTGAAAGACACAGACACAAAAGATTGCATAATTTATGGTTCTGTTTATATGACTTTCTGGAAAAAGGCAAAGTATAGAGACAGAAATCAAGTCAACAATTTCCAGGGCTGGATGTGACATGACTAACTATGAAGTTTATGGGGAGACTTTTGTAATAATAGGAATATTCTACATCTTCATAGCAACGGTGGTATACATTTGTTAAAACCTATGTAATTGTACACCTACACAGGGTAAGTTTACCATTTGTAGATTACATTTCAATAACCATGATTTAAAACAACTGAAATGATGTTCTTTACATTCATATCTGCATCAAGGTTTTTTCAAAACTTAATTCTGTCATTCAGCATATTAGGAAGCTTTCTCTCCTAGCCTCCTGTGTTTCACTACCTTACAAAAAAGGCCTTTTAATCTCCCTTCAAGGTGACATTGATCAATTCAATCTATACTGTCCTTGTTTCATTGACTAAACAACTTTAAACTCACAAAGAGTACAGCTACTAGACAGATTGAAATAATGTGGACTACAAGGACATCAAAACTGTGAACTGTCGCCCTGTCAGCAGCAAGTTCTTGCAATGTAGACAATTGAACCATAGAAGAGGATTGACGAAATTATCTCAAAGCACCAATCTCTATCGTGATCCCTTTATGAAAAAAACAAAACAAAACAAAACCAAAAAAAACCCCCAAAACTTCTGAGGCTATTCCCTGTGTAAATTAATGTGGATAAGTCTTATTATCTGACTTTTTTTTCTTGATCATACTGTATTCTTTTTGATTCTGAGGATATATGGATTCATGGTCATTTAAAATTTAAATGATGTTGGTGGTGGGCCTAGAGGATATATCAGCACACATGCAAATCAACAGCTATATGAGTACTTCAGGGCAATAGTTCTCAACCTTTGAAAGAGGGAAGTACAGATCCCTGTAGGTAGTCATGTATTTGCTGAATCAATGAGAATGAGATGGAACTTCTTTCCAGAAAAAAAAAAGGGTATGCATACTATTTGTGTAAAAAGGAGTTCAAAGACTATGAATTCCATCCATTCTTTCATTATAAGGTCACCAAACCCTAAGAGAAGAATCACTATTATATTGGCTTATAAATGTTTGCTAAATTCCTAGAAATATTCTAACATTCTTAGGAAGGTGATAAATTTAGCAAAACATTAATTAGTTTACTTATATATTCATCAAACAAGTATGTATCAATTGCGTTTTGCCATTATATTTGGTATTAGTGATTTCTTTCTTTCTGTTTCTCCTTTCCTTCCTTCCTTCCTTCCTTCCTTCCCTCCTTTCCATCCTTCCCTCTCTCTTCCCCTCTTTCTTTCTTTCTTCCAATGATTCATATGTTTTATAAGTTTTATCCTTCCTATCTACTCTACCTACAAAATATTTTAATAGAAATCTGTTTCTATATTCCTTGCCTCACAATTTGCTTCAGAGACTGATTATCCATACTCCTGGTATATACCACTATCCTGAATATCCAGACAAATATATTCCTCTTTTGTGCTCAAGACACGATTTCCCTCATTAACTTTCAAGTCTTGTTTTGATCAACAAAAACGCAGTATACACAATTCTGAAGGGCTCAGCTTGCACCAAATCCTTGTACTGTCTCTATTGCTTATGAGAAAACTCTACCCTTATTAACCCATACTTATTCCATCTTGTGCACCCAAATATAACAAATCTCCAATGCTTGATTATGTTGTTATGACTTAAATGTTGTTCTCATTTCTATAGATGGACATACTGACTGACAGGTAATTCATAAATTCACTCTTTTCCATTCAACAGTTTTACAGGGTGCCCGCTATAGCCAGATATTAGGAATACAAAGACAAAAAAAAGAGAACCTTTGCCACAGACACTTTACCATTTAGTGACAAACACTATAATACAAAAGAGCAACTGCTGTAAATGGAACACAAATACAGTATAGAAGTACGAAGAAATAGATGTAGATATCTGATAATGATTGCTGTATTATCTGAGATTTGTCCATTAAGCTGTTAATGTAAAAGGGCTTCAATACTGTGAACCAACACATGAGACCTTATTTATTTTCAAGTATTTAGATACTAATATTCTTAGACACTTTGCAATTTGGACTTTTTTTTCAGGTCACCTTTTACTTTTGCTAAAAATGAGTCAGGCTTGTGTAGTTTTGTGGGTGGTGGCAGGACTGAAATGATTACAGGTCATCAAGGATGTCAATTGTGGGACAAGCAAAAGGATAGAGAGTGAAGAAAAACTGGAAGCTGGGGTGTTTTTCACGACCTCTCATCTTGACACCTCAGCTAACTTGCAGAAGACAATAGCATCCTTGGAAGGGTCCAATTTATCAATTTGTTTCTGGGTAGATGGTTGATGTCCTTGGGGAATGGTACCATACTGGAAGCTAAGTATTATTATCTACTACTGAAAACCTGGGAATTTGCAAGCCAGACCATATTTGTTGAATCTATGTTGTTGATACTATGTACAACATTCATCCCTGCTGCTGTGCCCACTTTGTGTAGGAGTACAGTCTGTAAGAATGAGGATGGCTGGAGAAAGAGGCTAGTTGACAGTCATACAACATCATCTTGTTCATGAAAGTATAAACATCTTATTCTGCTGAAACTATTCCTTGTGAGTATTCACAGATGATGGATCAAAAAATATGCTGGCATTATGCGTTCATTCAGATAAATTTATCTAGATGTCTCTTCCCATACCCTTTTGTCACTATTTTTCCAACTATATCTTTTCCAAGTCTCTGATCTTTAGTCACAGCCTGTGAATCCGTGTGGATTCTGCCTCTGACCATCTCTAATTTCAGGAAAAAAAGACAAACACAACAAAACAGGTATACTACTCACAAGTTCTTCCTACTGTGATGACCTTTCTTTACCAATTTATTTGGAAATGTCATGGAGTAAAACTGTAGAGCTGCAGTTGTCTACTTTGGAATTGTTCTCGTCAATCCTGCAGAGCCATTTGTAAGTAAGGCCTGACTTTTTTTGTTCCTCAGTAATTAGTCTCAGGGAACTCCTAATGGGGCTCTAAGGACAATGATTGAGAAAGAAGGGCAAGGGAGATGGAGGATGGGCCATAGGCATATGAGCCATTTGCTCATGTGACTTAATCTATGCTTCATGCTTCACTCAATCCTGATCTCGTGTGTGTTGCTTTCATTTGATGATAGACTTCTGTCCGTTCCCTACAATATCAATGCATGAAGGGTAGCGCATATTGTATGGTAATTTGGTGGCCCGTGGAAAGTGTTCATTCTCTATGTTACAGACCAGTTACAAGCCAGAATGTATATTTTAAAAGAAGATAATAATCTGAAGAGAATGGCGTAGGTTTGCTCTAAAATCTTAAAAGTCTACTTTGTGAGTCACCAATAAGAGTATGCCCATAAGTGCCATACAGTATCCCCATCTGTCACAATCATGTCAAACATAATTGGATTTACAGTATCCTGTGGCCCAAGTGGTAGAGCAGCTTGTGCAATAATCTAAACTTAGTGCGCAATTTTCTCTTTTATAGAATCCCAATAAAAATAATAAAAGCACTAATAAAGCATAGACTTTGTTACTTGGAAAATGGGTTGGAATAATGAACCCAAATAAGGAATCTGTTGTCTCCAAAATCCAGAGGAATTATGTTCCTTCCTCAATAATAGGAAAGACCTGGGGGCGCCTGGGTGGCGCAGTCGGTTAAGCGTCCGACTTCAGCCAGGTCACGATCTCGCGGCCCGTGAGTTCGAGCCCCGCGTCGGGCTCTGGGCTGATGGCTCAGAGCCTGGAGCCTGTTTCCGATTCTGTGTCTCCCTCTCTCTCTGCCCCTCCCCCGTTCATGCTCTGTCTCTCTCTGTCCCAAAAATAAAATAAACGTTGAAAAAAAAAAAATTAAAAAAAAAAAAAATAAAAAATAATAGGAAAGACCTGATACAGCAAAGTTCCCTTCACCTTCACAGGGATATATGAACATGTACAGGCCATTGATCCTCTAGAAAGTTCATCAAGGTGAAAGCCTCTGAATTTTTGTGGAATTCTTTTCCACCTTCCATTAGCATGCGCCTTACCAAGGTGTTTAGAAGAGTTCCTTCTTTTTGTTTCCCAAGTCCTACCAGCATGGTGTCATCAATGTAATTGAACACTATGACGCCTTATGCAATAGAAGGGCAACAGAAGTGCCTTTAGACTAGATTCTGTCCTTAAGATGGATGTTAGATTTAGCCCTGAGGTAATTCAGCAACAGTGTATTGTTGACCTCAACTAAAAAGTAAGCTTCTAATGGGACTCAGCAATAAAATATTTGCTGCAAACCATGTGTCAGGGGATTGCAGAAACTCCAGCAATGAAAAAATGTGGATAACAGTTCTAATTGGAATCATTACTACTTAGATATTTTATAATCCACTGTTATTCTTTTATATCCATCTGCCTTCGGCATATGCCCACAGAAAAACTGAATGCAAATGTTGCAAGAAGTACTACTTTTTCTCCTTTGAAGTCCTTGATGTGGCAGAAATGTGGTATTACATTTTGTTTATTATGTTGATAGATAAATGTCTTTCTGTGGCCTTTACTTGGGTTTTTCTCCACAGGTCAAGGAACTAATCTGGTATTCTGCCAGTTGCTGAGTCTGTGCCTCACATCCACGTATTTTTAACTAAGATAAAATCACATGATGAGTTTAAGTGCACACAGGCTCACTGTGGTAACCAAACCATACATCGGTTATCTCTGTAGATCTCTACTGTGGTTACTATACTACAGTTGCATGTTGGATCTCCAGGACCTGCTGTCAGACCCAGGGCCTTTTTGGCCTTAGAGTCTAGATATTCAACTTCTGCAATACAGTCACTCTGATAAATGTTGGCAGAATTTCTGGGAGGAAGGCTAGGAGGTAGATTTACAGAATAAGTTTTTGTCTGTGTCGCCACAACCTTTTACAAGGAAACCGAATATCCCCTTTATTAAGAGACTTTGGGTCCAAAAACTGACTCAAGAGTAAAAATTGGTTGAGGGGCTTGGACTCTCTTCTGGAAATTCAAATCACCTCTCTTCACAAGAGCTAGTATTTTTCATAATACACAAATCAATACGAAGTCTATAGATTGACCTTCTACTTTAGTTCTAAGGACACCTTGATCAGTTGATTAACACCCAGGACCTCCACAGGTCAAAGTATGCTGATCACTGTTACTGCCTAGAGTGCCAATTTCTGTAACCATGCCCACCTTAATATTGGTAATTAAGTGTTGCCACTCAGCTCTTGCTGTTCTGGGGTTTTATCATGCACATTGAATATAAGGTATCCCTGGTATCCCATTATCCTCATTGGATTTCGGGAATTCCATTTAATGGCAGCATTTTCCACTGTCATCCCCAGGCTACAGGTAATAGTCCCCCCTAGAATCCTTCAAGGCTGCTGGAGCTTCCATGATTAATACATTAAAGTTAAAGGAGTGTCCTTGAACAAATTTAGGTGCATAGATTAGAGTTGGTGAGTGAGACAAATTCATACTAACTACCTTTTCTTCCTCATACTTTGGATATCTGCTTTTCAGTATCACAAATGTTTTAACTTAATTATTTGTTACCTTTGGGTGAAGGTTTGATCAACCATTAAAGCAAACTGGTAGAAATACTCTTAGCCCCTTGAATAAACATATTGAATCTAGAATCTTTGCTTAGTGCATGTACTCATTTAAAACATTTGACAATCCAGCATTATAATCCTTCCACCCTGATCCAATAAGCTTAGAACCTATGTTTATAAGGGCTCCCCAGATTTTTGTAATTAAAAACAATTATTTTCATGTGTATGGCACTTCCTCACATGCCTAAGAGTACACTTGAAGACTATCCATGGTTTCCCAGTATTTACATGTAGTTGCTGTGTTCTTTGCTGGACCAAGAGCTACAGTGAGACAGAAGACCGAGGACATAGCAAGGTGAAGGATGTTCTCTCTGTCTGGACCTTAATGGCCATAGGAAACTATATTACTCATTAGCTACTAGTCAAAACCACACAAATAGACACATTGGGGGCTATATACTGGTTGTTAAGGGAGTTAGGTACTGGATAGGGCCCATTCAAAGATGCCCTGGGGTTACTGTTTCAATGCCAGTCCTGCCAGCAAGGTATGTTTAAAATAAAATATATTAGACTATATAAGTAATTGATATAATAAAGCTCCATCAAGACCTTTTAAGTTTTCCATTAAATGTCAGGCTTTGATGAATCTCCAAGTGCTGGACCTCTTTCCTGTAAGTGTCTCATATCCTAAACAGGACTTACATTCTTTTGAAACATGGCTGCTTAAGGGTCATTCTTCAAAAACTCTTTCCCACCTTTGACATTTTTATGGGCTGGTCTTTTAAAATAAAATATGAAAGGTTTTCACAATAATGATGCCCTGGTATGTAGTCACTGAAATAACAGTGTTGGTTAAACTGAGAGGGGAAAGTTGTCTTAGAAGAAATATGGATGATTTTCTGTGAAGCAGACATTATGCTTTATCTCTCATCTAAAAGACAATATCACACGGCAGGTCAAAACATGGGCTCTGGAACCTGAATCCCTAGATTCAAATCCCAGCTCTAGCACTTACTTGCTGTGTCATATGGGGAAGTAAATCTCTGCTCTTCAGTTTTCTCATCTGTAAACTAAAGGAATTATAATTGTACCTGCCTCCCACGATTGTTGTAGGCCTCCAATAAGTTAGGATATCTAAATAAACTAAGACATACAATGTTTAGAAAACTGTAGGACTACATCAATGTTAGCTCTTGATATTTTGTATTTCCTTGTCATGCTTTCTTTACTTACTACAATTCGGTACTGATTATCAAAAAATAATTACAACAATGTCAACAACTAGTATTTCTACATCATTTAATGGTTTACAAAAAGTAATACTAAAATTATTTTTTTAATCTTCTTATCTGTTTTGATAGGAGTAATTGTCATCTCCATTTTCTAACTGAGAAACCTGACATTACTGAGATAATTGAGAGATGTCATGGTTTGCTAAAAACCACGAAAAAATAATTAGTGTAGACAGGATTTAAATGTATGTGACCTAACTCTACATTCCATCTTTTCCAAATATAAATTAATCGTATGATGCATGATGCTTATGAGGGTTTACTCATGTAATTCCAACTTCTGGTACTTGTAATTCATTCCTTCATTCATTTATTCATTCAGTTAATGGCTATGATGGGGCAGTATCCCAGACATGATGGAGCACTATCCCAGACATTGGGGGCCATGGAAACAAAGAAAAAACAAAAACTTTTGTTATCAAAGAATGACAGCCTGGATAAGAGACAAAAATTAAACAAATGTTTATAAAAATATGTTTAAGAATTAAGATATATATAATCTATATTATAGAGAGCTCAATAAAATGCTAGCTCCATAAGAGCATGAAACTGTTGGTTATTTTGGTATCTTTAGTATATAGAAGAATGCTTGAAGCCATAAGGCTTAGTAACTAACGCAAACTAAATATATCAGTGAATTATGAAATATAGCAAGTGGAAGGAAGAGAGGAGGAAGGAAGGAAGGAAGGAAAGAAAGAAAGAAAGAAAGAAAGAAAGAAAGAAAAGTACTGAGGAAGGAAAGGAAAAGTGCCGTGGGAAGGAAAAGAAAGGAAGGAAAAGTACTGAGTGATATTAGATGACACAATGGAGGACTTAATTTAAACTGGGGGATTGGGGCTTGTTTGAAGATGTGCCAGTTAAGCTGAGAAAAGAGGACAATAGGGTGAAGGGTGAATGCAGTGATCAAGGTATAGGGAAATCACCCACAAAAGCCAAAAGTATCAATAAGTCACAATAAAAAATAAACAACAAGAACAACAAACAAACAAACAAACAAACAAACAAAAAGGACTGTGATTCTAGCTAGAACACATTGAAGGAAGGAGATAGCTGCTAAGGTGGAGTAGGGGAGAGAGGGAGGGGCCAGAAGCTAGAGGGTCTCAAAGACCATAAGAATAATATGACATTTTTGTCCTAAATGCAATGGGAAATCATTGAATGGTTTGAGTAGAACATAGCTTTCTATTTGTTAAAAGACCATCTGGTAGTTGTATAAAAAACAAATTAGAGGTAGGCATGATTGGATATGGAGTGTGTTGTGGTAGTCCAAGTAAAAGATGATGGCTGCTTGGATTAATTGGGAGGAGAAATAGAAAGAAATTGGAGAATGGTAATAATAATAGCAAGAATTAAGATTAACTGAGCACTTACCATGTGCCAGGCACTATCTAAGAGCTTTATATAAATTGACTAACTTAATTTTTATAGAAATCATATGGGAATTAAACTGAAGAGTTTATGATAGATCAGATAATACATATATCAAGAGAAACTGTGAGGTTTCTGGTTTGACTAGGCTGGTATTAGTTGGACATATGCATCTAAAGTCCAATAGAAATTCCAGACTTGAAATGTGATTTGAAGGGATATATTTCCATTAAAATATATATATATATGTGTATATATATATACACATATATACATATGTTCATATGTATATATACATATATATGTATATATGTATATATGTGTATATGTATATATACGTATATATACATATATACATATGTAATATATGTATATGTACATATATACATATATGTGTGTCTATATATATACATATATATAGACACACATATATATATAATCTTGGAAAATAGATGAGGTTGCTCAATGTGACAGTTTGAAGCAAAAAGAAATTGAACTGATATTTGAGTAATTCTACAATGTTGGGGCCAGATGGAACAAACATGTATAGAAGCCTAAAAAGAGTTACTAAAGATACTTGAGGAAAACCAGGAAAGCATGGTACCATGGCGTGGAGGAGGGTTTTGGGAAAGAGGGAATGGTCAACTGGAAGAAATGCAGGTGAATGGATGATCATACAAGATGACCAGGGGAAATGTCTACTGGATTTAGCAACATAGAGGCATTGGCGTCATGGGGGCAGATGCCAGAACACAGAGTTTGGTGAGTGGTGAACGGCGAAGGAATAGGGAGGGATGGCTATTAATGGGAGTCAGTGATAAAAATGGAAGATAGAGTGGGAAATGAGGTTAATAGTGTGTATATGAATATTTTGATGTTGTATATGAGCATATTTGCATGTTGGTGGGTAAATCAGATAGAAAGGAAAATATGGAAGATACAAGAAAAACTAGAGATAACCAGCAGCAAAAAGCCATATTAAGAAATTACAATACAGATACAAACAAACAAACAAAAAATGGATGGACTTAGAGTTGGAAGCTATAGTTCCATTGCAGTCTGCCACCAAGGATCCGCTTCTAAAGTCCCTCTCTTGGCTGTACTGGAGAGGCCACATAACAAGTTTAAGGAGGTTGAACAGATTGACGAAAAAGAGTCTGTGCCTTCAGTCTTGAAATCTCTTTGTGCTGGCCCTCTCTCCTTGTTTGATTTAAATAATAACTTGATGACATAAATTAAGATGTCTTGGTTTGTTAAATTTGATCATGTTGACCTGCAAATAGGAAAAATAATTAATTCCCCTGGTCAATGGGAAGGAACAAGTCAAGCAACAAAATTTAGATTTTGTTCACTTAGAGACGGGCACTTGAGACTTGTGCAGTTGAATAGAGATCCCTTAATGGCTCCAGAAATATATAAAAGGATTAAAGCCATTCATGTGTTTATTTATTCAATTATACATTGAATACTTATTTATTCTGCAGATATTTATTGAATGTCTAGTACTTGTTAGCCACTGTTTTTGGCAAAGAGGGTGATGAAAACAAATGAAATCTCTGCCTTCATTATGCTACATTTTAGGGACAGAAAGGTACTAATTAAATATACACATAATAGTAAATATACACATATTTAATATGAGTTCTGATAAGCACTTATGTAACTCTTTGATACAAAATTTAAAAACATAAAACTGAGAATTTAGGTAGCAATACAGGTAGTTTCCAAAAATGGTGATATGTTCTATGATATGAATATGAAATGGTTGCTTTAAGTGATAGAAGACTATCGCACCTATGTGTATTATAGAACTGTTAAGTATAATGCCTGGTGACACGTGGTGAATACTTAGTAGATTTTAACTATTACTATAGGACAGACTATACAACAGACTAGCATGGTGTGAAGAATCAATAAAGGTTTGGGGGGTGGGGGAAATGAGACTGAAACTTAACTAGAAAAGAATGACAAGAGTAGGCAAATGAAAAGGAGGAAAGACATCTTTTTTTTAAAATGTTTATTTATTTTTGAGACAGAGAGAGACAGAGCATGAACAGGGGAGGGTCAGAGAAAGAGGGAGACACAGAATCCAAAACAGGCTCTGGGCTCCGAGCTGTCAGCACAGAGCCTGACGCTGGGCTCGAACTCACGGAGTGTGAGACCATGACCTGAGCCGAAGTGGGACGCTCAACCGACTGAGCCACCCAGGCACCCCAGGAAAGACCTCTTAAGCTGAGGGAGTGGCATATGGCAAGACAAAACAAGTAAGATACTGAGACATAAGTTTAGGGATCTGTTATTATTTTTCTGACTGATGTACAGTTTGTGGCCATCTGACTAAAAGTGCATTGGGAGAGCTCCAACAGGACTCAAAGTGTCTTCTCCCTTTGGAGAAACCAGGTATCATGATAATATTTAGGATGTGGTGAGAACAGCTGATCCTCTCCATCCCCTAATCCTCTCCATCCACCCTATTAGACTGTACCTACTAGAAATTTCTACTTGGTGCCAGGGACTAACTAGGGCTGGGGTACATGAATCAAATTTGAAGCCTACTCTCAATGAGTTAACAACCATGACGTTTTTTGAGTAATTCCTACCATCCATGTACTGTTTTAGTGATCCCCATGTATTAATCCATTTAATACTTAAAACAACTCTATAAGCTAAATGTAATTCTTATCTATTTTATATAAGTGAAGAAACTGAAGCAAATATTGCAAGTCTTGTTCATTATTGTATTCTTACTTCCAGGCACAGTGTCTGACATCAGAATTTTTCAATACTATTTTTTAATGAATACATTAATAACAGACAGATGAGTGTGTCAAAACCTGGCTTTGCTAAGGCCAGGGCTGCACGGACATAATCAGGTCACATTGCATTGGTTATATTGTGAGATGATTATGGGACAATTGTTCTCAAACTTTCTGAATGCATGATAATTGCCAGAGGTTCTTGCTATAAATCATAATTCAGTAGGTCTGGAGAGAAGCCCACGAATCTGCATTTTTAGTAGGAACCTCAAGCATTTTATTCTCAGATGATACCTTTGGAACAAATTCTGGAAAAAAGAAAATTGCTGTGCACAATGCTTTGGTCATCATTACAGCTAGACACAACTGGATAATGGTTGTGGCTCAGCCTATCAAAGGAAGGAGGAAGAGAATGGTGACTCAAAGACAATATAAGGAAATCATCAGCTACAGTAGAATCTGGGTATCTATCTTCTTCAACTGGGTATCTATCATCTATCAGAAGTACTGTGGGGCTACTCAACCTTGGTACTGTTGATAGTGTGAACTTTGTAAGTTTTTGTGGTGAGACAGCTTTCTTTTGAATTTTAGAATGTGTGGCAGCAACTCTGGACTCTACCCACTAGATGCCAGTAGTTTCCCCCACCCACCAAATTGTGACAACTGAAGATATATCTCCAGATATTGATAAATGTCTCAGGTGGTCCAATTGTCTTAAGTTGGAAATGATGGCCACAATGGACGACAGAGAGCTTCCTCCAGTCCCTTACTGGCCCAATTTCTGGCCTTCTCCTCTGGAATTTTGCAAGGCACCTGATCTGTTTCCCCTTGAGTACCAGGGGGCACATAGTCTGTGAGACTATGGTTTGTTTGCTTACCTACTTGGATTTTTCTAGAACTCACAATATATGTCACCATTCCCCTGCCCCATTTGATTTATTAAATCAAATGAGACAGACATCAGGATCAAGACATGGCTGATATCCAAAATAATTATTCCTTCTCCGGATTCCGGAGGGCTCAGACCCTTTTCACTCAGTTTACAGGGAATTATAATTAACTATGACAGCAGAATAGGATCAGTTTTCCAGAAGACATATATTATAAAAAGGGGGAAAATCAAAGGAAGAGATAGAAATAAAGTCAGATAAAATTACTCGAAAGAAAAGAGTGAGATAAATTTGAAAATATTACAACACAAAATTGTTCAAAAATCTAGATTTTGTAAAATACAGGAAATTTCCGAGTCTAGAAATTACTCCAGTCTTTTATCTTTCATAAGAGTAAACAGTCAACATGTAATTACCCAAGGGTATATCCTTCACCTTTCCTCTCCATTAATTTTCCTTAACTGTTTTCAGCATCTTTCAGATATCTATGAGAACAAGAAGAGTGAAATCTTGTTAAGAATTTTTGATGAATGAACTATCAACTACTATTGTATAACACCATGCAGTGTCATATTCCTATTAATATATGCAAAAATCTTCCCTAATGCTAATATAATGCAAAGAGTAACCAGGCAGGTATTTGGTATTCACTGGATACTTATAGTGAATTAATTCCTGGTTCACTGGCTAATCAGATCAGTGTATTAGTGTGGGCATCCAATGAAACAGTTAAATAGCTATCCAAAGCACATTCTTAATTAAAGGAGAAAAAAAACCCTACTCAGATTTATATTGGCATCAACTTTTAACTAAATTTATTCGCCTCTAAATCTATTATAATGAAACTTTATTGTTATATAAATTATTTGGTATAAGCTACCTTGACTAGCATGCTTTGTGAAAGAGAATAATGCCGCCTAATTAATGGTTGGTAGGAGAAGGAAAACAAGGAAGTCAATACTATTTTCAGAGGAGACTAAAAAGATGGAGAATCAATCAGAGAGAAGAGAGAAGCCCAGCACTGCACCATCTGTTATTCTGGGCAAGAAAATATTTGTAACCTTGTTACCGCCATCCAGTTCCTTTAAGTGATTTCAGAAGATAAGGTAGCAGCAACAGTTACCTTATGCTCCTGTGCAAACACTGTTACTTCTGCCTTGAATTGTTTGCCCTGGAGACAAATACTCTCAAGTAACTTCCGTGGTTTTTACACGCGGTTCACCCCGAATCTGGTCAATTCCAGGGAGTGGTGGGGTGATTAATGAGACCGCCAAAGACCTCCACCTCAGTTGGCTTCAGTGGGAAGCAGGGATTGAGGAAGGCATAAAGGCAGAAGATGGCTGGGCAGAGCGAGCCTGCTTCCACCACCACCACTGTCTTCGTCTGTACAGTTGTTCAAGCTGCCAGAGGCTTCCGGTTGCCATGGTAACTGTTGGGCTCTGCTGCAAACTCAAAACAGAGCCTCTGAAGTTAGGTACCAAACACTGGAGCTCCACAAACGCTAAGCCAACTGGGGAGGGAGCAGAGAGCAAGGACTACCCATATAATAGGTCTCCAACTCCTATGGCTAAGAGGACCTTTTTAAGATAGAATTTTTGCTTATGTTTTTGTAAAATGAGATTGTTCTTGCCGGGGATTATTCATGAGCATCATTTCTGGTGCCCTGGGAGAGGCGACTGCCAATCCTCTCACTCATAAGGGCAGCGGAAGGGGGGGGGGGGTTGGAAACGTGATTACCAGGAATGCACCAAGCCCGCTCATTCATTCATTCAATTATATATTCAGTATCTCCCGAGAGCTCATCTGTGCCGGGCATTGTGCCAGCTGCTGGGTCTGCAAAGAGAAACGAGACACCGGCCGACACTCCAAATTACCAACGATGATTAACAAAAAATAGCAGAACCTTCGTGAGCCTGGGGAAACGGATTAGGTACTGCCTTCCCTTGGAAGGCAGATTCAGAATCCAAACGCGGGAGAGAAAAAGGCAGCAGCCCCCGAAATAGAGTCAGGCAGGAGGGAAGGTCAGGGGGAAGAGGGAGACTTCTTTTCCCAGGGAGGGAATCTGTCAAGGCCACTCAAACGTTTCTCCAAGACTGCGTGAGAGAAGAGGTTTGTTTTTCTTTTGGAAAGACGGAGCCCTTTTCCCTACTGGGCTCTGATTTCTAGTAGGAGAAGCCCCGCCTCTCAGGGCCGGAGATTGGCCCAACTCGTTCTCAGATAATTTATGCCAGCATCCTCTCGGTCTTATTGGCTCCCCTGCTCCATTCCGCTGGGAGTCGCATCCTACCTGGTTGGGAGGTGTACTGCCTTCCCACACTCTCCCTTCTCGTACTCACTCACCCGGCTGCTGCTGAGGTGGGAGAAAAAGTCCTGGCTGGGAGAGCTGAGAGGAAAAAGCAATCCTGATGGGTTCTTGGAAAGCTGCTCTCTTCTCCCCTTTTCTTTTGTGGAGCCAAAGTAGAGTGGTGAGGCTGATGTTCTTGTTACTGACCCTGCATTTGGGAAACTGGTGAGTACATTCAAGGACTTGAAACTATTCTGTGGTATCCACCCCCTCCCCCCTCATTTCTCTTTCTTAAAAAAAAAAAAAAAAATCATTCTAAGTTAAGTAATTTGCATTCCCCTGGGCACAAGTGCGATATTTTACCGTCATTTTATTTTCCGATTAGATCTACTTGTTTTCAGATAGAATGAAAGGAACCTATGTGTGAAAGCGCAGAGGGGAGTTGAGTTTGGGTTTGTTTTGTTTTGTTTTGTGTGACTTGACACAGTGGAAACTAGTAAAGGTTCAGTTACTGGGAGCAGGGAGGGGGAGTAGAAATGATTTTGCTACTAAATTTAGTGAATGGGTGTCACTGATGAACTTTCTGGATAATTCTGCATTTTAAAGAGAAAGTTATTTTAGAAACTTGTTACACAACATGGTATGTATGATGCTTTTCTATAAAGTAACGTTGATTTTTCCCTTTTTTTTTTTTTTTTTTTTTTGGTATTCTGGAAAAACCAAAGTTTTATATCAAGAGAGATTATAAATATGGCTTAAAAATCTTTTGGGTTTGAGGGTGTGCTATATTTAATTTGGAGATAACCATGTATATTTTATTGAGGTATGTAAATAATTTTTATTTTAATTGGTTGTCTACAAGTAAGAAAAAAATGTATGGATGTGAATGTGTGGGGTGTGTGTGTGTGTGTGTGTGTGTGTGTGTGTGTGTGTGACAGAGAAGAGAGACAGAGAGGCAAAGAGAGAGACAGTAGCATCCCCAAGCCTCCAATTTAACAGGAACAAGACTTGAGCTTCTTGGATTGTAATATCTTCCGATAAAACTTTGAAATAATTCTGGTAGAAAAATAAAATGGTCAGGTATAGAGGAGTAGTGGCTGAATGGAATTAAAATATATTAACAGACACTATTTAGGTCTTGGATATACTATACATAACATGTAAATGTATTTTGTATAAATGCATATTTAAAATTATATTATTATATTATGTTATCCTGTTTAGAACTCCAGAATAAAATCACTATGCAGATGGAAACATGCCTCTATAACTACTTGTATCATTACTGAAATAAATTATTATGACGATTAATTGTAGTATATAGCTAGAGTGAATATTGTTGTCATTACCAGCAGATAGAACAACTGTATTTTCTCTCCAAAAACAGGAAATGGATTAAGCTATACTAAGCAATATTAGGCTTGTCAGAAAATGTTTGACATGCAATGTTTTTTTTAAGTATTACAGTTTTAGTTTATTTACCTTTTTCCCTTAGAAACTTAAATGTTCTGCATGGGCACAAACATACTACCGACTAATTATTTGTGGTATATAAGTTGTACCATGATGGCTTATTTCTTTGAATATATTATAAAATTATAGAATATATTTTGATAGATCATGTATCAGTGCTTTCATGAAGCTTCATAATACTACAAATGAATCTGTGTTCTCATAAGTAAAAACAGATTTACCCAGTGGCTTTCTGAAATAACAACCTGTATCCTCCTTTACCTTTGTAAGTAGGAGTTTCCCTTGCAACCTAATAGGCTGATCCTTAAAGGACATACCGTCTATCTACAAAGATGTTTTATTTAAGTAATATCTTTTGTTTTTGAGGATATTTACATTGCAGTCCTCATAATTGGCTCCAGAAGTCTCTTCAAGCTGCTCAGAATTAAAGAGTTGTGCAGTGTAGTTGACAGGGATGGGTTCTAGAAGTCTGGAGACATGATCACCTGTGTCAAGAGTCCCTAACCTCCTTGAACAGGTTCTTCATCTAGGAAATGAAGGGTGGTTGGAGATCATTAATGATTTCTACACATTTTCGTAGTCATTTTGTTTACTATTTGAACTGAAACATAAAATACCTCAGTGGTTGCTCTACTGGGTTTTCTTTGCAGTTTTCAAGAGTGAAATTCTAATTGAAATTCCATGTACTTTGTTTTACCTTATGTATGAGTCAGAGAGGAGGCTTATGCAGTTAAAATTATATATAGATAAATAATTATATATAGATATATATAGATAGATAGATATAGATATATAGAGATAAATAATATGTGTATATAAATAATTCGTTTTATCACAAGACTACAGATAATTTGGATTATTCTGGCCAATAAATAAAAGAATATTAAAAAATAAAGCTATATATTGCTGTTATAATTAGCTCTCAGGGCCTCCATCATGAGAGTTTGTGTCTTCACTTTAAAGTAGCTACAGTTGTGGTGAAGTTTTCATCCTTTTAATATTTAGTTGGAGATAATTGGTTTCAGCATGTATAAACCATTTACATTCATATTTCCTTCTCCCTTTCTCCTTCTTTTGAGGGGCCTTTCTAAAACTAATCACAGTTCTGTTTTTAAGAATTTTGATATGCTGGTTTCTAAAATAAATCTTTAGAGTCATCTATTTGGGGATTTACTAAATTGGGGGTTATTATTTCTTATATCTAATCAGAGACAATAGCTTCCTTCCTCATTAGTTTCCATCAAGTGCACAGAGAGGAGACACTATATTGATTTTTATATTGCTGAACTCTGAAAGCCTATCCTCTTATTGTAACTAAAAGCTGTAGTCATGGTACCTGTGTTTCATTCTCTGTGAGGCTCTATGGCATCTTGATAAGTTGGTTAAAATCTCTTAAGCCTGATTTGACTTATTTGTAATGTTGAGAAAAGCTAATTATAATCAGATTTTTAACAAGAGTTGAAAAAGTAGTCGGAGGTTTTAGTTGTTTTAAAAAGTAATTTATGATAAGCTTTGACTAAGAATTTATATTCCGAAAGAGCCCAGGGAAAATAACTTGTTTTGTTTGTTTTTTTTTTTTCAAACAATTTCATGAGTCAGTAATCATACAGTTTAGCGTTCGGTTGCCCAAATTAAAATATTCAAATACATTTGCTTTATAAAATATATTATTTTCAAGTAATTTCAGTAATATATTTTATGGAGGTACTAGAGAATGATTTTTCTTTAGGCATTTAGATTTTTGACTTAATTTTCTAATACAATACAATGCAAACTTGAAGACAAAATTACTGAGTAATGATATTCCAGGATCATAAAATATTCAAAGAAAGACTAAGAGACAAATGCGTTTGAAGCTAAAATGCAAATATCATTATTGATAAATCTCTTGCGTTTAGACTCTTTTAGTTATGCCCTTCTTCCATTTTATTCCATAATATATTATGAGACACGCTTTTGCCTAAGCAACAAAAGGACATGTTTGACTTTTTATTCAATCATTAAATAGGCTAACCTAATATTTTATAGTTATATAAAGGTGATTAAAATTTGTCTAAGAAAATATTAATGAAGGCAGGGTCCCAAAGGAGAGGAGACAAGGTAGGGTGGAAAACCAAAAAAAAAAAAAAAAAAAAAAGGGCTCTTGAGATTTATTTATTTAATTATTTATATCAAAATATAATAAGTGACTGCCATGAGAGAAAGAGGAAAGGTGGGCATAAATTAAATGTATGGACCTCAAGAGAATAATTCACAGGTACACATGGTACCAGTTGAGAATCCTGGACTTGGCCATTAGAATGTAAATTCTAGTTTTAGCTCCACCATTTCCCACTAGGGTGATTTCAGGAAAATCTTTGAGACAGAGTCCTCATTTGTGAAAATAGAAATGACACTCTCCTTTCCAGCTTGTATCAAGACCAAGAGAGAAAATTTGTGCAAAGTACATAGCATTTAAAATTTTAACTGAAAAGATATAACGATGGATATTCTGGGAATTACAGTGATTCTAGTATAATTTATACTGGTTAAAGTTGTCTCAAGTACGGTAAAGTCCTTCAACCCTTATGCATTATTAGGTATCTTTGGGATTCCAGTGAGATCATTCATAATTTCATTCAACAAATACTTCTTGAATGCCTGTTACATGCCATACAAAGTGCAACGTTCTGCGTTTGCAGTGGCAAATAGACTAGATATGCGTACAACCTATATGCAGCTTTTACTCATGGTAACGCCTGGATTTATGGTATTAATCAAAGCAAAACATCTTATAGTCACACTAAGGAAATACATATTCAGAACGCCAGTGATAAACAGAAGAGTCTGCTGTTGGAACAGATCTCAATCAAGGAAAGAGAATTAAAGAGCCAACAGATTTCTCACCAGCAATACCCGAAGGGGGAAATGTCTCCAGAATTCTAAAGCCACATGTTCAGCATAGAACATTATACTTAGCCAAATTACCAATCAAGTATGAAGGGAGAATAATATTTGCTTCTATTATTCTCCCCGTTTTACAGATGGGAAAACTGGGGCACAGCAATTTTTAAACTCGCTAAACATCTTGCTGATAAGTGCTGAATCCAACACTCAAAGCCATGTATTCTATGCCCAGAGCCTGCATTCTTAACCACCACACTTCTCAGATTACAAATGCAATTTAAATCAAAGCAATTAGCATGACTGTAGATGGAGGGGGGAAAAAAGGAAGAGAGGGATGAAAAGAATGATGAAAAGAAAGGACAGACCATGCAGTTGATGGAAGCATAGTAAGTATAAAAATTTGCGTCGCTATCACATAATCTGGAATACTATGTATAGTGCCAGATTAATTATTTTTAGAAAACCTTTAACAAAGTGGAACACTTGATCTAGAAAAAAACACCATAGGATAAAGAGTTAATAGCAAGAATTTGGAATCCAGAAAAGGTTTTTTGAGGACTCGGAATGGCAACTTATTTTTAAGGATGCTAAATAAAATCATGGTTGAATTTATTACACATAGGTATAATAGACATACCATCACTGACTAGTGGAAGCTACGTGAAGTCACATTTTCTTTCAACACAAAAGGCCTCTAACAAAATTATGGATGCCTTATCACCAGACTTCTTCAAGCAGAAGCTTGTTAGAGTTCTTGTGCTCTGTGGGAGGCAGATGAAATTTATGTCTCTTTCTATTTTTAAATATCTCAGAATCTAATTCTATCTACACTAAAATAGTGTAACCAATTGAAGCCTCATGTTTCAGGAAATAGTCTTAGCTATTAATTCACTCAGTAAACATCTATGGAGCATTAGCACTCATTCAACAAATATTTACTCAGGGCCCATGGTGTGTTAAGCAGAGTTCTGACAGCTGGAGATGCACTGGTAAGTAAGACAGAATCCTTGCCCTAATAACATTTGTGTCCTGTGTATGGGGCATATATGGAACAGAATATATGCTCAATGTACAGAACAAAGAAGGCAGAGTCCCTGTCCTCAGTGAACCTGCATTCTGGTAGTTTATGTTGATGATAAAATGCTATGTAATTGGTATTCCGAATTCTAGATGAACTAACTATAGTGTGGGCATCATAGAGGCTGGCATCAACTGCAACTCTGCGAATGGACTCAATGTCATGGGCATAAGTTTGGGTCAGTATTAGTGAAGAAGAAAGACAGAGTGGGAGAGACAGAGAGAGAGAGAGAACATTTCCTTAGTAACAGTTCTTTTTGAAAAACCTTCAAATTGTCAGAACCGGAATGACTAGAAAGATACTTTTCTTGTTTCAGTTCTACCCATTTGTATTCTCTTCTTTTTTAAGTGAATGGTCTGAGAGGATCCTTATGTCAATGAATATATTTTAATCTCTCATTTTGTGATTCTAAGAGTTAGGGAAAAAAGGTATATTTTTCTGCATTCAGAGGAACTCATTGCCATATCTTTACTCCACTCGATTTTAAGATCTTTTAATATGTTTTATAATTTAATAAGCCTCAATATTATGCCTCCACTTTGTAAAATTTTTAGCAGAATTATAGATTTTATCTGATGCATAAGAACATCAAAGGCGTAGAGAATGTGAGTGTCATGAAGAATTTTACTGTTTCTATTGTATGTTCTCTCAGGGTCTATGTATATAAATTCGAACAATAGAGAATTTGGTGTTAATTTTAATATACTTTTAGCCCAATGGTCACTTTTTTAATAGATTATAATGAAAATTATGGTTTATTTTCCTTCCTGTAAGAATATGTTTTGTTTTTATTCTGGCAGGGCAAACTTCATCTAATAATTCTTTTTTTGATAATTTCCTATAAACTGCCATACTGATTCTTCTATTTAGTTATGAGGATTTTAACCTCATACATGTGAACTATGGGATTCTGATTAAAACTTCATTAAATTTACAAGCTAATTTGGGGGTTATATATTAACGGTAGTGTCTTGTAGCCAAAATATATACGTTGCCTTTATGTTTTGTTTCTGTTCCGATAGTCTTCTGTTTTTTTTTCACATAAGACTTGTACCTTCCTTGTTACATTTCCTCTTACTAATTTTATAAGTCAATTTTATAAGTCTGACAGTAGTACTAGTATCAGAAAGTTACTTTGTTCTTTGAAATTAATTTGATATTAGGTTAGCTACATTAGTAAGTTCTCCTATTGAGGCCAATGATTTTTGTTTTATTTGTTTGTTTTCTTGATTCACTTTAATTTTACTTGCAAACAGCAAGATGGGCTCGATTATTCTTTCCATTCATTCAGTGGATTTTTTTATGGGACACCTACTGGGTGTCAGGCACTGGTCTGGGTGCCAATGATATAACATTGAAAACCTTAACCGCTGCCTTCAAGGAGTTTGGAGAAGTCCATAAATAAATGAGGTAGTTAAGAGGCCCCTGGGTGGCCCAGTCGATTGAGCGTCTGATTTGGGCTCATGTCACGGTGTTGTGGTTCATGAGTTCCAGCCCCGCGTCAGGCTCTGTGCTGACAGCTCAGAGCCTGGAGCCTGCTTCGGATTCTGTGTCTCCCTGTCTCTCTGCCCCTTCCCTGCTCGCACTCTGTCTCTCTCTCTCTCTCCAAAATAAACATAAATAAATAAATAAATAAATAAATAAATAAATAAATAAAGCAGTTAATTAAGATGCAGTGTGGTCAATTTTATGGGAGAATTAGATACTGGACACTTTGGAAACAAAGTGCAACACACTTAACGTTCCAGGTTAGGGTCCCTTCTCCTTCCTCAAATTTCCTAAGCATTCTTCTTTGTGTGTGTTAAGTGATGAGTCTTACATTCTCTCGTGCTAAAAGAAAAATCATAGAATTGAGTGGGCTATCATTTCACCTCTCTAAACCTCCGAAAGTTCAGATCTGTAACCCTGTTATTTACCAGGCTTTTACTTCTGCTTCCCTAGTAACTTGTACAAACAATAAAAATGATTCAGAGCTGCAATTGTAGAAGGGAGCTTTGTATAAAAAAAATTAGCGGCTAGAATATAGAGGAAAAAAGAAAGCAAGAAAATTCGCTTTTTTATTTTACTTTCATTTTCTTTGAATTTCAGATCTAAAATCAATATCTAGTCTCTAAAAACTAGCTCCTGTAGGCTTTGGCATTAGGATATCTCCTACTCAGAAACATGAGAACAGGTATGTTTCTTTCCTGGAACTTATCACTTGTCTTATGCTTATAAAAACATATTTGAAATTTATAAACAAAGGCTAATCTGTCATGAACAACAGATCACAGATGAGGCTTGGCTTTGAAGTATCATCTTGACCCTCTAAACAGATTAATGGAAGAGTTTTCCCCAGGTGTCAGAACCAGGGCATTTGAAGTCACCTTTATATGCACTATATACAGGGTGACTATATAATTTATCATCCAAATTAGGTCATTTTGTGAGTAAAAGAGGGTGCAATTATTATTCTAGGACAACAGATAGAAACCACGGCCATCCTGGGCAAACTCTGATGAATGTTTAGCCTATGTGTGAAAGACAGTTTATATTACTTGATTGACTTGCTATAGACCTATATTATTTTTCTCTGGCTATAAAGACGGTATAGCATATATAACGTTACAATATTCTGTTTGTAATTCTCCTTATAATTATAGGGTATAGCATACTTTGGTTTACTTAGTCTGTTTTAATTATTATTAGTTCAAAGTTTTTGCTTGTTTTATTAAGAATAGTAATAACTCATTAGAGTAGTTTTTCACAAACAGTAAGTATATAAACTGATCGATTTGTATAATGTATTAAAATAGCTTAGTAAAACAAAAGCAAAAACAAGAAAACCCAACACTGATGTATGTGACTCAAAATTTTTCTTTAGTAAATAGTTAGCAGTGTCAGTTAAAAAATATGTGGGAGGCAGAAGCTTTGGAGAAGCAGATACCAAGCTGAGATTAGACACGTAAGAGAGTTTTCAATTTTTTTTTCTTACATTTATTTATTTTTGCGAGACAGAGAGAGATAGAGCATGAGCAGGGGAGGGGCAGAGAGAGAGAGGGAGATACAGAATCAGAAGCAGGGCTCCAGGCTCTGAGCTGTCATCACAGAGCGGACGCCAGGCTCAAACTCATGAACCACGAGACCATGACCTGCGCTGAAATCAGATGCTCATCCGACTGAGCCCAGGGGCCCCAAGAGATTTTTGAGAGAAATGCCTATGTAAGGTAAGCAGGAGGAAGTGGACATAAGGAAAGAGAGGCTTCAGATAATAATGGCAGTCTGACACCTGTGAGCACGGGGGAGAAAGAAAGTTTGTGTCAAAAGAGTCTCAGGCTTCTAATCAAGTTTTGCGCAGGCTAGTGAGAGTTGTCTAACATAAGCTGCCCTTTAGAGGAGTCCCTGGTCCTGTAGGAATGGAGCTGTACGACTAGGATTTCTACTACGTTCAGTTATTGCTGCGAGCAGCCCAAGGGAACCTTGGGTCTCCTGTAGATGCAGGTCTGGTCCAGAGGGCCGGCAGCTGGGCCATCAGTCAACCACGTTACCATGGAGGGAAAACTGAGGAGCGAATTTTCAGGGCTGCCCCTGCTGTTTTCTTGGCAGAGTATAAAGCCCCGCTTCTCTCTATAAAATGCTCTGTTGAATTACTTAGGTTTATGATTAGAAATTTATTTCCGAACACTATCTGATGTATAGGAAAAGGCAGTTCATTTTTTAGGTAGGCATTAATGACAAATTAACTCCTTTTCATGTATTTGTATTATATAATTCCTCAGAAAGGTCATAGCATACTATTAATATACAAACAAAATTTAATTTTCTATAGCTCCACAAGTGTAGAATACTTAGTATACTCATTATGCAGCTTTCCCACCAAATCTTCAGCCATTTTATACATAGGCTTTGATAAAAGCAAATTGTTGTATGTTATATGTAACATTAAATCATGAAAATAATGTTCTATTTTTTACAGACTGTTCAATCTGTATGGTACATCAGTCAAATGGGTACAATCAATCAAATCAATCAAGTGGGTACATTCATTACATCATAGGGCTCTATAATTATTTACTTAAATGTCCTCTTAGTATTTAAAATTTGTGCTATTATAAATAATACTGTAATAAATATCTTTATATGTTATGGCTTTCTGTGTCATTTGTTTAAATAGGTTTCTCCTTTATTAAAAAATAAGATAATCTAGATCAGTAAAGCAACTTTGTCTTATTTTCAGGACTTAGCACATTTGTAGTACATGATATTTACTCTATAAATGAGTTAAAGCATTGGATTCGAAGTTGAGCACACATGTTAGAAAGTCTTTGTCATCAGAGCATGTGTTTGTGATTCCTTGAAATTATTATTCTAACCCTTTGGAATTCAAGGATGGAGATTAAGCATCCTATTCATGCACAATCCAAATATACTAATTACTTACCGTAAGAGTTGCTGTGTTCTTATGAATTAGAAAACTCACAGTCCAACCACCCTGAAATTTTTAATGAAGATAAAATGTGATGATATTATGGAAACTTCCAAAAAAAAAAAAAAAACAAAAAAGAAAAAAAGTGAGAGAGACAAAACAAGTCTTCAAATTAATATTCCTGGTTCTATTTTTTAAAAGGGTGTATCCTGGAAATTCTAGAAATTTATTTTTTCTTATCTGAAAAATAGAAACATTAATGTTTATTTCATGGGATTACTCTGGATTAAATGACATAAAATGTGGAAAGAACCTAGCACACAATTACTAAAACATGGTAAGAACTTAATGATGCACTATAGGTATTCAGTAGTTGATAGTAACAATAAAAATGTCAATCATTAAGATAGCAATTATTAAAATTTTATACTCAGTGGTCTAAATGTATTTCCACTAATTATAAAATTATACTTAGTTAAATTATTTAAAAGAAGTGCTTGAGCATGAGTCAAGAAATTCTCAGTGTTACCTAAGAAAATCATACGTCTTTCCCCTATGTGAATAGTCACTCAACATATGTAAACATTACAAATATCCCCCAGCCTGTGAAAGATATCGAGACATCAGATCAACTATGTGAATTATTTTTAAAATTATGACAAGTACTTATTAATCACCAAAATAATACCAATAAGGTCTTCACATACTTAATGAATATTCCGAAGGTAATTTAGAAAGCTTGGAGGGAAGATACAGAAAAATTAACCAGAATGAAATTTCCTTTCTATTATTGCCAAAAATGAGGACAGTTAGCTTTGTGATAGCACTGAGAGTCTCATATTACCTTCAAGCCAGCTGGGAAAAGAGGACTATAAATCACTATGAACTTGTACTTTGGGATTATCAGGACATTGCTACTGTTAAAAAATAGAAAAGGCTTTTATTTTTTTTTCATGGAAACTTCCATTTGACTACAATCATATTTCAAAGAAAGATCGACTGCTTCTATGTTCAGTGGCCTGCTTCAAACCACCAGATGTTTCACTCCATAAACTGGGAGTTTAAGCTAAATGGATGCTCTAGAATTTGGGTTGTTGCCAATATCTTAACAATTCTAATTGGATAAGATAATGTTCCTGGAGGACACACCAGCAGGGACTCTTAATACTTCACTATTTTTAGTGATTTCGTTTATGAATGAATGTAGGTGTGTGTATATTTCATTGAGAGAAAATAAATTATTTTAAAGATGATCATATAGCTAGATTTCAGTAGTGTGTACTTTTTGAAGTTAAATACAGCAATACAAATAATATAAATGGGTGCTTCCTTGAAAACCTGTTAACTAAATGTACCATTGGAGTTTACGTAGGAATTTAAGTTGTATACAGTGGTAATAAAGTACCCCCAAATCTCAGTGGCTTACAACACTCAATGTTTCTCACTGAGGATGCGTGTCCCTTGTAGATCAGCTGTGGCTCTGTCCGTGTTGCCTTCGCTCTGGGAGTGAAATAATGGAGTAGCTTCTACATGTTTCTGGTCTTTTGGCAGAAAGACAAGAGAGATATGATGAACTGTGCTCTGACATCAAATCTGCTCGGTAGTGATGCAGGCCACATATATTCCATTAGCTAAAGCAGACCACAGGGCCACCCCTGAATTCAGTAGAACAGGGAAGTACAATCCTCCAGCAAGGAAGGAGCATTTCAAGTCACATGACCAAATTAGAAGTCAGTGGAGTGAGAAGTATAATTTTCTGACAGGAAGGAGAGAAGAAATACTGAGAATAATAGTCCTCTCCATTATCTGTTGATAATAACCATCAATAGAATTACAATCGAGAAGAAATGACTAGTCGATACTTTAAAGATGAAGTTTTCATTTATAATGTTAATTTGTACTCATTAAGAATAAAAAGGGTGGATGTTAATTAAGCTTATTGTGGTAATTATCTTTAAATATACATATAATTATGTTGTACACCTTAAATTTGTACTATAATATACATTGGCTATATCTCAATAAAACTGGAAAAAGTTTTTAAAAGATAAAGAGGGGGAAGGCTGCATTAGCGAAGATGTTTTAGGTCCAAAGCAAAAGAAATCTAAATGGATAGTGTGGAAAAATAAACTAAAGATACTGAGATAAATTTGCATGTTTACTGCTAGAAGGAAGCCTATCTCTGAAATATTTGGAAATAACTGATATATTTTGGATTTACCTAATTTCACCAATGTAGGTGTTTATCCTTTTGACCCTTTTTCACTGGAGTGCTGAGATTTGCTGGAGTAGGTGTTAAGTCTAGGATGATCATACTCATTTGAGGATGGCATTCTTTATGAATAATGAAGAGTAGTTTGTTACTTCTGATGAATTGTGGATGAATATCTATATTGCTGCATTTTCTACCACAACGCAGGATTAAGCTGCATCCTTATGCTTGTTAAACACAGGGGTGTAGTAGGAAGCATTAACTGAAGAGTTAGTTAGGACTTGTTTTTCAGTTTTCCTAATAGAAGTGAGTTTGTGCATTGGCTAGTTCCCTACTGTCTTCAGTTTTCTCATTTACAAAATGGAAGCAATGGTGTTATTTGGTTTCTAAAGTTTCATTTCTGTTCATAAAACTTGATAGTCGTGTCCCCCTTCATATATGTCAGGTGAGTCACCCATTCAAGCTTTGATGACAAGACAATCTCTGAAAAAGTTCTTAGAATGTGATATCTAGGTTCTTCTGAATTGAAAGAAGAGGCATAGATGTATTGAATACTTTTTCCTTTATTCTTCTTTTCTACACATGCATTTTTAAATATCTCACTACAGCAATTATTACAACTTTTCCTGTAATTATTTACCTTTTAATTTTTGGGGGGGATGTGTTGTGGTTGAGTCACCATAAACAGTTGTGCAGATTCTATACTGCGCAAATCTAAGACCATCATTCACATTTCCAGTGCATAATCTCTATGACCTTAAATGACAACTGTGGATGTGGTCAAGATTTAACTTATTATTTAAAAATTATATGCTACACTTCTTGTACTGAATTCTTAATTTTTGAGTATTATTATATCAGCATGATTCATATGAAGAAAGTATCAGTCTTACTGAATGTAAAATATTTTTAATGCTTTTTTCTCCTCTTACTACTTCCTAACAAAGAAATAAGAATTATGATTATCTTAAACTGTGTTTTTAAGTACACAATTTGTTGAAATTTCTATCATTTTTGAATTATTTAGTGTTGATAAAGTGGATGACGAAGATGATGAGGATTTAACAGTGAACAAAACTTGGGTCTTGGCACCAAAGATTCATGAAGGAGATATAACACAAATTCTCAACTCATTGCTTCAAGGCTATGACAATAAACTTCGCCCAGATATAGGAGGTAAGTTTGAATTATCTGTTTGGGATTTTGGTGACTATGAAAATCTTATTTACTGATGTCATTTTAATCATATAACTCATATTCCTTGAGTGTCTGATGTATGTCAGAGACTGTTAAGTTTGATAATTTATTAGTTAAATTGGCAGTGTTAAGAATTCACAATCTGATGTGGGAAGAAAGACATAAATATTTTTGATGTAATTATTTTACAACTGCTACAATAAAGAGTACAACAGCAAAGTTTTGATAAAACTGCCTGAAAAGCTGAGAGATATTTCCTAAAAGAGATTATTTGAAAGGTAGGTAGGGATCTAGTTTTGTGCCCGTGCAGCACTGTTTTAATTAATGAATTCTAAGCCAGTAATAGTGCAGGTAATCTTACTTTGTTCTTCTCAGTCATTTGTATTCAAGTGTAAGTTTTATAATAATTAAATTCTAAGTGCCCCCCGTGACTTTTTTTAAAACAAACAAAAAATATAGATCAGCTAACATTTTCATTGGGATTGCATTAAATCTATGGTCAATATAGAGAAATTGAAATCTTTACCATATTGAATTTTTACCATACCAAGTTCATAAGCATCATCCCTCTCTCTTTCTATATATATATACGTATATATACATATATATACGTATATATACACATATGCGTATGTATATATGTATATATATATATACATACGCATATGTGTATATATGTATATATATGTATATATGTATATATATGTATATAGAGTTTCCTGTGAAGAAATGTTGAATATATTTTACTAGATTTAATTCTATATATTTGGATTTTGTGTTGTAAGTGTAAATACATTTTTAAAAATTTATTTTCTAATTTTACATTAGCAATATATATAAAAATGGCTAAATTGCATATTTTTTGTCTTCAGAAGCCTTGTGAAATTTCTGTATCAATTTTAATCATTTATTGTTATATTCTTCTAGATTTTCTATAAAGATAGTTGACCATTACAAATAATTACTGCATTGCAAATAGTGTCTACTTTGCAAACAAAGAATATTTTACTTTATTTCCAAAATTATGCTTTTTTTCATGCCATGTTGAATTGGGTAGGACTAGAGTACATTTTGAATAGTCTTGGATTGTTCCTGGTATCAGGGAGAGCAATTCATACTTCACTATTAGGTATGATTGCTGTAGGATTCTTTTTTAAGATGCTTGTTAGTTTCTCTTATTTGCTAGAATTCTTTTTTTCCTCAATGTTTTGAATAATTTCTGTGCAACCACTGAAACAATCATATTGATTGTGTTTTGCCCTTTTTTCTACTTACTGTTTGTTCTATAAGTAGCTTTGTCTGATTTTTAAAACTTTGCAGTTCTGTAACAAATACCAGTTGGTTGTGATATGGTAACTACAAAATATCACTAGATTCAATTTGATAATATTTTGTGTTGGAATTTTGTATCTATGTTCATGAAAGACATGAGCCATTTATTTTACTTTCTTTAATGTCTCTTTTAGTTGCAGAACTGAGATCATGATAGCATCTACAAATGAGTTATGGTTTACCTCCCTTTTCATCTCTGAGTTTATCTAAAATGGATGATATTTTTTCCTTAAATATTCAGGAAAATTATTTGAGGAAGTCATGCTGGTCTAGAGTTTGATTTGGGAAAAAAATTTTAACAGTTCAATTGCTGTATTTTATTTTTTTAATGTTTATTTATCATTTTGTTTTGAGAGAGAGAGTGCGTGCAAGCACAAGCGGGGGTGGGGCAGAGAGAGAGGGAGAAAGAGAGAGAGAATCCAAAGCAATCTCCACGCTATCAGCCCATAGCCCAACTCAGAGCTTGATCCCACAGATCATGAACTGAGCCCATATCAAGAGTCAGACACGAAACCAGCTCAACGGAGTGTGAGCCATCCAGGTGTGCCGGTTCAATGAATTTATTTTTTATTTTTTTTAAATTTTTTTTTCAACGTTTTATTTATTTTTGGGACAGAGAGAGACAGAGCATGAACGGGAGAGGGGCAGAGAGAGAGGGAGACACAGAATCGGAAACAGGCTCCAGGCTCTGAGCCATCAGCCCAGAGCCTGACGCGGGGCTCGAACTCACGGACCGCGAGATCGTGACCTGGCTGAAGTCGGACGCTTAACCGACTGCGCCACCCAGGCGCCCCAGCCGGTTCAATGAATTTAATAATCAGGTTTAGTAGGCTGAACCTCTTAAGGAATATAAATTTTCAAATTTACTAGTGTTAAGTTGTTTCATAATAACATTTGCGATATTTTTTGTATTTAAGATCTGAGGTTTTTTTCCCTTTTTTGTCATTTCTTTTTTTAAAACTTTTAAAAGTGTTTATTTATTTTGAGAGAGAGAGAGAGAACGAGAACGCACAAGTGAGAGCCAGTGTGTGAACAGGGGAGGGGCAGAGAAAGAGGGAGAGACAGAATCTCAAGCAGGCTCCATGCTGTCAGTGAAAAACCAATGCAGGGCTGTATCTCATGAACCACGAGATCATGACCTGAGCCGAAATAAAGAGTCAGACATTTAACTGACTGAGTCACCCAAGTGCCCCAAATACCCATGTATTTTTATTTTATATTTTGAAATACCAAAATTCACTCTTATTATCAAAGTGTTTAAAAGCAATTAGTTTTTACCATGAAATTATCCCATTTGTTATTCTCTACTTTCTTCAGTACTGTGTCCCCATTTAGAAAAAATATTCCTTACAGTGTTTCTTTTGGTGTAAATTTCAGGGCAAAAAATTATTTCTGTTTTTACATGAAAAATATTTTTATGTTGCCTTCATTTGAATGATATTTTCAGTTAACATTTAAACCCAGGATAGTTGCTGTTTCCTTTCCAAATTTTATAAACCTCACTCCATTTTATTCTATATTATTTCTGTTGAAAATCACTTTTCAACAACAATATTGCTGTTCTAGAAATAAACTATCTTTTATCTCTGCAGGGTTTTTTTTTTTTTGTCTTTGGGTTTCTGCAGTTTTATGTAAGGTCCCCAGACTTTTTGTTTTGTTTTTGGTATTTGGGAGAGTTCATAGGGCTTCTTGAATCTATTTGTTGGAATCTTTGATTGCTTTTGGAAAATTCTTGGTGAATATTTCTTCAAATATTTTTTCTATGTCAATTTCTTTGTGACTCCATTGCACATATGTTTGACATTTTCCCTAAGTCTTTTTTTTTAAATTAATGTTTATTTTATTTTTGAGAGAGAGTGGGGGAGAGACTGTGAATGGTGGAGGAGCAGAGAGAGAGGGAGAGAGAGAATCCCAAGAAGGCTCTGTGCTGTGGTGCAGAGCTCACTGTGGTGCTCGACTCCATGAACCATGAGATCATGACCTGAACCAAAAATCAAGAGTCAGATGCTTAAGTGACTGAGCCACCTAGGTGCCCCTCATTCTCTTTTATTATTGGCCTCTTTTCTGGATCAATAATTCTTACTTGCAGTATTTGCAAATGATTTTTAAAGTATTTCAAGTATTTATCAAATTTGCCATCTTTTTATCTATTTTCTTATACATATTAGCTGTAATTATTTTAGTCTTTGATAATCACAGTATCTTGATCACTTGTGTAACTTTTTAAAAAAATTTCTTTTTCATTTTATGTCTTGGTTTAAGTTGATTTGCTTGTTTCATTTATGGTATGTTAATTTTTTATTGAATGCCAGTAGAGTATATTAAAAATAATGGAGACTTAGATGATGTTATTTCCTTCCAGAGAGGATTCTAATTTTGTTTTAGTAGTCAAGTTAAGGAAATCGCCTTTATTTGGCCCAAACTGGTGTGTTTCTTTTTGTAAAACTTTGCTTTTCCTCAGGGCATAACCATTTGAAGTGTTTCCACTGACAGCCTGAGGTTTGTACTAGGAACCTCTCTCCTTGATGGCCCCACATATGCCAGAAATAGCTGAAATCTCTACATATTAATTTAGATTCTGATTTATATTTGGTTTCTTAGCATCACACTGTGCATATGCACAATTTAGGAATTAGTAAATACCTTGAGGAGAAATTGCAGGTAGAATGTTTGATTAAATTCTTCTCTGTTGGTTCCTTTTTTTTTAATATGAAATTTATTGTCAAATTGGTTTCCATACAATACCCAGTGCTCATCCCAACAGATGCCCTTCTCAATGCCCATCACCCACTTTCCCCTCCCTCCCACCCACATCAACCCTCAGTTTATTCTCAGTTTTTAGGAGTCTCTTATGGTTTGCCTCCCTCCCTCTCTAACTTTTTTTTCCCCTTCCCCTCCTCCATGGTCTTCTGTTAAGTTTCTCAGGATCCACATAAGAGTGAAAACATATGGTATCTGTCTTTCTCTGTATGACTTATTTCACTTAGCATAACACTCTCCAGTTCCATCCATGTTGCTACAAAAGGCCATATGTCATTCTTTCTCATTGCCAAGTAGCATTCCATTGTGTATATAAACCACATTTTCTTTATCCATTCATCAGTTGATGGACATTTAGGCTCTTTCCATAATTTGGCTATTGTTGAAAGTGCTGCTATAAACATTGGGGTACTAGCGCCCCTATGCATCAGCACTCCTGTATCCCTTGGGTTAATTCTTAGCAGTGCTATTGCTGGGTCATAGGGTAGATCTATTTTTAATTTTTTGAGGAACCTCCACACTGTTTTCCAGAGTGGCTGGACCAGTTGGCATTCCCACCAACAGTCCAAGAGTGTTCCCGTTTCTCCACATCCTCTCCAGCATCTATAGTCTCCTGATTTGTTCATTGTAGCCACTCTGACTGGCAGAGAAGTCATAGCTGTTTGGACAGACGTTAACTTCAATTTTTGTTTCTCCAGCCCAATGCGGCAGATGCAAATTCTAAGCCATTTCTGCGCAGTAAAACAGCAAATGCACCAATGGGGAAAAGTGGCCAGCATAATGTAGAGCTTACATCACTGCATTTCCAATCCTTCAAGGAAATTGTTGCATCAAATCCTGATTTTGTTAGCTGCTGTGTGATTCTTTCAATAATTTTAAAATTTTTAAATAAATTTTATAGTTATGTTCTTTGGGAAGATTAATTTGATACCAAATATTTATCACAAGAAGCAGAAAACTGTAGTTCCATTTTACTTATCATACTTCACTACTATTAGTTGATAGTCTGTTTTCTTCCAATAAATAAATTCCCTGAAAGTAGAAATCACTATATCCCTAGTTGTTAAAGCAATGCCTGAAGCATAAGGTTCACTTAATATTTGCTGAATGTATATTTTCTGAATAGAAGCCAGTACATATAGTCTTTTTTATTCCATATATAGGTATTTTGATAGCTCTATTTCATCAATTTACATTTTAAGTATATTATTTCAGATCAAGTTATGGGATTTCAAATTCTGTACATCTGTGACATCATCACTTTGCTTAATAGTGTAGATTAAACATGTCCCAAGAACCTTGGTAATCGTACCATGCATAGTAGCACTTTATCTGTGTACCTCAGAGTATACATAATGAATAGCTGACTTGTTTAGATGACCTTTGCAGGCATTCCTCTCTGTCCAGAGTTTCATTGCAATCTTTACTCTTCATTGATGCTATGAAAATTTATACAGTCAACTTATTGAGGACTTCTAAGCTTAATGGCAAATTAACATTAAAAGGTTGTCTAATTCTAGTGAATTTTCAACTACTCTATGTTGAATCTTCTTTTTTTTTAATTTCTTAACAACTATTAGGGTAGGGTCTATGGCTTTCCAAGGAGTTTTAGTGATTCAAATAGTTTGAGCTAATCTAAAAATTAATATCTGAACAGAATCAATGCCATCACTCTCCTAGGTCATGGGGTAGGCAAGTGCTACTAGAGAGGGACTTGATGGGGTGAGGTGGTGAGGAGGTGTGATCTGCTCTTTTATTCCATCTGCTTAAGTCTTTGAGGTTCCTAGTGATGGGAACATGCAGGAACTACCAAGGGGGATGGTCTTCTTGTTCATTTCATTGGATGCAGTTGAAACCTTTGTCTTGTTAGTTTCCACTTCATTTCAGGCAAATCCTAATTAACCCTTGATATCCTTTGAGAGGCATTTGTATAAATAACAACGTTTATGAGTAGGAGGGTAGGATTGTTTTCTGTTGTTTGTTCATAGGCGTTTTATACTGTTTACTTCCTTGACCTGGGAAACCTAGATGGTTCTACCTTCCATCAGCATTAGCCCTTCCATCAGTAGGTATGAGATGTGTGCTGCTGGTGCACAACTTTCTTGGGTCAAAAACCTAGTGAGAGCCTTATAGCCCAGTCAACTTCTTTTGATGTGAATTATGCCCACAAGAAATTAAAATATCCTAGACACACAAAAGAGTGGGTGTGAAGATACTCCACTGCTTTTCTCTCTAGAACCCATGGCTCCTCTGTTTCTTTTACCCTGATCAGGTGTAGGAGCAGGAGCAGGTTGCTAAGTCTGCTGCCTACAGAGATGTTTAACTACAGAACAAGAGGCCCATCTTATATTTTCCTAAGAAGACAATTTCAGTAAATAAATAAATAAATAAATAAATATGCTTAATTAAATATATATAAATTAGGTTATATTAAAAAAAATAATGTTTATTTATTTTTGGGAGAGAGACAGAGCATGGGGGGAGGGCAGAGAGAGACAGAGACACAGAATCTGAAGCAGGCTCCAGGCTCTGAGCTGTCAGCACGGAACTCGACATGGGACTCGAACCTGCCAATTGCGAGATCATGACCTGAGCTGAAGTCAGATGCTTAACCAACTGAGCCACCTTAATTTATAGGTGCCCCCATAAATTAAGTTATATTAAAATAGATAGTTAAATATATATTAAAATTGTCATACATGTGCATTGGATACTTAAATTGGTTATTGGCTATTGAGTATTGAAATGTTGTTTGGGTAAGAGAATACAGTTTTACTTTAATTTGATTAATTTCTATTTAAGTAAGCGTATGTACCATGCATAGTAGCCTTTTACCTGTATCCATAATAAATGACTTGACTGTTGAAGTGCTCTTTGTAGGCATTTTTTTCTATCCAAAATTTGTGTTAGTATCTTTTCTGGATTTTTGTGTTAGTATTGTGGCTACAGTATTAGACTCACTTAAGTACTTATTTACCCATGTGTACCTTTTCATCCACACATAGCCAAATACCTATGTGCCCATATGTAACCTGCAGAGGGAAATGGTGAGTGTTAGTTGACATTCCCCTGTTAGCAAGTCTTGGAAAGAACTATCTGGACCCAAACCCAAAAAAGTATCTGGGTTGAGGACCCCTGCTGTCTTTTCTATGGCAAGAAAAACATTAATTATGGTTCTTTCAGAGTCAGTGTGTTATAATGGTATCATATGAATCAATGGGTTTCTTTCTTTTTTTAATGGAAAAGACTGTTAAAACTTATGTTCTAGGATTAGAGTTTTTAATTGACCAGACTTAATTTTTAATTAACCTTAATTAATTAATTGGAATTAATATAAAAAAGTGACCCAGAAGCTACATGATCTGCTAAAGATATCTTTATTTGAATATGTCATCCAAGAAAGCATGGTTAAAAATGATTATGAAGAGAATATTTTTTAAATCCATTTTATTTTATGTCTGGAAAAGAGGTATCTGGTTTTAGCTATCTGGAAGCTGAACATGGAAATTTCATTGACCTCACTGCTTTCTTTTTTTTTTTTTTAATTCTTTTTCCTTCTTCATACTATTCTCTGCACTTCCTTTAAGGTGCCCAAAATGTCCATTCTTTCCATATATTCACTCCCACCAAGAGTTTATATTCTGGCGAGATACTTAAAGCAAAGTACTTAGAATCACAATGCGGAGAGGGGCTTTGCAAAAATAATCCAGTGTCGTCTACCTGCCTTCCATCTATGAAAAATGTAATTTGCTATGGAAGTACATGTTTTTTCAGCATTGTTATGTTGTCACAAAAAAGGAGATCTCTCATTTCCATGTGTGTTGAAGAATTAAACATAGTCTATGGCCACTTTCTAACGATCACTTATTGAGCCTGGAATGACAACGTCCTTTTAGTTTTCTTTTTTAAATACCACCCCTGCCATTAAACAACTTTGGACTGAGAAAATCATGGTGCTAAGAAAAAATATTTACTCTTCCAAGAAGCCTATATTTTCAGTGATTTCACCCACAAGTATTGTTTATAGTATGAAGCAATAAAAGTGGTAATGAGTCACTATTAAGGAACAATGCAGATTTCTGCTGTTTTCCTCATTACTGTATATTTTGAAGGATATCATCTCTAGCTGTAGTTTCAAAATTAATCTGAAATATTTTAGTCCACCTTCAGGCTTATTCTTCCTCATGTTTTGGGCCTGAAGTTTAAAGAATGAAATACAAAGAGCCCAAAGATATAAAATAGAAGACACAATAACTTTAAAAATACTCCTGGTATGCAAATATATATTTGTTAAGTTATTTATTGAATATCTTCATCAATAGCAATGTTCCGGGGCGCCTGGGTGGCTCAGTCGGTTAAGCGGCTGACTTCGGCTCAGGTCATGATCTCGCGGTCCGTGAGTTCGAGCCCCGTGTCGGGCTTTGTGGTGACAGCTTGGAGCCTGGAGCCTGTTTCAAATTCTGTCTCCCTCTCTCTCTGACCCTCGCCCGTTCATGCTCTGTCTCTCTTTGTCTCCAAAATAAATAAACGTTAAAAAAAATTAAAAAAAAAATAGCAATGTTCTACATGGGACTCACTAAATGTGATTCTTCATTCGTCCCATCCCAGATGGACTTGTTCTATGTTGCTCATGAAATATTTGTGTGTGGCTATGCCCTAATGCAAGAGTTAATACTTTTATAGTATACATATATTTGTCTTATAATTGGTTAAGGAAATATTGATATCAGGAAACCAGGATAGATCACTCAAATCTAAAATGTTCTACACTGTAAATGTGAAAAGTACATCCTCTATATAGAAATGTCTTCAGGAATCTTATTTCTTGGCCCTTATTACTATCATACACTAAAGAGATGTTTAGTGTTTGTTGATTTATCAGATGAGCTGAAAAATAATCTAATTAAATAAGTTTGAACGTTGCCCTTAATTGCTTTAACTGGCAATATATATACTTACATATGGAACAAATCAACCTATTTTTTATTAATTGGGTTTCATAAAATCCATTAGTATAAATCTGACCAAAATTATCTTAATTTTGTATGATATTTATTGGCTTCATTTCATAGTCAAAAATAAATGGCAAATCATCTCAGAAGTCATCAGGCTTTATAAAGCCTTCTATAAATCATGTGACCTTACGTTTATACAAAATATAATTATTGGCTAGCAGATTGAATAACACAGTTATGTATTGTACAGGTCTACAGACCTATAGTTTTGCATACTAAATCTACTTTTAGCAAATCTCATTTATCTTTCTAGTAAGGAAATATATATGCCACCTACTAAAATCTTTATTTGAGGAAAAACAAACTATGTAAATGTTATTATGTTTTTCTAAGTGTAGTTTAGTTTTAATTACAAATGGTAAAATTTAACATTGTTTCAAAATTCTCTAGGCACTGTTTTTGCCAAATGCCTCAAGTATTCCATTGAATCTTGCTGGCGTGGGAGACCCTCTAGCTTGGAAGTTTCCAATACAGGGGCCTTGGAGCTGGATAGAGACTCTGACAGGTGGACTCAGCTATGTGTTAGAGGTGGATGTGTGTCCTGAGAGGTTGAACATAGTGTCAGAATTGTAAGAATGATAAATATTAGGCCAGAAATGGGAAATCAGATAAAATTTAGCAAGGGGAGCCGAGTAAATATTACTAAACATGCCACTTTGGTATAGAAACTTTCAATCTACAAGGTGTTTTTTTTTTTTTTTTTTCTGTTTTCTTTTGTTTGCATCATCTCTCTATAAATCTCTGTGAGGTATCTAATAGGTTTTCTTCTTGAAATGGTTTTCTTCTTATCTACTTTGTGAACCCTTTACATTCACTCCTCAACAAGTATTGGCTAAATCAATAAATGAACCTTTTATATTTTATTTAGTAGGATAAGGAGAATAAAAGAAACTATGTGACAGTGTTTTTCACGGCAAACAAAAAAGCACAATTAAATATGGTGGCATTGCAGGTGTTTATTTAATCATGTCATTTGACAACATTTAAAAGGCTGACGACCTGCACTACACTACACAATGATACACAGTATATACCATTTAAGACCAACTGGAAAGACAGAAATGGTTATGTATGAAACACAATAGATGAACTCTATAGTGACATCTCTACAATATACTCTGTGAAAGTTAGATAAAAATACACCTAACTCTGGGGCACCTGGGTGGCTCAGTCGGTTGAGCGTCCCACTTCGGCTCAGGTCATGATCTCACAGTCTGTGAGTGCGAGCCCCGCATCGGGCTCTGTGCTGATGGCTCAGAGCCTGGAGCCTGCTTCCGATTCTGTGTCTCCCTCTCTCTCTGTCCCTTCCCTGCTCATGCTCTGTCTCTCTCTGTCTCAAAAATAAATAAAAACATAAAAAAAAATACACCTAACTCTGGAGCCAACTTAAACAACCTAAAGAAATGTTGTTAACACGGGAGAAAGAAGTAACAGCAAATATTTATGAAGCTCCCCATAAGAATCAGACCTGAACGTAGATGCTTGACAGACATTATCTCTTTAATCCTCAGAACCATGCTTCAAGTCCATTGTGTGCTAGAACATGCTTATATTCGCTCACAATAGCTACTTGATATTGTCCCAAGTCTGCTTTCAGCAACTTCCCATTGGTATCCTTAAAAGAGTCTCTGTGGGAATAGTCACCCATGGATATCTGTAAGAATGATAAATCAAGGCTTCCTCCCCACCCACTACTCGAGCAAGGCTGTTGTTAAACATTTACCAGCACGCCATTGATATGCATTAAGTAGGATTATTTTATATTTAGCTTCTAATACCCATTCCAATTCTAAAATCCTATAATATTGCAGAAAGCAAATTATCTAGCAATTTTTATTGAATTAACTTTGTTAATTTTAATGAATGATTTAAATATTTATAACACTTTTAGGTTGTACATTAAAATATTTTAGTTAAAAGTGTTAATTTTTACATACATAATTGATTAGTAAACTGAAAAAGTGTTTGTGTTTTTGTAATGGGCTATGTTTCCTCATTTTCTAATGAGGGATATTTTATTATTTAAATGGTAAATGTTATTATTTATGAAGACTTATTAAAGCTAAGATTTCTTTACCACAACTTCTGATCTTACCTTTGACCACTCCTTGTGTTGGTATTTTTCAGTGAGGCCCACAGTAATTGAAACTGATGTTTACGTAAACAGCATTGGACCAGTTGACCCCATAAATATGGTGAGTAATGAATATTAAATAATTGTCTGCCATAGAGTTCTTGAGTATATACCTTCACAATAAAATGGTTATGTGACTAATTCTGATAGCTAATTCTGAATGAGCTCAGGGCAACTTGTGAAATTACTGTGTGCCAGGTTCAGGGACTAGAGCTAGAATATTCCATATCTATGACTGTGTAGTCTGTTATTCAGAAGTGCTGTGTTTGGTAGGAGCGATGCCAAGGCATAAAAAATTATCTGTAGAAATCTGGAAAGAGAACCAGAAGGACTGAAGGGAAAACAGAGAAGAAAAGGACTTACTGGGAGAGTGGAGAGCACACACAGAGCCATGGAGAAATGAAACAACCTAACAGGATCAGGGGAACTTCCAGCAGTTTGATAACACTGGAACATAAGGTGATATGTGAGGAAGTGAGGCTGAAAGATGCTTAAGGTCTTTATTAAAGATAGTCTTCCAAGCCATAACAGAAGGCTGTGTGTTGCATGAATTATATCCACTTGGATCAGAGAAATGACTGGAAGCTTTTCATCAGGAGGGTATCATAGGTGGATGTATATTTTAATAGATCACCATTATAACAGTGTAGAAGATGGGTAAGACCAGTTAAGAGAGTTAGAGAGACCACTTGAGAGGTTGCTTTAATCTGGGCAACAGATCTTCTATTCTGGGGCAATCTAAAATTCATATTCTGAGGGAGTAGGGCTTAGGGCTTTAACATATAAATTTTAGGGTGACACAATCAGCCCATAACACCACCTAAAGATAATTCTTAAGACTGCTGATTTACTCTTACTTCATTTATCCATTAGTACAACAGTCAAATCATGTCTTTATTATAGATCTTAACCACTTTTTTATCTGAATAACCGTCATGCCTAACAATTGCCTGTGTCTGCTGATTCCTACAGTATTACTGTGAGCCCCAGGTTTTCTCTCACTTAATATGATGTTCACGCAATTGTCATTAGCTTTCACAGCTGCCTGCCTTGACTACTGTACTGACAGTATTTTGGCCACACCATAACTGACATCCTTGTCTCCTTGTTGCAAATGAATATGAATTGGCTGTGGAAAGAAGTTGAATGTGAGAATCCGAAATGAGGAGCTAACTCTCAGGAAAAAGAGCTAGAACAAGTATTTGTCAGAAATTAGCTAAACCTCTGAGAGATGGGAAAAACAATCTTAAAGAGAAGGAAAGAAGGAATAAATATCAGACCATAAGGAACACATACATTGAAAGACCTGAAAAATGAAGTTGAGGTAGTAAATGAAACATCAAAGCTGGCAACAAAAAGAAGATAAAACAGTGGCAAAGAAACCAAGGAGAAAGGAAGCTCTAATAAGTTTTTGAGTATTAGCTCTGCCCAAATCGAATTCCTAAACAAATAGTTGATTTTTGTAAAGATGAAGCATTCTATATACTTGTGTGTATCAACATTATGTAAATTTGATTACCAAAATGCTCATTTTCTCCTTAGAAGAATCTTACACAATGTTTAATTCTAATTAACCAATGCTTAAAGAAAACAACCCTACTGCAGTTTATGGAAGGCTACGTTTTCTGAACTGTGTGTGTTTTGTCTTGGGGTTTTGTTTTCAATTTGTTGAATTCATTTTAAAAATGTGGTCATTGGGGCGCCTGGGTGGCTCAGTCGGTTAAGCGTCTGACTTCGGTTCAGGTCATGATCTCACGGTCCGTGGGTTCGAGCCCCGCGTCGGGCTCTGTGCTGACAGCTCAGAGCCTGGAGCCTGCTTCAGATTCTGTGTCTCCCTCTCTCTCTGACCCTCCCCCATTCATGCTCTGTCTCTCTCTGTCTCAAAAATAAATAAACATTAAAAAAAATTAAAAAAATAACTATTTAAAAATGTGGTCATTAAAATAAAGAGAAATAGGATTTAAGGCTTTGTTAGTATTCCAGAGGTGTTTTGACAAGAATGGCTACTGAGAGGCTTCTATAGTGTTTTTGTGTATAAAAGTTTCATAGGATTAAAGATTTAGTTTTCCCAGTAGGGCAAACTACACACTTGTAACCCTGGCCAGTGATAGTTTTTTAAAAAGCTAATTAAATGAAGTTGCTATTTAAACTGGTGATACTAAAAGCCCATACGAGGGGAAAAAAAAACACATGGAATAATTGATAATGTTTATTAAAAGGGAAACATTGTCATACTGGGGATTAATAAGAAGCAGTTTACCTGGAAGTCTGTTTTAACTAAACAATGCAGGAAAATTAGAATTCAGCTTTCATAAAATGAACAACATTGCTTTGAATGTGAGTGTCATTGAGCAAGTAGGAGGAGAGGGTGTTCTTTTTTTTCCCCCTGTTAACTACTCACAAATTTAAGTTACTGGTAAGGAACAAAATTAATGTAATAGTTTAATGGTTTTATTTGTTTTAATTAGCCAAAATTTGGTTTCATGTACAACGGTTATTTCTTTTTCAGCTTGGCTATATAAAATGGTATCTCTGTAAATTACTGAGAAGACCTAAAACATTATTCTACAGTAAGATAGATTTTTCCTTTTTTTTTTTCATGGTTAGATTAATGGTTTCAATTTTGGTTTCACTATCAAAACTTAGGATATTCAGTAATTGACCACTGAAGAAATTAGTCAATAAATAGATTATTTCTCTAGTTTACATTTAAATTCAAAATGAGTAACAGAGGCATTAATGAAGACTGAACAAAAATAAAGTAACTTGGATAAAGGCTGTTCAACTACTTGTGCTCTAATTAAAACTCTGAGTAATTTATGAGCACAACAGTGTATAAAATTGTTGAATCACTATATTATACACTTGAAACTAATATAACACCATATATTAACTATACTGGACTTAAAATTAAAAAAAAAAACCTGAAAAATAATAAACAATCTTAAAAAGAAAGAGAACAAAAATATACAATTGGAATTAAAGGAAAAATAATGTTAAAAGAGGTTATTAGCCTGGAATTAAAATGTGTTTTAACCTCTTCATTTTGGGGGCTTTGGGAAAATTATGAGTTGTTACTCTTCTGAATAAATATCTCAGGATAATGTAACAATACCAGCTTACCCTCTGATAGCTAAGACAGCATTCAACGCGTGCAGCAATTCTCTGACTCAAATGGAAATCACTAAGAGTCCTAGGCAATCCAGGATGACGTTATGGGTATCTAACAGGAGGGTAAGCACAAGGGGAATAAGTACAGAAACAGTCATAGGTGAAAATTCCAGGTATAGTTTGGAGGGAAAGACCAAGCAGGCACTGCACCAGGCGGTGGAGATGGGCTGGGGAATTGCGCAGGCAGGCACCATGATCTCCCTGGAAAACAAGCTCACCTTTTTCACTGAGGACCACTCCCACATCTTCACCTTTGGCGGATACAACCTCCAACCCCTGTGGTGACTCTATCGTTGGTCTGGCCCCCATGGCGAGCGACACGGACCAGAAGCCCTCCGCTGCCATCCTGTGTGGCAATGGGCCTGGCTACAAGGTGGTAGGGCGTGAGTAAGAGAATGTTTCCATAGTGGATTATACTCACAACAAATACCAGGCTCAATCTGCCGTGCCCCTGTGCCCTTAGACCCATGGCAGGGAAGATGTAGCGGTGTTCGCCAAGGGTCCCACCTGCTGCATGGCAATCATAAGCAGAACTTCTTTCCCCACACAATGGTTTATGTGGCCTGTGTCGGTAACAACCACGACCACTGTGCTTTGGCCAGCTGGAGAAGCAGATCCTCTCCAAGCCTCCTGCTCCTTCTGCTGGCCCTGCTCCCCTGGGCATTTTATTTTGAGGGCCCAGGGCCTGGGCCCCCACCAGCCTGTGACAGATGGCCGGTCTTCCTCTCTCAGTGCTGCCCACTGCCTGGGAGACCACACCTCAAGAACCGGGTAGGCGGGAGGCTTCACAGCCTCTACAGCTGTCTGGAAGAGGACCCAGGAAACCAAAGACTCCTGCCTGCCTCACTCTCCTCTGGAATTTTTCACTGGGGCCAGACCAGTTCCTGGCCTCCAGCCTTTGCTCCCCTCCCTCCCTGCTGCCCCTTTGACCAACAGAGTAGGTTTCTCTTGGGTAGTCAGAGAATACAGACTGCAGAAATTCTCAAAGCATCTTATATTCCTAGCAAACATATTTCTCCAGATGTGGAGGCCCTGGGGATTCCATGGAACATTTCGCATCTGACCTTTCCACTCCCCTCACCTCTAGAAACCCCAGGTCTCACCATGCTCATGTCCCAACCTGCAGGGGAGAGAAAATCCTTCTCTGCAGGATGGGCAGTTTGCTCCCTCACTTTCCAAGGCCCAGGAATGAGTGAACTCCTGGGACTGGCCATCCAACCCCAGAGTGGCAGGGCTGGGGAGAGCAGCCTGGAGAAGCAGGCACTGCCCAGCTCTTAACATCCATGCCCACTCCTCTCTGAAGTGACACTCGTGTTTGGAATGGCAGTAATTTATTTTCTCTTTTTGGTGTTGGTTAAAAGGGAACACAAACCATTTAAATAAAACTTTCCAAATATTTCTGAGGCAAAAAAAAAAAAAAAAAAAAAAAAAGGAAAGAAAATTACAGGTATAATTTGGATGTGACTTTACTTATAGAAACTGGTGCATCCTTATATAGTTCAATATTAAGAGATAACCGAGGTTAGTATTTTGATACCCTGGGCCAGAGAAACAGACTCAACATGGATGGACCTAGAGGGTAGGGCCTTAAGGCTAAGAAAAATAAGTCAGTCAGAGAAAGAGAAATATCACATGATTTCACTTGCATGTGGAATTCGAGAACAAAACAAATGAGCAAAGGAAAAAAAGAAGAGGAGGACAAAGCAAGAAACAGACTCTTAACTACAGAGAACAAACTGAACAGAATTTAAATAAAAACCTAAAAAAATATATAGGTAAAGAATGAGGTCCTAGTTTATGTGTGAAAAACTTACTTTATGTCATTCTAACTGCCAGAGTAGTACACCACACAGTCTTAGGATATAGAGCTGAAGCTGAATAGATTCTTCCTGCATTAAATGGCGATTGGTCTTGGTAATGGAGACAGAGCGGAGGAGTAAGGGCACCTGTCCTGAGGAGTGCGAGTTAGAAAGTAGCTAGAGCGCCAGCCAGACCGGATTGCAAAATAACTACCTGCTGGAGATGACTACAAGGGGGTGAGCAGTACACAAACAGAGTTGAGTGAACTTAGCAAGAATCAGGATGCTTTCTTTCTGATCAGTATAGACATATTTAAAAATAATGCTCCCTTACAGACTCCTTTTACCAGAAAAGGAAAATCCAAATGTTCCCCATAAAAGAAAAAAAAATACTCTTAAACAAAAGTATATGTGGAACCACAAAAGTAATAAACATGATTCATTATGGACCAGAAATAAGGGATTTTCCCAGCAATCAAATTTTGTTCTACTCATTTAAGTGGAACAGCCAAGTATCAAATGTGTGTATCGAGGGGGGACAGGAGGTTGAGGAGTTAGGGATTATAGTTAATAATCTATTTGAAAATGGTGAGAGCTAACTTTTAAGTCTTTCATTACTTTATCTTATCAGACTCATTTTTGATAATAAACTCCCCATGCATTTAACTTGTGTCTAAACATTCTAAATATATTGAGAAAGCTGGTGCTCAGATAGGGATTTTTCTTGAAGAATTTCTTCCACTGCAAGGAATATATTTCTTCAGTATGTTTCATGCAATTGGTGCTAATATTCAACTGATTTCTCTCCTTCTCTCTCTCTCATTCCCTCTCTTTTTGTCCCTGTTGCTTCTAGATTCCAGGAGATAATGCTTTAGGCATATCTTCAACATATCAAAGAAACCCTGTTTATTCCTTTTGCTATATTAACAGGAATTAGTCACTCCTTGCCAAGTACATTAAGTTGAGGAATTATGAAACTGAAACAACAAAAGCATAGAAACAAGATATATATATTTGTATTTGGATAATTGACCTGGATATGCTATTGGAGAGGAAGATAAAGGGTTTTTGTTTTTTTGGCCATGACAAACTAACGTACTTGAAGAAATGTATTTATATTTAACAATTTTAAGTTTATTTGTTTGGTTTGTACGATATTTTAAGGCTTGTGTCCATGGTTTTAATTTTTTAACTTCTGCATATTATGTTAATTTTTTGGCATTTGTTAGTCTAAAATCTATTTATTTTCATAAGCTTTGTCTTAAAAACAATACAAAATTTAGGAACTTTTTTATTGAACACTAGTAAATATAAAATTATAAACGAACAAATGTTATTCTCATTTTTATGCTTCTTTGATCCAGTGTGCTCATTTGCCCCATAAGTAAGAAGTTAAAGCTCTAAGATTAAGAAATTAAATTAATAGCTGAATATCTAAAAGTTATTAAAATAATATTATTATTATTTGATGTAAACAAATACATTTTCATTTTTATTTTGTGGTTTTGTTTATCATGCATTTATTTCCTGCCTGTATTATGACAGTTGGTTCATTGGCTACTAAGTTATAAAAGATAAGACCGTCTTCCTTCAGAGAAGCATAAATCCTAATGGAGAAGATGGTTAAAAAATGCAAATCAGATCAATACAGAAGGGGGAGTACCCAAAAGAATGCTGTGTATGAACCCATATGTATTTAAGTTACAAATGGTGACCTTATACTATTTATGTATGTATGTGTGTATGTATTTGTTTATTGTTATTTATTTATTTTTGAGAGAGAGAGAGAGAGAGGGCAGGGGAGGAGCACAGAGCAAGGGGGCTTTATGTACATAGTATTACCAAATGCTACAATATTATATATATTGTTTTATAGCTTTGCATATTTGCACTTATTACATCATGACTGTTATTCCATTAATTATTTTCTTTAAATACCATTAAATGTCGCATAATATTTGGGAATGTATTTGTGCCATAATATATTAATAATCCATTATTTAACATTTGGAATGTTCCCACTTTATTGTGATTAAGGAGGTGCATATTTTGAATTCTTTTCTAATGATATGCCTCATGGTAGAGACTCTGGGCTAGTTACAATTTGAGTCCTTTATGAATTAATAAATATAGAATGTTGTAGAATGTGCCTGTACTTCTTGGTAGTTCTGGCCTCAAGCTAGGCTTTAAGAGGGAAAGTTCTGGCAGAATGAGGGTCTAGATAGTATGTTTCAACTTGTGACTTTCACACATGTGATTAAAAGCTGGTTTTGGCCTTGCTTTCTTCTTCCCAGCTGCTCTAAGGCACTTTTTCATTTGTTACGGTAGATTCAAACATACCTCTGGATTCCTCCTTTTTTCACCCCTTTGTTTAAAACTGAATTATTTGGGTTATTTGGTACCTACCAAGGGCTTTCAATACCGAACCCAAAGTTAACAGGCAACCACTTGAAAAAAATTGTTTTGTATCTCAATATAAAATGTATTTATAGGAGAATAGTGATGTGTGTTAATGCTTTGCTAATAATATAAAAACATAACCAAACAATAAACGTCTAGGAAAAGGCAGTTTTGTACATGTAGTGGTACTTTAGCATGGCCTACGTTAACTTCAAGGGGTTACTATTTCTTCATTTTAGAAGATTACTTTCTAAAATTGTGTAGAGGTACATATTTTAGTTGAATGTTAAAAACCATACTTCTCTTAAATACACACACACACAAGTTCTGCTATGCTGTTTAATAAAGGGAGCTTGTATTTAGAAAGATGGCAGTCTACATGGTTCAGTTTGAGAGAAAACTACACAAATCTTCCCATTTGTAGATATCAACTCCAAAGTGTGTCCAAATGTCCTCAGCTTCTGCAATTAAAGATCTATTATTCTGTATAGCAAGGGTGTCTCTCTTTCTTTCATTTTCTTATTTTCTTCTACTTTTTTCTTCCCTATGCAAAAGCCTAGTCAATATAGTATAGAAATGCATTGAGGAAGGGCTAGAATCTTGTCAATATTTTCCAACCCTGTATTACCGAAACTGTATATAAATACATTTTTTAAAGAAAAATCCAAATTCTCAGCCATTGTTCCAAGAGACTTTGGTTAAGTAATTCATGACAGGGATCTGGAATCAGAAATTTGAAGTGTCCTTCAAAGACTTCTAGTCAATCAGGTTTGGCAGCCACAGCCTGAAGCCATATCCAACAATCAGAAATTAAATGGGATTAAATGAAAGTAACAAAAACACCTACAGAAGTATTTTTATGGGAGGAAGGGTCATTGAAAGACGACATGTCCATTTCAGTCTTTATCCTAGCTTATGTTTAAAAATTTTAAAGTTAATTTCTAACATTTTATAACATTCTCATGATCAACAATGTTCTCATGATCACTGGACTTTAGAGCTCAGAAAGATCATAATAATGATCTTGCCTTGTGCCCTCATTTTTCCAGTGAGACAGAATAAGTGACTTGGTCAGCATTATATTCTAGAAAGTCACAGCTTTGGGACTATAGTATGTTTCCTGATTCCATCCAACCAGTGTTCTTTACAGCGACTTCTCACTGCAATATACCCTTTCAGTATCAGTATCCATTCTGTTATCTAACATGTATTTAAAATTGTGCATATAATTAAAAGAAATGCCTTATCTCTTATTCAATGTGTTATTTGTTCATTTTTTAGTAGAAAGGATTTTAATAAAATACTAAAGCTTTAGGTCTTAAATTGGCAGTGAATATGAACTAACATCAATTGCTCTACAATTTAATTAAAATGTGAAAGGAGAAAAACTTGTATAAATGTCTTGACATTTGATGTTTTGCTAAAATGGAAATTATGGCAAATTTCTATAATGGGAATTCTGCAAATTATGTTTTAAGCCTTGGATTTTCTAATAACACTCAGCTTTGTGATATGCACAATTATACCGAAACTATTGAGGTAAACACTGGAAGTCAGTGCTTCTAAAACAGTACACACAATGCCATTCTAGCAGCATATGACAGTGTCAGAAAATTCATTTTCTGCATTAAGAATACGGACAATGGAGGGGCGCCTGGGTGGCGCAGTCGGTTAAGCGTCCGACTTCAGCCAGGTCACGATCTCGCGGTCCGTGAGTTCGAGCCCCGCGTCGGGCTCTGGGCTGATGGCTCAGAGCCTGGAGCCTGTTTCCGATTCTGTGTCTCCCTCTCTTTCTGCCCCTCCCCCGTTCATGCTCTGTCTCTCTCTGTCCCAAAAATAAATAAACGTTGAAAAAAAAATTAAAAAAAAAATACGGACAATGGAAATAATCTATAAAGTGGTAATTAATATAAATAATTTAAGACATTAGACATGTAGATTCTTTCTAAATACAGTATTCCATCTTGCTTAGATAGGAAGAATAATTCTTACAGCAAGAAATGCTTTTTTCAGCTTTATTGAGGTGTAATTGACAAAAATGTATATATTTAAGGTGCACCACTTGGTGTTTTGATATATATATACCTTGTGAAGTGATCAGCATAATCTAGCTAATTGACATATCCATCCCCTCAGAGTTACTTTTTTTCTTTTTCTTTTTTTCCTTTTCCTTTTCTTTTTTTTCTTTTTCTTTTCCTTTTCCTTTTCCTTTTCCTTTTCCTTTTTCTTCTCCTTCTCCTTCTTCTTTTTCTTTTTCTTTTTCCTTTACTCTTTCCTTTTCTCTATGTGTGTGTGTGTATGTGTGTGTGCACGTGTTGAGAGCATTTAAGATCTATCCTTTTGGGGCACCAGGGTGGCTCAGTCCATTAAGTGTCTAATTCTTGGTTTCAACTCAGGTCATGATCTCACAGTTTCATGAGTTCAACCCCTATGTGGGGCTCCTACACTGGCAGCAGAGGGCCTGCTTGCAATCCTGAGTCTCTCTCTCTGCCACTGCCCCACTTGCACTGTCTCTGTCTCTCTCAAAATAAATAAATAAACTAAAAAAAAGAGAGAGATCTATCCTCTTGGGTTGTCTGGGTGGCTCAGTCAGTTAAGTGCTCATCTCTTGATTTGGGCTTAGGTCATGATCTCAGAGTTCCTGAGATTGAGCCCCACGTCAGGCTCTGCATTGATCGCCTGTAGCCTGCTTGGGATTCTCTCTCCCCTTCTATCTCTGCCCCTTCCCATCTTATACTCACTCTCTCACTCTCTCAAAATAAATGAATAAACTCAAAACAAAATCTATCTTCTTAACAAATTTCAAGTATACTATTGTTAACGAATATATTTTTAATACAGTGTAGTTACAGATGCAGGAATACTTGTCACACTCAGACCACAGACAAAAAATCTAGCCATCTAGCACTGAACCAATCAATGGCATTTTGCACATGTAGATGGAAAACAGATGGTGCATTGGTGATAGGGCTTCTCTAGGAAGCAGAGCCCTCATTTGAATACCAATCCTCTGTTGCAGGGAATTCCTTACCATGCTTTTAAATGTTTATTTTTGAGAGAGAAAGAGAGAGAGGGAGAGAGAAAGTGTGTGTGTGTGTGGGGGGGGGGGGGGTGAGGGGCAGAGAGAGAGTGAGACACAAGATTCAAAGCAGGCCAAGCACTGACAGCAAAGAACAGAGAGCCTGATGCAGGGCTCAAACTCATGAGCTGTGAGATCATGACTTGAGCCAAAATTGGACACTTAACCTACTGAGCCATCCAGGTGCCCCTACCATGCTTTTAAGAGTACCCATGATGATTATTTCTTTCCAGATGTCATGATATGTATTTATAGGTTTCCCATTTAGAATGTAACCTTCTCTCACATGTTGACCTATATTTGTATGACTTTAGTTGAGATCATAGACCTGTAACTATGAACTTAGCCATGAATTTATGAGATTTTGGCCTAATTCTTGAAGATTAATTCAAATGCATTGTAGACACCAGGGAGGATATATATATATATTTCATTTATTCCATAAACAACTATTTATTGTCTTTTATATGCCAGATGCTATTTTTCAGCTTTGAGTTTACAGGTCTGATTCTGCTTTTTATTGTTTGTTGATTCATTTGTTTTGTTTTTTAGAGTCCACATCTAAATGAAATCATATGGTATTTGTATTTTGTCTTTCTCTGTCTGGCTTATTTCACTTAGTATACCTTTTAGTCCCACCCATATTGTCACAAATAGCAAGATTTCATCCTTTATATATGGCTAGGTAGCATTCCATAGTGTGTGTGTGTGTGTGTGTGTGTGTGTGTGTGTGTTTGTATGTGTGTGTATACATATATATACATATGACATCTTTATTCATTCATCATTCAATGACACAAGCTGCTTGTATATCTTGGCTATTGTAAATAATGCTGCAATAAGCATAGAGGTGCATATGTCTTTTCAAATTAGTGTTTTCATTTTCTTTGGGTAAATACCTAGGGGTGGAATTATGAGATCATATGGTATATCTATTTTTAATTTTTTGAAGAAGCTCCATATTATTTCTACAGTGGCTATACCAATTTAGATTCTTGCCAACAATGCACAAGGGTGGGAGGTATATAGAGGTTGGACAAAATGAGTAAAGCGGAGTGGGAGATATAGTCTTCCAGTTTTGGAATGAATATGACATGGGAATAAAAGGTACTACATAGGGAATATAGTCAATGGTATTGTAATAGCGTTGCATGGTGACAGAAGGTAGCTACACTTGTGTTGAGCATAGCAAATCATATACAGGCGTTAAATCACTATGTGGTATGCTTGCAATTAGTGTACTATTGTGTGTCAATTGTACTTCAATTAAAAAATAAAAAAAATAAAAGACGAATGCATGCTAAACAAGAGTTTAGGTTATAGTATTGGATAATCAAACACCCTTTGTCCTCATGGAGCTTATATTCTAGTTGGGGCAACACTATAAAATAAGTAAATATATAACATATTAAGTGATAATTAATAAAATATAGAGAAGTGAAGCAAAGCACTTGGTAGAGAGGGTCAGGATGGTGGGAAGGTTTTAGTGTATGCAGTATACAAGGGAAACATCACTCATTAGGTGACATTTGAATAGAAATCAACAGTGTTCAAGGAGAAAGTCATGAAGATATCTGGAGAGTGCTTTGTCAGAGGCAATAGCAGGAGTAAAGGCTCTGAGATGTGCATGGAACAGCAAGGAGAACAGTAGTGTTTGTAGTAAAATTAAGAAGGGTTAAAAGAGGTAGGAGAAGTTGTTGTAAATTAGGGTTCAGATCATCTGGAATTCTAAATACATTTAAAGGTTGTAGCGTATTTTTTTTTGTCTGAATGAGTGTGAGAATGTGATAGAAAAGTGTTGATCCACAGGAGTGATAATGATATGACTTAATGTTTTCAGTGAGACCACTATCCTTCTGAATGAAGAACTAAGTATAAGAGAACAATTGTGGAAGCAGGGAAACTAGTTACAAGTAATTGCAATAATTAAGGAAAAAGTTGATGATGGTGAAGCAAATCAGAAGTTACCAGATCCTGGAAGTAATTTGAAAATGGTGATTCCAGGGTATTTTGATAGACCAGATGTGGAGTTTTAGAGAAAAAGAGGAGTCAAGTATAACTCCAAGATTTTTTTACTTTAACTCAGAAGGATAAAGTTGTCACTTGATGAGATGGAGAAAAGATACAAGATTTTTTGTTTTGTTTTGTAGGATAATGGAGATCAAGAGTTCTGTTTTGAAACTTTAAACATGAGGTGTCTGTTAACCAATCCAGATGAAAATGTTAAGGAGGCAGTTACACATACACGTTGGGATTTCAGGGGAAGCAGCTGTATATGGAATGTAGCTTTTGCAATTTTCAGGCGATATACATGATACTTATAGTCACGAGATTGGATGAGATTACCTTGGGAGTAAAGAGAAGGGAACAGAGTGGTGCTAAACTAGGGCACGGCATTGCTCAGGCAGATTAAATATGTAGAGGGACTAGCAAAGGAGACTGAGAAAGAGTGGCCACTGAAATAGGAAAAAAAACAATTCAACTGGTGCCCCAAGTTTTGAGTGGGCCAGATGTTTCATGAAACAGAAACTGATAAACTGATTCAAATTCTGCAGATGAGCTAATAATATGAATATTTAGAATAAATTAGCTTTCCAGAAGCTAGAGACTTTTTCCGACTTGGAATATTGGTATTAGAACTGGCAGTCTCTATACATGAAGAAATTTCTTCAAAAATAAAACTATGTCTATAAAATGTTCACATCTTCCAGAGGAGGCATTGCATGGCTGTGTCTTATAATCCCTGTAAATTGGAATGTTTGCAAAAGCCCTGTTGCCCCCTTTTAAAAATGCTGAGAAGAGGGTGCCTGGGTGGCTCAGTTGGTTAAGCATCCAAATCTCAGTTTCCGCTCAGGTCATGAGCTCACAGTTCTGTGAGTTCGAGCCCTGCATCAGGCTCTGCACTGATGGTGTGGAGCCTACTTGGGATTCTCTCTCTCCCTCTCTGTGCCTCTTTCTCTCTCAAAATAAATAAATAAATAAACCTTTAAAAAATAAAAATGCTACGAAGTCTTTCCTTTATTATTATGACCATAATATTATAGTATGCTTACCGTGTGTGAAATCATTGTTTTAAGTAATTTACATTAAATATTAGCAAGAACCTTATGTACTAACCTCTGTATTATCCCGATTCAAAAGGAGGAAAGAGAGCCATAAAGAGCTGAGAAATTTGGAGTACCTGGATGGCTCAGTCAATTAAATTCATCTAACTCCTGATTTTGGCTGGAGTCATGATCTCATGAATGTGAGAGTGAGCCCTGCGTTAGGCTGGGCCCTGGGTGTGGAGGTTGATTGAGATTCTCTCTCTCTCCTTCTGCCCCCCGCCCCAGCTCACACGCGTGCACACACACACACACACACACACACACACACACCTCCTCTCTCTCAAACAAACAAGCAAAAAAGAAAAAAGAAAGAAAAGAAAAAAGAAAAGAAAAAGCTGAGAAATTTACTAAAGGTCAACTAAAAATTATTGTATTCAGAATTCAAGCCCTAGAAGTCTTCCTCAAAGTGCCATTCACCCCACAATCACTACACCAAATTGCCCCTTTTTAAATGCAGTCTCACCTCATGGGTTCAGAATAGTCCACTTATGCATACTGAAAATAATTTGGGTTTCTTTGGACTATATATCAGATTCCTCGCTTGACTGCTTTGTCTCCAGCCATTTATGTTTCTGTTTTGGTGCTCGATGCAGTGCTATAGTGAATCTGGAGAGTCTTTCTTTTGCCTTCCAGATTGTCTTTGTATCTCACTTCAGCTCCCTGTGTGGCAGACATGTCTGTTCCTCTTTTATATCCATCTCAGAAAAACATGGTGATGTTAAACATCATTTTGATGCCTATGCATTGGGGAAGTTCGTAGAATTTTCTCAAGAAATTGTCCTTCCATGTGATATTTGGTATCAGTTGCTCATAATTTTGATAAAATTTCACAAGACATGCATAACTATGGAAGGTTGAATTCACAAATTTATAAATGTTTAGGGGACCTTATTGTTTAAAGATCTGAAGTAATGGATTGCTCATGGTGTTCTGATAGAAGGAGATATTGACATGTCCAGAACTTTTCTTGTCCTACCAGTAGATGCCCTGGAAGAGGACAGTCCATACTTCTTATCCTCCTATGAATGTTGCAGGGAATAGGCAATATTGTATGTTTGATCCCATGCAGTAACCTTAATGTAGGTAACATTTTGGAATTACTCTGCAAATAATCATGTATCTTATTTTGGGAGACTTCCAGTTGAACACTAGAATTTCAAATTTCATTATCTTTATGCAATACCAAAATTGAATCTGAAAACTTAACAAATGAATATCTGTATGGAAAAAAATGGTAATCTGTATTTTCTGGAGCATATTTTGTGTTTGAAAGGACCAATAAATAATTCTCCCATTTTTATCCCTCTGCATGGATTCTGAATCTAGTGACAAATATTCATAGAAGACAGGCAGATGGAGGTAAAATAAACAAAAAAAAACCCAAATTTCTCCTACTAGTAATTAAAATGGGGCTGTAGAATAGGGTTGGGAAGGTGAGACTCAAATCGCTTTGATGGCACTCCTGTGCACCTACCTGACTCCCACCTTCCGGTAAGATTTTGAGACATTTCATTCAGATCAAGTTCAGGGTGCAGCACATGAAAAAGAGACTAGAACTTATTAATAAATGATTTTTAATGTACCCGATTTAGTCAGTTAAGAAATATGGAACAAACTTCTCTGAGAGGTAGAGTGAGTACGAGATGGGACAAAAAGGAGAGTGTAGATTTATATAGAAAACATGAGTTGAGGAAATGTGATTCTTCCTACCACAAAAACTAGTTATTGTAATTTATCTAGCAAATAAACACATGCATAATTTTTGTTAAGGCCTCCTGAATCCATGAACATCCCACTCCTACTCCTACTGCTATAACTGTATAACAATGGTCTATTTTATGTGTCACGTTGGCTATTGTATAGTACCCAGATATTTGTCTAGATGTTGCTGTGAAGGTACCTTTTAGATGTGACTGACACTGAGATTAGTAGACTTTGGGTAAATCAGCTCATGCTTTGTAATGTGGATGGGCTTCATTCAATCAGATAAGGCTTTAGGAGAAAGGACTGAGGTCCCTCAAGGAAGAAGAGATTCTGCCACCAGGCTGACTCTGATTCAAGACTGAAACATCAACTCTTCTCTGTTTCTTCAGCCTGCTGGCCTGCTTTGCCAGTTTTTGCCTTGAAAGACCCCAGAATTTCATCAGTTACTACCTTTAAGTAAATCTATCGATCCTTTCTGGCTATCTCTCTGTCTGTCCAACCATCCATTGACCCATCCATCCATCTTAAGGGGTCTGTTTCTCTGGAGAACCCTGACTGAAACAGGTTCATAAGGGTTGTAAGGATCTTTCCCATGCCAGATTATTGGTTATTTATTATATACATCTAGAATCTAACTCTTTCTTTACTAGTATATATTATACATTTTTTAAGGAGTGGGGATTTTGTTTTATTTGTATCCTTTGTAGGGTTTAGCTGTCTGTGATCATATTAAGATTGATGTCTTACTCTTTGAAATTGTACATCGAATATTATAGAATAAATATTTAGCAGGAAATGTATGATTAAGCATGATGCATAAAATTAACACACGGAGTATTAGGGCTTTCAGTTCATAACACTCAGTTGAGTAGTACATGGGGATGGAGTGGTGTCTAGGTTCCAAGTCAATTACTGGTAATTGTTGTCAAAAACTCTTACAGATGTAGAATTTTTTGTGTGTCTGAGGTATGCACATGTCCTGATGGACACAAAATACACTACTTTTTTCATTGTATATGACTTAAATTTTTTTTTCCCCATTATGCCCTACACTTTACTACTTCTTTACTTCCTCCCCACTTCTATTATTTGACCCCAGCATGTATCTGAATGTTCATATATCCTTCAGTGTTTGGGTAAAATACTACTTCTGTCATGAAGTCTTCCTCAAATTTCCCTAGCTGAAAATCACCTCTACTGTCTCCATTTCTCTTTATCTGTACGTTTCCTAAGTTTTATTAATTTCTAGTTTTTTATTTTTTGTATATAGTATATTCATAACAGGAAGGCTCTATTTTCATCTTTGTAAACCCAGAACAATATAGAAGTAACTTAATCACTGAAAAATATTTTTAAAAAGTTAATCGGTGAATGCACATGATGTTATGTTCTTTTGAAAATCTACATTTAGAGTCATAAAAATAAGAGCCCAAAGGGTTGGTAACAGAACCCAGGATTCATGTCTACTTTTTGATTCTCTCTCAGTATATTTCTGGATGATTTCAATGATTTATCATGACATATCCTCTTTGTTCCTTATCTCTTTTTCTAGTTGAAAAATAGAATAGCACCAAGCTTTATACTTAACCATATTGTGATAGTATTAAGAATTGGTGTTTTTATAATAACTGAGCAAAGTGGAGCAGCTACCTATGAACTTTTACCACTAAAGCTATTTGTACTGTGGATTAGCTATGCCTGTACCTTTTGTCTACATGTCTGTAGCCTTCACATCTAATATATTGATAACCATTATTTGGCCCAGTATACTACTATTTTGACCACGGGAATAGATGGTTTAGGGAGAGATTAATGCCAAGGTGTGAAGACCAGATCAGGATCAAACAAACTTCATGATGAAATTATACACCTACATTAGTTATGTAGGTCTGCATTTTGTGTGAAGTTTCTTCCATTACTAGGACAATAGTATTGAAAACTAGTACTTTTAATTGTGAGACACAGTGCATAACTGCAAGTCTGACCATGTGGTAAGAAGACTACAAGACATATACTTTCATCAATTATGCTTTGATTTGATTGAGTTAAAAATAAAATGACTCACTTCTTCGCCTTTATTCTTGAATGCTGTTTTCTCAGCTAACTTGCAAGGAAAAAAGTAAGTCTCATAATGTACATTGGATCTCAAATGTTAAATGTACTGTGCCTTATTTCAAATTGTTTATCCTAGAAGCTATTGTACTTGTCCTGAGTGAATGGACATTCCTTTTCATGTTTTTTTTTTAACTTATTTATTATCCAGTTAATTATAGCTTCTAAATAAGAACATGAAGAACAATAACACAGTTTGATCACTTTCTGGAAGTTATACTAATACAAATGAGTAAACGAAATTGGATTTTTCGATTACATATAAAGTAGCAGAAACTTTAATGACCTTCTTATCTCAGTGAGGCACTTATTAAGGATTAGCAGTTTAAAAGAGCTTGAAAGTATTAGCATCTGCAACGGGTTTAGGAAGGTTGGATTATCAAGACATATGCTCTGTATCTTTCTCTTCTTGGTCCTCGCTTGAGGGAATAATTATGAGTAGAAAAATTTTCCCATTTCCCCCAAGACTCTCTGCTGGGAGAGTTTACTCTTTAGAAATCATAACTCTTTCAATGGCAATTAGCAGTTTTATCAACAGGTATTCTAAAGAAGATCCTGTCAGCTGCTAAGCAGGATTTTCAGCTGCTTGCTAAATCCCACCCCTAGACATGTTAGTTCTCAAGTGCAGCCTTTAATGCCCTGTTAGTTAGGAATACTGCAGCCAAGTATATATCAGGTAGCACGATGTCCCCTTTACCAACCAATGTTGGAGCTTTGCGAAGCCATAGTCCTGGCAGGAATGTAAGCCTTATCCGTTATCTTAAGCAGTTTATACTGTTTGATTCCATCCAAAAATACAAAATAATTCTGGCACATAATGTTATTAAATACTCTTTTTCGGATCCACCAGAGAAGAGACATGAGCATTCTTCTATTTGCATTTGCTATTAAAACCAGAAACCGTGTCATTAACACAAGTTACACTGTTAGACTCTGAGTGGTTAATTATTTGTGTCAGTCGAAGAGGCTGCTTCGATAAATCATAATTTATTCTAAAGAAAAGACATCTGGCCTGAGAAGCAGGAGGTCAGAATAGGGGTTAAAGATAACTGTAGTAAAGCTGGCCAAGGATTTTCCACAAGATTTAGGGAGAAAGTACCACTGATATTGTCTGGAAGGACCCATTTTCGCCGCCTACCCTCAATAATGCATGCCTAATCCATTCATATTCCTTAGTGAGATGATTAAGCATCTACAGAGTAAATATACTTCAGTATTATGTATTATGAGATATGTCTTGCATTACAACTCAGCTTGAGTTGTGAACATCAGCAAGTTTGTGGCTATGGAAGGTACTTGGTTGCAAAAGAAACTTCAGCCTATATTCCACAGTATAATTTGATCCCATGCCATTCCATACTCAGTTGGAAAAAACTAAATCTCAGTCATCCCTCCCTCTCTAAATTTCTCTGGCAACCTCATGGCAATCAAAACTATCTGAAGGGGAGATCATGATGTGAGTGTTTTTGTGCCTAAGGACTTCAAATCTTCACATCCATGCAAAACAATTGACTGGCTAGATGCTAGATGATACTAGACGCTAAATATATGGGTAGAGTATTGAATGATCACATATTACATCATTATATGGACAAATTATCCTGAGTAATTTATCTATATTTCTTAACCCCTTTATAAAGGACATTTCAACTGTGTAATGTTTAGGCCTCTGTTGGCCTAAATTTTAAATACAATAAGACCTTGCATTGCAAGTAACTTGTTCTGTGAGTGTTCTGCAAGACAAGAAAACATTTCTAACAAAGTTTAACTTGACAAACGAGCGATGTCCTGCAATACGAGTGGTACGTGATGTCAAACATCACAGGATCACAACTGATCCAATGGCTCTTGAAATTTGCTTTGATATACAGGTGCTTTGGATTATCAGCATGCTTCCAGAATGAATATGCTCACAAACCAAGGTTTTATTTTAACTATTAATATGTACGTGCCTTCCCCAAAATGCAACACTGTTCATCTAAAATAGATAAGATGATGGTGGTTAAGGTGGTTAAGGGTACAAACTTGTAGTAAGTAGTAAATAAGCCGTAGACGTCAAATGTACAATATAATTAATATAGACAATAATATACCATAATTATGTAATATGATAAATATTGCTACATTGGCAATCTTTGACAGTACAGAAATATATCAAAGTAACTTTAAGTATGCTGTATGCTGTATGCCTTCAAATCATACAATGATGGGGGCACCTGGGTGGCTCAGTCAGTTGAGCGTCTGACTTTGGCTTGGTTCATGATCTCGCAGTTTGTGAGCTTGAGCCTCGGGTAGGCCTCTGTGCTGGCAGCTCAGAGCCTGGAGCCTGCTTGGGATTCTGTGTCTCCCTCCTTCTCTCTCTGCCCCTCCCCCGCTCATGCTCTGTCTCTCTCTCTCTCTCTCTCTCTCTCTCTCTCTCTCTCTGTCAAAAATAAATAAACATTAAAAAAATTTTAAATTATACAATGTTACATGTCAAATTTATTCAATAAATAAAAATAAAATGCCAAAATACTTAAAATAAGGTTTTCCTTTCTATTCTATATTCCTTATCTATTCTATTTCCTCTATATTCTAGTCAAGTAAATTATACTTATAAATATTCTGCTGGGAATTAGGATTTGATACAACTTTCCTAATAACAAGTTAACTCCTAGTCTGTGTACTTATTATTCTCTCTACCTTTTTAAAAAATCTTCATCCAATTGGTCAAACTCCTAATTACACTTCTCTTTCTTACACTAAACATGTCCGTCCATGTAAATTGGCCAATTGCTAGCCTTACATCTAGAGTGAGCAACCAATCTCTCCCACAACAAGTAATTCATATACTATTTCATATTTTTCAATTTACTCTTTTCTGTCCCTCTTAATATCAAAGTTGTACACATACATAATCACTTTCCTCCACAGCATCGATAATTACCGCATTCTTATTCATTAATTTTATCAAATCAATTTTCGTGCTTATAATATGGCAGACATTTTGTCAGGATACAAAGGTAGGTAATACCTAATCACTTCCTCCAGGGTTCTCTCATAACCCTGTAATTTCTTATCTACAGTCGCTGATAATGGGCACAGCCTGTGCTCTAATATCAGCACCCATCAGGCTCCACTATGACCGCCATTATGTATGGTTGTCGTGGATGTGGATTTTGGATTCAGCCTGTGGTGATTCAGTCTCCCTATCATTTACTTATTACCTCTGTGATGTGGGGAGAATTATTTTACTTCTATATTGCTCAGTAAATGCGACTTAAAAATAAAGGTTATAGCAGTACCTATTTCACAGGGTTGCAGTAAGGATTTAATGACATGATACATACAAAACTCAACATACAGTGCTTGGCATGTTAAAAGCGCTTAATAAGGGTGTGTGTGTGTGCTTTGAAAATTTTGAGAACAGCAGATCTAAATAATTGTAATTAATTTTTTGGACAAAAGAAAATGTAAGGGATTTTAGGTAATTTGGTATTTGCATCTTGATTTTGTATTTATTTGTGATTTTTTTAACCGATGCTCCATGTGAATGTCACAAAAATTGATACAATTGTTGACATTAAGGTAATTTGCTTTTATATTAAATGACTATATACTACATATTATAAAATCTTGAATAAAATTTACAAAACAATTATGAAGCCGCACTAGGAAGCAGTTATTACTAGAAATCTTGGACTTTATCTTATATGACTCAGGCAAATAATTAAAAATGAAAATTAAGGTAATGGCATATTTTTTATTTGAAAACACTGAGTTTCAGTGCTATTCACTTACAGAAATTTTATAATGTAAAAATGAAAACATCTAAAAAAAAGTCTAAGTAGTGACTTTACTATATTATAAGTTGTTACCTTTCTTTTTATCTTTCAGGAATACACAATAGATATAATTTTTGCCCAAACCTGGTTTGATAGTCGTTTAAAATTCAATAGTACCATGAAAGTGCTTATGCTTAACAGTAATATGGTAGGAAAAATTTGGATTCCTGACACTTTCTTCAGAAACTCAAGAAAATCTGATGCACATTGGATAACGACTCCTAATCGTCTGCTTCGAATTTGGAATGATGGACGAGTTTTATATACTTTAAGGTAATACTGTTTTAAAAAATATAGCTGCTTTAATTTATTTTCCATACTAATATTTGGTCAAGTCATAAATTTTCCTTTTTCAGTATTACAAAGAAAGAAATATGGAGTTCCTTTCATACACTAAAATCTAAAATAGCGGTATACTTCGGAAACTTTTTTTAAAGCTCAGAGTAACTAGCATATGAAAGGAATGAAAAGCAAACAAGAAAAATCTCTTGATACCTCCCTCCTTCCCTCCCCAACTCTGCAACACAAGAGGGTGTGGTGTGAGCATTATGTGTTTTAACCTATGGTGCAAATAGTTGAGATTTTCTCTAGGAGCCCAATCTACTATAAAATTTTCAATAATGTAATAAAACATCCTTAAGAAAGGATTAAATGAAGGTTGATGTGTATAAGATTCTAGTTTATTTAATTCGTTGTCTTGAACATATCTTAACATATCTTATCAAGGATCACCCTAATCTTAAGAATCATCCTTAGTGAAAAGATGTTCATGAAAACTTAAGAGAAAACAATCACCTTACATAACCATGTATACTCAGTTAATTGTGTGTGTGAGTGTGTGTGTGTGTGTGTGTGTGCAATGTGTTTTTGTGATCCTGAAGTATAAAGTTTTAACTGTAAGCAGATTTACTGAAATGTATATAGTGGTAGCTTAATTGGCTGGAAAGGAAAATGTTAGAATTTTCATACTCACTTATGAATGTTACAATATTAACATTTAAAACTTTGAAGTATTATAATTATTATTATTTTCTAATATATCACAGACTGCTATTACAGGCCAAAATCATTCTTGAATATTAGACAAAGGATTTTTAATGCTGGAAATTATTATTTAATATTTATTTTTTCATTTAAATAGATTGACAATTAATGCAGAATGTTATCTTCAGCTTCATAACTTTCCTATGGATGAACATTCCTGTCCGCTGGAATTTTCAAGCTGTAAGTGACAAAATGCATGATAAGTTCATAGAATTTTAGCCTCAGACCTGTTTATTTAAAAATGTAAAATAAAGTGAGATAAATGCAATTTATATAATTTTCTGAGGTGGGGATTATATTCTTCTCTCAGATAAAATAATTACAAATGACATATTTGTTTCTGGCTTTTAAATTAAAAAGTGACAATGAATGCATAGTAAATGTATATTTTATTATTTCATTCCTTACAAATTTTGGTTTTATCCCAGTGCCTTTTCCTATTTTGATTAAATAAAGTAGTCCTGAAGATAGTGTTCAAATGTTTTAATACTCCCATGAATAAAATGTTGATTCAAATTTTATTCGTCTCCCTGAGGCAAGATTTAACTTTATTACATTGGATTTTAAAATATGTTTCAAAGATTGGTTTGGTGAATAATATTTACTACATGAATACTAAATCTTTGAGACTTTGAGTTGGAAAAGCCAAGGTAGAAATAAGTTTATTTTATTTGAAAGAAATATTGAAATACAGAGAAATGATTAGAACCAAGTAATTTTGATATAAAATATTTTATTTCAAGAAAATAATTGTTACCTTTCTATATGAATATCAATTCTATTTCATAATTACTGACATATTTACATATATATCTTATAAAAGGTTTTTCTAGACAATATATAAATGAGTAAGTCTTAAAAACATGTAAAATGATTTTAAGAAATATAATTGCCTATATCCACAAATTGTCTAGTGCTATTTTCCTTCTATTGAAATTTGACTTCTTTGTATATTACATACTAAAATCTATTCACACTACATTTTATGTATTCACAAGTATTATCCTGCTTCTTCACTCACAAAAATCCCCAAATATCTCTTGTTGCTTTTATTGAATTTTCTTGACTTTTCTTAATGATTTGTGTCATATTAAAATATCCTTTTAAAGTTATAATCTATCTCACTGTTTTGATTTTCTAACATTAACTTCTTAATGAATAAAATGGCCAAATCAATACCATAGACTTGATGAATACAACATTCAAAGAATAGTTGATATGAAAATATTTGAAAATGTAGCAATTATTGTACTTGCCTCTGGATACCATGACTACATCTTTGGTGTGATATCTCTTTGACTATGATTTGGAAATTAATTGTTGGAAATTAATACTCTATCCTTGTGAATTCAATTGGTTGTCACCTACATAAACATAATGATCACAGCTAACTTTTTTCAGGTATTCCATATCGATCCAGTAGAGAATTAAGTTTTCTATTCCTAATGTTTTACAACAAATATATTCAAAATATTTCAATATATCCCCATTTCAATAGTCAATATCATGAAATTTAGAGTAATTAAGTAATGAGCTCACTGTTTTTATTTCTACCCACACTCCTATATACTATATTGGATCAACAATGATAATTAAAAAAATAGAGATTATGGAAAAGCAAGATGGTTAGAGCCTATCGAACAAGACAGAACGTGAAAAAAGAAAAGAGAAAACAGATTTTTAAAACAAGTTAGTAGAGAGATGACAGCTATTTTATCATGGCTGATGAAGAGATCCTGGTACAAAATGATATAATGTTCTGGAAATTTTTAAGGTTGATAGTGGATTCTGTTCTTATAATATGGTAGACCAACTCTTCTGTTGAAAACAATTTAAAACTTACATTATTAAAAACATTTTCAAAAACATGTGAGTAATCACCAGGAAAGAATTGAAGCAATAAAAATGAAACCAAAAAGTTGAGCTTTGAATTTGACAGATTTGTGGATTAGAGATCTATTAGAACATAATTTGTACATACAGCTGGGTTACAAAGGCTGGGAGCTTAGGGTAACATGAATAACCTCCCCTTCCCCCACATACACTCTCTCTCTCTCTCTCTTTCTCTCTCTCTCTCTCTCTCTCTCACACACACACACACACACACACAACCACTAAAGGCTAAAAGAACAGTTGCCTCTGCAATCAGCATACTAGGGGTGAAATAACTCCTTGAGAGGATGTAATTGCAGACCCACCCTCACATGAATTTTCAGCCTGAATTTCCTTCACTCGATTACTTTAAAAAGCCCTTGTGGATTTTCCTGACCTGTGTCAGACACAAAAATTTTTTGAAAGAATGCACATCCATGTTAGGCAACTACATTTCAACACAAGTAACTAACAAAAATCTAGTGTTCAGAGTATGTAGATAACAGACTAAAAAAAGGGGGGGGGGAGAAAATCCAATAAAAGAACAGGTAATAGAACAAGCAGTTCTCCAAAGTAGAAACCCAAGAATCTAATATGAAAAAATTACTAAGTTTCATTCATAATAAGGAAAATGTGAAATAAAATATACTTAGAGACCAGTAAAAATAGGCTGTCCACATCAAGTTAAATGAGACTGTGGATCCACGTGTATTTTCACACACTGGCTGGTGAGAGAATATATGGTATGCTCTCTATGAATAGAAGATTGTCACTGTTTCATAAAGTGGAAATTCTATGCCATCCATGACCTAGCTCTTCCATACATAGATATATGTCCCAGAGAAATTTTGTGTATATGTATTTTGTGAGGCATGCATGGTAATGGTACAAACAACACTGTTAGTAATAGTCAACAAGAAACATTATAAGCATCTACAAGAGCAAAATGGATAAGTAAATTTCAGTACATCTTTACAATGGAAGAAATTTACTAAAGCTACGTACATTGGCCTGGATGACTATTATAAATATCATATCAAAACAAGTAAAATATAAAGTAATGCATCTAGTATGGCACCAATCAAGTAGAGTTGAAAAAGAACCTAAAATAAGCTATATGTTTCAGAAATGCATATCAGAACATCTATTTTCTGATTTCAGAAATTAGGTTAGTGGTTACATTTAGTTGGGTGAGGGACTACTACATTGGGATGGGGACATGAATTTCCCTAAGAAACTAGCATGATTCTGTTTTTTGATTTAAGTGGAGTGGCATGGATTATCATTATTGGATCATTATATGGTTATTTTTAAACTATACACATATATTTTATGCTGTATTTTCTATATTTGACATATCCTATCATACAAAAATGAGTTTCAAAGAACTTGTCTTTGAATAATGGTATTGCAACAGTAACAGATTTGGATCTTGCTAAACTCTATATGTTTATTTTAATTTTTTTATCTAGATGGGTACCCTAAAAATGAAATTGAGTATAAGTGGAAAAAACCTTCTGTAGAGGTGGCTGATCCTAAATACTGGAGATTATATCAGTTTGCATTTGTAGGGTTACGGAACTCAACTGAAATTTCTCACACCATCTCTGGTAAGGAAACACCAATCAGTGAATGATGCTAGCATCAAACGGCTTTGTATTTAAATCTATTAGTTCAAACCTATGCTTTTATGTATTTTAATAGCAAAAATAAAACTTTTTTTTTCTTCTAGGGGATTATATTATTATGACAATTTTTTTTGACCTGAGCAGACGAATGGGATATTTCACTATTCAGACCTACATTCCGTGTATTCTGACAGTTGTTCTTTCTTGGGTATCTTTTTGGATCAATAAAGATGCAGTACCTGCAAGAACATCACTTGGTATGATATGTAATATTATGCTATCGTATCATAGGACTGTTGAAATATTTCAATGTGAAAAAGTTTGTAGTTGAATATATTCGAATATCCCTCTACATTACAATCAAGCAAAAATTTAAAAAATACTCCAGTGCAATACAATGTTGAAAGGAATATATGAAAAACAAGTAGTAAATTGGATCACAAAGAATTTAATTTCAGAAAATTTTATATTTTTCCTGCTCATGGAGTTCAAGGGAAGCATAAATACTCAGCAAGAATTAATAAGCGAAAACCACGCATAATTCCTGAATCTTCATTTGGTCAATATTTTCAATCACTTTTCATCAAGATTTTTATTCTTTTGCTGAATCATTGATAGCCAGCATTTATTGACTGATGTGTGTTTAGAAGGCTTCGGAATCTCCTGCTCTTACAATGGTGCTAATCAACAGCCAACTTTTCTAAAGGGCAAGTCGCTGAAAGGGACAAAAACTCCCAGGCTTCTGTAATCTATAAAATGTGTAATTAGTCTATGAATATTTTGAGAGTTGCCTGTACAATAACACTGATTAAAAGGGCAATTTGTGATTCATACTTGATAAAATAGACCTTTGGTTTCTTTCTTTAGCAGTCAATTGCAATAATCAAAATCATATAAGAAAATATGCCTAATTACTATACATTTGTTTAAAAGAAAATAACATCCATTTATGTATTGATATACAAAGATATCTTATTGATCAATTTCATTCCCAAGATCAGTGCAAAACATGATCATACTACTGAAAATTGTGTCTTAAAAAATATAAAGTTGGGATAGTCTATTTTCAACAAAGGAGGTTTTCATGTGGTTTCTATGATAGCTGGTGAATAACTACATTTAATAAATACAGTAAAATGCAAATCACACAAAACTGGCAAGATAAAGCCCGAGGCACCCAGCTCTGTATTTGAAAATTCAGTGCCTTTGAGAGTCTAAAGAGAGGTGTAGATATAGCCAGTGAATAAAATTTACTCATACCTGAGTTTCGTTTCCCTATTTAAACTAGTATTATAATTTCAAATTATTTTATGTCCTAAAGTAAGTAAAGTATTTCAGATTCTTTGTATGCTACCATGAGTTGTTTTAAGAAAATTGGAATGGGTTGTTTCTATTCTACTATTATATTTGTATAAAGCCAAAAAACATGCCATAGTTTCAGAAAGGGTATAGCCAATTGTGGAATTGTGTTGTTATGTGAATTCATAGTTTTAAGTTTTAACGTATCAACTATGAAGCCATAGCCAGATCTATCTTGAAGAATATCTCTTATAATTGTGGGCCCTATGTGTTTGGAGGACCAAGATTTTTCTTAAAACGAGTGTAGGTACATACATACATACATACGCACATAATTGAAGGACAATTTCCTGAGTTTATTTATGTCACATTTATCAAATGTTTTTTTTTTTTTTTTTTTTTTTTTTTTATGAAACAGGCAGTGTTTGGGGGGCTTTAGTGTTAACAGTGAACAGTAGTTATAAAATCCTCATGTTTATGGCATTTATGTTTTAGTGGGGTATGCAGGTAATGTACAAATATAAAAAGCATATAAGATCAGTGAGTAATAAAGGTTATGAAGAGAAAGCAAAATAAATATAAGAGTATGTCAGGGGATGTGCATAAATATGCCGTTTGCTATTTTGTGTTATGGAGTCAGGCCAGACTTGTTTGAGGAGGGAGCAGAGACCCAGTCAAGTGTGGGAGCTAACCTGGTGGATATCTGGTAGAACGATAATCCAGGCAGGGAGAACCACCAGGTCCTAAAGTGGGATCTTCTTTGCCATGCCATGCTTGAAGGCCCGAAAAAAAAAAAAAAAAAAAAGCAACAATGGCTACACTGACGGAGAGGTGGTAGAAAATGAGATTGGAGACATGCCAGTAGTTAGATCATATTTTTAACAGGTCATTTTACAGACTTTGGATTTTATTCGCAATGTGATGTGGAAGACTTGTAGGATTTTGAGCAAGGGAAACCAAGGAGGCAATATCAACGAATCTGCTTAATAACCCAAATATTTTTTTATTATTATGGATTCAAAGATATTTTATAGGAAATCCACTATCTTATTTTTATGTGAAAGACTGTGGTATTAATTACTAAATTAAAGACATACATATCTGAAAGCTAAGTCCTGTAGCTTTCATTGATTTATGAATACAAATGTAATAGTACTTTAGTCAAGTGAAATTTAATGCAGTCACTGATATTGAAATCAAAGTACACATTGTCTTTAAATTTTTTTTGAGTCAATTGGGACAAAAGTATGGAAGCCAGGAATACATTTGGAAATCTATCGTTTTCTGAGTGTGGCAATGTTGTGATTTGATAAGTTACCAGAAAAAAAGGTGTAAGGTGAGGAAGAGGAAAGACTTGTTTATTCGTGGTAATTGTTGAGCACTTCCTGTATGCCTAGCCTTAATAAATAGTTTTGGTTTAAAAATCATTGCAGCAAAATTGTCAGGAATAATAGGGTAAAAAAGAAATCTGTTATCATATTTGGATATTTTAACATTCTTTCTCACTCATGGTAGAACAATTACGTGGGAGAAAGATCAATGAAGATGTAAAAAATCTGAATGAAATTATCAACTACTTGACCTGATTAATATTCATAGAAGACTATCCCTAACTACAAAACATACCATACTTTCAAGTGCATATGGAAGTAAATTAAGAATTAATATACATAATATAGATAATAGTGGCCTTATCTATTTGGAAATTTTAAAATGACCTTTTAGATAACCCTTGGGTCAAAATGGAAATTAGAAAATATTTCAAACTAAATTTTAATAAGAATTTAACACATAAATATCTGTAGATGCAACTAAAGCATTGCTCAGAAAGGAAGTTATAGTTTTACAATGCTTATGTTAGAAAGGAAGATATAAAATCAATATTCTAAGTATTTACTTTAAGAACTAATAAATAAAATAAATACCTCATGTGTAAATTCATTATAAGTAGTAAGATATTACTGTGCCAGTTTTTTAGATGAAAGGCATAGAGACGTTAAGAAACTTCCTTAAGGTCACAGAACTAAAGGAAGAGTCAGAATTTGGGGCCATGTCTGGTGGACATAGAATGAGAATTGTAGCGGTTTAGGTAAGAAGAGATATGGTATGTGCAGCTGTGAGTTAAGGGTGCCAAGATAAGCTGTGGTAAGAACCACAAGAAAGCCATAACTAAAAACAAACAGATACTCCCAGAGATACATACACAGGGCTGGGGCCCAGGGTGACATCCCAATTTTATATGCTGAATTCTTCAAAATATGAAGATTTTCTCTGTGCTTTTTAGGTATTCCATTGACATAATCTTGCTCCTATTCTTTACTTAAACTTGAGATTAAAAAATAACTTTAATTCAAGTTATTGTATAAGAAAACACTGTACTAGTTTGGATTAATTTTAATTGTTTGTGACAGAAAACCGCAAATCTCTATAGCTTAAATTAGGTGTAAGAGGATTTGTTTCTCATGTGAGAAGCCCAGAGGTAGGTAGTGGAAGGGCGATTGCAGTGTGAGGGGCTCAGGCTCCTTCTAGTTTTTTGCTGTGTTGTGGATGATTTTAATTCTCATGATTATCTAATATTCTAAGATGGCTGCTGGTGCTCTAGCCATTGTATTCCTGCAGAAAGCTCTGAGGAAGAGGGAAAGATGGGCATTTCCTATCTCTTTAATGCCATCTTTTATTTTTATTGAAATACAATTGACAGTATATTCGTTCTAGAAGTCCAACATAATGATTCAATATTTGTGTATATTGCAGATCGATTACCACTGTAGGTCTGGTTAACATCCATCATTACACAGTTACAAAATGTATTTTCTTGTGATGAAAAATTTTTTTAAGTTTATTTATTTTGAGAGAGAGAGAGAGAGAGAGAGAGCAGAGGAGGAGCAGAGAGGAGGGAAAGAATCCTCTAAGTAGGCTCCAAGGTGTCAGCATGGCCAGACCTCACAAATCGTGAGCTGAAATCGAACGTGAGTTGCTTAACTGACTGAGCCATCCAGGTGCCCCTGTGATGAGAACTTTTAAGATCTACTCTCAGCAACTTTTAGATATACAACACAGTATTATTAACTATAATCACCATGCTTTATATTACATCTCCATGACTTACTTTATACCTGGAAATTTGACATTTTTGACTCCCTTTTTGCATTTTTAATGCCATCCATTGGCCATTGTTTACACCCTTGACTTCTCCTCAGCTGTGTCCACACATAACTGAGAGAAGGGGGCAAAGAAGTTCTTCCAGGCAGCCACATGCCAGCTAAAACTTGGAGAATTTATTGCTGTGGAGGAATGGAAGAATGAGTACAGGGAGTCAGATATCTGCAGTCCACAAATTTAGATGAGGAAAACTCATACAGACACATGGGTCTCCTGGGTGGCTCAGTCAGCTAAGCATCTGACTCTTGATTTCTGCTCATCGTAAAATCATGGTTCCTGAGATCGAGTCCCACGTGGCGTTCTGCACTGACAGCACAAAGCCCACTTGGGATTCTCTCTCTTTTTCTCTCTCTCTGTCCCTCTCTCACTCACTGTCTCACTACAAAATAAATAAATAAGCTTAAAAAGAAAAATAAAATTCATACAGACACAAAGAGCACATTGAACATAATGTAGCTATGGTTACCAGTAATTTTTTGTGTAAATCAGGAGTAATCATATCCTTTTATTTCCATTGTTTGTGACTGCTTACAGCATTGCCAAATCAGATGGAAGAACTAAAATAGTCTGTTACTTTTTATCTCCTATTTTCCCCTCCCTCTGCAGGTATCACCACAGTCCTGACTATGACAACTCTGAGCACAATCGCCAGGAAGTCATTACCTAAGGTTTCTTATGTGACTGCGATGGACCTCTTTGTTTCTGTTTGTTTCATTTTTGTTTTTGCAGCCTTAATGGAATATGGCACTTTGCATTATTTTACCAGCAACAAAAAAGGAAAGACTACTAGAGACAGAAAGCAAAAAAATAAGAGCTCGGTATGTTATGAATATCTGTATTTTATAAACATCAACTTATTATAGTAGAGATGGTGTTCTGAATACTCATGTTATACTTGCTTAGACAAATATGGATTCTTGAAGTACCCAACAAAAGATAAATAACATTAAGATGACACCGGAGTACCTAACATGGACTACCAGGAAAGGTATATTAATAGTGCCCCTTAGAAAAGACTCTAAATCCCCTTGTAAAGGGTGGTTTCTTACATTGTGGATTTTCCCCATCTGGTAGATTTTTTGTACCTCCAAAATTATTTAAGATCTCTCTTTGATGTTATTTTGTGTTAGGATTTTCACTTCTAACAAAAGGTGGCCCACAAAATTACTTGATTTTTAGAGATAAAGAACCCTCTTTAATATTAGTATTCAGCTGTGTTTAAAAGTCAGGCTATGAAGTGTTTTTGATTCGCCTATATTTGTGCTCTCTTACTCCCCCTTCCCTATCATGTATCTACCCCAACATACATCACATCAAATTGATGTATTAGAAGTGGCTCTATTAATTTCAATATACTTAAGTATTGGATGACCAACTATAATCTATTATAATGGCAATTGTAACAACCTTCAAGTAATATCCAGCACTTACTGAGTATGCCAGGTATTTTATGTGCATGATTTCATTTATGTTCCTATGAGGACAAGTTCAGTGATTTGCAGAAGGACAGACAGACAGCCTTAGGAACTGAAGAATCCAAGACTCAAACCTAGGTCTTTTTTGGTGCCAGAGCTGAAGCTTGTAATCACTCCTTGGTGTTTCCTGTTCTTATAGGACTCAGAAAAGTCAACATCTGTTCCTCCAGTATTGACCAAAAAAAAAAAAAAAAAAAAGGCCACTTTTTTGCTGATTCCAGGAAATGTTTTTTTTTTTTTTTTTCAAAGCAGATTTGTTCCCAAATACCTAAATTAATGAGAACAGCTATCCTGAGTGGCAAGCTTGTAAGCCTACCATAGAGCATATATAATAAGTCAGGGAGTTTTCTGTATTATCTCCTAACTTAGCAAGTTCTAGGATTCAATGCTTTTCTCCCCTCCTCCCATTTTTCATTAATTTCTTTATCAAACTTTGACATCATTTTCAATTGTATTTTACTTTTCATATTACACTCCAAGGACCAAACCCTATGTGTATTTGCTTTCAGTTTCCCGCAATATTCCAAGAAAGTGGAGCACATTGATGGCAGTACACATTTGATAACCTACATTGCAGAATTAGTCTGTGACTTTCTCAATTTGACTTATTTTAGCTTACCCATAGGACATAATATAACCCCTGAATGGATAAACCATCAGGGAGCCATAATGTCAATGTTAATATCCATTTGCTAAATTTTTAGGTAAAGAAAAATGCAGGTTTTCTACCATTTTCCTTTAATCAAAGCCAGGCATCCTCTCTGGATTTTCCATTTCATCATTTACTCATCCATAGCTATGTTCAATGACCATTTTGAAAATTTTGCTTCTGGAAACTGAATAAAAGACAGGAAATCTATCTCACATAGATTCTCTAATTTCATTATAAAAATATACAATGTAGCGACTATTATTATATTATCAAAGACACTCAACCAAAAAGTGGCTACTCTACGACTATAGCAAATCAGTTTGGCTATCACATTCACTCAGTAAACTTAACCATTGGAGTGCAAATTTTAAAGTTATGATTTTTTAAAATAATTCATTCACCAAATATTTGTTAGGGATACCCATATCCTAGGCAATGTTCTAGAATTTAAGGGAAAAAAAATCTATACATTGGGTATTTAAAATTTAGCGTCAGGCCCAGGAGGCAAAATAATAAACATGAAAAAATAAGGAATAAAAATTAAATAAGAGATTTGAAGCACTAAATTTCAAACATTAAAAGTTAAATTGATATATATTGTTGACTACCTAGGTACAAAAAATATTTTTATTAGAGCTATCCAGAATAAAGTTCTGTAGTCTCTCCTTTCTGTTCAGTTATGTGATTTATGAGCTCTTTTAATAGTAAATGACATTTTGATTGAAAAACCAGGATCAGTAATCAAATCTGACTCCCTGCTTGGTTTTGTGTTCAACCATATGGTCTTGCTAATTGAGTAAATCAGATTGCACTTTCATGAAGAATAAACAGCTTTGCTTGTTGTCTTGAGTGCTCTACTTAATGGTTTTGTGGAGTCTGTTCTTTCTTCTGCCAGCCAGGACAAAAAATTGCATAACCTAGACCCAGAAGTCTTGAAGCATCTTGGCTTTACACCTTTTCAAATGTTTCTGTTGTTGTTGTTGTTGTTGTTGTTGTTATTGTTCTCATCTTCCTGTTTTTCTTTTCCTTCCTCTTGTTCTTCCTCCTCCTCTTCTTCCTCCCCCTCCCTCCTCCTCCTTCTCCCACTTCTCCTCCTTCTCCTTCCCCTTCTCTCTCTCTCTCTTCCTTCCATACCCCACTTTCTTTCATAAACTCAAAATTCTGAGTAGTTTAAAACATAGCATTTTCCCCTTTTGTTCTCTGAATGACTTACAGGAACAGTCAAGTCAGAACCAAAGACCTCGACTAGAGTCACTGAAAGGTCAACATGTCTATTATTAAGCGAAACCAAAATCCCCTTCTTGAGGTCTCTTTGCTTAACTGAGAATCTCAGATTATTTCAATTTATTTTAAAAAGCGATAATATTTGAATACAATAGATTTTTAGCTCCAATGACTCTCTTAAAAAAACAAATTAATAAAAATACTTTTTACCTTACTCTCCATGTGATATATTAGGCCTTTTCTCTATTTCCCTTCCTTTTTCTGTTCTCTCTCTCTCCCCCTCTCTCTCTCACTCTCTGTGTCTCCCCCTTTACCTCCCATCTTCCTTCCTTTCTTCTGCCCCCTGCTTCCGTCTTTCCATATCTATTTCTTTCCTCTTTATTTTTTTGTATTGTGAATATCATTGACATTTTAATTTGACCCATATTTCCATCCCATATAATACATATTATTGTGTTTTTACTCATACTCATTAAGAACATGCTTCAGGTGTGTTTATGTCAACATCTGTTTTTTTTTTAATCTAAGTTAAGAGTGTTGTAGCATGGAATCCAGACTCTACGAAACAGGTAAAGGTCATAGAAATACAATTGTAGTAAGTCATTCATTATTAACTAAAGAGTAGTTCGTGTTGAAACTAGAATATTCATCCCATAGATGATTAGAAATCTCAGAAAACCATGTTATACTTATATCAGGGGCCTGGTATACCCATCTGAGGAGAGACTTACTTATTTGTAATCTCTTAATTTGGTTAAAGTATGCAATCATGGAAATGTATTTCACCGATCATGGACAAGGCACTTTGGAGAGAAAAAACAATAGAATGTGTTCTTTGCTTTCATAGATCTTAAATGTAGTTATGGAAAAATATAATATACATGTAAACATAAGATAAAGTATAATACAAATTAAAAAAAATACGAAGATAATAAGAGAATTAGCTCAGAAGACGGGGTTCAAATACTTTTTCAGAAGCAGTGTTTTCTATAGTAAATATATATTAGCATATTTTAAAGGAAATGTTCATATTGAAATAGAGACAAGTACCATGAAGCCTGACCTATGTGGTTTATCCCTCGCATTGAGGAAATCCAGAAACACCAGGTGATGTGGTCTGTGAAACACTGACTTCAGCACACAGTGCTGAGAGGAGGTTATGTTAATGTGAGTCACGATGGAGTGGGTGGTTTCCTTTCATTTCAGGTGTAAATAACTCACTCAGAAAGTTGTAAAGTAATGCTTTCAAAGGGGATTTGACAGAGAAAAATTCATAGGAAGTGTGATGTCATCGAATTCGTTCTTTCAAGAGTAAGTTACAAAGTTCAGGAGAACAAATTAGGAAGAATATTTAAGATAGAGAAAGAACCACGTGAGCCAAGCTGAGTCTTACGTGAGAATAAGATATAGATAGACTTATGAGACTTGTGAGAATAAGATATATATAGACTTATGAGACTTATGAGAATAAGATATAGATAGACTGATATATGTTCCAAGCTGTATTGTCCAGTGCAGTAGCCATTGGCCATATATCGCTAGGTTGATTTAAATTGATTAAAATTAACCCAAATAAAATTCAGTATCTTAGTATCATTAGTCATATTTCAAGTGCTCAATAGCTGCATCTGACTAGTGAGTACCATGTTGAACAATGCAGACACAGGACATATTTGTCATCATAGAAAATTGTACTGGACAGTGCTGGTCTAGAAAATAGGAATCTTAGGAAAGAAAATAACCTAGGTTGAGGATAGAAAAGCAGTATATGGCCAAGTTGTGGGAAGTCTCCAGAACCAAGCTAAAGAATTTATGTTTTGTACTGTCAGGACTGTTAAGCCATGAATGTTTTTAGGCAAGATGACATATTTGTATCTATGTTTCTGAAAGACGATTAGAGGTAGCCTGGAATATACACTTGAATGACAAACAAGGCAGGGAGATAAATTTGGAAACTATTGCAATAGTTCAAGAAGTAATATATGACAGAGAGCAGGACCCAGGATATTAGAGTGAAGATAATGTGTGGGAAAGTTTTTGTTTGTTTTGCCCATAATCCCCACCCCTCAGCTCCTTTTTTTCAAATAAATGATCTTATTTTCAGTTAGTACATACCTATATAAATAAACATTCATCTACCTTTAAGAATACTGAAATAAAAGCTATATAAATACGCAGTTTCACAAATTATAAATCTTTCCCCTGATGGCATTTGGCAAAGCCTCTAGGAGAGATCATTTGATATTGATGAGATGTGAAATACAAGGTTATTTAAAATAACTGTAAGGTGTCAGTAGGTGTGGGATGTTGTCAACAGACGGCATAGCCATTTAATATCAGCTGTGACAATGGTCATATAAAGATCCTCGGGAGGTATATAAATACCAACAACAGTAGCTCTTTGTTTTTTTAACCTTGATTTCCAAATAACACTCATATTTCTCTACCTACTTAAACCATCATAGATTATTATAGCTGAAAGGGACCAGATTAGTCACAAGTAAAAAACAATCTCATTGAAAAAATTAATTTTAGGAGTGCCTGGGTGGCTCAGTCAATTAAACATGGAACTCTTGACTTCGGCTCAGGTCATGATCTCACTGTCCATGGGATGGAGCGCCATGCTGTCAGCACAGAGCCTGCTTGGGATTTTCTCTCTCCCTTTCTCTCTGCCCCTTACCCACTCGTGCGTGCACATGCTCTTTCTCTCTCTCTTTCAAAAAATAAGCTTAAAAAATTAAGTTTAATAATAAGTGCACAGTTGAATAAATCAAAACGTATAAAATGTACAAGTGAAGAATAAAATTCTGTACCGTGAACACTTGCTCCTAGTCTTTAGAATTAACCACATTTTATCACTTTACTCTTACTTTCCTCTGATGATTATTTCCATTATATATCTGATTCTTAAGGTACCACACTTATTAAAGTTGTGACTCTTTGGTATAAAAGAAAAATATAGCTTTCCCACCATCTCCATCTTATGCTTTCCTTTAATATTTTATCTTCCCTTTAATAACTATTGTTGACTACTTCTCAAATTTCAAATAATACACTTAAATATCTACCCTTTAATTCATTATCACTAATTATAATGCCAATCTGATTATTATTTTTGATAGTAAATCTTTCTCTTTCTGACCTGAAAATTTTCATCTCATCTCTTTTTCCATGGTGTTAAAATTTCCAAGGGCCAGTACACTCTCTGTTTTTTTTACCTCATTTATTTCATTACTTAATATTCCTATCTTCTATTTCTGAGAATTTCCTTGATTCTTTATTTCAATTATTTTCTGTTTTCTCCTAAATTCCTCATAGAATTCTTATTAGATACATGTAGGCCTCCTAGGTTAATTATCCATGTGTTACAGATACTCTTTTTTTTATCCTATTTTTTACTATCCTATTTGTTATTGATACATTCTTTGTATATTGTGGGCAACTTCCTTCCTTAAGATTTTATTTCACAATGTTTTAGATTTTTTTTCCCTGAATTTACAATGTTTTCCTTAATTTCTGAGAGCTTTTATTTTCTAACTGTTCTCTATCCTGTTTTCCTTAAATGGATACAACTTATCTCTTTAAGTATTTCTGAGTGAACTAATTCAAAAGGTTAATATTCTCTTATGTTTCCTGAATTATTAGAATCAGTAATTCTAGCTGTTCATCTCCATGTTTTTCTTTTGTAGCGTTAGTACCTTGAAAGTTCACCTTGGAAGTTCTTGGAGATTTTTCACCAATAGGCCCTGCAAGCTTGGCATGTCACTCTTGAATTTCCAAGCGTCAGATTTCACTTCCGTGGTGGGGGTGGGGATGGGGACAACGACATCTTAGTGCTTCCAAACATGCACACATACACTCTAAATGATGATGAGGGTTTTACTAGGACATTCTAATACCAACTTCAGGAGCCCTAATCCTCCCTGGAGTGGCATGAGATGATCTGATGGTTGAAGTTTCAAGGTTCTAAACGTGAGCAGACATCAACCTGTCAGCATCTCTACTTTCTACATGCGTGGATGAGTGATGATTCAGGCCGCGGTTGCTATTCCGGAGATGGACATTTCACAAAGGTCATGTTTTCCATCCTGTTTTATCATTCCCATTCTTCCTGCTTTAGAGTCTCTGAAGCTTTGATGGGAAGAACAGCTCTTCCCTCATGCTTCCATTTCCTGAACCTCTTCCAAAATGTGACTTCCTTTGGTCCACTTCGCTTGTTGGCTTGTTTTCACCTGTTCTTTGTCTTTCAGGAACAGCACAAACTCTGACATGCTGATTGGCCACTCAGCATCACTAAGATCCATCTCACGTCTGTTGTTAACACTGATGTGGATTTTTGTAGGTTTTGAAATGGATTTTATAAAAGTACAGTGTCTTGAGAAAACCTGTGCTCAAGCTGGCATTCTAGCATGTAAAGTTTTAAATGGGAGATTAAGGACAGTAATATTAGTCAGTGTTTCATAATATTGATTACATGACCTAATAATATTTCATATTCACATTATTGACATTTAATAACATTAATGATGTTAGTGTATGATACAAATAATAATATATAAACATACATAAATATAATTTGTACATAAATGTTTTATTTGCTACTTAATAATATTTATTTGACATTAATGTGTCTTGGTGCTTGAAATATATTTTGTATACCTATCTCCTTTATTAATATCTACATAGTGTAGTCCTTAATATATAACCAGACATACATATCTTTAATAATGAGACCGTGATCAATTTATTGTAATGTTAAGTTCAGCTATATTCTTAGTGACGTTTTCAAATAACAATATAATGGTATATTCTCAAAACTATATTATTTAAAGTAAAAAATAACTTTGATTATGTAATTTATTTTTCTATCACTTACCTGATTTTTTTTTTTTTTTTATTTTTTCAATGCTTGCTATTTTGGGGGGGAACAGGACCTTTACTTGAGAAATTATAAGATGGGTAATAGAGTTGCACTTCAGATAAATGAGGTTTGGAATGTGCATATTCTACTGATTAATTTTTTAGTGGTTTCCAGGTCACAATCTGTGTGTCAAAATATTTTATTTTATTGCTACTGTGTCAGCTCTTGGGATATTTTTCTCAGCACATATAAAATATATTTCTGTTCACATACATCATTCATTAAAGTGTAGCTTCTTTCAGTTTATGGACTTGTGGTGTTTTGAGGGACAGCAGGAAACTGGAAAATTGTCCATTTAAAGTGTCACTGCAATAGAAGCTCTCCATGATTTTGAACACTACAGATCAGTCCATTTTTAAAATTAACCTCTTGGAGGGGCGCCTGGGTGGCGCAGTCGGTTAAGCGTCCCACTTCAGCCAGGTCACGATCTCGCGGTCCGTGAGTTCGAGCCCCGCGTCGGGCTCTGGGCTGATGGCTCAGAGCCTGGAGCCTGTTTCCAATTCTGTGTCTCCCTCTCTCTCTGCCCCTCCCCTGTTCATACTCTGTCTCTCTCTGTCCCAAAAATAAATAAACGTTGGAAAAAAAAAATTAAAAAAAAAAACCGCTTGGAGTTTTTCTCCACCTTTGTGCACGTTAATGTTTAATCATCCCCTCATACACAACTGATATCTTCTAACAAACACACCGTCTTCCTATTTATGGCAGTGCTGAGGGATATTTGGAATGTATTTTGCGCCATATAACCTTGAAATTTCCTATTAACAAAGTTGCATTTAATTTTTTTGACGTATTTATTTATTTTGAGAGACAGAGCGTGGGCAGGGGAAGGGCAGAGAGAGAGGGAGACACAGAAACCAAAGCAGGCTCCAGACTCCAGGCTGTCAGAACAGAGCCTGACGCAGGGCTCGAACTCCCGAACTGCCCCGGTGCCCCAAACAAACTTGTATTTTAATCAGTTTCCACTCTGGTTAGCACTTGAACATATGTTATTTAAGTACTAAGTGACAAAGAAATGAATACCACCTTGCCTCATTTTGTACATAATTTTAGTGCTCCATTAAAGTTTCAGAGTCTTAGTCAAGTATCCCCAAGTGTCAACCTGAAAAGATATGTCATTAACATTTAATAATATACTGCTTCTGCTTTTTATGATACATCCAGGCAAGTGGAGTCATGAATTGATTTGTGTTTAGGGCATTGCTCCTTATCTTTAGGCTGCACATTTTGTTTCTAATATTATGACTTGTGTGATGCATTTATCTTTTTAAAATATCATTCTATGTAATTATTTGCTACTTTTTACATCTACCGAATTTTAACATTTAGTAGTTTGGTTTCTATGTTTCTGTTGAAGTAAAATGGATTTTAGTGTAGGTCCAAATTTTTTTAAATTCTCTTTTGTTTAAGTTTTAAAATCTTTTCCATACAATATTTAATATTCAAGGCTTTGAGATTTGTCTCTTTCAAAATGCGGGATGAAAAAATGTAAACATTTTCATTAGGAAGAATTTAGGATCAGGTTAAAATAATTTTTGTGATCTCAGCATTATATTTAGTGTTTAGGTAATAAAATCAATGATTCTTACAAGTTGTAGGATTCACATTTTAAGATAGTCCCTAAATATGGAGAAGTTCTGAAGGAAGAGTAATGAAAACTGGAATCTTCATTAATATTTTAATTGCTGTTTTATTCAAGGGTTCATTAATTTTTTTTCCAGTAACATTAAAAAATTTTTTTTGACATTTATTTATTATTGAGAGACAGAGAGAGAAAGAGCATGAGCAGGGGAGGGGCAGAGGGAGGGGGAGACGCAGAATCCAAAGCAGGGTCTAGGCTCTGAGCTGTCAGCACAGAGCCTTTTGGGGGCTTAAACTCACAAACCAGGAGATCATGACCTGAGCCGAAGTCAGAAGCTCAACTGACTGAGCCATCCAGGTGTCCCTCCAGTAACATTTTTTATAAGGTCCATGTTGTTGTTGTTACTGTTATTGTTGCTTAGCACGTCTTTTATACCAAATTGTGATATGTCTCCCACAGACATCAACCCTAGCAATGGCAATAAGATTACCTATTGGCAGCTGAATACTTGTATGTTTCATATTTTGCTTTGTGCTTTATGCACATCATCTCATTTAATCACCAAATGGATCTGTGTATTACTGTGACTTTTGTACAGCAGAAGACACGGAGACAGAAGGAAGAGCACTAACAATTCCTGTTCGAGGTGACATAACTCTGCTGGGCAGAAATGGAATTGTTGACCAAACCTGTCTGACTCCAACGTGATTGCTTTAATGTCTCACAGTATCCTGGACTTGCTTGATTTTTTTTTTTAAATTTTTTTTTCAACGTTTTATTTATTTTTTTTGGGACAGAGAGAGACAGAGCATGAACAAGGGAGGGGCAGAGAGAGAGGGAGACACAGAATCGGAAACAGGCTCCAGGCTCTGAGCCATCAGCCCAGAGCCCAACGCGGGGCTCGAACTCACGGACCGCGAGATCGTGACCTGGCTGAAGTCGGACGCTTAACCGACTGCGCCACCCAGGCGCCCAGGACTTGCTTGATTTTAAAATATTAAAATTTTTTTAATTATATAAGTATTATTCAGAACCTGGTATCATAAAAAATTAATTTGATATGGGTCCCACATGATCCTGATAAAAGTAGCTGCTATAAGTGGGCACGATGGAGCACTTATCATTTAAATAAGTCATGTAATATACTCATCACAGCCATCACAAAAATCAGGTGCTGATATAATTCCAACTATGAGGCTAGCTATATTGGTAGGATGTACCAAATTTTGGACACAGTTGTTCTCAAACAAAAACCTGAGTTTTTAACTCCTGCATGTTGTCTCTTCCAAATATGATGCCTTGCACTTATCCTCTACTACAAACCCTGTCCATGTCTTTTTTTATTCATTCACAGTTCTTCAAAGCTTTCCTGCATTATCAAAATTCCATCTTTGCGATTTGCTCTCATTATCACCAAAATAAATAAATTATGTAATATAATAGTAGCAAACAGACACTTAGAGAATTATAAATGTTTTAGTGTAAAATATATATTTTTGTTTTAGAATTAGAGTCATGGTTAACAACATTTCGGTGGGCCAGTTTTCTAAAGGTATACAATATATTGCACATTTGAGCGTTTTTTTCCCTGAAAGCTCTTTGGAATGTATAATAATATTAAGTTATGTGTTACAGAGTAAATTATAATCTAAAAACGCATCAGGATTGAACACCTCTCCGATTTCTAAAAACTAAAATTATTTTTATTACAGAGTTTGCCTTGAGGAGCCAAACTGATCTTTCTTTATGAAATTTTTTTTTTTCTGAAAAACTCATTTATTATTTTACTCAGATGTCCCCTGGACTCCATCCTGGATCCACTCTGATTCCAATGAATAGCATTTCTCTGCCACATGGAGAAGAGGATTATGGGTACCAGTGTTTGGAGGGCAAAGATTGTGCCAGTTTCTTCTGCTGCTTTGAAGACTGCAGAACAGGAGCATGGAGGGAAGGAAGGATACACATACGCATTGCCAAAATTGACTCCTATTCTCGAATATTTTTCCCAACAGCTTTTGCCCTATTCAATTTGGTTTATTGGGTTGGCTACCTTTATTTATAAATTCTGTTCACTAGGCAAAAATCATAAGAAGTTTAACTAAATCCGATAAAATCTACTGCACTTCAGTAACAGGAAGTTTTAAATTTAAAATGCAGAAAACCAATGTAAAATTAAAGCTATTAAAATGTAAAACTATTGAACCATTCTATGGCTTCAAAGGTAAATAAAGTAGCAGCTTTCATATTAATTTACTTAAATGTATGTAAAATAGATTAGTTGCAAAATTCAGTATATAAAATACTATTATGTATTTTTACTTTAATCTTATTTATTTTACTTATATCCCATTAGGATTTTGAATTTGTTAAGTTCTGTGATTCATATTTTAAAGAGGGATTACTTTATTTTAATAATATTATATTTAAATATAATCTGTCCCTTTTTGTAATGGGAGCATAATCTCATGCCTAATGTTTATATAGTAATTTTTTGCTTGGAAAATATTGTTATTTTGATTTTTCTCTTACTTTTTATTTGTATGCCCTGTTTGCAATAGAGCTAGTGAAAACCATGATTTCCTGGCATTTCTATCCAGATGTTTTACTCTCAAGAACAAATTAAATTAGAAGAAAAGGCCAGTTTTTACCTTATTATAAGACCAGTTTTTAATCTGTATTTTAGTCAAGTCCATTTCCTGACACAATATTAAATAGAACTCTAGTTACATTTAGTTTTGGTGATTTACCAACTAGGATGGAAACCACCAAGGTCATTTCTTTTAAATACAAGGGGAAAATAGAATGTTACACTTATCATTCTATTCTCTGCCTCACAGCATTTATGAAGTATGAAGAAGTTAACACTGAAATGTTTGGATCTACCAAGACTGAAATTAAATACAGAAAGAATTGATTTTTTTCTTTATGCTCTACAAAAGCATTGCATTCTCTAAATTAACAAAACGTTGAAGAATAGTGCTTGTATATACTTATTGTGGAGAAAGAATTATTATGTAACAACGTGAGTAACAGTCATATTGAGGATATGGGCTTAAATATGTATCATTAATAATTGCCGGACTAAAAACATTCTAGTAATATAGTTTTAGGTGCGTGTTATATATTGTCTTTTCCAGCTCCTACGTTTGGCTCCTGTCAGTTTTACATCTTTGTTATAAATTGTTATGATGTTCTCTTTTTTAAAAAATGAAAGCAGGCTCAAAAATCATGTTAAAAGTAAAATTCTATTATAGGCATCTCTAAGGAACATGAGTGCGGGAGCCCTCTAACTTCTTAGAGATAAAAGCAGAGAAGGCCTCACTGTAGTGTAAAGCCAGTTTCCCAAATGCCTCTTTCATGAAGAGGAGAGTTAAATTTAGGCTTTAATCATTACATTCTTGTAAATATTTTGGCATATTGGTTGTTTATTAAGAACCCCATACTCATTCATCTAATTTTGGGGGAATTCACAAAAGTGATCTTGGTACTAACCTTTAAAAATAGCTTCCATTGCCAGGAGCAAGTATGAGGATAAAGAGTGCTGTGATCAAAGCCTAGCCTACGGAATGTGGAGGAAGCTCACACCTGTGCATTTGACACTAGTTTTTAGTACAGAAATTCCCCCAACTGGTTAGTGAATACATGAGTGAGGCTTTGACATGGTTATATTTATCTTTTTAGAATATATAGTTTTTTTTAAATCTAAATACATTTCATTGTGTGTTCCTTAGCTAAATCAGATTTTTTTTTTTACTTTGATTATAAACCTCTGAAAAAAAAGTAAGCGTGAATTGACTGATAATGCCCAAAATATCCACCGACACTACCTTTTTTGAATGGAGAGCCAAATTAAACTTTGGCCATGTATATATTCATGTACAAATTATTCACGCGTTCATTTTTATAACGTTGAGTATTGATGGATATTCTTAATGTGAACATTCATTTATGGATAAATGAAAAATGAAGTATCCATGGAGAATAAAACACTTCACTAAAATGTACTATGGCTATTTCTGTGTATTAAGCTATAACCTGTTCATTTTCATGAAGGCAATTTTAATTCTGGGATTCCTCAACTCTATCTGAGCATGACTGTATTTTTAAATACTTTAAAATGCTTACTATAAATAGCTTGGATGTTCTCATTGGTGTTCCATGAACTTGGCTTCAAATGTTGGCAATATTAAGAAGCGGAAATAAAATTGATGAAAATATGAAAGATGCTTTACTATATACATTCATTGTATATATCATGGAAACAAGCACTTTGCTTTCAAAGCAAGTGGTATTTTGAGCAGTTTGATTTAAACATGTAGATCAGAAAGAGAGGTGTACAAATCTTGGTATTTCTAAAAATGAGAATAAAAAGGGGAAGATTCAGCTAGTCTCTTTTTACAAGAATTCGGCACGAACTTATTTTCAAAGGGAATGCAGTCTAATTCCTGACGGTCTCTTCCTCCAGGAAGTTTGACCATCTTGAAAAACAATTTTCGGGGGCTCCTGGGTGGCTCAGTCAGTTAAGCGTCAGACTTCAGCTCAGGTCATGATCTCACAATTCCTGACTTTTGAGACCCGCATTGGGCTCTGATCTGACAGTCTAGAGCCTGCTTCGGATTTTGTGTCTTCCTCTCTCTCTGCCCCTTCCTGCTTGCACTCTGCCTCTCTCTCAAAAATAAATAAACATTAAAAAAGAAGAAGAAGAAGAAGAAGAAGAAGAAGAAGAAGAAGAAGAATGATTGATAGTACTCTCACATCAAGGGGCCCATAATTGTAAAATGTGAAATTGTATTCCAAGTCAATATTGTTGACTGTTATGGAGCCCTTGACAAGCCACTGTAAAGTCACAGAAACCATTACCAAATCACCGTCAAAAGCATTCCACATGGAGTTTTCAGACACAATTGACATGGTTCTAGTAAATACAAGGTCAGTTGTGCCTCTTTTGTGTTTGCATTTTAGAAGTGACGTAACCTAATTCAAAATGTTTATGCAGCACTTTCTATTGACAAGGTCCTGATTTAGATACAATGGGGAAGGTATAAAGATGAACTACCAAGAAACATATATGAGAGGATTAGTTATATAATTTAAGGGAGGGAGGGTAACTGGGAAACTTTCTAGAGATGGGAGCTTGCGAATTCACTATGTCAGTAGGTATGGGTAACTAGAGATCACACTCTTCAGTTGAGTAACCAACTCAATTAAAACTTCCATTTTCATTGAAAGTTAAGATGCATACGTAGACAATTAAAGATGAGGCTACAAAGCTAGGTCGGGCCCTATGGTAAAGGGGCAAGAATACAAATCTCAGGAGGCTGCATGACATTCTAAATTCATGGAGAGTTCACAAAGATACCTAAGTACAAGAGACAGTATTAATACTGCAGAAGTTTCATCTTACCAGGGTCTGATGTTTGGAGGAGGAAAAGCCAAAGCCAGTTCTAAAGCAACTATAAAACATGAGGTGAGGGAAGATGAAGGTTAGTACTGCAGGGATAGACATTCAGGGGAGGAGGGGGAAGATAGCCCCTAAGTAAGAAAGGACAAATGGAGACATGAAGCTGTAATTAACAGGCAACATTAACAGAGTGACACTGTGTGTGTGTGAGGGGAGCAGGGGTCCTGTATTGAAGAGTACGGAATTGTATGTAAATAGATACTAAATCACTACAAGGATGCATTACAATCTTGTTTGCTGTTACTTTAAACATTTTAATCAAATGTCATTTTTTTTCTATTGATCTATGTTTTTACCATATTAGGGATGAAGAACAAGAATAATCTCCTGAAGTACATATCACAAAGAAGGTCTACTAAGATTTATTATTATTGTTATTATTTAAATCTGTTTCTCATTAAAAGGGATTTCTCTTCAGATAATTTTCTCTTCTTTCTGAGGAAAAAAAAAATGTATTCGGGCAAAGAATGGAGGAAAACGGGGAATAGAACTAGGCTCCTGTGGGACCAGACAAATCCAGGAAGTTGATTTGTATTCTCAATTTCTGAAATATTTGTCTCAAAATGAATAAATACATTTTTATTGTTGGACAATGACATGTACCTGGACCATGAATAGTTTGAATGTGAATGGTTAAGATAAGCCTGTGATAATTATAATGCAATTAAGCAGAAAGGACTAATGAACAGATTTACAGACATGGCTGACCTAAATGGAAATAGTTTGGATTTCAGTAAGTTCCTGTAATAACAGTTATTTGAATCCATTAAGTGTATGCAGTCACTCCATATAATAAAAGTTTTATGGCTTGTGGTTGTAATGGCTCCTGTTGTCTGTCTCTGCTTTATCATTTTGGGGAGCATTTTGTGAGTGTAAGGCAAAGTTATCTCAACTTTTCAAAGTATTGTGTGCTTTCATGATCCTAAGCGCAAAAAAAAAAGTCAGTAACTTGTAATAAAAAAAAGTTACTTTCTCTTAAAATGTGTTTTATAAAAATAGTTTTCATATAGATACATCCCTTTATTGTTTTATAGTATATAATCATGACTTTAGCAATGAAATTAATTTCTGATCAATGTTTCATATTTTTCCAATTAAGAAATTAAATGTAAGGGTTTCCCTTTGATAGACAGTTCTGAAAATGAACTGAACTTTAAAAAAGTAGATAAGGAGAGCTCGTATTTATGCATGCTTTTCACTGCAAAGGTTATGAATTTCTGGATTCTTCTAAACAACTTGTGACTTCACCCTAATATGAACTGCCTGATATGCTTCCCCAGGTGAGTCAGTGAGAGCAATATATATTGCATGGATTGATACCCAGGCCTTTCCAAATACCCCATGTTATGAAAATGTCTTATGTTATTTGAGGAAATAGTGCAGGAAAATTAAAAGCCAGAAAATCAGCAAAGCAGGTATTTCCTGCTGCATCTTGCAGTCCTCTGTTCTCTGCCACCATGGTCCAGTACTTTTTTTTTTTTTTTTTGAAGGGTTTTTTTATGCGTCTTCCTTCAGGGCCAATGTTGTTTCCATAAAATGCTGAAGAAGATGGAGGAGGATTTTTTTTAAAGCTTCTTTTCTGTTATTTAAATTTTATTTTATTTTATTTTATTTTTTATTTTATTTTATTTTAAATATTAAATTTATTGTCAAATTGGTTTCCATACAACACCCAGTGCTCATCCCAACAGGTGCCCAAAGATGGAGGACGATTTAATGTTACCTGAGCACCTGCCATTGTCTGGAACTTCAAGCATTATATATTAATAATATAGTATTCACAGCGAAGAGCTCTATTTCATAGATGGGAAAAACAAGCTAAGAATATTAGATTCATACTGTAACCTGAAGTTAAATGCAGGGACCTTTATCTTTCAATTAAATGGAACTACTCTGATGACAAAATGGTTGTTCATATTCCAACACTATAGCGGGATTCCTTCTCCAAAGAGGAGTTTAGATCTAAAGCACAGCCACTCACCTCTTCAAAGCACAGAAATACCCTATAATTTAGTAGGAGCATGATCTTCATCAGCTTACTTGTTATTTCTAATGTGAACTTCATTTTGGCTGAAATGTTTGAAATATGTACTGAAAGTGTTCTGAAAAAGTCTCCGGCCATCCAGTCAAATATAATACAGAGTACTGACTTTTTAGAAAAGGAGTTGGCAGACGATGGTCACAGCACTGGTGATTTGAACACAGCCTTTCCCATCCGTGTACATATCGTCTACAGTTAACATTTGCACTGTAATAGCAGAGGTAGGTAGCTGTAACAGAAACCAAGTGGCCCATATAGTGTAAATATTTTTCTCTGGCACTTTACAGAGAAGGTTGGCCAACTTGTATTTTTGAATAACTTTACTTGTGGCATTTAAAAAGGGACCACAGGGCGCCTGGGTGGCGCAGTCGGTTAAGCGTCCGACTTCAGCCAGGTCACGATCTCGCGGTCCGTGAGTTCGAGCCCCGCGTCAGGCTATGGGCTGATGGCTCAGAGCCTGGAGCCTGTTTCCGATTCTGTGTCTCCCTCTCTCTCTGCCCCTCCCCTGTTCATGCTCTGTCTCTCTCTGTCCCAAAAATAGAATAAACGTTGAAAAAAAATTAAAAAAAAAAATAAAAATAAACAAAAAGGGACCACATTTTAAAAAAGGCCTTTTCTTAATTTTCTTTTTGATTTTAATTTTAAAGGAAAATAGTCTTGGCTGAAAAGAGTTTTATGGGAAATAAATGCAATTAATCGCCCTCCAGTGTACTTTAAAGTTTCAGCTCCTCTCAAAGAGACACTAATCGAAGCTATGTTCTCTTATTTAGAATTTGTAAAAAAAACATGCTGTAAATCTGTTTTATTAATGGAAATACATGCTTCCTCATAATTGTGTCAATGTTATTTGAAACAGATAAAGTAGATTAATCTAGAAAGAAGATTGCTGTTTCTGCTAAAATTGACACAAGATGCTTTAAGTAAAAGAAAAGTGATAAATGCAAATCTTAAAGTAATTTTAATATTTTCCCTCTTGAGAAAACATGAAGTATGTCTCCTCATTAAAATTGTTTGTGCCAATATAAAATCTTGCTTTTACCATTTTTCACAGTATTAAAAATCTAAGCAACCCTTTCTGAATAATTTCACTGGAATAAATATTTAATTTACTTTGCACATTACTCATGTACTTTCCCTCCACATTTCAGGATGTGCACTTCAATTATTAAAATTTACATTTCAAATAGTCACAAGAAGTAGTTTGTTAAAAAGTGCACATTCTGAATAAAATAGGAAAGCTTCTTTAAGATAATACTATAAGAAACTTTAAGATAATAAGAAACTTTAGTAACCTACTACATGTTGACATACTCAACATTTACCATAAACCAAATTCTTAATATTGTTTCAAGTATACCACTAAAGTTTTCTTATATTCATACTAAGATTGAGATTTTTAATTATTTTTTAGCTTCTAACCTTCAGATTATTGTGCCAACATTTCTTCATTCTGATTTGTCTTTTTAAATGATTACTCATAGTAAACATTTTGACAACCTCACTTTACACTAATATGAATAATTAATATTAGCCTACTGCTTTACTGCACAAGCTTCTTTATATTAATGATCTCAGCTGACCATTAGCAAAGTCTATGGGATATGAGAGACCAATAGTAAGCACTCCATTTGGCAAACAAAACAATAGTGAACCAGACACTGTGGGAGATCTAGTCAATAACACGCATCAAGCTCAAGCCTTTTTCTTATAAATTCTGTGTTACAATGTAAACTCCAAATTTTAAGAAATTTAAGAATATTTATTTTAAGAATAAATACAATATTTAAGAAATACTGTAAAAGAAATTGAACCATTTGTACAGCATGCATAATCCCACCCATCTTCCCTCACTCTGTCTCTCTTTTTGTAAGAAAATGTATTTCCACCTCAGTGTTTTTGATGTGTTTTTCATTATGGTCCAAAAAGAGAATAATGAGATATTGGAGTTGTGTCATATGAGAAGGATTTAATAAAAGGATAATTTATGAAAGTATGGACAAGTATTAGAAAAGTTCCCAAGCATCTTCCAGAATCCTGAAACTAATTATAGAAGGAGGAGCTGGTGCTAAAGGACCAATGGTAGGGGAAAAGGCGGGAAGCTAGAAAGAAATATCTGTGGGCCAAAAGACATTTGACAGGCATTGTGACCTTCAGCTGAAGGACACTGACAACTCATGACATCTTTGCTGGAGGGAACTTGTAGAATAAAAATCTCATGGCATCTCTTCCCTCTGATTTTCTGCTAGTGTTCATCATTGGCAAACCCTACTGGAAACCAGGGGTCAAGGGCGATTTTGATATCATCCTTACAGGTCAGTTTTCTGGGATACAGAGCAGACAGCAGAAGGCTAGAGAGATTTAAAGGGAATATGGAAAATACCAAGAATAACGTTTGAGGACACAACTGGGAGATTCAAAATTGATTACAATTAATAGACCTTATGGTCATATATTTATTTTCTCTCTACCTGGAAAATAAGAGGTAGAGGCACCCCAGGCAATTCTGAGGTCTGTGCTTCCCACTGCAGGGTCAGCAGCCATGACTGGGCCAGGATGCCTTGGCAAGCTAGACTTATTCATCCAGGAAGCTTCTCTGTCTCTCTGGCTCCATTTTCTATGATATTGCCATGTAAAATTTTTGGCACATTGTTGCAGTAAATTTCTAAGTATATATTTGCTCTAAGAACTAAGGACTATTTTGCTAGATTTTTTAAATTTTCATTTGTTGCCCAAGTTCCAATAATAATGTCTTTTTTTTTTTATTTTTTGTCTCCATTGTACATTTTTTTTTTCTTGACAGTTTGAATAAAGAGAAGCTGGACTAAGAACAACTAGATCTGGATATTCCTACTTCCTCCTTTCTTGCTAGGATTACAATGAAGTGACATACTTTCTGACTTTGATAGTTGTTATAAAGCAGAAGAAAATAATATATGCTGAGTTTTTACTCTGTGCCTAGAATTGTTTACAAAAATTCAATCATGCATGAGTGTGCAAGTTTAAAATGTATTGACAGTATTGGCTGCTCTCACAATTGAATATTTGTGATTCTACATGAGCACACCATATAGTTCAATTCTAATGTAACCACTTTTGACAAATAATCAATATAGGAAATTGCAGGTGGCCCGTTGAATAACTATGGCGGGACTAAGAGCCATGTTTTTTTATCATGACTTATGAGACAGAATGGCTTCTGAGAATAAAAAATGAGTGTGCAATAACAAATATCATGACAGTAAGAAAAGTAATTATAGTTAGCACATAATATTTACTTGGTATTATCTGAAGAACTTTCTTCATAATAACTAGCCTAATCCTTAAAACATCCTAAGAAGTAGCTAGTATCATTATCCCCAATTTACACAAAGGGAAGCTGAGGCACAGGGTGGTTGAGATACTTGCCCAAAGACACAGAGAAAACGAGTAGTACAAACAGGATTAAACCCAGGCGTCCCAGCCTGTTCTCTGTATCACACTACAAAACTGTCTCTCTAGGCAGCCAGGCTCCATATACCCCCTGCCAAGCCCTAAAGTATTACTGTAAATGCATTTCTTCTGTAGTCACTGACATTGAAGGATAGAATCAGCAGGACATGCGTCCAGAATGGGATTAACAGCCGAAGATTTCATTAAGAGCCCGACAATCTTGAGAAACAAGATTATATATATGGATCCATATAACTGGAGAGTCAAAGGCCACAGGTTAATTCTTGTACCATAAAACTACAAGGATGCAGGGGAAAGATTTCCAAATGAAATATATATATATATATATATATATATATATATATATATATATATATATATATTTTTTTTTTTTTATTATTTTATTGATTAAAATTACTTCCAGAATGATCCAGCAATACTGTCTATGTCCAAAAGAATTGAAAGCAGGATCCCAAATGGATTATTTGCACACCCATGTTCATTGCAGCATTATTCACAATAACAGGTGGAAACAACACGGTGACCATCAATAGAAAAATGGATAAAGAAAATGTAGTATATGCATGCAATGGAATATTATTAAGCTTTTAAAAAAGGAGTAAATTATATGGCATGCTACATACACCATGGGGGAAACTTGAGGACAATATGCCGAGTAAAATAAACCAGTGACAAAAACACAAATACTGTAGATTCTATTACTATGAGGTATGTATGTATGGTGGTCAAATTCATAGAAACAGAAAATTGAGTGGTAGTTGTCATGAATGGGGGAAATTCAAAGTTGTTCAATAGGTATAAAATTTCAGTTTTTCAAACTGAAAAGTTCTTAGAGATCTGTTGCAAAATAATGAAAATATAATTAACACAATTATACATTTAAAAATGGTTAAACTGATAAATTTTATATTCTGTGCTTTTACCACAATTAAATATATATCTGTTAGTAGATTGGTAGATGATAGATAGATGATAGATAAATTAGATAGAGATGATAAATTAGTTTTAAAATCTTTTACAGAATGGATATAGATGGGTGGCATCTGGAATAGTCATTATATTTAAGAAAATTGAAACCCTTTTTGTATAGTATAAAAAGAAACAGCTTTTGAAATTATGTAGAATTGGAATAAAATTCTAGCCCTCTCTTATTTTGTGTGGCCATGGACAGATTCCTTACACTTATAAGCCTTGCCATTTTGTTTTAACTGATTTAAGAAAGATTACTTTTATAGAAACTTTTGGCATCTTTCAGATGCTCCAAAACTATTAATATCTTCCCTGATGATTATGTGAGGAGAAAGACTTATGAAAAGGAGGTTTCTTGAAATAATGACTTTCTGATCCAGGATGATAATAAGAAACATCATTGTACCCCTGCTGAAAATGTGATGCCGATTCAGATGCCCAGTTTGTAGCCCAGCTCTATTAGCTACTGACCATAGGGCACTGGGAAAACTGCTTAACACTTCCAAGCCACCCTCATCTCAACTATAAAACATGGACAATAAATGCGGTGACTTTATAGGCTATGTGTAGACAAGGTGAAGTGAGTGCTAAAAAAGAATATTAACAGGTCCTTTCTTCCCCCAGCCTTGCTATTCTACAAAGTCAAAAGAAGAAAATAAATATTTGTCTCCTTATACTTTTTTATAATTTAAAGATGACCACGTGAGCCAATTCCCGGATTAGTTCCATTAATTTAAAGAGTATCTGAGTATTCTTTCTGGGAAACTCCTTTTTCTGTTAAAAATTATACTAGACTGGAGTGTGCATCCAGTCCTTAGATCTGTTAGCTTTTGGCCTTTCTTTCCTTCCTCCCTTGAATTCAGACACAAGACCTGGAGGTGTAAAAGTTGGTGTTTGGGAAGAACAGGGATCATTGTACAACTTCTGTGTTGCCAAATAAGCCTTGGACTACTTATTCCAGATTTCTTGTCTTTATGAGTTAAAAAAAAAATAAACCTCTATTTTTTAAGACACTGTACAGGCATATTGCAAGCAGTGAAAGAAGCAAAGGAAATAAAGCACTTATCACAGTGACTTGCCTACAGCAAATTATTATTGAGAGACATATATGTCAAGTGGAATATACATCTCATGATGCTTCTATTTCATATTCTATGATGCAAAACACATGTTAGAAGAAGAGTGCATTAGTATCAATTTCCTTGTAAGTGATAATTCAATATTTTTTTATCACTTTATTAACTTTTGCCAATAAATACATGATCATAAGACGCCAATTGTATTATGGGTTTCCTCAGTTTTTTACAGGGCTGGTGTCCAATATATTTTGACCGATTAGTTGAACAGTAAGAAAGGTAGACATTCAAGAATGTACGTGAACATATGGTAAGAACTTTCAAAGGGTTTGCAAAAATAATCATTTTTGGTAAGGACTTCATTTTGCATTAAAAATTTGCATGTGAATCTATCTGGTTTGGACCATTTTAATGAGTTTAAAATATCTCGGGGGGAGTAGAGTATCTATACCATATGCTGAAGCCTTAGTTCATTGATTAGTTTATTGAGCCGTGCTGACTTCTAGTATAAAGCTGATTCATTTTGTGATTCATCATAGGAAAGTTAATAAGTTGAAATGCTTCTTTGACTGTTCAGAAAAATGTGTTTCCTAATGGTCTTTAAATGGTGTGGTTTTCAACCATGACCCACTCTCCTTAAACTATCAAGCTGAAAATTAAAATAACATTTAAAGTTAAGATGATACATTCAATGAAGTAATGATGTGACTGACTCTTTGCAAGTAGCAAATCATACTTGCAGAGTTCCATTATTTACTGAATCAATTGCACGGTGGATTGTGTTTTCCAGAAAGAGGTGTAACAACATTTACAATGCACATGCTCTTTTTACAATGTGATTTTGACCTTCCTCCAATTAAGAGGTAAGACTTATGTTATTTCTTTATAATCTAGAAAGGCTTGTAACTCTAGTGGAAGTAGTGATGTGAGCATTCCAATGTTGGATTGTGAAAAGAATATAACTTTTACCTAGTTCTTTTGAGGTACTTGGTCCTACAACCTAGCTAGTCTGCTGTGAAGAAGCCCAAAATAGCCTACACAGAGAAATCACATGGGGAGATAATATGCGGGTGGTCTAGCCCTTAGTCCAGCTAAGGTCCCAGCTGACAGCATCAAATTACTGAACATGTGACTGAGATGTCAACAGATTAATTCCTGTCCTCAAGCATTGAATCGCTTCTATCCAATCTTCTTCCCTGAGGTTCCAGACATATTGGAATCAAGACAAATCATCTCCATTGTGCCATATCTGAATTCTTACTCTACAAAAACTGAGAGCATATTAACATGAATGTTTCATGCAGTAAGTTTTGAGGTATTTTAAGCAGTAATAGCAACTACTGAAACTTTTCTTCTTTAGAAATCATGTAGCTATGAGTGATAGAACCTAGGATTCTCACTATATCCTCTCTCCAATTATTCTGAATAATGTGAACCTCACAAATTCAGGGACATATATTTATCTTTTAATTTAAATACCTTCTAGGCCAGGTGGATTATTTACATATACAATTTCCGAAACAACCTACCCAATACTGGTATTGGTAGATAGTGTAGCCACCCTAAAGCATATAGTCTAAGTAAGGCATTTAAATTAATATTTGCTTCAATATTCTGGAAAACCTATATATACTATACACACTACATACCTATTGTTTCTACCTTCAGATTTCTTTCTTTTTTAAAAAAATTTTTTTTTACATTTATTTATTTTTGAGAGACAGAGAGAGAGCATGAGCAGGGGAGGGGCAGAGAGAGAGACACACACAGAATCTGAAGCAGGCTCCAGGCTCCAAGCTGTCAGCACAGAGCCCAACGCGGGGCTGGAACCCACGAACCGGGAGATCATGACCTGAGCCTAAGTTGGACACTTAACCGACTGAGCCACCCAGGCACCCCAAGATTTATTTCTTTATAGCTCTACTCATAAACACTATCTTCATTACGTCTCTTGAACTCCTAAATTGGCTCAAGACTCTGTTGTTACCCTTTCCACCCTTATTCATTACAATCTATTCTCCACACAGCAATTTGAGGATTGTTTGTTAATATAAATTCATTAGTTACTTATTTACTAGAAAGTCCTTTAATATATGGCCTTGCCAACAAGGCCAAACTAAACTATACAAGATTATTTAGTGCCATTTCAAAGATGCCGGGATATTCACAACTAAGAACTTTAAGTATAATTTATTATTTCTGTTTAGATCATTCTTTCCCTTACAGTTTGCTTTGTTGGCCCTTTGTTTTATTTTAGATCTAAGCTTAATTGTAATCTAAAGGAAGCATTCTCTGACTTTTCTATAAATGTGGAATCCCACCATTATTTTCTGTTCTCTACATCTGACTGATCTGAGTCCATTTATTCACTTTATAGCACTTATTATAACAAGTAACTTTTATAAATTTATACACAAATATTGATTGATTAATTAATTGATTGTTTTCTGTGTTGTAAATTTCAGAAAGTCGGGGCCAAAATAGCTACCACATAAGAGGAACTCAGTAACTATTATTGAAAAAATTATTGAAATAATGATTTAAACAGAGAAAAGCTGGAGTGTCTAGGTGGATCAGTCAGTTAAGGTCTGACTCTTGATTTCAGTTCAGGTAATAATCCTACAATTGTGAGATTGAGGCCCATGTTAGGCTCCACACTGAGCATGGTATCTGCTTAAGATTCTCTCTCTCCCTCTCTCTCTCTCTCTCTTAAAATAAATAAATAAACAAACAAAAACAAAGAGAGAAAAACTATAATCATACTCCAAGTTGAATACAACAAATTTGTGAAAAATTAAGTATGGAATGCAAGATAGAGTCAGTCAAGTAAATAGACAATATTTAATGTTATCATCATCAACTAGAATAAAAGAAAACAGATTGAATAAAAATTCAGACAAATAATATAGCATGTGCAAGAAAACTGGAAAAGAAAATAATAAAGACAGAAAATTATAAATTGATAAACATGACATGAATTTAATGGATTAACACAAGCAAGCAACTAAAAAGTAAAGATGAAAAATCATGGTTAAATAAGTGAGAATAAAGAAGATAATTCATGTAATCAATATTGGAAATGTAAGGAAGATGAAACATCAGATAAAGACTTGAGACATCTTAGAATACTTTGTACAATTACACAATAGTAACAAGGCAACAAGAACTACCCAAGATTGACATGGAAATATTTACTATTGAAATAACAATGGGAATCAAGAATGAAAGGCACTAGAGCCAGAGAAATGTAACAAGGAACTATTTTACATTTAAAGGAAAAGATTAGAAATATTTTTTTTAATTTCTCAATGAAACTTTCCCAGAAAATTTATTTAAAATCTGAGAAAAGAAAAAGAAGAACTGGTAAAACTATAGCCCTGTTGCCTAAGTGTTAGTAATACATTTTATATAAAATTCTAGCCAATAAAATTCAGCAATCATAATTCCACGACTGACAGAAAATGCTGGCTACATATCACTAAGATCTTCTGAAATGATAATCCAAGAGGGTTGGGATCACCAATATCTCACAGAAATCATGAAGACATAGCTAAAATATAGTATGATACATTCCTTATGTATTTCTTTTTTTTTTAATTTTTTTTAACGTTTATTTATTTTTGAGACAGCGAGAGACAAAGCATGAATGGGGGAGGGTCAGAGAGAGGAAGACACAGAATCTGAAACAGGCTCCAGGCTCTGAGCCATCAGCACAGAGCCCGACGCGGGGCTTGAACTCACAGACCGTGAGATCGTGACCTGAGCCGAAGTCGGCCGCTTAACCGACTGAGCCACCCAGGCGCCCCTCCTTATGCATTTCTATTATAGATGCGTATGTGTGTGTGTGTATATATATATATACATATATAATATGTACATATATAATATGTGTGTGTATATATATATATATATATATATATACATATATATACATTATTTCACTTAATTTCTGCAGTTTCCCTATGAAGGGAAATGAAGTAGTGCAGGTTTTGGTGCTAGAATTTTCTGTTCATATCATGTTGTTGGTAAATGGCAGAGTACGACTTGAAGTTCGATTAGCCTGACTAATTACAGTGTGTGTGTGTGCATGTGTGTGTTTCCTTCCTTCACAGTTTGATATAGAGAAAAATGAAAGAAATGTGGTTACCTCTATAAAAAGCAAAATAAATTAACAATCAAATCACAGAAACATTAGGAATAGTGGCTCTCAATGTGAAATATTATAAACATCATGGATTTTTTTCCCCAGATGGTATTGTTTTAGAATAATATTTCCAGCTTGCTGAAGTACCACAAACACAAACATGTTCTCATCTCAAAAGTACATTAATAAGTAATAAAAGTGAAGTGAAAGTAATAAAGTAAAGCCAAATTGCCCTCAGGATTGATGAGAGCACCTATTAATGAAATAAGACTTTTAAATGCCATAAAAATAACAAGTAACAAACTTAAACTTTTCTAGTAAATTGTAAAAAATGGAAATAATCAGGCTGTTTGTGATAATCATTAAGTGCTTGAGGAATATTGCTATTGTTTTAATGCCTATTTAAATTGATTGGAATCTCAATGTGATTTCTTTGGCAATGGATTTCAGTGTTCACAAACCATCCATAACAAAGAAAAAAACCATGGACTCAGCTTTCCTCTTCTGCCTCTATCAACTTTCCCATGGATCACTTAAAATTTTCGGTTCTACTAAATATAGAAATCCTTCACTAAATATTCAACATTGAATTTCAGTGGACATTTACTCAAGGGTATATTAACAAATTTCAAATTTGAAAATGTTTTCTGTTATATTTGTTTTGTGAAATTCTGACTATAATTCTAAAGGTAACCATTTGATATATATTACACCTAGTCATTTCATATACCCCAGGAAAAAAGGTGCAATTAGAGTCAAACAGACCACTATCCATCTACTCTATCCAATCCCATTAAATAAATTACTTGAGTTTTCCATTTACCAGTCTGGAACAATTAGATATAGTCCAAGTGTTTTGAATCTCATCTTTAATATCTGAATCAAAAGTCCTTCCAATGTATGAAAAACCATCTGTTACTCACTTCTGTTTCAGAAACTTCTTCCAGACACACTGCATGACATCTATTCGTCTTGAGAATTAGCATGGAAATATTTGGAGACATAAGATCTAACATCAGAAATTAAAAACCATCAAGCAATTTCAAATACAGTTGATGGTATTAAGAGTAACAAGACAGCCTCATCTCACCAAAGAATCAATGTTTTTTCTCCCTGGTACTGGTTTCAAACTACAGGTGTATTTTATTCATTTTTTAATATGACCTTTTGAAGTAATGTATGTGTGCAGGGTAGGGTAGTACATGAAAATGTATGGTGGGATGGTTGGTAGTTCTCTAAGAAAAAGAAAGCCATGATGGGATAAGTTATGTAAAATATTTATTAGGAGGGATGCTAGAGGAATTACCATTACCATTTCTACCTTGTATGGTTTTTTTTTAAAATAAAAATTAGATATAATGTAGTTAAATGGTATATTTCTGCACCTAGGTTATCAGTTTTTTAAATGGTATCAGTTTATTAATATGGAAATGATATCTATATCTATACTTATCTCTTGACTAAATTTACCTCATTCCTAGGCAGTATTCCATGCCAGTCCCATCATTTCAACAATAGAGGAGAGATCTCATCTCTGGAAACTTCTGATAAATATTCAAACACCTCTTCATAATGGCAGAAGGCTTCCAGGGAATTGTCACTGCCTTCCTGCCACTGGCATGGATATGTTTATCTGAATTGTAATACCTACTTGCTTTTTATGTGTTTTACTGTTGACAAGGCACCTTAGGGAACCTTATTTCATTTAATCTTCAAACATTAAAAATACAGCTACAGAGAATTACTTAGCCCCACCACACAGTTAAGAAAACAAGAGCTAGTTGTTTTCTGAAAGTTAGGGAAGTAGTCAGTGAAGGCCAAAGATTTGAGACCTTTCAGGGCTAATTCCAGAGTTTTTTCTGCCACGACACCATTCCTTTCTGATTAGTGACTTTCGCTTTGTCCAGCCCAGAAAATCTGGCCTTGTGGGATGTGAGAAAGAAGACAGAGGATTCTGGCTGAGATAAGGGACTGGGCCCACAAGAACAAACATCCTTTGTTAAAAGACTGAAGTCATTTGGCCTGGTGGGCAACAAGGAAGGAGAGTGGCGAAAAGCTGAAGGCATTGAGAAGTATAAAAGGAAGACTACAAACTTCCCTAGGTGTGGTCTACCTATTGCCACATAGGAGATCCAGTACATTTCCCCAAGAAATTCTACAAATCTAATATTGTAATAAAAATATTACAGTGTTGAATAGTCAAAATATATGTCATAATTAAACTATACCAACTAACTTGATTCATGAAATAATGTTTTGATATTTAATTTTAGAGCTAAGAAGATTGGAATTTACAGAGGTTTGGTGACTTTGATAGAACTCATCAGCCAGCAGTTTCCAGATTTGAAAACAAAACCAGCTATTGACAATCTATTCGTGCTTAATTTTCTCTACATAAATCTCAGTGAACCATGCTTGTAATGTGTAAGACATTTTGGTCCTTTGAGTCCTAATGACAACATTAAGAATAGAATTAAGAGGGGCGCCTGGGTGGCGCAGTCGGTTAAGCGTCCGACTTCAGCCAGGTCACAATCTCGCAGTCCGGGAGTTCGAGCCCCGCGTCAGGCTCTGGGCTGATGGCTCAGAGCCTGGAGCCTGTTTCGGATTCTGTGTCTCCCTCTCTCTCTGCCCCTCCCCCGTTCATGCTCTGTCTCTCTCTGTCCCAAAAATAAATAAACGTTGAAAAAAAAATTAAAAAAAAAAAAGAATAGAATTAAGAATAATATTTAAATAATATTATAATTCCTATGAAACATGAAGTACTAGGGAAAAGGTAAATCATCTGAATAGACAGATTTCACTTTTCATGATGATGCATGAGTAATCTTTATTTCTACGTATCTAGAATCAAAATAGAATTGGCTTTGACTGAATTTTAGTATTTTGTCTTTTCAAGAAAATCTTAAAACATGTTACATATTCGGGTGTCTGGGTGGCTCAGTCAGTTAAGCGTCCAACTCTATTTCGGCTCTAGTCATTGATCTCATGGTTCATGAGTTCAAGCCCCACCTTGGGCTCTGTGCTGATAGCATGGAGCCTGCTTGGGATTCTCTCTCCCTCTCTCTCTCCCCTCCCCAGCTCCTGTGCTCTCTCTCTCTCCTCTCTCTAAATAAATAAATAAACTTTAACAACAACAATAACAAAACCATGTTACATGTTCAATGATGAGAGATTTTCATACAGATTATTTCTTGTTTATCAATTATTGTACTGAGCAAGCAATAAAAATAAGTTTGGGAAGATTAATTAATTATAGTTATATTCCAGTAATTCATATAAAACCAAATTTGTGGTTTGCCATTAATTCATTGGGGGTATAATTATTTAACAGTGTTGCTAGAAGAGTTAGCAGGAGAAAGAGCCTAGTGAGTAAAATATGATTTATTGATTTTAGTATCATTTTTTTGTGAAGGAATTCATGGGAACATGAAAGCATTAACATAAGGCCAGAGCAGTATTTGCCTACAAAAATAGTGCTTATAGGATTTTTGGAATAACTACCTGAACATCAAGAAATGTTACTTATAAAAGTCACTGCTTATAATATATTTCACTGCAGAAAAACACCTCACTATAAATTTAATCTACACAATGTTAGTAAAATGTACTGACTTTTTTCTGATAACATTTACAAAAAGATGATTTACACTGTTACGAGCTGAGTTAAACTAAGAAAGAGAACTGAGCCATCAGTGATGGAGTAACTTATTCAGGCAACAAACCAAAATGAAAGTGTTAAATCTGTAATTACTGCTATAATTTATTTTATTTTATTTTTATTTTTGACAGAGAGAGAAAGTAAAGAGACAGTGAGTACAGGGTAGGGACAGAGGGAGGGAGAGAGAAAATTCCAAGTAGCCTCCACACTGTGGAGCTGAGCCTGAAATGGGGCCCAAACACATGAACCATGAGATCATGACTTGTGCTGAAATCAAGAGTTGGGCACTTAACCAACTAAGCCACCCAAGAGCCCCTACTTACTGCTACAATTTAAGCAAAAGTTTGAAACTGGAAAAAGTTTCCATCCCCCCATTCCATTTCCCCACCTGAAACAGCACACCTGTCCAGGGTCAGGAGAATAGACAAAGACATTGGGGTTGGGTTGGTTCACTGTTGAGGAAGCCCTGAACAAGAGGTGCTGGCAGACTTATGGACTTGGGATTGGGGGAGAGACCAAAGAGGAAGGGCTAGGAGTGGAAAACTACTGGGTCAGCCTGAGTAAATGTGCCATCAGGTTTTCTTCCCCCTTCCCGCATAAGAAGGCCTCAACAGAGGCACTCAAAGACCTCTGCCCCAGGCCTCAAGATAGAGACGTAAGGAAAGAACGTCCTATAGATAGGAATGTACATATGAGAAGAGAATGTACATATGAGAAGAGAATGAGAAGTGGGTCCTGAGCTCTTGACTTCCCTTCCCCCCAGTGGCTGCAAAATAGTGGCTGTGCCTCAAATCTGCTATGGAGTCTGGTGTCCCCATAAGGTCTGCCATGTAAAGCCTTTGTAATTACCTGCGGTTGGGTCTGAAAAAATCACACAGGTTTGTAAACAGAAGCCATATTCCTCATACATATTTCTCTTTCTCCTTTGGAGGCAATATATACTCCATTTCTTTTTAATTCTAAAAAATAAATTATAATTCATGATGAGTACAAATAATTATTCTTTATTTTCAAGACGTATCTTCATCTGTCAATTGTTGCAACTATGGTACTTGATAGGTCTGATTAAGGAACTTTAATTCTCTGTTCTGTTTTTAGGGGATAGGAGTTGGTACTTAGGTCTTAACCATTAGACCATTTTCTTTACTAATTCACTCACATCTTAACTGATTTCATCCAGTAAACATTACTTAATGCTAATGAGTCCCCAATTCATATCTCTTCCTTGAACTCTATACCCAGCTACCAAATTATCATATTTTGTTGGTTCTCCAGTAGACATCATCCTCTTGCCACAAGCTCTTGAGTTCCATCTCCTTAAACATGCCCCTCCTTTAGTCCTCTCCCTGTTAATAAAAGATATCTGCATCCTTCCGGTTAGTTGCTCAGGCTCAGTTTGGGCCTGACCAAACATTTAGCTTAGGCACAAATCATGCTGGTTCTTCCTAAAAACATGTCCAATTTATGGTCACTTTCTGGTTCTTCCAAAGCTCTTTCCATGGTGACAAGTTACTATCATATCTTGCCTGGATTGAATAGACCCTTCATTTGCCTCCTCTGTTCTCCACACACCACAGAGTGATCCCTTTGAAATGTATGTAAATCAGATCATGCAAGTCCTCTGCTTGAAATGTTTTCATGGCTTCCCATCTCTATCAAGTAAAAATCCAAATTTTCAAGCCATAAGGTTACATGAACTGAGCTGGTATTACCCTCCAGACTTTATCTACTTTCACCCTCTTCCTCTTTTTTCCCCACCTCAGCTGCACTGGTTTCCTTGCAGTTTGCTCAAATACAACGTGCACACTCCAGGCCACACTTTGTACTTGCTGTTTCTTCTGCTTAAAAATGTCCTCCTTTGGATATCTTCATGATTAGCTCACATATCACTGCTCACATATCACCTTATCAAAGAGGCCTTCCTTAACCTACACAAAATAGCAACAACTCCTTTCCCCTGTCTCCACTGCAGTTGATAACCCCTCACTTTGCTTGACTTTTCTCCCTGAATTTTGGTGGCCATGGTGAATAAGTCAAATGATTATTCCCTGCTGTTTTTTCTAAATATTCTATTAAAGTGTTACTAAGGTTAAGTATTTCTTACTTAGGATTTTTAATGGATAAAACTATTGTGTTACAACCCAGAACTGGCGCTCAACAAATCCTTTTGAAATTACGTTCTTTCAGTATTCATTTTAACTAAGCTGAAGCCCTTTTTAATTTTCTTAACAAGTCAATATGTGGGGCTAGAGTTTACTATTATGTAAAAAAAATATTACAGGGGATAATAAGTAATTTGTGAGATACTTTGTTCTGTTGAAACAAACTCCTCAAGCATTGTCATTCATTTTTCTTTTCATTTAACCATTTATATGTACAGAAAACTTTTACTTGGTTCCTTCTACATATATCAGGCTCTAAGTTAGCCATCCTATTTGCAAATCAAAAAAAAAAAAAAAGCATGGCCCCCACCTTTATCTTTTTCAGAAATGAAATGTCCGATTTAATCATAATTGTGATCTAATCAATAAAGCAGGTCCAGTTAAACTATCCTTACGTGTCAACACCATTGAAAACGACTTCATATTTTATTATCTTTGTAAAAGCTGATCATCTTTAACTAACTTCCCAAAGATTCTGGTTTTTCAGCAATTCGGGTAGTATTTCCTAATTCTACATCAGTGAAGTTTGATATTATCATTTATTTCTTCCTTGTCAGAAACTGTTTTGGGGCCATTTAAAAGAAGACTAATTTGTTCCTGCAATATCTTGCTGAGTTAATTGACATAATTTTCATCCGCCTACACCCTTTGCAAGATGGATATACTCATATTTCAAGAAACTAAACTTATACAGTATCTGCTGTAATTCTTAAATCATGAAGAATAGGACTACTTACACTGTTTTATTCAAGGAGGGCTAAATTCACATCTAGATGACTTTGGATATACACAGACTAGTGGAAAATGTTTGCATTTTCTTCATTAATCAGAGTTTTCATTCTTGCTCCATAAAAGATTTCTTTAAAGCAGTGAGGTGTCCTAACAACAATTATCACATGGTATTACTTATTATAATAGATCCACATGCATATGAAGTTAGATGTTAGAACATCTAGGTTAGATGATTTTTATAATACATGTTCTAGCTCTAGAGAATCTATTTTTGAATGCCATGATATCTGACTTTCCAACTTTAGAGAAGACAAGGAAATTTGATAAATCGAAGAATGATCTAGCAATTTTAATAAACCATCCATACTGTAATAATTGTTTTATACTTGTCAGTTTGTGACAGTAGCTTCAAGAGATATTTCAAATTAGATTTTTAAGTAGTGATCAAACAGATGTCCATTATGACCGGATACCTGCCTACATCAAGGTTTGAATTACATCAAAAAATTACCAAATGACTTTCTGTTTCTATAACTAACTATTAGCTTTTAATCTTAAGTCAAAATGATCTCCTAGGCTCATGGTGCATACCTGCACCTTCCCAGAAACTAAGAAGGAAAGAAGAGATATAAAAAAGGATAAAATAATGCCCCTTAATTGTAAAAACTTACAATTTTGTTAGTTGTTATGACAAAGTCAGCTGACATTTCAATTACTTTAGGATATGAAAATTATGATATTTTTAGTCAGCATTATAAAAATATGTTCAACTTGGGAAAAGTGATAAATACAGAAAGCTGCTAAATTTTTTTCTTATAAGGTCAATATTGTTTCTGATAAGTTTCTTTATTGCTTCCTTATTGTTTCCTTAATTTTCACCAACTTAGAAAATGTAACCAATGGAAAAAAAATTGAGGTAGAGAGAAAGTACTATGGATCAGGTGGTCAGCAAGGAAATATCTAAACAAACAATTATAAAAAATAAAGAAAAGAAACGGAATGTGTAGGTAAAATACTTTGATCTTATACTTTGATGTTAGCTGCAGTTTGCTGGAATGATACAAAAATTATTGAGAAAGAACATATGGCACATCAGAATTCATCAAGAAAAGAGTTAATGATTCTGAAGATTAGGGCCAGAAGTGGAGAATAAGCTACTCAATTTAGATAATTGGTCAAAATATTGCTAAGAATTCTAAGTCACACCATTGAATTCAGAATCATTTTGGGGAAAAAATAAAACCATCAGCACTGCATCCAGACTTTTAACATAACTTTTCTATAAAACCTCATTCTTTTATGTTTGTCAATCAGTGCTCATAGTTTCAGTTACAAAGAATTAAGCCAAAGGTAGTGTAGAAAAAAACACTGTATGTAAAATCATCCTGGCCTGATTTTAATCTTACTATACTAGTTACAGAATAGTGATTTTTCTAAGTCCATCAATCTTTTGGCAATTATTAGTTGGCATTCTACTGTAAGAAAGAGCTTTCTCCTCTCCCTGAGTTTATTTGTTTGCTTGGTCTTTAGAGTAAATATGTGATTCATGAATTCTTTTGTGCTTGCTGTGGCTTTTTTGTTCATTGACAAAATTTCTTCTCACCTATTTTCACAGCATCCTTGGGTAGTAGGAAACTAATCCTTTAGAAAACTATAAATGAGTGAGTCACTTATTCAAAATATTTAGCATACTGTATATAAATAAACAATGTTTAGTTCTTCTCAAGATTTTTAATTTTACAAGATAATAGTCCCTGTGTAGCTTGATAGTTATATCTGAACCCTTGACAACATAAGGATTTGGGGCACCAACCCCTTGTGAAGTCAAAAATCCGCATAAAACTTTTGACTCCCTCAAAACTTACCTACTAATAGCCTACTGCTGACCTGAAGTTTTGCTGATAACCAAGTTAATTAACTCATATTTTGTATGTTATATGCATTATTACAATAAAGTAACCTAGAGTGAAGAAAATGTTATTAAGAAAATCATAAAAAGAGAAACTATATACAAATTACAAAAATTTCCACTTTGTGCTGATGATACCAACTAAATACAGTAAGGTTTTACTTTCCCCATGCTGCATTTATTCGTCTTTTCTTCCATAGTAAGAACCTGGCTCCCACAATATCAATGTATTTGCTCATTTGCTGAGTCTTACAATACACATGACATAATTCCTGTTCCTATATTCTTCTTTTTTAAAGTAGGACCCACGCCCAATATTCAGCTTGAACTCATAACCCTGGAATCAAGAGTCACATTCTCTATGGCTGAGCCAGCCAAGCACCCCTCCTGTTTCTACATTCTGAAAGGATATAGAAGTAATGGAATACTAGTCTCAGTGAGCACACCTCACTGCTTATTTTCTAAATAAGTACTATACTTTATTTATATTTGTTTTAATTTTTTTTTTCAACGTTTATTTATTTTTGGGACAGAGAGAGACAGAGCATGAACGGGGGAAGGGCAGAGAGAGAGGGAGACACAGAATCGGAAACAGGCTCCAGGCTCTGAGCCATCAGCCCAGAGCCTGACGCGGGGCTCGAACTCCCAGACCGCGAGATCGTGACCTGGCTGAAGTCGGACGCTTAACCGACTGCGCCACCCAGGCGCCCCAATATATTTTTAAAAATCTGTGTGTAAGTGACCTGCTAAGTTCACCAGTCCAAACCCCTGTTATTTAAGGTCAACTGTATGTATGTGTGTGTGTATTACATATATATATATATATATATATATACATATATATATATATATATATACATTCCTGCTGCACATCTCAGCTTTCTGCAATACTTTTTAAAAATACTCCATTGTGTTCTGTGTGTTTTGATTCATGACAGTCATTCTTTATTTTGAAGATTTACTTTCCCAGATTTGGTCAGTGGCCCATTTGTCAAATTGGTTCTTGTATCATTTGTATGTGATCCCTCATTTTTGAGTGATTGCATCCTTTCTGGCTCAATAAGATATTCCAGAATCATCTTGTGATCAGCCGTAACTCTAAGTACTCCTGCGCTTAATGAGACAGTATTTAGAAGACAAGTTGTGAGGTGTGCTCACTATGACAATAGTTCCATTACTACCATATCCTTTTAGAATATAGAAATAGGAATTAAATCATGTTGTATTATAGAACTGAGCAAATGAGCAAACACAGTCGTACTGTTGGGAGCCAGGGTTCTTACTATGGAAGAAAAGACAAAGACGGAATGGAGAAAGAAAAAAATCTTACTGTATTTAGTTGGTGTTATCGCATAAAGTGATACTTTTTGTTTTTGTCATTTGAACTTATTTTCAGTTTTCTCAACTAATGGACTGTTGTTCTTTAACTTCCATTCCCATTGACATAAATACAAGTTTTGTAAGTGTTTTTAACGGAACACTATTCCCACAAGATGCTTGAGAGTTGAATAAAGATTCTGTAGTCATTAAGTTTGAAAAACACTGTGTTCTCCACCTCCTTTCTCGAGACAGATAACGTGTAACTGCATTTTAAACTCTTAAGAAATCCATCAGTAAAGGAACCTGTCTAATCAGTTTCCCTAAACTATTTGATCACAGAAGCCTTTTCCCCTTTTGAAAGGCAAACCTAGTCAAACTTGTATTACACAGAATATATTTTAAGAATGCTTTTCTATATCCTTTCTACAGAAATATATCCACTAGTTTGTCAATGGGGCCCCTAAGCAGCAAGGGCAAAGTTAGAGGGAACATATTATTTTCACAGGTGCAAACTGTGAGGGATTCTTTGCTGCCTTGTAAAAGGAAGACATCCAAGGATCACTTTTTCTGGCAAGATCCAAAGGCAAATTTAACCAGAGTCTGCTGATGAGGCTCTTCACTGCCTCCTGTTTACGGCTTGTAAGTGATGGTGCAATATTTATCAGGCAGCTCTAGTCAGTGGCTTAATGATCATTTGTCCAAAGCCTCTTTTTAACACCAAATCCAGGAAACAAATAAATTGCTGCCTCCTCAGTCCCGAAGAGATTGTCTTTCCTTATGTAACAGCAATGATTTAAGTGTAAAAAGACTTGGAATTACCATATGAGAAATGTTACTATATGTCTAAGATCCAATTACTACACATCTACCTCTGCTGTGGAAATATTTAGGTCAGCCTGAAATGAACAAAGACTAGTTGAAAGTGTAAAAAGTGAAGTTAGCATATGTAATACAATTTTACTAGTCTTTAGCAAAATTATATTACATATGCTAACTTCATTTTTTATACAAATTATACATTTTTATACAAATTATACAAAAATTATACATTTTTATACAAATATGCTAATGTCATTACCTTATACAAATTAAAACTCAAAGAAACTCTTTGCAAACCCTAGATAGACATATAATTTTCTTTGTTTGAAATGATGGACCAGTTCAAGTCACTATTTCTTAAACTGCATAGCCCTTTAATAAATGAGAGAATACACAATTTAAATGATCTAGCTTCTTTTACTATTTCTTTCCTGGTTGCATATAAGGAATTGGAATCATGTTAGAAGTTTCAAAAATTATTTTCTTCAGATTTGTATCATGCCTCCATAAGCATCAAAGCTCTAAAGATAAGATATCTTAAATAAAATTCATTGACATATATTTTTGCATGATTTTTATACTGCCTTTATTTCATATAGGTGACACTGTCTCTTCCGTTCAAAACTAAAGTTTTTTATTTTTTTATTTTTATTTTTGGGACAGAGAGAGACAGAGCATGAACGGGGGAGGGGCAGAGAGAGAGGGAGACACAGAATCGGAAACAGGCTCCAGGCTCTGAGCCATCAGCCCAGAGCCCCACGCGGGGCTCGAACTCCCGGACCGCGAGATCGTGACCTGGCTGAAGTCGGACGCTTAACCGACTGCGCCACCCAGGCGCCCCAAAACTAAAGTTTTATTTACTCTGCAAATATTCACTCAGCCCTTTCTATTTGCTGGATACAATTTTAGAGGTGTAGAATACAAAAATAAAGAATACATGGGTCCTGCCATCAAGATGCTTACAGTATAAAAAGAAGACAGGCATGCAATGAGACACATGAGTGAACAGTGGCAGAGGAGCCCTAATATAATGAATGAAGCATTATGGGACGTCAAGAATAAATAGACCAATACTGCCTCTAGTGTCTATAAACACTGATGCTTTTCTGAATTAATTTTCATCAACAACTTCACCTGAACTATCAGGCTAAAATTCTGTAAAGGCAGGAACAGAATGAATTCTAGCATTCAGGAAAAACACTGATATGTGAATTAGAAAATTTCAGAAACAGAAATGCCATTTTATTGCCTGTTATTGAGTTCAGAATGATGGCAAAGAGATTGCCGGCGTGGTAATAGAAGGAAGGAGTCTTCTTCAGTATTGTGGCTTGACATGAAGCATCCTTTTCCTATTTATTTGGTCCTGACTCAGAACAGGATTGAGAAGACACAGGATGCCAGAGACTTCCAACTCAGTTGTTAGAGCAGTCTGATGAACCTGTTGGATTATATGATTCTTAAAGGGCATTTGAAGTTTAAGATTTTATATGTCTGGTCATAACACCATTAAGTACGAATAGCGTAGAATGTAAAAGAGGCACATCGGAGCAGGAGGTGGGCCAAGTAGATCACTGGACTGAAAAAATTCTGACAATCAGGGGGATCCAAAAGTGTGTGGGCCCCTCGTGGGGAAAGGCTATAAATGATGGAGAAGGTAGCAACAGAGTCGGGGCGTGGGGAGTGATGTGTACGAAAGAGAAGGCCAGGTGAGGACTCTTGTCCAGTTCTTTCTCCATTACCACTACCAATGGCAGGAACATGTTTTTTTGTTTTTTGTTTTTGTTTTTGTTTTTTTTTTTTTTTTTTCAGGTATTATTAAAAAAAAATGCTTGCTTTGATTTTCCATATGGTAACTCGGAAAAGCCAAACACCTATATATTCGTCTCCACTCTTTGCTAGACTGCAAGCACACAGATCAGGGAGCTGGACAGCCAACCTGGAGAGAGCATCTTCTCTGGACAAGGTAACAGGTCTCTCTTTTTGCTCAGATGAAAGGTTCCTGGGCTAAGGGGAAAACATTCCCCAAATCTGAATGAAATCCCTTTGGTGTAACATTTATGCATAAACTGGAAGGAGGCAGTTTTCATGTGGTTTGGGGTTTTCTGATAAAAATTTCACACTGTTCTAGTTTGTTGGTTTCCCCTAGGAATCTTCACAAATGAGCCTGTGTGAAGCAGTTCCCAGCAGACATTTCACTTTATTAGCTTTCCTCTTTCTCTTGTGGCTGCTTTTTATCTTTCTCTTTCAAACTCTCACAGCCTAGTCCCTCACAGCTATGTGGTAAGTCAAATTTTCATGGCACTGCTCTCTGAAGGCCCCTGGTGGGGGTGAAATGCTCCTTTCAGTGTAACATGAGCTGAACACTCTGGGGTGTATTTTTCCAATGGAAAGCGAATGGGAGTCCATCCAACCCAACATCTTTATTTCCTAGAAGATGAACTTGAGGCTCAAGGAGGTTAAGTGAAATTGACTTCTCTACGTCTATGACCCTACTGACTTGAAACTGCCGCTATGTCTTCCCTTGTTCGCTGCTATACCTTAAGTGGTATCATTGTCTTTAGATTTGCCTTTTTCAATCTGCTCTCCACACCGATAAATGAGTGATCATTCAAAAATATTCTCTTCACGGTGATGTCATAAAATTTCTAAGGTTTACCATTGCCTTAAAATAACCCCTAACTCCATTACAAGTCTGTGACTCATCTGGCCACTTCTGATTTTCTGCTTGAACTCTTCTCATCTCTCCTTCTCAAGGGCTATCCTCCAGCCGTACTGACCTCAGCATGCTTTGGCATGCCTCTGCAATTTGTAAATGCTGCTCCCTTCTCTACATGGACTTCTACCTTCCCCTTAAATTTGACTCCTACAGATTACAGGTCAGAACTTGAATGTCAGTAATATCTCCTACATACTGCCTTAGTTCCCTGTACACATGCCCTCCCCACCCCCCCCAGATACCACTTAGCAACTATAAGATATATTATAAATATTTTTTTAAAAAACGTATGTTTATCTGCTAGACTATGAGCTCCACTGGGACAGGGTTTTTATTTGTCTTTGCTAATTGCCATAAGCTCCAAAAGTAGTACGGTGTCTAGCACATAAAAGACTCATGATAATTGCTAATAACAAAGGCAAAACTGGAAACAAACAGTTCTCCTTTTCAGTCTAATGTTCTTTTCACTACTCCATATATTTTAATCACACTCGAATCACCTATAATTCCGCAGTAAGCTTGTTCATGTCCTAGCTCTATGCACTATTTTTTTCACACTGTGGTTGCAGCTTAGAGGATTACTTACTGTTCCTCTAAAGCGCCACCTGACTTGTGACTTTGTTTCTCTACTTCCTCTTCAATCTGGTGAAATCTAGTTCATAGATCACCATTTCTATGAAGCCTTTTCTGACTTCCCAGGTTGACATTCTTATGCCTCCACTATATTTTCATTGCAATAAGGACACGCTTCCAAGATGATTTTTACTATGTGTATTTGGCACATACTTCCAAGATGACATTTTGTGTATTTGTTTCTTTGCTTGTCACCATAAAAGCCTCAAGATCCATGTGTTTAGGATTATGATTTACTTTTTTAAAGTTTTTTGATGTTTATTTATATTTGAGAGACAGAGAGAGACAGAGCGTAAGTGGGGGAGAGGCAGAGAGAGAGGGAGACACAGAATCTGAAGCAGGCTCCAGGCTCTGAGCTGTCAGCACAGAACCCAATGTGGGGCTTGAACTCATGAACATGGAGATCACGACCTGAACGGAAGTCTGACACTTAACTGACTGAACCACCTAGGCACCCCTGATTTACTTTTTAATGTCAGTATTTATCACATGGTCTGATGCCAATTATACCCAATGAATACTTGTTGAATAAATAACAAAACTGGTATAGTATTTTACCTGTTTCTTGTCCCTTTAATTCTTACAAATAAGAGAGAAGCACCCACATAGTTTAAAGAAAACATACATTTAATATCAGAATACCCCAGGGTTCCACTTTTACCATTTATGAGCTCAGTTACGTGGGCTGTTCATCTCACTATTCTGAACTTCAACTTCCTGACTAATAAAATGGGTTGAGAATAAATAATTGAATAAATAAATAAAGATTAAAATTAAGATATTTAGAGGGAATCCTTAGGAATCATTATGACAATGAATAAAGTTTTTTAAATCAGTGGATTGATATTCTGATGTTGTTATTATTAGAAATATACAGATTGAAATTGAGATCTGGAGGGGGAGGTAAGACCGTGGTGTAGTAAGAGGACACTAAGCTTGACTTGTCCACCAAACACAGCTGGATAACTATCAAATCATTCCAAATATCCAAGACATTGACCTGAGGACTGGTTGAACAGACTGCACAACTAGAGAGAGGGAACAGGCCACATGGAGAAAGGTAGGAAGTGTAAAGACGTGGTTTGGGGAGAAACTGGTCCTGGGTGCTGTGGACCAGGGAGCCCTGGTCATGGAGAAAGGCATGAGAGGGTAGGAGTGCACAAGGGGAACACTTCCCCAAAGCCACTGGCCGGGAAATGAGAGCATCTGAATTTCGTTTTTGTTACTAGTGGGGCGCAACGACTGAAGTTTTAGACGTCTGTGGGCTTGGCTAGGATAGAGACCTGAGGACACTGCCCTACTTGGGGAAAGAAAGCAGCCAAGCAACCCCAGGGTAGATGGGCACAATCTGAGGATCACCTAAGGTGTACGGGGAGAGACTGTTCCTACTTCTTAATGTACATCTGTGAGAGGTGTCATTGCCACTCCTGGAATAAAATAGCCAGCAGGTGCCATTTCTTTCCCTACCCCTCAGCATAGGTACAGAGACACCTGCTGAGGGTGGCCAAACCAGACATTGGCTGTTCAGCTTGCTTTGCTCCCAAATCCATGCCCTATACTCTGGTGGGACTGCCCTTCTGGGTCAAACATGTATTCATCTGAGCACGGTGAAACCCTCCCCCAGAAGACCAGTGCAGGCCCCTGCCACACCAGGTTCCTAACGTTTGGAGTTTAAAAAGTCAGCAGACTTGGGGCGCCTGGGTGGCTCAGTCAGTTAAGCATCTGACTTCGGCTCAGGTCATGCTCTAGAGGTTCGTGGGTTTGGGCCCCATGTTAGTTTCTGTGCTGACAGCTCAGAGCCTGGAGCCTGTTTCAGATTCTGTGACTCCCTCTCTCTCTCTGCCCCTCCCCCACTCATGCTCTGTCTCTCTGTCTCTCTCTTAAAAATTAATAAACGTTAAAAAGATTTTTTTTAAAAAGTCAGCAGACTTGGCTGGTATATAGCCCAAAGTGCCCTGCACTGCTCTAGCAGGCAAGCAACCCAGACACAGACAGTGTGAAAACAGTGATCTGTAAAATGCCTAAGATGCGTGAGGGGAAATTATTCACTCTTCTGAAAGTGCTTCTCTGAGATCAGCAAGCACAGACTCCCCTCAGAGGGCACAAATGGCTGGAGCCATTTTGCTCCCCTACCCCTCATCATAAACCAACTTCGGTAAACAGCACAGTGCCAACACTAGCTCCCTAACCTACTTACAACAAGTTCTGTCACCCTGCAGTCTGCTGGTACTCCTTTCCTTGGGCAAGCATGTCTAAAAATCAGTGCAGCAGGCCCCTTCCCTAGAAGACCAAGACAAACACCCACGCACACCACACCTACTAAGCATAGAGTTCTGCAAAGCTTCACTTCTAGTGGAAAGAGCATCAGATCTCACTTAACAAACAGACCAGAGCACACCTAATTAAAAGTTGCCACACTCTGGACAAGGTCCAAACACTCCCCATTGCAGGCAAAGAAAAACTCAGCAGACAACTGACCTGAGGAAAAGAGCGGCCAAACACGGGTGCAGAAGGCACGCAGCACATACCAGAGACAATTCCTGAAGCACCAGGCAATAGACATTACATGACCTCTTCTTCATAAAGCCATTACTCTCAGGAGCATGAAACATAAGATATTCTAACACACGTTGGAAAACAGAGACTTAGACAAAATGCCAAGATGGAGGAATTCATCGCAAAAGAGAGAACAAGAAAAGGTCACAGCAAGAGATCTAATCCAAACAGATATAGTAATATGCTTGATGTTGAATTTAAAGCAACAATCATACAGATTTTTGGGTAGGGGACTATCCGACAAGAATATCTAACAATTTTAACTGTTAATGCCCCCAACTTGAGAGACCTAAATATACGAAACAATTATTAACAAACATAAAGGAATTCATTAATAATAATAACAATAATAGTAGGGGACTTTAACATCCTACTTACATCAATAGACAGATCATCTAGGCAGAAAATCAACAAGAAAACAATGGCTTTGAATGACACACTGGACCAGGTGACTTAACATATATATTCATCCTAAAGCAGCTGAATAGAATAGACAGTCTTTTCAAGTGGACATGGACATTCTCCAGAATAGATCACATACTAGGTCACAAATCAAGCCTCGACAAGTACAAAAAGATTGAGATTATATCATGCATCTTTTCTGACCACAATGCTGTGAAACTTGAAGTCAACCACAAGAAAAAATTTGGCAAGACCACAAATACATGGAGGCTAAAGAAGATGCTACTAAATTGGGGTGCCTGGGTGGCTCAGACATTTGAGTGTCCTATTCTTGGTTTTAGCTCAGGTCATGGTCTCAGGGTCATGGGATAGTGCCCCAGTTTGGCTCTGTGCTGTGCGTGGAACCTGATTACGATTCTCTTTTTCTTTTGGGGTTCCCGGGCGGCTCAGTCAGTTAAGTGTCCAACTTCAGCTCTGGTCATGATCTCACGCTTGGTGGGTTCGAACTCCACCTCCATGTCGGGCTCTGTGCTGACAGCTCAGAGCCTGAAGCTTGCTTTGGACTCTGTCTCCTTCTCTCTCTGCCCTTCCCTGCTCATGTTCTCTCTCTCTCTCTCTCTCTCAAATAAATTACAAACTCAAAAAATTTTTTTGAAATAAGAAAAAACAGGGTCACCTGGGTGGCTCAGTCGGTTAGGCATCCGACTTTGGCTCAGGTCTTGATCTCACAGTTTGTGGGTTCAAACCCCACATCGGGCTCTGTGCTGACAGCTCAGAGCCTGAAGCCTGCTTTGGATTCTGTGTCTCCCCCTCTCTCTGTCCCTCCCCCACTCATGCTCTGTCTCTCTCTCTCAAAAATAAATTTAAAAAATATTTAAAAAAAATTCTCTCTCTCTGTCTCTCTGTCTGCTCCTCTCCCCTGGTTGCACTTTCTCTTCCTCTCTCTAAAAAAAAAAAAAAAAAGAAAAAGAAAGAAAGAAAGAATATATATTCTACTGAATAATAAATAGATCAAACAGGAAATTAATAAAGAAATTTAAAAAAAATACATGGAAACAAATGAAAATTTAAACACAAGGGAACAAAACCTTTGGGATTCAGCAACAGCAATCATAAGAGGGGAGGATATAGCAATAGAGACCTACCTCAAGAAGCTAGAAAAATATCAAATACACAACCTAACCTTATACCTAAAGGAGTTAGAAAAAGTACAACACACAATGCCTAAAGCTGGCAGAAGAGAAATAAATATTGGAGCAGAAATAAATGATAAGCAAACTAAAAAATGGTAGAACAGATCAATGAAATCAGGAGCTGGTTCTTTGAAAGAATGAATAAAATTGATAAGCTCTTAGCCAGACTTATCAGAAAGCAATGAGAAAGAGGCAAAATAAATAAATCACAGATGAGACAGGAGAAATAACAACCAACACCACAGAAATACAAATAATTATAAAAGAATATTATGAAAAATTTTATGCCAACAAATTGGATAATCTGACTTCACAGGGGAAGTCTCCCAAACATTTAAAGAAGAGTTAATATAATTTCTTCTCAAATTATTCCACAAAGTAGAAATGGAAGGAAAATTTCCAAACCCATTCTATGGGGCCAGTGTTAACCCTGATTCTAAAACAAGACAAAGACTCCGCTATAAAAGAGAACAAGCCAATGTTCCTGATAAACATGGATGCAAAAATTCCCTACAAAATACTAGCATTTGAACCCAACATTATATTAAAAGAATCATTCACCATGATCAGATGGGATTTATTCCTGGGCTGCAAGTTTGCTTCAATATTCATAAATCAATCAACCTGGTACACCACATTAATAAAAGAAAGAGTAAGAACCATATGGTCCTCTCAATAGATGCAGAAAGCATTTGACAAAGGACAACATCTATTCATGATAAAAAGTAGATTTAGAGGGAACCTAACTCAACATAGTAAAAGCCATGTATGAAAAACCTATAGTTAGTATCATCCTCAATGGGGAAAAACTGAAAGCTTTTCCTCTACAGTGAGGAATAATACAGAAATGTCCACTCTCAACACTGTTATTTAAATAGTACTGGAAGTACTAGCCTCAGCAATGAGACAACAAAAAAGACATAAAAGCCATCAGAATAGGCAAGGAAGAAGTCAAACTTTCACCATTTGCAGATGACATTATATAGAAAATCCAAAAGAATCCACCAAAAAATTGCTAGAACCGATACACGAATTTAGTAAAGTAGTAAGATACATAATCAATGTAATCAATGTATAGACATATTTTGCATTTCTATACACCAATAATGAAGGAGCAGAAAGAGAAATCAAGTAATTGATCCCATGTACAATGACACCAAAAATAATAAAACACCTAGGAATAAACCTAACCAAAAAGGTGAAAGGCCGGTATTCTGAAAACTATAAAACATTGATGAAAGAAGTTAAAAACACAAAAAAATGATAAAACATTCCATGCTTGTGTATTGGAAGAACAATTATTGTTAAAATGTCTACACTGCCCAAAGCAATCTGCACATCTAATGCAATCCCTATCAAAATACCAACAGCATTTTTCACAGAACTAGAACAATCCTAAAATCTGTATGGAACCACAAAATACCCCGAATAGCCTTAGCAATCTTGAAAATCTTTAAAAAGAAAAGCAAAGTTGGAGGCATCATAATATTGGACTTCAAGTTATATTACAAAGCTGTAGTGCTGAAGACAGTATGGTACTCGCACAAAAATGAACATATAGATCAATTGGAACAGAACAGAAAACCCAGAAATGAACCCACAACTATATGGCCAACCACTATTTGACAAAGTAGGAATCATTTGTAAATAATTATAATTATTTATAAATAATTTAAAATTCTACTTTGATGTATTTCTCTCAGCCTTGCCTCTGAGTACCCAATGGAAAAAAAGTCTCTTCAACAAATGGTGTTGGAAAAACTGGACAGCACATTCAAAATGGATGAAAGACCTTAATGCGAGACTTGAAACCATCAAAATCCTAGGGGAGAACACAGGCAGCAATCTCTTTGACATCAACGTTAGCAACTTCTTACTAAATATGTCTCCTGAGGCAAGGGAAACAAGAGCAAAAATGAACTATTGGGATTTCATCAGATAAAAAGTTTCTCACAATGAAGGAAACAACAAAACTAAAAGGCAGCCTATGGAATGGGAGAGGATATTTGCAATGACATATCTGATAAAGGGTTAGTATCCAAAAAATATGAAGAACTTATAAAACTCAACACCCCCCAAAAAACCCAAATAATCCAGTTAAAAAATAGGAGAAGATATGAATATACAGTTTTTTTTTCCAAATAAGACATACAGGTGGCTAACAGACATAAGAAAAGATACTCAACATCACTAATCATCAGGGAAATATAAATCAAAACTACAATGAAATATCACTTCACACCTGTCAGAATGGCTAAAATCAACAACACAAGAAACAACAGATGTTGGTGAGGATGTGGAAAAAGGGGAACCCTCTTGCCCTGGTGGTGGAAATGCAAACTGGTGCAGCCACTCTGGAAAACAGTATGAAGGTTGCTCAAAAAGTTAAAAATAGAACTACCCTACCATCAAGCAATTGCACTACTAGGTATTTACCCAAAGGATACAAAAATACTGATTCAGTGCTATTGCTGGGTCATAGGGTAGGTCTATTTTTAATTTTCTGAGGAACCTCCACACTGCTTTCCAGAGCGGCTGCACCAATTTGCATTCCCACCAACAGTGCAAGAGGGTTCCCGTTTCTCCACATCCTCTCCAGCATCTAGAGTCTCCTGATTTGTTCATTTTGGCCACTCTGACTGGCGTGAGGTGATACCTGAGTGTGGTTTTGATTTGTATTTCCCTGATAAGGAGCGACGCTGAACATCTTTTCATGTGCCTGTTGGCCATCCGGATGTCTTCTTTAGACAAGTGTCTATTCATGTTTTCTGCCCATTTCTTCACTGGGTTATTTGTTTTTCGGGGGTGGAGTTTGGTGAGCTCTTTATAGATTTTGGATACTAGCCCTTTGTCCGATATGTCGTTTGCAAATATCTTTTCCCATTCCATTGGTTGCCTTTTAGTTTTGTTGGTTGTTTCCTTTGCTGTGCAGAAGCTTTTTATCTTCATAAGGTCCCAGTAATTCACTTTTGCTTTTAATTCCCTTGCCTTTGGGGATGTGTCGAGTAAGAGATTGCTACGGCTGAGGTCAGAGAGGTCTTTTCCTGCTTTCTCCTCTAAGGTTTTGATGGTTTCCTGTCTCACATTCAGGTCCTTTATCCATTTTGAGTTTATTTTTGTGAATGGTGTGAGAAAGTGGTCTAGTTTCAACCTTCTGCATGTTGCTGTCCAGTTCTCCCAGCACCATTTGTTAAAGAGGCTGTCTTTTTTCCAGTGGATGTTCTTTCCTGCTTTGTCAAAGATGAGGGAGGGGGAGGAAAAAAGAAAAAAAAAAAAAGAGGTTACAGTGGGAGAGAGCCAAAGCATAAGAGACTGTTAAAAACTGAGAACAAACTGAGGGTTGATAGGGGGTGGGAGGGAAGAGAGGGTGGGTGATGGGTATTGAGGAGGGCACCTTTTGGGATGAGCACTGGGTGTTGTATGGAAACCAATTTGACAATAAATTTCATATAATAAAAAAAAAATAAATAAAATAAAAAAAAAAAAACAAAAACAAAAATGCTGATTCAAAGGGATACATGCTTCCTAGTGTTTATAGCAGCATTATCAGCAATAGTCAAATTATGGAACGAGCCCAAATGTCCATTGACTGATGAGTGGATAAAGAAGTGGTATATATACACAGAAGACTATTACTCAGCCATAACAAAGAATGAAATCTTGCTATTTGTAATGGCATGAATGGAGCTACCACACGTTTTAAGTTTTACGTGGAATTTAAGAAACAAAACCTATGAACATAGGAGGAAAAAGAGACAGAAGCAAATCAGAAAATAGACTTTTAACTATAGCGAATAAACTGAGGGTTACTGGAGGGGAGATGGGCAGGGGGAATGGGTTAAAGGATTATGAGGGATTAAGGAGGGCACTTGTGATGAGCCTTAGGTGTGTAGTTTGTTAGTAATGAAACACTGAATTCTACACCTGAAACTAATACTGCATGGTATGTTAACTGTTAACTGTGTTTATAATAAAAACTTGTTCTTTCTGTTAAAAATAAAATAAAGCAACATGAAGTAAATATAAAAATAAGATCTGAATTTTTCCTATAGCAATGAATTAATTTTATTTCAAATGCTCTTTTTAGTGATTTAAAATAATGCTTTCTTTTTTTTTTTAATTTTTTTTTAACGTTTATTTATTTTTGAGACAGAGAGAGACAGAGCATGAACGGGGGAGGGGCAGAGAGAGAGGGAGACACAGAATTGGAAGCAGGCTCCAGGCTCTGAGCCATCAGCCCAGAGCCCGACGCAGGGCTCGAACCCATGGACTGCGAGATCGTGACCTGAGCTGAAGTGAGACGCTTAACCGACTGAGCCATCCAGGCACCCCTAGTGATTTAAATGTCTATGAATTATTTTCTTCCTAAAGCAAAGTTTGCTTTGTTATTTTATAATATATCCTAATTATATAAATATGAAACATTTAGAAAGGTATAAATAACAAATCATATTTTGGTTTTTTATCTGTAAATAATTTAAAATCATATTTTGATGTATTTCTCTCAGCCTTGCTTCTGAGTACTTTTTATTTCCTTGTTTTACATAGCTGTGATCATAGCACATAGTGTATCTTTTATTCTTCTTTTTTAAATTAACAGTTCACCATAATCATAGCTCATGTTATGTTCCAAAATGCATCTTAATAATTGAAATTAACATAATTAATAGTTACTTTTATAATTTTACATTGTTTAAAAAATTCACAGTTATGAAATATGTTATACTAAATTTTTGCCTACAGCTATTTTAACCTAACAGCAAAATTGCAAAATATCATTTTTAGGTCAAATAATAAAAACATTTTAACTCTCATGGTAAATATTGCCAGATTGATTTCCAAAATGGTTATATGAATTCACATTCCCATTAGCAATATGCAAGAATGTTTTTAAGGGTAAACTTCCCGAATAATGTTTTCTTACATTTTCCCATATCTATGCTACTTTTTTTATTTTTTTAAAGTTTATTTTTATTTATTTTGAGAGAGAGAGAGCAAGTCGGGGAGGGACAGAGAGAGAGGGAGACAGAATCCAAGCAGTCTCCATGCCATCAGCACAGAGTCCGACGTGGGTCTCAAGCTCACAAACGTGAGATCATGACCTGAGCTGAAGTCAAGAGTCAAACGCTCAACCAACTGAGCCACCCGGGGGCCCCTATACTACTTTAAAAGACAAAAAATATTTTATTTTTTTTCAATATATATTTCTTTGCTTACCAGTGAAGTTTGCATTTCTCATAAACAATCTATATTCTTTTTTTGAGTTATGTATTTATGTCTTTTCTCCATTGATCTGTTTTAAATATTTCTTTTTTTTTTGTTTTTTTAAATTTTTTTTTTCAGCGTTTATTTATTTTTGGGACAGAGAGAGACAGAGCATAAACGGGGGAGGGGCAGAGAGAGAGGGAGACACAGAATCGGAAACAGGCTCCAGGCTCTGAGCCATCAGCCCAGAGCCTGACGCGGGGCTCGAACTCACGGACCTCGAGATCGTGACCTGGCTGAAGTCGGACGCTTAACCAACTGCGCCACCCAGGCGCCCCTATTTTAAATATTTCTAATAGATTTATGAGAAAAATTAGTATAGCCAAATATCATCACATTTATTGAAAACATTCATTCTCCTTGTTCTTCATGATGACTTTTGATATTAAAAATTATTTGAGTGCTTATTTTATATCATGTGCTTTATCAAAACAACCCATGCAGTTGGGCACTGTGACTATCCTTACTTTTGATAATATATGAGTTTAATGCACAGAGAAGTTAAATAATTTGCAGTGGGAAGTTCGAATTCTTACCAGATGGTGTGCTTCAAAACCTATAGTGCTTGGCAGAGTGTTGTGCTGTGTCAAGATCCAAATTAATTTAAAGAATGTGATTATTTGAAAAAAAAAAATTCTTTCATCTTACAGTTTTCTACCATTCTTGATGTTATTCAAAACCTATTAGTTCTTTTTTGCTGAGTAGTAAACTATGTGGTTCCACCAATTTGGATTGTTATAATGTTGACATATAACATAAATATATATTTAAATTCCAGATTCGGAACTCTACTAGTCCCAGAAGTCCATATGAAATTGCCAAGAATTCACATGCCTGCAATCACTTAACTGACTGTAGAAAAGCAAGAATCTTTCATCAGACACTGGGATATGAAAAAACGAAATCTCTTCTAAATTTACCATGCACTCCAATTTGATATACAGATCTGGCTTTGGTAAAGTGAAACTTTACCTGCTCAAAATGACCTGCTGAAATCTCATTTGACTTTTATTCTCCCTGGAGTGGAATTCAAAAATATCAACTATGGGGTTTTTTTTGAAATGTCATTATTCATAAATATTGCATTTACTATTTCATAGAGATTCTCTGACTTCCCATGAGTTGCCTGAGAAATTATTTGCAATCTTGAGATAGCAGGTCCTATGTAAACATCAAACAATTTGATCTATTAGATAATATAGTGGCAGGGTAATTTACAATGTACATTAAATAAGCAAGAGAGCGCATAAAACAAACTTTCCAGCTTGAATTTTTGTACATGAGACAAAGGCTATATAACTAACATCAATATAAAAGATGGTACTTACAGCATTCTCACTGAAAAAGAAATAAAAGCACAAAATCCGTCCTGATTTTTGAAAAAGCTGACCTTGGTTTTGAATAAAAGGACAAACTGCATTAAACAATACAACATGGAAACGAATCTTGTCATGTTAGTTTTCTATGTAGCATGAGGTGATAGGCATTGTGTTTTACGACCAGTGGTAATATCTAGCATCGGAGATGTCAGGAAGACATTTTATTCTGAAATTTCAACTCTAAAGTCCTGCTTAGTGTCTTTCAGAATGAATTGTTTAAGAAAAACCCATAGGAAGATGCAATTATTCTTCTCTACTATTATCAGCAACGTAATTTCTGGATGAATACAATTACCACACATCACACTTGTTTTGCTGTTATGTATTAATATAAAGCTATGCTGAATATTTTCTCTTATATGTTATATGGCACCATAGTATATATTGATATCATATATAACATGTATTGAACACTTAATATGTACCAAATTTACTTCTTATACCAATCCTTAGTGGTAGGTGTTGCTAGTATCTACTTTGAGAAAAATTAAGACATGCTCATAACACTTTCTGTTGATCCTAAAACATAATATTGGCTATATTTGTTGTCATCATTGCTATCATTCTATAATTAGTAACTAATACATATTGAAGGCACATGTGATTAATTTAATCACTAAGATTTATGCAGTGAGAAAATTTCAAAACCATGTTTTAAATTCTTAATAAATAGGAAGAAAAAGAGGAGATAAAGAGGCTGTTAATGAAGACATATTGTATACAGTACAAAGCATCATTTTATTAATATGTATTATTGAAGTGACTTAAAAAGAAGACTCTGAAGTTTTATGTCATTCAAATACCAAAGACAATGATCCTTCTCATTAGGGGGAAAATGCTGCTTACTGTAGTTACAAATCAAGACATAAACATATTCTTTGTCATATGTTCTGTTTTAATGAACAGAGTTCTGTTGGGGTTGCTAATCTTGGATAACTGAAAAGAAAATAGCAAACACATTTACACAGACAATGTATTATGTTAACATGTGGAAGCCCAATCACAGATCAGTATGGGAATCAGGCAGGCAGGAAGAGGGAAGTGGCTTGGGAATTGATCTGGCCAAGATTTGAGGAACACAAGAGAAGGACCCAGAGCACTACACCCAGAGATGTGGAATAAGTAAGCCTTGGTCTGATTCACATCCACTAAATATCTAGGGGCACTAGTCAGGCGGGTGGCACGCATCCATCATAGGAGTCTCTAAGCACAAATGAGGGGATGATGAGCCTAAGTCTCACCGAGATCATAGTGAGTAGAATCTTCTCAACCACGGAGGACATACTGATGAGGATTTTAACCACTTGCTATAGCTTCTGACAAGTTCAAGATGAAACGAAGGCATAATCAAAATGCTGTGGCAGAAATGTCCTCACACTGATTTTCTACACTTGGCAGAGAGAAGGGAATGGGGAGCAGTTCAGTTCAGGCCTGGGGGCCTCGCTTTAACCATTTTAGATAATGGGCTGGAAACAGAAAACAAAATGCTGACTCTGGCTTTTGCATCCAAAGACTTCTAATATGCTATCAGGTTCGTTGTTAGTTGCCTGGGGACAGAAAGCAACAGCGGCGGCATCTGTCAGGCTTCATTAATTGGGCAGCTCAGCACAGGCACGAAGGGACAGAGATCATAAAGCATTAGGATTACATTTGTTATTTGTGAAGTAGTGACCACTGAATCTCTGGGAAAGAATAAGCTCTTAAATACACAAGCAAAATCCACCAGTGAGAGAGGAGTGGACATCTCTGATTATAATATCTATTCATTACCTCAACAAATCATAACTGAGAATCTAAGTGTCAGACATGTTTACAGGTGCTAGGGTTAAAACTATTAAAAATAGTAGATGCTTATACTCTAGCAGGGCAAACTCGATTTCCCTTTCCCTTTATGCAAACCAAAAAATCATTTATTTTACAATCAGAAGTTCTGTATGTATATTATTGTTATGGTAAGACTGAGCAACACTGAATTTTGATTGTATGTCTTTATATGATTTCCTAGAAGGTTTTTAGGGTATTATTCTCTAGATACATGATCAAATGTAAATTTCGTTAAGGATTTGTGCAAGAATGGTATTTTAACTAACTGTGACAAGTTGTCCTGAAAAAGCCTGAATACAGATGAAGTTGTTAAAATAGCAAGGTAGTTTTATTTAGATTTCAACTGAGAATAGGTTAGATCATGCTTCACTTCCACTCACGGGACTCTATCATCATCAATCTTTACAAGCCCTCTCTTGTACTTTATGTTTTATTTTATTTCTTTCCTGCATTTTATTTTATTTTATGCCTGTCCTTCCCTTAAATAGATTCTCACATTCATATACCATCAGGGAAGTGCATAGAACTTTAAAAAATATACAGCATTGTTGAGTGTATGTACATGTTTTAAATACATTTTACAATAAATTATAAAGTTTTAAGAATTATTCGGCTCTTGGGGCGCCTGGGTGGCGCAGTCGGTTAAGCGTCCGACTTCAGCCAGGTCACGATCTCGCGGTCTGTGAGTTCGAGCCCCGCGTCGGGCTCTGGGCTGATGGCTCAGAGCCTGGAGCCTGTTTCCGATTCTGTGTCTCCTTCTCTCTCTGCCCCTCCCCCATTCATGCTCTGTCTCTCTCTGTCCCAAAAATAAATAAACGTTGAAAAAAAAAATTAAAAAAAAAAAAGAATTATTTGGCTCTTATTAAGTGCCAGGCACTCTTGAAAGTGGTTTTGAGGGGCACCTGGGTGGCTCAGTCAGTTAAGCATCCGACTCTTGGTTTCACTGAGGTCATGATCTCGTGGTTTGTGAGACTGAGCCCTGCATCGGGCTCTGTGCTGTCAGCTTGGGATACTCTGCTTGGGATTCTCTCCCTCTCTGGTTGCTCCTCCCCTGCTCATACTCTCTCTCTCTCTGTCTCAAAAATAAATAAATAAACTTAAAAAAAAGGAGAAAAGAAAGTGGTTTTCATATATACTGACTCGTTTAATTATTACAACAATTTTATTGTGGTATAAGTGCTACCACAATAGAAATAGTACTATTTTTTTTCTATTATTTATGGATGAGGAAACTGAGACACAGAGTTAGTGAGAGTTCCTCAAGTTTACGCAGCTAACAAGAAGTCATATGCAGGTAGTATGGCTATGGGATCTGGAATTTTTAACTTGCCTCTGTGCATGCTGCCTTTATATGTGTCGCATTGTGATGTAGCTCTATTTTCCATATCTTGATTTTCCACTTGACACTGTATTTTTAAGATCTGTCCACCTCAGTGTAAAAATGTTATTCATTGCTTCCAACTAGTACAGCTGTGTACCATTCTATAGTATATATTAAGTGCATTTTTCTTTAACTTCTTGTTAGAGACACCTAGATTATTCCAACTCTGTTTCTACAAACAATACTGTGGTAGACATTCTACAGGATTCTCTTTTGAGGCCAGCTTGTATGTTTGGATGTGGAATGGAGTTGTTGGGTCATGCTACATATGCATGTTAAATTGTACTACATCTTATTAAAGCGCTCTCCAAAATGGCTATACCAGTTTTCATTCCAAGAGGTAGACGTGCACATCGCTGCTTTGTTACCTAATACACAATCCTTGATGTTTATCACAGCATTTGTCAGTTTGCCAGTCTGATTGAAGGTATATCACGTTATTTGCTGTTTCTCCTTTTAGAGGAGTTGTCTTTTCATACGGGTTTAGCCATTGGAGTTTTTTGTTCGGTAAACGGATCCTGTTCTTCATCCATTTTTATAATGTGTTTACCTGTATTTTCTTGTTGGACATTTTTTAGGCTAATGTAGAAATCTTTAAAAATTTTTAAATTTAAACCCTTTTGATTTTTTTTTTAACTGGCAGTTCTGGTATTAACAATCACAAATTGCAAGCAGATGTCTGTAGTGGAACCAAGAAATTCAGTGATAATCACAGATTATCATGACTGAAACAAAGAGAATAATGACAAGGACAGCAAATCCACAGCACAATGTTAGAGAAAACAGACTAGTGTACTGCATAAGAAGGTTTACTAAGCATAACAACCTGGGGAAGCGGGTGTTGTTATCCCAATTTTAATGATAATTATTTCTTTTTTTCTTTTCAACGTTTATTTATTTTTGGGACAGAGAGAGACAGAACATGAACGGGGGAGGGGCAGAGAGAGAGGGAGACACAGAATCGGAAACAGGCTCCAGGCTCTGAGCCATCAGCCCAGAGCCTGACGCGGGGCTCGAACTCACGGACCGCGAGATCGTGACCTGGCTGAAGTCGGACGCTTAACCGACTGCGCCACCCAGGCACCCCTTTAATGATAATTAAACTGAAACTTTGGACAGTTAAGTTACTTAACCATAGGACTGGTAACTGAAGGTCAATAGTACTTGGGCAAAGTAAGATACAATGGGTCCTGTATATTCATTTCTTATCAATAGAAAGAGTGATTCTGATGGATTCATTCTTTGCTAACGCTTATGAAAGTCTGTCTGTCTAGGGGAGCCTGGGTGGCTCAGTTGGTGAAGCATCTGAGTCTAGATTTCAGATCAGGTCATGATCTCATGGTTCATGAGTTTAAGATCCACATCGGGCTCTACACTGACAGTGTGGAGCTTGCTTGAGAATCTCTCTCACCCTCTCTCTCTGCCCCTCCCCTGCTTGTGCTCTCTCTCAAAATAAATAAATAAACATTAAAAAAAAAGAAAGAAAGACTGTCTATCTAAATTCTATTTGTGTGAGATTTGGTGACTACTGCTTTACATACAGAGGAGAAAAAAATTATCAAAGCATAAGTAAGGGGGAAATGCCAGCTGTCCTCTTTCTTCTCTCTAAAGCTATAAATGCCAGAGTATCTCTTGGTGTACATAGAAGGGAAAGGTAAGTTTTGGTAAAATATGATTGAAAACAAAATCTTCTGTCAATCCAGGAAACCTGTCCATAAATAGAGTAGAGAAAGAGAACAGTTTATTACTGAGGAAGCATTAAGTCAGAAGGTGATGTCCTTCACAGGCAGTTGGCTAGGAGGTTGCAAAGACAAAAAGAAATGTTATCCTTTCATATAGTCAAGAAGACACAACCTGTTGTGTATATGTTTTGAAGATAAACAATAACTAGTCTTCCAGCAAAGGGCTTGACAGCCTCCTGATCACCCATAGGGTAATCACCTATGATCACCTGGCAATTGGGGTGACTCAAAGGAATGATAAACTTTTCATATCTCTGTGACAGAAGACAATTTTGCAGCTGGAAGCCAGCTGAAGTTAGTCTCCTAGACAGGGATCCTACCTTCCTTGGATGTTTATATTCCCAGGTCCTCGAGAAAGCCATTTCTGAGTATTCACACAGCTAACAAAACACTTCTTTAGTTTTAAAAATGATTCCCTACATTTAAAAGAGAATTTACGATGATGAATATTCTAAAGCAAATTGTCGAAAGAAAAAAGGAGCAGAGGCAGAGGGAAATCTTTTTCCTTATTTCCAACAAGGAGAATTACATCTTTTATTTTTATTTATTATTTATTTATTTTTAAAAGTTTATTTATTTTGAGATAGTGTGCACGTGTGCACGAGCGAGCACAAGTGGGGGAGGGGGCAGAGAGGAAGTGGGGCAGAGAAAGAGGGAGAGAGACAGAAAGCTAAGCTGGCTCCATGTTGTCAGGGCAGAGCCCAACGCAGGTCTCAAACTCACGAACCCTCACATCATGACCTGAGCCAAAATCAAGAGTCCCAAGCTTAACCAACTGAGCCACCCAGGCACCCCTGTCTCTTATTTTTAATTTGTACTTGCCTTTACAGCTGCTAATGTATTCTGCAGTTAATACTCATGGGTACTCTACAATGTCTGAGTGTCTTTTACCCGCTGGTAATTTTAGGCTAACAACGAATATATTAGGGTAGAACAAGGCATATGCTTTGATAAAGTGTTTTGTGTGTATTAAAGAGATTTGTTCTCACCACAACCTAGGAGAACAATACTATTACTATCTCCTTTTCTGGATAAGAAAGTAGAGCACAGAACTGAAATAATAAATCCAGGTAGCCTGGTTCTGAAGTCTAGATAATTAGCCACTCTAATATTCTAGAATCTCTTTCAGCGCTGATTTTATCTCTCTCCTCACCCCCTTATATCTTACACCTTTCCTTAAGACAATTTTGGTGACATTTTAATTCTGAAAAGCACTAGTAGTTTCCTTCCACACACATACAAGCTTAATTTTCTGAAGGAACCAGACTACTGTTCTGACAGCAAATGACTGCTAATAATTTTAAATGTTTGGAAATTATGTGTTAATTTCTGCTCAACAAAACAAAAATGTAGAAAGATTTAAGACATGGGATACAAAATCAAAAAGTGCTTGCCTCATAGTCTTTGTTTCTTCACATCATAAAGTATATAAGATGTCTTCAAAAAATCTGGAATAGTTTATTATATTTCTATTAAAGTGATTTTTTTTTTGTATAAGACAGTCATGCCTATGAGTATATAGGTACCAAACCAAAAATCTTGCCTTCCAAATATATGTTTCTTATTGAATCTCCAAGGTAAATTCACTGTGAGTATTGGGCTAAACACTGAGAATAGTTGAGGAGGATTAGGTCCTGGCCTTCAGACATTTACACACTAATGGGCAAGGTGGATCCATTAATGTTCCAAACAGTGTAGCAGTTCCAAACCTCTTGTACATTCATTAGCTCATATGATCTCCATTGTAACTAGCAATAGAGGTCTTATTTTTTTTTTTTTAATTTTTTTTTCAACGTTTATTTATTTTTGGGACAGAGAGAGACAGAGCATGAACGGGGGAGGGGCAGAGAGAGAGGGAGACACAGAATCGGAAACAGGCTCCAGGCTCTGAGCCATCAGCCCAGAGTCTGACGCGGGGCTCGAACTCACGGACCGCGAGATCGTGACCTGGCTGAAGTCGGACGCTTAACCGACTGCGCCACCCAGGTGCCCCTAGAGGTCTTATTTTTATTCTCGCTTTGCAGGTAAGGGAATTGAGGCTCAGAAAGGTTAATTAATTTGTTCAAATTTATACTCTAAATGAGAGCTGAAACCAGAACTTTCCCCTAAATTTTATGCTCAATAAAACTGCACCATAGCTGTTTCATTTTCTAATCCTGCCCTTTAAAATATAAAACCAAGATTTCTAGTATTAACCAATTAGCCAATATTTTACTAAAAGGTATTTTAGTTTGTTTCTAGAATTTGATTTGGAAAATGTTGTGGAGCTCTCTTGTTTTGTACTACACAGAACTCATTTTACCCATATTCTGGTAGCTGCAGCCTGGTTTTCAACAGGACGGAATCCCTAGCTACTCCTTGACCTTAGGGTTTGGAGTAAACACTGCTGCTCCAATCTTTTCCAGGTTCTTCATGTCCCTGCTCAGCACCCATGTGCATTTGCTTCCAGTGCCCTGAGTTTAAGACTTCTTTTCCAAAGAGTGCCCTCAGGACTATGGACCGCTCTGCCCTCACACACAGGAGGCCTAGAGTTTATATTTACTTATGTCCAATAACTGAAAAGAGTAGGAGTAAAATGGAGGAAAGGTTAAAGACATCTCCTGGACAGTATCTGAAACACACTCTTATTCTAGACTCTGTCTTAAATTGTACCCTTGTTTGGTTTCCTTCCCATCTCTAGCCTCCTTTGTGGTTTCTCCCAGGAGTACTATCTTAATCAACTACAGAGGGATCATTGCCTTTGGGATCAGATTCTGGAGAATCATGTGAGTGACCTGGCCCTCAGACAATTGAGGACTCATATTCTTCTGACATACGTTTGTGTTAAGGCTTGGTATCCAATTTAAACCAAAGAGATGCACTAAAATTGTCCCGATAACTCTATTGGAAAGAACATTGCCTCTTCCTAAGAGAACTGAAGTTGAAAGAATATAAAACCTTGACCTCCTACAGCTAGTATTTCTAAGCTTGTTAGAGAGCAGAGCCAAAGCATGAAGAGTCAAGGTAAGCCAAGTGATGAGGAGAAAACAGATGCTTAAGGATGTCATTTATGCCAGTACATCAAGCTGTGCTCAAAGGCAGCCCTACCTCTGGACTTCTCAGTTACATGAGCCAAAAAATTTCCCTTTTTGTTTCTGCCAGATTGGCAATTGGCACAAATTCTCTGAGAAATAAAGAACTACTCCTTCTTTTTTTTTAAAGTGTCAGGGGTGGGAGGGAGACTCTAAATACTCTTTATTTATTTTTTTAAGTTTCTGTTTAAATTCCAGCTCTTTTCTTTTCTTTTCTTCTTTTCTCTTTTCTTTTCTTTTCTTTTCTTTTCTTTTCTTTTTTTTCTTTTCTTTCTTTTCTCTTTCCTTTTCTTTTCTTTTGCATTTTTGTGCATTTTTGAGAGAGAAACAGAGATAGAGACAGAGTGTGAGTGGGGGAGGGTCAGAGAGAGAGGGAGAGACAGAATCCAAAGGAAGCTCCAGGCTCTGAGCTGTCAGCACAGAGCCCGACGTGGGGCTTGAACTCATGAGCTGTGACATCATGACCTGAGCCGAAGTTGGATGCCCAACTGACTGAGCCACGCAGGCACTCTTCCAGCTCTTTCTTAATAGAGAAAACTGAAATACACTTTTCAATTGGGATAAAGGAGAGTTGAATCCTCTTTTTCACAGCAGTTAAAAAAAAATCTTGATACCATTCAGTATACCCAAATTTAGGTCTATATAATAAAGACAAAGATCAGGTCACTGCCTTTTTAAGCTATTGGTACAAATGTTTTCCAGCAAAATAAAAAGCTTTATCTGAAATAAAGTTTCTGTGCTGAGAAAAATTCCATCTTTGGCAATAAAACCAGGTTGTAAAGTTAGTGCAATACAAATGATTTTAGTAATTTTTCACTAAATTAACCCAAAGCTTTATATATTTTATGTAAATATACATAAATTTATATATTTTATACTATCAATTACTATTTATAAATGTTGAGAGACAAGGGGTGGTATGAGGTAGTACATCCTTACCAAAAAGAGATAATGTTGTTATTATTATTACTATTATTATTAATTTTTATTGGGGGTTCCTGACTGGCTCGGTTGGTAGATGTGTGACTCTTGATCATGGGGTCGTGAGTTCAAGCCCCATGTTGGATGTAGAGCTTACATTAAAAAGAAGTTATTATTATTATTTCTACTCTTATTAATTAGAAGCAATACATCACTGAGAGTATGGTTCTGAAATAGTATGAAAATTCTGACAGATTCTAGCTGTCTACTTGTATAGCTTTTGGGAAGCATAACTTTTCTGAGACTGAATAACCTTAACTGTAAAATGAGAATTATGATGGTATTTATATATTTAAGTTATCTGATGAATAAGTGAGATAATGTACATTTAAATTCTTAGCACAATGTTGACCATGTAATAAAAATTTTAAATTAGCAATTGTCATTGTTTCCATGGGGGAAATAATTTAGTCACATTTGTTATATACACAATTTTTACAAAAACTACTCTTTTTTTTCCATGAAAAATATCTTAGTATGTAAAAAGCTCACATAGCTAAAAGTAAAATATTTTACTTTATATCATATCTCTGGAGAAGTTCTCTCTGTCGTATGTACAGTGATTAAAATTAGAAAATGTGTGATATGTTTTGAAAAGCTGCATTAGGAGTGTTTATTGAATTAATGAATGCCTCTTCACTGTGAGGTTGTGCTTATGTGACATCAAGAAGGTGTGAAAATTCAATTTTAACTGGTTGCTTGCTTTTTTATATGACATGTTTGAACAAAAAGTGTTATTAACTTTTAATGAATGTTTCTATTTATTTTACTCTATTAATAAACATGTGCAATTAGTATTAATACAAATGGGCAAAAATCACAACTAACCAGTGTAGTGTTACAAAGCTTTTACAATTACGAAATAGTTTTAAATATATTAGCACATTTAACTCAAAATCTCTATGGTTAAGAGGTAGTAATACTACCTCCATATCACAAATTAATAAATTGATACTTATAGAAATACAATACATTGAATGAAGTTATGGAGTTGAGATACTGAATCTGCCACTTGACCCTAAATCTCATTTTGCTCCGAACAATTCTGCCATTTTGAATTACTCACTCATGGGGTCTATGAGAAAAGCTAATGAAGGAAAATTTGGTGATTAAATTTGTGACAAGCAAAGGCAGGGGATCTCTGCATAATCTAAATCCAATCAAACCTGATACATAGCATATCTAGACTAGAGCCAAAGACAATGCCTTTATTCTGTGACAGGATGGTAAACAGGGTTCTGACCTTCACAGTGTTCTCTTGGTAGGCATTCACCAAACTGGTAGAACCCTGCCTGTTATTTTAGCTGAGAAAACTTAATAGAAGAAATGCTAAGTGAGAATTGATTTTTTTAAAATTATAAAATTGTAAAAAAGCAGAAATGGAACACTAAAGCAGTGGTTATTAAAGTATGGTCCTGGGGATCACTAGGACTCTTTTGGGAGGTCTGTGAGATATAAAAATATATATGTGATAATACTATGGCAAGATTTCCTTTTTTTCACTCTCACTTTTGTCCCCTACCACTGGAATTTTTATAGAGAATATATAGTGTGATGACATCATCAGTAATGATTAACAAAATATGTGGTGTGTATTATGTTTTCCAGAATTTCCAGTTAATAAGTTTGGAAATAAATATGTACATACTTAAAGAGTACCTCAGTTTTTTATTCTATTATGATCTTTCTAGGGTATCTGTGGTCATACCTGTTATAATGTCTATAACATCCTTATTGTCTAAAAAATAATTATCTTGAAATCCAAAATAATTTCCTTATGCATATATATAAGTAATAATGAAGAAAGTGCACTTTGTTATATTTTTTGCAATAATATTTTTATTTTTTCTAAACACTTTTATGAATTTACAAATTTCATGTATATCTGTTATTATTTTAGAATTTATAATATTTTACTTAAAGTAAGATAAAAATTTTAAGGTTTTTCAGTTGTAGGAGTTGTAAACTCCTAAAAAAGGTGTTTAAGTGCGCCTAGGTGACTCCGTCGGTTAAGCATCAACTCTTGATCTCGGCTCAGTTCATGATCTCACGGGTTCTTGAGTTTGAGCCCTGCATCGGTCTATGGACTGTCAGTGCAGAGGCTTCTTGGGATTCTCTCTCTCCTTCTCTCTTTGCCCCTCCCCTGCTCTGTCTCTCTCTTTCTTTCCGAATAAACTTTTAAAAGGGGGTAGTTTAGAAGAGTTGCTTTCTCAAAACACAGCATATCTTACTCTTAACTATAGAGAACAAATGGTTACCAGAGGGGAGGTAGGTAGGGGGATGGCTTAAATAAGTGATGGGGATTCTGGAGTGCGCTTGTGATGAGCACTGGGTGTTGTATGGAAGGTATATTATACACATGAAATAATATTACACTGAGGTAACTACCTAAAATTGAAATAAAAACCTAAATAAAAGTAAAAGAGCTAAAAAAGATGAAACTGATGCAAAGAACTTTTGGACTCAAAAAAAAAAATCTAACAAAAACACTGGCACAAACTTAAACATAATGAAAACTGTTTTCCTCATGTTTATAGGTGTTAATAATTTCCCTCATTTTGTCTTATGAACCAACATTTTCTAAGAGTATTACTGAAATATTTAAGTTGTGTTGTTATCAGAGATAATGAATTTCTTCAATGGACATTTGAGAAGACTGGACACAGCAGAAGGAGAAAAATAAGTGAGCTTGAAAAGAGGCTCATTAAAATTATTCAAATCTAAAGGCAAAGAGAAAAATGAGTGAAAAAAAAAGCAAAACAAACCATTCAAGAAGTATGGGACATTATTAAATGTTCAGACATATGAATATGGTAATGGAGTCTTTAAAGGAAAAGAGTGAAAACTGGTCATAATAAATATTTGAAAAGACAATGGCCATTTTTTTTCTTAATTAACGAGAAGCAGTGAAACATTGTCTTAAATCTTAGAGAAATCCAATGAGAGACACAAAGAAAGAAACCCTTAGTTATATCATAATCAAAGTGCTAAAAACCAAGGATTGAAAAAGTAAATAAGTCCAGAAAAAAGAAAAAAAAATATTAGAGAGGAAAAAAGAAATATAGGAGCTTTCAGAAACAATGCAAGCCAGAAAATGGTGGTGAGACTTATTTAAAATATTGAATAAAAAAATACATTCTCAAAACAGAAATCAATAACCATGGCAAATAACTTTAAAAAATCAAGATAAAATAATAGCAAGAGAATCTATTGCCAGCACATCTGCCCTCAAGAAAATATTAAAGGAGGTATTCAGGCAGTAGGAAATGATACTTGATCATTGATAATTTGGATGTATACAAAAAATGAAGATCAGTGAAGATAGTAAAAATAAGTGTAAATGTAAAGAATTTTTATTTTTATTTTTATTTTTTTAACATTTATTTATTTTTGAGACAGAGAGAGACAGAGCATGAACAGGGGAGGGGCAGAGAGAGAGGGAGACACAGAATCGGAAGCAGGCTCCAGGCTCTGAGCCATCAGCACAGAGCCTGATGCGGGGCTCGAACTCATGGATGGAGAGATCTGACCTGAGCCGAAGTGGGCTGCCTAACCGACTGAGCCACCCAGGCGCCCCAAGAATTTTTATTTTTAATCTCTTTAAAATACAATTTATTACTTAAGGGAAAATATTAACACAGTATTGTGATGTTTATAGCACATGTACAAATTAAATTTATAAAAATAATAGCACAATTGTAGGTAAGAAATAAAAATAAACTGTTTTGAGTTTTTCATTCTATACAGAAAATAATATTATTTTGAGGTAGACTATGGTAAGTTATATATATTTTGTTAACACAAAAGTATGCTGTAAAGTAATAAAAATATTTTATAAAATAAAAATACCAATGTTTTAGATTTCAAAATTGGAAAATGATATTAGTTTCCCATTTAAAAGATATAAAGAGAAAAGTCCTGGGATTTTACTTTAAACTATATTCTAAAATTAATATGCACGGGCGCCTGGGTGGCTCAGTTGGTTAAGCGTCCGACTTCAGCTCAGGTCACGATCTCGCGATCCGTCAGTTCGAGCCCCGCGTCGGCTCTGGGCTGATGGCTCCGAGCCTGGAGCCTGCTTCCGATTTTGTGTCTCCCGCTCTCTCTGCCCCTCCCCGTTCATGCTCTGTCTCTCTCTGTCTCAAACAAACAAACCCAAAAAACCCACAATTTCACAGGTATAGTTGGAGTTTTCAACATACATCTTCTTGTCATTAAATTTTTTTAAATACAAAAAAAGCAACTTTATCAATAATCACAAAAAAACTCTTCATCAAATGTTAAGTGGATAAGTAAGGCCTGGGATGTCCATACAGAGCAGTACTATGTAACACAAAGGAATTGAAGTACTGACAAATGCAACGAGAGGGATGATGTCGATTGCATTATGCTAAGAAACACAAGTAAAGAAACCAAACACTACATACAGTATAATTCTATTTATATGGCATCTGAAAATGCAAAACTATAGAGACAGCCTATCAGTTGTTGCCTGGAGCTGGATTCACCTTAAAGTGGGACAGGGGAACATTTGGGGATGATGGAAATGCTGTATGTATTGATGTGGTAGTGTTTGCATGACATACATTTGTAAAAAACTACTCAAACTATGACTCAAAAAGAAGTGGACTGTTGGGATATGTATACAAACATGAATAACTAAACCAGAGTTTAGACAAATTTTTTTTTTTAATTTTTTTTTTTCAACGTTTATTTATTTTTGGGACAGAGAGAGACAGAGCATGAACGGGGGAGGGGCAGAGAGAGAGGGAGACACAGAATCGGAAACAGGCTCCAGGCTCTGAGCCATCAGCCCAGAGCCTGACGCGGGGCTCGAACTCACGGACCGCGAGATCGTGACCTGGCTGAAGTCGGACGCTCAACCGACTGCGCCACCCAGGCGCTCCTTTTTTTTTTTTAAGTTTTTTTTTTTTTTTAGACAAATTTTTAAGGTAAAAAATTCATCTGAAACTTTGTAGTGGGTAGCAAGTTACTTCTACTCAAGAGTCTGCTCTTTTTGTGTAAAGCGATAATAAAAATATGTAGCTTTGATCAGTGTTATGGGGCTGGCACTCAGTAAGCATGAAATCAATATTAGCTACCTTTATTATTTTTTTTATGAATTATGATATATTACAAGCCTTATAAATATATAAATTCTCTGACTGGAACATCAAAAAAAAAGAAAATCAATTAAAAATTTGTTTTTTTTATCTCTAGACAATGGAAATAAATTAAATCTACTAGTTTAACAAGAATTTCCAAAGTCTAGTACTTAGTTCCTAATTTTAAAAATTATTTATATATAATTTTTCTTTTCTATTTTGAAGTAGTCTGTATAATGGAATATTTTTGAAACATTTAGTAAAATTTATGGAAGATTATTCAGATTTATAGATATGGACATTATATATTTTAAGTCAAAGAATCAGGATAAAATTGTATTTATAGTAAGATCTCATATTTGTAAAAATGAATAATATATGTGGATTGAAAAATGTCTGGAAAGATGTACTCCGAAATTTGAATATTGGCCAATTCTGAGTTATAAGATACTAGTGTTATTTCAGTCTTTTCTCTTAATCATATTGTCATTTTTCATATCTTTACTATGTTTTACTTTTCAAACAGAAAACAAAAGAAAAAGACATAAAGAAAAAAGTAAGCAATAAAAAACATGGCTACCGTTGCACATGCTCATCATAGCTAGAGAACACACTGAAGCAAGCAGAAATTTGTTGTTTCCCTAATTGCTAAGACTCATTATCTACACATGGCAAATTTCCTAAAAACCATCTATCTGTCAGAGTATAAGTAGGGGTTATAAAGAACACTTTCCCAAGTATTCCAGAGCCACCTAGGTCAGAAAATCTCAAGTACTGCCAATAGCCTTGTTTTCTATGGTTTAAGCCATGCCTTCTGGAAAGACATGCATTTAAATAATTTAGAATCCACACAGTTGAAAAACAGAGTTTATGGGCCATTTCTCTACAGGGAGAAATAAATAAAAGCTGTCTCTTTAGCAAGATTTTCAAAGTCTACCATTCAGTTTCTTAGATATTTTATTGTTTAAATTTTTAATTTCCTTCCTCTGGTTCTAGTTTCGAAAATTCCGAGTGGAGAGAACATTAAAGCGGAAGCATACAGCAAAATAAGTACAAATGACTTAAGAGCTTTGGTCTTTGATTCAGAAGAAAGACCTGGGTCTTAGCTGACTCTGAACTAGGGGAGACATGGGTCTTCAAGAGTCATATTAAGTGGGTGTTGGGTGGCTCAGTTGGTTAAGGATCTGACTCTTGGTTTCAGCTCAGCTCATGATCTCAAAGTCCTGCTAAGTATCTCTGAGACTTAATTGCCTTATGTAATAATTAAAGTTAGGATTAGGTGAATAAGAAGTTCTTTTCAGTCCCTAAAATTACATTTATGCATTTATACATTTATAGCTAAAGGCCTGTGGTCAAAAATAAACACAAAAAATCTCAATACAGATTAATGTGTTAACTATTTGCACTATAAATTCTCATGTCTGCCAAGATCACATAAACAAAGTTTTCTTATGAGCAATACCTCAAAGCTTGACAATTAACTCTCCTAAGTGATATTCTGCTGCTTTCTCTATTGAGAGCAATAATATATATTTATCTGGAGGTTGGTTATGATATTAGCTCCATTTAGGGGCACCTGTGTGGCCCCATCGGTTAAGCATCCAATGTCTTTTTTTTTTAATTTTTTTTTCAACGTTTATTTATTTTTGGGACAGAGAGAGACAGAGCATGAACGGGGGAGGGGCAGAGAGAGAGGGAGACACAGAATCGGAAACAGGCTCCAGGCTCTGAGCCATCAGCCCAGAGCCCGACGCGGGGCTCGAACTCACGGACCGCGAGATCCTGACCTGGCTGAAGTCGGACACTTAACCGACTGCGCCACCCAGGCGCCCCAAGCATCCAATGTCTTGATTTTGGCTCAGGTCATGATCCCAGGGTCATGGGATCGAGCCCTGCTTTGGGTTCTGCTCTGAGCGTGGAACCTGCTTAAGATTCTCTCTCTCTCTCTCTCTCTCTCTCTCTCTCTCTCTCTCTCCCTCCCTCCACCCCTCTCCCCTGTTTGTGCTCTCTCTCACTCTAAAATAATAATAATAATAAAAAATATCAGCTCCATTTAAAGGAAAAAGCAGCATAATTTGTATTTCCTCCAAAAATTTATAAAATTGCTTTGGCTCTTTCTAAATTCATAGACTAGCTTAAACATTAGCTACAAAATTTAAATAAGAGACAAAAATTAGAGATGAAAGAAGGAAAGAATATAGGAAAAAAAGAAGTAGGGATGTATGGAAATGGAAGAGAGAGAAGTACAATTGTTCTTGATTCCATTAAGAATATTTAAGTTATGGATGTCTCAGCTCAGGCTCTCTTAAAAAACACAGCCTGAAGTGAAACCTTAAATGCTAACATTTTGTGGGTAAGTGAAATCTCAGGAAAACTGGAGTGAGGTAAAATGAGCTATGGATGGAGGAACACCCCATACAAAGGGGTGCATTTCTGAGCTGGCTATATAGCCAGAAACAAGCACAGCCAGTTCAGTGTGAGGGACATCTGAGACAACCACTGGGTGCAGAGTTACTTGGTTTCCTCCCTCCTACTGGCCAAGTTCACCCCATAGAGTTTTTTATACTCAGAGTTCTAGGCTTTCCCATTCAGTATTACTGGGAAACTTCTGGGGAAGCTGAGCTCAAAGCCAATTTCCTGTGGGACTCATAGGAGAACTCATGGTAGAAGGCAATTGGTGTAGCTAAAGGTGTGTGTGGTGAAATGCTGTCCATTTATGTCAATGAACAACATGGCAAACCAAGAACCACGGCTTCAGGGTGGCTTGAGGGTCTGGCCACCCAGCAGGTAGAGTACATGAGTCGCATCACAAGGTGGCATTGAAGCTCAGAGGGACTTCCTCTCAAGATTAAACCCATCATAATGAAGATAATTTCAGGCAATATTCTTGGAGGTGAATCACAAGCAAAGAACAGAAAGTGATGGCTGAGCAAACCTGGAGAGATACATAAACTGAGTCCCACATATGGGGTGAAAATTCTCCATTTCTGTACTTTGACTTAGAATTACAACTTTTGTGTTAACTCGTACACGTTATGCATATTCTGAAGATAGGGGGCATTCTGAAGGAGGCTAATTCATGGCAAATCAGTCTGCAAGGAAGTTATTGATAACAGAAAAGAACAGATCTCCGTGATAGCCAGGTGTATTCACTGTCTGAAATATTCTGTCAGATTGTAAGGGGAGGTATAGTAATATAATTTCCACCAATTAGCTTTTATGTAATCCTTAGGCGACCAATGAAAGGATTTTTCTTTACAATGATTATCTAAGGATGAATTTCAACTAAACAAAAGATTTTTGGTAATGGTTGTCTTGTCTTCTTTAAAAATATCAAAAAAAGAAAACAACCAGCAACTGTCTCCCTTAAGTTGATTTTGATATAATTAGAGGACTGGAACATTAGCTCTTGGTCCTGTCAAACTTGTGTCTTTTAAAGAATTGAGCCTTCCTTGAGAGAGAAAAGAAGCCATCAACACTCTGCTGAGCAGTGTTAATGGATGACTGGTTTTTCCTTGTGTAACTGCAGAGAAAGATAAACCACGAACCATAAATCTGTTTCATTTTTCCTTAATCTGTATTCAATTTCAGTTCACTGACATCCGAAAGATTCCTTGTCATTAAAAGCCTGCACGTTACTGAGTTAATTCAGAAGAAATTACTTGTGAATAGGAAAAAAGATGGTATTTAAATAGATCAGTAGACTGCTTATTGATTTTAAAATAATTATTTTGGTGACACATATGAAGTACCTTAAGATGGCTTTGAATTCTGAATTTTTATTTATAACAGAATCCAGACCTTCAGATATTTCCTAAAAATGAACTGAACATATATAATTTTGTCCACAAATTTTGTACCTGAGACTGAAATTTGTTTTTACTCTTTTGAAAGTTTATTTATTAATTTTAGAGAGAGAGAGAGTTCAGAGGTGGGCAGACAGATAGGAGGGAGAATCCCAGTCAGGCTCTGCACTGCTAGTGCAGAATCTGATGCAGGGCTTGAACCTACCAACCGTGAGATCATGACCTGAGTCAAAATCAAGAGTCAGATGCTTAACCTACTGAGCCACCCAGGTATCCTAAGACTGCAATTCTTATTTCAATATACATTCTCACTGCTTTTTAGTAATAGAATCCTTAAATATTAGCAAGATATGTGGTTGTCAGAATAAAGATCGTATTGCATGGTGTTCCTTGCAGGTAGGTATAGCCACCTAACTGAGTTTGGCTCATGACTTGTGAATGAAAGTATATGTACACCTTCTAGATCTTGTTCTTGAAGAAAAGGAGAACACCCTCCACTTCTATTTTTATTTCTTGCCTCTGGCTGAAAGAGACTACAGTGGCAAGCCCTTTTAGAAAGTGTAGGCTGCAGCAGAGATAGTAATGCTCACAAAACATTCTATGCATTCTCAACATAGCTTAAGCCCATATAGTCCAATAAGACCAAATGACAACTTCTGTTCAATACAATATGAGTGGAAGCCATCTATATCACTAACTGGCTTAGTCAGAGAAAAACTCTGGTAACAATCTTCACGCTCTTCCTCTCCAGGGTGACCAGTAAGCCTCATATTCCATCTGATGGTGCTCTAAAATGGTAGAGTGGCCATTCGCCCATGTCCCTGAGTGACTTTTAGGAGCAGAACCCTTTGCTGATGATATGTTACAGAGTGAGTAGACAATAACCTTATTTACATTAAGCCTCTGGGACTTAATCTGTTACGTAAGGTAACAAATTAATCTGTTACATAAGGTAACATCCTCACTAACAAATGGATAGAGACAACATCCCATGAAAAGCAGAACACAAAGTTGAAGGAACGTGGGTCTCCAGCATTGCAGATCTTCTGCATAAGTTTTGGTTCTCTTATATAGTTAGGCAAGAGGTAAATTAACATCTTCTTTGTTTAAGTTCCTGCTGATGACCTTATATATGAAGTTCCACACTATCCCAAGGGTCATTTACCAAACATGAATTTAAATTCCTTTTGTTCACATTTTCTAACATAAGAATTATAATTGTACATAATAAAATAATAATTGTTAGGACTTTCCAAGCCACCATTTCGATATCTCCTTTGAATAATAGTCTGTGAAAATGTTCTCATCCAAGATTGCTGTATTTTAAAATATATATAACTTTGAACCTTTATTGCCTCTTTCATATAGAAATGAACTTTTATTGAACTATGACTACATTCTGGGAGTTACACTAAGTAATTTATGCCCGTGAATTTGTTTACTCTTTACAAAACTATGCAGTAGATACTATAATTATAATCTCTATTTTAGGTGGATATGTGTGTGTGTGTGTGTGTGTGTGTGTGTGTGTGTGTATGAAACTGAAATATACAGAGGAAAGTAACTTGCCGAAAATCACAGACAATAAATGACCAAGACAAGATGCAAACCAAGTTCTTAATTATTCCAGAACCTAATCTATATTCATATTCACGATACTGTATTCATGTTCATGGTGAGATACATGCATACATGTTAAAAAAATCCTTTCTCTGTTGCTAATTTTATATTTATTTCTTCTCTCTTCTTTCCTCCCTCCCTCTCTTCCTTCCTTCCTCCCTTCCTCTCTTCCTTCCTTCCTTCCTTCCTTCCTTCCTTCCTTCCCTCCCTTTCATCCCTCCCTCTCCTACCTTTCCTTTCTTTCTTTCCTAATTCTTGTGTCTTTTTTATCTTTCTTTGATTTTTTTCTTCTTTTAAGAATGGAATGCACCCTATATTCAAGATTAGAAGTCTGTAGGATTGCTGTGTTTGTCTTTCACTGTATGACAATAAATCTGTTTGAGAAATCATGAGTTCTCTCTGCTTGCATCAAATCTCCCATGACTCCTGTAGCCATAATTTTATATCCAGGAAATTACTTTTTGAAGACAGCAAATTCATTCTGGAGGATTGTTGTGCCGACAGTTCCAAGGGTGGGATCAATCTCCTTTTTATTGTCCCTTTCTCTCCATTTAGTAAAGGTGCCTGTGTTGCTCTTTGCATCCCAAGTGGCTGGATAGGCAGTCCCTCAGTGTACAGATAGCAGCCTGCAAGTGGGGCTAGGGGCTTGCTTCTAGGTAGGCTCACAGGGTGAGTGTGAAACTTATGGCAATGTGAGAAGAAAAATTATTGCTACTGTCACTTCTAATATAATTTTTATATGTCAACATGTGAAATATATGGCAAGTGCTAAAGCTACAGGATTAAAAAGCATAATCTTACAAAAGGTATTTCAAGACTGAGAAATAAACAAAGAACACACATGATTAAAGTTTGATAGAGATCTCTTCCCTGTACTGTGGTAACAAAATGAGATGTGGAACTGAATTTAGTCAGAAAGCAGAGGGTAAAGGGTTGGGGAGGCTCTGGGAGGAAGTGGTCATTGCTCTGAATCTTAAATAATGAGTGGTAGTTAGCGAGAGAGATAATAATAGTAATATTAAGTTGGGATGTATGGAACTGCTGACATGCAACCTTTTTTTTTTTAATTATAAAAATGACAGTTTCACGTGGTTTAACTTATCTAACCTATGCTTTTCACTGATCTAAGGTTCAATAATCATTCATTCCTGTGGTTCTCAGAACAATCAAAGAAGCTGTTTGATATGTAAAACATATGCTGTTTTGATATGTTACATATGTTTGATATGTTTGATATGTTTGATATGTAAAACATATGCTGTTTTACATATGAAGAAATGGCCATAGGAAGGTTAAGTACATTCTTCAATATCAGAAAACTATTAAAAGAAAAATCACAATTCAAATTCATGCCTTTTTGCTCCAGAAGGCATCTTCTTAACAGCACTGATTTGTAGCAAGGACAGTAAGGGACATTCCATTCCCCTTTAAAAGTGGATGATTCTGTTTACACACATCCACATCCAACTCATAAACTTCCAGCATTCATGCTAGTCTAGAGCCCTCTTAAATAATAGGAAAGGGGAATGCTTATCTAAAATATCGATTCACAGAGACGTGTCTACCTCTTGATGTCTTTTGGATTATGACATCAGCAAAGTGACATTATTAAGATGTTAAAATTTCTAAGATATAAAGCAAAAGTTTACTAAATTCTTTTTTTAATGTTTATTCACTTTTTGAGAGAGAGAGTGCAAGCAGGGGAGGGGCAGAGAGACAGGCACACACAGAATCTGAAGCAAGGCTCCAGGTCCTTAGCTATCAGCCCAGAGCCCGATGTAGGACTTGAACTCACAACCTGTGAGATCATGACCTGAGCAAAGTTGAACACTCAACTGACCAAGCCACCCAGGGGCCCCTTACTAAATTCTTAACAGTTAAAAAAAATTGAAAATTGAAATATAATTGACATAGACATGGTATTAGTTTCAGGTATATAACATTATCATGCTGTAAATGCATACATTGAGAAACGATCACTACGGCAAGTCTTCTTAACATTTGTCACAACAACATATAATCACAGATTTTTTTTATTGCAATGAAAACTTTCAAAATCTACCCTCCCGGCAACTCTCAATTATACAATGCAGTAATATCAACCATAGTCACAAGGGCTGTGCACTATACCCCCAGGGCTCATTTATTTTGTAACTGGAAATTTGTACCTCCGGTGTTTTTTCCCCCAAATTAATTGTATCTGTTTTAAAGACTTAAGAGTGTATAAGTTTCGGGGCGTCTGGGTGGCTCATTCAGTTAGGCATCCAACTTCGGCTCACGTCATGATCTCGTGGGTTCGTGAGTTACAGCCCCTTGTCAGGCTCTGTGCTGACAGCTCAGAGCCTGGAGTCTGCTTCAGATTCTGTGTCTCCCCCTCTCTCTGCCCCTCCCCTGCTGGCGCTCTGTCTCTTTCCGTCTCTCAAAAAATGAATAAATGTTAAAAAAAATTTAAAAAAAGAGTGTGTAAGTTTCTGTTTGATTTCTTCAGTGTGCCTCAGAAATAACCATTCCAATGTGAAACTCTCTTTAGGCAAATGATGCCAAATTTTACTTTTTGTTTCAGACTTTTAAATATTAAATGTCTTTATAGCTTAAAAATTCACCCAAAGTGACAGCTAATATTTCATAAACAAGGTGGAAGCCAACTTCCAAAAATATTTTATTCATTTACTTTTACTGCAAGTCTAAACAATTTTAAATGAAGAAGGAAAATTCAATAAATGTACACATTTTATGCTCAGCCACTGAACTCAAATTGTGTGTAATCAGGGTAAAATCACAATGTCGCACTGTGAGGGCTTATAGTATTGATATGACACAGTTATTCATAGGTAATTGCAATTCTCATATTCACATCTAGAAATGAAGGAAAAATATTAATAGAAAAGATTAACAGTAAGGGAATTTTAATTTGTTTCTGGTGTCACCACCTCCACCACCACCATCATCATCAGTTAGCTAAGGAGATTGGCTAGTTTGCTACATTTGGAGTAAAATTAATAGATATTTCCTGTGTCCCTGAAACCTCTTTTCAATATCAATAATTTACCAGCCCTACTAAAGGCCTCCTCAGGACTTCATCAACTTGTGTAACTTTTACGTAGTGTCTGTGTGTTTGCTTATCTTTATATCCATCCAGGATAGGCTTTCCACGTATCCAAACTTTGTTGAGGCTTCTTGCTCTCAATGTTCCTTCCTGAGAAGGGGAAGCTAGGTCCTTTTTCAGCCAGTATTAAGTGGTGAAAGACCTTGAACCATTTGCCTCCACACAACTGAATATCCTTATTCTAGTAAACACTTCTAGTAAAAAATGAGTGTGTTCCCCCAGTCAGGAGTATCTTCCCTTACCATTTCTCTTCTAATTCCGGGATTAGGTTTCCCAAAACTTCCTCCCAGGGTTAAAGAAAATCATGGGCTGGGGTGAAGGGGTCAGTGTCCCCTGCTCAGTAAACCCTGATGGGTAAATAGCACCCCTTGATGATGAGCGCGAGCGTGAAGCTTGTGTGCCTAGCCATCTCACAATGGATTGAACTCGCTCAGGTTTACTCTATATCCTGGACAGCACTGTTACCACTTTTACTGTCTGTCTCAGTCAAGCTCCTACTTTGTCTCAGGAACTTTGAGGAACCAGGTATGTTCTGGGGATCAAAAAATCTTGGGTGCTTATTGAATGCTGCGGTTGCTGTCCTCACCTACTCAAAGACCTTTTTTGTTTAGATGAAGGCAACTAAGTCACCTCCTTCATTGCTGTGCCTGTTTCCTACAAAGAAGATAAGTCCCACTAGAGGTTCCTGAGGCCAACGAAAAAGCTGCTCTTTAGAGATGTTTCCTAGGTAGGGTTTTACCTTTTATAACTCCTTTTAAATGCCCCCTTATTTTTAGTGTATCTTAAGAGCTTAACATATGCTTGGAATAATGAAGAGGCCTATCTTACCGGCATAAGAGAAAGGAGAGAAATCTGTGGCATTCTTACCTACAAAAGTGTCAATGATTTAGGCCTTTGGTAATGTTTGAATTGCAGGTGTTTGAGAAAACTTGGATCATGAATCAAAAAATTGGATTATAATTTGGAGAAAAGCAGAGTAGAAGACGTTCAGATAGGGAGCATGGATGTTAAAAGTTATTTTTTTCCCTCTCATTTCCATGTAGTTGAGTTTATTCCTCTCCTTTGAATTTGTTCAAAGAGCATGGAAGTCCAAGTCTCCTGGCTCAAAATTTGGAACGCTGCCTCAGGGACCTGCATTTTGACTGAGGAAGTTCTCTTCTCTAACCAAAGAGAACACATGTGACGCAAAGTCAAAACAGCAAACAGACAAATAAAAAAGTGAAAACATGAAAGTTTGAGCCAAAAGACCAGGGTTTATCTAGCTGCTACTATTTAGTAAGTTGTATAGATAGATAGATAGATAGATAGATAGATAGATATGATAGATATCATACCAAAATATATTTATTTTTTTTATCCTGAAGTTTCTCATCTATGTAAAATGGGAGTAAAATACTTGCCCTTCCAACATCACCTAATTTTCATGGCAATTCTATAAGATGGTGAACATTATAGGTATTTGCAAAAACAAATTGCATTTCGAGTGCAGTATGGCTGTAACAAAGTGTGTGTAGGAAAATTAGTAGTTAAGTGCATGTACTTGGAAATCAGACAGATTCTGCTACTTATTATCTGTGCTATTCAGCAATTTCTTTAACCTTTCAAAACACACTTTCCTCATTAGAAAAATGATGATAATCACTCCTCATAGGGTTTTATGATATTTCCGTGACATAGTGTATATTAATAGTCTCAACAAAAAGCCTGGCATATATGAGCACTTAGAAAATGGCAGCTGGCATTTTTCTTCTTCTAGAGAAATGCATATATATTGCACCTTGATGTAAATGATTTTTGATTCGACTAAAGCCCCATATATTTTAAATATTATGTCAAAGTTAAACCAGAAAGCCTCTGTATGTTGGAGAGGTACAACATCCTTGGGACTCAGGATCCTAAATCAAACCAATGATGCATAAAATTATTTCTATCCTGTGATATTATTTATCATGCTACTGCATTCTCAGTCAGGTAGAGGCGATGAAACATGGCAGACTATGGTCTTATGATCTATGTCATCATTGCATGTTTGCTCCATTTGCGTAGTGTTAGACAAAGGACAGCTTGGAGCACAAGAGCTTGTTTGTTCCGGATGGTGAGAGATTAGTTGGCTCTTGCATTTCTCAGCTTCTTTTTGTCTTTAGAGAACACTTTTGTCATGCAACCAGATTTTTTTTTGTCTAAACATCAAAAATTATACAGTTTATGGGCTATCAGTCTGTAAATCAGATTTCCTTAATGGGCATAGGCTAATTATCGCCACTCTAAATGACTGTTAATAAAATGCAAATATAGACATTCACCACAAGAAACTTTTTCGATCCATTTTAACGTGTTTCTTGTTCAATTCATGGGAGTCATTCCTTAAATATGTTCATGTCCTTTGTTTATATTTAGCTAAATTAAAAAATTATATTTCATTTTAAAGTTCTCTTCAGGTAATGAAATATTTTTCATTAATAGAAAAGCTTGCTAGTTTGGGAAGGAAATGTGTACTTGTTATCATTTTTATCATTTACTTTGCTAATAAAATAAGTAATTTAAGATTTCTACATTTCAAAGAATCCTAAAAGATATGTTCAATTATTTCAAAACTAATTCACATTCAAACTTATTTTTCAGGTACGTCTACCTGAATATTTTTAAAAAGTTACTTAGCAGAATAAAACTTGAACTTTCTCCTATATGGTGTTCTATAGAACTCTGTGCTTGTTGTGATCCTTATCACAATTTTAATTACTTGTTCTATGATTGCCTTACCCATCAGGCCAGAGACTATTTCCATTTTGTTCCCTGTTATATCATCCAATTTTCTAAGATAGTGCCGGAATATAGTAGGAGCTCAATACTTATTTGTCACTGACTGAATGAAAGAATAAACTGAAGATACAATTTCAATTGTAAGTATTTATCTTATTCAATAAACAGAATGGCATCTTAAAAAACATAACAGGCTTTTCCTCTTCTATTTTTCCATGTAAGGATCTTGCTTCTACTTCACCAGAAGTATCCAATGCCTGAGGGGTAACTAGAATTGTCATAGAATGCACGGAGGGGGGGAACAGTGATCAGCTGTTAACTTGGAAGAAATATAGTGTGTGTGTGTGTGTGTACATGCTTGTAAAGCAAGATAATAACCTCAAATAACAGGCTTTGGGTAGACAAACAAAGGATTTTTCAAATTTCATTTTTATGTCAAAAATGTCAGGCCACTAAAGACTATATAAGTCTCAACGAAGACAGGGCTCAAAATGAGACAGAAGGGAATTCTCACCCACTGGAAGAAAAGAATGAGCACTTTTAAGACCTCAAGAAAAAGAAGATGAGACAGAGAAAGGAGAAAATAAGAAGTTAGATGACAGACAGTTCTTGATTCTTCCTCTACTTCTCATTTGGGGTTGAGCTTTATGGGGAATAACAGAAAGTACACAGCTAAGTTGGGGGTGAAAGAAAGTCCAAAGCAGAAATATTTTTTAGCCTGTTTGAGTTCACCTACCTTCAGTGTAGACCACCACTGAAGGTGTACTTACTCCCTCATGGACATTATGGAGGAGGAAGGGAAGCATGTTCCAGTTGCAAAGGTCAACACTAGTATTCCACCATCGCTTGGTTCCATTATTTCATCTTGGCTCCTTACGGAATGCAAGGTAGACTTTTCTCTCTTGTTCTTTTAAGAAGAACCAGAAAAATAGGCTGGTTCTATCCTGCCTGCTGTTGTGACGAAGGGAAAGGAACATCATGAAGATGACAGCCCAGCCAGGAAGGGTAGGAGTGCCAGTGATCGCTGTGCTGGGACTACCGTCAATGCTGTGAGGGCAGATGCAGGGTCCCTGATAATTCACAAATTGTTCTTTGAAGTTGCATCAAGAAGAAACTCTCTACAAATGTCTGCAGTAATGTATTAGCTCAGCAACTGCATAGGAGAAGATACATTTCCTGGGGAATCCAGATTTGAGGACGGCAGACCAGGTAGACCCATCCCCGCTGCCACAAGATCACCTATGTGCTCTCTGACACCCAGGAGTCTTTCTAGGCAAATGGAAAGAAGAAAAGTTACCAGTTGAGATGAGAGAATTATCCCTACTAGACGGTTAACTTTGAATTGACTGAATATTTGCCCCCCAAGAGATCATTTTATATTGAGAGAGATTGTTTATATTCAGAGGGGACTAAACTTAGTTTTCTTGGCAAGTGAACCACATCCTCCTCTCACCTCTAAAAGGGATATGGACTTGAAAATAAGAAGACAGATGGACTCTTGTATCCCATGACTAATGTTTGACATAAATTTCTTCTTTAAATCTTTAGAATAATTTTATATAAAATACATTATTCTCATTTTGTAGATGAGGCAAATGACAGAGTAAAAGGCAAATCTTTGAGATTTCAAACACAGGTGTGCTTTTCTTTAAAAGCAGCCCTTGTAAATGTCATGACCCACTAGTTCACTCCTAAAGCAATAAACTTGTCAAGACCTCTCATATAGTTTATTATTCAAAGAGCCATTAATAAGAGCATTTGGTAGCACCTTCTTGCTTCACATAATAATAATTGTTATTATTGCTATGATAATTGTTATTATTCTGTAGCACTATCTAAATATCTTACTAAGCAAAATTTGCATCCTCATATTGTTACTAAATGTGATGCTTTTCTTCTTCCACCAGTGAATTTTTGCAACCGTGTGCACTGCTTACTTTAAGAATGCCCACAGGCATGTGGAGAACTCACTTACCTTATCAAGGTTTACTGTGACTCATCTAAACATCAGTATTCAACTAAAGATCTTTCATGGTTAGTGCTCTTGGTTAAAAACTACAGAAACCAAATCACATTAACTTACACAGAAAAGAGGATGTATTCAAAGTGTGTCCAGAGGTTTGTAGAAGTGATAGAATGTTTCAAACCAGAATGACCGCAGACAAGGCAGAGCAAAGGTGCAGGTTGATACTAGTCAGGCACAAGACAATAGCCAATACTGGATACTTTGGGCAAGGGCACCCATCTAATCAGCTGTGGGAAGACTCTGGCTCTTAATTGTTATTTCATGTCTGTATTAGTCACGTAGGGTTGCTATAATATAATGCCATAGATTGGGTCAACTGAAAAAATCAGAAATTTGTTTTCTCACAGTTCCAAAGGCTGGAAGTCCAAGATCAGGGCACTGGCAGGGTTGATTTCTTTTGAGACTTCTTCTTGGCCTGCGGTTGGCTGCCTTCTCACTGTGGCCTCACATGCCTTTCCTCTGTGCATGTGAGGAAAGATGCATGGGCATTGCTACTGTCTCTCAGTTGTCCACATCTCTTCTTCATCTGATTTGATAAGGACCCTCCTTAAAGGCCTCATTTTAACTTAATCACCTCTTTAAAGGTCCTCATGTTCTGAGGTACTGAGGATTAGGACATCAACATATGAGATTGGGGTGATATATTTCAGTGCAAACACTGTCATAAGGTCCAAAGTCCTGGGTAGAATCTTTAACCTACGTGCCAGGGCGCCTGGGTGGCTCAGTCGGTTAAGCAGCCGACTTTGGCTCAGGTTATGATCTTGCTATCCGTGAGTTCGAGCCCCGCACCGGGCTCTCTGCTGACAGCTCAGAGCCTGGAGCCTGTTTCAGATTCTGTGTCTCCCTCTCTCTGACCCTCCCCCGTTCATGCTCTGTCTCTCTCTGTCTCAAAAATAAATAAACATTAAAAAAATAAAAAAAAAGAATCTTTAACCTATGTGTAGATTTATTTATTTATTTATTTATTTATTTATTTATTTATTTATTTATTTTAGCTTGTGTTAAGTTTGGTTATATTCTTAAATGTTTTTGGAGAAATCAGTCTAAAGTATCTATAATTTACAATTACATTTTGTAACCAACAAAAGGTATTTTTTTCCATTTCTTTCAAATTAAGTATAAAAAAATGTTTTCTATTGTATTGCTGTATAACAGATCACCTTAAAAAACTGGCTTAAAGGGGCGCCTGGATGGCTAAATCAGTTAAGCGTCCGACTTCGGCTCAGGTTCATGACCTTGAGGTCATGATCTCAAGGTTTGGTGCGTGAATTCAAGCCTCACATCAGGCTCTGTGCTGACAGCTCGGAGCCTGGAGCCTGCTTCAGATTCTGTGTCTCCTTCTCTCTCTGCCCTTCCCCCGCTCATGGTCTGTCTCTCTCTCAAAAAAAAAAAAAAAAAAAATCTGGCTTAAAAACATGCTACTATCTTTTATGGTTCTATAGGTTAATTGGATTTATCTGAATGGTTTTCATTCAGAGTTCAAATGTTGTTTTAGTACTTGAGTCATGGGCTTGCACTAGAGTCATCTGAAAGTATACCCGGGCTGGATGTCCAGATGGTTTCTTCACTTACATATCTGGCACCTAAGCAGGAATGGCTGGAATAGCTGGAGACTGGCTGGCATATCTTTCTTTCCATATTGCCTCTCCACATGAGTAGCCTTGGTTTGCCTACAGGATGGCAGTTCAGGATAGCAGAACTTCATAAAAGGTCACCAGCTTTATTCATTATGCTTTCCAAGATGCCCAGATAGATGCTGCAAGCTTTCTTATGAGCTTGCCTTTGAAATCACTATCACCACATTCTATTTGTTCCATGGGATCAGCCCAAATTCAACTCCAGAGGGGACTAAACCAGAGCATGAATATCAGAAGCATGGTTCAGTGGGAGAACACTTGGTATATGAACTACAACAATTATTTTATAATGGGATTAACAACAATGACTGCAATTAGATAGAGATAAGGAGAAATTTTCAACTATTCCCTAAAAACTGTATCGGTAAGTACAGAATCCACAGTGCCATAAATAAATTTTACCTAGTTGTTCAAGTAAAACTGAGTCGAAAAGTCTCTTAAATATTCTTTGTTGATAATGGCAATATCCTATATAATCATTTGCACACTGAATGCATAACTAAAGTACTCCCTTATAGGCACTTAACATAAGAGGAAGTCAGTAACCACTAGGAAGTTGTCCTGCAAGCCCTTTCTACCCAATAGGAAATGACAATGAACAATAGATAACCATTAGCAGAAAAAAATGAAATGTACCAGTAATTGTATAAGACTTTTTAAAACAAATTGCCTCATCATGTCCTCACTGCAGCCTTTTTGAAAGAGCTATTATTATTCTCCCTTTACTGGTGAAGAAAAGATAAGAGGAGAAATAGAGTAACTCTTCCTAGTTAGCGTATCTAGTCAAGGCCAGAGCTGGGATTTAACTGGGATTGATTGACACTATGTTTTCAACGAGGTACCAGATCTAGGAATCTTTAAGGTAAATCTACGACACGCTTTCTAATCAATCTACCATTTTGGAATTAGTTGAATGGCCAGTGTAATAAAAAGTCCATGGTGGTAAGAGGAACGGGCAGCTGTACTAAGAGATTTTCACCTGCTTTGCCAGTCATTGTCAAGGGAAGAAGAACCTTGTACTGAGGGTGACTTTACAGACACTCAGAGGCAAGAGGTGGCAAGCCTCTGAAGCAAGCTAAAGTTAAATGTTACCTCTTTTTTCTCTATAGACAATGCAGGCATATCATCCTTTGAATAGTAGACAGGTAGACAGTACAACAGTTACAATATTCCTGTAATTGTCTTTGTGGAGTCACAGCATCACATTCTCTCTTACCATTAGTGTTTTGACAAGCATTTAGTTGTTGTGATATTAGTGATCAATACAAGTATTTACAGGTTGATGTAGTGTTTGCTGATCACGGTGAAGACTTTTAAAGGCAAAAGTGATAAATAAAGAGTTAGCAAGCAAAACCGCTCAATACTACAGATACTTTACAAATTACATATCTAGCTGGCAACTTCAAACCTAATAGTAAAAAACAAATCAGAAATTACCTCAAATATAATTTGAAACGTAAATGTAATTTAAAATATTTTCTCATGTATTAAACACAAGATCCTAGGCTAAGTTTATATTGTCAATTTAATGTTTTACAAACTTCTGAAGGAGAGATATTTAATTACATTCTTATGGTTTTGAAAAACCCTACTTTGAATCCGTTCATATAGGTGATATCTGAAAGCGAAAAATAGACACCATTTTTAATGGGATGGCAAATCAGAGAGTGCCTGGATTACTTAGTAGAGTCTATTTGGGGAAATACAATTAAAAACAAAATTTCCTACCAACCCAGGAAACCTCTCCACAAAGGCAGAAGAGAAAGAAAACCGTTTTGCTATTGAATAAGCAGTAAGTTGCAGTATGATGTGCTTCATGGGCAATCTGCTGAAAGACTGCAGAGAGAGATACCAATCTTAGCTTTTTATAGAGCCAGACACAACCTGTTACACACACATTCCCCAAACCAACACTGACCAGCGTTCAAGTAAGAGGGCATGACAAAACCATTTGTCACACATGGTTCATCCTAAATCCCCCTGGTAATTGAGGTGACCGTGAGGGTTAGTTAATTGACTTTAACCAAAGGAAAATAAACTTTTCATGTCTTTCTGACAGGAGGTTGTTTGGGAGCAGGCACCTGCTGTAGTTAGGTTCCTATTCTCCACCGAAACTGGTAGATAAGGACAGAGTCTTTCTTGATGATTACATTTCAAAGAGATGGTTTCTGGGTCCTGGGGAAAGACATTCTGGTTCTTGAAGTTGGCAAGAGGCTTATTTAGCTTCTAAAAAATATCTTGGGGCACCTGGATGGCTTAGTCGGTTGGGCATCGGACATCAGCTCGGGTCATGATCTCAGGGTCCTTAATTACAGCCCCACATCTGGCTCTGTGCTGACAACTCAGAGCCTGGAGCCTGCTTCAGATTGTGTCTCCCTCTCTTCTGTCCCTTCCCCCACTTGTGTTCTGTCTGTCTCTGTGTCTGAAAAATAAATTAAAAACTTCAAAAAAATTTTAAAAAGAATACCTATATACATTTCAAAGAGACAGGAAAATAACTTACATTTGTGAGTTTTCTAAAATAAATGCTTTAAGAAAAAAAGGGCAGGGAAGGAAAAGGAGTCCCTTTCCTTATTTTTATCAGGGAGAATTAAATCTCTCATTTTTAATTTTTTATGGGTCCTGGAAGCAGCGAATCAACTTATGAAAGAAGACCAACATAAAGATTCTAGGAGAATCGGGAATACTAGAAACTATCCATGTTTTTAGAAGAACATATTTGGGGGGTGCCTGGGTGGCACAGGGGGTTAAGTGTACAACTCTTGATTTCAGATCAGGTCATGATCCCAGAGTCAGGCTCAGTGCTGAGCATGGAGCCTTCTTGAGATTCTTTCTCTCTCTCCCTCTCCCTCTGCTCCTCCTCCACTCACTCCCTCTCTCGCTCTCTTTCTCTCTCTCTCTCTCTCAAAAAAAAAAAAAAATACCAATGTTTTAGATTTCAAAATTGGAAAATGATATTAGTTTCACATTTAAAAGATATAAAGAGAAAAGTCCTGGGATTTTAATTTAAACTATATTCTAAAATTAATATGCAGGGGCGCCTGGGTGGCTCAGTCGGTTAAGCGTCCGACTTCAGCTCAGGTCACGATCTCGCCATCCGTGTCCATGAGTTCGAGCCCTGCGTCTGGCTCTGGGCTGACGGCTCAGAGCCTGGAGCCTGCTTCCTATTCTGTGTCTCCCTCTCTCTCTGCCCCTCCCCCGTTCATGCTCTGTCTCTGTCTCAAAAATAAAATAAGCGTTAAAAATTTTTTTTCTAAAAAATAATAAAATTAATATGCAAAATAATAAGGTATTTACGTGGTATTTTTTAAAATGCTTATCATTTTTAGTCTGTCTAACCTCTGACCTTTCAAGATAGAAATATTCATTTTATCCTGTGCCTAAATGAGTCACTGTGAAAATGAGTCTCCTTTGAGTTATGCTATTATTCATAACTTCCTTTTATAGGACCTCTATAACTGCAACTTTATTAAGATATAGTAAGTAGATCTCATTGCTTAATACAGAAAAAAGAACAATGCTCCATTTTTTGTTTTACCACTTTGCTTTTTCATGATTCCTTCAATTACCCCAGGAGGGTTTTCTTTTCTTTCTTTCTTTTTTTTTTAAGTAAATACTTTAATGACTTCATGAGACTTCTTTCAATAGCTAAATGAATAAAGAACAATAAAACTGTGTGAAGCTTGGATATTCGGAGTTTGTCCAGGCTCCCTTCATAGTGAAGGGAATTAATCATATATACATGTTTTTCATGCAAAAAATGTAATTTAAATCATTATTTCAGCAAAATCACAATTAGTACATCTGAAATTTTGAGATAACAGAGTGCCTGGGTAGTTACTTCATACTCAGTGGTCAGGCATGCCTCTGTGTGGAAGTAAAATTTAAGGTAAGGTTATTGTGGGATAAATCAGGGGGAAGAATGCTACCTTGACTTTCTTAGGTTGATGGTGGGGGAATGTTTGTTATATTCTCAAACCTAGAAGAAATTAAAAATGCTTATACTGATTGAATAGCGTTTCCCTCAAATTCATGTCCACCTGGAACCTCAGAATGTGACCTTATGTGGAAATAGTCTTTAGTTATTAGTTACAGGAAGCCATACTGGATTGGGGGAAAAGCGTCCTAATCCAATGACTGGTGTCTACCAGAAAACAGAGACCTCCAGACTGGAGAAGAATGCCCTGTAATGAGATTGGGGTGAAGCACCTAAAGCCAGGGAATACCAATGATTGCAGGCCAACCACCAACAGCTCAGAGAGATGCATGGAATGAATTCTTCTCAGAGCCTCTAGAAGGAAACAATCCTGTTGACATCTTGATTCAGACTTCTGAATTCCAGAACTGTGAGAGAATCAATTTCTGTTGTTTTCAACTGCCCAGTTTGCTGTCATTTGTTACAGCAGCCCCAGGAAACTAATACAATGTGTTATCCAGACGTTGACAAATTTTCCTGTGAAGTGCCAATCAAAAATATTCTAGGCTTTGTGGATCACATAAAATCATTGTTGCTTGTTCTTCTTTGTTTCATTTTTATTATCCTTTAAGTGTAAAACCCATTCTTAGCTCTGTGGGCCACACCCAAATCAGCCCCAGGCTGGGTTGCCTCCCCTGCCTTATTCTCTCAATCTATTGCTTGATGAGAAGAGATTACATGGTCAAAAATACAAGGATAAAACTGATGTGGTTTGAAGTGGGGTTTGGGAGCCAAAGGCCTGGAAAGAATTCTTGAGATTTTGGTGCAAAAATGGTGTTTTTATTATAGCGCTGGGGCAGGACCTGTGGGCAGAAAGAGCTGTACTGGGGTTGTAAGGACTGACTGATTTTCTATCCTGTGGCAGAGAGGGTGATGTTAGGGCCCTGGGAAAATTGAGTCTATAAGTTTCTGGAGGCCTGTCTATTGATAAGATTGCTTTTTTTCTTGTAAATCACTAAGACAGTTGCAAACTGATGGGGATTCCTGTTCTGCCTATTATCTCTATCAATTAACCATTTGTTTTTCCTCTTCCTTTGTTCTTGGGCAGGCAGGAATGCCTGAGGAATGTCATACATACTCACCTGGGGGTGGGGGTGTTGTGGGGTGCTAGCTTGTGCTTTGTTCTCAGCTTGCCTTTTGCTTCCTCATCAAAAAGGAGTCTGTTAGGAGGTGAAGTGTGTGTATGGGGGGGTATGGATATAAACAAAGATGGATTTGGAAAACTCCTTTACATAGTGAACGTTTTGTTGGATTTCTTTTTTCCCCTCCATTTATAGGACACTTCAGTGCAATGCCTGGTTCAGAATTAAAGTTTAAAGAATGGAAGCTGTTGCTAATTATGGTTGTCAACTTGAGGCATAAAGCATTATGAGCATTGGTTCAAAATGAAAGAAGTTTGACTCGTTGCAATGATCAGAGTAGAATCACATTTGGATCATTGTCATTATCTTCTCCTTGTTTTGCTGTTACACATTGCATACTTCTGTTCTGTGTTTGATTGGAAAATTCAGCTGCTCAGCTCAGTTACAGATGATATGGAATGGGTGATGGTATTGTTTCTGGGATGATATCTCAGCCTAATGAGATAAAATTAATTTAAGCACAGCATCAACCTGGCCCTACTTGACCTTGAGATTGACAGAGATTAACTGATTTCCTATCTTTACAGAAACTCAGTAAACCATCTCTCCTCTGGTCAGTTCTTGAAGGACAGAATCTAAGAATCAAATGAGCCATCTTTCCCCTGGGTGCTGCGTTATAAGAAGTAGGATAAATACATTGATTTGGAACTAACTCTTCCTTTTGGAAGGTTGACTGTACTAGGCTTTTGCCCTTTCTTAACTCTCCTTGCCTATCAAGGTTATACTGTTTGTAGACCAAAGGAAAAAGCCTGCCAAGAATAATTCCTCATGTAGTTTGCATGATACACCGTGATCAGATTATACATGAAACTGGCTTGGAATATGAAACAGTGTAATTTTTGTTCTGTGCATCCCTTCTGGATATCTCTGTCCAGTTCTTGTGGCTACTTTTTCTATTAATTGTTTGGCTAGCTTCTTACATTGGAATGATTAACAGAAAAGATTAGATCAGTTTTCATAAACTTTGAAAACAAACTTTTTTGAAGTTAAGAGATTTAAATTCAGAATTTTCTTCTTATCATTTCATCTTTGCCTCATTTTTTGCTTCAGTGGCTGCTTACTAGTTAAAGGATTACAATAATTGAATTGGTAAAACTAGATTTCTTATAGAAGTTATAGGAAAGGAAAGTTTTCTCAATAGTAGCGATAAATGTTTGAGCCAAACCATGTTCCCAAGATTCTTTTGAGATTGCCTTCTTTCCCATTAAATTAAAAGTATTCTGCAATGCCACTAAGCATGGAAAATACAACTACAGTTCAAAATACTTACAAATCAGTAACAGCAATGTATTTCAAAGTTTCCTTCAAAGTCTGATCTTCATTAGTTTCAGAACTCCCCATGTAGAAACATTTCTAACACCAATTACAATGAAACATATAGACCAAAGGAGGATTTTTCTCTGCTTTTTAATTGATGTATTTGTTTATATTCTACCTTGTTTCAAAACAGAGTTAAGAAGGCGCTGCAGATGACTTAATCCCTTCCCAGTGAGATGCATGAATATACAATATCGTTACCCAGCCTCGAGTACAAAGCTGATATATAAAATTGAATACAAAAATTGGAATGAGATTTAAAAATGGCTACTTAGAAATGCTGCATTTATTCAAATAATTATTAGAGGGAAGATTCTATGAGTCAAAAATGGAAAAAGGACCCTAAGCCAACATTTTGTCTCTTGGTAGATTTTTCTCAAATATATTCTGATAGAAATGTCTGGCTTTTAGATTTCTCAAGGGGAAATGGATTTCATAGCATCCCTAAATAACTTATTCTAAAGCTTAAAAAGCTACTGTCAGAAAATATTGGTTAAGCAAGTTTGAAATCCGTTCTGTTGCTTTCTCTGTTCAAACTCAAGTATAGAGAAGCAAAACAAAAGGACAGTACTGTTCATATAAAAATACTTGTAATGTGCAGGTATGCTCCTCCAGTGATATGATCCCATCCACTTGTGTGTCTCCAGATACACGATAGGACATTGTAATTAGCAAGGCCTCAGATAATCTCCATACATAAGGAGGAAAATTTGTCATAGCCAGGGACATAATTACAAAGTCAGTATGAATACATGCATTAAACATTGCTCCAAAAGAGAATAGGGGAAAATCAGGTGATCAGTATCATTTTAAAATTCCCTTGTCATATTCATATATCACAGCACACATTTTCACAATTCTATAATGCTGCCATATGTTTGATCCATACAATCATTTTCTAGCTTGAGTATGTGGTTATTTTCCTTATTATTACTTTGCAGTTATTTCTGCTGTTGTATTCTGTAGGCAATCACTGTGGATTTTCCAAACTGTGTTAGAAAATAAAACTTGCTCAAGGTTTGCACACACAGATAGAAGCAGACCTTTTAGCCACTAGTAAGTACTTGTGGAGACGTTTTCAAAAATCAGAGAACTCTTTAAGACAATATGCATTTAGAGGTTGGTTATTTAGCACACAATTTAAGGGACATGGGAGTTCAGACAAGATGAAGATAAATGAACACAATTTCCTTTCCTTTCCTAACCCAATGGAGAGATTCAAAAAGTTAAATTTCAGAGGGTTTTTTTAGTCCTCCACACCAGGAAAACCAACCATCACATAGCAGGAACAAAGAAAAACAAAAACATACATAAGCAAAGGACTTAGAAACCCAACAGATCTTGGATTATAATGTGACATTGATATTTAGCTATATGATCTTTGCACAAGACAACTAAACACTTGGGTTCTCAGTACCTTTACTGTCCAAATCAAGGTAATGTTCCTTCACACGGTTTACTTAAGGATTGGAGAAAAATATCAAACACTATGTCACATAGAAGTTATTCGATACATGATAGCCACTAAACCATCAAAGTTATTAGGGAAGTCAGGAAAAAAAACAAACCGTTCCAACTCACAATTACCTAAACCTTTACACCTGAATAAAAGTCTCTCTTTTCATGATGCACAAAATTAGTGCCAATTTTGGAAATACACATGAAATAGGTCAGCTCCATTTCAGGCAAAGATACAGTGCTAATGGTTTTTGTGATTTTTTTCCCTCAACAATAAAAGGAATAACAGATGTCAAGCAGAATCAATACTTTCAGAGTTCTGTGACAGCAGTAACTTTTTACCCTGGACACTTTTAACAGGAGGATTTTGAATCTTAGACAACAACATCTTTTAGAGTTGCTCTTAGGTTTCTAGAAGGTGCTCTTTATCTGGTGAAAGACCTGGAACTTTTTCCAGGGGAAACAAAAAGTAATTGTAAACTGGAAGAGATGGTTGGCCTTCTGTTCTCACTTCAGGTCAGGGCCTTTAAGAGAAGAATGGTTGTTCAGAGACAAAAAGTGCTTGGCAGAATTCTACCTTTCTATGATTTCAGCTTAATTAAATGAAACTGATGAATCATGCAATGAGGAAATAGCATTATGGCGTCAGTGATTCAAAGCTGGAAATGAAAGCTTGTATATGAAATGAATAAAATTTCCCTTAGTGGAAACACAGATGGTGAATTCTAAATTCTGCTTCCCCATGTTAGTGAACCTGCACAGAGCAATGTGTCTTTTCCGTCATTTTTACATACAGAAGATATAAGATGTGCTGAATTTGTCTCAAGTCACCATTACCCTTAAGGATCCATTATGGATTTCCAGGTTTTACACATGCAAATTTTAAGTCAGGTTTTCCCTCAGATGTCAGTAACAGACTGTAAAGCACAACTTATTTTATGCCTCGATGATTTCAATTAACTAGACCAAACCTGAACGTCCATTCCTCTCTGCTTGGTGTATCAGGCAAGGATAAATGCCTGAATATCATATAATTCTTATTCTCTGCAAGGATAGGGATAACAGGATTGTGGGGATCAGTACAAGGAAAGAAAAATCAAAGCAAAAAGTGGATACCCCCAACTGATCTCCTCTGGAACTTTTGATCTATCCTTTCTACAAATCAAAAGATCTTGTTTCAGTAGCTGAAAAGTGACCTTTAGATCTTGTCAGATCATAGCCATGCTAGCCTCTGGAAAAAGTGAGCCTATGGGTAAGTATCAGGATCAGCTTTCAGAGGCCAGGAAGGTTTAGATGCATGGCTTCCGTGTTTCCAAACAACTATACAGTTACTCTCCCATAAGGGTCAGCCAATTGTGATCTGCAGGCCAAATCTGGCCCACTGTGTGTTTTTATAAAGAAAATTTTATTGGAATTTGTATTTTAATTTGGAACATCATCAAATGATCACATTTCTCCTGCCCAATCATCTTTAAAAATCTTATCAATCCGTGGGACACCTGGGTGGCTTGGTAGGTTAAGTATTTGACTTCCGCTCAGGTCATGATCTCACAGTTCATGGGTTTGAGCCCCGCGTTGGGCTCTGTGCTGACAGCTCAGAGCCTGGAGCTGGCTTCAGATTCTGTGTCTCCCTCTCTAACTCTCTGTCCTTCCCTGCATATGCTCTATCTCTTTCTGTCTCTCTCTCTCAAAAATAAGTAAACATTAAGAAAAATGTTTTAAAAATCTTATCAATCCATGTTTCTATATATTTCATTAGAGAAAATAGAAGACTTTTAGGCTGTGCTATACTCATAATTAAAACAGAGTATTGAGCATAGTAAACATAAACAACATTGCTTGATTTATTTTCCCTGGGTATATGAGGGTCATGTTAAAAATCAAAGCCAAATTCTTATCAAACCATCATAAAATGTGGCCAACTTCTCTTAAATAATTGCATTTTACACTTGGTATTTCCATTTGACCCCAGGGCCAAGCCAGGAGTGACTCACAGGTCATTGCAAATAAAACTCTGTAAACTAAGGGCAAGATTGAGTAAAAAAACCCATCCATCTTCTTCAACCCAGAAACCAATGTGATATAGATTTGTCCTGAGCTAGACCTAAAATATAACAAATTTCTTATTTGTAATCAAGGCACACACTTAAAAGCCTGTGGGAGTTTGAGCAGATTTGCACAAAGATACCTTCCTCGGTTGTATTTTATATAATGTGTGTTATCCCAGATATTTCATATTAATTTAAGCCTTCTAGTCCTCCCCCACTGCTCCATGTAAGAGGGATCCTAATGCCTTATCTTCATGAAAGCAAGAAACCAAGCACTATAGTATCCTGAGACCCCTTCTAGGTCTGAGATGAATGTGGCAGGTGCTCACTGACAATTAAGTCAATCATTATTTTTTGTTTCCACTGACAGCTTCTACTGCTGCTTTAACAAGAGAAAAAGAAAACACACACTCATTCATACACACAATTAAGTTTGTTTAAATGACTGATTGGACCTATTCATATTGAATATGTCATTGTCAGAATTTTCTAATCTGAATTCCTTAAAACACCAGTTGCAGCAGCCATTGGAGATATACCACTTGGATCTCCTGTCATGTAGTATCCACTGTTCAGTGGGAAGGAGGACAGTGGGCTGACAGCCTCCTGGTATTAATGCCTTCACAATTGCCTCAGCTTTCAAGTTATACCATGCTCTTTCTGGACCCCCCCCCCCAACCCCAAGCCAATTACCGAGACGGCTAGAGGCACCAGGACAATGCATTTGTCCTCAACATAGGGTTCTTAGATCAACCTTTTTATTTTTTTATTTTTTTAATTTTATTATTTTATTTATTTATTTATTTATTTAATCCAGAGCTGCCTGTGGTTTGGTGAAGATTCACGTCTTCATTGCCATCTGACACTCTCTCTGCCCAGTCTTACTATCTCAACCTTTCCCCCTTTCATAAGCATTGCCTCCTGGTGGGGAAGGCCATCAAGAAAACATGACCACTGGTTGACACACAAGCTGGACCCAGGCAATTGGAGACTCTCTAACCCCTTCCTTGTCCTTGGAATGTGTACTCTGCCTGCTTTCCCTATTCCCAAAAGCTGTCCAAGAATATAATTTTAAGGTAGAAATACAGTCTTGAGAATCTCTGGATGTTATACGTGACTGAACCCAGTTAGAGCCTCTATCTCAACTTTTACAATCTGGTGGGTGAATATGGAAATTTGCTAGTCTTGCAGTCTCTTAAGACAAACCTTACAAATAAGTCACTTTGCTTATTAAAGCTGCCACCTACTAATCTGGAGTGGTCTGCCTCTTTCTTTGGTCTCTCCCTGCCCTACACATATAGGGGCCAGTTTCAGATTATACCCAGAAGCTCCCTAGGAAGTTGCAAAGCAACACCTTCCCGATGAAACTCTTGTAAGGCTAATAACCGTGCCTCAGCCCCCACTTCTCAGGCTACCTGACACAGATGTTTAATGAGCTATTAATATGGTTCTTCAATAAAGTCCATAGCCAAAAAAGTTGATTTCACATAGATATTCACAAATACACAATAGCATTTGTATTTTACAAATAGAAATTGTAAAGCAATTATATTTGTTTATTATTGTTTCAATCTGCATTTCTAGACCCATCTAGGAACAAAATGCTTTTCATCAAAGTTTCCTTTCAATATCTCTATTGATTCTAGTGTTCTACAGATTTTGATATGTTTGCTATAATGGTATTACGAGAAATGTTTTTATGCTGGAAAGAAGGAAGACTCTTCAGCCCCTCTTTGAGCTTGCCTTATACTCCCAAACTTTGCTTCTTTGAGAGTTAGTCCAATTGGTAATATTCAATCACAATTACTTGGCTTTCTTCCTAGAGACCAGGATCACTCAGAAATTAAAGGTCAGGGCATGGAAGGTCTTTTCTCTTTCTTTTTCTACCAATGCTCTGATTGGCTCTCATTCTTCTTTCCAACCACATGGTTGCTCACAGTGTAAAGAGATACCGAGTTAGGAATATGGGGAATATGGCTTGAGAAAGTTTCTTTGCCCTTTGATTTGGGCCTTAAGATGAAGCTCAGCATACCAGAACACTCTTCTGCTCAGGCTGGGAGTAGGATTGGTGATACGAGGACACAGTTCCAGCTAACAATAATTCTAATTTGCTTTCTTCTGACTTTTGCATTGTAATTCACCTTACATTTTTTTTTCTTAATGAAATATAGTTGACGCACAATGCAACATTAGTTTCAGGTGTGTAATATAGTGATTTGACAAGTTTATATGTTATTCTATGCTTTTTTAAAAATTCTAATTTGGGTGGCCTGGGTGGCTAAGTCGGTTAAGCAGCCGACTTTGGCTCAGGTCATGATCTCACGGTTGGTGAGTTCAAGCCCCGCGTCGGGCTCTGTGCTGACAGCTCAGAGCCTGGAGCCCATTTCAGATTCTGTGTCTCCCTCTCTCTCTCTGCCCCTACCCTGTTCATGCTCTGTCTCTCTCTGTCTCAAAAATAAAATAAAAAACGTTAAAAAAATTCTAATTTACCTTTGCCTTCTAATACTTGGTCTGATCAGCTTTGAAATTTAGGTCCACTTTGGATTTTATTTTAAAGACATATTTATTTTTCAACCAACTTTTTCTAGCACTCTTACACTTAGTCATAAGGGGCATATTGACCCAGAATAGTAATAAAGATATACCATGACCAACTTGGTATATTTTATTAATGGAAATCTGAAGCTCAGTATTATTTCTGAGATTTATATCATGGCTCTAGTGAATAGATCCTGAAAACAAATACTAAAAACAGGGATCTTGTTAGAAATTTTTTTAGTACATCAGTATCTGGATTGGTATCTCTATATGTCACTTAAAGAAAAATCTTTATATTAGCTTCAGAGATGGAAGGAAATATGACAGTGGCTTCACAATATCCTTATTGTCAGAAAATATCAATCAAAAATACTTTCATGTCTCTGTGTATTTGTTGACATCTAGTCCAATTTGCCTGTTGTGCATACCATATAATTCTGCAATCGGTTTCTTATATGTGGAATTAGGGGATGTTAAGGTAATCCTTATAGCTACTGTAAGATACCTAGTAAGGCAAGCTTTATAGAGATATGATGCTTGTGATATGTGATATCACATTACAAACAGAAGCCAGGATATCTGAAACAGTTCCCAGCTCTACCTTCTTATTACCTAAGAGAATTTGAGCTTGTTAATAACCTCTCTGAAGCTCAGTATCTTACACAGTAAAAATGGGAATCACAACATCCTTATTCCATCATAGGAATGATATGAACAGCAAGATTGGAAAGGTATGGGAATTACTTTTTAAATGGGAAATAAAACTATACAAATGAAAATGAAAAACCTCAGGATAAACCATAGACAGAGGGTATAAAGGAAATAAGTTTTTGTTCTGGTTCTCGCATTTTACTACAGATAGCCCAAACACTCCTTGGCAGTCTAAAATCTGTTAGATGGCAGCCCAGCTACAGTAAGTAGCAATCTGAGATGGCCCCCATGATCTTGCTTCTAGTCAACAGAATATAGCAAAGGGACGAGATCTAATTCCATTGACTGAGTTACATTATCTGGAAAAGGTGATGATGGTGAGATGTCATTCCCTTGATCTTATTATGTTATAAAAAAAACTCCCCTCTTCCAGACTAGAGTAAGAGACAATCCTAGTGGCTCTCAAAGAAGCAAGCCACCATGATGTGAACTGCCCATGCACAGCATCATGTAGCAAGCCAGTAGGGGATCTGGATGCTGAGGGCCTCAGTCTTACAACCACAAGCAACTAAATTCTGCTAACAAGCACATAATCTTGGAACAGGATCCAGAACCTCAGATGAATCATAACCCTGCTACATTTTGACTGTAATCAGTGGAGCCTTAAGCAGAAGACTCCCCAAAGCCATTCCAGAATCCTGATTCATGAAGATATGAGCTAATAGATATGTGTCGTTTTAAATCACAAAGGCTATGGAAATGTGTTTTGTAGCCTTGAAAAACTAATGCACCAGGTTGCAGATCTTTCCTTTCACATTCAAATTAAACTGGTTTTAGTTGAGTTTAGTCTGGTTTTCCAAAGCTAATCTGATTCAAGAAGTGACACTGTGTTGATGTTCAATATTCTATTTTTTCTAGTTAATATACATACATGATAAGTAGATGTATACATAAGTAATAAGTGCCTTAACGTGATGGTTGTCAAAAGGAGTTACTCAGAGCCTTAGAGAGGTTTCATAGAGGAGACTTAGAGTTATAGATGAATAAGATGACAGAAGAGGAACACGTAAAAAAAAATCTAAGCCCTAACACCTGCTTCTTTACTACAAATTCAACTAATCATTTAGACATACAAGTTAGAAATTACTTTAAAATGGATTATTCTTATAAAATATCTGAAAATGATTTCTTTAAGCCAAATCATTGGGGGGTGGTATGGAGTTTAAGTGAGAGAAGGGAGGCATTATCATAATCCTAGTATATGTAGATATTCAGCAAAGAAAGGAAGGAGGAAAGAAGGAAAGAAAGAATGAAACAATGCATGTAAAAACTCTAAGCTCCAAAACACACTTAAACATGTTAGCATTTAAAATAATTTATTTTGTATATTTGTGGAATTTTATTTTCTTATAATCTTGAGAAATAGTAATATCTGCCCTTTTAACTGGCAACTTACAACCACATTAATACCTTTTTTTGTTTGTTTAAAGGTGCCAAAATCCAAGCACACTGATAATGACCAACAGATAAAACATGAAATAAAATATGTATCACTCTGCATATATAAAGAAGAAAGCAATGATCAATGTGAGTGAATTCCCTAACTTGTGATTCTTTAATGGCTGCTCCCTGGTAAGCTTACATATATATGCCTTCACCATTGAACACAGCATTCACTAAAAAACATATTCAAAGGGGTTAAATCTGCTTTCTAATCCATTGAGCTAAAAGGTGAATGCATTAGAAAGTCAAAGCAATTCAAGGAGTTCACTTGCATTCACTGAATTGAGATACTTTCAGACAGCAGCTGGATTTCAAATGGCAACATGGAATTCAAGTTCCCATGAATACAGAGAGGCAATTCCTGGCATGACAACATTGAACAAGTGCAAAGCAGCTCCAGAGATGGGCTGTGGTTTTTAAGCAAATTCACACTCCAAACCAATGAACTCTTTATAACATTTTATATTAGTTACAGAGCTGTAAATAGCACAGCGCTTAAATGTGTCAACCCATTTAATCTCCAGCATGCCTATCTTGGATATAATGCAAACCTATCCACTGGCTTTTATCTAATATGCTTCTAGCATCTTAAACTTTCCCTTTGACATCCTTGCTATTAAAAAGCCTGGAGCTTCAGCAAGTTGTAGACATGTGGAAATCTTTTCTTTTTTTTTTTTTTCTTTCTTTTTTTTTTTTTTTTTTTTTTTTTTTTTTTTTGCTATTCAATCAACTCTGAGAATATTTTAAAATGTACTTGAGTCTTTAAGCCCCTAAAATGTAGATAGGGGTTTTTCCCCTACAGGTTGCCAAGTCCCAGATTTCATTTCCGATCTTCTATGCTCTTTTGTACCTGATTTTAAAACCAAGCCACGGGGAAATGATTTGTCAGTGCTCATTACTGTACACATTTTAAGAACCATTCATTTGGATCTTGTGTATTACTTATGTACAAATTATGTTATAGGCAGTCTGGTAGGAAGGGAAAGTAATAATAACAATAACAACAACAACAACAAAGACAAAAGACTAGTCCAGTTGGACCAGAGGGACTATATAGGTCACTCATGTTCATGACTCATTTTGAAAGTAGAAAAAAATTATATGCTCAATTATTTCTGTCCTAGAAAGTCAGTGAGCAAAGGAAATTTCTATACAACATTACAACATAAAAATAAAAAGAAATTAGTAGATAACTAAATTAATAGGGTGTTATGAGAGGCGTGCCTGGGTGACTCAGTCAGTTGAGCATCCGACTCTTAATTTCAGCTCAGGTCATGATCTCATGATTTGTGGAATCGAGCCCCGTGTCACGCTCTGCACTATTCACTGCTTGGGATGCTCTCCCTTTCTCTGTCCCTTCCCTCCTCTCTAAAAATAAATAAATAAACATCAAAAAAAGATTGTTATGAGGATTCCAATATTGTTGTGGTGGCCCTGAGGACATAGTGTTCAATCCCCTCATCAAGAGAACGCATTTGAAAGAGTCTGTTGGCTCACAGTCTGCAGTTGAGGCACCTGGAGATTTACTTGCTCATGCTGGGGCCACGTGCTCTTTTGGGCTGCTCCTGGCCAATGATTGAACACATTCAGGGTACCGGAGAGGTTATTTCTGTCATCTGCTGAACTCCTCTAAAAGGCAATCTTTGCTGGGAGACTCCCTGCTGTCCTGTATAATCCTTTCTCAGGGCTGCTGATCCCTTTTATTCTTTTGTGTCAGTAGAAGCTCTGTATAGAGGACATGTGTGATTATAATATTGAATTTAAGGTCCAGATCTGAAGCTGTGCTTTTCTATGATTTCATGAAATAAACCTAAAATAACAGCAGAGTTGTCAGTGTGAGCAGTCAATGACTTGGTAGCAGTTTCTATTGTTATTTTTTTTTATTGGTTTTGCCTTTTTTTAATGCACAGAAATGAGAAGTCCTAGCATATCACTAGTGGCAAGGTATTAGTAACAGTGAAGCTGGACATGAGTTAATGTATTAAAAATAAGAATGGCTTGGTGGCTCATCTAAAAAATCATATAAAATATTCTTTTTAAAACTGTCATGTCCTTGGGCAGTATTATGGAAGTCCCTGAAACTGACAGTTCTCTATAGTACAACAATGGTAGATCATTCTTCTTGTAAGCATGCATGGGTCAGTGAGTGTCTTCATGCCTTTTATGCTATAAATATATAGAACTTTCTTCAGAACTGGTATAGCTGGCACTTCTTTGGTGCTTAGGGTAGCTTTTCATTTAAAATCAAAAGTGTCATTTATATTCGAACAGTCATTACTTTCCATAGTTCTGTTAAACACCATCCCAAAGAATATTGTACAGATGGCATCTGTTGAATGAATACTAAGCAAAATCATATTGATTTCAGTTGCACTTTGCCTACTAGCATTTGCATCATAAATGTAGAGCTTAGATATCACACAATGCAAAGAGAGTGAACACACTGATGCTTCTCCTCCACCAAATGACAGATTCAACAGCTTCATTTACATTACTTTATGTCTAGTTGGCTGAGTTTTGATGTCCTGAGAATATAAATCTTTTCATTTGTTATATTTATAGGCTTGAAATTGGTATGTTCGACATGAGAAGGAAATTGTGCTAACATGGGGTTAAGCGAATTTTAATAAGAGCATTTGTTTATCTATTGCGTGAATCTCTAGGTGTCTAGTTAAAACTCACAGGTTCTTACATCACAGGCCTAAGTCATTGGCTCACCCCAGTGTTGGAACAATGCAATTCATCCCAGGACTGTGGGTACACAGTTGACAGCTTGCCCACAAGAAAGAGCTCAGAGAGATCCTGGATAGTTCCATTTCAAATTATGGGTTGGATGATGGTAAGAACCTTCACAATATGTCATGTTCCTATCAGTATTTTGTATTTTGTACTGAGAAACAGTAGTAATATTTAAAGATAGCTACTCCTACATCCATATAGCTTACTACCAGGAATAAGAATTAAGGAAGTCTTCATTAACCTGACAATACTATGTGTTCCAGAAATTCTTGCTAGGAGGTAAGACTACAGACCAGTAAATAACTTCAGTGAATACTTTGGGAATTTCTCTTGATGAATATTTTCTTTCAAAATTCTAAGTTGAAGTTTAAAGTTCTCCTGGAAAATTCTTTTTAGTGAGTAGAACAGAGAACTCCATGCTCTGTTTTCCCAGATGGATAGGAGAAGTGGTATTATGCTGGCTGCTCCAAGACATAGTTAAATACGATCATCAGAAATCCTTGCTCCCATGTGTTGCCATCAGCAGTGTTGTCTAAGGAAGGAGGCTCAGATTCCAAGAGGCTAAAGCACATCACTTGGATTTAGATAGATGAGACAGCCACTTTCCCTGCCGTTTGGGGAGTTCCTCACTTGGCTTGCTTCTTGGGGCTTATTGGTCCCATAGCACTAGTTGTTAAGTGCCTTTTAAGTATCTTACCAGATCCTCAAATACATATATAACTGGAGGGGCCCTCTTGGGGCATTAGTCACAGGCATAAACACACACACACACACACACACACACACACAGAACTCAAAGATCCTGAGAAAGCCCTAAAAGGGATTACCAGTGATAATGGAAATGCAAATGGGTCCCAGGGACACTATTAGGAAGCTCTTCCAAAGTCAGAGTACTGAAGCTAAGCCTTCCTATAGCTGTAGACTTAAGAAGGCATTCATTAGGAGAGCTCTCACCACTACCCCTGGTGAACATACAACAGCTTTATATCAGTATCTTGAATCTGCTCATGAGCTTATTAGCTCAAGAAGGATTTGCCAACTTCAGGGGGAGGCTGTATTTAGTGTAAGTAATTATTACCAGGGGGAAAAAAGTCCTTTACATTTGAAAATAATACAAGTGTAAAGGCCACTTTTAAGCAACCAACTTGAGTAATGGAAACTGTCACGACCGCAAAGGCAGGGAGAATGCAAAATGTTCTCCGTCGCCAGGGGCCAACGGATTGGTAAAAAAAATAATCTTTTAAGTCCAAAACTAGTAATTGATATTGTAAAGGAATGGCCGATGGGGAAGGGAGGCCGGGTTGCAAAGCCCCCATGGGCTTCATGATAGCATTAATTGCTCTCAAATCCTGCAGCAACCTCCAGGATCAAGGACCTTTTTAATACAGGTCCAAGTAGACCACAAAGTCCCTGGAACTGCAGCCCCACGAATCTTCATTTCATTCTTAAGTTCCTGACCAACTCGCTGCCAATCCTTTAAATCAACTGTACCCCCGTCTGGAAACCATGGGCAATAATCATGCACTATGTCAAAAAATTCCCTAAGGGCTGACTGAGAAACCTTAATTCCCTTCTCCTTCATAAGAGCCTGCAAGGCAGTTACAAAATATCCCTGTTCCGTAGACTGTTTCTGTCCCATAGTTTTACTCCCGTCATCTGTGCTGCTGGCACAGTTCCCCTACCTGAATTAGACGCAGCGCGGTCTGCTTTCGCTTTCCTCCTTGTTGTCTCAGGTCCCTGTTCGGGCGCCACTTGTCGCGACCAGCGCAACAAACACCGAGATCAGGGTCCTGAAGGTAGGGGAATGTAAGAAAAAAGAGAGAAGAGAAGACAGTTTGGGAACAGGAGGGTCCCCTGGGCTGATGGCCCAAGTGACGGCTTTATTGTTGCTGTACACAATCTTTTTTTTTTTTTTTTTTAATTTTTTTTTCAACGTTTATTTATTTTTGGGACACAGAGAGACAGAGCATGAACGGGGGAGGGGCAGAGAGAGAGGGAGACACAGAATCAGAAACAGGCTCCAGGCTCTGAGCCATCAGCCCGGAGCCTGACGCGGGGCTCGAACTCCCGGACCGCGAGATCGTGACCTGGCTGAAGTCGGACGCTTAACCGACCGCGCCACCCAGGCGCCCCTGTACACAATCTTTTATATCAAGACTCTTATGGATCAGGTCATTCTAAGAATAAACAGGTTTCACATGATCACTGCCAGCCAAAACATTTAGTTCTGTGTACCTTGTGAACTTTCTAAACGGGTCACAACAAGACCTTGTTGATAGATTGCTAGCAAAACACAGTTCCCATGTTTGTTTCCATTTGACCCGGGGTAGAAAAAGGGGAGGTAACATTACTGCCAACACCCACAGACCTCAGGCTTCAGGAATTAACTTTCTCAGCCCTGACAAGGCTTTCGTATGCCCTTGAAGGTGGGGAATGGGAGGGGGGAACCACCGGGTTGGCTGAGTCAACAGGGAGCCGTTGCTCTACCCGGTCTCAGCCTGGCACCGGGGCCAGCCTCCCACAGGAAACCTGATTAAGGTAAAAGTTTTCAGAGTGGCCACCAAGCTGAATACAAACAGACCCATTAGGTGACCCACCTCAAAACATCCATATGCCCTAGCTGAGCAATGGGTTACTTACACCCGGGCACAGGTACCAAAAAAAGAAAATTCCATAGGTTTCCATACCTCCTCACATTCCCCACTTAACTTCAGGCTCCCACCACTGCCTCTTGGCAGGCAGTCTCTCCCTTGCTGTCCTGCCCATCACTCTCTTGCCATATGTTCAATAAACTATTTCCTTCGTTCTGCCTCGGTGAATTCCTTCACCACCTGTGCCACTAGCTTCCACTGACCGCGTCACTCAACAACTAATATCAACCATTAATTGAGCATTAATTGAGCAATGAGAAAGGAGCTCCTTCTATGTCAGTCCTTTACATGCTTTGTCTTATATAAATTCCAAATTAAACTGACAAGATTGGTACAGTTACAGCCATCTCGTGATTGAAGATAAGAGGCTCTCGGTGATTAAGCAATTTTTGCCTGATCAAAAACTACTAAGTGAAGAACCCTACCAGAGTGACCCCATCAGTCTGATCTTTACTTATAACCAATGGATGATACTGATGGGATTAACTCCTTCAGATGCAGATCTCTTGATTAGCAGATTTGGGTTTGTGTTAACAAGCACATTTTCAGTCATTGCCTAAGGTAGCCAGTGGCATATATTTTTTTCTTGATGGTACTTGCTCTATGAAAACTTTCTCTGGTCCAGAAACACCAACCAACAAAATTATATCAAATCACATAATTCCTGGCCCATGAAACCATATCTTCCAGCAACTTGTCTATCTTCTCTGATTCTTGATTTCTCATTTTTTGGCTGGGTATATATATATCATTTCCATTTCTCATCTCATAGTCATATCAAATGGAAGCATTATTAGAATTATTCCTCTAACATGGACCCTTGTCCATTTCCTGCTTCATCTTTATCCCCTGTCTCTTTCCAAATGTTTACCTTGTAGCCACTTCTTTCTTCCAACCTACATCTCTTTATAAGTTGAATTCCCAGTTTTAACTTCTTGGATTACTGTTTGAAAAACCTTTTTTTCTTGCTGATAGAGGAGCTAAGGTGGCAGAGCAGCAGGAGGACCCTAGGCTTGCCTTCTTCCTCGAACATAGCTAGATAAATATCAAATCATTCTGAACACACAAGAAATCAATCTAAAGACTGATAGAACAAATTGAACACCTAGAGACAGAAGAGGCCACATGAAGAAAGGTAGGAAGTGTGGAGACGTGGTTTGGAGGAGAAACTGATAGTGGATGCTGTGGAGGAGAGTGGGTCCTGGTTGCAGAAAGGAGAGAGAGAGAGAAAGAGAGAGAGACAGGCAGAGGCAGAGAGAGGAGCACACAGGGGATTGGACAAAGAAAACACTTTCCCAAAGTCATTGACTGGGAAAACAAGAGGAACTGATTTTCATGAGTTTTTGCAATGAGCAGGGCTCAAACACTAGAGTTTTAGAGGTCCAAATTGTAAGTGGTGTTGAGCCAGGTGAATGCTGCAGTGGTCTTGTGGTGAAAGAAGGTAGGTAACTGGGAGGGCAGACAGTGTGATCTGAGGATGGCATAAGATGTACTAGTAGAGACAGTTTCCTCTTCTTGAAGCACATCTGAGAGTGGTGGCATTGCCTCTCCAGGAACAAAAGAACAAGCAGGCACCATTTTCCTCCCCTGCCCCTCAGCATAGGTACACAGACACCTCTGAGGGTGGCTAACCTGGACCCTGGCTCCTTTATGTACTTTGTCGCAGACTCCACCCTCCTGTGTTTCTGGTGCAACTGCCTTGCTAGGTCAAACCTGCATCAAGCCCAGCACACTGAAACCTTCCCCCAGAAGACTGGTGCAGGTCTCTGCCACACCGGGTCCCTAAAGTTTGGAGTTTTCAAACTCAGCTGGCCTGGTTGGGATAGAGTCCAAAGTGCACTGCGCTGCTCCAGGCATGCAAGCAGCCCAGATACAGACAGTATGAAAATAGTGATCTGAAAAACACCGATGATGCACTTTTGGGTGCATGCAATAAAAGCAGGCATAAGAGTGAAGTATACAGCAATAGAGGCCTACGTCAAGAAGCAAGAAAAATATCAAATATACCACAGAACCTTACACCTAAAGGAGCTAGACAAAAAAAAAAAAAAAAAAAAAAAAAGAAAAGAAAAAAGAAAGTAAAAAGAAAACTTAAAGCCAGCAGAAGAAGGGAAGCAGAAGGAAATGCTATGGAAACAAAGAAAAAAGCAGTAGAACAGAATAATGAAACAAGGAAGTATCTAAAGTGGCAAGGAAAAAGTGAAACTTTCTCATTTTTGCAAATGACATGATACTCTAGATGTAAAGCCAAAGGACACCTGGGCGGCTCAGTTCATTAAGTGTCTGACTTTGCCTCAGTCATGACCTCATGGCTCATGGGTTCAAGCTCCATGTCAAGTTCTGTGCTGACAGCATGGAGTTTGCTTGGAACATTCTTTCTCTTGCTCTGTCTCTTTGTCCCTCCATGACTTGTGTTTTCTCTCTCTCTCTCAAAACAAATAAATAAACTGAAAAAAAAGTAACCTGGAAGTTTCCACCAAAAATTGGTAGAACTGAGATGTAAATTCAATAAAGTAGTAGGACACAAAATCAACATATATAAATCTGTTGCATTGCTATACATCAATAAGGAAGCAGCAGAAAGCAAAATCCAGGAACTATTCCATTTACAATTGCATCAAAACCTATAAGATACCTAGGAATAAACCTAATAAACCTAACAAAAACCTCCTTTTACAAAGGAGGTAAAAGACCTATACTCTGAAAACTACAGAACACTTTTAAAAGAAATTGAAGATGGCACAAAAAATGGAAAAACATTCCATATTTTGGATTGGAAGAACAAATATTACTAAGATGTCTATACTACCCAAAGCAATTTATACATTTAATGAAATCTCTATCAAAATGCCACCAGCATTTTTTACAGAGCTAGAACCAATAATCCTAAAATTTGTATGGAACCACAAAAGACCCTGAATAGCAAACACAATCTTGAAAAAGCAAAGCAAAGCTGGAGGCATCATAATTCTGGACTTCAAGTTATATAATAAAGCTCTAGTGCTGAAGACAATATGGTACTGGCACAAAAACAGACACATAGATCAATGGAACAGAATGGAAAACCCCAAAATGAACCCACAACTATATGGCCAACTAATCTTTGACACAGCAGGAAAGAATATCCAATGGAAAAGAGACAGTCTTTTCAACAAATGCTGTTGGAAAAACTGGACATCAACATGCAAAAGAATGCAACTGGACACTTGCTTACATAACACAACATAAATAAGCTAAAAATGGTTAAAAGACCTAAATGTGAAACAAGAAACCATCAAAATCCTAAAGGAGAACACCTAGGCAAGGAAAACAAAGGAAACAATGAAGTATTGAGACTTCACCAAGAGAAAAAGCTTCTGCACAGTGAAGGAAAAAATCTACAGAATTATAAGGCAACCTTTGGAATGGGAGAAGACATTTGCAAACGACATATCAGATAAAGGGTTAACATCCAAACCTATAAAGAACCTATCAAACTCAATACCCAAAAAACAAATAATCCAGTAAGAAATAGGTAGAAGACATGGATAGACATTTTTCCAAAGAAGACATACAGATGACTACCAGACACATAAAATGTTGCTCAACATCACTCATCAGCAGGGAAATACAAATCAAAGCTACAATGAGATATCATCTCACATCTGTCAGAATGGCTACAATAAACAACAGGTGTCGGTGAGGATGTGGAGAAAGGGAAGCACTTTTGTATTACTGGGTGTGAATACAAACTGGTACAGCCACTTTAGAAAACAGTATGGAGGTTTCTCAAAAGGTTAAAAATAGAACTACCCTATGATCCACCATTATACTACTAGGTATTTACCCAAAAGATAAAAAAAATACTGATTTGAAGGGACACATGCACCCTGATATTTATAGAATCATTATCAACAATAACCAAACAATAGAAAGAGCCTAAATGTCCAATGTCCATTAACTGCATCAACTGATGAATGGATAAAGAAGTGGTATACACACACACACACACACACACGCACACACAGACACAGGAATATTACTCAACCATGACAAAGAATGAAATCTATGAAATCTTGCCATTTGCAATGATGTGAATGGAGCTAGAATGTATTATGCTAAGTGAAATAAGTCAATCAGAGGAAGGTAAATACCAGATTGTTTCATTCATAGGTGGAATTTAAGAAACAAAACATATGAGCGTAGGGGGAAAAAAAGAGAGGCAAACCAAAAAACAGACTCTTAACTATAGAGAACAAAATGAGGGTTACTGGAGGGAAGGTGGGCAGGGGAATGGGTTAAATGGATGATGGGTATTAAAGTGGGCACTAGATGTGTAGCAGATGTGTCTTATATTATATGCAAACATAAGGGTCCTAATTTATATAGAATGTCATCAGAATGAGAGAGGTTAACTTTGCAGGAAACAGGGTAGAGAACTATTAGAATTTATCTCAGAGTAGAAAATTGATAATACTCTTTATGTGTTTGTGTAATTAGTTACATTTTTGCCTTTTGTGTTAGGACATAGACTATGCCTTTTAAGTACATAGTATTAAGAGATTGTGACATAATTCATGGGGTTGGAGTGTCTTGGCCACTTCCTCTGGCTTTTGATGAGGTCCTACAAGCAGAGCAGGTTCGGGGCAAAGGCAAACTAACTTATAGACAGGAAAAAAGAAAAGTACTGCTTTGTTAAAAAAAAAAAAGGTCCTTTCCTTTTATAGTCTGTAATCTGTAATCTTAGTTAAAGATAATGCATTAATTTTGATCATGCTTGGATTGATAAATAAGTTTTTTTTTTCTTTTTCTTATACTAAATCCTGTATAAGCAGTTTTGGAAAAAAATAGACTCAACAGAGGACATAACTAGATGAAAAAAGAGCATGTCTGCCTCAGTATCTCCAGCAAGATCCTTAACATTTAGCTTGAACTAACTTAGTCCACATCTGAGCCATTCTTTACTGTAACCTAAGGAATGGAATGTGCTGAATTATTTAAACCAATCAAACCTTAAAAAAAACAGCCTTGTTAAGGTATAATTGACACAAAAAATGTCCTACATATAATGCATACAAGTTGATGCATGCACCTATGAAACTATCATGACAATCAAACTAATAGATATGTCCATCACCTCCAAAATTTCCTTATATCCCACTGTTTTTTTTTTTTACTGGTTTCTTTTGTGATGAGAATTCTTAACACAAGATATACCCTCTTAACAAATTTTTAAGTGCAGGATACAGTATTACTAACTACAGGCAGTATGTTGTATAGTAGAACTCTAGAATTTATTAATCTTATATAAATCAAATTTTATAACCTATAGCTGGCTTTGCTCACCCAGGGGATTTTGTAAGCACCTAAAACCTATCTGCTAAAACTAGGTAGAGATTTTCTTTGGTTTTTAACAGAAACCTTAAATATTAACTTATTGCTTTTTTTATAGAAGATGAAAATGAGGCTTGAAGAACTCAAGAAAGTTACCTAAGATCATTTTGCTAGTAAATACCAGTCAGGAACACAAGTGTGTCTGCTGGCAAAACTCAAACTCAGCTTCTGTCCTATGTGTCCTTTTAATTAAAGTGTGCAGAGACCAGCATATTCCTGAGGATTGGCATTTTGAAGTGAGTAATAGTTAAAGCAAGCAGCTGTAAGAGGACAGTGAGCAGTAGAAAGACAATGTCAAAATACTGTGCAACTTAATCTTTAAAATTGGAGATCTCCCCTCCAAAATCAATCTTATAAGATTCTAGATTTTGCTTGATTAGTTTAATGTACTTTTTATGACATAGTTGTACTCTTCATGTAGGGCAGTATTATTATGATTTGTACATAATAATTTTTTCTGTTTTAACATATGATGACAATTCAATAGCTTTGACAGGGTCCTTTTTTTTTTTCTTTTTTCTTTTTAATGGAAGGCTACTGATGCAAGTTAATACCATCTATTTCAACCCTCCTGAGATGGACAGAGATATTATTGCATGATTTAAGCATGATACTATGTGGAGTTGAAGACATGAACTCTAGTCACAATTCGTTCATTTATAAGATACATAATCCAAGTTGTCAATTTCCCGGAGTCAGTTTTCTTTATGTATAAAATGGAATAATGTCTACCTCAGGGGTGAGGTACAAATCGTATAGGGTAATATGTAGTCAGATGCTTCATAAATTATACATCCTTGCCCATGTGCTCACTCTTGTCAGTGTTAAAGGGTATAAGAAACCATACAATTACTAATTTAAAATCATCTGGCCTTACTATATTCTCATAAAAGATTATATATTAAATCCTCTCCTTTATTTCATAGCCATTTTAGTGTACTCAGAAATTGCACAAGGGTGATCTTAAACGTACTTAGAATACTGAAGAAATATTGATTGTCAAATTTGGGATAACAGGTACAAAATTTAATAACCATTCAATATATGAAGCCAAAAAAATCCACGAAAAATACCATTATACTGGAATTCAGAAAGCTGTGAGTGAATATGCAAGCAGCTTCCCAACTGTGCAAAATATTATTGGCAGTTTCTTCAGTCCAAATATAATGACAAAATCAGCAAGTCATTGTCTATGAGTCAGGTACTGTACTGTTAGCACTTAGGAAAAGTGAATATTGTTGCTTCCAATTTGTTGTACTTCAGAAATAAATTGGATTGAATCAATGCATGAGCTGACATGTTTTTTAGTCTGAATGAGTAAGGTGAAACAAATAAGGCAATTATGTAAAAAAGGCATGTGAGAGAACCATAATGAGTGTTTCAAATAATGTGGGATGTAATTAGAACTGATTAAGCTTTGCTTTATTATAATTAATTATCATAAATGTGCCTTCAGTAATTTAAGGGCATGTTTCAGGTTTTCAATAGAGATACCTCATTTTCAATAAAATTATTAAAAATCAATTTTTAAAAGAAATAACTAATTTTACAAAGGTGAATTAGGATGAATTGCAGGAAGGTGGTCAAAAGACACAAACTTCCAGTTACAAGACAAAGAAGTACTGGGAATATAACACAACCTCATGACTATAGTTAGCACTACTGTGGGGTATATTTAAAGTCTGTTAAGAAATTAGATCCTAAAGTTCTCATTACAAGGGAAAAAATCTATAGAAGATAATGGATGTGAACTGAATGCACTGGGGTAATCATTTCACAATATATGTTAATTAAAACCATTATGCTATACAACTTAAACAGTGCTATGTGTCAATTATATCTTAATAAAACTGGGGAGCAAAAATTAGGGATCTGGAAAACAGGAAGAGAGTCTAACATATATTTAGCATTTACTGCATGTCAAACATGGACTGAGTACTTTACATATATTATCTTATTTAATTTCCACAATGACCCTTTGAAGAAGATCTCAGATATGTTATTTGCAATTGAGGAAAGTGATACTCAGGGTGGTCTTATGATTAGGCAGTGATAAAAGTGGGCTTTTAATGCATGTCTATCTGGTTCGACAGCCCTATTCTATTGAGTAAAGGGTCTTTCTAAATGGGCAGAATCGGAGCAAAACATGGAACCAGAATACTGCAAGAACTGTGATCATACAATATCTTCAATATTATGATGCCAACTTAGTATGTTTTCTTACCAATAACAAAAAAAAAGTTTTTGGAGAAAATATAATCTTCAAGGTCAGAAAGGGCATTGAGATCATGTACACTTGCTGTCTTCAATTTTAGAAGAAACAATTGTGGATTAAGTCATTCATTTATTCATTCAAAAAAAAATATCTGATGCTGGGCACTCTGCTAAATGTTAGGAAGCCCAAATTGGTAAAGGGTGTGTTTAAGACATGAGGATAGTTATCAATACTGGAGCTAAGAGGTCTGAATCTTGACCTTACATCTCCAGCCCTGAGTGCTTGGTTTATCTGCACTGAGTCGACCCACCATGTAGTGAATACCCATGTTTCTTAAAGATACGCTATTGCATGTACGCATAAACATGAAAGCTAGAGGTTGAAGCAAGTCATATTGCAATACCCTAATTTTGCACACAATCTCTTACTACTTAATGTTTATGTTGATATAATTTCATCATTATTATATTGTTGTTTATTGATACACACAAAAATATAGAAATATATTTTAGCAATATATCTGCCTGACAATAGATTTGTTCATTTATTCAACAGTCAGCAAATATTTATTGATGATCAATATGAGTAGGACATTTTCAACATGTTTGGGGGATTTCAAGGAACAAAACAGGCAAAACTCTCTGCCCTTGAAAAACTTGAATTCTGGTGTGAGAAATACACAGTAAGTGATAAGCAGAAAATTGTAAGTTATGTAGAATGTTTGAAGGTAAGATTAAAGAAGAAAGAAAGTAAAGCAGGTTATGGAGGGTAATTGGTCTGGTTGGGGAGTGGAGTTGTAATTTTACTGGGAATAAGTGGGAACATACAATGCAAAGTCTCTAAGGAGAAAGCGTGCCTGGCAGTTGGGATAGACATAGAATTGAGAAGGGTAAAAATAACTCCTTAAATTTTTGCTCATAACTATGGACATGAACATGTTCTTCTTATATTCTGTTCTATATTTGTATCTTAAAATTATCACAAGTACAATCCTACAAGGTGTCAATATTCGTAGGAAACACAATATATGCTTGAAGCATTTTGGAACAATATGGGCCAGTTTGCCTCATAAAACCATCTACTTCCTCTTGACTTAACTTATTTAATCATTTTGTTTATATGAAAAAGTCACAATATTTTGAATCAAGGTATTTTGAAATTCTGCTTACTTTAAGGTTTATTGGTGGTTCAAGACCTTATTGTTTTAAAATGTTTTATGCATTTTGCAGTGTAGGAAATCAGGATTGCGCAGCTTGGCTATCTCACCATTTTCTCTTCAACTATGTGAAAGAATACTAACCCTCAATACCCTCATCCCAAATCCTTTGCTGTTTGCACTATATCAAGAGAGAGATTTTCTCTTACGCTTTGTCTAGAGATATTACACTCCCTTTCTTCCTTCTTTTTCTTTCTCTTTCTTTCTCTCTTTCTTTTTCTCTCTTTCTTTCTTTCGAGAGTATATATTTTTTTAATTTTTTTTAACATTTATTTATTTTTGAGACAGAGAGAGAGAGAGAGAGCATGAATAGGGGAGGGTCAGAGAAACAGGGAGACACAGAATCCGAAACAGGCTCCAGGCTCTGAGCTGTCAGCCCAGAGCCCGACGCGGGGCTCGAACCCACGGACCGTGAGATCATGACCTAAGCGAAGTCGGACGCTTAACCGACTGAGCCACCCAGGCGCCCCTTGAGAGTATATTTTGTTTCCAAATAGTTTTTCATGCAACAGATGGTGCCTTCTTAATAATATCCTAGCTTTACAAATCATGTCAAAGATATCAGGAGGCAATATCCAGTATGCTCTATATCTATATAAAGCATTCATCTTGGAGAGTTTTTATAATGTTCCACTTTGAGCTTCTAGTTCCCTAAATATCCTACATCAGAAAGATGGTTCAGAGGTATTAATTTAGATGACACAGTTATCCACATATTCTTTATAACCAGTCATAGACATCAGAATTATTATGTTTGTTCAGTAGTTGTATTTTTGGTATAGACACAAAAAAATCATGGCTCTTAAATCTTAAATCATACTGAATTCTAGTCCATGAAAGAAAATTGAAACCTTGTACATTTTTTATTTTTTATGTGATTCATTTTATGTTTAGATATATTTACGGAAGCACCACATTTATTTATTTATATATATTATACATAATATAATAAATTATGTATATATATATTACAAATAGTATATAATATGCATAAATATTCCATTATATATTTTGACTTGTATCAATATACTTTCATGTTTAAGAGATTAAAATCCAACTCAAAATAACTCATACAATGGAGAAATTTATTATGTTACATAATAAGAGTTATAGAATTCTTCATTTTCAAGATTGGTGATGTTTTGTTATTTACTTAACCAAAGGTTCATATTCATTTCATTTATTTATGTATTTGTTTTTTTCTAGCCCTCCTCAGAGCATTACCTTACTCCTTTTATGATAGTGAAATGCTGCTATAGCTCCAGATCACATATTTACAAAGCAATGGTGAGAGGCAGGAGAATCTCTTTCTCCTTTGCCTCTGTCTCTCTCTCTGCCTCTGTCTCTCTTTTCCTATCTCTGTTTCTGGATGTGTTTCTCTCCTTTCTCTCTCTGTCTCTCTCTCTCATTGAGGAACAAATAGATATAATGAAAAACACAGCTACTTAACAATTGAGTTTTGACAAATACATATATTTGTGTATCTAGAAATAACTACTACTCCAAAAGGATAGAGAAACATAGTCATCACCTCAAAAAGCTCCCCATGCCCACTTCTAGTAAAACTCCTGCTCCCAGGGGCAAGCACTCTCATTATTCTATTACCATAATTTAGTCTTGCTAGTTCTTAAATTCAAGGTTAGTGAAATCATGTAATGGATTTGTGTGTGTGTGTGTGTGTGTGTGTGTGTGGCTGGCTTCTTTTTTCTCAACATAATGTTTTTATATTAATCCATTTTATTGTTGTCTGTATCATTATATATTCCTTTTAATTTCTGAGTAGTGTTATATTCTATGAATATACCATAATCTGTTATTTATTTACATGTTGATTTCCGTTTGTGTTGTTTGCAACCCAAATTATATATAGCTATTATAAAGAGAGATACTATAAGTATTCTTATACACTTATTTTTATAAATATATATTTCTATGTCTCTTGTGTAAATGCCTAGTAGTGGAATTGCTGGACTATAGAGTATGAAATAAATTAATAATAAATGGATGGCAAAAATCGTTTTCAAAGAAGATTTTGTTGCTTTACATCTTCACCAGCTGCTCATCATCTTTGCCAACTTTCAGTTGTGGCTGGCCTAATGGCTTTGGAATTAGATCTCCTAGCACCTTTTAATTTGTAATGATTAACAATGTTGATCACTTTCTTACAAACTTAGTCTTTAAGTATGCCTTCTTTTGTAAAGTGGCTGCCTTCTCAGTCATCTATTCAGTTGTCTTTTTTACTTGCAAGATTTTTTGGTATATTCTATTGAAATATATAAATTCAAGTCCTTGATCAGATACTTGCATTTAGATTATTTCTCCTAGTCTGTGGCTTGACTTTTTATATCTTTAACAATGTGTTTTGATGAGCATAAGTTTTTAATTTGGTGAAATACAGGTTATTTTTTTCTTTTGTTTCTTTCTATTTTCTAAGAAATCTTGCTTACTACAAAACAATGAATATATTCTCAAGTTTCATTCTAGTAGTATAATATTTGAACTTTCAAATTTAGGTCAATGGTCCATCATAAATCAGCATTTTTATGTATGGGGTGAGGTAGTCCTGAAAATGTACTTTTTCAATTTGCCCTACAACATTTGTTGAAAATACTCTTCCTTTTCTATTCATTGCTATGACATTTTTGTCCAAATTAATTGACTATATATGTGTGTTAATATTTCTGGACACTTTATTCTATTTCAATAATTTATTTGCCAATAAACCGATCTATGAGAATACCACATTGTTTAAGTTATTTTGGTTATTGTAGATCCCTTGCATCTCCTTACTTAAAAACAAACAAACAAACAAACAAACAAAAAATAAAGTTCTCCTGGGATTTTTACTGAGATTACATTAAGTTTATAGACCAATCTAAGATGACCCCCAATCATCCAAATCCTTGTTTAATAAGCACTCCTTGAATGTGTGTTGGATCTGTGAATATAAAAGGATATCAATCCTATGATTATGTTAAATGGCAAACGTAAAGAAATTTTGAAGAAATTCAGATCCCAAGTCAGCTCAGCTTCAATTAATCAAAAGGGAGATTTTCCTAGATGAGTCCATGTGGTCAGGCCAGCACCTTCAAAGAGTGACCCAGCCCCTTGTGCTGGTCTGGAAGCAGCAAGACCACAAGAGTTGAATGAGGACTCTTAACCCCAGATGATTTCACAGTCCCAGCCACCAATGTCATTGCAGCTTGTGAGACCCTGAGCAGAGGATCTGATTAGGCCATGTCCAGACATTGATCCATAGAATGAGGATATTACATGCATGCTGTTTTAGGTTGCTGTATTTGTGGTAATTTGTTACACAACCATGGAAAACGAATCCAAGTGTCTGTTTTAGAGGAACAATAGAGAGTCTTAAATGTTAATAATTAAGAAAGAAGTCAGGCCACCAGTCAATATCAGGAGTGGTATTAGTTCAGAAATTAAATTGGCAAACCTATTGCTAGAGGTCAGTAATGAAGACATAAACTGGGAGTCAAAAGCTAGGTAAGAATCACAGAATAAATTGGGAGCAAAGAACAAGGAAAACTTATGGCCTATTAATAGGTAATTAGGTAAATTGGTAAATTGAGTAAGCAGTAATTAGGTAAACAGTTAGAAGAGGTCAGAATTCTCTGGGATTTCTGTCTTTAGCATACAATATGCATACAAACAAGGAGAGAGCAGGTAGCAGTCCTAGGGCATGATTGCCCTCAGTCTCTGCAATGAAAATAGCTAAATCTGTTTAAGACTATTATTCATGGATTAGCATTTTAGCAGAGGGAGTCAGAGGTTTTAGAGGTATAAGAAAAATCATGCATGACAGATACTTGGAGGAATATTCAAGAAAATTCGCTGAAAGGAGGAAAATGGCAAAGAAGTAGAAAACAATGAAGGACTGGAGGAAAAAGGACAACAGAATTCTAACTTGGTCATAGCATCGTTTACCTGAGAAAGAGACCCACAGAGAAACAAAAGAATAATACTTACTAGGGCTGGTTAGAGACATGAGTTTGAAGAGAGAAGAGCCCATTCTACTTCCACGATTACAGCCACAATTGACTATAATAAATTCTCTAGGATAGTATTTGAATTTTAATAATGAAAAAAGAATCCGATAAATATCCAGGCAGAAAACTCTACATTAGCTACCAAGAAAAATATTCAGACTTTCCTTACTCATCTCCTTAGCAAAGTTAAATATTTAGGCTTTCCTTAAATACTATTGGGATAGGGATATGAAGAACATTTCTAATTCTGCTTCTGCATCCAGTTGTTAGATTTGGTTCACAGAGAAAGGTTCTTCTCCCCCCTCTCCCTGTTTTTTTTTTGTTTTTTTTTTTTAATTTTTTTTTTTAACGTTTATTTATTTTTGAGACAGAGAGAGACAGAGCATGAACGGGGGAGGGTCAGAGAGAGGGAGACACAGAATCTGAAACAGGCTCCAGGCTCTGAGCTGTCAGCACAGAGCCCAACGCGGGGCTCGAACTCACGGACCGTGAGATCATGACCTGAGCCGAAGTCGGCCGCTTAACCAACTGAGCCACCCAGGCGCCCCTCCCTGTTTTGATGAATATTGAAAGGAACACTTTTTCCTCTAACCCTATCACTTTACTTGCTCTAGCACCCAAAGTGAATCTTAGTTGTCAGAAAATGGCATCCATCCCTATTTGTCTGTTGAGTTACTGTGTATTAAAATTCACAGCCCATAAAAATCAGACTTCTAGCCCTCTTGTGGGTGGATACTGAATGAGAACCTGCGCCTTCTGAATAAGCTGACTCTTTTTAGTGTCTCAGACGGCAAAAAACACTCATGCTGTTTCCAGCCTCATCTAAGATTAAAAGGACCAGGGTCCTCCCTGCCCACTGCCACACCCCTCGCCAGAGTCTACTCACAAAACAGGCAGGAGCTCGGAGGCCTCTTCCCTGTCCAACTACACAGACCGCGCAGCGTAGGCCAGTACATGGCTCGTCAATCTTGAATAGCTGAGCTAGCTTCTTATTTGTCTATCTGAAACATTTTCCTAAATGTTTAAAAAATATTTTGTTTATATATTTTTGAAGAGATGACATGTTCACTTGGTTGACAGTTCAAAAGGTACAAAGGGATTAGCATTAAAACACCAGCCACTCACCCCTTGTTCCTCCATTATTCTGTTCTTCATGGAAACAAATTGTGCCATTATGTTAAGTGTTTGCGTTTTGTTTTGTTTACTCATGGCTTACTGTGACACTCTTCTGCGCTGTCCTTCTTCTTTTTTTTTTTTTTTTTTTTTTTTTTTTTTACTTACATATACACACAGATTGGTCCTTTATCAATCAGTGAAGATGTCCTCATTTTTTAAATAGTACTTAGTATGGTTGTATATGATTTTTTGTACTAGTCCCATAGATTTTGATTATTATTTGGATGATTTCTAAGCTGTGGTAACTAAAAACATAGTTATTAACATAATTCTGCATGCGTAAATGTATTTCAAATATTTGGAGATGGAATTGCCAGGTAAAAGAAATTTGCATGCATAAGTTTGATAGATCCTACCAGGTTTCTTACCATGGAGACTATACCTATTTATTCTCTTAACTATAATAGCTACACTTGTTTCTCCACACTCTTGAAAACAGTTTTTTTTTTTCCAAAATTTTTGGAAATCTAGTAAATGGATTTATTATTTTAACATAGTTTAAATTACATTTTTCCTATCAAATTGAGATTCTTATTAGTTGTTTAAGAGCTGTTTAAACTCCCGTTTATCTTACCTGTCCTTTGCCAATTCTCTTTTGGGTATGTGTATTATTAATTTGTAGGATCATTTTACATATTAAAGGTACTATTAATTGACTGATTATACAACTTGCAATATTTTCCCAATTGATAATTTGTCTTTTATCTGATGGGTTTGGCACAACTTGCAATATTTTCCCAATTGATAATTTGTCTTTTATCTGATGGGTTTGGCAATATTTTGTATTTTTTTATTTAGGCAAATTTGTCAGTTTTGTCTTCTATGATTTCTGACTTTTGCGTCCTGGTTTCTTCCTGCTTTTCTTTCCCAATATCCCACGGCCCCTTCAAATATTGTTATGATGTTAGATTTTACACTTAAATTTAATCCATCAGAATTTATCTTGGTGTTTACTGTGAGGTAAGAATGCACATTTGCTCTTTTCCCTGAAAAGGCTACTTTGTGTATCTAACAAAATTTCTTTTGTAAACCATAATAATCTCACTGATTTGAAAAGGGACTTTCCATGTAATAATTAAAAATTCCATTTACTTCTGGACTCTCTATTTTGTTATTTTGATGTGTATGTCTATGCCTACACCAGAACCAAACTACAAATGTGGCTTTTATACCAGATTACTCATTTATTCTTATTTATTCTGATTCTCAAAAACCTAGCTGAATTTATGGAAGATTTCGATGATCAGCCTGGTGTTTCAAAAAAAGCATTTAAGCTTTTTCATCTTGAGGTGTGTGCTTTGCTTCCTAGAAATGTACTTTAATGACTTTTTCTGAAATCTGTAGGTCTGTAGTACTCTCTTTGTAACCCCTTGGTTGATAGCCTTGTTTTTGAAAGACATAGGAGCCCGTCCAATTATTTTCCCATTTGGGTTTTATCTATCACCTAGCTCATTAACATGGTCTTTTCATAACTATTTCTTATTCTAAATAATGATTTGGGTGATTTTCCAAAGGATAAAATGATAGTTTCTTGCTGATATCTGCATACCAGAAGTGCTCTGAATTAGTCATTCTGTTCATAGCAGTTATAAGCCTCATTTTTAATTATTGGACAAGAAAATAGGTACATACCCCAAAGTCTTATCATTAAAGCACAAATTCTAGTATTTTAAGATGATAGTACCACCTATAACAATAGATGCTGAGCTGGTACTTAATTTTCAAAAATAAGAGTTGTTTAAATTCTAGGTGAAGTTCCTCTTAAAAGATAAAGGGTTAAGTGTATGGGAATTTTAAGCTTAGCAAATAAAAGACATTTCACTACTAGCTGGTCCTCTCCTCAACCTTATTCAATTTCTTATCCAATAGTATAGGATGAAATTAAATCCTCCCCCAAGTAATTTCTACCAAGGTTACAAACCAAAATTTAAAAGTTTTGGGTTTTCAGATAAATAGTACTTATATGAGTGAACAGCTTTATATTGGCTACCTCAATACCAAGTTTGATCTATATTCAAGGTAAATAAGGAAACTATAAAGTCTGCTGTATTTTCTTTACCCAAAATATGACATCAATAGACTCTGGAATTGTCTTTACATAGACCCTGCATATGTTTACAAACTTCAATGACCCAGCATGTAGACCGGTAAAAGTAAGGGGATTATTTTATCAGTTGGTAGGTGGAAACCAATGAAGACCTCTCACAATTCAGAGGGATATTTCATCTTTGTTATTGAGAGAAGAAAATAAAAACATTAAAAACTCTTGTATATTCAAAAGATAAGGAATGTAAAAAGCTGATACTACAAAATGCTGTCTCTTCATACTAGATATATTCAGGGACTCTGTGGAAAGAGGGTAGTTTTAGAGAAAATTTGAAGATCAGTCTGTCTAGAAACAGTGGAAATGTGAAAGAAATACAAGAGATGATAAGCTGTTTTACTTGAAGGAGAGTTATTTTGGGAGAAGTATGGTACTCATTGCTAGCTGCTAATCTAATATCATTTCTTCATTTTATTATAAGACATAAAGGTCCATGGTATTAGTTAATGTAATAACAATAAGTAAGTACCTTTTTCTTTCCTTTATCTCTCTTTTTTTTTTCTGAAATTACAGGTGTTGTGTGATCAGTTCTTGCCTATGAGACAAAAGCAAATTGTTAATAGAGAAGCACTTTGAAAGATGGGTAGCTTCAGCTGGACAAAATTATTTTCCTATGCCCTTGGCCTTCTTCCCATATGGAAAGCAGACATGATGCCTTGAGCTATAGGATCCATCTTGTGATCATGAAGGCGAAGTGCCAATGTTAAGATATACAAAGTGGAATGAGAGATTTCCATATGCAATGAAATTTTGAGTGAGTCTACTACTACTTATCATGCTCTTCTGGACTTTTTCCTGTGTGAGGAAAAACTTAGCAAATTTGGGCCTTTCGAGAGATGTAAAGACCTCTCTTTCGAGAGATGGTGTGCATGGTTCTTGGCTTGAAGCTGAACACATCTCTAAAATAACACAGAAGGGTTGAAATCTTGGATGCCAAATTATATTTAAATGTTTTAAAACAGGAAACTACAGTACATAGCCCAAACCAGGCCCTTTTAGTTTTCTTGGATTATGGCCACACTCATTGTTTAATTATGTCTATGGCTACGTAAATGCTACAACAGCAGAGTTGAGTAATTGTCACAGAGATTGCATCATCCAAGTCTGAAATATTTATTATCTGACACTTTGCGGAAAAGGTTTTTGACCTCTGCTTTTTATGAAATCAAGAGAATAAGGAGAGAATAGTATTTTAATTGTCACTGGGTCAGGGGGGATGACTGCAGCAAGGGAGATGTAATAGAAGGTACCAGGCAAAGCATAAGTCAAACCACGAGTAATACCAAGAGAGATTTTATTTTAGCTGCAATATGAATTAATAAAGCATTTGTGAAAGTTTCTTTTAATGCTCTGACTATAATAGGTGGTTACATAAATTGTGGATATTTTTGACACAGCAAGATTGTGAAAATAAAGCATACTATTTTTTTTTCAGTTGGAAGATAATTCATAGTCTGTAAAAGAAAGGGCATTTGTGAGATTAGGGTCTCAGCAAAACCACAAAAGACATGAGAAATCAAAGAGAAATCACATTAACTCACAGCAGAGTCTGAATCTGTGTGTTATGTTGATCACACAGAAAAATGGCTTAGGAAAGAAATTATCCTACTCAAGGTGGTGGAAATGGTTAGCTTTGCTTAAAATAATAGATGCTTTGGAAGATCAAGAAATGATTGATTTCATTTCTCTCACTAGGAGAAAAGATTACAAGTTAGAGCCTGCAGAAGTTGTTAGGGAAACTTATATCCAGACCAGAAATCAAAGAGAAAAATATGAAATGCAAACACTCTGATCCAGGAAACAGAGTGATCATACATAATACAGAGAGAAAAGGAACATGACTAAATAAAGAATGTTACAGCTTTGTAGTTTGGATTTTCACCTCTAAGTAGAACGCTGCAAGAAGAAATGATGCATACGAAGCTACCCGCTTCTTCCTGGAAGGAAAAGGTAAAAATGGAATATTTCTTTTCCGTTAAAAAATCGCAAGTAACTCAACAAGATATTTGGAGAGTGCATGACAGGAGACATACTGGTCCTTATTAGTCACATGAGGACAGTGGAATCAATAACACTATCAGCATATTTATTTCAAAAGCCTTCTGTTTGCATACAATTAGATTCAAAGTTAAAATTCAATTTTAAGAGTTTTCACAGGCATTCAATAGCATTCTTAATATGATGTTTATACCTTCTATCCCTTTCAAATTTTGGAATGCCTGGTAAATTCAATAACTAATCCAAAGCCAAATGAAATATAAGGAAATTATATTTTATGACTATTCTGTACTCTTGTTTATTCAACTTTTATATAACATTTTATCTCTAAAACCTTCTGAAGGAAATAGCTTTTATACTGATGAGGTATTTTCTTTAATAAACCTCTACAACTCTATTGCTTTAAGTGTGAATAATCTTACTCTGATGAAAACTCTGATGAGTTTTCTAGAACTCTGTTCTTATGTTCTTCCAATATAGTCTGATATATACTGATATAGACTATATAATCAGATATATTCCGGTATATAAACATATCTGAAGTCAAAAAGCAAAAGCTATTGGGGTCTTACTTTATGTTATTTTAAATGTAGTTTTTGTCAGTTAAAATTCACACATCTGGCAACTATTGATTTGCACTGTATTAAATAAAATTACTTAGATTTAGTTGAGTTCAAGGGTCTAATTTAAATAATTTGAGTCTAATATTAAATTAGCGATCAGGGAGTATAACATATTCTTCAGGGCCCTTAATCTTCAATGTTACTCTGCTAGCCAGAGTTCAATTATCATAATTGCAAAACTTCTTTAGAATTCTACATGCTTATGAGAAGTTCTGTGGTATTTTTCAGTATGAAATCCTTCCTTCTCTTCTCTTCTCTTCTTCCTTTCCTTTCCTTTCCTTTCCTTTCCTTTCCTTTCCTTTCCTTTCCTTTCCTTTCCTTCCCTTCCCTTCCCTTCCTTTCCCTTTCCCTTTCCCTTTCCCTTTCCCTTTCCCTTTCTCTTTTCTTTTCTTTTCTTTTCTTTTCTTTTCTTTTCTTTTCTTTTCTTTTCTTTTCTTTTCTTTTCTGTCTTTTCCACCCTTCCTTCCTTTTCTTTCTTTCTTTCTTTCTTTCTTTCTTTCTTTCTTTCTTTCTTTCTTCTGTCCCTCTCCTATTATCTATCTATCTATCTACCATCTATCATTTATCTATCATCTATCATCTGTCTATCTATCTACATCTATCTATCTTATCTATCTATCTATCATCTATCTATCTATCTATCTATCTATCTATCTATCTATCTCTGTCTTTCTCTGTATGGCTTATTTCACTTAGCATCCCAGGGATGAGCACTGGGTGTTGTATGGAAACCAATTTGACAATAAATTTCATATAATAAAAATAAATAAATAAATAAATAAATAAATAAATAAATAAATAAATAAAAATAAATAAAATAAATGACTCAGGTTCCTATACCAACAGAAGTGTGAGAACTGCATTTAGAAATATTTCTTGTTTATTTAATGCATTTGTGTTTCCTTTATGTCTACCTTCTTGTCATTAATCATTACCATTTTAAGTATAGGGAATGCACTTGATTTTCAGAACCTTAGAGAGCAATGCCTTCTGATTGATAAACTTTTACAGTAACTGTATATTTGAAATAGTCATGGAAGAAAGGGAAAGAAACAGTGTGAGAGAAACTCATTAAATTCTGACACGCTTTACTATTTGCTGCCACTATTATGAAGTGTTTATTTAGTATGTTTTCATGTTCGGTGCTTGCCATTGTGATTGCATTCTTGTGGTTTTTTGAGATGGAAAACACACTGCATTTGAACCTCTTAAAAGGAATCTTTAGAATTTTTATTTTAATCAACACTACATTTATTGATTACCTTGCATTAGTTTAGCACTAAGTTTATTACCAGAATGATACATATTTCTAATTTTTAAAATTTACTCTTAAGTATTCCAGTAAGATTTTACTTTATTCATATTCATGTTCATATTTATAATTTACTTATTGTTAAGTAATTTATTGTTTTTAATGTGGTATTATATTTACTCCCCTTTATTGTTGGTATTAATCAAAGCACATATCTTTTATGTTTATGGTGTTTCTAAGCATCTCACTGCAATATATAAAATTAAGCAAAAAAAGTATATTATTTACAAATGGTATTAATTTTAGATCTTCACCAACTATATTTGTAAACTTTATTTACATTTTCTCTCTTATAGTACTCTTTATATATGACAATGTAATAGTATATTTTAATGCAGATCATGGGAATTTTGGCCTTGGTATTTTCTTTTCTCAAAACAAAGCATTATTGAATTGCTTACTGTATAATGACAAGAAAATTATTGAGCTGAATGTCAAATTTTAAATAAATAAGAAAAACTAAAGTTAAGAAAATTTAAAAATACGATTCCTTAATAACACTAAGTTTCTTTATAATAAAAATATAGAGTGTAATACGTGTAACATACAAAATGTGTCTTAATTGCTTATGTTACTGTTAAGGTTTCTGGCCAACAATAGGCTATTAGTAGTTAAATTTTGGGGGAGTCAAAAGTTTTATGTGGATATTTGACCGCACAGGGGTTGGTGGCCCTAACCTCCTGCCTTGCCCATTGTGCAAAGGTCAACTGTACATAGGTCTTTATGTTGGTTCTCATGTCAGTAATACATTCTCTTGATTACTGTAACTTTATAGTAGGTTTTGAAGATAGAAGTGTGAATCATTTTTCTTTCTTTCTTTCTTTCTTTCTTTCTTTCTTTCTTTCTTTCTTTCTCTCTTGGATATTCTGGATCCCTTGTATTTCCATATGCAATTCAGGATTAGATTTTTAGTTTCTGGAAATAACACAGCTGTGAGTTGAGGGATATTTCATTGACCATGTAGATCAATTTGGGAAGATAGTCATCTTAATAATATTAAATATTCTTATCTAGCTTCCTATTTATGAACACAAAGTCTTTTAATTTACTTAGGTCTTAATTTCTTTCAACAATGTTTAATCCCCTTAAGACCTGGTACTAAGTAGACTTTTGCAAGCCAAAAAAACACAAATATTTATATGTAATCCATACACAGGGTACTTTAAAAAAAAATCCTAGTTTTTTCTCCATGATCCTTTTGGTCCCATTTCAAATTTTGAGCTCTTTCTCCCTCTTATCTGAAAATGTTCAATGATATGATACTTTGGATTCAAGTTCTTTTCTTACTCACCTATTTTTTTGCTGTCCTATTTTGCTTTCTTTTTTTTCCTTTTCTTGTCTTGTCTTTTCTCTTCTCCTTTTTCTTTTCCTTCTTTCATTTTTTAATTCTTTTTGGTCTGCAGATAACTATGGCATTTATTCTTCTCTTCTGAGTCCATCTATGATTCTTCCATGATGTCCAATCTTATGTTTCAACCTTCCTGATATACATTTTTATCCCTTCTTACTGCATTTAACTCTCTAAAATCACATTAGCACTCTTTGTCACATAAATTTCTCTGTTAGCACACTCAACTCTTAGACTTGAAATCTCAGGATAATTTTATATTAATGATTTATAGATATAATAATTTACCAACTCATTGCTTTTATATTCTACCTTGTACTCCCTATGCCTTGAGCTTAGTTTAGGCACTCATCACAGGTATCTTTGAGAATACTCTATTTTTTTCTAAATATCTTTCCTTTTCATCTCACACTTTACTTTCTTTGACTCTTTGGATATTTTCAGATATATAGCAAAGTGTGGAAATAAAGAAGGGGAACAATGACGGTGTACCTTCCACAAAACTCGCAGCAAATCTTAACATATTTTTGCAATACTTGTTTCAGATTTATTTATTTATTTATTTATTTATTTATTTATTATTTTTGAGAGAGAGAGTGCACACATGAGTGGGGAAGGAGCACAGTGAGGGAGAGAGAGAGAGAGAGAGAGAGAGAGAGAGAATCCCAAGCAGGCTCCATAATGAGCACAGAGCCCAATGCTTGGCTGAATCTCACAACTCCAAGATAGTAACCTGAGCCAAAATCAAGAGTTGGACTCTTAACTGACTGAGTCACCCAGGTGTCCCTCTTTTTTATTTAAAAGTGAATATTCAAAGTTAGTGTTGAAGTCTTCTGTGTTCTTTTCATTGTCCCATCCTTTTCTCTCTTCCCAGATGAAAAAACTATACTGAAGTTCATGTTTATATTTCGCCTGTATGTTATTTACTATTACTTTGTGAGCATATCCATCCATAAACAATATATTTGTAACATATTTGTTGCATATTTTCAACCTTTCATTAAATAGTATAAAACAATTTTAAAAGTCAGCTTTAAACTCAACTCTGATTTAGAGATTTATTCATATTGGTATTAATACAAATAAAAAATTAATTTGGTTTAATTACTGTATTTTATTGTATGAACATATAACTATAACCATTTTCATAGATGATTATTTGGGTTTATTGTAGCAACCGTTGCTTCACTGAAGAACCTCATATTTATGTTTTGTTTAATTGTGGAAATAATTTTATTATTTTTATTTAAAATAACTTTAGATTTGCAGGAAATACACATTAATGTTAAAACAGTTTTCTGTACACCTTTCACTCAGCTTGCCAACATGTTAACATCTTACCTAGCCACAGTAAAGTATAGAAAGCAAAGAATTTACATTAGAACAATAATAGCAAACTACAGAATTTCTTTAAATTTTCATAATATTTTCCACTAATATCGTTTTCTTTTCTGGGATTCTTTTGAGGATCACTTATTATAGTTACTTTTCAAATCTCTTTAGTTTTTAAACCTGTGAGAATTCCTCATTTCTTCTTTGACTTTCATGACTGAAACTGTTTTTAGTTCACTGGCCTGTAATTTAGCAGAATATCTCCCAGTTGGAGATTTTCTGATGCTTACTCATAAATTAGTTTAAAACTGTGTATTATTCCATTTGCAGCAACGTAGATGGAACTTGAGGGTATAATGCTAAGTGAAATAAGCCAGGCAGAGAAAGACAGATATCAAATGTTTTCACTCATACATGGATCTTGAGAAACTTAACAGAAGACCATGGGGGGAGCAGAAGGGGGAAAAAAGTTACAGAGAGGGAGGGAGGCAAACCATAAGAGACTCTTAAGGACTGAGAACAAATGAAGGGTAGATGGGGGGTGGGGGAGAGGCGAAAGTGGATGATGAGCAGAGAGGAGGGCACTTTTGGGATGAGCACTGAGTGTTGCATGGAAACCAATTTGACAATAAATTATATTTAAAAAATTGTATTATTGCCAAGGATACCACTAAAGAGTTCTGCCCTCTTCAGTGTCTTATATCAGGACTAGTCGATAATAGATATTTTTAATAGTGTTGTTACTTTGATTACTTATTCAAATTAATATCTGCCAAGTTTCTGAACTGTAAAGTTATAATACTCTTCTGGTAATTAAAAAATTTCTTTGGAGATATACTTTTAGACTATGTAAATATCCAATTTCTTCTCAAATCCTCACCCATTATTTTAGCACATATCAGTGGATCACTTTCTCTCTTTCTATTTTTGGAATTTACTGTGTTAAATTTTTTTTAATTTCATTTTTTATTTTTTAAAATTTACATCCAAATTAGTTATCATATAGTGCAACAAGGAATTCAGGAGTAGATTCCTTAGTGCCCCTTATCCATTTAGCCCATCCCCACTTCTGCAACCCCTTCCGTAACCCTCAGTTTGCTCTCCATATTTATGAGTCTCTTCTGTTTTGTCCCCCTCCCTGTTTTTATATTATTTTTGTTTCGCTTCCCTTATGTTCATCTGTTTTGTCTCTTAAAGTCCTCATATGAGTGAAGTCATATGTTATTTATCTTTCTCTGAGTGACTAATTTCACTTAGCATAATACCTTCCAGTTCCATCCATGTAGTTGCAAATGGCAAGATTTCATTCTTTTTGATTGCCGAGTAATACTCCATTGTATACTACTTCTTTATCCATTCATCCATCGATGCACGTTTGAGCTCTTTCCATACTTTGGCTATTGTTGATAGTGCTGCTATAAACATGGGGGTGCATGTGTCCCTTTGAAACAGCACACCTGTATCCCTTGGATAAATGCCTAGTAGTGCAATTGCTAGGTCGTGGAGTAGTTCTATTTTTAGTTTTTTGAGGAACCTCCATACTGTTTTACAGAGTGGCTACACCAGCTTGCATTCCCACCAACAATGCAAAAGAGATCCTCTTTTTCTGCATCCTTGCCAACATCTGTTTTTGCCTGAGTTGTTAATATTAGCCATTCTGACAGGTGTAAGGTAATATCTCATTGTGGTTTTGATTTGTATTTCCCTGATGATGAGTGATGTTGAATATTTTTTCATGTGTTGGCTGGCCATCTGGATGTCTTCTTTGGAGAAATGTCTATTCATGACTTTTGCCCATTTCTTCACTAGATTATTTGTTTTTTGAGTGTTGAGTTTGATAAGTTCTTCATAGATTTTGGATACTAGCCCTTTATCTGATATGTCACTTGCAAATATCTTCTCCCATTCTGTCAGTTGCCTTTTAGTTTTGCTGATTGTTTCCTTCCCTGTGCAGAAGCTTTTCATTTTGATGAGGTCCCAGTAGTTCATTTTTGCTTTTGTTTCCTTTACCTCCGCCGATGTGCTGAGTAAGAAGTTGCTGAGGCCAAGATCAAAGAGGTTTTTGCCTGTTTTCTCCTCGAGGACTTTGATGGCTTCCTGTCTTATATATAGGTCTTTCATCCATTTTGAATTTATTTTTGTGTATTGTGTAAGAAAGTGGTCCAGGTTTATTCTTCTGCATGTCGCTGTCCAGTTTTCCCAGCACCACTTGAAGAGACTGTCTTTATTCCATTGGATATTCTTTGCTACTTTGTCAAAGATTAGTTGGCCATGTGTTTGTGGGTCCATTTCTGGGTTCTCTATTCTGTTCCATTGATCTGATTGTCTGTTTTTGTGCTAGTACCATACTGTCTTGATGAATACAGCTTTGTAATATAGCTTGAAGTCCGGGAGTGTGATGCCTCCTGCTTTGGTTTTATTTTTCAAGATTACTTTGGCTATTGTGGGTCTTTTCTGGTTCCATACAAATTTTAGGATTATTTGTTCTAGCTTTGTGATTAATGCTGGTGTTATTTTGATAGGGATTGCATTGGATGTGTAGATTGCTTTGGGTAGTATTAACATTTTAACAATGTTTGTTCTTCCTATCCAGGAGCATGGAATCTTTTTCCATTTTTTTGTGTCTTCTTCAACTTCTTTCATAAGCTTTCTATAGCTCTCAGCGTATAGATGTTTCACCTCTTTGGTTAGATATATTCCTAGGTGTTTGATAGTTTTTGGTGCAACTGTAAATGGGATCAATTCCTTGATTTCTCTTTGTGTCGTTTCATTGTTGGTGTATAGGAATGCAACCGATTTCTGTGCGTTGATTTTATATCCTGCAACTTTGCTGCATTCATGAATCAATTCTAGCAGTTTTTTGGTGGAATCTTTTGGGTTTCCCATATAAAGTATCATGTCATCTGCAAAGAGGGAAAGTTTGACCTCCTCTTTGGCTGATTTGGATGCCTTTTATTTCTTTGTGTTGTCTGATTGCAGAGGCTAAGACTTCCAATACTGTGCTGAATAACAGTGGTGACAGTGGACATCCCTGTCTTGTTCCTGACCTTAGGGGGAAAGCTCTAAGTTTTTTCCCCATTGAGGATGATATTAGCATTGTGTCGTTCATGTATGGCTTTTATGATCTCTAGGTATGCTCCTTCTATCCCTACTTTCTTGAGGGTTTTTATGAAGAAAGTATGCTGTATTTTGTCAAATGCTTTCTCTGCATCTATTGAGAGGATCATATGGTTCTTGTCCTTTCTTTTATTGATGTGATGAATCACGTTAATTGTTTTGCAGATAGTGAACCAGCCCTGCATCCTAGGTATAAATCCCACTTGGTCGTGGTGAATAAGTTTTTAATGTATTGTTGGACCCGGTTGCCTAATACCTTGTTGAGGATTTTTGCATCCATGTCCATCAGGGAAATTGGTCTATTGTTCTCCTTTTTAGTGGGGTCTCTGTCTGGTTTTGGAATCAGGGTAATGCTGGCTTCATAGAAAGAGTTTGGAAGCTTTCCTTCCATTTCCATTTTTTGGAACAGCTTCAAGAGAATAGGTGTTAACTGTTCCTTAAATGTTTGGTAGAATCCCCCTGGAAAGCCATCTGGCCCTGGACTCCTGTTTTTTGGGAGATTTTTGATTACTAATTCAATTTCCTTATTGGCTATAGGTCTGTTTAAATTTTCTATCTCTCTGTTTCAGTTGTGGTAGTGTATATGTTTCCAGGAATTTGTCCATTTATTCCAGATTGTCCATTTTTTTGGCATATAATTGCTCATAATATTCTTTTTTTATTGTTTTTATTACTGCTTGTTGGTTGTGATCTCTCCTCTTTCATTCTTGATTTTACTCATTTGGATCATTTCCTTTATCTTTTGATCAAACTGGCTAGTGATTTATCAATTTTGTGAATTCTTTCAAAGAATCAGCTTCTGGTTTCATTAATCTGTTCTACTGTATTTGTTTTTTGTTTTTATTTTTTGGTTTCGATAGCATTAATTTCTGCTCTAATCTTTTTTTTTTTAATTTTTTTATGTTTATTTATTTTTGAGAAACAGAGTGAGACAAAGTGTGAGAGGGGGAGGGGCAGAGAGAGAAGGAGACACAGAATTCGAAGCAGGCTCCAGGATCTGAGCAAGCAGTCAGGACAGAGCCAGATGCAGATCTCGAACCCACAAACCGTGAGATCATGACATGAGCTGAAGACGGATGCTCAACCAACTGAGCCACGTAGGCTTCCCTGCTCTAATCTTTATTATTTCCTGTCTTCTGCTAGTTTGGGTTTTATTTGCTGTTCTTTTTCCAGCTCCTTAAGGCACAAGGTTAGGTTGTGTATCTGAGATCTTTCCTCCTTCTTTAGGATTGCTATATACTTTCCTCTTATGACTGCCTTTGCTGCGTCCCAGAGGTTTTGGGTTATGGTGTTATCATTTTCATTGAATTCCATATACTTTTTAATTTCCTCTTTAACTGCTTGGTTAGCCCATTCATTCTTTAGTAGGATGTTCTTCAGTCTCCAAGTATTTGTAAACTTTCCAAATTTTTTCTTGTGGTCGATTTTGAGTTTCATACCATTGTGGTCTGAAAATATGCACAGTATGATCTCGATCTTTTTGTACTTGCTTAGGGCTGATTTGTGTTACACTATATGGTCTATCCAGGAGAATGTTCCATGTGCACTAAGAAAAATGTATATTCTGATGCTTTAGGATGAAATGTTATGAATATATCTGTTAAGTCCATCTGATCCAGTGTGTCATTCAAAGCCACTGTTTCCTTGTGATTTTTTGATTAGATGATCTGTCCATTGCTGTGAGTGGGGTGTTGAAGTCTCCTACTATTACAGTATTACTATCAATGAGTTTCTTTATGTTTGTGATTAATTGACTTATACATTTGGGTGGCCCACTTTTGGCACATAAATGTTTACAATTGTTAAGTCTTCTTGGTGGATAGACCCCTTGATTATGATATAATGCCCTTTTGCATCTCTTGATACAGTCTTTATTTTAAAGTCTAGGTTGTGTGATATAAGTATGGTTACTCCTGCTTTATTTTGTTGATCATTAGCATAATAGATGGTTCTCCATCCCCTTATTTTCAAACTGAAGGTGTCTTTAGGTATGAAGTGGGTCTCTTGTAAGTAGCATATAGATGGATCTTATTTTCTTATCCATTCTGTTACCCTATGTCTTTTGATTGGAGCATTGAGTCCATTGACATTTAGAATGAATACTGAAAGATATGAATTTATTGCCATTATGATGCTTGTAGAGTTGGAGTTTCTGGGGGTGTTCTCTGGTCCTTTCTAATCTTTGTAGCTTTTGGTATTTATTTATTTATTATTTTTTTAAATTTATTCATATTTTCATCTTTTCTCCCCTGAGAGGGTTCCCCCCTTAAAATTTCTTGTAGGGCTGGTTTAGTGGTCACAAACTCCTTTAATTTTGTTTCTCTGGGAAACTTTTTATCTCTCATTCTATATTGAATGACAGCCTTGCTGGATGAAAAATTCTTGGCTGCATATTCTTCTGATTCATCACATTGAATATATCCTGCCACTCCTTTCTGGCCTTCCAAGTTTCGGTGGATACGTCTGCTGCAAACCTGATCTCTCTTCCCTTGTAGGTTAGGGACTTTTTTTCCCTTGCAGCTTTCATGATTCTCTGCTTGCCTGACGATTTTGTGAATTTGACTATGATATGCCTTGTTGATTGTCAGTTTTTGTTGAGTCTAATGGGGGTCCTCTGGGCTTCCTGGATTTTGATGTCTGTGTCTTTCCCCTGGTTAGGAAAGTTTTCCACTATGATTTGCTCACATTACCTTTCTACCCCAATTTCTCACTCTTCCTCTTCTGGGACCCCTGTGATTCTGATGTTGTTTCTTTTTAACGAGTCACTGATTTCTCTAATTCTTAAATCATGCTCCTTTGCCTTCATCTCCCTCTTTTTTCCTGCTTCATTATTTTGTATGTTTGTCCTCTATAGCTCTGATTCTCTGTTCTGCCTCATCCATCCTTGCCACCGTGGCATCCATCTGCGGTGATTTCCCCTAACCAGGGGAAAGACCCAGACACAAAATCCAGGAAGCACAGAGGACCCCCATTAAACTCAACAAAAACTGACAATCAACAAGGCATATCATAGTCAAATTCACAAATCATCTGAAGTGATTGAAGCTCAGTTATAGAATTTTTTATTTCATCCTGACTATTTTTTACTTCTTTTATCTCTGCAGAAAGGGATTCTAATCTATTTTTGACTCCAACTGTATTCTTATTATAGTGATGCTACATTCTTGTTCAGACATCTTGATTGTATTTGTGTTGTTTAAATCCCTGGCTGTCGTTTGTTCATGCTTTCTTTTGGGATGAATTCTTTTGTTTTGTCATTTTGAAGGGAGAAAAGGAGTTAATGAGGTAGAAAAATTAAAATTAAAAAAAATTAAAATTAAAAAATATTAAATTATAAAATTAAACACACACACAAATCGAATAAATGATGCTAGATCTTAGGTGTGTTTTTTTTCTGGGTGTTGAAAATGGTTTGATAGATTAGAGATAAAAGGGGGAAAAAGAGGAAATTGTTTGAGAATTTGGAAAAGTGAATACACTGAAGTAGACTAAAATGAGATTATGGGAGTAAAATAGAATTTGAAATAATTTACACAAACGTAAAGAATACAGTAGATTTAAGAGAAATAATTTTAATAAAAATTGAAAATAAAAAATGAATGTTTTTCTGTATTCAAGAAAGAGAAAAGAGATGAAAAAGAGAGAAAAAAATGAAAGAAAATTGAACAGATGGACCTGCTAACAGATTGAAATACGACTGAAATTACTTCGTTTTCCCCTAGAAGTCAGACTATGAAGCACTTTATAGTTTATAACTAAGCAGGCCATGAGACTTGTGTTCTTGAAGAGCCAGGTTGGCCCAGTTGGATGGCTCTTAGTGTAATGGCTCTGTTCTCCACTAGATGGCGCTGCTAGCCTACTGGGGTGGATTGTTGCGGGGCTCGTAGGTGCGTATCTGCATGCGCGGGAGCAGTGAAAAACGGCGTCACCCAGCCATCCAGTCTGTTCTCCCGGATCAGCAATCGTGCACCCATCCTCTGTCTTCAGCTTTCATCCACTTCCCACTTTTTCACTGTTTGTGACCAAGCCCTCGGCAGTACCTCTCTCCTGAGTTTTGTCTCAGATGCGGCTGTTTTCCCCGGCCCCTTACTTCTGAAGGACTGTGGCTTTGACCCGTTCTGCCCCTCTGTGGCATGGTCTCACCCAGGAATGGCCGAACGTGGGCTTCACCCCGGAATGCTTGTTGTACCCTGCTGCTGCTGGTGCCCCGAGACTGTGGCTAGGTGCCAGCCGGCCTCAGAAAAAAGTTCGTGAAATAGTGTAGCAGCAGCTTTTCAGGGATTATGGAAAATCACAACACACATCTGGCACCAGGCTTCACCCTTAAGGACCTTGTTCCAGCACCAGCGAATGTGGCCATTTTCTAGGGTGCTGGGACCAGGTGGCTTCAACGGTCTCTACCAAATGTCCTTCCGGCAGTGGAACCGCTTTTCCCCATGTGGCCCAAGAACCTCCCGGACCCCACTCTGCTCCTGGGGATTCGCCCTTCCCACCAGAGCACCGCCAGGTATGGAGCTGCGGAGTTGCAGCCTTTGTGCTCCCCTTGTTTACAGTCTTAATGGAATTTAAACCCTCTCCTTTCTCCTTTCTCCCTTTTTAGTTTAGTCCCTGTGGCTGTTTCCAATTTTCCACTTTCTCTCCAGCTGCTTTTGGGGAGGGGTGCTTTTCCCTTATTCTACCCCCCCCCCCCGCCCTCTCCGTCCTCTCTCCACTCGCAAAAGCACCTCCCTTCCTGCGCCTTATCACTCCCCAAGTTCACTTGTCGGCGCCGTGTACCTGCTGAATTCCGTGGTTCAGGTTGTGCAGATTGTTGTGTTAATCCTCAGATCAGTTTTCTGGGTGTGCAGGATGGTTTAGTGTTGGTCTGGCTGTGTGTCACGGACGCGAGACACACAAAAAACTTTCATGCTGTTTCTCCATCTTGGCTCCTCTCAGTGGATTACTTTCAACACTTATTTCTATGGTTTCCTAATGATAATTTTCTATTTCCTTCACAGGAAAATTAGTAAAGGGAAACTTCATTTAAAATGGAGTCAAGAGGCTACTGGCGGGGCGGGGGGGGTTCTCTCATGCCTTACCAATGGTGGTCAATTGCAGACACATCAGGAAGAGGCATTCTTTGCTAGTCTATACTACTTCAGCTACTCTTTTACTATGCCAGTGGGAGCAAGAAGGTTTTTTCTTCCCCCTTCCCAAAAGCCCAGCAATGAAAAACAGTAACAACTCAGCCAATGAAAATCCACTACACTTTGAAGTCCCAGTTTACTCCAATGGACTGCTTGTATATTTATAACAGCCCTTCCCAACTCCCCCTTTTCCTCTATAAGACAGCATTCCTCTCCTTTGTTTGCCAGACTTGCCTATGGTTTTGCTGTATTTTGCTTGCCCTGAATTGAAATTCTCTGCTGTTCCTAAATAAGCACATTTTTTGCTGATAAAATAACTGTGAATTTTATTTTTATGATTAACACTTCTATATTTGTTAATTGAAATCTTCAGACAGGGCAAGCTGTCCTTTATTCCCCATATTTTATTCAATTATTCATGTATGTCAGTATTAACTCATGGATATTGGATATTTATTTTGTTGCATGAGTTTTAATCTAATGTTGTTGTTATGTTTGCTGTTTAAATTGGTACAGACTTGGCCATTTGGAACTCTTTCAGACCAGCACCTATGTTTTAGTTTTTATTTTTTAAAAATGGCCCCATATATATATATATATATATATTTTTTTTTTTTTTAAATTACTTTCTTGCTATCTGACACGACCAGTTGCTCTAGGATCATCTTGTGTTTTCTCAGCCCCAGCCCTGAAATCAACCACTTCTCAGGGAATTCTGGTTCCTTTGGTTGGATAATCATATTTAGAAAATAAGGTCTTATTAACAGATGTGCAAAAATATTTAATAAACATATATTACTGGAAATGAAATTGTGGGATCTGAAGGGAATGAAGCTATTCAATTCCATTAGATATTGTCAAGTTGCTAAACAAAGTAGTCTTGCAATTATTTCAGAAACATGTAAGAATTCTGTTTGTTCTACAGTCTTAACAATCTTTGTAATTATCTGACCTAAAAAAATTCACCAATTTAATGGGTGTGAAATAATGTTCTTTGATGCCTTTTTAAAATTTTTTTTGCATCCCTGAAATCTAGTAAGATAAAACATCTTTTCTTTATATAGTAGCCAATTGATTTTTATTTTCTATGCATTGCTTTTAAATGTCCTTGCTATTTTTTCCTTTGCATTATTTGCCTTTTAATTATGATTTGTAAGTATCCCTAAATACTTTGGATAATAATATTTGTTAATGTATTAAGATTGGAATTTTCTGAATAAGAAAAAGACACTTTAAAAATGTCTTAATTTAAAAAATGAATTTCTCTTTTATGGAAAAAAAAAAAGAAACTCTTGGCTAGATACTGATGCATTGGTGTGTTGGTTCCTAGATAAAATAAAAAATCTAAGCTTCTTTTTTTATTACATTTTTAAATGTTTAATTATTTTTGAGAGACAGAGGGAGAAACAGGGAGCAAGCAGGAGAAGAGCAGAGAGAGGAGACACAGAATCCCAAGAAGGCTCCAGGCTCTGAGCTGTCAACACAGAGCCCAAAGCTGGGCTTGAACCCACAAACTGTGAGATCATGACCTGAGCCAAAGTCAGATGCTTAACGGACTGAGCCATACAGGCACCCTGAGAAATCTAAGCTTCTATTTCTTCTATTGTCCTGAGTACATGATTTCCATCATCAGGAATATTCCAAGATGGCTTCTAGAATCATTTTCTCAGAAACACAGAGCATTTGAGGAACAAAAGTCTTAAACCCTATTAGAATTCATGAGAATTTCTTTCTTACAATTTTCCTTTTTATATCTTTTTTATATTTTATATTTTAAATAAATATTTCCTTTTTATATTTTATTGACTGGAACTTGATCAAAGAGTTACCAATAAATGCAATGGAGCCTGGGAAAACTAGGCTTCTATTTTGAGTGGCAAGATACCCACTGAAGATGATAGTTCTCCCCCCAAAGTGTTTATAGATAGCTTGACTTCAGGGTTTTGCTGCCTGGTCAGAAGCTCTTTAGCCTTCTTTCAAGGGATCTCTTATCCTTTATCCAGACTAGTGGACGTTTTCACATGTGAGTATCTAATTGCTTGGAAAATGAGTGGAAGCTTCAAGCATCTAAAAGGTAGGCTCAGATTGACACTTTGTAACTCCTATCTCAACTCTGTTAGACAAGGCATATGTTCATAAGGTCAAACCAGGTCAAACCAGGTCAAACCACTTTTGACTGTTTATGGTAGGAGCTACATGGTCACATTCCTAGAGGATGAACATGGATAATTGCAGTCATTTTAATGATCTACCTATCAGTCATACACCGATTGTTGAAAATGAGGCATGTATAAACCTCTCAAATTTACTTTAGATTTATACTTCATTGCCCCTATTATTTTTTTTTCTTTTTTGAACTCTGTTTTCCCCTCTCCTCTACCCAGCAAAGTAGTTAAGAGTGGAATCAATGTATGTTTTTTAATAGCAGAGTTGCATGTTTGGCAAATTGTTAGATATGCACTAGAAAACATCTGTTATTTATGTTACGCTGTATCTTGTACAAGTTGTTACAACCACTTTCTAGAGAAAAAAAAATGAAACAACAAAAATAATTACTCTTTTGTGGGTTGAGTAGGTTTAGGTTAAAACTCTTAGTGACAAACGTGGCCGGGCCTTTTGAAAAATATAATTTGAAATTAGCCAAATGACTTTAGTGACATTTTAAAATGTCATTTTGAACAAGCTCAAGAAAAGTGGTTATTAACTTGTAGTGTAATGAATTGACCAGTGTGCTAGAATATTTACCTTTTAAAGTATAAATCTTTAAGTGCTGGCAATGAATTACCAGTTTCCCTCTGTTCCTTTTAACTGGCTAGGTAAATTGTGCATTTCAGAGATGGGGGCTTCCTAGGAACGCTGGAGTCATTTATCTGGAAGGGTCTCTTCTTCAAACAGCCTTCAGGGTTTGTCCTATCCATCTGCTTATTTCCTTCCCTTTGCTTTTTACTACTTAGTGACTTGTAAAAATTCCATTGTGTAGATCCCAGACATGACACATTTCAGAGAATTGACAAGACTCGGAATGGGTTCATGATGAGTCTGACGGGGAGTAGGTTATGACACTACCTCTCCCATTAAAAACAACATAAAAAAATAAGAAAATAAATAAATACAACTGAAACACAAAAACCAAAATAAGTTGTTGCATTAGAGCAGTGATACAATGCCTTTCCAAAAATAATGATTTTGATCTTACTTTAGAATCACTTTCAGGGAGGAGGTAGGCAGTTATTCTTAAGCTGACTGCAATCTACTCCTCTTCTTTAGTACACATAGTCTTTATTATGAGCAGTTCAGAACTGACAATCTGGGTCAGAACTGCTGAGCAAAACCCGTTGATGCCAATCACACTTTGTAATCAAAGTTCTTATTATCCCATTGTACTGTGAAAAACATATATTTTTATGTTTTTTTTTGTTTTTTGTCTTTGTTTTGTTTTGTTTTTAAATCTCATACATTGAACACAGTAGAGGAAAAGAAAGGCCAGATGGGGTTCTTCCGTTACTCGCTTTAAAACAAACAAACCAACAAACAAAAACTACCAAAGATATTGCATAAGTACAAAGGTGATCCATAACTTGTGAATAAAAAGTTTTCTTTTCCCTTTTATTTTAGACTTAATAGATAAAATGTAATTTCTCAACCAAAGGTGAAAAACTTTAGATCATGCATTATGATTCTATGTCTGTAATCGCTAACATACTTTGTTATTTATAAATGTGTATAATGTATAAATAGAATGTCAAGAGCTTCAGTTACATACTACATGAGTTGAGTCTAAAGCACACAAGAAAGGAATCTTGTTAAAACTGAAGAAATGCCTTATGGTATTCTACCAATCAATAAAGTCATTTTACAATGGGGAACTGATGTAAAGTTATCATAAATCCTAGTGAAGGAAAACATTTTCAGCTAATCAAATTAGCTACTTAAATTGCTGAAGCAACTTAATTGAAATTGAATCAAATAATCTGCATAAATCACACCATCAAATGTTTCTCTTGAAATCTATTTAGTTGTGATTTGTATAAAGAATAAGCACTCAAAGATATTAACATAAACCAGGCCTCTGAAACTGATTGTACTATTATGGAACATTTGTAAATGTGTCATTATTTAATTAGATTTAATATTTTAATACTTTGTACAATTTAAAGTTATTTATTTTGGAAACGTTAGTTCTAAATTATCTTGCCTTCAGTAGTTTTTCTAAGGAAGAAATTGGTTTATGAAGTGTCTTATTAACCAAATAAGTAAGTGGATTTATTTAAATGCTTTAAAATACATGCCATGTTACTTCTTGGACTGTGACCCATGTACTTGTTTATGAGATAAATCCTTTTATTACTTGATTATGCGTGACTTGATCTTCAGAAATGTTTAGCTTTTTGGGAGAGGATATGTATGGATATTTTAAAAATATATTGAAACAAGAGATATTTATTTATATATATTTATTTCTATTTAAGTATTGAATATTGTTTATACAAATCTATATATGATTTCATTTTTAAGCCATATGAGTGCATTTTTCCTTTATATTATCTTTGCCAAGATCTTACCAAGAATTGACTTATACTGTTGAGAGTAAATTGCCCCATGCACGGGGGATGGATATGCTGATATTAAAATGATCTTTTATTGGATCTCTTTTCCTGCTTTATGCCCCATCCATTTTATTATTTTATTATGAAATAATTAGAAATCAAAATATTTATATAAAGTATATGCACAGTAGAAATAAAACAATAATGAACGTCATGGACCCACTACCTATCTTAAAGAAAGGCCATTACTAATATCATTGAAGCCCCTGTGGACTTCTTTAGAACATTCTTTTATTCCCTTTGCAGAGGTATCTACTGTAATGACACTTGTTCATAATTTACTGTACTTTTAAAATTTAAGCCATATTCATTGCTATCTCTAAACAATAAATGGTTTAGTTTTAGTTGTTTTTGAAATTTACATCAACTTGGGATTCTTTCATGTACTCATTCAACAAATACCCAGTCAGTACATATTATGTTCTAGCGCTGAATATGCAGCAGAAAAGACAACAAGACAAAAATCTCCCGACCTCAAGGCACTTACATTCCAGTGGTAGAGATGTTCAATGAGCAAAGAAAATGAGCCAAATATATCCAGAATACCTAACAAATAAAAGTTAGGGAGAAAATGCAGCAGAGGACAGCATGAAATAATAAGGAGTTTGATACATTGCCTTAAGGTGGTCAGGCAAGGCCTTACTGAAAAAGTGACTTTTGACTAAAGACCTTAAAGAAGCGAGTGAATTAGCCATGTGGATACAGAGAAATAGGAAAGAGTTTGTGCTAAGTCCCTGTTGTGAGGTGTGTCTGCTCTGATCAGGAGACAGCACAGAGAGGCATGTGGCTGAAGCACAGAGGGGCTGAGAGGGCTTGGGATCAATGGGGTGACACCAGCCACACCATAGGGGGCTTAGTGAAGACTTTGGCTTTTACTTTGAGTCTTTGGAGGACTTGAGCAGAGGGGAGCCATGATCAATTCTACTTTGTAACAGACTCACTCAGCTCCTCTGCTAAGGTTAGACTACAGGGGCTTAGACCAAGGCGGAAGAAGCAAAACCAGTTAGGAAGGAGGGTAGATGAAAATCCAGACAAGAGATGATGTCAATTTCTTTTCTTTTTTATTTTTTTTTTAACGTTTATTTATTTTTGAGACAGAGAGAGACAGAGCATGAACGGGGGAGGAGCAGAGAGAGAGGGAGACACAGAATCGGAAGCAGGCTCCAGGCTCTGGGCCATCAGCCCAGAGCCCGACTCGGGGCTGGAACTCAAGGACTGTGAGATCGTGACCTGAGCTGAAGTCGGACGCTTAACTGACTGAGCCACCCAGGCGCCCCGATGATGTCAATTTCTATCAGGAGGATGGGAGACCACACCCTGAGGAGTGGTTAAAGTGTGGGTGTTTGAAAGCAGAGCCAACAGAATTTGTTGACAAATATGGAATGTGAGCAAAAGGATTTAAAGCCTGAGTAGGCACTTGGGATGAGCACTGGGTATTGTATGTAAGTGATGAACCATGGGAACCTACCCCCAAAACCAAGAGCACATGGTACACACTGTATGTTAGCCAATTTGACAACAAATTATACTAAAAAAAAACCTCCCCCAAAATGAATAAAATAAATAAATAAAAATAAAATGGCTAAAAATTAAATAAATAAAATAAAATAATAAAATAAAATAAAATTAATCGAAGGAAAACAAAATAAATAAAGCCTGAGTGACTGGAAGAATCGGTATCTCAGTGGTCTACCTGAGTCATGCTGAGAGAGGAGGGTTTTGATTATCTCAGTTACAGTACTGCTAAGACTGAGAGACATAGTCATCAATGTGAGTACGCCATGTCCACCATATTGAATAGCACAGGTCTGAAGTTCAAGCAAAAGGGTTGGGCTAAAGATAGACGTTTGGGAGCCATCAGTACTTAGATGGTCTTTATTAATTCTTAGAGACACAGTTAATTGAAACTATGAATCTTTGTATGAGTACTTCTTTAGCATTATCCAACAAATTCAAACATGATTTTTTAATTATATTTTTGATATCTAGAAACTGGCAGTACCATTTTCTATTGACCTTTATTCAGATTTCCATTTAAAAATTTTAATGTTTATTTATTTTTGAGAGAGAGAGAGAAAGACAGTGCAAACAGAGGAGGGGCAGAGAGGGATGCACAGAATCCAAAGCAGGCTCCAGGCTCTGAGCTACCAGAATAGAGCCTGATGTGGGACTCAAACTCACAGACTGTGAGATTATGACCTGAGCCGAAGTCGGATACTTAACTGACTGAGCCACCCAGGCACTCCCAGATTTCTGTTTTTAAATGTTTAGAAGAGGTTTAATTTCTTTTTTTCCTTGTTTCTTTTAAAGTTTATTTATTTTATTTATTTTTAGTAATGTCTACACCCAATGTAGAGCTCAAACACACAACCCCAAGATCAACAGTCCAGTGCTCTTCTGACTGAAAAAGAATTTATTTCTGCTTTTGTTATTGATGTTTAATTTGATTGAATTTACTAGTTGTGTGTGTGTGTGTGTGTGTGTGGCCATTTTCCGAAGTGGTTATACCAGTTAATGATCCCATACCGGTTTATAATATTATGGCTTCCTTCCTTCCTTCCTTCCCTCCTTCCTTCCTTCCTTCCTTCCTTCCTTCCTTCCTTCTTCCTTCCTTCCCTCCTTCCTTCCTTCCCTCCTTTCTTCTTTCCTTCCTTCCTTCCTCCCTTCCTCCTTCTCTCCTTTCCTTCCTTCCTTTCCTCATATACCCACTACCCATCTTAAAGAAAAGGCCATTACTTTTCTGTATGTATGTTTTAATGTTTGTCTCTCCTGAGGAACTCCTGCACTTTTTCTCCAAGGGCTCAGTTAGCCCTCATGTTTTTTTTTCCTGATACAACAAGCATGCTTCTCAAATATCTAACTCAAGTTTATCCCATGCTTAGATGTAACTCTTCCCTTCTTAATTGAACATCAATACCAGAACCTATTATATTAGCAAAGCATTATCACACTATATATAATTATTCAATATACGTATTAATTATATAAAACATATCACTGTATGATATGACAGGCTTAAATCTTTTCAGCCCCTTTACATGTTTATTTATTTAGCAAATAATATGTCTCTTTTCCTACGAGACAGTTTTTTCCCCTCAGCATTCAGCATAAAGTCTGACACATAGTAGGTATTTACAAAATATGTGTTCAATAAGTTTAGAATGAAGATTTCCCTATTTTTATGTAACTAGGATAATCAACAAGACATGACAAATGTTGAAATAGCATAGAATTAGTATTCTTGCCTATTCCTGGTTAATGAATGATTTTTTAAAGCAGTAATTTCATAATATTGATACTTAAAACATGTTTTAATACATAGAGTAGTATTACTTCATTCAAGACTTATTTAAAAGAAATATAGCAATGATCACCTTATGTCCGATTTTACTTGAACCTACTAAGCTATAAATCAAACTCTAGCATATTTAGTAGTCAACAGGGACTTTGATATTTATATCAAAAACAAAGGCTCTTAAAAGTTGTGATTTGTGTTAACACCTTCATGGAAAATCAGTAGTTTGTCCTAGATTGAAGAAGGAAGTCACAGGTGGACAACATGCCGACTGCTGGTTGAAAATGATTGGGTGGTTATAAAACCTTGAATATTGTCCAAATAATAAATCTTGGGATTGTTATTAGTTTTATTGCTCCAATTTTTCTGTTGTTAATTTCTTCTCTTTCTTTGCATATTTTATTCCATGTGCTATGAAAACAAAATCAACTTACATAGTTCTCTGGCTCTCAAGTATGAAGGAAAACCATTTTCAGCAAATGAACATAATGCAGTTAATTATCATATAGCACAGGATGGTGCTTAAATTAAAAGAGAAGATTGATGACACAAATGACTTTCTAGGTTTAAGTATGTGTGGGAAGATCTTTTTGAAGAGTGGTGCACTTTTTACACAACATTCTCAGCTGAAGTCCAGTTACAGCCTCTTCTATGTCTGCTACAGGCTTTGAAACACAAGAAAGAGGAAGGCTCTCAACTGGTTTGCACATTTTTGACATGTTGCTGAGTCCTACTCTAGTCCTTGGGCAGGCCACTAAAAATAAATGAACCATGCCCTGAATTTCCAGTCATCAAAGTCTATGTTAGCCTATATTATTTTAAGCTACATCTTCATGGAATTCATGCTATTGCCTTTATTAAGGCTGAATTTTAATATGCTCTTTTATTGCTTAATAATACACATCAGTAGTTTTCAAATTGGGCTCAGAGGAGAACAAGGATTTCATGGAATCCTCCTCAAGGACTTGTCTGATGAAGATTGCAAGGATGAGCAAAGCAGCTCTTTTAAAATCTGTATTAGCTTGTAGACAGACAGCTGCCTTCTGGCTGTGTGGTCTCATGGCTTTTCTTCCATGCATGCATGTGGGGAGAACTATCTGTCCTCTTCTTATAAGGGGAACTAATCTCATCATGAGAGATTAATCATCATGAGAGCCCTACCCTCATGACATAATCTAATCCTAATTACTTCCTACCACCCAATACCATCACATAGTAGATTAGGACTTCATCATACTGTGAAAAATAAGTGTTGGTTCTGTAAAAATAAATAAACAAACAATCTGCCTTGTATGCTGGATTTCCACATAAAAGCACCACACAGACATATTGAAGGGAGGATTGTAATACGATCTTATAGGATTCTAGGAAATCTTTCCAAATGAAATATAATATAAATTGATAGTGACATTATGAGTAGCAAGATTTCTTTTCATTATCTAGTATCATTGCACTAAGAGATCTCAACATTTCTGCAATGTGTCATATTCAAAATGTACCTTTTTTTCACAATATAGTTCTCTTCTTCCTCTGCTTAAATTGAGGCTTTGGGCAAGTTACATAAGCCCTCACTCTCAGCTTCCCTCTCTATAAACTATGGGCTTTGGCTAAATTATTATCTGTGAGTTGATTTACAGCACCAAATTCTATGATTCACTGTTGCCAGAAGTGGCGAAGTAATAGGCTCACGTGATTCTGCATTCAGATTAACTCCATAAAATTTACATTTAAATAAAAAATGAGAAATGGCTTCAGACTATGGGAAGTATTACACTGGGAAATTTTCTGACATTCAATAATTTAAATGTATTTTATCTAATATAGCAACTGCCTCTTGGGTGTTAGGCAAAGAAACAGATGTGATGCCTCCTGTAAATCACAAGAAAATTTTCCGTGCAAGATGATTGACCTGAAGCCTGAAGGCAATTTTATGACTGGGAAATATAATAGCCTATGTGCTCTAAAGAGTATTTGCATAACTTAACTTATGTAAAGAAATTCTGATTCGTATATGCCTCTGGGTTACGAATACATGACAAATAAGTAATTGAATATTATAAAAAACAATATTCAAATAACACTCTTGTCAGTCATTGATATGGGAATTGCTACTCATGATTGATAATAGTGTATACTCTTTGTTGATTATTATTTAGAAAAGGGTTTTATTCTACAGGCTTCAGTTGTAGTCCTAAAAAGTGATAACAACATCTCACAATATCTGTATGGAAAAGCCTCTACAAATATAATAGCTTGAATCAATGACATCAGAGAAAACAAAAACTTCTTCTTTAAAAAACTGCAAGTTCCTAATGACACAGGTTGTAAAATAAAATCACTATAGACCTGCTTCAGATTGGATATATTAACTTCTTAAAGTATACCAGGAAAAAGCAGTCATTGTCTCTATCATCTGGACCCAGTACATTGTTTTTCCAAATAATTTTTAGAAGTAAAAATAAAGTGGTAACAAAAAAGAAACTTATTAGAAAAAACTCAACCTTTTTTCATGTTAATTGTAGATTTATTTGAAGATGTAAGAAATAATAGAGAAGTCCTATGGACTCTTTTCCAATTTTCCCCAGTGATAACACTTGCAAAATGATAATAGAACATCACAAACAGGATATTAACATTGATAGAAGCAGGACACAGAAATTTTCCAGCACCACAAAGAATCCCCTTGTTGCCTTTCTACAGCCACACCACTTCCCTTCAGCTTCAACCCCATCCTTAATTCCTGTCATCCATTTCTTATTTGTTTTCTCTAATTTTCCATTTCAATGATGTTATAGCAATGGCATAATAGAGTGTGTAACATTTTGGTATTGGGTTTTTTAAGCATAAATTTATGGAACTTCATCCAGGTCATTCATGTATCAATAGTTCATTCCTTGTTATTGCTTGGTAGTGTTCCATAATATGAATGTCCCACAGTTTGTTTAGCCAATCACTTATTGAGGACATCTACGTTGTTACCATGTTAGGGCTATTATAAATAAAGGTAACATTAACACTTATGTGTATAAGTTTTTTTGTTTTGTTTTGGTGTGTGTAAACATAAGTTTCATTTCTCTGGAATAAAAACCAAGGTGTAAAATTTATGGCCTCTATGCAAACTGAATATTTTGATTTTTAAGAAACTTTCAAAATATTTTCAAGAGCAGCCATATCATTTTACATTCCCATCAACAATGCATGAGTAATTTAGTTTCCCTAGATCCTCACAAACATTTGCTATGGTCACCATTTCGGCCATTCTGATGGTGTACGGCGACATCTTAGTGTGCTTTTGATTTATGTTTCCCTTAAGGCTAATGACGTTGAATATCTTTTCACATGCTATTTGACATGTGTAATTTTTTTTCCAGAAAAATACCTTTCCATGACTTTTGTCTTTTTCTATTTTGTTGGTTTTTTTCAACTATTTTGAAAGCTCTTTGTGTATTTAAGACATATGTATACATTAATCATTTGGTGGATATGTGGTTTGCAAATTACAGTAGTTAGCTTTTCTTTTCATCCTCTCTTAAGCAAAAGTTTATAACCTAAATGTTACCAATTTACAGGGTTTTTCTTTTAAAGATCATACTTTTTGGTATCAAGAACTTTCTGTCTAGCTCTCTATGAAAATATTTTGTCCTATGTTTTTTCCAAGAGTTTCATAGTTTTAGCTTTGCCATCTAAAACCATGATACATTTTGAGTCCATTTTTGTGTAAGATATGAGAATCAAGTTGAGATTCATATTTTGCAAATAAATGTCCACTTTGTCCAGCATCAATGGTTGACAAGGCAGTCTCTTCTTTCCTGAAATGCTTTCCCATCTTTATCTAAAGTTAGCTGGGCAAGAGTTCTGGTTTTTGCTCAGACATATAAAGAACTTGGAATTTGTCACTTTATCCGTGTGGCAAAATAAAACCACAAAAACAAAGCCCCAAAATACTGAACACCAGTGACTTTTCTTAGACTTCTCAGAGAAATGAAATGTCAGGGAACCACTACTGAAATCTGGAGAGAAAGGCAAATCCAGAGAGTCACAGCCAAGATTTACTCATCTAGGGTAGAAGCTACTAGAGCTATAAACTGGTAGTAACACTTACATGGCAATTTTGATGAATTGCTGGAGGCTGAGGCATGGATTATTTTGAGAAACTACTGTAAGTTACAATTTCTTTTACCTCCAGGACCCCACCAGGTACTTACAGTGAAGATCCCCAAAGAGATTCCCTTGTGGTATTGAAGGTAGAGGGAAGAGCAATCACTTTGAAATATCTCCAGTTCATTGTCCATAAGAAAGGACCACTCTTCAGAGGAAAGGACTTTACCAGAGTCCTGTCTGAACGGAGGAAGGGCATTCTTCCCACTCTGTCCACCTCCAGGCTTACTGTCTTACTTCAGAGGCAGAGAGACACTGTACCACCAGAAAAACACTTTGGAAGGTTACAGTCCAGATACAAAAGCCCACAAGGAGGTAGATTTAATCCCAAGATTACAGAACACTTCCTCTGCCCCATACCTGATGGCCGTACCAAGAGGTTTCCAGGATAATAACCATGGATTATAAGTGAAAATGCTGCAAGACTCAGACTTTCTCTAAGCAGGAATATTTAGGAAAACCTAAAGTCAAAAAGGGAGACAAAAACAAAGACAAGAGAGAAATTTGAAATTTCTGGCACCTATATCTACAGAGAACATTAAATACAGTGCAAATTCCAGCTAGATTAACATAAAACCTCAGATTAAATGACTATTTACACCATTTCCTTTAACCCAAAATTTCATGTCTGGCTTTCAAGAAAATTACAGGCATGCAAAAAAGTAAGAAAAAATTACAGTGCAAAAAAGAAAAAAGCAAATATCATAAGTAAATCATACATGACACAAATTTTGGAATTATCAGACAAGGAATTTAAAAGAGTTATGATTAATATGTTAAAGACATTATAGGAAAAAGTAGGCAACATGCAAGAACGACTAATAAAGTAAACAGAGAAATAGAAACTCTAAGCAAAAGCCAAAGGAGAATCTAGAAAAAAAAAATTAAGATGAATGAAAATTTCCTTTGTTGGGCTTATCAGTAGACTGAACATGGCTAAAGAAAGGATAAGTAAACTTGAATGTCTATAGAAACCTCTCAAACTGAAATCCAAGAGTCAAATTAAAAATATAAGCAGGGGCACTTGGGTGGCTCAGTCAGGTGAGCCTCTGACTCTTGGTTTCCACTCAGGTCATGGTCTCATGGTTTGTAAGTTTAAGCTCCACCTTAGGCTCTGCACTGTCACTGGGGGATTCTCTCTCTCTCCCTTTCCCTCTGCCCCTCCCCTGCTTGCACACATTCTCTCAAAATAAATAAATAAACTTAAAAATATATAAAATAAAATAAAAGCAAACAAAGATATAGATAACAGAGCATCCAAGATTGTGCATGATTTCAAGATGTGTGTGTGTGTATATATATATATATACATAAATGTGTATATATATATACATAAATGTGTATATATATAAATAAATGTATATAAATATAAATAAATATATAAATAAATGTATATATATAAATAAATATATATAAATATATATAAAATTGGAATACTGCAAGAGAAGAAAGAACAGAAGTGAAGAAATATTTCAAGTAACAATGGCCAAGAATTTTCTAAATTAATAAAAGACACCAAAACTACAGACATAGGAAGCTAATATAAACCAAAGCAGGATAATAATAATAACAACAACAACAACAACAAAGCTATACCTAAGCATTTTGTATTCAAATTTTAAAAAACAAAAACAGCGAGAAAATCTTGAAAGAAGACAGAGGGCAAGATATATCTTATCTATAGGGGATCAATGAAAAGAATTACAATGGACTTTTAATTAGAAACCATACAAGCAAGAAGAGAGTCGAAAGAAATAGTTGAAGTGTTGAAAAAAAAAATCTCACCAAACTAGCATTCTAAATCTTGTGAAATTATCCTTCAAAAGTGAAGGAGAAATACAAACTTTCTCAAACAAAGAAAAGCTGAGAGAATTCATTCTCAGTAGATCTGTTCTGAGAAAAATGTCAAAGTTCTTCAGGAAGTTACAAAATGATTTTGTTCAAAAAATTTAATCCAGGGCGCCTGGGTGGCTCAGTTGGTTGAGCGTCCAACTTCAGCTCAGTTCATGATCTCATGATATGTGTGGGTTTGAGCCTCCTGTCAGGCTTTGGGCTTACAGCTCAAAGCCTGGAGGCGGCTTCAGATTCTGTGTCTCCCTCTCTCTCTCCCCTCCCTCTCTCATGCTCTGTCTCTCTCTGTTTCTCAAAAATAATAAAATAAAATGTTAAGAATTTTTTTTTAATTTTTTTTTCAACGTTTATTTATTTTTGGGACAGAGAGAGACAGAGCATGAACGGGGGAGGGGCAGAGAGAGAGGGAGACACAGAATCGGAAACAGGCTCCAGGCTCTGAGCCATCAGCCCAGAGCCCGACGCGGGGCTCGAACTCACGGACCGCGAGATCGTGACCTGGCTGAAGTCGGACGCTTAACCGACTGCGCCACCCAGGCGCCCCAAAATGTTAAGAATTTTAATCTACATAAAGAAAAGGATATTGTCAAAGGAATAAATAAAGGAAGTCTGGAGATACAGAATAGAATGCAGAATGTTGTAAAACAATCCAACTATATTGTCAATGTATGGAACAGCCTTATTGAATGGGGTGGGTGGAAAAGTTGCTGACTTAAATAACAACTGAAAAGCAGAGGAGTTTGTAAGACCAAAAGCAAAGGAAACTACACAAATAATATAGTTGATGAAGTTGTTTCCCATATTTTGATACTTCTATACCTATATCCTGTAAAGAAACAATTATGTGAATGGATGGCAAGTGGTGGAGGCCATGTTCCTCACTGCTGCAGTGAAAGGTTACAAATAAGCAAGGGTGAGAGTCTACAATAATCCATGGGGTAATTAAATCAAGTTTGAGACATCAGTATGAATACATGTTTAGCTTAATATAGATACAGATGGTTACATATAGAACTACTGACACATATGTGTATATACACGGGTTATATACACACATGCACTTTCTTACTACATCAGCTGAGAGCAGCTAGGAACTATGGTACACCAGTAGCAAGAAGCATGCCCAGCACACAATCTTGGTTTCTAATACCACTCTCCAATAAAACCAGTTCCATGGAGAAATGGTTGATTAGGGTAATGGAATAGGAAATATACAGTATGAGTCTGGGGCATCTCAGAGTGCTAGAAATTAAAGAAATGCTCAAAAATAATTTTAAAAATTACGATAGTGGGTTATGTCAAAGGGACACAATGGTCCGCTGAACAGCGTCCAGTGGCAAAGTTTAGAGCAATTCGCGTGATAAGATAAATGAATTAGTACTGGATTATAACCTAATGTAAAGTAGAAATATCTCAGTCCATACTGTTATAAATGAATGATTAGATAGCTAAATAAGTGTGGTAGAAAAGACTAATTTGTGCAAAAGAATTCTGAGTAATTTATGTAGATGTTCCACCCTCAACAAAGGAGAGCATCACTCACCACTCATTAAGTGTGGGCTGCACATAGTGACTTCTTCCTAAATAATATAGTGTGAAAACGGGTACAAAAAGAAAAACTTTACAGTGGAGGAACTCGAGAACCAGTTTTTCTGCCAGATGAGCCAGGTTAATATTAACAATAGTAAATCATATTGACTGTATCTCAATATAATCTGATAAAAAGAGGCATTTTGCCTCTTTGATCTCCCTCCCCAAAACATATAACTCTTGCATAATCATGAGCAAAAGATCATTAAAGTCCAACTGAGGAACATTCTATAAAATACCTTACCTGTAGTTTCAAATCTACTAAGGTTGTCGAAAACCACGCAAGTCTGGGGGCACCTGGGTGGCTGTCAGTTGAGCATCTGGCCTCGGCTCAGGTCTTGATCTTGCAGTTTGAGCTCCAGTATCAGGCTCACTGCTGTTAGCCTTTCAGTGCAGGGCCCTCTTCAGATCCTCTGTTCCCTTTCCTCTGGCCCTCTCCCGCTTGTGCTCTCCCCAAAATAAGTAAATATTTAAAAAAAACATGAAAGTCTGAGAAACTAACTTAGCCAAGAGAAGTCTAAGGAGACATCATTATTAAATGTAATATGGTATCCTTACTAGAATCCTAGAATAGAAAAAGAACATTAAGTAAAATTAAGAGAATCTGATTAAATCACGAACTTTATAATCATGTATCATATCGGTTGCTTAATTGTAACAAATGAACCATAACAATGTAAGATGTTGATAATAAGGAAACTTAATGTGGAGTATATATGGGAACTTTTTGTACTATCTTTGCGATTTTGCTGTAAATCTAAAATGTGTCTAAAGTAAAAAAAAAATATTTAAAACAAAAAATCAGTTTGCATATTTGTGTGGGTCAATTTCTGGATTCTCTATTCTGTTCCATTTATCTATGTGTCTGTGACCTCACCAATACCACATAATCTTGATTACACCAGTTACATGATAAGCCCTGAAATCAGATAGACTGAGCACTCATTGTCATTTTATTTTTCTTCAAAATTTTTTGTTATTCTAGTTTCATTGCCTTCCCATATACATTTTGGAATACTCTTGTCTACACCTACTATAAATCTTGCTGGGATTTTGACAGCAATTACATTAAACTTAAATATCAGTTTTAAGAAAATTGATATCTTTGCTTTGTTGAATTTTCCTATTCATAAATATAGTATGCGTTCACATTTATTTAGATCTTCTGGGATTTCTTTCCTTAGCACTTTGTAGTTTTTTAGCATACAAATCTCGCATTTATTACATTTCCTTTTAGGTATAATATATTTTAGCAGACGCAAAATGGTATTTAATTTCTTTTATTTGTGTATCCTTGACACACAATGTTACATTAGTTTCCAGTGTGCAACGTAGTGATTCAACATCTCTATATGTTATGCTGTGCTCACCAAAGTGTAGCTATCATCTGTCACCATACAACACTACTACAATATCTTTGACTATATTCCCTATGCTCTACCTTTAATTCCCATGATTTATCTGGAAGCTTGTATTTCCCACCCATTTTGCCCATCCCACCATCCCCTTCCCTATGGCAACCATCAGTTTGTTCTCTGTATTTATGGGTCTGATTCTGCTTTTTGTGTGTTTGTTCATTAATTTGTTTTGTTTTGTTAGATTTCACATGTTAGTGAAATCATATGGTATTTGTCTTTTTCAGTCTAATTTTGGCGACCACATTTTCACTATTAGATCACTGAAATACAATTGATTTTTATAGATTTATTTTATATCATATGACTTGGAAGAACTCACTGATTAGTTCTAGTAATATATTTTTTATAATATTTTTTGTAGTTTTTGTCATAGGCAATTATGTTATCTACATATAGAGATCTTTTTCTTTGAAAATTGTATGCCTTTTATTTCCTCTCCCAACCCCCTCCCCTCCAGATTTCATTGGCTGGGACTCTTCCAGAACTGTGTTCAATAAGTTGGTTAGATCAGACATTCTTGCTTTTCTGCCAGTAGTAATGGATATGTATTCAGTCTTTCTCCATGAAGAAGCAAGTTAGCAGTAGGCTTTTGGTAGATGCTTTTTATCTTGTTGAGGAAAATGCCCCCTTTCAACTCTTCTGAGAATTTTTGTCATGAATAGATGAATAGATGTTGAATTTTGCTAATTTTGCTAATTTATTTTCCTGTATCAACTGATATAATCAACCATTGTAATCCATTATATAAACAGGCTATGGAAGATTACAATGATTGATTTTCAAATATTGGTCCTGCCTACTGCAGACTACAGTTAATAACAGTGACTGTAGATAATACTAGATGGCATATTTGGAAGTTGCTGTGACAGTAGAGCTCAAAAGTTCTCATCACAAGAAAAAAATCTAACTATGTATGGTGACAGAAATTAATTAGGCTTATTTTGGTGATAATTTCACAATATATACAAATATCGAATCATTATGTTGTATGCCTAAGATTAATGTAATGTTACATGTCATTTTTACCTCAATGAAAACTTAAACCTGTCTTGCATCTTTGGAAAAAGTCCCACTCAGTCATTATGTATAATTCTTTCTATGTCGCTCAATTCTATTTGGAGAAGATTCAAAATCTGTGCTATTACTGCTACCATTTTCTTAACTTTAGTTTATGTCTGTAATATTATAATAATGTCTTACATTGTTTCATTTTACAATATACCTCTTTTCATCAACTGCTTCATATCGAATTTAGATATTATGACGTAAGTCAGGTAGTTTCTTAAATTTCTTTAGAATGCTGAAAAGCCATTTTTGCATAAAGATTTATTAAAGCAGTAATTTTATATATATTCAATGTATATTTGTATGTGTATGCACCGGCTCCTAGACCTTCTCTAAAATCTCTATAGCATTACTTTTAAAGGAGTTCATCTACTTTTATGGCTCAGATTGACACAGACTTTTTTTTTTAATTTTTTATTAGATTTATTTATTTTTGAGAGACAGAGTGAGACAGAGAGCAAGTGGGGAGAGGAGCAGAGAAAGAGACACATAATCCAAAGCAGCCTCTAGGCTCTGAGCAAGCGGTCAGCACAGAGCCTGTCCACAGAGCCAGACACAGGCTCGAACCCACGAACCATGAGATCATGACCTGAGCCGAAGTCTGATACTTAACCGACTGAGCCCCCCAGGTGCCCCGACACAAACTTTTTTGAAACCTGGAAATTGTTTATATGCTTTTTGTGGCAATGTATTTTACTTTCAAAAATGAGAACTACATTATTCTTCATTTGAAAATCCGTACTAATGATCCTCCCAAGCATCAAAAGGCTAAACTAAATCAATTTCCCTGCACATATGCTAGTTGTCTATGCCCCTTTGTAGATAACACTTTTGTCTTTCCTGCGCTAGGATGGAAAATATCACATATTTTCTGATGCCTGTTACTCACAGTGTAAATCCTGAGAACAAGAATCATATCAAAAACTGATTTCACCTAATTTCTTTTGCATTCGGTCCAGTCTGTAGAGTCAGAAATATGTAAAAGTTTTTTGCTGAGCCTTCCAGCTGCATGCTGGGTCTAGAGTTTTACCTGGAGCCACTGCTGCTGGACTTGGTGCCTTGCTACTATCTCCACTAATATATCCTACTTCCTCCTGCTGGCTGAAGTCTGGCTGTGAATGGACGAATGACAGAAGTTTCTCTATTTCCGAGATTTAAACTTGGTAATTTCATAGCTATGAGGGGCAAAGATTATTCACTGTGATTGCTGCCAAAATGGCCATTTTTTTAGGATTTCAAAACAAATGAGATTTTTGAGGGCTTAACAGTTTAATATGGTTGATCACAGGGAAGCTTCTGCGTGCAGCAGCAGGATTGCGATGCACCCTTCTTTAATTTCAAGCGTGACATGGTAACAAAAACTGGATACTGCTTTTATGGCTGCTGGATTGAATATGCCTGAACTTTCCTTGTATACTGGAATCTGTTCCAGCTCAAACTGTAGACAAATTCTTTTCAGTCATCCTTATTACGTCTAATCCCAGACCAAAACTCTACAGAATCCAAGTTCTAGGCTACCTTAAGGTGAATTTGACCTCAGTTATGAAATTCCATTTAATCATAGGATAGAGGTTTTTGGTTTTCTTTTTTGTTGGTAGGTTTGTTATACTTTCACAGTAACTCCAACTCTACCTGGCTTAATTAAAACAAAAGCCAAAGAATATCCTGCTTCTACCCTCATTAATATCTGACTTAATATAAGTAGTCTGGCTGGCGAAATTACATTGGTTCACACCTATATTTTTAATAGGTTGGACAGATTTACTTTTCAATATACATCTTTTTCTTACATTTTACTGTAACCGTCAACCTCAACTTGCATATTTCGGATCTTGAAGGGTTTCCAGGAAACTATGTGGCGTAGACCTCTACCTTCAGGCCGGTTAATATCCTCTTAGTGCCCAATAACAGAAATTCTTGTTAGTGAATAATTTTAGAGCATTTAGTACTTCTTGATTCGCCTCTCTAACCACATGTCTAGACCTTTGAATGCTACTATTGCTGGCATACTACTACTACAGGTTATCTGTAGAATCATCTTATGGTTATGACCGTATCATGGCTACGTTTGGGAGATTTTAGATGGGAGAGTGACTGATTACAAAACCTGGGGGTATTTTTTTCTGCAGTGGAAAATATACTCCCTACTTACTAAGTGATTTATTTTGTCTAGAAGAAAGACACTTTAGAGGTGGAGGACAAATGTATCTCTGTTTATGTAGCTGTCCTTAGCTTAATGTCATTTTTTCTGGATGATAACTTTTTTCTTATAGCCATTGTGTCCTAGAGCTGTAGGATATGGATGATTTTTCCTCCATATAACTTCTTTGTGTTCTTGTTTCTAGACATTCAACTTCATCATCTTTGACAGCCTGGTAAAGTTTGTGGCATAAGGTAAGCAAGTATTTTGCTTTGTTTTGTCTAAACTCATTAATATGGGATAAGTACTGCCAACATAGTGTTCAAAAATGATAACGTGCATACAGTAGACACTCCAGGGATGAAGTAAATGAATGAATGTCCCAAGGACCAATGGCTTCAATATCCAATACTTGAATACCAATCATTTTGGTAGATATGTATTGAAATAGATATTTTGAGACTAAGGGTTACCTGGTGACTTTTAAGTCCGTTGTCTGCTAATTCTCAAAGTTAAAACATACTTGTTTAAGTTAATGCTTTATAATCAGGATGATTAGCACTAAATTAATATTATTATAATAAAAACAGTAATAATAGATAATATTAATTGAGTGCTAGGCATTATGTCAATTCAGTATTATTGGATTTGATGCTTATGATGACTTTATGACTCTAAGAATATTTTCTGCTGTTCATTTGAGGTAGAACCCACTCTTATAGAAACACAGCATAAATTTACATTAATTTTTTACCAGATTGTTTTTTTTCCCAAACTATGTTTTCAGCTTATACCCTTGATAGCTAGGTTTTGCTATACCTAGTTTGGACGAGAACAAACATAGTGTACAAAATGATGCTTATTTTGCATGATGTGCCAGCTTACTTTTTCTTTGGTCATCCTCTTATTTGTGGGTTGGATGGGCTGGGGCAGACAGGGTTTTTTATTGTTCCTGAAGCAGCCAAGTCCTAAGAGAGTGACTGTTGTCTAGAAGAGGGAGGGGGTTCATCCCAAAGTCAAGGCAGCCCCCATTAGTTCTTTATAGGAATGTGACAAAAGTATAAACATTAACCAAAGATCAAAAGAAGCAAAAGAATGCAATCAAAATAAGAAATGCAAAAACACATGACCCCATTTCTTTTCACTTCTTTCGGGGTAAAATGCAAGAGGAAGGGAGCTATTATAAACTCAGAAGAATTTCCATATGCTCATAATAATACCAACACCAGAGATCCTCTTGTGGGAACTCAGAAATTTATCTTATTTGATTTTTGGCTCAGTTTGTACACATCAACATTTTCCAAGATGCAGTATATATATATATATATATATATATATATATATATATAGGCCCATGTTGTCTTCTTTCATCAACCCCCAACTCCTTGGTCCTTATCCAAAACACTAGAAAATATCAAGTAAAAAAAGAGTGGATACTACTTCTGCCTCTCTGCCTTAGCAGCATATGCCTATTATGTCCATATTCATCTTATAGGCTAGTAGGATGCGGTACGTTATCTACAGAAAGCAAGTCAGGGCAAATCTTCAACAATCAATGTGAGAGTTGTAAATCATAAAATCATAGACTGTTAGAACTGAAAGATCATCGGATCCAATCTAATCATTGTAATTTACTTTACAGAGGTAAAAATATAGTCCAAGAATGGTAAAACTGACTTTGTTGTTCAAGGATGCAAAGTTAGTGTCAGTTTCATTGATAATATACTTGTTCTTTTACATTCTGTATGTAGGGGAATATATTTTATTTTGTATCCCTAAAATAAGATTTAATTTTTTTATTGATACACTGCAGCATTTCACATTGTGTATGAAGGGTTTAAGATCTTTTAAATTTACCATTATATTCTATATCAGTATAATTATCCATATTAAGCTGTAGTATTTAGCATTAAGAAAAAAATTATTTTCTATTGGCTTCCTTGAAATGAGCAGTTTGCTTCCTGTTGCTAAGGAAACAGATTTTTGCATAAAATGTAATGTAACATTGATGTCACAGTAAACCAATAAAGTGGAAATCTTTAAAGTCTGTCAACATCTTGAGAATAAGCAGTTTGCTCTAATCAAAATGAATTCAAAATTATTCTGAGCATGTGCAAATGCAGTATTTTAGAAACACATTTCTGCTGGTAAGGACTTGTTTTGTTTATCTACTTTATTCAAAATCAACATAAAGTATTTTTAATATGTGCTTATACTATATACAATTTATATTTTTATAATGACAAATTACTATAAGTATAATTAAAAGATTATTTTAACAAAGCAGTAGTAATTATGCTTAAAAACAGAAAATATAATTTAAAAATCAAGTGAATTTTCATTCACTTGAATGAATGGTCTTAGTATTATCTTATATGGAAAAAATAAAACTGAACAATACGACATCCTTTATTTCTCAAGTTTTCTTAATAACATAAAAGATAGTGCAGATATGGAGAGCAGACTATCTTAGGTCAATAGCAAGGAGCATTTTTTTTTCTAATTATAGCTCCATTAAGGAAAAATAAAATTTATAGTTTATAGGAAACACTACATTTTTATTAACAATACTTATAAACCACTAAAATGTTACTTCTTTGGCATTTTCAAGAAGTAGCAACATGGTAACAGCTGACTAATCCTTTAATTTTAAATAAAATTTCGTGTATGTCATGAAATGAACTAGCCTCTTTAAGATGTAGTTCACTTACTTACTGGCTTAGAGGTTTAGTTGAGTGTCTGGTTATATGCATGAACCCTTTTAAGGGGGCAGAGAGCACCTTCCTTTCAAGGGACCTGAAATGGTAGCACAGTGTCCATGGTCCTGCATGGTAGGGTTAAAAGAGCTTCAGGTACCACACAGATCCCTGCTATGCTGGATCCCCTGCAATTAAAACAGGGTCATTGCCTAGATCCTACGGGGACAGAAAACTAGAAATTGGGCTGCATTGGTGGGAGGCTTGAAGAAAATGGACTTGGGTTTTGGTTGTTTGTGCAGGAAGTCTACAGTGAAGCCTACACATTTTTTTTTCCAAACTCGGGAAAATCTGGTGTCTCATCATAAGATTAACAGTTTTGGAAATCAGGAAACCTGAATTTAAAGTTGTATATTTTGATATATTCAATCCTGTTTTGTATTGAAGTGTTTGGTTTATATGCCTGATTTGTGGGGCCACTACAGATTTTATTTATAACTTTCTATGGCCTTTGTCACATTCAGTGCTAGATGAGTGTTGGGAAGTACACCTTTCTGTCCTGTTTGCAAACTAGTGTTTTAGAGACAATGCAATGATTTGTACATTTCAGCATGCTTGCAGCGTATAATGTCCTATATGTCTCAGTATCACGGTCATTACATTTGTGTTGGAAAAATGAGGGAGTTGTTTAACTTTATTTGGGTTGTATCAACAATTCTCTTAACATAGCTTTTATACTTGAGGTAAGAGGTGTGTGTGTGTGTGTGTGTGTGTGTGTGTGTGTTGATGCAAATGCTTTCATCCTTGTATAATTATTACATTATAAACTTAACTAAAAGGGCTGCTCAAGTCAATTATGCACTTAAAAATTGCTATCAGAGCTGTAGGATATTTGTTAAAAATGTGTGTTCAGTGACACTGTACATATACAATACATTTAAGAAAAATCAAATTATATTTCTCAAACAGCAGACCTACTATTAGAACCACAAGGTAACAAAATAACACATACCACTTCTGCAGCTCTCCTGGAGTTATTTTACAAAACTTTCTCTATGTGATTTTCTCCCCAAATAATCATTATTTCTGAAGTGCTAGTGAATATATTAAGGAGCCCTAGAACATGCCTTAAAATAAAGAAAACCTTTTTTTTTTTTTAATTACTTTAGCATTTGGGTACTTGTGGGTTTAGGATCATAAAATAAATAGACTTGGCTGCAAAGTAAATCTCTGTGCTCACCCACTGCCCTGGTAGCTTGACTTCAGCTTTGTCCGAGACGGTGCTGGAGTGATCTCAATTTTTTTTTCAAGGTTTATTTATTTTTCAGACAGAGAGACAGAGTGACAGAACATGAGCGGGGGAGGGGCAGAGAGAGAGAGAGAGACACAGAATTTGAAGCAGGCTCCAGGCTCTGAGCTGTCAGCACTGAGCCAGCCAGCCGCAGGGCTCAAACCCAGGAACCATAGGATCATGACCTGAGCCGAAGTGGGATATTTAACCTACTGAGCCACCCAAGAGCCCCTGGAGTGACCCCTCTTTGTCTGTGCTGCCCTTCACGTTCTCCACGGGATCTTTCCTGGCATCACTCTGCCTTTCCCTCTTCCTATAGACCAAGTCCCAATAGAAATTACCAGGCTCAGAAGCTGAAGAAAATATACTTTCATCATGTAGGCTGTCTCTTACTTACTAACCACATGATCTTGGACATGCCAACAAATATCCCCAAACTTCCATTTTCTCAATTGTAAAATAAAGATTAAAAAGAAAGAAACCCACCTGTTGATAAATTATGTACGTAAATCCTGAGGCAGAATGTTTGACATAGAATTAAATGCAGGGAATCAGATAGCTATGGTGATGATGATAATGCTGGATGCATAGAAAGAGAAAAAGGCCCCCTAGATATATCACAGGGTTGTGAAATCCTGTCATTAATACCTGTGTGAAGGATTCTCTTGAGAAAAATAAATTACTAAAAAAGATTAAGATAAAATTATTCTACATTGATTTTAGACCTGACTTTTCTTTCCCATTCTAAAGAAGAAAAGATATTGAATAATGCTACACAGGTTATCAGAGATAAGAAAGTCAACAAGCGTTTAATTAAGTTATTCCAATTATGGGATCAGTGCCCCAGGGTGCAGATATTTTATCTTTACCAGCCAAGAACCTTTTCCACTTAGTGCCATGTTACCACCCTCTTACTTGTTCCACAATAATCCTGGTAAGTCTTTTGCTTTAAGGATGTGTGTTAAAATATTTGTTACCTTAATGATCCCTGAATTATAGAAATTTTAGTAGTGGACAGTGTTTTGGGGTAGGAGGGCTTCTGGAAGGAAAGAATAAGAAAAATTCTTTCAAATGTTTTCAAATTCAAAAGAAAAGGTTTTTGTACTGTAGAGTTCTGCCTTTTAGTGTGCCATTCATTGTACTAATAAAACTTTTATGTACTTGCATAGCAAACTTGTTAAAAATCAAATCACTTTGAGTGAGTACTGATAACAAAGAAGAGAAAAAAGAAAAGGAGATAATGTAGCTAAAACTGACATTAGTATTCACAAACACTAGTAAAATCTAATAAAGATGAAATATATATCATGGCCAAATAACCCACAGACACAGTATGCATTGCTTTGGTGACAAACTATTCTTTTCATTCTAGGCCCATAAATACAAAGTAAAAATCTCTACAGGACAAATTTTGTTTACATATTTTCCATGTGCTAAAATTGACATTTGAATTTTAAACCATTTTAAAGACTACTGGAATTCATTTTTATTTGCTCTCTGAAAATATTTTCTTTTTCCCTTATATTAGATTTTGAAGGCTGTCTCCCTAGAAACCCCTTCATCAAGCAAGAGCTTGAACTTTTTTTTTAAAAAAACACAAAATGGGCTTGACCATCTCTTTTCCTATAGAGGTATAAACAACCTAAAATAGCAAACAAAACAATTTTACATGTAAGCTGACATTTACAGTGTAACCCCTGTGGTCAGTAGGGAGAAAGTGCATGGGATTGTTCTTTGATGGTTTGTCTCTATAATTCTTAGAGTACAGGCTGCTGTGACAATGTTCCTTTTTTCTTTCTTTTCTCCTCTTTCCTTCTCTTCTTTCCTGTATTAGTGTCCTATGGCTGCTGTAATAAATGACTACGCACTTGGTGGTTTATAACAGAGCAAATTTATGTTCTCTTAAAGTTCGAGAGGACAGAAGTCTTTTTTTTTCAATATATGAAATTTATTGTCAAATTGGTTTCCATACAACATCCAGTGCTCATCCCAAAAGGTGCCCTCCTCAATACCCATCACCCACCCTCCCCTCCCTCCCACCCCTCATCAACCCTCAGTTTGTTCTCAGTTTTTAAGAGTCTCTTATGCTTTAGCTCTCTCCCACTCTAACCTCCTTTTTTTTTTCCTTCCCCTCCCCCACGGGTTTCTGTTAAGTTTCTCAGGATCCACATAAGAGTGAAAGCATATGGTATCTGTCTTTCTCTGTATGGCTTATTTCACTTAGCATCACACTCTCCAGTTCCATCCACGTTGCTACAAAAGGCCATATTTCATTTTTTCTCATTGCCACGTAGTATTCCATTGTGTATATAAACCACAATTTCTTTATCCATTCATCGGTTGATGGACATTTAGGCTCTTTCCATAATTTGGCTATTGTTGAGAGTGCTGCTATAAGTCTTAAAACAGTTTCACTGGGCTAAAGTCAAGGTAAAGGCAGGGCTGGTTCCTTTTGTAGGCTACAGGGAAGAATCCATTTCCTTGGCTGTTTTAGCATCTGGTAGCAGCCTGTTCCTTGACTGGTGACCTACTTCTTGCATTATTCCAACCACTGGATTCTGTTGCCATTTCTCCTATCATCTCTGCTCTTCTCACTCCCTCTTATTAGAACCCTTGTGATTACATCCCATCTACTTAGATAATCCAGGATGACCTTCCCATCTCAAAATCCTTAATCTAATTACACCAGCAAAGACCTTTTTGCCATAGAAGGTAACATTCATGGTTGTGGGTTTATTTAGCCTCCAATACTTTCTTTCTTTCTGTTTCCTGTATTTCAGGTTATTGTTTGTATAAAAGAAAACAAAAATAATAATAGCATAGTTTGTAGGTTTAGGTAATGAAGAAAGACAAATAAAGCTTCTCACCAGCAAAGGTTCAGCTCAAGTAGGGTTTGAAGACAACTGAGATGGTACTTGGTTGCCTGTGTCAACAAAAATACCAGATAACTTGCTCAGTACATTTTCAGAGATGATGATGACAAATTTTTATGTTTGCATAATGCCTTAAATATTTGCATAGAATTTCATGCAATACAGCAATGAGGCTAATAGGATTATGCAGTTTTCCTCATTGGGAAATTAAGGTCCTGTGAGGCTAAGTGCCTTGTAGAAGCTTACAACCTTGGAACTACCGCTAAGGTTGTGATCAAAGCACTGTCCTGCCTCCTTGCTCGGTGACTTTATCACTGTGTTTAGAGTCTCAGGCTTGTAAGAGTATAGGTTATTTCTTCTTGTACCTTCTTATGAAAGGTACATTGTGCGAATAAATATAACAATGAAGGCTTTAGAAATATATGCCTTATTTTTCTTTAGGAATCTAAGCCATTTCCAATGTTTAGATTTGCACCATATGACAAATTTCTTTTTACTCTGAAGAGCCTGGTTTTTTGTCTGCCTTCTTTGTATATTAAAAAAAATAAAAGGGGCGCCTGGGTGGCGCAGTCGGTTAAGCGTCCGACTTCAGCCAGGTCACGATCTCGCGGTCCATGAGTTCCAGCCCCGCGTCGGGCTCTGGGCTGATGGCTCAGAGCCTGGAGCCTGTTTCCGATTCTGTGTCTCCCTCTCTCTCTGCCCCTCCCCCGTTCATGCTCTGTCTCTCTCTGTCCCAAAAATAAATAAACGTTGAAAAAAAAAAATAAAAAAATAAAAACCTTATTGTTAAATATTTGGAAAAAATATATAAGTGTATAAAAATGAAACACTTATGATCCCACGAGAAAAACACCTGTTTTTCTTTATTCTTAGCATGATTACTTCATGTCTTCTTCTATGCAATTTTTCACAAATGTATTTTTCTTCAAAACTGAGAGTGCATTGTAATCTTTTTTTTCTGTATAATTAGAAACATAAACTAGTTATAAACGTTTCCTTATTATTGTATGCTATTATTATGCTAGAAATTATTTTGTCTTTGGTATATACATTGGATTGTTTTTAGAATTTAAAACTAAAGGCAAAATTGCACACTCAAATATGATCAGAGCTAAGATTCTATATTCAAAGTGCTAATCACTAACCATTAGAACCTTTCTAGCAGTTATCTGCAAATGCCCAATTCCTTGGCATTTTGTCAATATTGGATATACAATTTTCAATGTTTTCCAACAAATAATCCACAGTGTTATTCCTTTGTTGTTATAATTTGCTCTTATATTTAGTTAACAGTAGGATGAACTTTCTTCTTTTGCCATTTTATATCATTATGAATTGTTTGTTTACTTCCTTTGCAGGTATGTCTTTTTGTTGAATTTTTAAATTAATGTAAATGCTTATTAATCCTATTAAAACTCTACTGCTTGGTATATAGAAATATTAAATTATGAGTTTTAATATCACCAGTTAAAAGCTCCTATTTTATATTTAAGAAAAGAAAAAAGTACACTCACCTTTAATTGGCTAAGTTTTTAAGCTGCCAAGTGTCAATAGTTATATGTTTATTTTTTAAAATATGTTTACTGTTTTATATTGTTTTTGTCAGACAATTAATACTAAGTGTTCAATAACACTGTGTATAATTATATGAGAAAAGAAATGTGTTTATACAAATTATAGGCCATATGGATTATTCTTACATGAATAAAATATGGGTTTTGTTTGTTTGTTATTTATGTATTTTTGAGAGAGCGAGGGAGTTAGAGAAAGTGCACACAAGCAGAGAAGGGGTAGAGAGAGAGGAAGAGGGAGAGTTTTCCATGCAGACATTGTGTTGTCAGGTAGGAGCCCGACATGGGGCTTCGATCCCACCTTGAGGTCGCAACCTGAGACAAAACCAAGAGCCTGACACTTAACCAACTGAGCCACCTAGGTGCCCCTCAACTATGGTATTCTTCCAAAGTCTTTATGTACTCAACGGTTTTGTTACCTCTAGAATAGGTATCTCCTATCTCCATTCTCTTATTAATCAATCTTTTTTTTAATGTTTATTTATTTATTTTGAGACAGAGAGTCTGGGGGAGGGTCACAGAGAGAGAGAGAGAGAGAGAGAGAGAGAATCCCAAGCAGGCTCTGTACTGTCAGCACAGAGCCTAATGCTGGGCTCAGACCCGCAAACTGATACCATGACCCAAGCCGAAATCAAGAGACTGACACTCAACCAACTGAGCCACACAGACGCCCCTTTTTTTTTTTAGTCATTCTTGAACCTACTCCTATCAGACTTTTTCAGCTAGCCCCACCACACAACACATACCCTCTGAATTCCACATTGCTATGTGAGCTTGATGGATGACCTAGGTGTTGAGGTTACAGGACTGACTCAAGACACCTAAGAAGTTAAGCTTATAGTTTGAGGTAACCAATAAAGGCACATATGGAAATAAGGTCCCTTTGTAGATCTGGAGACTGTAAATACAACATCCCAGTGGTGACACTTTTGTGCCCTGTGGAAATAATGTCATTATTCAAGATTCAACTAAAATGTCACTTTTTTTTTTTTTGCTTTATGTGTATATGTTTTTGTGAGGATATATACAGGGGAAAATTTTGAATAATCAATATATTCATCCACTTAAAAACTGAATTTTAAAAAACAATTTAGAATTATTTTTAATCCTTCAATTACAGATATATTTTTAAGTGATAAATCATTATTTCAAAATAGTATCTCAAGGTATTCTCATATAATTCTTTTTTATTAACTTGTTTTATTTTCTAGTTTTTAAAATTTATATCCAAATTAGTAATCATATAGTGCAACAATGATTTCAGAAATAGATTCCTTAGTGCCCCTTACCCATTTAGCCCATCCACCCTCCCACAGCCCCTCTAGTAATCCCCAGTTTGTTCTCCATATTTATGAATCTCTTCTGATTTGTCTCCCTCCCTGTTTTTATATTATTTTTGTTTCCCTTCCCTTATGTTCATCTGTTTTGTCTCTTAAAGTCCTCATATGAGTGAAGTCATATGATTTTTGTCTTTCTTTCACTGACTAATTTCACTTAGCATAATAGCCTCCAGTTCCAGCCACATAGTTGCAAATGGCAAGATTTCATTCTTTTTGATTGCAGAGTAATACTCCATTGTATATATACCACATCTTCTTTATCCATTCCTCCATCCATGGACATTTGGGCTCTTTCCATACTTTGGCTATTGTTGATAGTGCTGCTATAAACATGGGGGTGCATGTGTCCCTTTGAAACAGCACACCTGTATCCCTTGGATAAATGCATACTAGTGCAATTGCTGGGTTATAGGGTACTTCTATTTTTAGTTTTTTGAGGAACCTCCATACTGTTTTCCAGAGTGGCTGCACCAGTTTGCATTCCCACCAACAATGCAAAAGTGATCCTCTTTCTCTGCATCCTCGCCAACATCTGTTGTCTGAGTTGTTAATGTTAGCCATTCTGACAGGTGTCAGGGGTATCTCATTGTAGTTTTGATTTGTATTTCCCTGATGATGAGTGATGTGGAGCATTTTTTCATGTGTCGGTTGACAATCTGGATATCTTCTTTTTTTTTAATTTTTTTTAATGTTTATTTATTTTTGACAGAGAGACAGAGCATGAGTGGGGAGGGGTAGAGAGAGGGGGAGACACAGAAGCTGAAGCAGGCTTCAGGCTCTGAGCTGTCAACACAGAGCCCGACGCGGGGCCCGAACTCACAGACCATGAGATCATGACCTGAGCCGAAGTCGGACGCTCAACCGACTGAGCTACCCAGGTGCCCCGGATATCTTCTTGGAGAAGTGTCTATTCATGTCTTTTGCCCATTTCTTCACTGGATTATTTGTTTTTTGGGTGTTAAGTTTGATAAGTTCTTTAGAGATTTTGGATACTAACCCTTTATCTGATATGTTGTTTGCAAATATCTTCTCCCATTACATCATGTGCCTTTTAGTTTTGCTGATTGTTTCCTTCGCTGTGTGAAGCTTTTTATGTTGATGCGGTACTAGTAGTTCATTTTTGCTTTTGTTTCCCTTGCCTCCAGAGAAGTGTTGAGTAAGAAGTTGCTGAGGCCAAAATCAAAGAGGTTTTTGCCTGTTTTCTTCTTGAGGATTTTGATGGCTTCCTGTCTTAACACTGATGTCTTTCATCCATTTTGAGTTTATTTTTGTGTGGGGTGTAAGAAAGTGGATCAGGTTCATTCTTCTGCATGTCGCTGTCCAGTTTCCCAACACCAGTTGCTGAAGAGCCTGTCTTTATTCCATTGGATATTCTTTCCTACTTTGCCAAAGATTAGTTGGCCATGTGTTTGTGGGTCCATTTCTGGGTTCTCTATTCTGTTCCATTGATCTGATTGTCTGTTCTTGTGCCAGTACCATACTGTCTTGATGATTACAGCTTTGTAGTATAGCTTGAAGTCCAGGATTGTGATGCCTCCTGCTTTGTTTTTTTTTTTTTTTCAAGATCACTTTAGCTATTGGGGGTCTTTTCTGATTCCATACAAATTTTAGGATTATTTGTTCTAGTTCTGTGAAGAATGCTGGTGTTATTTTGATAGGGATTGCATTGAATATGTAGATTGCTTTGGGTAGTATCAACATTTTAACAATATTTGTTCTTCCTATCCAGGAGCATGGAATCTTTTTCCATTTTTTTGTGTCTTCTTCAACTTCTTTCATAAGCTTTCTATAGTTCTCAGTGTATAGATTTTTCACCTCTTTGGTTATATTTATTCTTAAGTATGTTATGTTTTTTGGTGCAACTGCAAATGGGATCCATTCCTTGATTTGTCTTTCTGCCGCTTCATGGTTAGTGTACAGGAATGCAACCAATTTCTGTGCATTGATTTTATATCCTGCAACTTTGCTGAATTCATGAGTCCTAGCAGTTTTTTGGTGGAATATTTTGTGTTTTCCATATAAAGTATCATGTCTTCTGTGAAGAGTGAAATTTTGACTTCCTCCTGGCTGATTTGGATGCCTTTTATTTCTATGTGTTGTCTGATTGCAAAGGCTAAGAATTCCAATACTATGTTGAATAACAGTGGTGAGAGCAGACATCCCTGTCTTATTCCTGACCTTAGGGGGAAAGCTCTAAGTTTTTTCCCCATTGAGGATGATATTAGCATTGTGTCGTTCATATATGGCTTTTATGATCTCTAGGTATGCTCCTTCTATCCTTACTTTCTTGAGAGTTTTTATCAAGGAAGGATGCTGTATTTTGTCAAATGCTTTCTCTGCATCTATTGAGAGGATCATATGGTTCTTGTCCTTTCTTTTATTGATGTGATGAATCACGTTAATTGTTTTGCGGATATTGAACAAGCCCTGCATCCTAGGTATAAATCCCACTTGGTCATGGTGAATAATTTTTTTAATGTATTGTTGGATCTGGTTGGCTAATATCTTGTTGAGGATTTTTGCATCCATGTTCATCAGGGAAATTGGTCTATAGTTCTCCTTTTTAGTGGGGTATCTCTCTGGTTTTGGAATCAAAGTACTGCTGGTTTCATAGAAACATTTTGGAAGTTTTCCTTCCATTTCTATTTTTTGGAACAGCTTCAAGAGAATAGGTGTTAACTGTTCCTTAAATGTTTGGTAGAATTCCCCTGGAAAGCCATCTGGCCCTGGACTCTTGTTTTGTGGCAGATTTTTTATTATTAATTCGATTTCTTCACTAGTTATGGGTCTGTTCAAATTTTCTATTTCTTCCTTTTTCAGTTTTGGTAGTGTATATGTTTCTAGGAATTTGTCCATTTCTTCCAGATTTCCCATTTTATTGGCATATAATTGCTTATAACATTCTCTTATTATTGTTTCTATTTCTGCTGTGTTTGTTATGATCTCTCCTCTTTCATTCTTGATTTTATTTATTTGGGTCCTTTCCTTTTTCTTTTTGATCAAACTGGCTAGTGGTTTATCAATTTTGTTAATTCTTTCAAAGAACCAGCTTCTGGTTTCATTGATCTTTTCTAGTGTTTTTGTTTGTTTGTTTGTTTTTTGTTTTGTTTTGTTTTGTTTTGTTTTTTGTTTCAATAGCATTGGTTTCTGCTCTAATCTTTATTATTTCCTGTCTTCTACTGGTTTTGGGTTTTATTTGCTGTTCTTTTTCCAGCTCCTTAGGGCATAAAGTTAGGTTGTATATCTGAGATCTTTCTTCCTTCTTTAGGAAGGCCTGGATTGCTATATACTTTCCTCTTACACCTTTGCTGCATCCCTGTGGTTTGGGGTTGTGGTGTTATCATTTTCATTGGCTTCCATATACTTTTTAATTTCCTCTTTAACTTGTTGGTTAGCCCCTTCATTCTTTAGTAGGATGTTCTTCAGTCTCCAAGTATTTGTTACCTTTCTAAATTTTTTCTTGTGGTTGATTTTGAGTTTCATATAGTGTTGTGGTCTGAAAACATGCACGGTATGATTTTGATCTTTTTGTACTTACTTAGGGCTGATTTGTGTCCCAGTATGTGGTCTATTCTGGATAATGTTCCATGTGCACTGGAGAAGAATGTATATTCCACTGATTTAGGATGAAATGTTCTGAATATATCTGTTAAGTCCATCTGGTTCAGTGTGTCATTCAAAGCCATTGTTTCCTTGTTGATTTTTTGATCAGATGATCTGTCCATTGCTGTGAGTGGGGTGTTGAAGTCTCCTACTATTATGTTATTACTATCGATGAGTTACTTTATGTTTGTGATTAAATGATTTCTATATTTGGGTGTCTCACATTTGGCACATAAATGTTTACAATTGTTAGGTCTCCTTGGTGGATAGACCCCTTGATTATGGTACAATGCCCCTCTGCATTTCTTGATACAGTCTTTATTTTAAAGTCTAGATTGTCTGATATTAGTATGATTATTCCAGCTTTCTTTTGTTGACCATTAGCAAGATAGATGGTTCTCCATCCCCTTATTTTCAATCTGAAGGTGTCTTTATGTCTGAAGTGGGTCTCTTGTAAACAAACAGCATATAGATGGATCTTATTTTCTTACCCATTCTGTTACCCTATGTCTTTTGATTGGAGATTGAATCCATTGACATTTAGAGTGATTACTGAAAGATACGAATTTTTGCCATTATGATGCTTGTAGAGTTGGAATTTCTGGGGGTGTTATCTGGTCCTTTCTAATCTTTGTTGCTTTTGGAATATATATTTATATATATATATATAAAACATATTATATATATATTATATATTATATATATAACATATATTATATATATTATATATAACATATATATTTTATATATTATGTATATATAATATATAAATATATAATATATAATATAAAATATATGATATATAATATATAATATATATATATATATTGGTTTTTTCCATCTTTTCTCCCCTGAGAGAGTCCCCCTTAAAATTTCTGGCAGGGCTGGTTTAGTGGTCACAAACACCTTTAATTTTCATTTGTCTGGGAAACTTTTTATCTCTCTATTTTGAATGACAGCCTTGCTGGATAAAGAATTCTTGGCTGCATATTTTTCTGATTCAGCACATTGAATATATCCTGCCAGTCCTTTCTGGCCTGCCAAGTTTCAGTAGATAGGTCTGCTGCAAACCTGATCTGACTTCCCTTGTAGGTTAGGGACTTTTTTTCCCTTGCTGCTTTCATGATTCTCTCCTTGCCTGAGTACTTTGTGAATTTGATATGATTTGCCTTGTTGATGGTCGGTTTTTGTTGAATCTATTGGGGGTTCTCTGTGCTTCCTGGATTTTGATGTCTGTGCCTTTCCCCAGGTTAGGAAACTTTTCTGCCATAATTTCCTCACATAACCCTTCGACCCCTATTTCTCTTTTCCTCTTCTGGGACCCATAAGATTCTGATGTTGTTCCTTTTTAACGACTCACTGATTTCTCTAATTCTTAAATCATGCTCTTTTGCCTTCATCTCCTTCTTTTTTTCTGCTTCATTATTCTGTATAAGTTTGTCCTCTATATCACTGATTCTCTGTTCTGCCTCATCAATCCTTGCCATCGCGGCATCCATCCGTGATTGCAGCTCAGTTATAGCATTTTTTATTTCATCCTGACTAGTTCTTCCTTCTTTTATCTCTGCAGAAAGGTAGTCTAATCTATTTTCGACTCCAGCAAGTTTTCTTATTATCGCGTTCTAAATTCTTGTTCAGACATCTTGCTTGTATCTGTGTTGGTTAAATCCCTGGCTCTCGTTTGTTCGTGCTCTTTCTTTTGGGGTGAATTCCTTCATTTTTTCATTTTTAAGGGAGAAAAGGAATTAATGAGGTAGAAAAATTAAAATTCAGAAAATTAAAATTAAAAAATAGTGAAAGTAAAAAATTAAAAACACACACATACACACAAATTCTAATAAATGATGCTAGATCCTAGGTGTGTTTTGTTCTGGGTGTTGACAGTGGTTTGGCAGATTAGAGAAAAACTGGGGGTGGGGGGAAAGGAAATCATTTGAGAATTTGAAAAAATGAATATGCTGATGTAGGCTAAATGAAATAATGGGAGTAAAATTGTATTTGAAAAAAATTAGACAAAAGTAAAGAGTACAGTAGAAAAAAAATAAAGAAAAATATTTTTAAGTAACATTGAAAATAAAAATGAATTTTTTTCTCTTTCTGTATTCAAGAAAAGAAAAGAAATGAAAAAGAGAAAAAGAAAAAAAAGAAATTGTTTGAAAATTTGAAAAAGTGAATACACTGTAGTGGACTAAAATAAATGATGGATAAAATAGAATTGGAAAAATTTATATAAAAGCAACAAATATAGTAACAATATATTTTTATTAGAAATTGAGTGTAAAAATGAAGTTTTTCTCTTTCTGCATTCAAGAAAAAGAAAAGAAACAAAAAAGAGACAAAGAAAATAAACAAAAAAGAGACAAAGAAAAAGAAAGAAAATCGTTTAAAAGTTTGAAAAGGGGAATACACTGAAGTAGACTAAAATGGAATGGTGGAAGTAAGATAGAATTTGAAAAAAATTTACACTAGTAAAAAATATAGTAAAAAAATTAAAGAAAAATGTTTTTAATAAAAATTGAAAATAACAATGAATTTTTTCTCTTTATGTATTCAAGAAAAAGAATAGTGCAAAAGAGAAAAAAAAAGAAAATTGAATAGATGGACTTGCTAACAGATTGAAATAGGACTGAAATTACTTTGTTTTCCCCTAGAAGTGAGACTATGTAGCACTTTATAGTCCATAAACTAACTAGGCGGTGAGATTTGTGTTCTTGAAGAACGAGTTTGGCACCGTTGGGCGGGGCTCAGTGTAACGGCTCCGTTCTCCACTAGATGGCCCTGCTAGCCAACTGACATGGAGTGTTGTGGTGTTTGTAGGTGTGTATGGTCATGCGCGGGAGTAGTGAAAATGACGTCACCCAGCAACCCAGTCTCTAGTATCAGAACTCTGTTCTCCCCAGTCAGCAATCATGCACCTGTCCTCTGTCTTCAGCTTTCATCCACTCCCGCTTCTTCACTGTCCGTGACCAAGCCCTAGGCAGTACCTCTTTCCTGAGTTTTGTCTCAGATGCAGCTGTTTTCCCTGGCCCCTTACTTCTGAAGGACTGTTGCTTTGACCTGTTCCACTCCTCTGTGGAAAGTTCTTACTGAGCAATAGCCAGATGCTGGCTGCACCCAGGATTGCTTGCAGGACCCTGCTGCTGCCAGGGGCCCGAGACTGTGGCTAGGTGCCAGCCCACCACAGAAAAAGTTCACAAGATAGTGTAGCAGCAGCTTTTCAGGGATTATGGAAAATCACAACACACATCTGGCAGCAGGCTTCACCCTTAAGGACCTTGTTCCAGCACCAGCGAATGTGGGCGGTTTTCTTGGGTCTTCTGGGACCAGGTGGCTTCAACATTCTCCACCAAATGTCCTTCCAGCAGTAGAACCGCTTTTCCCCGTGTGGCCCAAGAATCTCCTGGACCCTACTCTGTTCCTGGGGATTCGCCCTTCCCACCAGAACACTGCCAGGGTATGGAGCTGCGGAGTTCCAGCCTTTGCGCTCCCCTTGTTTACAGTCTTAATGGAATCTAAACACTCTCCTTTGTCCTTTGTCCTTTCTCCCTTTTTAGTTTAGTCCCTGTGGCTGTTTCCAATTTTCCACTTTCTCTCCAGCTGCTTTTGGGGAGGGGTGCTTTTCCCGTATTCTCTCCCTCCCCCACCCCCAGTCTCTGTGCTCTCTCCCCCTGCAAAAGCGGCTCCGTGCCTGCCACCGGCTTCTCTCTCCCCAAGTTCTCCTCTCTGCGCCACTTACCTGCTGAATTCTGTGGTTCAGATTGTGCAGATTATTGTGTCAATCCTCCAATCAGTTTTCTAGGTGTGTAGGATTGTTTAGTGTTGGTCTGGCTATATTTCATGGACACGAGACACACAAAAAACTTCCATGCTGTTCTGCAATCTTGGCTCCTACCCCTAAAATGTCATTTTTTTAAGAGAGGCCTCTCAAATGCCCCTGACCAAGTCATGTCTTATCTCTATTCTTTCTCATAGTACCTTCTTCACAGGGCATCAACATTTTAATTACAATTCATGTAAAATTTTATTCATTGTTTGACCCACCCACAAATATATCTAACTTATGGAAGGCTAAAAATATATGTTTGTTGTGTAAATAGAGGATAATTTTGAGATGCTTAGTTCAGTTTAATTATAACCTCATTGATTTTTTATTGACACATCTTTCTTTTTAAAAAACTTTTTTTAATGTTCATTTATTTCTGAGACAGAGAGAGACAGAGCATGAGTTGGGGACGGGCAGATAGAGAGGCAGACACAGAATCCGAAGCAGGCTCCAGGCTCAGAGCTGTCAGCATAGAGCCCAATGCATGGCTCGAAATCAGAAACCATGAGATCATGACCTGAGCTGAAGTTGGTCGCTCAACTGACTGAGCCACCCAGATGCCCCTATTAACATACTTTTCTAAAACAATTAAGGATTAGTGTCCAGTGCATGGAATCCATAATACATTTATTATTTAACACAGGACTTAGCAAGTCATTATATAAATTTTTATAGTATGCAAAAAATTTCCTAAAACATTATTAATAACTCAATAAAATTTATTTCACTCTCAATACTGTTTCATGAAAATGTTGAATATGAAAAAAATAACATATTTTAACTCATTCTATATTGAAAACAATTACAAAAGAAGACATGAACAGATACACAAAGAAATAACTTGTAGACCAGGGGATGCATCTAATATAAGACAAACTCAGTCTTATTTAATGAGGACAATTATTACCCAATATAATAAAAAATATGATTGTTGGATTGCTTTTTAGAAGACTTTATTTCCTTTTCTTATTATAAATTCTGTAGTTCTCACTGGTCAAAAAGATGTGATATATATACATACATACATATATATATATATATATATATATATATATATATATATATTTACAATGGAATATTACTCAGTGACCAAAAATAATGAAATCTTGTCATTTGCAACAATGTGGATGGAACTAGAGTATATTATGCTAAGTTAAATAAGTCAGTCAGAGAAAGACAAATATCATAAGACTTCACTTATATGTTGAATTTAAGACACGAAACAGATGAACATAAGGGAAGGAAAGCAAACATAATATAAAAACAGGGAGGGAGACAAACCATTAAAGACTCTTAAATACAGAGAACAAACTGAGGGTTGCTGGAGGGGTTTGGGGTGATGGGATGGGCTTAATGGGCAAGGGGCATTAAGAAGGACACTTGTTGGGATGAGCACTGGGTGTTACATGTAAGTAATGAATCACTAAATTCTATTCCTAAAATCATTATAACACTATATGTTAACTAATTTGGATGTAATTTTTTTAAAAAAGATGTGTTTATTATATATAGTTATTTTACTTTTAATGTTTTACAGGAAACTGGCATAAGGAATAGCAGAAAAAAAAGACTTAATTTTTAATGTGACATGCTTGGATGTCATTTGATATTACACCTCAAAATATTAACTATTACCTATTACCTCTACCTTAGTATGTGAAAAACCATGAAAATTTTAGATAACATTTTAGGTTGCTTAAGCTTTCAGTAGATTGATTTGAGAAGAATTAAAGTGTTCATTTAATGAGCTTAAGCAGTATAACAGAGTTGTGAGTAATACAGATTTGTGAGATGTACTTTGATTCAACTCTTGGCTCTGACCTATAGTGCCTTTGTGAAGGAAAATGAAATATACCCTGTAAATCTTAATTTTTTATGAATGAACAGAAAAATTAAATTCCCTTCCAAGAGCTATTTTGATATTGAATGCTAAACTAAATGCTAAACACATGGCCTGGGGCAATGACATATAAAAAGTTAGCTTTAAGGAAGCTTCAAGAAACATGATTGGTAACACACCCAAGGCATAAAGAGTTTAGTGGGACATATTTTTCTACCTACTTAATTTTTCTTTTGCTTTGAAAAGACATGAAGACATTTATGGCAATATTAATACTTCATAAATATCACTAAAATCGGGAGTCCATTCACAAAGTAGCAAAGGCTTGATAAATCCTAAGCAGCCATAAGCTGGTGTGTAGAGCCTCTATGAAGAGGCTTATTAATCAGGTTTTCATATCTATCACACACGGATGTCCAAGTTTTCAAGATTTAGAATATGTTAAAAGCCACATCAAATAAGATATCTTCTGACTATAATATTTCTTTATTTCATTAATTCTTTTGATATTTCATGTTATCTAAAGGAAAAGAAGTGATTAATTGCCATTGATAATTGACAGGAATTCAAACATTACTTTGCAGTGTGAGTAAGGAAATCCTAGTGCAAAAAGAAATCTGGTTAATCAAATATTACAAATAGGTTTTATTGTATCCTAATTCCTATCTTTAGACTTTATATTACCACAGAATTTCTGTAAGTTACATGACTTTTCTATGAATGACCGTATACATACTTCTAAGTAGTCTACTGGCAAGTACAAACGCATATATAACTTCTAGACTTAACATAAGTAATAATCAAGATTAGCTACACAAAATGATGAAATGAATGCTACCATGGTAGGAATGAATTTTTGCTGACCATAAACCTATAGGAAATATAATCTTTAATGTTTAACAAAACCTTGAAATATTTCTATATTTCATTAACACTGTTATGTCTAATGTTGCATTTGAATAATTTCCTATTAATATAATGTCTTTTAGACTTACCAAATTACTCATACCTTGTCCTTTTGGATAGCAGACTAGATAGTTATGGATAATAATGCTATTATCCAGGGACAGTGGAAAAATGAAAATTTTATAATCAGGTTACCTCAGGTCAAAGTAAGAGAATAAAAAAATTTTATGTGGTAGTTCATGTCCATTAAATTCCAGATTACTAAGGCACTCTGATAAATTCTCTGTTGAGCAACTTTAGAATTGGGTCTAGAGAATTAAGAAAATTATGTTTACAAGAATTGAAGAACAATTTAAAATTGTCATTCATCTTTCTGGAGTATATTTCTTAGGGGAAGCATTCCAAGCTGACGAGTAAATGTGGGTTTGTGCTATCTGATGCTGTGTGAGACTGTGTGAGAGACAAAGCATCTGCAGAGAGCTCCTAATACTTGGGAGTCTTTTAGGGAGCATATTGCTTGCAATTTTATTATTGGTTTAAAATTGCTTGTTTAGATTAGGTCCTCTAAAATAGAATATGTTCACTATTATTGGAAACATAAGACAACATTTGAATTTAAATTATCATGCACATATTTAAACATAATTGTAACTTGCAGGAAATCACTGATTATCTTTCAAATTGACTTCTTTTTTATCACTAAAATTCAATGCAATGAGTAGTGTTCAATGCTTACGTGTTCTGACATGTACTGGTATGAGTGGGCGGTTAAACACAGTGTTAACTCTTAAGGAACTTAATAGGAGATTAACATGTATCATTCATAATATTTGTTCTAGTTTTAGCTATACTTGCACACACATGTATCTAGTCATAATTCACATAAAATGAACATATACTATTATGCTGATAGAGGGTATAATTTCTACCCTTGCTGCTTTGGTCTAAGTTATTTTTAACTTTGCCTTCAATGTCTATGGTATCTTCTATGTATAAATAAGAATGTCTTACATTTTTTTTTTCAACGTTTTTTATTTATTTTTTTGGGACAGAGAGAGACAGAGCATGAACGGGGGAGGGGCAGAGAGAGAGGGAGACACAGAATAAGAAACAGGCTCCAGGCTCTGAGCCATCAGCCCAGAGCCTGACGCGGGGCTTGAACTCACGGACCGCGAGATCATGACCTGGCTGAAGTCGGACGCTTAACCGACTGCGCCACCCAGGCACCCCAAGAATGTCTTACATTTTATAAGAATGTACATCTTAATTTCACCATGGACCTCAGACACCTATATAATTAAGGAAACAGTAACTTGAGAGGCTAATGTTCATAATGGAAACATGAAAAAAAAGCAAGCAAAACACTGATTCATGACTTTACCAATTTTCCTTATCAGCTGAATAAATTATATGATGAAATTAATATAGTCAAAATAATCTACATATTATTAAATAAAATATACATTGACTAAGCATATTACCAATAGAAGGCACAGAATCTGGTAGAAGAAAAAAAATTAAACTTCTTCACCAACAGGATTTAGAAGTAGACATTAACTGAAAATGTTTGGAAAGGGTACCCAGTTAAGATATTTAGTATTCTCTTTTCCGCCCCCTGATTTTGGAGGGTTCTCTCGCAATAAGTACTCAAACTCAGTAAAATATGAAAATAAGAGTGAAATTCATTCACACCACAAACAACTATTCATTTTGCACCAATTATTGTCAGGAACTATTTTGGGCTCTGGGAACACTAAGGTAAAAAAGAAAATTAATGTTTCACAGAGTTGTAATAAGTAGACAATTGTTAACATAGTTCAATGAGTTCTTTGACTGGGATATTTTACATTATATTACTGAGTATTAAAAAGGGAGCCTCACCAACAATTGGGGTCAGTGAAGATACAGTGTGAGAAATGGCATAGTATATGAGACCTGCAGGATTAATAGAGGTTAGCCTGATAAAGAACTTGTGTGGGGTAAGAGGAAGTGTCTGAGTTAAAGGAAACAGTATGTACAGAAATATAGAAAAAAATACTGGCACATTCCCCTCTGATACCTTCTTCAGATTTAAGACATCCATCTTCCTCCCACTAAGAATTATCTACCATCAAAGTCTCAATTCTGTATCCCTTCCTGGGAATTTCCATCCACTGCCCAAATCTGCCTTGTCTAGGGTTATACTGTCCCCCAAAGAACTGTTCATTATGAGTTGATGTGGCAATATCAACATCTAACCCTCCTTGCTACAGTTTGAGGGAATCTAAAGAGACATCATAGCTCCAAAGTTTTCTACATTATTGGCTAAGAGCTCAGTTGTCATCACATCGTTGCTTAGGTTTTCTCTCCTTCCAACTTTTGCTGGCCTTAACCCCTTACAGGTATATTCTTCTAGAACACTCCCTAATAAGCCATTGGCACGCAACTCTTCATCTCAGTATCTATTTCCAGAGTACCCAGTCTAAGGGTAGCACAGAAGTGGAAGATAACATGACATCTGAAACACGACTAACATGGCTATGGTTTGGAGATTTAGGCAGAAGCAAAAGAAATGAAAGTGGAGAAGGAAGTGTGAGTCAGCTTGTCTTGGAAATCTTGTTGAAAAGTTGTTATAAAAGCAATGGAAAGGGGTTGAAGTGTTTTATGTAGAAGAATGACACAGTCACATTGGAATTTCATAAGATTACTCTGGCAGCTGGATGGATAATGGATTAGATGAAGACAAGGGTGAAGGCAAAGAGACTGGTTAAGAAGTTGCAGTAGTATTCATTGCAATAAGTGACATCTGAACTAATGTGGGGACAATGGGGAAAGAGATAACTGAATGGGTATGAAATCTATTTTGGAGTTAGAATAGACAGAAATTAATGATTGGATGTGTAGGGAGACAAAAATGTAGTTTCAAATAAAGCTCATATGTGTGGCATTGTGGTTAAATGATGGTACCGTTTACGGAAATAGAGGAGGAGTGGCCTCTGTTATCTTTGTAAGTAAATTTCATTTCACTAAGTTTAATATATGTTTCAGATTATATACATATATACATATTATATACACACAAATATGTATGTAATACCATGTAAAGAGTAAGGGCCTTGATAACATTAGAATGTGAATTTTAATTGATAGGTTTGGGTACAAAAAACCCTAAAGGGAAGGTAAAGGAAAATAATAAAGGGGCAAGCAACTTGAAATTCCTTGGAGGGGATTTGAAGAAAATGCATAGGAAGAATATTGAATTAGACCAGTTTAAAAAATATTTCTTGTATAACATGGAATCTGGGGGATTTAAAACATTGAGGCTATCAACTTTATAATTCTCCTGGCTTTCCCCTAAAATTATTGACTTTTGTGGATGACTGTTGCAGCATCATACATTATACTGGAGTTCAAAGATAATGTCTGGGGAAAGCATAAGATCTACTCCTGTTATTGCTATCCTTTTATTATTAATTTTTAATGAAAAAAAGGCAAGTTCTCTACTCCACAAAAATTCATCTTACAGTCCCTTACCAAGAATTATAATATGTAGCTACCTTTAACTGCAACAGATCAAGTGCTTATCTTTCCCATTTTTAATAATTGAGATTTGCAAAGAGAAAAAGAGGTTGGGAATAGGATGGATTGGATCAATCATCCCAGTGTCTGCCACAGCCTACCCTTTGTATTCCTAATCTTTAAATATTTGCTCTTCCCACATATATCCATTGCATGAAAAACTTTGGCCTAAATACCATTGCATTACTTCATCAAACTTCAGGCCTGGAATCAGTGTTTAGCAACCTAAGAACTAAACAAGTTATTTGTCCAGGACATCTAACATAACAAGATAGAAAACATGGGATTCTTAACTGGATTTTTACTGAAAGGGCTTTACTTTGACAAAAAATATGCAAAGCCTTTTTCTTATCTGAACTCCAGATAAAGTTGATCCTCTAATATTAGCTTCAGCTTGAATTACAGAATAAGCTGGATTTTGAGACTTTAAATCCAAAATTATGGGACTCTTACTCAATTTAGTTTGCTAAAGACAGAGTGCTTTTCATTATTAAAAACATATTGTGTGTGGTTTACTTTCAGACTAGCCATTCCTTTTTTGGCTGAAAGTTGCAAGAAATAACAAAGATGCTCCGATATTTTTTCTCCCTATAATTTTCTTTAATTACATGACACTGGTCTGCACATGGCCTGATGCAAGGCTATTGCATACCTTAACTTGAGCAAATATTTCATCACATAATAAAAGTCACCAACATTTAGATCAAATTGCTTGGGCGTTTGTTAACCAAATCTCTCTATCCCCTCCACTTAATTTGTTACATACAACATCTTGTTGTAGACATTACATAAAGGTTTTGCACATTTCTAATTAGGTGTATTCATAGGTATTTAATTATTTTGGTTGTTACATTAATAGAACCTACTTTCTCTATTTCTATTTTCCATGAGGATATTGCTGGGATAGAGAAAAGATGCTAATATTTGATTTTCATCTTATAGTTAGTCTTCTTGTTTATCTTCCTGAAATCATTCTTGATTTCTATAGTACCATTGCTGGTTCTTTTAGGTGTTCCAGGTCTAATATCATATTTGTTACTAATAACACTTGTGGAATATTAGCTTCCTCAGAAAATAATGTTTTTCAGTACCTTCTTTCCTACTTGAAATCTATTTTAGTTGTATAGCATTATTATAGCAGTTTTCTTTGTTTATTTAGCCTCTATCTCTTAGTTTGTCATCTTCTGTTACTTTGGCTCATATTGAGTTCTATTTTATTTTTTAAATATGGTCTAAAATTCTCTCATTTTAATAATTGAATTTCCCTTTTTCTCAATTATTGACATTACTAATCATTTTGGATTTAATTTCTGTTTTTTATTTTTTATGATTTTACTGTTTCTGTTTTCCTCTTTGTGAATTTTGTTAAAATCATAGTTTTCTCATTTTTTATTTTCCCTATGTTAGATGGAGAACATAAAATATTTTATCATTTAAAGACTGAAACTATTTAGGGGAGCCTGGGTGACTCAGTTGGTTGAACATCCAACTCTTGGTTTAGGTCCAGGTCATGATCTCACGGTTCATGAGATCAAGCCCGGAATAGGGCTCTGTATTGACAATGTGGAGCCTGCTTGGGATTCTCACCCACCCTCTCTTTCTGCTCTATGTCTATGTCTATGTCTATGTCTATCTCTATCGCTAATCTATCTCATCTCTATATCTATCTGTCAAAATAAATAAACATTTTATAAAAAAACATATCATTTAAACATTTGTGAAATTGAAATGTACCTCTTCATTGATGGTGTCATATAATCACAGTCAAATGGAAGTCATGGAAGAACTGTCCTTACCTTTTTATGCATGACCTTTGTCATATAATTTCATATTATAGGTAATGCACATCACTGGTACCACATATTTTTGGTGCCACATATTTATATTTAGTTATGTATTAAAATATCTATAAAAATAGGATGATCCCCACTATTGAGATGTAAAGTTACTTTGGAAATTAACATGGAAACAGTGAAGGGGAATAAAGTTGATATTGGTGAAGAAATATCTTCTGGTGGAGCAATGAAAGTAATTCCATATTTTCTTGATGAATAACAATAAAGGATGTAAGGGATCCAAAAAAAAAAAGAGACCTGAAAGCAGATTACGCTGCATCATGTTTTGTAACTGAGATATATACAAAGGACTATTTATCACATACCAAAAAAGAAAGCACCAACATCAAAACTTGTAGGATGACTGTCAGAAGCTTGGAAGGAAACACTGGAGAAAATGCTATCATACCAATCCTTATGCTGGCACAGAATATGCTGTTATACAAAATTAAAAAAAAAGAAGGGGGGCTTTGAAAGTTCCAATTTAAAAAGTTATCTGAAAGATTTGGACTTCGAATGTGAAAATGTTTTAAGACAAACATTTGTTTCTTACATTTTTCTTGTGATGATGGTGGCAGAAAGATAGGATACAATCAGTACACCTAAATAATTCTTAAATATTTAGAATACATATAAACATGCTAAGACATAAGTGTGTTGTTATTGACAGCATATTTTTCTTTCTTAATCAAACATAAAGTATGGTGCATCTTCAAATTAATGACATAGTTTTGATGATTTACTTTTTGAATAATCACTTTTACATTTTTTAGCATTCTTTTGTCTACTTTTCTAACAAATTGCAGAGCAATTTGATAGGTAAAGTGTGAATATAGAAACAGACAAGAAATGACTATTTGATGAATTTTTAAACATTTTTAAAAGTTTATATTATATACATTTAAGAAAGTTACAATAAATTTTATAATTATGCAGTAGTAGCTGTCCATTTTAGATGTCTGTGTTGTGAAAACAAAACCCCCTTACCCACAACTCTTTTACTATAAGTGATTTGGTAGATTTGAGTTAAGCTACAGATTGAGTGTTTTATCGTGGTCTTTGTATTAAGAAAGCTTTTGCATATGAGGTGAGTGACAGAAGCCTCTGTGGTTTTCAACTGTTATTTTTCAAAGAGATAGATTCTTCCATGTAGTTAATCCCACCTGTCCTGGAAACAAATTGTTTCATCTAATTGGAGGGACAAATGTTCACTTGCACCCTATAATATGTAATAATTCTGCTTTTCAAATGAAATTCATGATCATCCCTACCGTCTCTACAACTAAGAATCTATGGGACAAGAGGTCCCAGCTAGGGAAAAATTGTCATAGTCCCTGACATACATTCCTTGTTCTTTAAACTCAGAACTGTTAAGTGTTCTCCAACCATATTACAGCAATGTTTGTAAAGATAAATAATTTGCCATTACTGATTTGTGTATATAGATTTGGATTTCCAAATTTGCATTTCCCAAAAATACATTCTCTGTGAGAGTAGTTACCTTTCCACCTAATAGCATTCACAATACCTGGAAGTCTTACTTTCAGTTTGGAACACCTACTAGAGTTACATTGCCAGGATTTTCCATTTCAAGATAGATAAAGCCTCCCCACACAGCAGGGTTCTACAGTAGAATCAACTGGTCCCCAAGGGGAAAAAGTTTTTAACACACACGTTACTCCATTCATAGAGATATTGAAGTAATCAAGGCTATATGAATAACTCAGATGGGACATAATGGTCAAGCACAGGAACCAAAAACTAGAAAGTGGGATTTGCGAAGCTAAAGTCATTTTGGGTAATGTTACAGACTCCTAAAGTTTCCTCTTCAAATCAATGAAGACTCTACACAGCTTTATAACTAGCAATATGTATCTGAATAAAAGTAGTATCCATACAAAACACAAATAACTATAAATTCATATATATGCACATGTTATTTCATCTATAATATATGAAATATGTTATTACCTACACAAGATACATATATTCAGTGCATGTATGTCTTTTTCTGCTAATTCTTACCTGTAGTGATTCCTTTATTTCTGACAAAGCACTTTTATATGTTGTAACTTAGTTTCTCTTCACAGGCAGCATTTTTTTATTAATTCAGATGAGAAAAACTGAAAGATCATGAAACAAAAACCAAGATGTAACAATGATGAAATGAAGAGACTAAAGTGCTTTGAATTTTTTCTCTCTACTATATTGCTAACATTTATTATTGCTGAGGGCATGAGTACTGATGCCTGATCATATGCTTTAGGGCCAGACAATTGGTGTGGTAGGCAGGATATTAAGACAGCCCCAGAGACTCCCCTTGTGAACATGCCCTGTGTAATCTCTGATCTTTTGAGGACAAGAGTGATGGGATGGGATATATCAGTATGTCAGTGTATGTTGCAGATGAGGTTTTGCTGCTGTAAAGAAGGTCCATGTCACTTCTCTTTGACTTAAGTAAAAGGGAGATCATCCTGAGTGAGCTTGACCTAATCCCTCGAACTCTAAAACAGGTCAGAAAGATTGAAAACGAGAGATAGTTTTCTGGAGGCCTTGCAGAAAACAACTAGGTTGTAATCGACCTGTGGAGGGAATCATGTGGCAAGGACTTAAAGGCAGCTCCTGGGAGCTAAGAGTTGTCTCTGGTCACCAGCCAATAAGCAAAAGGGGACTTCAGTCCTACAACAACAACAACAGGGAACTGAATTCTACATATAACTGGAAGCTTGGAAGAAGACCCAAACCTCATGTTTTCAGCCTGTAAAGATTTTGAAGAAAGAACTTAGCTAACCTGTACCCAGACTTGTATTCCACAGTGACTATGAGATAATAAATCTGTTTCATTTTAAGCTATTGTATTTATGATGATTTGTTATTATCATGCAATAATAGAAAAGCAATTCAATTGGTAAAGCACATCATGTTTGTTACGTGTAAATAGAAGAGTGGTATGTATACATGCATGTGTGAGTCTAAATTTCTACTTGTTTCTAATAAGAGGACCACTGTTGTGTGTTAGTGTAAAATGTCCCACTTTTTCTGTCGTCTTCATTTCTGAAGAAATTTCCTTGGGAATTTTCAGCCCATTTTCATTGAGTCTGGAACACTATGTATAATTTATCACACATTTTCTGTACAAAGGGCACATCACTTCTGTCATTTCTTTGAAGTAAATTGTGGATGAAAGCTGGAATTTCTCAGGGAAAATAATCCCACAGGTGATTTTCTTTTTCGGTCATTGACATTGCCTGAAAGTTCCTTTGATATTTTTTGAAACAAGTTATTTACCTTATTTTTTTTTGACAGTTGTAATCTAATTTATTCCTTAGAAATAAAAGCAAAGATAAAATATAAACTGTGAGACAGACAAAAAAATCAATAAGCCAGATTATCACACTTTATGCCATGAATAGAGCACCCAATGGGTATTGGAAAATTATGTACATTTATGAATAGTTAACCTTTCTTCTTGATGGGTCTCAACTTCCCTATGTACTTCTAGAAGCTGATCTCATCAAAATGGAGAACGGTGGGGATGGGCTAACTACTAACAGATGGAAATGCAGTGACTCTGTCACTTGAGCTCTGCACTTTCACAGCTCCTAGACTGTATAAATGATGCACTTCATTGAAACAGGTGCATTTTTATCCTTTTTTAATAGTCAGGCAATAAAAGCATAGCCTCAGAAGTTTTGTAAGTATAGTCATGTGTGGAAGAATATAAAGAACAGAGGCAGTCAGGGGGATGGCCATCTTTCAATCTCCAGCAATGACCATAGTGACCATCTGACAGAGTAATTGTTAAAAGCCTTTTTTTTTTCTGTACCAATATAACGGCACATGCATAAAAGAATGCACAACTAATGCACAAATGGATAAATAATAAATACGTTATTCTCATTTCCATTATGTCAAGTGAGGTTCAAGGCCCTTTCGCTCTAAGAAATTCCATGGTGTTGGGGCGCCTGGGTGGCGCAGTCGGTTAAGCGTCCGACTTCAGCCAGGTCACGATCTCGCGGTCCGTGAGTTCGAGCCCCGCGTCGGGCTCTGGGCTGATGGCTCAGAGCCTGGAGCCTGTTTCCGATTCTGTGTCTCCCTCTCTCTCTGCCCCTCCCCCGTTCATGCTCTGTCTCTCTCTGTCCCAAAAATAAATAAACGTTGAAAAAAAAATTAAAAAAAAAAAAAAGAAATTCCATGGTGCCAACTCTATATCTAATTAGATATTTTATATCACTTAAAAAAAGTATTGTCCTGTTTTCTTTTGTAGTCTGGAAAAGAAATAAAAACATATCTAACTTTTAATGTTATATAGTATTTGATTAGATTTTGAAATCACTCTCAGGTTTAGCAAGACTGTGTCTATTTGGTAACTTTCCAGTCTTTGTGTATGTTAGAAGCTAAAAAAAAAATCTGGAAAGCAAGACTAACCTTCTCTTCAGCATTTATTGGATAGATTGCATAATGGTATTCTAAATTAAACCCCTATAGAAAAGTAAGTAAACACCCAAAGGTCTTGGATAATTTCAATATTAAATAGTATTTTCAAAAACAATATTCTAAAATAAAAATAAATATGAGTTGGTGATACCAGCTCTATGGGTTTTCAATAAACTTCATTTATATCTTTTTTTTCTGCAACTAATACTGATGTTTCTCCCCTGATAGCTATCTTATAGAATACTTCTGGATATTGACCATCTTGTCTTAAGATGAAAATTCTCTTTTATTTTCAAATTTGTTATTTTGTTGCTTGTAAAGAATTGCATTTTTGTGGGATTTTTTGGTAATATTCACTTATATGTGGAATATAAAAACAAAATAAAACAAGCAAAAATAGACTCATATATACAGAGAACAAATTGTAGTTGCTGGAGGGGAGAGGGGTGGAGGGATGGGTGAAATAGAAGAAGCAGATTAAAAGATACAAATTTCCAGTTATAAAATAAATAAATCAATCACAGGGATAAAAAGTACAGCATAAGGAATGTAGTCAATAGCATTGTAATTAATTTGTATGGCACAAGATAGTAATTATACTTAAGGTGGTGAACATTTTGTGATGTATATAAATATTGAATTGATATACTCCTGAAACTAACATAACATTGTATGTTAACTATACTTCTATTAAAAATAAAAACAGATTAGGGGCACCTGGGTGGCTAAGTTGGTTAAGCATCTAACTCTTGATTTTGGCTTAGGTCATGATCTCAACAGTTCATGGAATTAAGTCCTGCATTGGGCTCTGCACTGACATCCCAGAACCTGCTTGAGATTCTCTCGCTCCCTCTTTCTCTGCCCCTCCCCTGCTCACCAGCTCTTCTCTCTCTCTCTCTGAAAAGAAATAAACATTAAAAAAAATAAAAAAGAATAAAATTCATTACATGAAAAATATTTAATGATTATCTCACTACTAAATGCTTATAAATATTTACACTTGTTGATCTTACATTGAAGTGAAGAAACTAATTCATAATATTACATAATGGATCAAAAATGTAAAATAACTATTATATTTTCACTCTTTGCAAAATATATTAGTGTTAGTAATGAGTTTATCCTTGGATTATAATGATCATATAAAATGAACATGACATTGAATTCAGTTTTATTCATGGAATAAGAGATGATTTCATGTATGAATTTTAATACATATCTCCAACACAAAAATTTTGTTAATCTTAGTCAAATAATTATGTAAAACTTAAAATAAGAAGAGGTTATTACATAAAACAGAAAGACATTTCAGGTTAAACTGAGCCTCAGAAAATATTAGAAAAATTAAACCCAGTAAAATGTTTTTTTACCATAGTCCTGTTGTTGCTTTGTTGCTTTGCAACTACAAATTGCTTTATCAATATACCAGTGACACTTTAACAGGGCAACTTCCAACTTTGTGTACGTGCTCAACTTACCAGAGTCTTTGCTGAAGATTCTATATCGACTACAACTGAGAACACTGAGATTATCTGAAGTAAACTTTCTCAAGTTTCCTCTTGTTTATATTAAAATACTTATGTTTTTTTAAATATAATTTCATTACATTTTAATTTAAAAAGTGTTCTCTTCTGATCTAAAATTAATCTCTTCATGTTTTGATTTTATGCCATCTTATATATTTTTAATGAGTTTTCTCTATCTCTCATGGATCTTCCTTTTCATGATCTATTTCCTCTTTTCCAAATGCCAAAATTCTAAAAGAAATTAGGACGAAGCAAAACAAAAAGGAAAAGAAAATATTTTTTCTTTCCTACTATTCATGAGCTAGTATTCAGTTATTTTTCTGGTAAAACACTTACATGGGCTCATTAATTCTATTTCTTAGCCACTCATTTGCTTCTTTCACACTTGCAATTTGGTTTCTGGTTCCCATACTAATTAAACTCTTTTATCTAAAGTAACTAATTTTAAAAATATGTTCTTTTTACTCCTTCTGGCCTTAGGGCTGTGATGGATATTTTTTAACCTTTTTTGGTTTAGGGTTCAATATTAAACTGCTCCATTATCCACTCCAGCATAAAGAGTGAATCAAGAGATGCAGCACATAGGCAAATGGGCATCAAACTTCATTAATAATAAAGCTGACTGGTGAATTAGACTTTAAGTATAGGGTCACAGTGAACTTCATAATATTATGCTCCTTAATGAAGTAGTAGGGAAAGGCTGTATGTACCTTCCACAAACATATCAATCAGAGCAAAATCTCCCATGAGTGAAATGTATAAAGAAACACCAATAAACTTAGTCAACCTTTGAAAGGGAAGCTGAAGAAATTAAAACTGTGGTCACTGGTGCTCATTTCTCTTCTTGCTGTTCAAGACTGTGTTCTGTCCAGCATTTATTCACTTTTGGCTTTTGATTATGCGTTATTCATTCTTTGATCACTCTTTTTATACTTGGGTCACACACTTCTTAGAGAATGTAAGATACCTTTTCTTGAGTCTCGGCTTTCTTCCTTTTATAGTTTTATTATTATAAAGACGAATCTATTTCTTTCCTCCTTGAGGTCAAAGATGACACTGTATTCACTGTCATGACAACTTTAGCACCCAACTCAGGACTTGACCCATAATAGGTTTTCTGTATATTCTTGTTGAATTCTACTTGTGAAATCTCAATTAAATATAACATATACCTTTTAATAAAAAGCTCAACTAAATATTAGTTATAAAGGTTCACTTAGATATCTGTCAAATTTTCAGGCTTAACTCCTGATCATCATTGTTCTGTGCTTTTAGTCATAGTTTGGGCTAGGACCCCCTTATTTATTTGTTTGTCCATAGTATCCAGTAATATAAACTGAACAACCATTGGATTGCAGTCAGGAACTTGAGTGAGGTTCCATGGTTTGGGGTTCCCTGTAGGGTTCCATGGGTAGGATTCCAGGAACTCTTACATCTCTAGTGTACTAAAGTGTTTGCCACTCAATAAAGATTTGTTGAACTGGATTCTAGCTTTATTAAAAGGAACATTGATGATTTTAAAGCCCTTAGGGTTTCAAAGAACTAAGATGGAAATGGCTGATGGTAGAGCAAATTTGAAAGGAAAAAGAAGATATGTTGTGGGGGTACTAATTTTGAGTTTTCTATGAAAAGTTGCAATAGAAATAATTGAATCTGGAATTTGAGTCTGGAATTCAGGAAAAAAACCTGATACCACTTCGGGGGTCATTCGTACATAGTTGTGAGATCAAAAAGGAAATAAGTGTAGAGAGAAAAATAGTGGCACAAGTACTATCAATCCTTGAGACATTCCAAAATCAAGATGTTCCATGTAACAAAGAGGGGGAACCAGCAGTGGAGACTAAGAAGAAACCAGTGAGAAAGAAAGAAAACCAAAAACATATGGCATCAGATCAAGTGAAAAGATGGTAACTAGGAATAATAATCTGTCAAATATTACAGAAATCAGGAACTGACAATTGGGTTTATCAACAATGGACTTCTTTGGTGAACTTGACAAGGTCTGATCATAATGTGTCGAACATGGAATAGGAGAAGAGTTGTAGACACTAAACATGCATCACTCTTTCAAGTGGTATTGGTGCAAAGGGTAAGCTGGTCAGTATAAGATGGTTGAGGGAAAGTCTGCATTTTTTTTAAGTTGGAAGAAATGTCATGTTTGTATATTACTGAGGATGATCAAGTACAAAGCAACACACACACACACTCACACACACACACACACACACACACAACGTTGTAGGAGAGGGAAATGTCATTGAGCCAATGCCTTTAAGAAGGTAACAGGAAAATTAAAGTGATGTGTTTCTAGTTTGCAATAAAGGATGAAATCTCCATTATTTAAGCTGAGGGATTGGTTTCAGATAGATGCAAATCCAACATCAACACAGTGATGAAATATATCCTGCTTGCTCTTATGAAAAGAGCTGCAAAGTCACATGACAAAATGTGGGTACGTAATTCTATAAGGAAGGAGTAAAGATAATAAGAGTCTAATCTGTCACATCAGGTTAACTCCTTTTATTGACCTGTTCCATTCTCTAGTTATTAAAAGATTAAAGACTAGAGATAACTAATCTAATCCATGGGATTTAGGACAAGCAAACAAAATCAAATCAAATAAACACCATTTAACCCCTTCAGTTATCTTTCCATAAAAGACTGCTAGTTTAAATAATGCAGGTGTTTTGACAATAATTTAATTTATTTTATCATCATCATCCCTTCTAAAATAATTTTAAATTCTCTGTTTATGCATTTGGGATTTGAATCCTAACTCCTATTTTTATTGCCAGATTTCACCCACTTTATTATTCTGATATATTCAAATAAAAATTGTGAATGCTAAATGCTACATTTTAATATAAAAATCCCAGATTGAAAATTTGGGAACTCATTCCAACTCTTAACATGTCTCTTAGTCAAGAAAATTATTATTATTTTTTTTAACGTTTATTTATTTTTGAGACAGAGAGAGACAGAGCATGAATGGGGGAGGGTCAGAGAGAGGGAGACACAGAATCTGAAACAGGCTCCAGGCTCTGAGCTGTCAGTACAGAGCCCGACGCGGGGCTTGAACTCACGGACCGTGAGATCATGACCTGAGCCGAAGTCGGCCGCTTAACTGACTGAGCCACCCAGGCGCCCCAAGAAAATTATTTTTTTGTGTGTTAATGTTTTGTTCGTGTAATAGACTACTTAGATAGCTCACTCCCTTTCTTACCATTTAATAGTTTTATTTTTAAATTTAAATGAAATCTATATACAAGAAATAACTGAAAGTTTTCTTATTAGTATTTATTTATTGAACATCTGCATTCCTAGTACTGCTCATTAAAAGAAGAGTGGAATAAAAGAGTTGAACTCCTGATCTCAAGAGCTTTATATTCTAGTTACATAAAAAGCTAAAATGTAAAACATTTAGATAACAATACAAAGCTATATATGAGCAAATACCAAAAGAGACGGTACACGTAACAGGTGATTCAATATAGAGAGAAACATTTGGGCTAAAATGATCACATAGGTTGTTATGAATGAGGTATAAATGATGTTAAGTTTCAAAAAATCAGGTACCTATTTTGTACCAGCCCCTTATAAATATTGAAGATGAATACAAGGCATTTCTGACATTGAGAAGATTTTACTCTGGTGGAGGAGAGGAAAAAACACAGGCAATTATAAGAGAACTTTTAAATGCATAATAAAAATATGATAGAGATATACCAAACATGAGGCTGGAGTGGTGAGTGTGAGTCAGAATGGTAGATTATAAAGGTTTCTAGAATATATGGCAATATCCATGTAGTATCTAAAAGCCTGTGTTGCTGAGTTTCCTAGGATGAATAGGAGTTAACCAAGGAAAGAGATCTGAATCTGTCACTAATACATTCTTAACAATTAGTAAATTGGACTGCTTTTTGGGTGTTGAGTTTTATAAGTTCTTTATGTTTTGGATACTAACCCTTTATTATCATCTCACATCTATCAAAATGGCTAAAATCAACAACACAAGAAACAGTAGGTGTTGGTGAAGATGTGGAGAATGGGGAACCTTCTTGCACTGTTCGTGGGAATGCAAACTGGTGCAGCTGCTCTGGAAAACAGTAGGGAGTTTCCTCAAAAAAGTTAAAAATTGAACTGCCCTATGATTCAGCAATTGCACTACCCAAAGAATACAAAATACTATTTCAAAGGGATACACACCCCCCATGTTTATAGCAGCATTATCTACAATAGCCAAATGGCAGAAAAACCCAACTGTCCATCAACTGATAAATGGATAAAGAAGATGTGGTATATATATACAGTGGAATATTTCTCAGCCATAAAAAAGAATGAAATCTTGCTATTTTCAATGACATGGATGGGTCTAGAAAGTATTATGCTAAGTGAAATAAGTTAATCAGAGACAAATACCATATGATTTCACTCATATGTGGAATTTAAGAAACAAAACAAAGAAGCAAAATAGAAAAAAAGAGAGAGAGGCAAACCAAGAAATAGACTCTTAACTATAGAGAATAAACTGATGGTTACCAGAGAGGAGGTGGGTGAGGGTTAAATAGGTGTTGAGGATTAAGGAGTTCACTTTTTGCTGTGATGAGCACTGGGTATTGTACGTAAATGTTGAATCACTATATTGCATACCTGAAACTAGTATTTTAGTGCATATTAACTAACTGGAATTTGAATAAAAACTTTTTGTAAAATGATGCTTGGTAAAATAGAATCTGTGTTCTCTAGGGAGCAAAACCGTAGGAGATCTAGAACTTGATGTGCAGAAATAGGGGATAAATCTTCCTACTACCCCTTCTTTCATAAACCTATGCTAGTGTCCCATTAAGTCTTGAAACTAACCTTTATTGAAACAAACTTCTAAGAATGTTAGGTTAGGAATAGTTAAATGTTTACATTAGAATTCATAAACTATAATTAGAATAACCAATAGGCTAAATAGTCTGTGTTGATGGATAGTTAAGCAAATCATGAATTAAAGTAGTCAGAAGAGGTAGGGATTTCTCAAAGATCTTTTTTTATTTGTTTTTTTTTTTTTTTAATCTCAATGTTGTTATGTAACTGGTTCAATACCCAATGTATAATGAAGCCAATGATTGATTAAATTATGTGGATATGTAAAATATTCCCTGACAAGTGTATAGACTATATTCTACATTCTTGTGATTTGCTATGCATTTCATACCAATAAAAAACAACTAGTCAGTTGGATCAAATTCAACATCTATTCACAACTTCTAAAGCAGTAATGTGAAGTAATTAGTTAATGGTGTCAAATCCGAATACAAGGAAGAAAAAAGAACACTGTTGATTAAACAAGCTATTGGCAAAATCCATTTAATCGTGTTTTAAGTCTTCATAGGAATGCTGAATTATGAAGAAACTATTTGAACTTTTTGAGTTATTTACTAAAATAAAACTGCATGTGCATTTTCTATGTAAAAACCTTAATGTTTAAAAATCTTGATACAAGCCACAATCATTGTGGCAGCAAGAACTATAAATCTATTAAACGCTTTCAGTGAAAGTTCATTTCTAGCACCTAAATCTTATACTTCTATCTTTTCTTTTTTATCAAGAATTCAAAATAATTTTTTGTAATGGATTTCAGAAATGCATTGTAAAAATGCAATGACACAGAAAATATGAATTATTGCAAATTCAAATTATTAATTTCCCATATGAATCACTGATTGAATATATTTTTCTATAAGTAGGTAAGTGTGGACATTTAAGCATAATATTGATTTAAAACTTAAATTCTGATATGCAAGTTCTTTTCTAAATTAATGTAAAAAAGATACCCAGAGGGCATGATCCCTTCTGATTAAATTTGATCTTTACTTTTCTACTTTTTTATTCCAATGTTTATTTATTTATTTTGGGAGAGAGAGAGTGTACGTGAGCATGGGAAGGGAAGAGAGGGAGAGAGAAAATCCCAAGCAGGCTTTGCTGTGTTAGTACAGGCCGCAATGCGGTGCTTGATGCCATGAATTGTGAAATCATGACCCGAGCCGAAATCCAGAGTCAGACGCTGAACTGACTGAGCCACCCTGGCACCCCATTATTTTTCTACTTTTAATTTAATTAAAATTTATATTTTGGACCATTTCAATGATTTTTCTTTAAGCTATGATTTTGGTTTTTTAAGAGTTCTTTTTAAAATCCTGTCCAACATCTTCTATGTTTGGTTATTGCCCTCCCAAATTTCCCTGGTTAACATGTTGATAGGTTTATCAGGTCATGAAAAACATCTATTTATATATTTCCTGTTCTCTAGCTCATTCTTAATTAAACAAAAAAAATAAAGTAAATTAAAAAGAAACACTTTTACTAGGTGTGCATTTTTTGTGTTTGTGAGGGAATATACATACCTTATTCTGATGAAAAAGGTTGCTCGTTATTCTGGATAAGAATTTATCTGAGTTTCAGATTTTCACTAAGTTAACATAGTTCTCCCAGTAAGTCAGGCTTGCAAATTGTTCTCCTCTCTCTTTCATCCAAAAATAGTTACTGGGTCTGTCCACTTCTCTTTATACATTCCAATTTTATCTCTTCCTATTTGAACTAATCTAGTTTAAGTCTACCAATAGAAACCTAGATCACATCTGGTCTTGCTCTCTTGTTTTCATTCTGACTGTCTCTAATCCATTTTGAACAGCACTCCTGGGTGAGTATTTACATAACATTATGTTTTCACATTTATCATGTTATCCTCCTAACCAGAACACTGAAAAGCTATCTCATACTTGGGATGTCTGGGTGGCTCAGTTGGTTAAATGTCTGACTTGATCTCAGGTCTTGATCTCAGGGTCCTGAGTTCAGGGCCCACACTGGGTGTGGAGCCTACTTTAAAAAAATATGTGTCTCATATTTTATAGGATGCTTTTCAATTTCTTTAATATGTCATTTAATGTTATATACCCATTTTAGTCTCCATTGTTCATCCTAGTTAGTTACTACAGTATGTATTTGGGCCATTTGGAAAATTATGTGTCATTTGGAAAATCAAATAAAAAGTAATAACATAATAACAAAACTAGAGTATTTTTAATATTTAAATCCAGAAGTATGTCTTGCTACTAAATCATATTTATGTATGTGCTCAATAAATAAATAATCAATAAATGAGTAAATATGGTATCAAATTGTTCTTATGTTAGCATCTATTTTACCTGGTGATATCAGCATTTTTTCAACTCCAGTGTATTCTCATTTTTTGAAAATAAAGCTATCTGGTAATTGTGAAAAAGAAACTCAAAGATTTCCAGGCTTGGCGGTCTTTGGATCACAATAATGTTAATAATATTACATAGTCAGTGATATTTGTAGTACCATTGTATGGTGACAGATGGTAGCTCCATATGTGGTGAGCATAGTATAATGTGTAAACTTCTCAAATCATTGTGTTGTACACTTGAAACTAATGTAACATCGTGTATCAACTATACTCAAAACAATTTTTAAAGTAAAAACAATTGATAGATATTGAGCACTAGATAAAATATTCCATGAAACTTTGGAATAAGGCTTTTGTTTTTCTTTCTACCTTTCATAGCTTGGTGATTCAATGTCTTCCAGAATGCCAACATTTAGTTTTATGATTTGTAAAAATAAGAAATACACAAGAATTTATTTATTATACTTATTATTTTTATAAATATTATAAGTTTAGTTTTCCTTTGAAGTTTTTCTTTTAGTAGAGTCGACTTGTACAAATCCATTATCATATTTTTTTTTAATTTTAAGATACAATTCTTATATATTTAATGTCATTACCTTTATTAATTTAGTCTTTGAAAGCTTAGTATTATTTCTTTTCTATCTTGCAGGACTACATTTTTGTTTTAAACTGAAATGATATTAATTGATTTATTATAACACGTACTTATGAATTAAACACCATATAGCCATATAGAAAGTGCAATCTAGATTCCATTGTCCACTAGGTGTATGAACACTGGTATCTGATATCTTAAAACTGAATTTTATTATTGTATAGAAAGAAAATAATAATTTTCTTTGAATATTGAATAAGACAACTCAGATACATTAATTAAAAGGGCTTGCTACATAGTAAATGCTCAATAAGTCTTTTTTTTTCCTTCAACCCATGTTATAATTATATTCATAAGAAAATGTAATTATTGATGCCATGTAGTGTGACTTCTAAAAAAATCTGAAGGCAACATAAAAAGGTAGGAAAGAAAAACATAGTCTGAAGACATAAAACAGGCCCTGTTATGACACAGAATTTAAAATTGTCAGACAGGAAATTTAAAATAAATACAATTTAATAAATATGTTTAATGATCTAAGGAAAAAGGTAGATAGTGTACAACAATAGGTGGGGAGTATAAACAAAGGGATGGAAACTCCAAAAAAACCCAAAAAACAAAAAACTAAAAATCAAAAACACTGTAACAGGCCCATAAATACAAAGAACAAATTGGAGGAGGTGGGAGTTGGGTCAAATGAGTGAAAGGGAGGAGACATACAGGCTTCCACCTATAAAATAAGCCACAAAGATGAAAGATACAGCATAGGAAATACAATCAATACATACCTAGAAATGCAGTAGCAGTAGGAGGAGAGAAAGAATAGAGAAAAATATTTGGCCCCATGTCAGAGAATGTTCCAAAACTCACAACAGACACCAAGGCATAGTTTCAAGAAGCTCATAGAACACAAAATGGAGCAAATACAAAACAAAAACAAACAAAAACAAAACAAATCTATACATAGGTATATGATACTCAAACTGCAGAAAAAGAGAAACTTCTTAAAAGAAGTCAGAAGAATAATATACCTCATCTATTGAAAAGCAATGAATTATAGTGGATCTCTCATCAGAAACCTTTCAAGGAAGAAAAGAGAAAGTGCTTAATGTATTGAAAACAAACAAACAAACAAACAAACACCAAACAACTAGTGAAGGATAATAGTGTCCTTCAAAGAGTGAAGGAGAAATAAAGAATTTCTCATTCAAACACATACTGAAGGAAGTAGTCAACAGCAGATCCACACTGCAAAAAAATCAAAAAAAAAGTTCTTCAGGGAAAAAGAAAAGAAATATATAAGTCAGAAACTTGATAGCTAAACCTCGGCAAAGAAAGGGAGAACATTAGAAAAAGAATAAATAAAAGTAAGATGAAATCGATGTATTTTATTTATTTATCTATCTATCTATCTATTTATTTATTTTAATATTTATTTTTAAAAGAGATAGTGAAAGCAGGGGAGGGGCAGAGAGAGAAGGAGACAGAGGATCTGAAGGAGGCTCTGCGCTGACAGCAGAGAGCCTGATGTGGGTCTCGAACTCACACTCTGTTAAAGAACATCTACAAATAACCTACAGTGAACATCACATTTAATGGTAAGAACCTATAGCCTACACTTACAATATCAGACAAGGCTTTGTTATACCCTGTGAACATTACTATTTAACATCATAATAGAAGTCCTAGTGCAATATGAGAAGGAAAGAAAATAAAAGGTATACAAATTGTGAAGGAAGAAATAAAACTGTCTTAGTTCACAGGTGACATGTTTTTGTATAAAATTTCAAAGGTTCAATTAACATCTCTTGTAACCAAGAAGCAATTATGGCAAGTTACTAGGTCTAAGGTTAATATACTAAAGTTAATATACTGAAGTTAATATACTAAAGCATTTCTATCTACCAGAAATAAACAATTAAATTAAAAACATAGTACCATTTAAAATACCACCAAAATATAAAGTACTTTAGGATAAATCTAATAATATATGTATGGAATCTATATGTGGAAAAATTATGATCAAAGACATCAAAGATTTAAACAAATGGAGGTATATTTCCATAGTCCATGCTCATGTCCTGGAAGACTCAATATTGTAAAGATGTCAATTCTACCCTAAGGGATATATAGACTGAAAGCATTCCAATGCAAGTGTCAGCAAGCCCATTTTCTGTACATCAATAAACAGGTCTTAAACTTGTGTGGAAAGGCAGAAATGAAACAAAACAGCAACAGAATAATGAACAGAATACTGAATAAAAAGAAGGAATTGGAAAAATGGCACTACCACCAACTTCAAACTAACTCTAAAACTACAGTAACCAAGGAGCAGCCAAGATGGCAGAACAGCATGGAAGTTTTTTTGCATCTCACGTCCATGAAATACAGCCAGATAAACACTAAGCCATCCTGCACACCTGGAAAACTGATTTGAGGATTAACACAATAACCTGTACAACCTGAACCACAGAATTAAGCAGGTACATGGTGGGGAGAGGTGAACTGGGGGAGAGAGAAGCCACAGAGAGCAAGGGGCTGTTTTTGCTTGTGGAGAGAGGACAGAGACAGGGGAAAGCACCCCCTCCCCCCAAAGCAGCGGAGAGAAAGTGGAAAAGTGGAAACAGCCACAGGGACTGAACTAAAAAGGGAGAAAGGAGAATGGAGAGTGTTTAAATTCCATTAAGACTCTATAGATAGGGGGGAGTGCAGAGTTTGAAACTCTGCAGCTCAATAACCGGCAGTGCTCTGGTGGGAAGGGTGAATCCCCAGGGGGAGAGTGGGGTCTGAGAGGTTCTCAGGCCATGAGGAGAAGCAGTCCCACTGCTAGAAGAACATTAGTTAGGGGCTGTGTGGCCACCTGGTCCCAGCAGACCCAAAGAACAGCCACATTCGCTGATGCTGGAACAAAGTCATTAAGGGTGAAGCCTGGCACCAGATGTGTCCTGTGATTTTCCATCCCTGAAACCTAGCTGCTACATTTTTTTCTGGGGTGGGTTGGCACCCAGACACAGTCTCTGGGCATCGGCAGCAGCATGGTCCCATGAAGGTTCCTGGGTGCAGCTGGCACCTGGCCATTGCTCAGTGAGACTTTCCCCCAGATGATCTGAGCAGGTCAAAGCCATAGTCCCTGAGAAGTGAGGGGTCGGGAAACATAGCCACATCTGAGATAAAACTCAGGAGGGAGGGGCCGTCTGGCAACCTGATGACTTGGTCACAGACAGTGTAAAAGTGGAGAGTGGACAGAGTCAGAGGCAAAGGACAAGTGCCCGATTGCTGGTCAGGGAGAGCACAGAGTTCTGATACTAGAGACTGGGTATCAGAGTGACAAGATTTTCACCCCTCCCACCCATGCGTGTACACACCTATAAGCACCACAACAATCCACCCCAGTAAGCTAAGCGGTGCCATCTAGTGGAGAATAGAGCTATGACACTCAGCTGCACCTAACTGGGCCATCCTTGCTCTTCAGGAACACCACAAATCTCTCTGCCTGCTTAGTCTACAGACTATAAAGTGCTTCATAGTTTGACTTCTAAGGGAAAAAGGTGTAATTTCAATTGTATTTCAGTCTGTTTGCTAGTCCATCTATTCAATTTTCCTTTTCTTTTTTTTCATTTCTTTTTTTCTTGACAGAAAGACAAAAATTTACTTTTATTTTCAATTTTTAATAAAAATATTTTCTTTATTTTTTTCCACTATATTTTTAATGTTTTGGAAAATTTTAAAATTCTATTTTACTTCCATCATTTCATTTTATTCTATTTCATTGTATTCATTTTCTCGAGTTTTCAAACATATTCCTTTTTTTTCTTTATCCCTTTTTTTCTTTAATCTATCAAGCTTCTTTCAATAACCAGACCAAAACACACCAAGGATCTCGCATCACTTATTTGATTTTTTTTGTGTGTGTTGTTATTAATTTTTTAATTCAACTTTTTTTACCTTATCAATTCCTTTTCTTCCTTCAAAATGATGAAATGAAGGAATTCACCCCGAGAAAGAGCAGGAAGAAACGACAGCCAGGGACTTAATCAACATAGATACATGCAAGATGTCTGAACTAGAATTTAGAAGCATGATAATAAGAATACTGGGGTCAAAAATAGATTAGAATCCCTCTCTGTGGAGATAAAAGAAGTAAAAACTACTCAGGATGAAATTAAAAAATGCTATAACTAAGCTGCAATCTTGAATGGATGCCGTGGTGGCAAGAATGGATGAGGCAGAGCAGTGAATCAGTGACATAGAGGACAAACTTATGGAGAATAAAGAAGCAGAAAAAAGAGGCAGACTAAGGCAAAAGAACACGATTTATGAATTAGAGAAATCAATGACTCATTAAAAAGGAATAACATCAGAATCATAGGGGCCCCAGAAGATGAAGAGAGAGAAAAAGGGATAGAAGGGTTATGTGAGCAAATCATAGCAGAAAACTTTCCTAACCTGGGGAAAGACACAGACATCAAAATCCAGGAAGCACAGAGAACTCCCATAAGATTTAACAAAAACCAACCAACAATAAGACATATTATAGTCAAATTCACAAAATACTCAGGCAAGGAGAGATTCATGAATGCAGCAAAGAAAAAAAAATTCCTTAACCTACAAGGGAAGACAGATCAGGTTCATAGCAGACCTATCCACAGAAATTTGGCATACCAGAAAGGAGTGGCAGGATATATTCAATGTGCTGAATTGGAAAAATGTGCAGCCAAAAATTATTTATCCATCAGGCTGTCATTGAAAATAGAAGAAGAGATAAAAAGTTTACTAGGCAAACAAAAATTAAAGGAGTTTGTGACCACTAAACCAGCCCTGCAAGAAATTTTAAGGGGGACTCTCTGAGGGAAGAAAAGATGAGGAAAAAAAAAGGACCAAAAGCAGCAAAGACTAGAAAGGACCAGAGAATACCACCAAAAATTCGAACTATACAAGAAACATAATGACAGTAAACTCATACCATTCAGTACTCACTCTAAACGTTAATGGACTAACTGTTCTCATCAAAAGACGTAGGGTAACAGAATGGATAAGAACACAAGATTTGTCTATATGCTGTTCACAAGACACCCACTTTAGATGTAAAGACACCTTCAGATTGAAATTAAGGGGACGGAGAACCATCTATCAGGCTATTGGTCAACAAAAGAAAGCCGGAGTAGCCATACTTATATCAGAAAATCTAGACTTTAAAATAAAGAAGTGTAACAAGAGATGAAGAAGGCATTATATCATAATTAAGGGGTCTATCCACCAAGAAACTAATAATTGTAAACATTTATGTGCCAAATGTGAGAGTACCCGAATATAAAAGTCAATTAATCACAAACATAAAGAAACTCATTGATAATAATACCATAATAGTAGGGGACTTCAACACCCCACTTACAACAATGGACAGATCATCTAAACAGAAAACCAACATGAAAACAATGGCTTTGAATGACACAATGGACCATATGGACCTAACAGATATATTCAGAACATTTCATCCTAAATCAGTGGAATATACATTCTTCTCCAGTGCACATGGAACATTCCCCAGAATAGACCACATATTGGGACAGAAATCAGCCCTCAGCAAGTACAAAAAGATCGAGATCATACTGTGCATATTTTCAGACAACAATGCTATGAAACTCAAAATCAACCACAAGAAAAAATGTGGAAAGGTAGCAAGTACTTGGGGACTAAAGAACATCCTACTAAAGAATGAATGGGGTAATCAAGAAGTTAAAGATGAAATTAAAAAGTACATGGAAGCCAAATAAAATGATAACACCACAGCCCAAAACCTCTGGGATGCAGCAAAAACAGTCATAAAAGGAAAGTATATAGCAATCCAGGTCTTCCTAAAGCAGGAAAAAAGGTCTCAGATATACAACCTAGCCTTACACCTTAATATCTGGAAAAAGAACAACAAATGAAACCCCAAACTAGCAGCAGGAAATAATAAAGATTAGAGCAGAAACCAATGCTATCAAAACAAAACACAACAAAACAAAAACCAGTAGAACAGCTCAATGAAACCAGAAGCTGGTTCTTTGAAAGAATTAACAAAATTGATAAACCACTAGCCAGTTTGATCAAAAAGAAAAAGGAAAGGACCCAAATAAATAAAATCAAGAATGAAAGAGGAGAGGTCACAACCAACACAGCAGAAATAAAAACAATAATAAGAGAATATTATGAGCAATTATATGCCAATAAAATGGGCAATCTGGAAGAAGTGGAAAAATTCCTAGAAACATACACACTACCAAAACTGAAACAGGAAGAAATAGAAAATCTGAACAGACCCATAACTGTCAAATTAATAATAAAAAATCTCCCATAAACAAGAGTCCAGGGCCAGATGGCTTTCCAGGGGATTTCTACCAAACATTTAAGGAACAGTTAACACCTATTCTCTTGAAGCTGTTCCAAAAAATAGAAATGGAAGGAAAACTTCCAAAATGTTTCTATGAAACCAGCCGTACCTTGATTCCAAAACCAGACAGAGACCCCACTAAAAAGGAGAACTATAGACCAATTCCCCTGATGAACATGGATGCAAAAATCCTCATAAGATATTAGCCACAGGATCCAACAATACATTAAAAAAATTATTCACCACGACCAAGTGGTATTAATACCTGGGATTCAGGGCTTGTTCAATATCTGCAAAATAGTCAGTGTGATTCATCACATCAGTAAAAGAAAGGACAAGAACAATATGATCCTCTCAATAGATGCAGTGAAAGCAATTGACAAAATACAGCATCCTTTCTTCATAAAAACCCTTGAGGAAGTAGGGATAGAAGGATCATACCTCAAGATTATTAAAGCCATATATGAACGACCCAACACCCATTTCCTCAATGGGGAAAAAACTGAAAGCTTTCCCCCTAAGGTCAGGAATAAGACATCCTTGTCTTGTTCAACAAGTATTCTTGTTGAATACTGTTATTCAACATAGTATTGCAAGTCTTAGCCTCAGCAATCAGACAGCACAAATAAAAGACATCCAAATTGGCCAGGCTCAGGTCAAATTTCACTCTTTGCAGATGACATGGTACTCTATACGGAAAACCCAAAAGATTCCACCAAAAAACTGGTAGAACTGATCCATGAATTCAGCAATGTGGCAGGATATAAAATCAATGCCCAGAAATTGGTTGCATTCCTAGACACCAACAATGAAGCCACAGAAAGACAAATCAAGGAATCAGTCTCATTTACAATTGCACCAGAAACCATAAAATACCTAGGAATAAATCTAACCAAATAGGTGAAAAATCTATACTCTGAAAACTATAGAAAGCTTATGAAAGAAGTTGAAGAAGACACACAAAAGAATGTAAAAATATTCCATGCTCCTGGATAGGAAGAACAAATATTGTTAAAATGGCAATACTACCCAAAGCAATCTACATATCAAATGCAATCCCTATCAAAATAACACCAGCTTTCTTCACAGAGCAAGAACAAATAATCCTAAAATTTGTGTGGAACCAGAAAAGACCCCAAATAGCCAAAGCAATCTTGAAAAACAAAACTAAAGCAGGAGGCATCACAATCTCAGACTTCAAGCTGTACTACAAAGCTGTAATCATCAAGACAGTATGGTACTGGCACAAGAACAGACACTCAAATCAATGAAACAGAATAGAGAACCCAGAAATGGACCCACAAATGTATGGCCAACTAATCTTTGACAAATATTCCATATTCAATGGAATAAAGACAGTCTCTTCAGCAAGTGATGCTGTGAAAACTGGACAGCGACATGTAGAAAAAAGAACCTGAACCACTTTCTTACACCATACACAAAAATAACCCCAAATGGGTGAAAGACCTCAATGTAAGATAGGCATCCATCAAAATCCTTGAGGAGAAAGCAGGTAAAACCCTCCTTGACCTTGGCTGCAGCAACTTCTTACTCAACATGTCTCCAGAGGCAAGGGAAACAAAAGCAAAACTGAACTATTGGGGCCTCATCAAAATTAAAAGCTTCTGCACAGTGAAGGAAACAATTAGCAAAACTACAAGGCACATGACAGAATAGAAGGAGATATTTGCAAACAACATATCAGATAAATGGTTAGAATCCAAAATCTATAAAGTCTCCAAAGAAGACATCCAGATGGCCAACCAACACATGAAAAAATGCTCAACATCACTCATCATCAGGGAAATACAAATCAAAACCACAATGAGATACCACCTCACACCTGTCAGAATGGCTCATATTAACAACTCAGGCAACAACAGATGTTGGCAAGGATGTGGAGAAAGAGGAGCTCTTTTGCCCTGCTTGTGGTAATGCAAGCTGGTGCAGCCACTCTGGAAAACAGTATGGAGGTTCCTCAAAAAAATTAAAAATGGAACTACCCTATGACACAGCAATTGCACTACTAGGTATTTATCCAAGGGATACAGGTATGCTATTTTGAAGGGGCACATACACCCCAATGTTTATAGAAGCACTTTCAACAATAGCAAAGTATGGAAAGAGCCCAAATGTCCATCGATGGATGAATGGATAAAGAAGATGCAACTACATGGATCGAACTAGAGGGTATTATGCTAAGTGAAATTAGTCAGTCAGAGAAAGACAAATATCATATGACTTTACTCATATGAGGAGTTTAAGATAAAAACAGATGAACATAAGGGAAGGGAAGAAAAAATAATATAAAAATAGGGTGGGGGACAAAAACATAAGAGGCTCTTAAATATGGAGAACAAACAGAGGGTTACTTGAGGTGTTGTGGGAGGGGGTATGGGCTAAATGGGTAAGTGGCATTAAGAAATCTACTTCTGAAATCATTGTTGCACTATATGTCAACTAACTTGGATGTAAATTAAAAAAGTAAATTGAATAAAAATTAAAAATAAATCTACAGGAACCAAGATGGCATTCTGTTGAGGGAAGGGTACATAGGACAACAGAACAGAATAGAGAGCCCAGAATAGAGTTGCATAGAGTCAAAGGAGCAAAGGTAGTCAATGGACAAAGATACTGTTTTCAACAAATGGTGACAATTGGAGATTCATATGACAAAAAGAAGAAAAAAAATCATGACACAGATATTACAGCTTTCACAAAAAGTTAAATGACAATGGGTCATGGACATAAATGTAAAATGAAAAACTCTAAAACTTCTAGAAGAAAAGAGGAGACATCTAGGTGAACCCGGATTTAGTGATGCGTTTTTACTAAAACAGCAAAAGCAAGATCAGTGAAATAAGAAATAAGGTGGACTTTATTAAAAAAAATAACTTTTTCTGTGGGACCAGCTCTGTAAGGGAATGAAAATACAAGCCACTGATTGGAAGAAAATATTTGGAAAACATATATCTGATTAAAACTTGTACCCAAAATATACAAAGAACTTTGATATTCAACAATGCAAAAATAAACAATCCAATTAATTCAAGTGGGCAGACACCTCACGTACAGTCTGAACAGACACCTCGCCAATTAAGATAGACAGATGGCAAATGAGCATATGTAAAGATGCTCAACATGCTGGCAAGGATGTAAAACAACAGGAACTCTTACTCATTCCTAGTGGAAATGCAAAATGATACAGCCACTTGGGAAGACAGTTTGGCAGTTTCTTACTAAGCTAAACATATTTGTAGCATATGATTCAAAAATTACTCTCCTAGATATTTACCCAAATGAGTTGAAAATGTGTGTCCACAAAAAAGTCTGTTCATACATGTTTACAGCAATTTTATCCATAATTTTCCCCAAACAGAAAGTAACCAAGATATTCCTCAGTAAATGAATGAATAAACTGTGGTATATCCATTAAATTAATACTATTCAGTGATAAAAGAAATAAGCTGTCAAGCCACAAAAGAGACACGAAGAGATCTTTAATGCATATCACTTAGTGAAAGGAGTCAAGCTGAAAAGGCCACCATGCCCTAAGAGATCTAATCTAAGATTGAAGTGGACAAATGAGGCCATTCAACTCAGATTTTTGTGACTTCTATAACTGCAGTTTTTACTCTACCACATTTCTATAGAAGAAGGTTTTAGATTCACCAGGAATTTAGGGGTATTTTTCTAAATTGCGGAAACGCTATACTGTAGTAGAAATAGAACCTAGAAATAAGCTTCCCTGCGATTGCCTTACATATCTGTAGGAAAACTCTGAGATCTTTGAATACTGATGTGACTCTCAGGATTCGGTTGTCTTCTACTCAGTCTCCTGAAGGACCAAGAATGCCATGGAACTCTTTCTGTGCACTTATATCCTTATTCCCAATATCCTTCGTACCATTCGTTCTTGCTGCATAATAAGCTAAAGAGAAATCTGCTTGAGCACCGTCTGGCAAACTGCCATTGAAACTTGTGAAAAATTTAACAAATAGTTATTGGCTTGGTCTGGACTAAATTGAATCATTTTAAATGAAAGACTGCAATAGGCCCCGGGGAACTATAGACCAGTATGCGTGTCCTTAAATGACAGGCTGCGGAATGGATAATAAGATTTAGATCTCTGTCCACTTCAGTAAGCTTCCTACTTGGAAAACTGCAGAACTATTTTTATAAAGGAAATCATGCTTGTCTAATCTACTAGTGTAATTTGAGGATGTAAATAAATGCTGAAATGCTTAGACGTTCACATTTCTTTGGCAATTTCCTATACAAAGACAATTTTTCCATGCAAAGATATGGAATTGAGAATAATGTTTTACCACAGAGATCTTCCTGTGACATGCAAAACAGAAAAGATGACATATCTTAGGGCAGTGTTGTGCAAGAGAATCATAACATGAACCACAAAAGTCATTTTGAGTTTTCTAGTAACCATGTTTAAAACAGTAAAGAGAAACAGGTGACACTATTTTAATGACATATTTTATATAACTTAATCTTTATATCCAAAAATTCATATAAAATTATCAATATAAAATGTATGAATGATATCATTTTATAATATTTTTTCATACTAAGTCTTTGAAACCTAGTATGCTTTTACAGTGCATCTCAATTTGGACTAGCCATATTTTTTTGCTTATTGGCCACACGTGGCTAATGGCTGCCATATTAGTGCGGGCTTATAGCAATACGTCAAAGAGGAAAGAAAAACTACTTTTAATGATACCCACTAGTTTCTCAGATCCCTGGGAACACACAATGCATATTATCATTGGAGAACATGTGAAAATATACAGTTAATAGTAAGGCAAAACAGCACATCTAATGTCTCAAATGGGCACAAAAAGACCTTCAAATTACTTGCTCAACTAGGGATAGGATGTATTCTCCATAAGGCTATGTGTGTTCTGTCACCTCATAGCTCTCAAAATATCCATTGAATGAATAAATGAAAGCCAAGGAAAGAGCCAACCTTCATTCTCTTGTTTCAGAATCCATCAGTCGCTGCTCCAAGATCTCACATTGCTTTTGACAAATACACTTCTGCCCATGCCATTCTAGGACGCAGGCTTCTCCTGATTTTCTAATACTAGCAACCAAGAGTTGAGGACTTCGGCTAGTGAAGATGACTGTGATATTTCAGATCCTGGACCTAGATATTCTCCATCATTTGCCTTTTTCTTGAACAATACCTTAAGAAAAACAGGTGGAGGAAGAAAGGAGAGCAAAATAAAGAGGATAAGATAAAAGAAAGTGAGGGAGAAAAAAGGGGGCAAAGTAGAGAAATAAAAGTGAAAGCATACAGATAAGTGGTAAAACAGCAGATCAAAAGGAAGAAACAGAAGACGAAGAGAGTGGAGGGAAAGTGGGATATCTCAAGGAAACTTCTCTAAATTTTCTAATAGAAAAGACATATAAGTCATTTTATTCCTCTTGGAAAAAAACCACACCAGTCTTCCCCTCCTTCACTCTCCCTGATTCTTGCTTTAACCAGGCAATCAATTTTTGACAAATTAAACTATATAGCCATTTTAAACATCATTAACTTTGTTTAAGGAGTTTCGCTTTCAGTTAATTTTATAATATCATGGATGATGAGATCTGAACACCAGTAATAATGTAAGATAGGCAGTTATCTTTGTAGACTATTTCCTGTAGTTATCTGCATAATGTATTACTGTTAATAATTTAAAAAATAAAAATTCACCTTGCATACTCAGAAAGTTCAATGAAATGAACACTCTTTGCTACTAATAAGTTATGATACATCACTGAGTCTTGATCTCCTCATTTTTAAATTTCAGGATAATAAACTACATCATAGGTTCTTGTGAGGCCAGATGAGATAATAGATGCAAAGAACTTAAATACATTGCACGATAATGATGCTCAATATTATTCACATTAATAATAATAATACATAAAATTAGGTATTACTGGATTAAAGAAATGGTCTTATCTACAGAATATTATTGAAAACATAAATATAGAGATGCTTCTGATAGAGCAGGCACGTGTACATGTTTTGGTACATGTTTGGTAGAAGGAGGGGGCTCAGCCTTGCCTAACTAACAATTTATAGTCCTTCCTGCTTCTTCAAGGGTGTCCTTCAGTTGTGTTTCTTGAAAACCCTGAGTATCTGAGAAAGGTCAAAAGATCTGAATCACATCACCTTGAAAGGTTTTTTGATTTTTTTTTTTTTCTGAAATTCTAAGATCAACAGCTTTAAAAAAAAAATCTAGTCAGCCTTCACACTAGAGATAATGGTTCATTTAAGAAGGCACACAGTAAAGCTAGCAAGGTCTTTAACAAGCTGACTAAACTTAAGGAATGAAGGAGAATACTTGGGGGAATAAATAAAGAAGTAGGCAAAGAAGGTTTAGTATGATACTCTATCGGTGAGAGATATCTCTTAGTACTTACAATTATAGAGAGATTGGATATTGTAAACTTATTTATAAGTTCTGGACTGTGTTGAGGAGATTCCAGCTACTTAGATCACTGTCAATCATAAGATAGATGATTGCAGATACAAGGGTGCTCGCTATTTATTGTTTGTAGGAATATGCATACTGCATACTTCACTGCTCTATTGAAAAACGAGCTTCATTGTTCTGATGTCCTATGGTTGTTCTTCAACCTGAATTCTGCCGAGGGGTAGGCGGGGGTTGTATTGCTAATAACAATTAGAGGTTTCCTGATTGTATAATTATCATTGTTGGCAGATTATGAAGTGTTCTGGTCTGTTGTGCATGAAATCTATTCTCACAATCCTAAAAATGCATTCTTAATTTTGAAGCAACTTGCTGTATGAAACATGATTTGTTAAAGACATTTTTAAAAATCCATGGCAACACATGTTTTATAGAGTAGCTCTGGATTACTCACTGCAGAACACATCCTATGATGCACTTGGCGTCGTGGTTCTTTATTTGTCAATCCTCATGTTAATATTAGTGAAAAATTGATGGAAATCAAACTTTTGGGTGGTGCTTGAAAGAGTCCATCAAAATAAGAAGTTGATTGGATGTTTCCAAGTATTAGCAATTAGGGAAATATGTGAGAATGATTTTATTTAAACCTAGTGATCGCCAATTAACAAAGCGACCAGTAATCACTAAAATACATATTACATATTTTTTCTTTAAAAATATTTCCTTTAAACACATATATTTCTGGTTTCAGCTTTATTCATTTTAAGAAATCCTTCCTTCCCAAGGACATTAAAATATCGCTTCTTTATTATTTAATATTTTGTATTAACTTGCTGAATATATATAGGTAGATTATAACATCTCAGAAATGAAAAATGTATATTTGATTACAGTCTTCCCACATTTGTCCTTACTTACTAAGGTATTATACGATCTAAGAGGTAGAAAAGCAGGGTGCCCGGATGGCTCAGTCAGTTAGCCATCCAACTCTGGATTTCAACTCAGGTCATGATACCAGGGTTTGTGAGTTCAAGTCCCGCATTGGACTCTGTGCTGACAGTGGAGAGCCTGCTTGGGATTCTCTCCCTCTCTCTCTGAACCTTTCCAGCTCACTTTCTCTCTCTCTCTCAAAATACATAAACTTAAAAAAAAAAAAGAAGTAGAAAAGCTGTTATCTTTTTGTTTACCTTCCAAAGATTTCTTCACAAATATATGTCAATATGAAAAGATACTACATTATGCCTTTTATAAATAAATTTTAACATTAGCTTTGCACAGTTAAACTTTCTTTTTCATTTAAGTCTAAGTTTCAATTTAAAGATAGACGTGCTTATAAATTTCTAAGGTTTCAACTTTTGGAATTTCATCATAAATAGAAAATTCTCCAAAATCATTGATTATTCTCTCATTGTTCCATGCATGTGGATGTCCAGAACTCAGGTTTATATAATTATCTATTTGCCTACTTATCAAATGCCATGTGTTAAATTATTATAGCTTTATATTTCACTGTTAGAACAAATTTATTTCCCTCTCTCCTTTTCCTCTTATTCAAAATCATCTTGCTATTAGCTGTTCTTGATTCTGCCATATAAATTTTAGAATCAACTTACCAGGTTCTGTGTGGGAAAATAATCTAAGTAGAATTTTTACCAGAAAAGAGAATTATGTAATAACTTAAGATAGGAAGTGTTTTGTGTAGAATATTTAAGGTAGTTATCTGTACAATGCACTATTATTAATAATAAAAACATTAAAAATTATCTCGAACAATCAGGAAGTTCAGCGGAATGAACAATTGTCACTAGTAGGTTACCACATTTAACAGGGTCTTGATTTTTATAAAACTGGGTATTTCCCTTAGTCTATCTCTTAATTTCTATTCTTTTTAACATTTCCATATTGATTTTCTTCATAAGGTTGTTGTTCATCTTCTGTTAAATTTACATTTAATAGATTTGAGGTTGGTTTGTTTTGCTTTTGGCAATCAATATTTGGCTACAAACTTGTCAGTATGGAAGAAAGAGTGTCTTTTTTAGACTTCTAAACTAAGAAGGACAAACCTTTGAAGAAACAAATCCCACATGAAGATTACTGAAAGAATTAATGTGGTGTTTAGTGGATCTTTTAATTACTACAGTAGGAACCAATCGGCCAAATCCAGTTTATAGGGAATTCTACAATTTTTTTTCTCCAGAAATTCAAGTATCATGAAAATAAAGGGAGGAGCACTGAAACAAAACAAAAAGTAATTGAGTGGCACACCAAAAAATATATAATGGGTGCTTTGTGGATCCTAATTTGAACAAAACAAGAGTAAAAAGACATCATTTGAAACAATTGGGGAAATTTAAGTATGTATAGTGCATAGCATTTAAGATTTATTGTTAATGGATTTATGATTTATTTAAATATGTCTTTATTGAGCATACTAATATATTTAGGGAGAAATGACATGATGCCCAGACTTTCCTTTTAGAAAGACACACACAAGGGGTGCTTGGGTGGCTCAGTCAGTTAAGCTCTGACTTGACCCAGGTCATGATCTTGTGGTTCATGAGGTCAAGCCCTGATTCAGGCACTGTGCTGACAGCTCAGAGCGTGGAGCCTGCTTCAGATACTGTGTCTCCCTCTCTCTCTGCCCCTCCGCACTCATGCTTGCTCTCTCTCTCTCTTTTTCTTAAAAAAAAAAAGATAAATAAACATTAAAACACACACACACAACAACAACAACAACAACAACAACAACAACAATTCTAAGGGGTGTGAATAAGGGTTGTAATAGGTGTGACTCTGAAGACTGAGAAAACAAGAAACATGATTGCCAAAATACTAATAATTGTTAAAGCTAGTAAGGGCACATAAATTTAATTATGCTGTTCTTTCTCTTTCTCTATACCTATTTGAAATTTTTTTTTTTAATTTTTTTTTTTCAACGTTTATTTTTTGGGACAGAGAGAGACAGAGCATGAACGGGGGAGGGGCAGAGAGAGAGGGAGACACAGAATCGGAAACAGGCTCCAGGCTCTGAGCCATCAGCCCAGAGCCCGACGCGGGGCTCGAACTCATGGACCGCGAGATCGTGACCTGGCTGAAGTCGGACGCTTAACCAACTGCGCCACCCAGGCGCCCCCTTTTTTTTTTTTTTTTTAATTTTTTTTTGAAATTTTTTATAGTAAAACTTAAAATTTTGTTGCAAAGTCCTGAATTCAGATTGTTTTGCAGGAATCTTTCATTTAACATTCAACTGAAAAAATACAATTGAGTATTGTAAACTATGCATTATAAGAATAGCTTTTACAAGAATAAATATCTGGAACCCAAAACCCAAATTGAAAAGTAGGCAAAGGATATAATCATATATTTGGCAAAAAGAGAAATACAGTTTTGCAATGGAAAGAAGTGGCACTTCATCTATATAAATAAGAGAAATACTATTTGAAACTACAGTATATATTTTCCTCCATTATTTTCAGTAGTAAATATTTTCTATCTTGCAATATGGCCGCAATTGAGGAAAACATGTATTTTCAGATATGATTAGGGAGGGAGTAAATCATTCAATCTCTTTGGAGATTTTTGACACTAAACTGTTAGGAATTTATCGGAAAGAATATCATGCATCTAATGATGTCTGTGCTGACAATGAACGAAATGGCACAAAGTTTATAATAAACACTGAATTCTTTAGATGAGGACTAATGAATTGTTTACTCCTATGCAATGTAACAAAATGTATAGATAGTGATATGGATTAATTTTCAACATGTGTTGAGTGAAAAGAAAGGTAAATACAATGTGTACAAACTAAATGTGTGGACAATATCTGCACACTTGAGTGTGTGTATGTGTGTGAGTGTGTGTATGTGGTGATACTCTCAACAATCAGTCATGTTATGTGCATGTTCTGTTCTGTGCTACCTGAGATGACTGGGTCACTGATACTTTTGAAAATATTAAGAATATTTATGAATTAAGAATATTAAAAATTTTTATGTAAGGTAAAAGAAGGAAATGTTATTCAGAAAAAATATTATATTCCTATAGAAAAATAATAATATACTGTAGGAAAAGTGCTTAAATTACCTAAAATGCACAATATTATTTAGAAATAAAAGCCATCACTCATGATTTAAAAGCTGGTATCAGAAAGTTTCTCCAACTGTTCTTTTCTCATCATGATGTTCCACTAAATTTAGAAAAAGATATTGCTATTCCCTTGAAGAAACCAAGGTTAATAAAGTGTAGTTATATTTTCACACCTGCATATCAGAATAGACAATGTAGGAAACATTTTCCTTTGTTCTAGGTTTCTAAGAAAATCTTCTCAAAGATAGCAATACAGGGTTTAGATTGGCTTACAGTTTGGGTCTATTTTAGATACATAACTATTGAAATCCAGTTTGAATAATAATATAACATTTAATAAATTTTGCTTTTGATTAAGTTTGAAAAATTAACTTTAGTGATATCCTGGTGCTCTAAATATGAAGAGATCAAGTGAATTTTTTTTAAAGCTGTCTAGAAAACAGAATGTAACCATCTAAGACAGGGATTTCATTGACTTTTCATGATACAGCATGGTCACAGTACCTCTTTTCATTAATATTCATTACTTATGTATAACATTTACTTTTTATGCATGGAAAGATGTAACTATAAGGTTCTTTGTCCCTCTAAGAAAGTAGCATTACTTCAAAAAAGGCAAAAAATTAAAATACTTCTTAAATTCATATCTTGTTAAGTAGTTTATGATGTATAGTTTATGATGCAAGAGAACTTTAAGCATATACTGCCTGCGTTGGCTCAAAAACTACTGCAAAATGCTTACATACAACTTATATTCTTGATTTTTAGCAATAAGAGTCATGGGAAGAAGGGCAGAGATTGAATGCCGTCAACTTAGTCAACATTAGCATTTGTCGTTATTCCTTAGAGCACAGGTATGCTGAACCCAATGACAACTAGAGATATCAGAGCACAGCTTGTGATATTTATTTACTGTCACAACTTGATATTTACTTTGCCCACATGACTTAATTTTTTAAAGAACCTAAGGAAAAATAAGAGGATAAATATACATGAATAAATTAGTACGTAGGGAATAACTTCACTCGAATGAGCTTTTTCTTGAATCAAATTGCGTGTTTTGCATAACGTTAAAGACTGTTAACAAATTACTACTGGTAGAATTGTGCATTCCAGTACTTATTGCACTGTGTTAATTCAAACTACTTTCCATGTGGTCACCGTTAGGATAACCAATCACTCATGATAAGTAAAACTTATCACTAACATTCTAAATTAGGATTCTCTAGTATGAGTGAGAAAATTCAGTGGATGGCACATTGTTCTGCATTAAGTATTAAGCCAGGAATTCAGTAGACATTAGATATTTCAATAAGCCCTTCATTCCAAATGCATCAAAAATGAAAGAATGTGGTATTAATGAAATGTTTTTTTGTTGTGTTCTAAAGATACTCTTGGGGCACCGGGTGGCTCAGTTGGTTAAGCGTCCAACTTCAGCTCAGGTCATGATCTCATGGTTTTTGAGTTCGAGCCCCATGTTGGGCTCTGTGCTGACAGCTCAGAGCCTGGAGCCTACTTTGGATTCTGTGTCTCCTTCTCTCTCTCTCTCTCTCTCTCTCTCTCTCTCTCTCTGCCACTCCTCTGCTTGTTCTCTCTCTGTCTCTGTCTCTCTCTCAAAAATAAACATTAAGAAAAAATTTAAGATACTCTTAAATTCTTTTTCAGTGATATTTATTTGGTACCTTGAAAGGGAATGCTCCATGGGAGCAACAAAAGAGGCTATTTTGAAGAGCGATGTCTCTTTTTATGAGAGAAGAAAATCCTTAGGTCAATGGTTTCTGTCAGTGAAAAAATTAAATTATAAATGACTATGTCAAGGATACTGCCTTTAAACAGAAACCAACTCAAGTAATTACCAAGTCTAAGTAATAAAATCGGATAATTTTCCTTCAATCTCATCATGGTTTTAGCAAGTCAAATGTGAGAATTTAAATGTAAATGGAAGTCTTGAGTCAAAGCAGAAGCTGGGAGTTATAATTAATAATGAAATATCAGTCATGTGCCTCAAAAACTAAACATTAAGGTGTGGTATTTAAGTTGTGTTGCTGTTGAATAAAATGCACTGATTTTTAAGAAAATAACATTAAATTAAGATCAAGTGAATACAATATGTTTTCTTTAATGGGAATATCTTAAGGAATCAGGAATTACAAGAATACTCTTGATTATCAAAGCAGGAGTTTGAAAGGAGGTTTTTGTTTTTGTTTTTTGTTTTTAGTTTTTTTACAAGTTAAATGTATCTAAATAAATGTAATGAACATTTACAGATAGCTCAATGTGTTAAACTCTATTTCTTATTTTAACTTTGGACAAAATTTCCAGAATTATTAATATACATTCTCTTAAATGTAATTTGTATGTAGATATTTGCCCAACTTCTCCTTTGTTCATTCAACAAGTATTCATTTCACAACTATGATATTTGAGGCACAAAAATGCTAAAGCATGGCAGGGATAAAATATGCATATAGATATTTGTTAATGTGTCACTTCATTCATTCAACAGATATTTATGTGAAATGTATTATGTATGTACATATGTATATGGCATATATAAACTTTGTATAAGAGGATCTGATCACCTGAAAATTGCCTAACAATTGAAGCATTTAGATCAGTGAGGTCAAGTTATCCTGCAGTAATAAAATTGCCCCACCCAAATCTCAGGAGCTTAAAACCACAGAAGTTTTTATTTCTTATCATCACACTACATATTTTGGGGGGGTCAGCTGTGGCAGCTGTTCCTATACTGTCACTGGCCTGCACCCAAGGACTCAGACTGATACAGCAGTCATGCTTTCAAATACCACTGGTCACTTTGGAAGAGGAGGAAAAAAAACAACAAAATGAAATAATTTCTAATAGATAGTTCCTCTATAAAAAAGTTACCAAGTTGTGTGTGGGTGATACGGAAATGAAGAGGTTGAAGGAAGAACAATTCTTACAAGGCCTTCTGAAACAGTGAGATGTCAAACTCCTCCCACACTTGATAAGATGTAGAAATTAGGGAGAATTCAGTGAAATAACATCTTACCGGTTGCTAATCTGATGTCTGAAAGCACTTTGAAAATGACTCATTTGCGGACATGGAAAATAACTGGAACAATATGAAAGGACACCTGCTGACTTAAAGCCAAAATCGAACATAATTTAAAATAATCATGTAGGTCTTTTCAAATAGCCAAATTTCACACTGTGTTGCTCCTTATGAAGCACTGCTATCTGAATATTAAGGATGCTTATTTCTCAATTTAATTGCATAATGGAATGAGTAAAATGGAATACATAGGAATTGATTGGATATTTTAGCATTAATCTATAAATTGTCCCTACAAAGAATTTTGCTGTATATTCGCAGTAGTAAGGATTTCATTAAATACATCTTTAATATCTGGGCTTTGGTACAACAGATTTGCTGAGACACAAGACTGGAAGTGATTCAATCTAGAGAGTTCCTAAAGATTTACTGCAGAAACTTGAATTGCCCCAGAAGCAACTCTGCAGTCTGAATAATCAGTTAGCCAAATTAATGTATTTTGTTCCTCTTCATACTCCAACTGCTTTTGCTAAATCTAGCTGGGGGAGAGAATGGAGATAATCAGCTAGTTTTATAAACCTGTAATGCATTCATATACTTGACATTCACCCAGGCAAAAAAAAATACAATTGTCATAGCACACGATTGAGTACTGTTGTAATGTAACTTAAGAAACAGTTACCTTAATACCAAATACTTGATTTTGTGTGCACTCCAGCTAAAAACTGGTTTTCATAAAATGGATGACCAAGATGTATAAATAGAAAAAGAACTAATGATTGTCATCCCAAAACTAACTGTGGCAAGAACAGAGGCCAATAAAAAGTAGAAATGTAAGTTGAGGAGTGCCTGGGTGGCTTAGTCAGTTAAGTGTCCGACTCTTGATTTCCCCTCAAGTCATGATCTCATGGTTCATGAGTTTCAGCCCCACGTGGGTTCTGCACTGAAAGCGCAGAGTCTGCTTAGGATTCTCTGTCTCCCTCTCTCTCTCTGCCCTCCCAACACGCTCTCTGTCAAAAATAATAAATATTTTAAAAAATCTTTTTAAAAAAGTAGAAATATAAGTTGAATGATGGTCAGTTTTCTCATCCATGAGATCTTCTTTGACTTTTTCATAAACCCAATCTCTCAGACTTCTATTTTTTTTCATTCAGATCAAGACAGTAGTTTTACATACATACTTGATAATATCTGTCTGTCATAAAGTTGCAAAATATCTACACATCCACGAAAAAAAAACCTAACCATTTAAACAACTAGTCTTTATTTAAGTTTCAGCACTTTCTTTCACTCATTCTCATATCATGCAATGGGCAGTGGTTTGCTTTGGAAGCTAGGTTGCCATAGAAACATAGTTCTGTTGATTCATTAGCAGAGAACATATACTGAGGGTTTTTATAATTCTGGAAAATGCACTTACAGGACACTGGGACTGCACTTCAAAATCGACATGGAATAATATAGGACCAAGTGGACAGATGAGATGCTACTTGGTGCAGTGGGGCAACATAATTATACTTCCAACAGGTTCAACAATTAAATGACATGCTGATACTTCGGGGCTAATTTTGAATTCACTAAATAAAGCTATTTTATTTCCATGTCTTTTGAAAATTATGCAGTGTATCTGACCATTATGATATTAAGATGGTGCAGAAATATGAGAAATAGAAAGATGAGCTCATGTATATAAACTCCTTTAAATGTGAAGTGGGTCAAAAATATGAAAATCAAAACTCCAAAGGCAAATGGTGAAATTCATATACAATTTTTGCTACTAAATTGTGTATTTGATGAAAGTGTCAATAGAACTGTAAAAGATAGCAGAATGTCAGCAAATACCAGCTGTCTAATAAATACTTGTTAAGTTATATTGAAAAAAATATCTCCTATATGCATGGCCTCTCTGGAAGGGAAGTATGTTTGTGTAAGCATGAGCATTAGTGAGATAATACGTATCTGTATTTCAGAAATGAAAAATATTGGGGATAAAAGTAAATGACTCAAAGATGAAAATTATAACAATTCAAAGATAGTCAAATTTCATGTGTAAGCCTTCAAAGATTAAGAATATTATATATTTAAGCCTGTATTGGTTTAGGAATTAATCTTAATTTACTATGTTACTGAATTTTCCTTAGAAATGTAACTGGTATGACACAAAGCAGTCTACATATTCAATGCAATCCCTATCAAAATAATACCAGCATTCTTCACAGAACTAGAAGAATCCTAAAACTTGTATGGAAACAGAAAAGACCCTGAATAGCCAAAGCAGTCTTGAAAAAGAAAACCAAAGCAGGAGGCATCACAATCCCAGACTTCATGCTATACTGCAAAGCTGTAATCATCAAGACAGTATGGTACTGGCACAAAAACAGACACTCAGATCAATGGAACAGAATAGAGAACCCAGAAATGGACCCACAAACGTATGGCCAACTAATCTTTGACAAAACAGGAACGAGTATCCAATGAAATAAAGACAGTCTCTTCAGCAAGTGCTGCTGGGAAAACTGGACAGCGACATGCAGAAGAATGAACCTGGACCACTTTCTTACACCATACACAAAAATAAACCCAAAATGGATGAAAGACCTAAATGTAAGACAGGAAGCCATCAAAATCCTTGAGGAGAAAGCAGGCAAAACCCTCCTTGACCTTGGCTGCAGCAACTTCTTACTCAGCACGTCTCTGGAGGCAAGGGAAACAAAAGCAAAAATGAACTACTGGGACCTCATCGAAATAAAAAGCTTCCTCACAGTGAAGGAAACAATCATCAAAACTAAAAGGAAACCGGCACAATGGGAGAAGATATTTGCAAACAACATATCAGATGAAGGTTAGTATCCAAAATTTGTAAAGAACTTATCAAACTCAACACCCACAAAACAAATAATCCAGTGAAGAAATGGTCAAAAGACATGAATAGACACTTCTCCAAAGAAGACATCCAGATGGCCAACTGACACATGAAAAAAATATTCAACATCACTCATCATCAGGGAAATACAAATCAAAACCACAATGAGATACCACCTCACACCTGTCAGAATGGCTAACATTAACAACTCAGGCAACAACAGATGTTGGCGAGAATTCAGAGAAAGAAGATCTCTTGCATTGTTGGTGGGAATGCAAGCTGGTGCAGCCACTCTGGAAAACAGTACGGAAGTTCGTCAAAAAATTAAAAATACAACTACCCTATGACACAGCAATTGCACTACTAGGTATTTATCCAAGGGATACAGGTGTGCTGTTTCAAAGGGATACATGCACCCTAATGTTTATAGAAACACTATCAACAATAGCCAAAGTATGGAAAGGGTCCAGATGTCCTTCGATGGGTGAATGGATAAAGAAGATGTGGTATATAAATATACAATGGAATATTACTCAGCAATCAAAAAGAATGAAATCTTGCCACTTGCAACTACATGGATGGAACTGGAGGGTATTATGCTAAGTGAAATTAGTCAGTGAGAGAATATTTGAGAACAAACAGAGGGTTACTGGAGGGGTTGTGGGAGGGGAGATGGGCTAAATGGGTAAGGAATCTACTCTCGAAATCATTGTTGCACTAATGCTAACTAATTTGGATGCAAAATAAAAAAAATATGTCACTGGTATGGATTTTGATTTATCCTGGATTAAAAAGTGTATCTTTTCATTTTAGGATTTAAAATTTTTTTTCTTAAAATTTTCTTATATAACAAAATGTAAATATGGTTTACAAATAAAGAGTAACATTGTTATTTATGTTTAAAAAATTTTTTAAATGTTGGATGTTTAAATGTTGGCTTAGTCAGTTAAGCGTCCAACTTTGGCTCAGGTCATGATCTCAGGATTCAGGAGTTTGAGCCCTACACATCAGGCTGTCTCCTGTCAGTGCAGATCCCACTTCAGATCCTCTGTCCCTATCTCTCTCTGTCCCTCCCCCCACTCATGCTCTTTCCCTTTCTCTTTTAAATATAAATAAACATTAAACAAATTTTTTTGAGACAGAGAGAGAAAGTGTGAGTGGGGAGAGCGACAGAGAGAGAGAGAGAGAGAGAGAGGAGAGAGAGGGAATTCCAAACAGTGTCCATGCTTTCAGCATGGAACCCACCTTGTGGAGTTTGATCTCAGGAACCATGAGATCATTACCTGAGTCAAACTCAAGAGTTGGATGCTTAACTGACTGAGCCACCCAGGCGTCCTGTTATTTATATTTTAACACTGTGTGCTTTGACATGTTTTAAAAATATACCTTTCTATATATTTTAATTATTAAACAATTATATATTGTCAATGATGATACTATATTTCTTCACTTACATTTGAATGTGCATTTCAAGCTTAAGTCAACTACGCAAATAATAATCAGACCCTGAAGTCATTCAAACCATATTATTTCAGGAAAACACAGCATATATCTCAGTTTCTCAATGCTTTCACATGTACATAATATCCAGACTGCAATATAGTTATGTAAATGACTCTCTGCTAAATAGAAATTTAGTAATTCAGTAATTTTTTTTTGAAAAAAATCACATTCATGGATCCAATAACTGCAACAGCATATGGCAGGGACAAAAATATAAAGGTTTTTCAGTTAGATCTTAATGCAAAGCCCCAATCTTTCAGAGATTGTTATATGACTCTCTGAAAAAAGGTTTCTTCTCCTGTAACAATGTGATGGTAACACACACTTACACAAACTTTTTTGCCTATTGTATGCCAGGCATTATTGTAACAAATCACTTATATTAATTCATTTACCCTTGCAACACTTTGGAGTAGGTATTATATAATCATACCTACTTTACAGAGAAAGACATAGGTACAAGAAACTGATTGTCCTAAGGTCCCCTCAGGACGTAGTGTCAAACAAAGGTTTGAACTCAGGAGTGCTGTCTTCATGTATTTTAGGTTGGGTTTGTGAAGAATATGCACACATACATACACATATAAAGTTTATCAAGCACTAGGTATTCACATTAGTAAATCTCATAGAAGCATATAGGCCAATGTACTTGAATTAATTCAACAGAGTTACAGAACCTTGCGTTATCAAAAGAAGGAAGGAAGGAAGGAAGGAAGGAAGGAAGGAAGGAAGGAAGGAAGGGTTAGAGGGAGTGAGGGGAAGAAAAAGGGAAGGAAGGCACACAGACAGTTTAGAATGAAATAAAAGTAAAAAAAAACAAACAAAAAAAGAAGCTTCATAGAGTTTAAGTTGTATGTAATCTAAACCTCATAATATGATGCTGATGGGCAATTTTATGTTGGAGATTATTTTCCATAAAGTAATTTTATACTATCTTTCTTCAACCGTTCTTTGTATAGTAGATTGTGTTATTTTTCACAATTCACTGCTCTATCACAGTTTGATAATTTTATGTCCTTTCCCTTTGAATATGATTTAGAAAATGCCTCATTTCTTTGCCTTATTGTTGACCCTGGCCATAGGATCTTCTTTGGTTATCGGAATGTTTGTGGCCATGAAAAATGGCATTCCCAAAGAGAGCTTTAAGTTTATTTGAGCTGGTTGCCTAGGTTCCTGCTGTTCCCCATCTCTCCCTCTAAGAGTACATCCAGAGATAGGTTTCTCCTTCACCCTGGTCCTATAGAGGAATTATAGAACCAAAGTGACAGTTTGGAGTAGAGCTACAGCTGACCCACAACCCACATTTAGCTTGAGGGAGGAATTAATGTTCATTGATGTGGATTTGGAGTTTTTGTTGTTGTTGTTGTTGTTATGCAACATAGCCTAGCAAAATTTACTAAAGCATCGTGACAATTTCCAACCATTTATATCCCTGCTTAAAATATCTTTCCTTATGACACATCTCTGTATATGTATATTTTCTATAGCCATTTCTTCAGGCATTTTTTTAAAGTTTATTTTGAGAGCGAGAGAGACAGCACGACTAGGGGAGGAGCAGAGAAAGAGGGAGAGAGAGAGAGAATCCTGAGCAGACTCCCTACTGTCAGTACAGAGCTTGATGCAGGGCTTGAACTCACAAACTGTGAGATCATGAATGGAGCTGAAACCAAGAATTGGATGCTTAACTGACTGAACCACACAGGCATCCCCTCTTCAGGCTTTTTTCTCACAAATAATGCCTGAGAATTTTTTTTTTTAGGTTTGGGGTGGGTCCAAGGTCTGAAATTTTAATAAAAATCCCAGAAGATTATAATATGAATGTTCTGGAAACCTAATTTTCAGAAATCAGTGATTGCTATTCCACTTCTTTGTTTTAATGTTTATTTATTTTGAGAGAGAGAGAGAGAGAATGCATGAATACACATATGCACGCTGGGGAGGGGCAGAGAGAGAGGGAGAGAGAGAATCCCAAACAGGCTCCATGCTGTAAAGGCATGGGCTCCATCTCATGAACCAAACCATGAGATTGTGACCTGAGCCTAAAGCAAGAGTAAGACTCTTTTTTTTTTTTTTTTTTTTTTTTGGGACAGAGAGAGATAGAGCATGAACGGGGGAGGGGCAGAGAGAGAGGGAGACACAGAATCGGAAACAGGCTCCAGGCTCTGAGCCATCAGCCCAGAGCCTGACGCGGGGCTCGAACTCACGGACCGCGAGATCGTGACCTGGCTGAAGTCGGACGCTTAACCGACTGTGCCACCCAGGCGCCCCGAGAGTAAGACTCTTAACCAACTGAGTCACCCAGGTACCTCTCCCCTTATTCTTACTAAAGCATTTACTTCAGTGAAATTTCTCCTTTGCAAATGCAGAATAAAGTGGCGTCTGAAAACATGTATTTTCTTAAATGTGCATTAACCATGTTCATAGGTTTATCAGTATTCATATACTTTTTAAAGCTTTTTAAGTTCATTTTTATTCGTTTTTCATATTATAAATTTTGCATATGTTCTATAGAAAAAAGAAAACTGCTGTGAAATGTGTAATAAAAAAGTTAAAATTCCCCAACCCCAAACAACTCTCTTTAACATTACTTCCTCTGTGGAAGCTACTAATAATATTTGAGTGAATCATGCTCCCTCATATTGTCTATGCATAATCAAAATCAGTATTGCCCTCACTTTAAATTTTGCTCTATACTCACTAACTCTGACTTATCTGTCTCTCTTTCTCTATCTATTATCTATCTATCTGCCTATCATCTATTATCTATCTATCTATCTATCTATCTATCTATCTATCTAATCTATCATCATCATGATCTATACCATCTCTCTACCTACCAACTTACCATCATCATCATCATGTCATCTATTTACCTTCTGAAACTTTTTATTTAAGCAGAAAAATACCCTGAACACAGTTCTATAATGTATGTATTCATTTAACAATGTATTGTGGGTTTCTTTTCGCATTAGTAAATGAAGAAAATACCCCATTTAAAAAAAACACCAACATAGAATTACCTTCTGTGGATACTTTATGCTTGATTCAACCAGACATCTACTGATAGACATTTGATTTCTATGTCTTACTCTTACAAACACCACTGAATGAAAGTACAAGCATACACTTACAGAGTGCATTCTTTTTTGAGAAAGAGATGTTTATTGCATATCACTTTCTGTATAATTTATTTCCACTTGTATACATCAACTGATTTAGCATCTAAAAAATCACTATATCTTCAAAATCTTCTTGGCAAATAGTAGTTTATGACAAGTGGACTTGCTATCTGAAAAGGAAATTTAAATACTGACTAAATTGGTATGTTTGAAATGTCCCTCATTATAGTTAAATGATGAGTTTTGCTCTTTTGATGTGAAAGCAGCAGATAGGATAGATGGCAATCATTATGCTAATCAAGCTTCTTTTTCCATTGCAATCTCAGTACATTCACTTCTTTGCACATTTTACTTTCGTGCTGAGATTACCTTTCATTAAAATAAAACTTAATAGTGACCTCTATAACCTACTCTATTAATAAAATCTCTTCAATATTCCTCTCTTTTGGTCTTCACTGAAGTTCTGATTGTATTTTTGATAAAGGTTCACTTATATTTTCCAGGAAGCATTAAGTGATTTAAGTTTTTTGAGGATTTCTGCAGTGAACATAATATACCACATTGATTTCGACTCTACTTATACCTAGACAACCACTTGAATCTTACTATTTTATTATTATTTTTCTTTTTCCTTATTATTCATTAGCATAATTATTTCTTTAATTTTCCCCTAGTTTTCTTTAGATGCACATGCTGAATAAATACAACATAAATATATTTTCCTAATATAAAATACCAAGATTCGTTCTGATAACCTGATTTGGAGATATAATTTATGATAGCCTATTACTACAAACAGATACTTGAGCGAAAAAATTAGCAGTCAGTAGAATATATAAAATTTGTCAAATGTTTTGTTTTCCTGAGAAAGAGTTATTAAAGATTTAAAGAAAATTTAATGTGCTACATTTAGGAGAATTACGTTTCTCTTCTATTTTTCTACCTTTATATAGACTAAAAATTTTGTTTTCTCATCACATGTGGAGTTCTGGAGAATTAGCTCTGGCTTGTTTTCTCCATCCTTTTCTTAAAATTTTCCCTAAAAGAGAAAAAAACTGTGGCTTGGTCAGATGTGAATGAATCTCGTCTCACATTTTATCAGTGAGTGAGAATTTGACTTTTTTTTTCTCTTGATCTACATTTGTTCAAGGAGATGAAACAAATACTTTCTTCTTAATTTTCTTGTTATTTTAAATATATGCCTGTGAGCTACCTGTCTCTTTGTTGTAAGATGACCAAGTATCGTCCCCTTGGGGTTAGGTCCTCTCTCTCTGTGGTCCTACTCTCTGCCTATGACTCTGTATAAAACAGTCAGCTAGTGTCTACACAGTAGAATATAACTCTGGCAAAAGGGAATGGTGGTACACCCCACCTAGGGTGGAATTTTTTTATTTTGGTGACTTTGAGAAGATTGACCATTTTAATTATGGCACTTACTCAGATTCCTTTTGAAGGAGAAGTGTGTCCTGTCATTGCTAACATTTTTATTACTATAGAGATGGGGACTTCATGATCTCCATTAGGAGTTTTCGCTGTTTTATTTAAGCCACAATCATAGCTGGCTTTCTTACCCTGCACAACTGAACACTGTGAGGTAATTGTCTAGGCTGCATATAGTAGAAACCAGATAATTATTGAAAACAAATTACATAGAAAAAAATGGTATATTGTCCTATTTGTATAGAGAAAAGTGTGTATTTAGAAAGGAAATATAGTATTTCCAAATTTGTATGTTGAAGCAACATAAACTCTCCACAAATCATTTTGCTATTTGCAAATCTTTTGCTTTCTATGCTTTCCAATCTAATTTTATCTTATTTTTATTGATTACTTATTGATTAAGATTGACACGCAATAAATATTCTCTCCATGTGTGCATATGTAACAACCGTTCTCTCCAATTCGCAAATGTAAAGAGTGTGGGAAGGAGGGACACATATTTTCTGATTTGTTTTAAAAAATCTCAATGTATGGGCTAAGTTGTCTGCTTCTACTCATAGGATTAGCAATTGAAGCCATTTTAGATAGTATCAAAGATTAGTACAACCCCTCTGAATAATTTGTTATGAATCAATTCTAAATAATGGAAGTGGATCAAATGCATGTTCAGTATGTCAGTTTGAGAAGAGTGCATGATGACCACTACCTACTACCATCACCATCACTCACACATCTGTAAACAAAATACACCCAAAGCAATACTTATCATTGCATAAGCATAAATTTGTGGCTCTTCCAATCCAAGTTTTGACTTAGTGATCCCTTGCGTGGTTCTGTGATTCCTTGTTTTGACATCCAGTATCAGTATAAATCAGCCTAACCTAAACAGTCTGGCAAGCATGTTAAAAAAGCACTTTCAAACTTATACTACAATCCCATATTACAGTTCTAATTTTGCATTTCTGCTATTTTTAAGATATGCTAAATAGGGAAAAACAATGAAAGATTAGGCTAGAAACATTTTGTGTTCCTGTTTTCATTCTTTCATAAAAGAGCATTTGATATTTTCCATGCACAAATGTATCTAAACAAAGTTATTAATGGCTCTAAAGAATATATCATTTCAAGCTAAAATTAATTTAGAACAGAGGCAAACATCTTTCTATAATGGAAATCTAAGGCCTGTTACATGGCTCAGTCAGTTAAGCATCTGACTCTTGATTTCATCTCAGGTCATGATCTCATGGTTCATGAGACTGAGCCCTATGTAGGGATTCTCTCTTTCTCTCTGCCATCCCCCACTCACTCACACACTCTCTTTCTCAAAATAAATAAATATGTTAAAAAATAAAATGCAAATATAAACCTCTCTTATGTTGAAAGTTCCAGTTTTTTTCCCCATTGGTAAAATTTTCAGCCTCTTTGTTACTAATTCCAAGAAAAATAGGTTACCAATCCAAATATGTGTATGCAATGCAATAAGAGAGAATAAGATTAAGAATACAGCCAAAACACATGATCAGTTATGCTGGATTCTGGATAAAGTAGAAAAATTGAATTCTTTAAAGAATATTGGAATAATTACAGAAAACCTGTTTCCTAAATCATTCCATAATACAGGTAAATGCAGCTACACACTAAAATAGATTTTCCTTCTTATAATTAGCTCTAAAATGTAATTATCTTATGAATTATGTAATTTAATTCCATGGGATCAAAGATTTTTACAAATAGATAAAATGATATCATAGTCAATAAAATATTTTAAAACTTTAATTATCTGACTCTGCAATGTTAAAATATTCTACTCTCTAATCACATATAGAATTAAGTGAAACTGCAACTTGGCAAAGCTGGATGTTATACTGAAATGTATGAGACTGCATTAAAACAATCTACCTGGAAAGATAAGCAAAGAGTATAAAAATGATTGGAGTTAATTAATATAGAAATTAAGTTGGCATATTATTTTGGCCTATCCAAAAATGGTCCTTATATTTTACTTTATAAGAATCACTGCAGAGTCATCTTCATTATTTTTGTCCTACCTGCCTGCCATGATTATTGTCATTATAAATAATCAATGAAATGTTACAAAGCCAGACAGTTGGTTAATTAAGTAATTAAAGCAGAGAAAATATTTTAAATGAGAATTTAGAGGCATTAAAGAATTCCTTTAAAACATGCTAGCAAGATTAGTCCTTATAGCCATAGTGTGTTTGTGGTGTGTGTGTGTGTGTGTGTGTGTGTGTGTGTGTGTGTGTGTAATGTGTGAATAAATGTGTGTGTTTGTGTGCCTGAGAAAAAGAAAAGAGTAACAGACAGAATAAGAGTCAATTAAGGGTATGAGTGCTTATAGATTTTCAAATTCATTTTGTTTTAGATTATGCCAAATCTTGCATTTCAGCTGCAAATAGATAGTTTCACCGTTTGTTCACTTCAGAGCACTGATATTTAGAGTTAAAATGAAAATGCAATAGCGAATAATGAATAGTATTTAAAATGGCTACCTACTAAAGAACATAGATTCCTTTGACTATTTATTATTGAATAGCAACTTGCAGTATGAAAGGGAGATTTGACTAACAATTTAGAGATACAAACTCTACTTCCAGCTCTGACTCGATCTCATTTTATGACTTTATTTAAATAACTTCACTTACCTGATTTCAATTTCAATCTATAAACGTGTATTTTTAACTATGCTACATATATGCATTGCCATATATATGTATGCAAATAATTTCTTAGATATATCATAAAGGTTTGATGTCAGTTACCTCTTATGGTATTAAGAATATGAATGATGGAGTTAGAACTGATTTTTTAAAGTTTATTTATTTATTTATTTATTTATTTTCAGAAAGAGAGTGCACATGCACACATGCATGTATGCAAGGGAGGAGCAGAGAGAGGGAGAGGGAGAATCCCAAGCAGGCTCTGCACTGTCTTAGAGGAGCTGGATGTCGGACTGGATCTCACAAACCACAAGATCACAACCTGAGCCAAAATCAAGAATCAGACACTTTAATTAGACTCAGCCACCCAAGCACCCCTGGAGTTAGACCTGATTTTTAACATTCACGTTTCAAAGATTACAATAAACATCTAACTTCCAGAATTATAAAAGTAAAATGGTATGTCATTTACAAAGTATGCATGGAATTGCAATGACTAGTTAATTTCAAAACTAAAACCTAAATAAGTTGAAATTTGAAAAAAGTAATTAAAACCCAAATAAATAATACAAAGCTATTCACACAGTCATAGATTTGGACAAATAGAGAAATCTTTTTCCAAAAAGGCTTAAGATTTTCTGTTAATATAGAATTTCATTCAATAAAAAATATTCTAAAAGGAATATAAAGTATCATTGTAAGAAAAACATCACTATAAAACTACACAGTTACATTTGATTTTTTAAAAATTCTTTCATTTCTGTAGACATAAGATGAATGCAAATATACTTATTAATAAAGGTACAGAATAAACAATTTTAGCTTGTTACAAAAGCTTATTTCATTCCTATATCATGTAAGTGAGTGCCTGTAACAATTCTCTATAGTTTATTCATTTTTTTCCCATAATATGGTATATGGATTGATAAACATTTATTACTTTGAGGATAAAGACTTAACTTTAAATAAATAATCTGATATTATTAATATAGTATATTAATATATTATATAATATCTGATATTATTAATATATATATTAATATAGTAATATTTAAAAACTTACTGAAGCATTGAAATGTTATCATCCACCATATTAATATCTAAATTGAAGTTTTGGGAAAGCATACTCATTTCAGAGAGCAGAGGTAGAATTCTTGATCTGACCCGAGCCAAATGCCAGGCTAATGTAATAGAAATGCTCAAATAAGAGACAGGCAATCGCAGAAATAGAAAGACTGAGATCAGACCAGGTTCAAAAGCTGATGGAAGCCAAAGAGCCTAGAAGAGTAAAGAGATGGAACCAGCAGTCCACAGTGATTCTCATGGACAGCAGACAGCTTATTCTGCATCCTTTGAAGAGCTGAATTTTTTACTTTATGGCTATGCATTCACTAATGACAGAAAGAAAGAGCAGAGCTCTCCAAATCTGTGATTTCACTGAATGCTCACCTGTCCTCTTGCCCCAGTATGCAGAATGTGTAAAGAGAATGCCTGCGGTACTTTAGAGGCTTAGGAGACAAGTAAGAGGTAACTGGTGGAAAGAGCAGGGCAGGTAAATGTGCCATAGCAGCCAAGTGACACCTGTTGTGTTGATGTAGAATGTAGGGCAAGGAACAGCTGAAAATGAAGCTGGACTAAATGTTAGAGTTCTTAATCTGAAGGATGATAGGTTCCTGCTTGGAAGATGATCTGTTAGATTAAAAAAAAAAGATTAATTGAATGAAAAAACATGATCTACAGGGGTACCTGGGTGGCTCAGTTGGTTAAGTGTCTGACGTAGGCTCACAGTCTGACTCATGATCTCAGGGTTCATGGGTTCGATTTCTGCATCGGGGTCTGTGCTGACAGCTCAGAGCCTGGAGCCTGCTTCGGATGCTGTGTCTCCCTCTCTCTCTGCCCCTCCCCCACTTGTACTCTGTTTGTCTCTCTCTCTAAAAAATAAACATTAAAAATATTTTTAAAAGTGACAAAACATGATCTACTAAATCAAGGATTTTAAAGAAGAGAATAAAATGATGAGTATCTTCATTTGAACCATTATGTGAGGAACGTACTGGAATCAAAACAGAATTTGTAAAGAAAGGACCCGAAGGTGTGCATTCACTGTTTTTGCTTCTCCAACCTCTAAGTTCTTGTCTAACAATTTACTTCTGACAACTGCCTACCGACTGGTGTCAGTCTGTATATGCTGGCTGGAGTTAGCTTGCTGACATTTTACAGTGGGCCTGTGGCTCAAAGCCAATTTGGGCTACACTTAGAGGTCTAGGAATGAACTGAGAAAATGAAAATAGAGCAGATAACAGGAAAGAAAACAAAATGGGAACAGGAGAGAGTAAAAAGTAGTCCTGAATATATTGTTTAAATTCCTGCTTGTAGTTGGAGGAACAATTAAATATCACTTTTTAAAAGCCAGCTTGGATTGAGTTCTATCACTTTTAACCAACCACGTCTAATATGAAGGTCTAATATGTAAATCCAGGTGAAAGTTCAGGTACCATAATGCTTTCTTTGCTATGGTCCTATGAGTTCCTCAGTTTCTCTTTCCCACTAGTAACATCCCATAACACAATCCTGGTTGTAGCTCCTAATACTGCCATCACCTTTTAATATTTAAAATTCAGTTGTACATCAGACTTAGAGCCAACTGAGAATATTCTTCTCTGGAGTCACAATATCTGCTAGCCAGTCACCTTTAGGTTCCCCAAAGGAATAGCATCATCTAACTGGTAATCTCAAATGCACGTAAGAACTGTTATTCCTTTCCATGTATCCAGTAATTCAAAGTAGGTCAATTTTCTATCTGTAGTTACCAGAACCCTTTCTTTGATCTATTATTCAGCTACTCTGGTAGTACCTCTTCATAAGACATAGTATATTCAAATATTACTAGAAACTTTGCAATTCGGTGCCATTGTTTTGAAGGTAGTCTGTAAACACTTTTTGGATCTTAAAAATCTCTACTTTTTTAATATACCATATAACATAGCAGTTGAAATGTAGAGATTCAAGAGTCATACTTATTTTTAGGTCTGGTTCCATCTGAACTTTGGTGTCACCACTGTGGGCAAGGTACTCAGTATCTATAGATCTCAGCCTTTTTATCTGTATAATTTGTATAACAATAGCATGATTTAATATGAGTGTCATGAACAAATGTTTAAATAACTGAAAAGAATTTATCACCATGTCTGAAACATGCTCAGAGGCAAATGAATTTTAACTGTTAAGAAACCATATTCTTTGTGTCTGAATATGGGTCTTAAAGAATTATTCCCAACAAAAAAATAAATGGACATCATTTAACAACAAGAAAATTGTACAGTAGACTGTAAAGTAAATGCTTCCCTTCTAAGTGATTTTCTGAAGCCTCAAGGAACATAAATATGAAGGTAGGAAATTAGAAGAAAAATCTTCATATAATAATTGATTTGTTGAGGGACGCCTGGGTGGCTTAGTTGGTTAAGCGTCCAACTTCAGCTCAGGTCATGATCTCACCGTTCCCAAGTTTGAGCCCTGCATCAGGCTCTGTGTTGACAGTTCAGAGCCTGGAGCCTGTTTCAGATTCTGTGGCCTTCTCTCTTTCTCTGCCCCTCCCCCACTCACACTCTGTCTCTCTCTCTCTCTCTCTCTCTCTCTCAATAATAAATAAATATTAAAAAGAATAATAATAACTGATTTGTTGAAAAAATCTCACTAAGAACCTATCCATACAAACACACAAAATTGCAATGATATAAAAGGAATATGCATAAGATTAATTTTGGGAAATAAATAAAAAGAAATGAAAACCATTTTTGTGTTATGGTGGCAGCTTTATGAGGGAACTTATTTTTAAAATTTCTTTTAGTTTTCCAATATTTTAAACATGCTTTTGGTGTCAAGGTATGTGAATACTTCCTTCTTTGTTGAATAAGTACCAAGTAGCATAGTTTTACATCAATGGCTTTTTCTAGATCATTTGTGTTCATGTGTGTTTATTTTAGGGGTCATCCGTGGACCTAATTAAAAAGAACTTGATGGCTTCTCCTGAATATCTAATATCTAAGTGTTCGATTTCAGTAACTCTGAAAAACAGTCTAAAGAAGAAAAACAAAATAAGACACCTGCTATTTCCCAGAAGGATCCTTTTCTGTGAAGCTCTAGCATACTTAATCTTCCTCCAATTGTATTTTGGATTACTTTTGTGGATATGAAGCTTGAAAAAAGAAATTAAATAGCAAAGCATGCATAGCTAGATGATTCCTCAATTTAACATTTTTAAACATTTTAATTATAAGATTAGAGTCTTTCTATTTCCTAAATTCCATTCTAAGTATTTTAATCCTTTGATTCTTCAGGTATTATAGAATAATTTAGGTTCATATTCAATCAGTCTTATTTAAAGCTTTCACTCAAATTATGATTTCTCTGTACAAAATGGAAAAATAAAGTGGATGATGCAATAACTCTCACAGATACAAACGCAAGGCATATTCATTCCTGCCCTCTTTAGCTTTGTGCTCTCTGCTTGTCTTATTACATTTTTACTTCCTCTTTTTTTGATGGTTATGCTCTCATAATTCTCATCTAAACAATTTAATTTAATTTTTCTTTATTCTGTAAAGGATTGATATCCATGAAATAGAAAAAAAATCCTATTTGGAGATATACTTGTGGTTTAATGGGACATGGTGTTGTGGAAAGATTATGGACTTAAATGCATGCTCTTAATTACTCTATCATGTATTAGAGATGGGTCTTTTCTCATACATGTTAGAAGAACAGATAAGAAGAGACCAGAATAATCACTTATCATTATTTACATGTGCAATGCATCTAAGAAATATTTCAGTAGAAATAAACAGTGATAAGCTATTCTTGAGACTGGGAGAAGATCCCTCTCCTTGAGAGGAAGGACCTACTAATGTTCAATTGGGTTTTAGTAGATTCTAGTAGATAAATCTTACTTAAGAAGTATTGATCCTAGAAGTAAGGAAAAGTATTCCTTGGCCAGAAACCAGAATTTTCTCTCTCTTAAAAAGTTGCTGAGTATAGAAAGTCCATGGATTGTTTCCAGGATTTTCATGAGCCAGATAAGCAAAACATGCATGTGACTGTCTCTTTCTTTAATTTGGAAATTGCTCATAGGAAACCATGATTTTTGTCCATGTCCTGAAGGTATTTATGTACTTATTCTAAACAAAAATATGTGGTATGAGATATGATTTTAATTCTTATGAATTCTCATTTTTCTTATTATGCATTAGTATGAAAGCAAAACCAAAGATTAGCATAATTGAAATCACTTTCTTAGTTGAATCCAAACTTGATTTTGTATTTTTGCATAATCTTGTCTTTGTTTTTCAGCCAGTGGAAACTTATTTTTATAAGAAAATATAAATAAGTGCGAAGGCCATATTTTTCTGTGCTTGTGTTAAAAAAAATCATTTTCTGGGATGCCTGGGTGGTTCAGTTGGTTGAGCTCTGAATCCTGATTTCGGCTCAGGTCATGATCCCAGGGTTGTGAGGCCAAGCCCTGAGTCAGGCTCCGCAGTGATCATGGAGCCTGCTTGGGATTCTCTCTCTCCCTTCTTTCTCTGCCCTCCCCCCAAATAAATAAATAAACATTAAAAACTCATTTTCCAAAGTAATAGAGTAAATCATATGTTAAAAATACACTTAAGTGTAATTATTCTGGAGATCTTTGAGCGTTTAGTTTCTCAAAATTTCCATAACGCCCAGAAGTTAACAACTCTTATTGTAAACTACTGGGCTGTGTTCCTGACAGCCTACGCTGAGAAGCAGAACAGTGCATGTAATTGACAGAGTCACTCAGTCTAGCAGATCTGTTAATAAATCCTTGCGGGTATATAAATACACAACTAAGTAAGCATAAATTATTAATGACTTTAGGCTACATAAACTTAGGCAAAACCAGGGTTATGATAACCTCAACCTGATTATGTGGGTTTATTTTAACAACATCTTTACTGAGATACAATTTACATACCATGCAATTCATCCACTTAAACTATACAATTCAATGATTTGCAGCATATTCCAAGATATGTACAATCACCACCACAGTCAATAATACAACATTACATAATCTGAAAAAGAAACACCATGACCTTTAGCTATCATCCTCTTATCCCCTATCCCTAAGAAACCATCATTTTAATTTCAGTCTCTATAAATTTGCCTATTCTGGACATTTCACATAATTGGAAATATATTCTATGTGGTCTTTGTTTTCATGATTCATCTATGTTATAGCATATGTTAAGACTTTATTCATAATATCCCATTGTATGAACATACCACATTTGTTTATCTATTCATCAGTTGATGGACTTTGGGTTTGTTTCCAAATTGGGGCTATTATGAGCAATGTTTCTATAGACATTTGCGCACACTTTCTGTGGGGACAGATATTTTCATTTATTTCGGATATATACCTAATAGTGGGATGCTTCAAAGGCCTCAATCAAGAAAGTGAAAAGACAATCCATAGAATGTGAGAAAATATTTTCAAATCATATCTCTGATAAGCAACCTGAGTCTAATACATAAATAACTCTTATAACTCAATAATAAAAGGATAAATAACGAAATCAAAAAGGAGCAAAGAATGTGAACAGACATTTATCTAAAAAAGATATACAAAATGGTCACTAAGCACATGAAAACATGTTTTGACATCATTCGGTCATCAGGAAAATGAAAATCGAAACCACAATGAGACACAACATCACACCCACTAGAATGACTGTAACTAAAAATTCCGATGATAACCAATATTGTCAAACTGTGGCACATCAATCAGAAGCATCATATATTGCTAATGGGAATGTAAAATGCTGCCACCACTTTGGAAAAAAGTCTGATGGTTCCTCAAATTGTTAGAGTTGCCATATAATCATATGTTTTAAAATTATTTTCAGCTACCTCTGATGGTAAACTCATGAGTTATTTTCACAAGAACTGCATCTTTGTCAGTTTGTATCTTCAGGATAATTGGTGAAAAACATCTGTGGCAAAATATCATATAAGAAATTCTTTTCATCTTGTGTAATGTGGTATTCTACCGGTTAAATGAAGGAGACCCTGAAGAATTCACTGGCCAAATTAACTTCTCATCCCTGCAAAATTTCTAACAGGATAAAGTAACCAGATATAGATGTTTCAGGATCCGGAGGAAGATAGATGTGGAGGTGAATCAGAACTAAAGTTGGTGGGAACTGATTGTAATAAAAGGAGATTTTTAATTATAAACAAAAATCACATTTAAATTTCCCATTGATTTATAAAATATTGCCTTCTGGTCTCACGTAGTCCATGGCAATCTACCCGTGATTCCTTTACAATATTTTTCAGATCTTCTATAACCCGGTATCAGCCATCATGGTTCATTAAAGCACCACTGCAACAGATCAAAAATCCTTTTGATTTTCCTTTCAGCCTCTGTCCTCTCTTATCCATCCCATATATCACAGTGCAAATGTTCCTCAAATGTCTATTTGCCTGTTAACTGTTCATTTACTCACAATAAAGCCTCTAGTAAGGTCTTGTAACCATTGGATAACTATTCTTTATATATCTCTGTACTCTAACCATGCAAATATAATAGGAACCTCTTACATAGCCTTTATCTATTTGAAAATAATATATATGCCATGTTTGTTTTCCTTCATTCAAATTTTTATCTGAATTTTTAAAGCAAGGCTTAAATGATTTTTTTTATGTACTTGACCTGACAAAGATTGATAGCGGTGTGTCAAAGATCTGCTATTCAGGGCATAAAAGTTCGAGACCATTATGTTCGCATTAGTATTATATTATTCATTAATATAAAATAATCCTTGTTTCATATACCATTTTTTTCCTTAAATACTACTTCAATAAATGTTAAAATTACAATCCTACTTTCCTTTGTCAGGTTTACGCTTTATCTATTTTTCTTAGATGCCAATGCCATAGCAATTTTTTTCACATTTTCCCCTTCATTGCTTGTGAACGTTTTAATTGGAGTTTCAAAGAAATTAAAACCTGCTACTGATTACTTGACAAGGTCTGAACCCAGAAAACACCTTAATATGTTATATACTTCAGTATGAGGTTTTTAATTCATTTTTCTGACTCTCCACAAATGTTTAGATTTTATATAAAAATGTCAAATCTCCTATACACTTCTTTTCTTTATAGAGCGTATAATTCAATTATAACTTACAAAGAAAAAAAGCACTTAGAATACTTGTCAGAAAATATAAACTCAAATCGTCTGCACTCCAGGACCCATCAAAAGCTTAGAGAGAAGTTATATACAGAGAAGTTTGTGTAAAGGTACTGAAGAGTCCTCCCATGCTCTCTTATTGTAAGGCATGTTCTTCAATTGAGTACATAACTGAATAGAAGTATAGATCCTCACAGAATCATTTTGCAGGAATGATATTTAATAGCAAAATCTTGACTTCTTTAATTAGTACAAGGAATGGTAATAAGAAAATCACTTTCAGACTTGACACAAAATTATTTCCAAAGACATTACCAGAAAGCAACATTAGAAAATGTTCCCCAATGACAATGAGAAAATTGTAACCAATTCCTATTAAAATTTAATCTCTGAAAAAATATTTCTCTACTGAGTAATTTCTGGCATTTAGTTTCCCCTTTTGTTTTGGCTATCAGTAAGTTTATAGCCAAAGTTTATTTTTGTCCATTGTGTTAGAGAAGAGACATGTGGGTGGAGACTATTGGAAGTTCCATAAACCAAGCTGAGTGGCAATCTTTGAGCATTTGCTATTTTCTTGCTTGATCTGTGGGGAAATAGAATTAAAGTGTGTCCATTGAAAGAATGGAATTAAAATATATCAGTTGGACAGGCTAAATCCATCATCTAGACCAGATAGAATATTTTTAAAAGGGAAATAAAATAAATAATAAAATAAATATGTAATATGATCTTGAGTTATCTGGAATTGTTTAATTCTTGCTACTTTGTTTATTTTTTATTTTTTTTTAAGTTTATTTATTTGGAGAGACAGAGAGAGTGGAGAGAGGCAGAAAGAGAAGGAGAGAGAGAATCCCAGGCAGGCTCTGTGCTGACAGCATGGCTACTCTCACCATATGCTGGCTACTTTGTAATATCTCTGTTGGAAAATAGGAGAAAGTCTTCTCTTAACAAGGAAAATTACAGTTCTGTGTCATCAGTGTCAATCAGTGCAAAAGAGGGACATAGACCACCTTAAAAGAGAGAAGCACTAGGCATGTTCTATCCACAGGGCTTTGTCTGTGTGTACCTTCTAATACGCCATAGCTCAATTCTTTTATTTTTTAAATTAATTTATTTTTTAATTTACATCCAAGTTGGTTAGCATATAGTGCAATGATGATTCCAGGAGTAGATCCCTTAATGCCCCTTAACCTTTTAGCCCATCCCCCCTGCTACAACCCCTCCAGCAACCCTCTGTTTGCTCTCCATATTTAGGAGTCTCTTATATTTTGCCCCCCTCCATGATTTTATATTATTTTTGCTTCTCTTCTCCTATGTTCATCTGTTTGTATCTTAAAGTCCTCATGTGAGTGAAGTCATATGTTATTTGTCTTTGTCTGACTGATTAATTTTGCTTAGCATAATACCCTCCAGTTCCATCCATGTAGTTGCAAATGGCAAGATTTCATTCTTTTTGACTGCCGAGTAATACTCCATTGTATATATATACCACATTTTCTTTATCCACTCATCCATCAATGGACATCTGGGCTCTAACCATACTTTGGCTATTGTTGATAGTGCTGCTATAAACATTGGGGTGCATGTGCCCCTTTGAAACAGCATACCTGTATCCCTTGGATAAATAACTAGTAGTGCAATTGCTGGGTCGTAGGGTAGTTCTATTTTTAATTTTTTCAGGAACTTCCATACTGTTTTCCAGAGTGGCTGCACCAGCTTGCATTCCCACTAGCAGTGCAAAAGAGATCCTCTTTCTCCGCATCCTCGCCAACATCTGTTGTTGCCTGAGTTGTTAATGTTAGGCACTCTGACAGGTGTGAGGTGGTATCTCATTGTGGTTTTGATTTGTATTTCCCTGATAATGAATGATGTTGAGCATTTTTTCATGTGTCAGTTGGCCATCTGGATGTCTTCTTTGGAGAAGTGTCTATTCATGTCTTTTGCCCATTTCTTCACTGGATTATTTGTTTTTTGGGTGTTAAGTTTGATAAGTTCTTTATAGATTTTGGATACTAACCCTTTATCTGATAAGTCGTTTGCAAATATCTTCTCCCATTACATCATGTGCCTTTTAGTTTTGCTGATTGTGTCCTTTGCTGTGCAGAAGCTTTTTATTTTGATGAGGTCCTAATAGTTCATTTTCACTTTTGTTTCCCTTGCCTCTGGAGACCTGTTGAGTAAGAAGTTGCTGCAGCCAAGATCAAAGACGTTTTTGCCTGATTTTTCCTCAAGGATTTTGATAGATTCCTGTCTTACGTTTAGGTCTTTCATCCGTTTTGAGTTTATTTTTGTGTATGGTGTAAGAAAGTGGTCCAGGTTCATTCTTCTGCATGTCGCTGTCCAGTTTCCCCAGAACCACTTGCTGAAGAGACTGTCTTTATTCCGTTGGATATTCTTTCCTGCTTTGTCAAAGATTAGTTGGCTATACATTTATGGGTTCATTTCGGGGTTCTCTATTGTGTTCCATTGATCTGGGTGTCTGTTTTTGTGCCAGTATCATACTGTCTTGATGATTACAGCTTTGTAATACAGCTCTTCAATTCTTTTAGAGGTTTTAACTCTTCAAAGGCCAGAGATCTTACAATTAGAAAGCTAACAAGCAAATTCTGGTAAAGTATTGTTACTTAAATTTATTCTGTGTAAAATAAAACCTCCCTAATAATTCCAAAATTTCCATTTCGTGACATGAAAAATACTTTTAATTAATTTGTTAATGTTGAATAATTTTGAAGCTTTGCTTTTCATGATATATAGTTCATTGTTAAAATGTAGTGTAAAAGTTCTGTGTCTTTGATACTGTTTTTTTGTATTGGATTAGCTTTTAAAACATGAGATACTTAAAAAAAATCTACCAGAAAAATCCAAGGAGAAAGTTCATATTTTGCATTAGATTGGAAGAATATTATGGAACATACCAGGCCATACTTGTACCTGATAATGGTAAGCCATAAAACCAACGTCATGGAACTAAAAAACTGACAAAACGAAAAATATTACATCATTTTGGGGTGCCTGGATGGCTGTCAGTTAAACGTCCAACTTCTGCTCAGGTCATGATCTCATGGTACTTTGAGTTCCAGCTCTGAGTTGGGCTCTGTACTGACAGTTTGGAGCCTGGAGCCTGCTTTGGATTCTGTGTCCCCCTCTCTCTCTGTTCTTCCCCTGATCATACTCTCTCTCACAAAAATAAATAAACATTTAAAAAATAAAAAAATAAATATTATAGCATTTAAATATATAAATATGTCAAATGAAATGAAATAAAGTAAAATAACTATGTTAAATAAAAAGATCTTGTGTCCAAGCACTCGTATTTAATTGAAAATCTTTGGCAGTATTTTTTCATGGTTCTTGTCTACAGCTTTTAAAATGTGGCCATGAAGAAGTGTGAATCATCTCTGTATTTCTGAATAAAGCTAACCTAAATTAAAGAAAAGGCATAACAAAAACTTATATCTTATAACAAAAACTAATAAAACAGTGTTTCATGTGTTAGGTTTTAAAAGAAATTGTCTAGAATAATAGACAAATACTAATATCACAGAATGAAGTGCTAATTTGTAGGAATATTTATAGTTTAAAAAAATTGGAGGAATTTGGGACACCTTTAAATGTAGCAACTTATTTTCTGGAATCTAGGTAAAATATTTATTATGAACAGCAGGGGAGTACAGTGGTCTATCCCCAGTAGATTCACTAATTTCACTCATTCCCAGGTCTTTATTTCAAAGATTAAATGATTTACACACAATCTGTAGATAACGTCAGATTCCTTGTATATTTAAATATCAGAAAAATCAAGAATAGGCTTTAAGAAGAATATGACCAAAGACCAGCTAGTACATAAATCATTTTTTAAAAATCCAGAATATAACGTAAAAATAAAGTCCAAACAATCTGGTTATAGAAGATTGAGAAAGTTCAGTGAAGTTGGAACATACTGAATTGTCAGCATCCCAACTGAAATTGCCATTTCAGTGATGATACTTTTGTGACTGTTTTGAAATAATGTCTGGAATCACAGAAATATTAACATGTTATGAGGATTATAATAATATAGCAATGCAAAGTACTCTTACTGTTCATGACAACAATCCTGGTAATGAAAAACTTTAAATAAAAACGAAGAAAGTAACAAAGGAGAACTTCCTTCCACATATCATCCAGACCTACTAAAGAGAGATATCCCAATTTTCTACAAAATAAAGTTTCTCCCTGAAATTAAAAGACATTGACTTCTTACCTGCCTCTAAATATATTGTTCTCTCCAAAGAGCTTTTAATAGAAGCTTGGCTACCCAGAAAAGAATGGGAAAAATTCAAGGTGCCAATGCTTTGTTTAGTCTCTGTAACACTTGCTCAGTCTAGAAAGAGACAAAACGATGAATAATTGCTTATTGATTTTAGAATAAAACTGACCTTCAAAACCACAATAAGCTTATGGGTTAATTAATAAAATTCAAGTATTTCACCTCCAGGTCTGGAACAGGAGAATTTGTTATCAAACACACTGTCCTAAAAAAAATAGCTAAAGGAAAATTCTTGAGATGGAAAGGAAATGATAAAGTAAGGAATCTTGGAAGATCAAAATGGATGAAATCACAATGTAAAAAGTGAAAATCCAAGTAAATACAATAAACTCATGAGTTTTCTAAATTATGTTTGGCTGTGAAAGAAAATATTATAATATCATCTGATGTGATTCTTGAGTATGTAGAGGAAATGTTTAAGACAATTATTTTAAATTGGGAAAATGTAAAGGGACTTAAAGGGACATAAATTTTCTACACTTCCTTCAAAATGGTGAACATAAATAATTGTGATAAATTATACATGGATAATGTAATACACATAGCAACTATTAAACATCTGTACAAAGAGAAACACTTAGAAATAATATAGGTAAATCAAAATGAAATTGTAAAAAATAAAAAAAAACTATGAAAATCCATAGGAAAACAGAAAAAGTAAAAACAAAGAAATGAAGAACAAAGGAAATAAACCTAAGAAATAAAATGCCTCACTCAATCTCGAATCAATAATTACATTAAGTGGAAATGCTCTAAATATACGAAGCAAAAGTCAGAGATTGGCAAATTGAATTTAAGAACCCACACGATCCATCTACATGCTATGTACAAGAAAATCACTTGAAATAATGATACAAGAGATATTGATACAGACTCTGAATTCATTAAACTCAACAAATATTAGAGGCATGGTGATGACTGACAGTTACATTCTAGTTTATTGTATGTATACTGTTTATTGATTGCTCTTAATATTGTAATATTCAAACCTAAGGGAAAACTATAAGTATATTCTTCTTAAATATCCTAAAACATGTTATTTCATTTTATTTCTGTTCTTTCTCATGGTTTGGACTGTCCAACATTTGGGTTATCTCTGTCTTTTTCCCTCAAAATTTAGACATTCTCATTAGTTTTATACAGTAAACATTTTCTTATAATTACTCACAGGCTTATCATTATTTTCTTTCTGATTATTCATTTAATTTCATATTTTCTCAGATATCATTTACCATTTTCTTGATATATACCCTTTAAAAGTTATTTTAGCAATGTGGTGTCTAGGTGGTTCAGTCAGTTGAGTGTCTGACTCTTGATTTCGGCCTAGGTCATGACCCACACACAGTTCGTGGGTTTGAGTCCCATCTGGCTCTGTGCTGACAGTGTAGAGCCTGCTTGAGATTATCTCTCCTTTCTCTCTGCCCTTCCACCTCTCACTCTCTCTGTCTCTCTATCCAAATAAACTTAAATTTTCTTTTAAAGGTTATTTTAGCAAAGTCCATCATAGTAAATTGTTAGTTTCTTTTAGTATGAAATGTTATATTCCATTTTAATTCATGAATTAGTATTAAGCTGAGGTTATAGGGTGAAAATTTCCTTCTTTCTGAAAATTTGATATTATTCTGTCTTCTCACTTTCACTGTTTCTATTGACAATGTTTGTATTGATTTGTTATTTTTTCAGGATAAACTATATCATCTGGATATTTTAATATAACTGATTTTAACATTCTGTAGTTTTACTATTATGTAGCTTATATTTTCTTTTATATATGCTGCTTAGTGTTTATTATGGTTCTTTAACTATAAATTAAAGTATATCATCATTTATGGAAATATTTCACTTCAAATATTGCCTCCTTTACAGTCTCTTTTTTCTATTTTGGGACTCTGATTACATATATATTCCATCCTCTATGTCTTTTATTTTTTATTTCATATTTTCTACCTCTTTCTCTTTAATATCTTAAGTTATGGAAAACATCTTTGAATGTAAGTTCCAGTTCACTAGTTCTTCATGTCTACACTTAAAATATCAAATTTTGGGGGCTCACAGTTAAGCATCCAACTTTGGCTCAGGGCATGATCTCATGGTCTGTGGTTTCACGTTCTGACAGCTCAGAGCCTGGAGCTTGCTTCGGATTCTGTGTCTCCCTCTCTCTCTTCCGCTTTCTCACTCATGCTCTGTCTCTCTATCAACAATAAATAAACATTAAATAAACATTATTTTTTTAAATGTCAATTTTTTTCTTGATATCATTTTCTTTAAATATCAATTTTTTCCTACAAGGCTTATGGTTTTCATTAATTAAAGTTCTATTTTCTTAAATATGTCTTGTTTTTTCTAATTTGATTCCATCTTCTATATTTTTATACAGAATATTTTTATATTTCCTATCCAATATTTCCAAAACTTCATTTTGAATTAGCTCTAATTCTAGTTAAGCAGATAGTATATTAGAAACCCAGATAGACCCTTTAAGTCCATCCTTAAGATCTCACTAATTCTAAATTGTTAATACCATATCCTTTTTCTACATTTTTAAAGATTTTTTTTAAAAAATAAATAAATTTTGGGGCGCCTGGGTGGCGCAGTCGGTTGGGTGTCCGACTTCAGCCAGGTCACGATCTCGCGGTCCGTGAGTTTGAGCCCCGCGTCGGGCTCTGGGCTGATGGCTCAGAGCCTGGAGCCTGTTTCCGATTCTGTGTCTCCCTCTCTCTCTGCCCCTTCCCCATTCATGTTCTGTCTCTCTCTGTCCCAAAAATAAATAAACGCTGAAAAAAAAATAAATAAAAAATAAATAAATTTTGAAATTCTTATGGCTCTTTTGTCATATTTAAAGATACATTACTTATCTAATATTCATAGATATATCAGCACTTGATTGAAGAATTCCCAACAATGATAGAAAGTGAGACCTCTCACCATAAATTGGTGAAATTACTGACCCAAGTTGTTCAATATTTTAACCATATAGTGTGTGTGTGTGTGTGTGTGTGTGTATGCTGATAAGTGGTCTCCCAGGCTAGGAGAACCTCTGAAAGGACTCTCATACATTAATAATCACAGATTTTACATATCATAATGAAAGATACAAAGCAAAATCAGCAAAAGGAAAAGGCACATGGGACAAAATCCAGAGGAAACCAAGCACAATCTTGCAGAAGTCCTCTCCTAGTAGAGTCAGGCAGAATGTGCTAAATTCCCTCAGTAACCAGTTGTGACAATGAATATGAAATACTTTCTACCAGGGAAACTCACCAGAAACTGAGTGTCTAGAGTTTTTCCTTGGGACCATTCATATAAGCACCCTTTGTCTAGCAGGTACCACATTTCAAGACTATCAGTAGGAAATAGGTATTCTATTTCCTATCAGTAGGAAATAGGTATTCTATTAATTCTCATCAATTACAATTTTTCCCATGATTGAAGTTTCTAGACATCATTAGTAAAAGGACAACTCTTCAAGCAGATCTTTCTCAAGATAGCAGTATCAAGTCTTCAATGTTAGCTATTTTCTGCCACTGTGTTTGTGTCTGTGTTCTATGTTCCCACTTTAATTTCACTGAGAAAAATAATAGAAGAAAATTTTCATGTATTCCCAGAAGCACATTTACCAAACCATTATATATATACCCATATGTTCTCAGTTCTCCCCTAATACTCCAGATTGTTCTCTTTAAGACAAATTGCTCTGCTTGTAGGGCCTATTCCATCCACTCTCATTCCTCCCTCTCACTACTCTTAGCATACAAACACCCTACAATATTGATATATGAAAATCAAACAAAAAATCCTTATATTTAGTAAGTATAATAATAAGAATCCCATTACCAAATCATCTTTAGATCACTCGAATAAATTCCACATGATTAAATATTCTTTTGCTACGGGGGATTTTCTTACTTTTAAAGATTTATACTCAATCCCTTACAAAGGTAGCATTTGCATTATCTAATTACCTAATTGAAATATAATAAAATGGTAGGTATTTCATACTTATGCATATAAATTTATACATATTCCACTTAAAATCTTTAAAATGAAACAAAATTAAGTTCAAATCACGGCTCTGCCATCAAGTCATCAGATTTCTTTTTTAACCAGGAAAAATGTGAACACAGTCCCCCACTACCACAATTTTTGCAGTTGAGTTTCCCACATTTGGAGAAATTGCACATCGAGAGTGCAATGGATAAGCCTTGCCCTTGGAAAACTAACTTCATAATCACGGTATCTCCCCTGCCAGTATTTCTCATTTTTTTTAAGTTTATTTTATTTATTTTGGGAGATGGCAGGTGGGGGAGGGGCAGACAGAGAAGAAGATAGAGACTCCAAAGCAGGATCTGCTCTATCAGTGCAAAGCCAGATGCAGGGCTAATCCCATGAACTCTGAGTTCATGACCTGAATCAAAATCAAGAGTTGGACACTTAACTGACTAAGCCACCCAGTTGCCATAAGTCATCAGATTTTTCCAGTTGCCATAAGTCATCAGATTTTTAAGTCTGAAAAATTTATATGTAACTTTTCTAAACTTCAAATCCTATAATGTGAAAATAACTTTGTCATAAAAATTATCTGGTGTATTCATGTTTATGAATCTCTAATATTGCTATAAAGCTTGGAGTATCATGTGTTAGTCTATATTTTCTTCCAATCCTTGCACATTTCCCCCAAAATACCTTTTGCAGATAAAGAATGATTGAAAATATCACAGAAATATTAAATTATTTAGATGGAAGTTTGTATTAAGGGCTCTGTCCCTTGATATAGCATGATGTTCATTCAGCTTTTAGCAGTTAAGTTCGAAGAATACACGTGAACTCCTTTACTGAATCTTATTTTACCCCTACTGACACTACATGCTAGAGCTTTTCATTTTTATGAGCATCTGGGAAAGCTATATGCCTACTGTCTTTTTGTGAAGCACATTTTTAATATAACCACCCTGCAGATAATGAGTATTAGACTACTTTTTCTCTGTTTATTCTTTGTCAGAAGCTTAGGCTCTGTTACCATTGCAACATGTGTTTTTAATAGCATCTTAATTTAAATAGATTAATTTAAAATCCAGGTTGAAAGCAGAGGTGCAATAAAATATTTATTTAGAAACAGCTTTTGTAGTTTTACAAAAAGCCTAAATTATCTACTTAGAAACAGCTTCTTTATTTCTAAATTTCTATAAACGGAATTGAATTTAACCTATAGATCAATTTGAAGGAAATGGAATCTTTACAATGCTGAATGTTATAATCCTTACAGATAATGCTTTTCTCTAGTTATGTTTGTATTTATTTTAGCAGTCAGATATTTGCAGTTGTAGAGATCTTTCAAATATTTTCATAAAATTATACTTAAGAGTTTTATGTTGTTGAATTCTTTTATAAAGGACATTTATTTCTTATTTCATTTTACAAACATCCATTGCTAGCACTGAGATATACAATTGATTTATACATATTGATTTTTTACCCTGTTAACTTATTAACTTATGTGCCTTTTTTGGGTACATTTCATGGGATTTTTATATATAGACTATTTTGTAGTTTATAAACAAAGGTAGCTTTATACTCGTTTCTTTTTTTTTTTTTTTTTGCAACCTTTATTTTATTTTTGGGACAGAGAGAGAGACAGAGCATGAACAGGGGAGGGGCAGAGAGAGAGGGAGACACAGAATCGGAAACAGGTTTCAGGCTCTGAGCCATCAGCCCAGAGCCCGACGCGGGGCTCGAACTCACGGACCGCGAGATCGTGACCTGGCTGCAGTCGGACGCTTAACCGACTGCGCCACCCAGGCGCCCCTCTTTATACTCGTTTCTAATGTGTGTGAATTTTTTTTTTCTTGCTTAAGACACTGGTTATGATTTTTCTAAAGTTTTTCTTTTAATATTTATTTGTTTCTTAGAGAGAGTGCAAGCAGGGAAGGGGCAGAGAGAGAGGGAGACACAGAATCTGAAGCAGGCATCAGGCTCTGAGTTGTCAACACAGAGACTAATGTGGAGCTTGAACCCACGAACTGTGAAATCATGACCTGAGCCGAAGTCAGACAGACCCTTAACCAAATGAGCCAACTAGGCACTCCAGGATCTTAATGCAATATCACATGGAAGTGATAACAACAAATATAATTGTTTTACTCTTAATATTAGAAAAAAAACACTCCCTCTTTAATCATTAAGTATCAGCTGTAGATATTTTGTGTATGTTCTTTTTGGGGATGAAGAAATTTCTTTCTCTTCCTTGTTTGTTGGGGATTTTTATCATGAATGAGTGTTGAATTTTGTCAAATGTTTTTTATACATTTGTGCTATTGCCCATTTTTTTTCTTTTATAGTCTCTAATATGATAAATTACATTGATTTGTTTTTCAATATTAATTCAGCATCTTGCACTGCTGGGATAAAACCCACTTGGTGGTCATAAGTTATCACTTTTATTTATTGCTAGATTCAGTTTGCCAACATTGTTAAGGATCTTGTTATCTACATTAATACAGAAAAGTATCTCTTTATAATGTCTTTGTCTGCTTTTGATATCAGGGTAATAGTAGTCATATAAATGAGTTGTATAGTATTCCCTCATCTACAGTTTTGTGAATAATTGTGCTTAGAACTCGAATTATTTTGTCTTGCCTCCAGGCTCTTTAACTTTCAGACAAATTATCTTTATGCCATTAACAACTAAGATATCAGAAAAAGACATATCAAATTTTTAGACACGTTTTCTTATATTGGACAATAGGATGTACAGGATTGTGAAACCTGACTAAATTAAAAACAACTTGAGTCCTGTGATTGCCTTAGTTTATTTACTATCTGAAGTTGGCTTTCAGGCCATAGCACAAAGATGAGGTAACCAAAATAGTCCCTTATTTGTTGAAGAGAACCATTATAGTTCAATAAGCCAGAAACAGAAAGAATGTGTGGATAAAAATTTGAAAAAGAGAAAACTAGAAAGAGAACTTTAGAAATTAATGTAAGAGTTTCTTTAAATCTTTCAGTCCTTATATTTGCAAACATTGGGTGAAATTCCATAAAAACCCAAAGAACCACCAGAACCCAGTAAGCCAAATAATTTCTGTAAATCCCATGAGTTGAAGTTCCCAACAACCAGACTAGAGAGGCCTTGTATTACATAGAACATAAGCAGTGTCTTAAAAGGATCATGCTTTGAGAGTAGATCAAAATTAGGCCCAGAATCTAAAGTCAAGTATACTTATTTATAATTTTTTAAAAGCATTTTGATGTATCATCCATCTAGGTTTTATTTTATGAATGGTGTTTGATAGAAATAGGTGTATATGAATATGTAGAGTGTGTATACGTACATAATATATGACAGTTTCTTTGTACTATTAAGTCACATTACAAATCAAAGTCAGACAACACTGGAATATTATTAAGTCAGTTACTTGGGCAATTAACAAGAGTTTTATACTTCTTTTCCCTGTACTTTTTAATTTCCTTTAAAATGGGAATGCTACTTTCTGTCTATTTGGGTTATCACCAAAATATATTCCTTCTTGTTTACTAAGGCCAATTCAGTTTTTTTTATTTGAACTTCAAAAGAAGAAAGGAAGGACCTAGAGGGTATCATGCTAAGCAAAATAAGAAAGAGAAAGAAAAATACCATATGATTTCTCTCATATGTGAAATCTAAAGAAGAGGAAGGAGAAGAAGAAGAAGGAGGAGGAGGAGGAGGAGGGGGAGGGGAGGAGAAGGAGGATGAGGAAGAGAAGAAAAAGGGGAAGAAACAAACAGCAGATTCAGACTTATAAATACAGAGAACAAAATGATGGTTGCCAGAGGGGAGAGGTGGGGGGAGGGGATGGGAAAAAGGGTGAAGTGGAGTAGAAATACGGTTTCCAGTTATGGAATAATGTCATGGGAATAAAAGGTACAGCATAGGGAATAGTCAATGATATTGTAAAAGCACTATATAGTTACATATGGTAGCTACACTCTGGTGAACGTAGCATAACATATAGAGATGTAGTGTCATAATGTTGTACACCTGGAACTAATGTAACATTGTGTGTCAACTATACTTGAATAAATAAACCCCAAAGGAGTAAGGGAGAAAATAAAAAGCTATTATAAATCTTATAAATATATACAAAAATATAAGAAAAGCATGATTGTCATAAGAATAGAACTGTTAAGCATAAAACAGAAGAACAATGAATCTTGAAAGGTAAAATATACTCTTTGGAATGAAAAAATAATGAGTGAGAGATGAGATTAATACCAGATTGGGCATATCAGAAGAAAGGATCAGTGAAGTTAAAGGCATAGAACTTTACCCAAAATAAAGTACAAAGTAACAATAATCGGAAAAGAAGGTTATATTATCAATAAACTCTGGAAAATATTTAATATTCATGGCAATAGAAAATTTGAAAAAGGAATAATGTAACTAACTAAGTTTCAGTAGCTCAAAGAACTTTAAACAGAAAAACACAAAGATAATCGGATCAAGACAGATCACAATCAAATTGCTGAACAAAACTGATGGAGAAAAATCTTGAAAGCACATAGAGAGGAAAAAAATAACATATTATGTGTAGAAGAGAAAAATATGAATAAGAGTTCATGTCTCAAAATCCTGTATTTTAAAAGACAATGGAATGGCATCTTTAAAGTAACATCAAGAAGTTTTTTCATCATTTCCTTTGTGAAATCTAGTATTAGGCAGTGTTTTTTTTTTAATCTTATCACTTTATATGTTGGAGATATACTTACCTCCTCTCATAATTTTTACACTGGTTAGTTTTCAAGTTTTCACCTTAGGTCAGACTTACAGACCATAAGAACATTGCCACTAATGTTGCTTTAAACATTTTATAACTAATGCCTATTAAGATTAGCATTTACATCACTATCATTTACATTTCCCTGTATCATACAACTCTGTTTCTATGTATTTGGGAAAAGGTGGTAAAGACAGGAAAAAGGGATGCTAGTATAAGCAAAGATATGTCACTTAGCCAATGAAAAATACATGTATTTATTTTTATAAGTATTTTTAAAAGACAAGTGATTTGAATACCATTTTATTAAAGAGTTGTACATATTAAAAAACATAAAATACGTGTAGATATCTATAAAATTCAAATTCATAAACTTTGCTTGTGAATTTTTTTATTTTTCACAAAGTAATGGATGAAATACGTGTGAAATTATTAACATCATAAGCCACTAAAATGGATATTTATTTAAACCTTCAGCTTTTAAGGTCCATGGACATTGAGAATTATGTTTAGAAAAAAGAGGTTCTCATTTGCATTGAAGTAAATAAACGTCAAAACCCAACCATAAGTACAAGATCTGACTTCCACCACCTCCATAATTTTAAAGTGTAGAATAATTTAGGAATGAGTAAGAAAATGATGAAGTAAATGTGAGCACGTTTTAATAATGTTATTACAATTTTTAAATAATATTATTCTGAAGAAACCACTTAGGCAACTTTTTTTTTCTTTATAAAAGCCTGATATAAAAGTTTCAGGAAGAAAAATATGTGAGGGGCCCCTGAGTGGCTCAGTCAGTTGAGTATCTGATTTCAGCTCAGGTCATCATTTCATGGTTCAGGGGTTTGAGCCCCCATGTCAGGCTTTGTGCTGACAGCACAGATCCTGCTTCAGATTCTCCGTCTCCCTCTCTCTCTATCCCTCCTCTGCTCATGCTCTCTCTCTCGAAAATAAATAAACAATAAAAAAATATATGCAATATACGTAATATACAACATAGAAAACATCTTGTTTTAACATTATAATATTTAATACTACAATGTTTAATTTTAAGCATTTAAAATATTTAAATATTAAACTTAATATGTAAACATTTAATACTATAAACATGTAATATATAATATAGTTGGAAAACACTATCTACATTTAAATGTTACAATACTTGGCACCAAGAAAACATCTGAGGAATCCAGATAATATTATTACTCATTTTTAGTTTGTCCTGAAAGCCTGAAAAATTTTACAGTATAACTTAGAGGGCTTGGAATTTTAAGGCATTTGAATCTTTTTCTTATACATAGGTGATTTGGTCATTATTATTTTAGTCATATTCTGTTTATTTCTTATAGCTTATGCAACATTGGACTGTTAACTAAAACGCTCCATGCCTCAGTTTCCTTGCTAGTATAAGAACTCATTATTATCCTAAAAACCAGTAAGAACTAATGTGTTATTTACTATGTGTCATAAAATCCTTAAAACAGTGCATAATTACTGTGGAATTACATAATTACTCAGGTCATGATCTGGTGGTCCATGAGCTCAAGCCCCACATCGGGCTCTATGCTGATAGCTCAGAGCCTGGAGACTGCTTTGGATCCTGTGTCTCCCTCTCTTTCTGCCCTACCTTGCTTGTGGTCTGTCTGTCTGTCTGTCTCTCAAACTAAATAAATATTTAATTTTTTTAATTAAAAAAAGAGGGAAATATAAATAATACAGGCCTACCTCAAGAAACAAACAAAAAATTCAAATGAACAATCAAAACTTACACCTAAAAAAAGAATTAGAAAAAAAAAAGCAAAGTCTAAAGCCAGCAGAAAGAAGGAAATAATAAAGATTAGAGCAAAAATAAATTATATAGAAACTAAAAACAAACAAACAAAAAACAATAGAATAGATCAATGAAACCAGGAACTAGTTCTTTGAAAAAATTAATAAAATTGATAAACCTCTAAACAGATTTAACAAATAGAAAAGAGAAAGGACCATATAAAGTCACAAATGAGAGAGGAGAAATCACACCAAGAAATACAATAATTGTAAGAATACGATAAACTATATGCCAACAAATTGGACAACCTAGAAGAAATGGATAAATTCATAGAAACATATAAATCACCAAAATTCACACAAGAAGAAACAGAAATTTGAACAGACAAATAACCAGCAAAGAAATTAAATCAGTAATCAAAAAAACTCCCAACAAACCAAAGTCTAGGACCAGATGGCTTCATAGGTGAATTCTACCAAACGTTTAAAGAAGAGTTAATATCTATTCTCAAACTATTCCAAAAAGTAGAAAAGGAAGGAAAACTTCCACTTTCATTCTATGAGGCCAGCATTACCTCAGTACTAAAATCAGATAAAGACACCACTAAAAAGAGAACTACAAGCCCATATATCTGATGACTACAAATAAAAAAATTCTCAATAAAATACTAGCAAACTAAATCCAACTATCCAACTATACATTAAAAAAAAATCATTCACCACTAACAAGTAGAATCTATTCCTGGCTTGCTAAAATACTTCAACACTTGCAAATCAATAAACATGATATACACCACATTAATAAAAGAAAGGATAAGAATCATACGATCATTTCAACAGACACAGAAAAAAAAAAACATTTGACAAAGTAAAGCATCCATTCATGATAAAAATCCTCAACAAAGTGATGTGGGGGGGCATATCTCAACATAATAAAGGCCATCTACTAAAAATGCACAGCTAATATTATCCCCACTGGGGAAAAACAGCTTTTCCTCTAATGCCAGGAACAAGACAGATGTCCACTCTTACTACTGTTATTTAACATAGTACTGGAAGTTTTAGCCTAGCAATCAGAAAAAAAGAAATAAAAGACATCCAAATCTGTAAGGAAGAATGCAAACTTTCACTGTTTGCAGAAGACATGATAGTATACATAGTAAACCCAAAAAACTCCACCAAAAAACTACTAGAATTGATAAACAAATTCAGCAAAGGTGCAGGATACAAAATTGACATACAGAAATCTTTTGTATTTCCATTCACCCATAATGAAGGAGCAGAAAGAGAAATTAAGGAATCAATCACATTTATAATTGTACCCAAAACTGTTAAGATACCTAGAAGTCAACCTAACCAAAGAGGTTAAGGACCTGAACACTGAAAACTAAGAAACACTGATGAAATTGAAGATGGCGCAAAGAAATTGAAAGACATCCCAGTCTCATGGATTGGAAGAACAGATATTGTTACAATGCCTATAATACCCAAAGCAATCTACATATTTTAATGCAATCCTTATCAAAATACCACCAGCATTTTTCAGAGAGCTAGAACAAACAATCTTAAAATTTGTATGGAACCACAAAAGACTCTGAATAACCAAAAACCCTGAAACACAAAGCTGGAGGCATCACAATTCCAGACTACAAGTTGTATTACAGAACTGTATAATCAAGACAGTATGGTACTCGTACAAAAATAGACACATAGATCAATAGAACAGAATAGAAAACCCAGAAATGGACCCGCAATTATATGGCAAATTAATTTTCGACAAAGCAGAACAGAATATCCAATGGAAAAAAGTCTTTTCAACAAATGGTTTGGGGAGAGCTGGATAGCAACATGCAATGAACGAAACTGGACCATTTTCTTACATTAAACACAAAAATAAATTCAAAATGGATTAAAGACCTAAATGTGAGAAAGGAACCCATAAAAATCCTATAAGAGAATACAGACGGTAACTTCTTTGACATTGGCAATAGGAACTTTTTCCTAGATATGACTCCCCAGGCAAGGAAACAAAGGAAAAAATAAACTCTTGGGTCTAGATCAACGTACAATACTTCAGCATAGTGAAGGAAACAATCAACAAAAGTAAAAGGTAACCCTCTTAATGGGAGAAGTTATATGCCAAGGACATATCTGATAAAGGGTTAGTATCCAAAATCTATAAAGGACTTATATAACTCCGCACCCAGAAAATGAGCAATCCAATTAAAAATGAGCAGAAGATACAAATAGACATTTTAACAAGGAAGACATCCAGATGGCCGATGGACACATGAAAAGATGTTCAACATTTCTCATTATCAGGCATATACAAACCAAAACTACAATGAGATATCACCTCACACCAGTCAGAATGGCTAAAATCAACAACACAAAAAACAACCGGTGTTGGCAAGGACGTGGAGATAGGGGAACTCTCAACCATTGTTGGTGGGAATGCAAACTGGAGCAGCCTTTCTGAAAATAGTATAGAGGTTCCTCAAAAAGTTAAAAGAGAACTACACTATGACCCAGCATATTATACTTGTAGGTATTTACCCAAAGAATATGAAAATACTAATTGAAAGGGATATGCACACCCCAATGTTTATATATATATGAATATTATATATTATATATAATAATATAATTATATTATTTTAATTATTATATATTTTAATTAATATATATTATATATAATAATATAATATATATATTATATATATGAATATTACTCATCCATAAAAAACAATGAAATCTTGCCTTTTGCAACAACATGGTTGGACCTAGAAAGTATTATGCTAAATGAAATAATTCAGTCAGAGGAAGAAAAATACCATAAGATTTCAGTCAAATGGAATTTAAGAAACAAAAAAAAAAATGAGAAAAGGGGGAAAAAAGAGGGAGAGAGGCAAACCAGGAAACAGACTCTTAATTATAGAGAATAAACTGATGACACTAGAAGGGAGCAGGGTGGGAAGGATGGGTTAAATAGGTGATGAGGATTAAGGAATGCACTTGCTGTGCTGAGTACCACGTGAGGTATAAAAGTGATCAATCACTATCTTGTACATCTAACACTAATATACTGTTATGTTAACTAACTTGATTTAAAATAATTTTTTTAGAAGTTTGAAAAAAGAACATTGTATCATATTTGAGAAGGCTTTCACTCCTATATAAAGCAATAAAGACAGGTAATGGGATGAGAGTGCTGGGTTAGAATTTTAAATGGGATGATCTTAGTAGGCCATCACCAAGGAGGTGCATTTGAATAGAGCTGAAGCTAAGGAAAAGTAAAGCCAGGTGGCTATTGTGAGGAGAACACTTGAAGAGAGGAAATAATACAAAAGCCCTGAGGCAGGAGACAGACACAACGTTGAAGAGACTGTTGTTTCTTCAGTACAGCTGAAACAGAGAGAGTGAGGGGGGTAGTTCGGGAAGATGAGGTCAAAGAAATAACAGGGTCAGTATATTGTGGTGTGGGTCCACTGGGCTAAAGGTAAAAATTAATAAAAGTAAACCTCATTTAAAATGAGGTCTGAAGGCCAGAAAGGGGGTGCTCTCACTTTCTACCACTCCAATTGCAGACTCCAACAGGAAGACTTTACCTTGCATTCTGAGCAAGCAAAAGCTTACTTTACAACTGTAGCAGGAGGAAGAGTCTCTCATAGCTCAGCAACAGCCCAGCCAATGAGAGAAGTCACAATTCAGCCAATAAAAAGCCCCTACACTTCAAATTCCCAATTTATTTCAATGGATTTTTTTTGTTTGCAACAACACCTCCCCAACATGCCTCACCCTTCCCTCTATAAAAGAGTGTTCTTCTCCTTTATTCTCTGGATGTGCCTAAGGTTTTGCTGAAGCTTGGCCACAGTGGCAATTCTCGATTATCCCCCAAATGAACCCATTTTTGCTGGTAAAAAAAAAAAATCAAATTGCATGAGTTTTGCTTTGTTTTTAAATTTCTTTAATGTTTATTTGTTTTTGAGACGGGGTGGGGGGGAGAGAAAGAGAGAGAGAGGTGGTGCATGAGCAGGGAAGGGGCACAGAGACAAAGGGAGACACAGAATCTGAAGCAGTCAGGCTCCAGGCTCTGAGCTGTCAGCACAGAGCCTGATGTGGAGCTAGAACTCACAAACCCTGAGATCATGACCTGAGCCAAAGTCAGAGGCCCAACTGATTGAGCCACCCAGTCGCCCCAGATTGTAAGGGTTTTTAATATATTATAGACTATTTATAAGAACCAAAAGATGTGTGTGTGTGTGTGTGTGTGTGTGTGTGTGTGATATGTATCTCGCTCCCTCTCTCAATCTAAAAATTAGATGGGGTACATGAGTGTGTTTTTCAGTACAGAGGAAAGAATCTTTAAATAAGAGATTTCATGGGCAAATAAATAACTTTTTAGGTTACGACAATGACATGCTTCTGAGTGTGATAGAACACGTGACTCTTGGTCTCAGGGTCATGATTTCAAGCCCCACACTTGGTGTAGAGATTACTTAAATAAATAAAATACTTTTGGGGCACCTGTGTGGCTCAGTCAGTTGGGCATCCAATTCTTGATATTGGCTCAGGTCATTTTCTCACAGTTTGTGGGATCAAACTTGGGATTTTTTTTCTCTCTCTCTCTCAAAATGAATAAACAAACATCGTTTTCTAAAGACATGCTGCCAAGTGCAATGGTTAAAGTTGTGTCTTGTACAAACCTTCACCTTCCACAGACAGTTGATCCGGCAAAAGTGAATACAGTTAAAAGCATCCATTCTGAGACTCAAGTAAATATTTAATTTTTCCATTTCTGTTGTTGGGGGCATGTTGTTGTTTTTGTTTTTTATATCTGTTTCGTTTAAGCTTTTGTGTTCTTATTGTTGCTGCTGTTAGTCAACAAGAAACAATTGGAACCAGGAAGTTTCCAATTTCTAAACTTCCACTGATATGAAAGACAAACCCAATACCTAATAACCAAATTTCCAGGAATAATAGACCATGGGTACACTACAACATTTCTAATGGAAGCCTTATTTAATTTATTATTTCAAGATGTCAAAGTAGTTACGATATTCTCATGTTGAAAGAACTATTGCATGTTAGCATTTAACAGCGAAGACATTGCAAGTGTTTATCATGTTAGAGAATTAATCACATGTGAGGAAATTAATTATTTGAAAAGTACAAATGGGAAATTTAGTCTTTTAAAATCAACACGGTCCTTTAAATGTCACAAAAATTATAATACAGACTGTGCTATCAAATATATATAAAGTTCCAAATATGTATGAATTTTGTTTGCCCTTCTAATTAGTTTGAAAAGGCATTGCTACCTCTTTATGGAAAAAATATGGGTGACATGAGATGATCCTAAGAATATATAATTATATTCCATTTATTCATACTTCTTCTATCTTACTTTGGAAAGAAGAAATGATTTCTATATAAGTAAATGAAATACGGAGGTGTTAACTCCAAATGCCTCTTCTCCATGCTGCTCAGGCCATCTTTGCCAGTTAATGAATAGATAACAACCAATTTATATGAGGTCTCCAGAGAACCCATCAGATGAGTATCACAACACTATAAAATCATTTTCGTTCTTTGTAGTGCTAGAAACTAAAAGAGAATTCACAAAATTTCTAGTATATGAAGAGTTTTTGCCCGAAAAACTGACAATTTAGCTTGTTTACCTCCCTCTTCATAACTATTGTGATTTTTTTTTAATTTTATTGTGCCCTTAGGAATTGATAGTGGTAAATGTGAATCTATCTTTCAGTGATCATTATATTAGTCTCTTAAATTGATATGAAGCATGATTCTAAATCATACCTCACAAATTTTGTAACTTGAGATGAAATGCATCACATAAATCCAGTTATCAATGATTCAGTTTAAAGCCATAGAAGTGCTGGGGCACCTGGGTGGCTCAGTAGGTTAAGCCTCCAACTTCGGCTAAGGTCTTCATCTCACCATTCATGAGCTGGAGCCCTGCATCGGGCTCTGTGCTGACAGCTCAGAGCCTAGAGCCTGCTTCGGATTCTGTTGTTTTCCTCTTTCTCTGCCCCTCCCTAACTCACGCTCTGTCAGTCCTCAAAAATAAACATTAAATACATAAATAAAGCTACACAAGTGCTTTATAATCACTCTGAGATTTCCTTGCAAATTACATAAGCTAGAGTAACTAAATACCTTAGTTATCTGATATGAATATTCTCAATTTTACCTTATTTCTGTAAAGGTATATGCTTTTTCTGAATTTAAGATTTCCTACTTAAGAAATGAATAACTTCTTACTAGACATGTTGCTGAAGGCAAAGGAAACAAAAGCAAACATGAGCTATTGGGACTTCATCAAGATAAAAAGCTTCTGCACAGCATAGAAAACAATCAACAAAACTAAAAGGCAGCCTATGTAATGGGGGATGATATTTGCAAGTGATGTATCTGATAAAGGGTTAGTATCCAAAATCTATAAAGAACTTCTAAAACTAAACACTCAAAAAGTAAACAACCCAGTTAAGAAATGGAAACAAGGCATGAATAGACACTTTTCCAAAGTTGACACCCAGATGGCTAACAGACACATGAAAAGTTGCTCAACATCACTCATCCTCAGGAAAATTCAAATCAAAACTACAATGAGATACCACCTCCACTTGCCAGAGTGGTTAAAATTAACAACACAAGAAACAACAGATGTGGGCAAGGATGCAGAAAAAGGGGAGCCCTGTTGAGCTGTTGGTGGGATAGCAAAGTGGTTCAGCCACTCTGGAGAATAGTATGGATGTTTCTCAAAAATCTAAAAATAGAACTTGCCTATAATCCAGCAATTGCACTATTAGGTATTTATCCAAAGAATATAAAAATACAGATTTGAAGAGGTACATGCACTCAAATGTTTATAAGCAGCATTGTCAACAATAGCCAAACTATGGAGACAGCCCAAATGTCCATCAACTGATGAATAGATAAAGAAGATAGAGTACACATATACAATGGGATATTACTCAGCCATCCAAAAAACAAAATCTTTCTATTTGCAATGGTGTGTGCGGAGCCAGAATGTGTTGTGCTAAGCAAAATTAATCAATCAGGAAAAGATAAATACTATATAATTTAACTCGTGTGGAATTTCAGAAACAAAACTGATGGACATATGGGAATGGGGGAAGAGAATAGAGAAACACCACAAAAGACTCTTAATGATAGAGAACATACTAAGGGATGTTGGTGGGAGATGGGCTAGTTGGATGATGGGTATTAAGGAGGTTACTTGTTGTGATGAGCACTGGGTGTTGTATGTAAGTGATGAATCACTGAATTCTACTCTTGAAACCAATATTGCACTGTATGTTAACTACCTAAAATTAAAAAAAAAAAAGATACAGGGCATGGTCTATAACTGCGACTGCAAAGCAAGATTGATAGGAATTAGGGCATAAACTGTTAAATAACTATCCTGAAGGTAAGAATACACCCAAACTCTGTATGTTCACTCATTGACAAATATTTTTGGAACACTTCTTTAGCATATTGTTCTAAGGACAATTCTAAGAGCTAGGATTACAGAAGTGAATAAAACAGCCCCAATCCCTACCCTTAAGAAGACTTCACACAACTGGGAGAGAAATTGCAGGAAATTAATACACACATAATAAATGTGTATTAAACATATATATGATAACTTCAGTTGTTAAGTGTTAAGGAGAAAATGCAGAAAAAATGGAGAAATGTAAGGGGTAGGTAAGGCTTTTTAGATTTTAGGCTGGGTTAATCTAAGATAGGTGACATTTAAGTAAAGGTCCAATAGCAGTAAGGAAAGAAAACATGTGACTATGTAGGGAAAGAAAGTTTCAGAAAAAGGAAGACCAATGCTTTGTAAAAAGGGAGACCAATAGTTTTTGCAAGAAGTCTCTTAAGCTACTTTAGACAGAATCACTCCACCCCTGATTTCTCATCACCCTCAACAGTTGATCAACTTCCTCATCCCTACCATTCTCCGAGGTGATTACCTGATCACTCTCACCTGCCTTCAGCAGTAATTCTGTTTGACATGATTAGCAAAAATTCTCCCTACCTTTGATGTCTCCTCTAAGGAATTTCCTACCCAATGATCCTCCAAATTGCTCCTTAACTATAAATCCCCAGTAAGCTTATTGTATTTGGACTTGAGTCCCATCTCTCACCCCCATTGTGATAGTCCTGAAACCTGTCACAAGTCTTGAATAAAGTCTCCCTTCTTGTCTTACTGATTGTCAGAATTTTTTTTTCTTTAATAGAGTCATTGGTCATTATCAGTCTAATGGACTTCAAAAAACTAAAGATAATCTATGATGATCCAATAATTTTTTTTCATGTTTATTTGTTCTTGACAGAGATATTGAGAGAGAGGGAAAGAGAGAGAGAATCTGAAGCAGGCTCCAGGCTCTGAGTTGTCGGCACAGAGCTCAATGTGGGGCTCGAAGTCATGAATCATGAGATAGTGACCTGAGCCAAAGTCTAATAAAACTAATCAAATTCATGGAGAAAAATGAAAAAAAAAAAAAAAAAACCATGATTTTTTTTACAGTAATAGAAATACTTATATTGGATTATATAGGGTTCAGTAGCTGTAGCTTCTAACATTTATTCTTCTTGACATTAGGAATAATTCAAATAAAGAAGTTAAAATATTTACCATTGAATAAAATAAGTGCTTACTCCATCTATAAAGAAAGATATTAGATTGGATGTTGCTGGATTGTGAAGCTCTAATGATTGCTACTAGGGGAAAATTAGCTGTTACAAAGGAAGTATTAAGATGATTCACAATGGGAGTCTGATTTTCAAATGAACTCAAATTATGAAGAGAAAGAGAAAAAAAAGTAAAGCTCACGTCATTGCTGAAAAAAGAAATCTTACTGGCAAAATATAGGAGGAAAAAAGTGCTGAATCTAAAGACTATGTTAAAAAGGCCAACCAAAGAGCAAGGTATATGCATCAGTTAATTAACAAAGCAAGAAATAAAAGCTTTGCAAAAGCATTATTGAGGAGCAAAGCCTTTCATGGAAATTAATTAATACACACGGTAGGCAAAGACTGAGGATTTGTAGTGTATGACTTCAAGGCAGAAAGAGTGCTAAAACACACCTACAATCTCAGAAGGAGCACAGATAACACCACAGTGGCCATTACTTGCTTGGCTCCCTGGGTAATGGAGCGCATTAGTTTGAGGAACTGGAATTATGTGTCAGAATCCCGTTAGATAACATGTATAACTCATGTGGATAATATTCCTCCACAGCACACAGTGTGTGCTACTGAACAGTCCTCTGTGTATATGGGCGTTTAATTTTAGAGTTTGGATTGTCTTAAAAAATCGATTTGACTTTATTTAAAATCCTGAATTTAAAAATTCCTCTTTCTTTCCCCTTCATCAGCAGTTCCCAGAGTGATCTCTGCCTGAAAATACAGTAAAAATTCTGGTTTCCAGTTTTTTTTTTTCCCTAACACTGTTGACTTACTGTGTTTTTTATCCTATCCTGAAAATAACAGTTTTCAAAGGGTCAATCATTTTGAGTTCTGTGCAAATAGCCTGTTCAACTTCATCCCAACCCACTTATGGGCCAGCTAATGCATAGTATGATTGATTCAATTAAGTATTTTTATCAATCAATAAGGCTTTTCATGAGGTGCTTGATTAAAAGTTCTGTGGTTTCCTACAAAAATAATTAAAATCATGGTAATTTCTGTGTGTTTTTTTGAATTATTACTCTACAAAAAAATTTTGGCAATTCAATATGAAAAGTATTCTTCCTTTTTCTGTTATGATAATTCATGGTTGGGACCCAGAGGAAGTTAAAAGTGAGATGAAAATGTATACTTTGTACACATGGCTCAGATATTTTGATGTTTGAATTTTCTAGAAGGACTTGTCAGCATCTCCTGACACCATAATACTGCTGGTACATTAGGACACCTGCCTTCCAACACTGTGATTGAGAAAGCCATATCACTTGGGAGTACAGTTGTTTTCATTTATTTTGATAAAATTTTATGAGTAATTGCTAGTAGTTTCTGCTGTTACTGCTGGCTATATATTCTTGCAAATTTTAACCCCAAAGCAGTATTTATTTTCCTAAAGGGAATAGGTTTATTATCATGGATAGGACTCCTAACCAACAACTCATCCCCTCTCAGAACAACTGACCTTGAGTGGAGGTGGGTATATTTGATAATCAGAGTTCCAGAAATGATTTTATAATTTAGTTGGCTTTACCACTATCTAAGGCATATCTGGCAATTTAAAGGTCCATAGCTACTTTGACCTGCCTGCTGAGTCTGGAGTAAAATTTTGAGATAGAATGTCTAAAGACTTTCTAGCACTGGTGCCAATAAAACCCCTTTTTAGCATCAATATGAAATGAGTGAGCCTCTCAAAAATTAAACTAACCTTAATGCTATCCTAATTAGGGGACAGGTTAGGGCCTTGTTACTGTCTATAGGTCTTTTGTTCAAATTCATGACTTGATCCTTCTGCGTATAAAATCAGCTAACTTGATGATCTTGGTACACATTTCCCTAAGACTGGGTCAAAGTGCAAATTAGAGGGTCTGCTCAATATCAAGCTCTAAAGCATCTGTTCTTGATGGTGATTACTGAATTAATTCAAATGACTTCATAGTTCCGTGTTTAATCAAAATTAATGAATTCATTACCAGTGCACTGATTTATTTGTGTGATTAGAACTAAAAAGGTCATTCTCATCATTTTTCACCTCTTTTAGTCTTGGTTTCTCTATTAAGGAGAGTAGATTTAATGCCTCTTGAAAATAAATGTTTCTTTTCCTTATATTGTGTGAATCAATTTAATTCCCTATGAATAGATTCTACTCAGCTTTTCAATAAGTTTTAAAAGGATGTACTACAAAGGAAAGCCAGTGTGTATCTATTTTCTCTAAAAGATGTCCTGAGAAAGAGTTATGTGCCCCCACAGAGCTTTAGGAACATTTCTGTTATTGTTATCTGACAGTGTTAAAAAATTCCCTCTTATAAGTGTCCATTTCTTTTCCTCTTTTTCTCCCCACTGAGTCTGAATTTGTAAAGGAACTCTGTCATATATTTTGTACTCTTTGTGAGCAGTGAGTGATAGTACTTAGCAGTTGTTCAATTATATTTACTGATCAAATGGATGGAATGATTACACTATACAATTGGATTATAAACCAATTTATACCTTCTATACCCTACAACTGTTTTTCTTATGCCAGGAAACTATTGCCTTGCTCTACTCAGGGAATAAGCATCACATCAAAGTGAAAGGTAAAGGACAAAAAAAAAAAAATGTGAAAAGCTTGTATTATTTTCTGTTAGGGAGATGAGATGATGATAAAAGAGAAGATAAAACACATATATGTAGGGTCCCTTCTTCAAATAGTTCCTATTGCTGCTGTATCAAATCACCACAATATTGGCACCTTAAAACTCACAAACCTATATTCTTATAGCTCTTGAGGCCAAAAATCTAAAATGGGTTTCAGTGGAATAAAATCAAGTTGACAGAGCTGCATTCCTTCTGGGGTCACTAGGAGAAAAGATGTCTTCTTGCCTGAACAGTTTCTCAAGGCCACCAACTTTCCTTTGCTCAGGCCCTTTTCCTACATTTTCAAAGCCAGAAATTTGTGGCTGAGTTCTCATGTTGCCGTATGTCTGGGTTTCCACTTTTCTGCCATATGTCTGGGTTTCCACTTTTCTGCTTCCCTCTTCTAGTTTTTTGAGGGTTCTGTGAGTAGCTTGGACTTATGGGTATAACCTAGGATACTCTCCCCACCTCAAGGTCCATAATTTAATCACATATTCAAAATCCCTTTTGCCACGTAAGGAAATATACTCATAAATTCCAGGGATCTGGACATTAGGCATCTTCAGGGAGCCATTACTCAGCCTAACACATATCCTATTCCAGATTGTAACGAAGTGTTTCTCCACCAGGGAAATGATTTTGAGACCATTTTTCTTCTTTATAACACAAGAGAAGAAGGAAATGGCATTTAGTAAGCACCAGCAATGTAATTAGAACTACTCTGTTACTTTCCCATAAATTATCACAATAAGCCATCATACGCTAAGTATGTATGGAGCATTTCCATGTAGCTACTTTTCCGTATGTAAGCTACTGGGCACCAAACGGTTACCTAGACCAACATGGCTTTCCTCTGATGCACTGAATATTCTAGTTTGTTTGATGATAATAAAAACAAATGAATGAGCAAAAACCAAACAATTTCATTGCTTTAGAGGAATGTTTTACAAGGAGAATAGACATTGTGACTTATAAAGTAATGTGCAGAGGTTTTCTTTAATTACAAAGGTAATATGTAAACACTTTTTTATATTAAGACTGAAAAATGAAAGTCATTCCCAGGAAGACTTGATATGTTATTACTCTCATAGTAAAAAAAAAAAAAAAAAGTGAGGATATAACGGAGTAATTTGTCTACCTCATATAGCCATTGTAATAGCAAAGTTGGAATTAAAGTCCAGATCCACTGGCTAAAAGTAAAATCATTTTGTGAGACCTAACTGGCATTAGGTTGTGGCTACTTTAACTGGACAGATGACAGCGTAGAGGGGTGTGAATTTGCATCCCCTCTTCCCTGAGGGCATTTGGCAAGGATATTACTGATTGCCACAAATTGGGTAGATGTGCTACTAGCATCTAGTTGGTCAAGGCCAGAGATACTGTTAAACATTCCACAGACACATGACAGTCCCTTTCCCTACAACAAAGAATCATTCAACCTAAAATAGCTGTGGTGTTGAGGTTGAAACAGACTGATCTATATGCATATGGTGAACAATGGCAATTTTAAGAAAATGGGCATGTCGTCGTTCTGGAATTGTAGAAATGAAATTATACAATCCATACAAAGCATATGTAAAGTTACTAGGTAGCCAACAAATGATGGTAATTATAACAAGGGCAATATTGGTGATGATGGTGATGATGAAGATGACACATAGAAAGAAGGTGTGGGAGTGAAGGAAGAGTCTTATTTGACAGAGGCTTTGTCTATACTCAGAGACTTTGGGTACGTCTAATTTCAGTTGACAGATACTACGCGGCTGTCAAATTTTATTAATCCTGTAAAGACCTATGTCCAGTGTTAATCTAACTCAAATATTTGTCTCATTGTATACTTGCAGCCGCAACTCTTTTTCTCAAACCACTGATGAATAGATAATTATGGCTAGCGCTCTTTTCATTGACAGTCTTGATTGGTGTTGCGCGGAAATTCGGTGAAGTTTGCTGTTAACGACTCATCTTTAAAAGTGCAATTGGTGAGGAAGATGATAAAACCTTACATTTATGTTGTGCTTTACAATTTTCAAATATTTTCATATGTATATATCATTTGCCCCCAAGTAATCCTGTAAATTATTCATGCCAATTCTTTCCAACACTTTTCCAATATTATGTATAGCAAATCTAAATCATGTGTCTCTTTACTGTTTCTTAAGATATTATGGTTGCAATGAAAATCTATAATAACCACATTCTCTGTAATTAATCTAGATTTTTTTAGTAGCACAGTGATTATAGTCTGCATTTTATTTAGGAATATTCAATGTTTTTTTAATATATTTATTCATCATTTAAAAATAACAACCAGGGGCGCCTCGGTGGCTCAGTCGGTTAAGCGGCTGACTTCGGCTCAGGTCATGATCTCGCGGTCGGTGAGTTCAAGCCCTGCGTCGGGCTCTGTGCTGACCGCTCAGAGCCTGGAGCCTGTTTCACATTCTGTGTCTCCCTCTCTCTGACCCTCCCCCGTTCATGCTCTGTCTCTCTCTGCCTCAAAAATAAATAAACGTTAAAAAATTAAAAAAAAAAAAAAATAACACTCAGTGCTCATCCCCCCTTAATGCCCATCACTCATTTTCCCCACCCATCAACCCTCAGTTTGTTCTGAGTATTTTTGAGTCTCTTATGCTTTTCCTCCCTCTCTGTTTGTATCTCTTTTTTCCTTCCCTTCCCCCATGATCATCTGTTAAGTTTCTCAAATTCCACATATGGGTGAAATCATATATCTGTCTTTCTCTGACTGACTTATTTCACTTAGCAAAATATCCTCCAGTTCCATCCATGTTGTTGCAAATGACAAGATTTCATTATTTTTCACCAACAAGTAGTATTCCATCGTATATAAAAACCACTTCTTCTCAATCCATTCATCAGCTGATGAACATTTGGATCTTTCCATAATTTGGCTATTGTTGACAGTGCTGCTTATAAACATTGGGGTGCAAGTACCTCTTTGAATCAGCATTTTTGTATCCTTTGGACAAATTGCTAGTAGTGCAATTGCTGGGTCCTTGGGTAGTTCTATTTGTAGCTTTTTAAGGAAGCTTCATACTGTTTTCCAGAGTAGTTACCCAAGTTTACATTCCCACCAAGAGTGCAAGAGGATTCCCCTTTCTCCACATCCTCACCAACATCTGTTTTTTCTTGAGTTGTTAATTTTAGCCCCTCTGACCATTGTGAGGTGGTATCTCATTGTGGTTTTGATTTGTATTTCCCTGATGATGAGCAATGTTTCATGTATCTGTTTGCTATCTGGATGTTTTCTTTGTAAAAGTATCTATTCATTTCTTCTGTCCATTTCTTCACTGGATTATTTTATGTTTTTAAATATCTATTATTACCTGTTCCCTGAATTTTATTTTTTATTTGTATATAATTTTTGTGCTATAATTTTTATTATATAAGTTTTATATAATAATTTTTATTATTTGTATTATATTTTATATAATTTGTATGTTATATATATTTATTTGTGTATATATATATATATTTAGAGAGAGAGAGAGAGAGGTATAACACATACACAGAAAAGAGAGCAGTGCATAAATCAATAAATAAAAAGGTTTTCACAAAATACAACATAGTGTAACCTTTACCAATAAAGAGAAAGAATATTACCAATCCCCTAAAATCTCCCCTTTGATCCCTAAGTCACTGTCTCAAGTCACCATTTTAATGGGGTAAAATTTACATTACAATAAGATGTATTGTCTTAGTTGTCCAGTTGCATGGGATTCAACCATTTTATATACCAGTGTAATGGTGAAACCATTAACCAAACAAGATCCAGAACATTTGCATCACATCAAGAAGTTCCTCCACACTCCTTTCTTATCAATATTCTTTCCTCATTCAGGCAATCACTTTTTAATTTATATCATCATAGATTATTATTTTTCCTCTCTCACTGTATATACATAAAATAACAATGTAGTTTTGTGTGCAGGTATGTTTGTATGTAAGAATATGGCTTTTTTGCTCAATATGTTTTTGAGTTTCACCCATTTTGTTGCAAGAGTAGTTTGTTACATTTTTTATTGCTGAAATGTATTGTGTATATATACCATAATCTTTTTATCCAGTCTCCATTGGATGGACATTTGGTTTATTTCCAATTTCAGGTTATTATAAAAATGATCCCTATGAACATTTTTGTATGTATCTTTTAATGAACATATATATGTGTATCTTGGACAAATGTCTGGAAGTGTAATTGCTATGCTATACATGGAGGTATGCCAAAGCTGCTAGGCAAATTTTAGTAATAATTCTAATCTTTCATATCTAAAACACAATCAACGAAGAAGCAAACATAAGTGTTTTATTGCATGTCATAAACAAAGTTATCACTTAAAAATTATGAGAAAGCTTTTTTTTATTAATGTTGATCCTTATTTTATCTCAGATACTGGGGACTTTTCATAAATTAGAAATTAGGAGTGTTAACAGTGACAGAATACAGACTGTCACTCTATTTCTTATATTAAAATATGGATAAAAATGACAATTTTTAATTATCTCCTATGAATGAAAAATGAACATTTCTTAATTATCTCCTACATGGCATAAACTATAGTAGACACTTTGAAAGCATCAAAGACAGCTCCTTCATTCTATAGTATTTCTACAGAGTAAATTAGAGAAATAGATGGTACATAGGTTTACTATTGCTGCAGTAACAAACTACCAAAAGCTTACTGACTAAAAAGAACACAAATTTATTACCTTATAGTTCTATAGGTCTGAAGTTTGTCACATCTACAGTTGCTGTGTTTTTCTCAGGCCACAATTGCAGTAAGTCAAAATTGGTCAAGAGTGCTTAGAAATATCCCAGTGGATCAACCACCTCTTTGCCAAATTTAAGCTTATCTGTCTCCATTATATATTAGGAGAACTAAATTTTCCAAATGATCAGGGTACATTATCTCTTCTGGGAAAAGAATTTCTTTCCTTGCCTTTTGGTTCTCTTGGTATTAGAAGCCTAATGTGACCAACCATTAGCTATAGTTCAACATTTAAATAACTAGCCATTTCTCCTATTTGAAGTGTTTCCACTTTCTTACACCATACACAAAAATATATTCAAAATGTATGAAAGACCTAAATGGGAGACAGGAGCCATTAAAACCCTACAAGAGAAAGCAGGCAACAACCTCTCTGACCTGAGCCACAGCAATTTCTTACTTGACACATCTCCAAAGGCAAGGGAAGTAAAAGCAAAAATGAACTATTGGGACCTCATCAAGATAAAAAGCTTCTGCACGACAAAGAAAACAATCAACAAAACTAAAAGGCAACCGACAGCATGGGAAAAGACATTTGCAAATGACATATCGGATAAAGGGCTAGTCTCCGAAATCTATAAAGAATTTACCAAACTCAACTCCCAAAAAACAAGTAATCCAGTGAAGAAATTGACAGAAGACATGATTAGACACTTTTCCAAAGAAGACATCCAGATGGCCAACAGACACATGAAAAGATGCTCAGCATCACTCATCATCAGGGAAATACAAATCAAAGCCACACTGAGGTAACACCTCACAGTGGTCAGAGTGGCTAAAATAAACAGGTCAAGAAACTCAGATGCTGGTGAGGATATGGAGAAATGGGAACCCTCTTGCACTGTTGATGGGAATGCAAACTGGTGCAGCCACTCTGGAAAACAGTTTGGAGTTTCCTCAAAAAATTAAAAATGAGGGGCACCTGGGTGGCTCAGTTGGTTGAGCGTCCGACTTCAGCTCAGGTCATAATCTCATGGTTTGTGGGTTCGAGCCCCACGTTGGGCTCTGTGCTGATAGCTCAGAGCCTGGAGCCTGCTTCAGTTCTGTGTCTCCCTCTCTGTGCCCCTCCCCAGCTTTCTCTCTCTCTCTCAAAAATAAATAAAATGTTAAAAACATTAAAAATGGAACTACCCTATGATCCAGCTATAGCACTACTTGGAATTTACCTAAGGGATACAGGAGTGCTGAAGCATGGGGGCAAATTCACCCAAATGTTTATAGCAGCAATTTCAACAATAGCCAAATTATGGAAAGAACCTAAATGTCCACCAACTGATGAATGGATAAAGAATATATATACCATGGAATACTACTTGACAATGAGAAAGAATGAAATCATGCCATTTGCAGCAACGTGGATGGAACTGGAAGGTATTATGCTGAGTGAAGTAAGTCAGTCAGAGAAGGACATATATCACATGTTTTCACTCATATGTGGATCTTGAGAAACTTAAGACCATAGAGTAAGGGAAGGGGAAAAAATAGTTACAAACAGAGAGGGAGGAAGACAAACCACAAGAGACTCTTAAATACAGAGAACAAACTGAGGGTGGTTAGGGGGGTGAGGAAGAGGGGGAAATGGGTGATGGGCATTGAGGAGGGCACTTGTTGGAATGAGCACTGGGTGTTATATGTAAGCCAATTTAACAATAAATTACATAAAAAATAAAAATAAATAAAAGTTCTCCAACTGAACCACTGAAGGGACTGGGAAAAGAGTGACTTATATTTCTACTTTTGGTTCCTGGACCCATGCATTCTATTTATTGGAGAAACAGAGTAATATAATATTATTAATTTGAGGAGTTTTAACATCCTAGGGGATAGTGTCACAAACTTGCATCATGTCATCTTTAAGCTATGTCTTAGTTGCACATTGAAAGACTGTTTTATTGCTCTTTCACTCCTAAGTCTGGTGGTGTGGTATGTGATAGGAATAATGGATCCTATGGTCTTGTGAGAAATGCCACACCTTCTTTGTTGTATGGTGGATTCATTGTTCTAGTGTATTGATTCCATATCAAAGCATGAAACATTCTATAATTCACTGAGAGTCGTGCCATCTGAGGTCTTACAGGAAAAAAGAAAAAGCCAATTTTAAGCAAGATACATCACTGTCCCTGCCAAGGTGGAAGAGAAACAATGCCATCGTTTGTCATTAAGTAATAATTTACTTATTTTATGGATGGAGTCATGTTGGTCTTCTTTGGTGGCAAGCTGGACGTTTGGTAAGGACAGTACATAGATCAATTGTTAGGATTATAAATCTATGCTGTTGGAATTATGCATGGCCTCCCTATATGTTACTATGGCTTCATAAACTCATTGTGCCAACACTGGGGTGCCCAATGACATAAGCTGGATCATTTTAATTGGCTAAATCATTTTGTCTAATTGGCTGTTTAGTGCTTCTATGGTGGATGCTATCTAGTGAAGTTTAGCTTGCAAGACACAAATTTTTACATTCCATTCCCACTGCAGTAGGTCCATCCATATACTTCCATCCCTGACCTCCTTCCAGTTATTCAGTTTTTTTTCTCTCCAGTTGCCTAAATAGCCAAGCTGCTCACTGTTGTCCATGAGTGATAATTTTGACCACTTTTCTTTTCACCCAAAGTAGATGACCAAAAATTCTTCTTGAAGATCTTCCATTGGGAAAATTTCCCCTCAGTTTTTTCTTTCATGGATACACCTGAGTAAAGCTATAATGCATTTTTTGAACTTGTTCTATCATACAAACCACCAATCTGTGAGAAGAATTTGATCTTTTTCTCTTTCATTAGCTCCTCATAAGGGACCTCACACACAAAATAGTCATAGACAAAGTGGTAGAAGACACGGAAGTCCTAGCCATCTTCTTGTGTAGTTTGCTGTGACTTCTGTCTTTACTAATTCCTGATATTAGATTTAGCACTTCCATTTTTATAATATATTGTTCCTAGGCCCAACCTAACTGAGTTCTGACAGAACTTAGTGCATGAGGGACAATTTGAGCTACATGGTTACTTTCTTCCCTTGATCAGGGACTCCATCTCTAGCAATGCCCAGTGGCAAGACAGGTTTTTGTTGTTATTGTTTGCTTGTGTATAAATTAATGATGTATAAATTCTATGCTGCAAATGACATGATTTTGTTCCAGTACCTTAGAAATACACATTTTGGTTCTCCTATAGCATTTCCAAAAAAATACACATGACAATTTTTCTTGCCATATATACCTGTAATACTATAGAGCCCTTTCGACATGAGATAAGAGCTAGAATTGCTTACACCACAGCACAGAGCTGCTACACAACACTTTTTCCAATCATAGCTTTACAAAGAAAAGAAACTTTCCATGGCACTCAGTAACTGAGCTAAAGCTGTATTTCTAAGTGCAGATGTGCTCTGTCAAAGTGTGAAGAAACTTACTAGGCATTGTGCTTCTTATTTAGTCCTGTGAGAAGTTACATGAAATAATTTGTACTTTATTTTAGAGGGAGATGTCCTCATAACCCCAGACCACTGTGCATCAAAATTTTTATTAATGTGATAGGCCTTTCATACACCTTCTTGCTCAAACAGTTCTAATGGCATGCTGTTATGGAGACAATGGACTAATACGTTGTTCTGTGGAAGATCCAGGTGGTCTAATTCCTTTTACTTGAACTATAGTAGAGGGTGGTACAGCCCTATGACAGGCTGTAAATAAATATGGTTTCCATCATATATGAATTTAAACTGGTTTTGAGCCTCTGTCCTGATAGATACAATGCAGCTGTGATAATGTCTTGTACTGTGGTAGAGGTAGAGCCCCTCCCCAAGGAATGTGGTGGAGGCTTTCTCAGAACAAAGGAAGGCAATGTGGCCCAATCAACTCCTATACATGTATGCATAGCTCTGACAGGATTCTGACTATGTCCAATCAGACTATATGTGTCACCATATATGGGAGACAAACAAGTAGAAGGTTCTACTATGTACTTGCATGAAAGGTTACATTCATCTGCACCTGGGGCTCAGCTTTTTGGGGCTCATCCCTCTGATCCTGTGCTAGCACAAATAAAAATCCTTCTTGGAAAGAAAGGCCTCAGTGTCCCATTCCTCTGTGCGAGAATCCTGCTGCAATACAAAAAAAATATTTCATTAAGTTTTCAGTAGTCCACCATCATCCTCAAGATCCATCCTGGTTTTGAAGAGTCAGGCTAATAAAATTGAATAGGATGTGATAGTAGTCACTACTACTCATCCTCACTTTTTTTTAAGTTTTTTATTTTGAGAAAGAAAGAGATTGCACACATGCACGTGCTGGAGAGAAGTAGAGGGAGAGGAAGAGAGAGAATCCCAAGCAGGCTCTGTGCTGTTATCACAGAGCCCAACATGGGACTTGAAATGGCCAACTGTGAGATCACCACCCGACCTGAAACCAAGTTGGGCACTTAGTTGACGGAGCCACCCAGGCACCCCACTCATCATCATCTTTTACATCTTCAAGATGGCACAACTTTCTGAAGTTTTCTCAGGGATTTTATTTTATTTTTAAAATTTGTTTTCTCCAGAAGATTGAGTCACATTTATTTTTTTTTTATTTTTTTTTAACATTTATTTATTTTTGAGACAGAGAGAGACAGAGCATGAACGGGGGAGGGTCAGAGAGAGGGAGACATAGAATCTGAAACAGGCTCCAGGCTCTGAGCTGTCAGCACAGAGCCCGACGCAGGGCTCGAACCCACGGACCGTGAGATCATGACCTGAGCCGAAGTCAGCCGCTTAACCGACTGAGCCACCCAGGCGCCCCAGGTTGAGTCACATTTAGAGGTTTCTACTTAGGCTATCTGACTACAGTAGTTCTTCACTAGCAAATGAGCCAAAGTAGGGTGTCTGCAATGCAGCAACTATCTCTTTTCCTATTGTACGATCCAAGATTAAAAACAAAAATAACCACTGTGTATGCCAGTAGATGTACATCATGCTAGACTTTGCACAGGACTCCACTTACTTGTCTACAATACACTTCTACTCTAACAGGGAAAGCATGATTATGGTTTGGGCCCCAGATATTAATGTGAACGGCCAAGCAGGCTTTGAAATGGTGTTGTCTTTTTGCCCTCTTGTATGCTTAAAACTAACTAAATGGCTGTAGGCTGCAAATTCATTACCGTATATATTGCAATGAAACTGTAGAGTCCCTCTTCTCGGGGACTTGAATTCTCTTCCAGTTAATAGGTTTTGGATCAGAAAACCAGCTAATTCTGGAAACTAAACAACACATTGTGACTTTTGGGTAAGTTGCCCTCAGGCTCTTGATCATCTATTCTTGCTTTCTTTTGATTTTATGGATTCAGCATCACCCTTTCTGTCTGCCTATCTCTCCTGCTGCTGGGGATACCATTTTCTTTTAACTATTTCCATATGTCTCTGTGAATTATAACCTCCTAACTCCTATTCACCCTTGCCCCTCATTAGACCTATCTTTCTTCTGATATTACCTGCTACCACTTTGCTTCCATGATTTCTGGATTCTCATAACTATCAGGGAGCTGAGCTCAGCCTGTAATAAAACCACTTATTATCATCACTGGCTTAGAGAGAACAGTCACCAGAAATTCAGAAATCACTGAATTTCTCAATTTTGTTTCTGTCCCTCTCAGGAACAAATTCCTTAAAGTTTTAGTCTTAGCACAGAACACAGGCAACTTATGGATTTATTAGTCTTTTTAAAAACTGTTTTAGTGAGGCATAATTTATGCATAATAAATCACATATGTTTAAAGTATACCACTTAGTAATTTTTGACATATGCATATACCTCTGAAACCACCACTACAATGAAAATAACAAATATATCCATCACTCCAAAGTTTTTTAAGTCTCTTGTGTAAATCCTCCTTGCCACTAGGGCCACAACAATGTCTCATCTCTATACTATCACTGAATTGTTTTTTGTTGCTATAAGGTTAGCTTGCATTATTTTTGATTTTTAAATAAATGGAATATTTTATAAGCTATATTTTAAAAGAGTAAGTTTTACTGTATTATACCTCACAAAAACTAATTAAAAAATTAGTATTATACCTCACAAAAACAAAAATACTGTATTATACCTCACAAAAACTAATTAAAAAATTAAATATTTGATCAGTTCAAAAAGTGTTTCTCCTTTAGCACAAGGTCACACTGTAGCAGGATTCTCCCACAGAGAGACAGGACACCGAGGTTTTCTGTCAAGGAAGCAACTTTATTCATCATGCCGGCACAGGCTCAGTGAGTTCGTACCCAAAAAAAACTAAGCCCTGAGAACAGTGAGGTGTAGCCTTTTATGCAGTTTCTATTTCCTTGTCTCCCATTTATGGTGACCTATAATCTGATTGGACACAGTCCACAGTCAGAGTTATGCATATGTGTACAGAAGTTGATTGGTCCACTTTACCTTTCTTTTTTCTGAGGAGGCCTCCACCACATTCCTTAGGGAGTGCCTCTACTACATTCCCCCCTTGATACTAGGACCCCTTATTTTGGGTCAAAGAGCATCCTCTTGGTTTAGAGGTTTATATTTCCATGACATCATCTCATGAATGACTGTTTTCCTTTCAAACACAATGAAGCTGGAGACAGACCATATAACCATGAGAATTAGGAGAGGTAGAATTAAGCAAGTTCCCAATATCAAGAGAAAAATATCTGTGAGGGTTTTGAATCCCCTGAAGGTTGAAAGTCATCCTCCAAATAACTCTCCAGGGTTCCAACCCTTCCAGGTTTGGACTGGGACATGGGCAATGTTTCTCATTCGATCTGTGATATCCTCTATGACTTTTCTTTAATCATCTCACTTTTGGCAGCAGTTGCTTAGGTTAAACTTTCCAAAAACTTCTCCCTCAGAAGCAAGCAGGTAATCTAAAGCCAAGTGATTTTGATAGCATTGCACACTTTTGTTTGCTGCTTGGCTACTATGTTAAGAGCTCTGGCAGTTTCATTGGTTATAATTTCTACAACTGTTTGCAGTCTGATTACATGATTTAGCATGTAAATGGGAGTGCAGTAGCCTCAGGACTCTGCCCAGGTGGCAGGGCCATAATACTGGATTATATGTTCAGGAGGCCATTCATCATCTTTGCCAATTTGTAGGGCACATCATTTTCTTTGAGTCTCGCTGTCCCCATACACTTGGACTCTCAAATGTTTCCCTCTGGCAAGTGGGAGCAGGAAGAAAGATGGGTGAATAGTTCCCAGCACACATGACCCTCATTAGCCTGAGGGAAGTACTATACAAGCCGTCCTTCCACATACCCAATATAGTTCAACTGGGGCCTGCAATTCAATCGCTGTGTTGACATTGTCCTCATTTTCAGAGATGAGAGAAGTTAGACAAAGGTGGGGATCTGGCTCAAGGTGCTCTGGGGATGCCCACCATTGGGTTTCCTAAACGGTTGAGTTATAAAATCTTTGGCCTATGCATGCTGAGCTTCCAACAGAGACAGTGAACTTCCTTCTCCACAGGGTAAGGCAGGTTTTTCCAATAATTGAGGTTTTTAGAAGTCAACCCCGGTAGTAGGATTGGGGTATTCTGTTCCACTATAAGGTTCATGGGGATCTAATTTACAAGCTTCCCATGGTCATGATTCCCCCATGTTGATTCCTCCACATATGTAACAAGAAATGACCTTTAGAGTCTGGAATACAGTCTCTGCTAAGGCTAGAAACAGATTTTTTGTCATGATGGAGACAGGAGGAGGGCCCTTCTGCATTTCTTCATACAAGGAATGAAAGACCTGGTGGATCGTGATCTTATGTGTGACAGTAACTCTCCTAAAATACAGCATGGTTCCTGGGTCTGTGTCCTGTCCATAGATAAGGATACCAATCTGGCAGTCCGTTTTCCATTTTGGATCTCCTGGGTCAAGGATGGTAAAATTAACAGGGTTACGTGTTCCAATTGGCAGTTTGACTTAGCCACACCCTTTAAGAGGAGTACTGTTTTGTCTTTAGTCTGCCAGATGGTCCATGTGACACAGCTCCAATAAGGACAGATGGATTCTGGTGCTTGGGGCCAGGAACCACATATACCAGATCCCTCACACATGTATTTATCATTGAGTCGATACTCAGGTTCCCATGTCAGACACACACATGGCAAATCATATAGCAGTGTGTCACCTATGGCTATACATATATCAAAGAATATAGATACTGGCCAGTTTGGATTGATAATTTGAGTTTTGTTGATTAGTTGGCCTACATTGGCGGTGCCTGTCTTGAGGTGACTCCAGACCTCTAGCCATTCCTTCATTGGGGAGTACTGTGAGTTGAAACAAGTGTATTGACTCTCCTGTTGGCAGATAGAATAGGTGGTCTTATTGTTTATGCAGGTCCCCAGGATCTTTCCCTGGCATGAGAAGTGGGTATAGTATAGTAAGGTTCAAGTGATTCCCTGGCCTGACCTGGTTACGTGAATACATGGGTCATATGATGAGGAATCTAGGTCTACAGAAGGGGTCCAGATTAGAAGCAGCCAATACCAATGAAGCATCCTATCCACAAAAGGAAGGTGAGTGCTAACAGAAACCTCTCACCACACTCCCTGCTGGCCAGGGCAGCCTCTGCAATCCTATGGTGAAAAGTAGAGCAAGAATCACAATAGCAGCGAGAAGCAAGGGATGACAATGCATCACAGTAAGGAAAGAGATATAGAAAATAAGGATAGTCTATTTGTTCCACCAGACCGTCGATTTCTCAAGCTTCTGCCATGCATAGATTAGTCAACTTCCAGAGAGACTAAAGCAGGGCTATAGTCTCCCAGAGCCTCTGGAGTTGTAGATTACTTCTTCTGTAAGGTCAGCTTGCATGGCATTGATGGATCAAACTCCCGGTTTCAACATGCTGGCTTCACTCTGCTGTGAATCCAAGAACCAACTTCGGGTACCTTTACTTCAGTAGGAGGGGACAAAATGACAGTGAATGGGCCCTTCCAGAGGGGTTTTAGGGGTTGAACATTCCATTCCTTCATCCATACAGCATTTCCTGGTTTAAAGGGGTGAACATCTGTAATCAGACTCACAGGTAATCACTCTCTAACCCAGTGGTGTAAGGTGGTTAGGGTAGAGCCAAGGGCCCACATCTGTTGCCTTAGGGTTAGATTGCCTATCTCATTTAGATCCCCCCATATGCCCCTGATAAGGAGGAGAGGGTGCCCATAAAGGATTTAATAAGGGGAGAATCCCATCTCCTACTTCAGCCTCCCACTTGCAGCTTCAGTCTGCCTCCCTGAAGGCCCCTTACCTCTCTCTGCCTAATGTTAACCCTTTCCCTACTCATCCCGCCCCCTGGAATAGGGCCCCTAACTACCTGTCATTATGGAAGAGGAATGATGACAGTTCTGACTTCTCCAAGCTGATTAGGGACTGTGTGGTAGTACAACAGTTAGAGTCTACCCAAGGGTTGGTGGAGTGGCCCACGGTATGGTTCTACAGGAAGGCTGGCAGGCATGAGGTGGCACAAACACTGGCAAACACAAAAAGAAAAACACAAATTAAAGATTATACTGACAAACAAGATGGCATCTTAAGATAATGTCCCCAGTTTTCAAATCAGTAAAACAATCCAGGAAAGACCCTGACTTTGTTCAATTATGCCCATATGCCATCTATCAATTCTAATACTCTGTGAGAATTATGGATTATATTGAAACAACACGTCAGGGAATCTTTCATAACCCAGGTGATGGAGGAGCAGTAAGAAATCAATTGTGGCTCTATTTCCCCAAGAGTCCAGCCTTAACTTTATTTATTTTTTTTATTTAAAGCATCTAATGCTTGTGAGGCGTTATTTACACTTTTGTTGAGTATAAGCAGTTTGCTTTATTTCAACGCGTTAAGCTTTTTCAAGATCTGGGAGTCCTTACCATTATTAATTTGCAAATTTTTAGGTAAGTTGAACCTGGGTATTATTTTATAAAGCAAAGCTTGTATTACTTCTTGTGCCTTCCCCATTTTTTGTAGGGGAAGGCCTCTACCCAATTAGTAAAGGTATCAACCCATACCAACTGATGTTGGAATTCCTTTGACCTTGGCATATGAGTGAAACCTAATTGTCAGTCTTCCCTGGATAGCCTCCAGTTCCTTGATTACCTGGGAGAGCAAGTTTGTGGTTGACAGGATCATATCTGAGACATACTTCACAGGTTGCTACTACTTGCTGAGCTTTCCTTGACAAACTTTCCCAGTAAACATCCTTTGGGCCATTTGATAAGTTTTATCCCTCCCTAAATGGAAGGCCTGATGTAGTGCTTTAGTGATCTTTTAGTTCTGTAAGCTAGATAATAGTAATTGCCCCGCTCTGTTTGTAACCATCCTGAGGACTGGAGTCAGTGTTTATGAGTCAGACTCCAGTTTATTTCCTTGGGAGAGTAGGTGGGATTGAGTCTCCTTTAATAATTGATATAGTGGGCAAGTTATTTTCCTGAACCCCGCTATCTACTGGCTACAATATCCCGTAATTCTCCAAAACTTACACAATTGTTTATCTGTCCTGGAGTTAGTAGCACTATAGTCTCTAATTCAGTTATAGTGGCTCTCCCTAACAAGGGAGTAAGGATTTCTGGTATTATCAAGAAAGAATGAGAAAATATTAGTTTCCCCTAAATGCATCCCAGGGGCTGGGAGAAAAAAATAGTTATAAGTTTTCTGGAGATGCCTCTAATCATCATGTTGCATTTGGATAGTTGGCCTGGAGTGGAAAGGAGGACAGAAAAGGTGGCTCCAGTATCAAGAAGAAAATGAACCAGCCTTTTAATTACCTGAGTTGTCCAGTTACCCAATGTTCTGGGCTTCCAATAGACAGTTGGTTCCAGGGAACCACCCTGAAGAGCCCCAGGCCCCATCAGTCCCTTTTAAGGATGCTGGTTATCTGAGCCCTCAAAGATGGAGGTCTCTGAGGGCATTCAGACTTCTAGTGACTGTCTCCACATAAGGGGCATGGCTTGCAGGACTTTGACTTCTGTTGTCCCTTCTGATGGCAGTCTTGTTTCCAGTGCCCTCACTGGCCACATAAGTGGCATTTGGTGCCAGGACCTGAAGAAGTCTGGTCAGACATAATGTGTAAGGCCACGACTAAAGCCTCAGATTTTTCTTAAGCCTTTTTTCCTGTTTTGTTGTTGTTGTTGTTGTTGTTGTGTTGTTTTGCTTGTTTTGTTTTGTTTTTTAATTTTGATTTGGGCTGTAATATACCCAATTGGCAGCTTGTAAGAACTCCTCCAGGGTCCCTTCCACCCCGCGGTCAATTTTTCCATTTTCTCTGAATATTTAGGGCTGATTGAGTAACAAATTTGTCCTTTAAAATCATCTCAGCCTTAGGGGTGTGAGGGAACATAGCCATATATTTGATGAGAGCCTCCCTCGACCTCTCCAGGAAGGCCATTGGGTTCTCATTCTGTGTTTGCAAAATGGTGGCTAATTTAGCATAATTTAAGGACTTAACCTTAGACCTCCTTAATTTCTCTAAAGCACAAGCTTGGAAGTGGTGGCAATACCATTTCTTAATGGCATGGTCATAGTTCCAACTAGGATCTTGGGATGGAACTGCCTGGACGCTGGTAGGATACTGCAAGTTCCCTAAAGGACCTCCAGCCCCAGGATAATTAATGAGTTTTTTTTTTCTTCTTTCGGTTTGTGGATCAAAATCAACCCAGTTTTTCAGAGTGTATCCCAAAGGAGTATTAGCCTTGGTTGAGAATTGCCTATCTGTAGGAAAAAGGAGGAAGAGTCATCCCCTAACTTTATTTTCCATAGCTGGCCTGGAGAAACCTCATCTCCTGACCTCAATAGTTGGTCAGGAGAAGCCTCATCTCATGGCCCTGTGTTTAGGCTGGCTATTCGACTGGCAGCCAAAAGTTTTGCCAGTCTTGTGAGGTTCTGGGAGAAGTCACTCTTATCCAGGCTTGACCTTACCTCTGAGAGCTGACCTTGTCTTCCTTTATTTCCCTATCCCTTTGTTTTCACTGTAAGACTTTGGGGGTATCAACTGTGACCAAGCAAGACTTCCCTGGTTATAGAATGATGTATTAATTTTATTTTTGCCCAAAAGTAATATTCTTTAAAAATATATTTTAAAAAGGCGGGTGAAAAATACTTTTTGTAAGGATAAAATTGGCCATCAAGGGGGCTAAAAGGGCCAAAGTCGAGGTCTGTTCCCTTGCCTTTTCAGCAGTGCCCACATAAATATGTTCCAGCAATATGGATATCCATTTTAGAGCATGTAGGTTGTTACAAATTGGCATACACTGGGCTAAGTGTAGCAAAATGGCTCCTATGTATTCCAGTAAAAGCCCTTTATTTATCATAGTCATCTATCCTTTATATGGCATAGGCATCCATTCTTTTACTAAATAGAAACAACACAAATGTGGAGTATTAGGAAGCTGGCAGCGAGGACATCATCACCGTCTCCCCAACCATTGGATCAAAGGAAAGGTAATTTCAACCAAGGCTTGAATAAAACAACTCAAAGGGCATGCTGTCCTGCTGTTCTGCTCTTTTGGTTAAAATTATATATTTTTTCCATCTTTTTGGGCAGAGGGGGAAAAAAAAAACTTTGCCTCTTTTTTTTTTAATCAAAAGCGTACCAACAATCCAAGAACTTTGCCTTTTTAACAGAGAGTAAAGCAGAATTTTAATCTTATACCAGTGTGCTTTTAAAATCCATTTATTTTAGAAGGACAGATATCATATGTTTTCACTCATATGTGGATCTTGAGAAACTTAACAGAAGACCATGGGGGAAGGAAAGGGGGGGAAATAGTTACAAACAGAGAGGGAGGAAGGCAAATCATAAGACTCTTAAATACAGAGAACAAACTGAGGGTGGATGGAGGGGGTGGGGGAGAGGGGAAAATGGGTGATGGGCATTGAGGAGTGCACTTGTTGGGATGAGCACTGGGTGTTGTATGTAAGCGATGAACCATAGGAATCTACTGCAAAAACCAAGAGCACATTTGACACACTGTACATTAGCCAATTTGACAATAAATTATATATTACAATAATATATATATAATATAATATAATATAATATAATATAATAAATTATAAAATAAAATGAAATGAAATCCATTTATTTTAATCTTGGTCCATCCTGACCACATATAAAATTTCTTTCCAAAGATTTCCCTTCATACACCTTCTACAACTTATCTTTGCTTTCAGATTTTGACCAAAGCCCTTTTCTCCAAACAACCAGTCTCATTTAGGACAAAATTACTTTCTTTTACCTTCAACAAAAATGTATTCCCTTTCCTTATATCTTTCTTACATATCTTCTCCTTTTCTACATACAGAATTACTTTCCTTATTTTTGCCATTCTTAATTACATTTAGAAATTTAACTCTTAGAAATCTTAGTCTCCAGTGAAAATTAAGTAATTCCAGACAAGCTCCCAAGAAATGTAGCGGTATTCTCACCCAGAGAGACGAGACACTGAGGCTTTTCTATCCAGAAAACAACTTTATTCATCGTGCTGACAAGGCCTCAGTGAGTTTGTACCCAAAAACTAAGCCCCGAGCTCAGTGGGGTGTAGCCTTTTATATAACTTCTACTTCATTGTCTTCCATATATGGTGACATATAGTCTGATAGGACACAGTCCAAGTTACAGAGTCATGTCAGAGCTATGCATACATGTATAGGATTTGATTGGGTCACGTTGTCTACCTTTGTTCTGAGGATGCCTCCAACCACATTCCTTAGGGAGAGGTTCTACCACAACACTGCTAAAAAGTGGTGCATTTGGGGATCCAACTCAGCCAGCCTGACTTCAGAACGTTGTCTTTTTTTTAGTTTATTTGAGAGGAAGAGAGAATCATTCAGGCATCCTGAAAATAGCAAGGTTTCAGGTATTTTAGGAGTCCTCTTTAGCATTTCAAAGGCCTTCTAAAGGCCTCTCTTTTGCCTTTACCTCTCCCAATTCAATAGTGTATCACCACTCTTCACAACCCTAATGCATCTCTTTCTGTCCATGGGTCCTGTCTCCTTGCCTTAATAAAATCATCTTTTTGCATCAAAGATGTCTTTAAGAGTTCTTTCTTGGCTGTCAACTCTGGACCCCACCACTCCAAAACCTCATAAGCATCAATTATGTCCTTTGAAACTTAAATAAAAAAGGCTCACACTTCATAAACATAAGAATTCTGTCAGAGGACTTTCAGTTTTCTTATCTTTTTACTTCACCAAAGACATAAACACAGCTATTACAAGTAGTTCAGTTTAAAAAGCCTTATTATGTTAAGAATTCTAAAAGCGCACAATTGTATTTGGGTGATTATATATATATATATATATATATATACATATATATATATATATCATATATGTATATCAGTGCAGCGCTCAATGCAGGGCTCAATCTCATGACCCTGGGATCGTGACTTGAACTGAAATCAAGAGTCAGATACTTAACCCACGGAGCCACCCTTGGTGCCTCAAATTACTTATTAATTTACATCAAATATTATAAATGATAGTAACCAAAGATTATACAGTCATAGAATATAGGCACTTAATGAAATTCTAAAGATTATTGATCTAATGTCCCCAGTTGGCATTTAAGGAAATCAGAGTCCATAAAGCCACACAACTTGGTAGATATTACAGAGTCCCTTAGTTGAGGAAAAGTTAAAACTAAACCACAAGTTGTCTAGTTTGGACAACTCTCTCTTCATTCATATATAATAATCTTTGAGCTGAGAGTCCATGCTGTTCAGAATATTTGAGAAGAGACAGAATGATATTTGTAAATAAACCATGAGGTAATCTGCTTGAGGGGCTCTTATCTATATTGATTTCTATATTTACCTTCTACGAAATGTATCCCAGTTGAATTATGAGAAGTTTGGCAGAAGAAGTAGAATATTGGAAGAATTACCATAAAGGCAAGCATGATAAGAAAATTAGAAATTCTGACAGTAATGTTTTGGAATACTGGGTAAATCAGTTAACTTCAGTTTTACTGTAGACTAAAACTCTATTTACATATTGCTGCATGGGAAGAGAGATGAGATTTCATCCCTGAATTCATGTAAAAAGGCAGGAGCACTCTCTTATTGCCTATTTCTAAGTGGTGAGTGAGGTTGCTTCTTGTATGCTTGTTTGTCCTAGTACCTTGAAGGATATTGTCATCAGATAAGAAGCTTATATACATCTTATGGCAATTTACTGAGTATGCCATCCATATTAAATCTTGTTTTAGGAAAAGAAACAATGTCTCCACATTGTTAAATGATGGTTTTCAAAATAAGTTTAGACATTAATTACTAAAGTTATACCAACTTCTCTAGTACTGGGGGTGGTTAGTGAAAAGTATATGATTTTTGAAATTTTATAAGGTTTAGCTTTACATTAAAGTAAAAAGAAAAAAAAAGGAGGGAGGCAATTTGTTTAAAGTTCATATGTTCACCCCAATTATATTCTTACTGTTGGATGTAACCTTAATTTTTGTTCTTTCATAAATCACAGATAGCTAGTGATATTGTTTGAAAAGGGGTCCATTATACAGTACAAACATATAATTTATTTGCAATTAAAATTTTTTTTCTGTAACAGAAAAAAATGAATAGTGCTTATCATGAATTGAATTGTGTCCACCAAAAAACATGTTGAAGTTCCAACCCCCAGTACCTCAGAATATAATTTTATTTGGAAACAAGATTATAGTAACAAGATTTGGAAACAAGATATGTTATTAGCCAAAAATGAAGTCATACTGAAGTAAAATGGGCCCTTCATCCATTGTGAGAAGAGGAGAAGAAAGACAGAGACAGAGATGGAGATACCTGAGGGGAAACACAAAATGACAATAGAAGAAGAGACTGAAGTGTTATCATCGCAAGAGAGAGCATGGGCACATGCACGTGAGACAGGGGAGGGACAATGGGAGGAGGAGAGAGAGACTCCCAAGCAGGCATCATGCTGTCAGTGCAGAGCCTAATGCAGGACTCAATCCCACAAACTGTGAGATCATGACTTGAGCTGAAATCAAGAGTCAGATGCTTAACTGACTGAGCCACACTAGAGCTCCCCCCACCCTGAGTATGTTTTAAAACACACATTAACTATATCACTATAATTATATCACTACCATAAATGAGTCCATCTGGTATTAATACTGATAGAAATAGGGCCAAAATTACATTACATTTCCTTGAAAATATATAAAAAGGAAAAGAAAGGCTGCATGGTAGCATATACTTTATCTAAAACTCTATTTTTGCACAAAATTCTGTCAACAGGAGTGGCAAATTCTCTTATACTGAAAACATCCGCAGGCTAGAGGGTAGAACCTTAGTGTTTTGGTTTTGGTTTTATTTCATTTAATTTTTGTTTGTTTTGTTTTGTCTGAACTCTACCATTAGCAAATACTGTGTTTTTGAGTAAGTCAAATTTATCCTTACTAGCATTCCTCTTTTGTCTAATTAGCGTAGTGACATTTGTCCTCCCTATCTGACAGGATATCTTAGAGTAATGTTTTCTCACATTTAATGAAATTCTACAATGTGGCAATCAATTTGCTAGACCACTAGACCAGGTACAAAGATGAAGGAGTTTGACACCCACCATTAAAGACAATGAAAATTACAGGTAAATGTGCCTTGCAGAGTTAAAATACTTAAATAAATTTGAAGTGGTTTCAATCATCATATCTTTTATTAGCTTCAAATTAATTTTCTGATAAAATTAATAACATCAATAAAAACTGTAGTACAATATATAAAACTTGCAAGATAAGTATAATTGAACAACAGTTTCATACAGAAAGTTTTCCCAGAAATCTGGGAAGCTCTGAATTAAATATAAACAATAAATGCAAGATAAAAAATGAACACACTTTTTCTAAAAGAACATGTAGTGAGGGCCCCTGGGTAGTTCAGTCATTTAAAGCATCTGACTTCAGTTCAGGTCATGATCTTACTTGGTCATGAGATGGAGCCCCTCATCAGGCTTTGCACTGGGCATGGGGCCTGCTTAAGATTCTCTCTCCCCTCTCTCTTTTTATCTTTCTCTCTCTCTCTCAAAAAAGAAATCTTTTTTTTTTTAATTTACTTTTTAGGGGCACCTGGGTGGCTCAGTCAGTTAAGCGTCCGACTTCGGCCCAGGTCACAATCTCACAGTTTGTGAGTTCAAGCCCTGTGTCAGGCTCTGTGCTGGCAGCTTGGAGCCTGGAGCCTGCTTCGGATTCTGTGTCTCCCTCTCTCTCTGCCCCTCCCCTGCTTGTCTCTGTCAAAAATAAATAAACTTAAAAAAAATTTTTAAATGTACTTTTTAGGGGTGCCTGGGTGGCTCAGTTGGTTGAATGTCTGACTTTGACTCAGGCCATGATCTCACGGTTCATGGGTTCGAGCCCCACAATGGTCTCTGTGCTGGCAGCTCAGAGCCTGGAGCCTGCTTCAGATTCTGTCTTCGACTCTGTCTGCCTCTCCCCCCAACTCATGCTCTCTATCTCTCTCAAAAATAAACAAACATTAAAAAAAATGTACTTTTTAAAACTATTTCCCCAAAATTGCATTTTATCTTGGGTGTTTAAAAATGAACTCTGTAGAACATACATTGGGATATTCCAGTGAATAGAAAAAGCTTTGCTTAGTAAGCTATATTCAAAACATTGGAAGAAAGTGCAAAGAAAAGTCATTTGAGCATATCATTCTTGAAGCCTCAATGTTACATAACTGAGGTGTTAGGAATATATTTAACCTGAATTTTTGAAGCTTCCACCATTTGATTACAGCTAATATAGGTGATATTTGCCCAAATCAAGTTTGACTTGATTCTTCTGGCCCGCAATACTGCTACATATTTATTTCTAAGATGCAGTCTATGTTAAATTTGAGGAAACACACAAAAAAGTTTATTTTTAGGATCTAGTCACATTTTTAGGATCTAGTATTTCCAAACGTAATGTCAGTTTTCCTGTTTTGGAGCTATAACTTACAAGTCATGTAAGAAATTATTATACATTTTTCATATTCCTTCATGCATAAAAGTTTATTTTCTGAATATTATTATCTGTGAAATAATAAAAAAACCAGATACTGCAATTTCAGAATTTATCTTTAAATTAATTCATCTTTTTAACTTAATTTTGCATCATTGTATTTTTCATAAATACAATCTTAAATCTTTCATTTTATTTATTTTTATTATCTTTTTTTACACTTTTTAGTTGAAAATTAGTTGAGACACAATTGGTTTCAGATACATAGCACAGTGATTCAACAACTCCATGTTACACTATGCTTACTACTAGTGCAGCTACTGTCTTCACCACACAATGCTATTATAATATAATTGTTATATTCCCTATGCTGACCTTTAATCCCCATGACTTATTCATTTCATAAGTGAATTAAAATATTTTAATATGAAGACGTTTTTCTCTACTAATCATTTTTAAAAACATATTAGAACCCAAAATGCATCATAGCAAAATGGATATTTAACTGCACACTCCTTTAGAAAAAGTCATTCATTGACCTTACCTTATTGTATGATAATTTATCACACTTTCATAAAAAATAAGTTCAGCCAAAATTTTGAATTACTAAACTGTAGACATCGACCATGTTTCATACTAATGTTTTCCAATCCCATTCCCAGGGGTTCAGAACATGATTGGGATTGGGGAAAAAGAATTCTAGCAGTGTTTTGGGAATTGGAGCAGACAAGAAAATAGCTCACTTGGCGCTACAGGCTGTTCCAGAATGTTTTTATTGCTTTATTGAATGGGGATGGAGGGAGGCTTTAAGGGAGCAATATGGTTGGGGATGCAACTAGGATACATTTCTTGAAGATGCAGTCCCCGATCACTTCATAGGAGAATAAGGCTTTTGCGAATTTTTTAACAAGGATGTAGATAGAGTACTAATAACTTGGGGGCTCAGAGACTCTCTTACCCACCTGTTGACAGTGCCACTTATTTCTTCTCAGGGTCAGAGAATAGACCCTGAGAACAGTCACAAAAGGCTATCTGTTTTCTAGTTCAATAGCAAGAATAAATAGTTGGATGCTAATATCATCTCTTACGCACAGAGCTAAATACGAAAAGCAAGAAAAAATATTCTGTATAATTGGCAGGCAAAAATGGGGACATATAGTACCCTTGATTGCATGGCAAGATAAAAAGGGCTTTCTTGAGAAAAGTGTCATATGTCTGATTATAGTTTATTTTCCCACATTGGTAATGGCAGAGCCCTAGATTACACAGTTATGAGCTAGAAAAGTATGGCATCCTATTCATTCATTTGTTAATTCAATCAACAACATGTCCTTGAATGCCTAATGTCTCCTTCGATTATATTTACTGATAATACAATAAAGAAAAAGTCATAGTTTCTCATTGTAACTTTTTTACTGTGAAATTTGTCAAAGAGATATAAAGACTTAAAAAAAGTAGAAACAATATATTTCCACATAAGTGCTGTGACCACTTTAGGTACAAGAGGCTCTGGGAACACGTAGGAGGAATAAGTCCTATTCAGTCTTGGACATTATTCATCTTTCTTTTGCTTAAACAATTTGTGATTAAGACTAATTTCAAATCTAGATGATTCAAATTATTGTTTTTAAAAGTGTTAATATTCACTGTGGTAGCTAGTGTTATGCTGTAGATAATTAGTGTTAGAACACGAAAATGGAAAGTTTTGACCTTAACAACACAGTTGTGAAACAATGAAGTCTGATGTCCCACTTAGAAGTAGTAAGAATTCCTCACCCATATGAATATTTAATGACACAAGAACCTCAACTAACACCAGAGAAAGACAGATTAAAAGAATGACACACAGGCACATCTTCCCACTGCTTAAAACCAAAAATAGAGAGTAAGTCTTGAAAACAACCAGAGTAAAAAGAGACAATACACAAACCTCTCATCAGAAACTGTATAGGCCAGAATACCATGATAAGACATCTTTAAAGTGTGGAAAGAGGAACAAAAGCCATCCAGAATTCTACACCCAATAAAAGTATTCTTTAAAAAAGTGATTTTTAAATGAAGATTATCAGATAAGTAAGAGAATTAGTAACTAGCAAAACTTCACAACAAGAAGTTCTTTAAAAAATGACATAAAATGACAGACATATAGGAAGATGGCGGTGTAGGAGGACGCTGGGTTCACCGCGCGTCCTGCTGATCACTTAGATTCCACCTACACCTGCCTAAATAACCCAGAAAACCACCAGAGGATTAGCAGAACAGAGTCTCCGGAGCCAAGCGCAGACGAGAGGCCCACGGAAGGGCGTGGTAGGAAGGGCAGCGAGGCGGTGCGCGCTCCAGGGACTGGCGGGAGGGAGCCGGGGTGGAGGGGAAGCTCCCCGGCCAAGCAGAGCCCCCGAGTCTAGCTGGCAAAAGCGGAGGGGCCTGACTGACTGTGTTCCGACAGCAAGCGCGATTTAGCGTCTGGGAGGTCATAAGTTAACAGCTCTGCTCAGAAAGCGGGAAGGCTGGAGGACAAAGGGAGGGAGAGCTGCTGAGCCCCTGGAGAGCTGCTGAGCTCAGTTTGGTGGGGAACAAAGGCGCTCGCCAGCGCCATCTCCCCCGCCCATCCCCCAGCCAAAATCCCAAAGGGAACCAGTTCCTGCCAGGGAACTTGCTCGCTCTTCGCAAACACCCAACTCTGTGCTTCTGTGGAGCCAAACCTCCGGCAGCAGATCTGACCCTCCCTCTGCCACAGGGCCCCTCCTGAAGTGGATTACCTAAGGAGAAGCGAGCTAAGCCTGCCCCTCCTGCCCCCGTGCACCTTGACTACCCACCCCAGCTAATACGCCAGATCCCCAGCATCACAAGCCTGGCAGTGTGCAAGTAGCCCAGACGAGCCACGCCACCCCACAGTGAATCCCGCCCCTAGGAGAGGGGAAGAGAAGGCACACACCAGTCTGACTGTGGCCCCAGCAGTGGGCCGGGGGCAGACATCAGGTCTGACTGCGACTCCGCCCACCAACTCCAGTTATACACCACAGCACAGGGGAAGTGCCCTGCAGGTCCTCACCACGCCAGGGACTATCCAAAATGACCAAACGGAAGAATTCCCCTCAGAAGAATCTCCAGGAAATAACAACAGCTAATGAACTGATCAAAAAGGATTTAAATAATATAACAGAAAGTGAATTTAGAATAATAGTCATAAAATTAATCGCTGGGCTTGAAAACAGTATAGAGGACAGCAGAGAATCTCTTGCTACAGAGATCAAGGGACTAAGGAACAGTCACGAGGAGCTGAAAAGCGCTTTAAACGAAATGCAAAACAAAATGGAAACGACGACAGCTCGGATTGAAGAGGCAGAGGAGAGAATAGGTGAACTAGAAGATAAAGTTATGGAAAAAGAGGAAGCTGAGAGAAAGAGAGATAAAAAAATCCAGGAGTATGAGGGGAAAATTAGAGAACTAAGTGATACACTAAAAAGAAATAATATATGCATAATTGGTATCCCAGAGGAGGAAGAGAGAGGGAAAGGTGATGAAGGGGTACTTGAAGAAATTATAGCTGAGAACTTCCCCGAACTGGGGAAGGAAAAAGGCATTGAAATCCAAGAGGCACAGAGAACTCCCTTCAGACATAAGTTGAATCGATATTCTGCATGACATATCATAGTGAAACTGGCAAAATACAAGGATAAAGAGAAAATTCTGAAAGCAGCAAGGGATAAACGTGCCCTCACATATGAAGGGAGACCTATAAGACTCGTGACTGATCTCTCTTTTGAAACTTGGCAGGCCAGAAAGAATTGGCACGATATCTTCAGTGTGCTAAACAGAAAAAATATGCAACCGAGAATCCTTTATCCAGCAAGTCTGTCATTTAGAATAGAAGGAGAGAGAAAGGTCTTCCCAAACAAACAAAAACTGAAGGAATTTGTCACCACTAAACCAGCCCTACAAGAGATCCTAAGGGGGACCCTGTGAGACAAAGTACCAGCATAAAACATACTACACTACATGCATACACAAGCATAAAACATACAGACATCACAATGACTCTAAACCTGTATCCTTCTATAATAACACTGAATGTAAATGGATTAAATGAGACAACCAAAAGACATAGGGTATCAGAATGGATAAAAAAACAAGACCCATCTATTTGCTGTCTACAAGAGACTCATTTTAGACCTGAGGACACCTTTAGATTGAGAGTGAGGGGATGGAGAACTATTTATCATGCTACTGGAAGCCAGAAGAAAGCTGGAGTAGCCATACTTATATCAGACATACTAGACTTTAAATTAAAGGCTGTAACAAGAGATGAAGAAGGGCATTATATAATAGTTACAGGGTATATCCACCAGGAGGAGCTAACAATTATAAATGTTATGCGCCGAATACCGGAGCCCCCAAGTATATAAAACAATTACTCAGAAACATAAGCAACCTTATTGATAAGAATGTGGTAATTGCAGGGGATTTTAACACCCCACTTACAGAAATGGATAGATCATTTAGACACACGGTCAATAAAGAAACAAGGGCCCTGAATGATGCATTGGATCAGATGGACTTGACAGATATATTTAGAACTCTGCATCCCAAAGCAACAGAATATACTTTCTTCTCAAGTGCACATGGAACATTCTCCAAGATAGATCATATACTGGGTCACAAAACAGCCCTTCATAAGTATACAAGAATTGAAATCATACCATGCATACTTTCAGACCATAATGCTATGAAGCTTGAAATCAACCACAGGAAAAAGTCTGGAAAACCTCCGAAAGCATGGAGGTTAAAGAACACCCTACTAACGAATGAGTGGGTCAACCAGGCAATTAGAGAAGAAATTAAAAAATATATGGAAACAAACGAAAATGAAAATACAACAATCCAAACGCTTTGGGACGCAGCGAAGGCAGTCCTGAGAGGAAAATACATTGCAATCCAGGCCTATCTCAAGAAACAAGAAAAATCCCAAATACAAAATCTAACAGCACACCTAAAGGAAATAGAAGCAGAACAGCAAAAACACCCCAAACCCAGCAGAAGAAGAGAAATAATAAAGATCAGAGCAGAAATAAACAATATAGAATCTAAAAACACTATAGAGCAGATCAACGAAACCAAGAGTTGGTTTTTTGAAAAAATAAACAAAATTGACAAACCTCTAGCCAGGCTTCTCAAAAAGAAAAGGGAGATGACCCAAATAGATAAAATCATGAATGAAAATGGAATTATTACAACCAATCCCTCAGAGATACAAACAATTATCAGGGAATACTATGAAAAATTATATGCCAACAAATTGGACAACCTGGAAGAAATGGACAAATTCCTGAACACCCACACTCTTCCAAAACTCAATCAGGAGGAAATAGAAAGCTTGAACAGACCCATAACCAGCGAAGAAATTGAATCGGTTATCAAAAATCTCCCAACAAATAAGAGTCCAGGACCAGATGGCTTCCCAGGGGAGTTCTACCAGACGTTTAAAGCAGAGATAATACCTATCCTTCTCAAGCTATTCCAAGAAATAGAAAGGAAAGGAAAACTTCCAGACTCATTCTATGAAGCCAGTATTACTTTGATTCCTAAACCAGACAGAGACCCACCCAATAAAAAAAGAGAACTACCGGCCAATATCCCTGATGAATATGGATGCAAAAATTCTCAATAAGATACTAGCAAATCGAATTCAACAGCATATAAAAAGAATTATTCACCATGATCAAGTGGGATTCATTCCTGGGATGCAGGGCTGGTTCAACATTCGCAAATCAATCAACGTGATACATCACATTAACAAAAAAAAAATAGAAGAACCATATGATCCTGTCAATCGATGCAGAAAAGGCCTTTGACAAAATCCAGCACCCTTTCTTAATAAAAACGCTTGAGGAAGTCGGGATAGAAGGAACATACTTAAAGATCATAAAAGCCATTTATGAAAAGCCCACAGCTATCATCATCCTCAATGGGAAAAACTGAGAGCTTTTTCCCTGAGATCAGGAACACGACAGGGATGCCCACTCTCACTGCTGTTGTTTAACATAGTGCTGGAAGTTCTAGCATCAGCAATCAGACAACAAAAGGAAATCACAGGCATCAAAATTGGCAAAGATGAAGTCAAGCTTTCGCTTTTTGCAGATGACATGATATTATACATGGAAAATCCGATAGACTCCACCAAAAGTCTGTTAGAACTGATACATGAATTCAGCAAAGTTGCAGGATATAAAATCAATGTACAGAAATCAGTTGCATTCTTATACACTAACAATGAAACCACAGAAAGACAAATAAAGAAACTGATCCCATTCACAATTGCACCAAGAAGCATAAAATACCTAGGAATAAATCTAACCAAAGATGTAAAAGATCTGTATGCTGAAAACTATAGAAAGCTTATGAATGTAATTGAAGAAGATTTAAAGAAATGGAAAGACATTCCCTGCTCATGGATTGGAAGAATAAATATTGTCAAAATGTCAATACTACCCAAAGCTATCTACACATTCAATGCAATCCCAATCAAAATTGCACCAGCATTCTTCTCAAAACTAGAACAAGCAATCCTAAAATTCATATGGAACCACAAAAGGCCCCGAATAGCCAAAGTAATTTTGAAGAAGAAGACCAAAGCAGGAGGCATCACAATCCCAGACTTTAGCCTCTACTACAAAGCTGTCATCATCAAGACAGCATGGTATTGGCACAAAAACAGACACATAGACCATGGAATAGAATAGAAACCCCAGAACTAGACCCACAAACGTATGGCCAACTCATCTTTGACAAAGCAGGAAAGAACATCCAATGGAAAAAAGACAGCCTCTTTAACAAATGGTGCTGGGAGAACTGGACAGCAACATGCAGAAGGTTGAAACTAGACCACTTTCTCACACCATTCACAAAAATAAACTCGAAATGGATAAAGGACCTGAATGTGAGACAGGAAACCATCAAAACCCTAGAGGGGAAAGCAGGAAAAGACCTCTCTGACCTCAGCTGTAGCAATCTCTTACTCGACACATCTCCAAAGGCAAGGGAATTAAAAGCAAAAGTGAATTACTGGGACCTTATGAAGATAAAAAGCTTCTGCACAGCAAAGGAAACAACCAACAAAACTAAAAGGCAACGAACGGAATGGGAAAAGATATTTGCAAACGACATATCGGACAAAGGACTAGTCCCCAAAATCTATAAAGAGCTCACCAAACTCCACACCCGAAAAACAAATAACCCAGTGAAGAAATGGGCAGAAAACATGAATAGACACTTCTCTAAAGAAGACATCCGGATGGCCAATAGGCACATGAAAAGATACTCAACCACACTCAGATATCACCTCATGCCAGTCAGAGTGGCCAAAATGAACAAATCAGGAGACTATAGATGCTGGAGAGGATGTGGAGAAACGGGAACCCTCTTGCATTGTTGGTGGGAATGCAAATTGGTGCAGCCGCTCTGGAAAGCAGTGTGGAGGTTCCTCAGAAAATTAAAAATAGACCTACCCTATGACCCAGCAATAGCACTGCTAGGAATTTATCCAAGGGATACAGGAGTACTGATGCATAGGGGCACTTGTACCCCAATGTTTCTAGCAGCACTCTCAACAATAGCCAAATTATGGAAAGAGCCTAAATGTCCATCAATTGATGAATGGATAAAGAAATTGTGGTTTATATACACAATGGAATACTACGTGGCAATGAGAAAAAATGAAATATGGCCTTTTGTAGCAACGTGGATGGAACTGGAGAGTGTGATGCTAAGTGAAATAAGCCATACAGAGAAAGACAGATACCATATGTTTTCACTCTTATGTGGATCCTGAGAAACTTAACAGGAACCCATGGGGGAGGGGAAGGAAAAAAAAAAAAAGAGTTTAGAGTGGGAGAGAGCCAAAGCATAAGAGACTGTTAAAAACTGAGAACAAACTGAGGGTTGATGGGGGGTGGGAGGGAGGGGAGGGTGGGTGATGTGTACTGAGGAGGGCACCTTTTGGGATGAGCACTGGGTGTTGTATGGAAACCAATTTGACAATAAATTTCATATATTAAAAAAAAATGACATAAAATGAAATATCAGACCTAAGAAAGAAAGAAAGTCACCAGGAATGATATATCATTAAATTAAATTAAAATTTTTTTCTAAATGTTTCTTTATTCATAAACTTGATGCAAGTCTGTAAAATACTGTACCTTGCCAAATAAATATTCAATGAAAAAGAAAATCCAAAAAACAAAGCATGCCAAATGTGCCACTGTCAATCTGTTAGCTATAAGGATATTAAAGAATTCAATAATGTAATCAAGCTGTAGCCTTAGGTTTAAAAACTTTAATGATTTAGAGAATTCTGCCTCGTCATTTGTTATCTGAGAAACTGGCAATCAGAACCTCATACAAATGTAACAAGTGAATAAGAATATCAGAAAATCTTTACTTCCTCTTAACCAAAATGGAATAAAAATAAATTAAACACCCGATAAAGAAGTGCCAAGTCTCTCAGATGTGGTTTACAAAGTTAAAAACTGAATATTAAATGCATAAGCAACACTTGCGAATTTTGTAACCGGTTTGTACAGAAAAAAATGTACCTCCAGATTTCTTTTTAAAAGAATCTATTAATGAGTAGAATTTAAAAGAATCTATTAATGAATAGAATTTACTTTTAAATCAAATTGCTTTTCTGCATGTAATTTCCTTTAAAGATAATTAAATTTTAAATAAAAATGACAGCTATAGAAATGAAATTTATAGCATATATTCAAATGAATTGCATGATTATAATAGCAAAAAGAGTGTGAGGGTAATAGAAGTATAGTTTGCAAGTGCTACAAATGTGAAGATTTTATATGAAGTGAGAAATGAAATGCGTAGTTTCCTAAGTGAAGTGAGATGTGGGAATAAATGGTACACTATTAATTCTAAGTAGATTCTAATAAGTTAACAATGCATGATGAAATACCTAAGTGATCAAGAAAAAGTATCGATATAAGGATGGATGGATGGATGGATGGATGGATAGATAGATAGGATAAAGATAAAAAGGCCAATATAGGAACTGCTATGGAATATTGAAGAAAAAAAATAACTAAAAAGATGTCAAGAAACTAACAACTGAGAAATAGAAGTAGAGCAGTTAAATGGAAAACCGAATGTAATATGTAATTTTAAGTATATTGCAAATGGACTAAATGCTCCAATTTTAATTGGGCAAAGAGTATCAGACTAGATGTAGAAGTACGTCCTTACTATAAACTTTCTATGATACAAGAGGTATAGATAAATATATACCAGACACTTGACTGCACTGGTAAAACAGATTTTATTTGATCTGCTGCAGTATGGGAGAGAGACGTTGGTATAGAACTGAGCTAAAGTCTGAATACAGTGAGGACAGCTGGGGATTTATAGCCAATGTGCAGAGTGAGGGATCAGTGGAAGGAAAATTGCTAAGAAGACATAAAGGGTAAAGAGATTCTTGATGAATTGGATTATTGTTAACAACAAGGCAAAGCCACAGACATCAACCTTGGGGGTGATGAACTTGATCAAATATCAAGGGTGGGAGGATTCTTGGTAAACTGACTTTGCAAGATTCTTTGCTAAAACTGGGTTGGACAGGTCAAGAGCAGGTCAGCCACTGATGCTGAGGCGTAATCAAGAAGAGGGCTCAGAGAATCCTAAGTTTGGTCGAGGAAAAAATCTTTGTCATTTGTACTTTAAAATGTAAAAGCAGGGGTGCCTGGGTGGCTCAGTTGGTTAAGTGGCTGACTTTAGCTCAGGTCATGATCTCACTATTTGTGGGTTCTAGCCCCACATCAGGCTCTGTGCTGACAGTTTGGAGCCTGGAACCTGCTTTGGATTCTGTGTCTCCCTCTTTCCCTCTGCCCTTCCCCTGCCTGTGCTCTCTCTCTCTCTCTCTCTCAAAAATAAATAAAAATTAAAATATAATAAAATAAAATGAAATGTAAAAGCAAAAATAGGATGAAGTGAAAGATATGAAAAGATATATAAAATATAAACAAAAACACATGGAAGTTTATGTGAAGTATAGTACAGTAATAAGAAGTAGACTTTGAGAGGGGTGCCTGGGTGGCTCAGTTGGTTAAGCTCTTGACTCTTGATATCAGCTCAGAACATTATCTCACGTTTTGTGAGATCAAGTCCCATATCAGGTTCTGTGCTGACAGTGGAGAGCCTGCTTGGGATTTTCTCTGTCCCCCTCTCTCTGCTCCTCCCCTGCTCATGCATGTGCTTGCTCTCTCTCTCTCTCTCTCTCTCTCAAAATAAATAAATAAACTTGAAAAAAGTTGACTTTGAGAAACTGAAAGCAATATGTTACAATGATAAATGCATCAATCATCAGGAAGACATAATTTGCGAAACGCTTCAAAATACTGAAAAAAACATACAAAATAAAGGGAAAAAGGAAAAATTGACAAAGTGAAAGAGTTTAACATTCATTTAAGAGTAGTAAAATAAGTAAACAAAACTGAGTAAGGATATAGAACACCTGATCAAAACTAACAACAAAATTTATTTACATGTTTTTACAGACACTACTTATCATAATGAGAGGTATAAAAAATTAAGGAAATAGAAAAGTTATAAACAGTTCATAAGCCAAAGATTTTTTTTTCTGAAAAAAAAAAAAAACCAAAACAATGAAGTTCATGCATTCCAACAAAGAAAAATGAGAAAAAATTATACTACCAATATCAAGGATGGAGTAGAAATGACCACTATAGATGTTATGCAAATTAAGGAATTGTGATGAAAGATTTAATAATATATGTTCAAAAATTTAGTTGACATGGACACATTTGTTTAAAAAACAAATTTAACAAGCATACTTCAAGAACACATTTAAAAATGAAAGTCATGTAGGGGTGCCTGGCTGGCTCAGTTGGAAGAGCATGTGACTCTTGGTCTCCAGATCCTCAGTTTGAGCACCACATTGGGTGTAGAGATTGCTTAAGTAAATAAATAAATAAACTTAAAAGAATTGGGAGTGGTGCTTGGGTGGCTCAGTTGGTTAAGCATCAGACTCAGTGATTTCGGTTCAGGTCATGAGTTCGAGCCCTGCATTGGCTCACAGAGTTTGCTTGGGAGTCTCTCTTGCTCCTTCTCTCTCTGTCCCTCCCCAGTGCATGTGTACATTCTCTCTCTCTCAAAATAAATAAATAAACATAAAAAAATAAATAGTCATATCTATTAAAAAACTAGGATCTTTATTTAAAGGGGGAAAAAAAGTACAATCTCTTATTTTCACTCATGAGTGCCGAAATAAAATTTAGGAAAAATTTCAGGCAAACTTTTATGCAAACTCTTTCATAAAACAGAGGAGGGAACACACTTCAGCTCACTGTGAAGTCAGCATAATCCTGATAGTAAAGCCTGATACATTACAAAAATAAAATAGAGACCTAAAGAATATACCTAAAGAATATAGCTGCAAAAATCTTCAACAAAATTTTATCAAATAAAATACAGCAATATATAAAATTGATAATATTATGACCCAGTGAGTTTTATCCCAGGAATAAAAAGGGTTAAACATTTGACAATTAATCAATGTAAGTCAGCATTTTAACAAAATAAGAGATAAAAGTACATATGATCATCTTAATGGACGAAACAAAATTCAACACACTCATTATAAAATTAAACCTAAATTCTTCAATATCCATGATAAAATCACTAAGAAAATTAGAACGGAAGATAGCTTCCTCAAATTGTAAAGAACTTCTACTAAAATATCAGCATCATATTAAGGGTAAGATATTGAATATTTTTATACCATATTCATGAATTGGGAAATTCAATAGTGTTAAGATGTAAATTCTCCACAAATTGGCTTATAGATGCTATACAACCATAACAGGATTATTTTTGGAGAAACTGATAAGCTGGTAGCAAAATTCAGATGAAATTTCAATAGATTTGGAATAGCTAAAAAGAACTTGAAAAATAAGTTGAAGGATTTACCCAACCCAATTTCAAGACTATAAAACTACAAACATTTAGACAGTGATAACAGTGGTGAAAGGAGATACGGATCAATGAAACAGAATAATACACCTTCAAATAGAGTCACATGTCTATGACCAATTGATTTTCCAAAAAGATGCTAAGGAAACTCAGAGGAGAAAGGATACTCTTTTCAAAAAGAATATTCTTCAACAAATGGATAAAATAATTGAATTTTTATAATAATAATAAAACATGGGCACCTGGGTGACTCAGTCAGTTGAGCTTCTGACTTCGGCTCAGGTCATGATCTCACAGCTCGTGAGTTCAAGCCCCGTGTCCGGCTCTGTGCTGACAGCTGGGAGCCTGGGGCCTGCTTTGGATTCTGTGTCTCCCTCTCTCTCTGCCCCTAACCCACTCACATTCTATTTCCGTCTCTCTCAAAAATAAATAAACATTAAAAATATAATAATAATAATAAAATAACCTCAGTCCCAGCTTCACACTATACTCAAAAATTAACTCTAAATTGGTCATAGATGTAAATATAAAAGTGACATCCGAAATACTTCCAGAAGAAAACATATGAAAAATATCTTTGCAAAATTGGAACGGGAAAATTATTCTCACCACATAAAACACCATTAAAAAAATGATGAATTAGACTTTGTAAAAATTAAAAAGAATTCTCTTTTCAAATGACACCAATAAAAGAATATAAAAGACAGCTATAGATGAGAGAATATTCAGATTGAAAATATCAGACAAAGGACATGTGTCTAGAATATATAATGGATTCCTACAGATCACTAATAAAAAGTTGAATAGGGGCACCTGGGTGGTTCAGTCAGTTAAGTGTCTTGACTCTTGATTTCGGCTTCAAGTCATGATACCATGGCTCATGACTTCAAACCCTGTGTCAGACTCCATGCTGACAGTCCTAGAGATCTACTGTATAGCATAGAGCCTACATACTTAAAACTTTGTTAAGAAGGTGGATCTTATGTTGTAATCCTATCACAAAAAATAATAAACATGATTAAAGAGGATGAGAGAAAACTTTCAGAGATGATGAAATATGTTTATGGCATAGACTGTGGTGATAGTTTCAAAGACTTTTACATATCTCCAAACTCATCAGATTTGTATACATTAAATATACACGGCTTTCTGAATATCAATCATAACTTAATAAAGTGCTTAAAAATATACTCAAAACCATTATAGAGCAGGAAAATGAAATTAAAGCTCAATGCGATTTTCATTTCACACATGCAAAAGCTGCCAAAATAAAAATTGTTGGCAAGGACGTGGAGAAATTTGGTCCACTTATAATGCTGATCAGTGTGCAAAATTTGTACACCTACTTTGAAAACCAGTTTGTATTATAAAGTTAGGCAGTTACTATATAAGCAGTCATTTTACTGCCAGACATGTACCTATCAGACTTATAAATGTAGTCCACAAAAAGTCTTATACCTAATTATTTGTAACAACATCACTCACAATATTCTAAGTGTAATCAACTCAAATTCCATCAACAGGTGAATAATGAACAAGTTGTAGTAAGTTAACACAAAGGAATACAGCTCAGTGATAAGAAGGAATACTCAACTCATAAATATAACAACATGAATGAATCTCACATACAGTTTGCTGACAGAAAGGAGACAGATACCACAAGAGTATTGTATGGTCCCATTTATATAAATATTTAAAACTGGCAAAATGAATATATAGTGAAAGAAACTAGATTAATAGTTACCAAGGCAGACGGTTGGGTAAGATTAAGTGCAGACAGGTATGAGGAAATGAGGTGGTCATACTTGAGTATACATTTGTCAAACTTTCCACCAAAAGTTGTATGATTTATCATATGCATATTTACTTCAGTAAAATTCATTGTAAGACAAAGAGAAAAATCATATAAAATATTTATTTTCTCTTTATGTAAGAAATAAAAGTGGAAATTTGACTTGAATGGAGAATTGTAAGTACGTTTTGTAACTTTATTAATTTTCTTAATTCAAATTATTGTGACACTGTAGTCATACATGTTAAATTTCCCTTGTCATTCCCTAGTCATTAGGTTCCTCTTTTTTAATGAAATGTTAATACCTAAGCACAATGTTAATGCTTGTACATTTTTTTTGAAGGGCAATAATCTAAATTACTGTTCTCCACTTTCCTCAAACAAGCACTCAAAACCTTTGAACATCTTTTCCCAGTCTGTACAAAGCCCAGTTGCTACACTGTCTCTTACCACTGGTCCTAGAAATAAGAAGCCAAAATCAATCTAGAGCTAGCCTGAAAACATCAGTACGAATCGGGAGGGAAAGGATGTGGACATCATTTCTTATGACAAAACATTTTTTTTTTTAAGGGAGGTACTTTGGGTCAAATAGCTAGCTTGAAGTGTTTGAGGCACTGACATGAAAATGTAGCTATAGAGGGCAAAATACCTGGCAAGATCCTAGTCAAGACAGGGAAGACCTTTCTAACAAAGATGTTAAAAATGTATACAGTTGCCATTTAATGCCTTTTGATCACCAAAAATGTCCAACACTTAGGACGTGCATTAAACAAATGCCATCTAACCTAATAGAAAGGCAATGGACTTCAGATTCAGATAGTATTAAATTAGATACTGACTCAACAACTACTACCTAGGTCGTACTGTAGAAGTTACTTCTTTGGGCTTCATTCTCTTACATGTAACATTTGATAATATTATCTTGGGTTGTTATGAAGATTATGTATAATACATGTGAATCATTTGACCCTTGTTATTATACTTTGTAACAATGTATAGATGGAGATTGCACTAAATTAGTTCAAAGTTCCTCTCCCATTCTAGATCATGATTTCAGATTTGGTGAGAGACCAGAAAAATACATAATATCACTAAAATGTAATTGTTTTTCTACATTACAATAATTATTTTATTTTTGTATTAAACAGAAGTTTGTACAGAACCAGGACGAATAGGGTGTGTGTGTGTGTGTGTACAGAGAAAGAGAGAGATAGAGAGACAGATAGACAGATGGAAAGATAGAACAAAGAAAGAAGGAAGACAACCGATGAGTAAACTATGGACAGAGGAAGTCCCAGGAGGGGTAAGAGCTCTGAATGAATGCAATGACCATGTTAGTGTGAGCTAAGCATGAGAGGACAAGACAATCAGACATAACAATGAAAACCATCATTGGGAGAAATAGCTGCCAAAGGTTCCACTAATTACAACTTTTGTCTTCTTGAAAACACAGGAGAAGACAGCAGTCAACAGCTTTTCCACTGAGCTTAATTTATTATAGAATTTGATGAAGATGTTCCTTGTCTTTGAATCATAAGGCTTTTAGGTCTGTGATTACCTTTACAGGTCAGCTCTGTCTTATTTTTAAAATGTTTAAAAAATGTTCCAAAGTTCAAATGGAAGAATGAATATATATTTAAGCATAAAATTAGACAAAAGCAGATTAACTTTATTCATCAAATGCAGGTATCCTTGTGTCTTCCCATGGCCAGCCCAGCATTGTGCTAGTTGTGATATGCAAATATACACTTTCTAACCTGGTGGAGTTCACAGGATAGGCATAATGATAGATACATACATGATTGTATAGCAAATAATACTTTGAACTATTAATCATTAAACTTTTCTTTCTCACTTTTCATCTATTTGACTCTTTTCCAATCATTCATAATTATCCATTATTCCTTGAGGAAAATTAACATTTGAGAGGAAGCCCCAAGAAGAACAATATTATTTTTTGTTTGTTTTATTTTAGAGTGAGAGAACATGCAAGATGGGTACAAGGATAGAGGGAGAGACAGAGAGAGAGAGAGAGAAATAGAGTGAGAGAGAGAAATAGAGTGAGAGAGAGATATAGAGAGAGGGAGAGGGAGAGGGAGAGAGAATCTCAAGCAGGTTCCATGCTCAGTGCAGAGCCTTACACAGGGCTCAATTCCACAACTCCGAGATCATGACTTGAGCTGAAATCAAGAGTCAGATGCTCAACCAACTGAGTCACCTAGGCTCAACCAAAACAATATTTGGTTTCAATTTGTTTATATTTTATCTGAGTGTTGGTTCTTCAGTACAGTAAAGGAATGCTTAAGTGAATCAGGGCTTATGATAAAGAATGCAAAGAGAAAAGCAAATATAATACGCTCTAGACTCCCTGGAAACAGACATGCATCATCTGGGCATCTGTATATATCTTAAGTGGAGACAAATTGGGGGAGGCTGGGGATGAGGAATCCTGAGAAAGTGGGGATGACCAAGTACAGTCTGATGCCCAAGTCAAGACATTTTGTAGAAATTGAGCTATCCTGGCACCATTCAAATGACCATTGGGCTTATATATGAGTCAAGTCAACTCTTATTCTGTAGAATGAGCAAAGGCAATTGCAAAAGCAATGCCAGTATAATCAAAGTCCTTGTTCAGTCAATCTTTCCAACTAAATTTCCAGAAAACTAGTAAAACTACTACAGAATTCTGACATTCAGAGAGCCAATAGAGAATAAGAACATATGTATAATTTGATATATGTACTTGGGTGAGGTTGGACAGTTATTAAAACGAATCTAGTTATAATTGTAATTATATAAAATATTTATGTCCTCAAATAGGTTTATGGACCAAGGACCTTGAGAGCAGGACTAAAAAGAGGCAACTAAAAATCTAGAGAAATAAAAACTCTTTATTAAAGAAGCTGAGACATCATAGGATCTTAAAAAAGAAAAAAAGAGTATTTTTTGGGAAGAGAGTCAGCAATGGATGTATAAAGGGTTAGAACTTTCCAAAAGAACCACACAGAAGAGTGAAATTCATGTCCAGAGAAGAGTAAGTCTCAAGGCTGAATTTGTTTGTGTGTTATGGATCCATTTATGGCACTTCTGTCCTGCCATCCCAAATTGTTTAATGCTATAGAATGTTTTGTCAAAGCAGAATAGCTGAATAAATTGAGTATGGGTAAGGACAGAGAGGACTGGGAAATGTTATGAGAAAAGTCTTTTTAGTATTTCTTACCACATTGAAGACCAGTGAAGAGAATCATCACGGAATGAGATGTAAACTTACATTATTTTTCTTTAAGACAGATTTTGTTTATCCATATTTAAGACAGAAAAATTGATAAGATTCAAATGAGATTGACAAGTACATCGAAAGCTTTAGTTCAGTAGCACATGAATCAATCATACACTGACACCAATCCTTCAAAGCAAACCCTCTAAAAAAACATTTCTGACAGAACATTTCTGGTATTATTAGCATGAAGATTTAGAACCAGACACAATTTAGAACCAATCACAAAAGTAAGGAAAGGTAAGATTTTTAACCTTAGATTTAAACACTGATAGGTTGATAATCATAAAGAAGTGGATATGCATTTAGGTCACATTATATGCCAGCTACTATTCTTTTTTTAAATTTTTTTAAATTTTTACATTTATTTATTTTTGAGAGACAGAGACAGAGCATGAACAGGGGAGGGTCAGAGAGAGAGAGAGAGAGACAAGAATCTGAAGCAGGCTCCAGGCTTTGGGTTGTCAGCACAGAGCCTGATGCGGGGCTCGAACCCACAAACCGTGAGATCATGACCTAAACCAAAGCCGGAAGCTCAACCGACTGAGCCACCCAGGCTCCCCAGTGCCAGCTACTATTCTAACTGCTTTCATATTCCAATGCATTTAAATATCTAAAGAAATCCATGAGGTAAATAGGTAAATATCATTACCATCTCACAAATGATGACACTGGAGTTCCAGAAAAATTAAAATCTTGCCTAATAAAACAAACAAAAAACTAAAGAAAAGTTGAGTAAGGAAAGTTGTTCGATGCCACATAGTTAACAAGTGCTTAACTGGATATTTGTTGTTAGATTCTTGTTAGATTTTGTGTTCTTATCCAAAATACTATATTGTTTCTCTACATTGAATTTATAATTTAAATTATTCTCAAAGGGTGTGATAAATGCCTCAACATTTTTATTTATTTATATATTCTTGAAAAATATTTGTGGAAGAGTTAAGATGGCATAGTAGTAAGGGGACCCTGGGCTTATCTTATCCCTCTCCCACACCTAGATCAACGTCAAACCATTTTGAGCACCTAGGAAATAGATCTGAGGATTAACAGAGAAATCTGTATAATTTGAAGGAAAGAATGTGGCAGGTACATGGTGCAGAGAGGTGGCTTGGAGAAGAGAAGAGCCACGGTGCCAAAAAGGAGAGGGAGTCATTTTCTCAGGGAGGAGAAAGACAGAAGGAGAGAGCAACAAATCAGGTTTGTGCAAGAAAACACTACCCCTGAAAGCAGCTAGAGAGACAGAATGAAGACATACACAGGGGACTGCACAAGAAAACTGTCCCCCAAAACCATTGACAAGGAAAAAAAGAGAGGGTTTTAATATAGCCAGTTTTTTTTTTTTTTTTAAATAGTGGAGCACAGAGTCAGAAATTTCAGAGTGAGCCCCTGGCAGTGCTCTGGTGAGAAAGCAGGCAAAGCCCCCAGGAGTGGGCAGTGCCGACTGCGGATCCTGTGGGTTGCACAGGGAGAAGCAGTTCCCCTGCTTGGAGTGCAAAGGACCTGGCAGGCACCATCAAGCTGCCATGTTTACTCATATAAGAACAAAGACACCTCCTGAGGATAGCAAACCCTGGTGCTGGCTGCATGTTGCAATTTACCACAAACTCTGAGCCTGTGCTACACAGTGTTTCCAGGGACAAGCTGGCCCTGGCCATAGCACAGCGAGAACCTCCCCCAGATCACTAAGGGTCTGAACCACAGGGGTCTCTGAGGTGTGGGGTTTTGAAACAAAGCTGTGCCTGAGAGGCACTCTGGAGAGAGGCACCACTTGGCAGATGGACAGCTCAGACACAGACAGGGGAGGTTGGGGAGCTGACAGAAACAGGGGACAAAGGGTGGGTGACTGATCACATGTCTGTGAGGGTGTGAACTTCCCACTCTGGAGACTGGAATGTGAGGTGATGCCATTTTCACCATTAGCCCACCAACACTGATATACCTCAGTAAGTAAAACAGTGCCACCAAGTGGAGAACAGAGTTGTTACACCAAGCCTTATCCCACTGTGCCCTCCAGGCACATCTCCACGAGGGTAGGTTGGCCCAAGAATCAGAGAAGCATACCCCTCCCTCAGAAGACCAGCACAAGTCCCTTCCACTATCTTTGTCTACTCACCATAGACTACTGCAAAGTTTCAGCTCTAGGGGAAACTGGATCTGGTTTCAATTAGGTTTTTTTGTTTGTTCGTTTTGTTGTTGTTGCTTTAGTTTTTGTTTTCGCTGATGTTATTTTTATTTTATTTTGTTTCTTCAATACATAAAGAGCCAAGTATTTGTTTTTCATTTAATTTAAATTTAATTTTTTTTTTGATTTTTTAAATTTTTAATTTTTTTCTCTCTTCTTTACTCTTTTCTCTCCTTTTTTTTTTTCTATCAAACTTCTTGTAACAACCACACAAAACACACTTAGGATCTAGCTTCTTTTATTTGATTTTTAAAATTTTTAAATTTGTATTTTATTCTATTATTATTATTATTGTTGTTCTTTTCTTCCTCCAAAATGACAAGACAGACTAATTCACCTCAAAAGAAAGAACAGGAAGAAATGACAGCCAGGAATTTAGTCAATGCAGTTATAAGTAAGATGCCTGAACTAGAATTTAATAAAGCGATTTTATGGATACTGGCTGGGCTTGAAAAATCACAAAAGACACCAGAGAATCCCTTTCTGCAGGGCAAGGTAACTAAAATCTAGCCAGGCCAAAATTAAAAATGCTATAACTGGGTTGCAAACACAAATGGAGGCCATAAAAACGAGGATGGATGAGACAGAGGAGCAAATTAGTGATACAAAGGGTAAAATTATGGAAAATGATGAAGCTGAAGAGAACAGGAAAACAAAGATCAGGGATCACAATGGCATACTTACAGAACTCAGTGATTTATTAATACATAATAACATTCAAATCATAGGAGTCACAAAAGATGAAGACAGAGAAAAAAGGGCAGAAGTTTCATATGAACAAATTATAGCTGAAAACTTCCCTAATCTCAGGAAGGGCACAGACATGAGAAATCCAAGAAGTACAGAGAGCTCCCATTAAATTCAACAAAGTCCAGCCATCATCAAAACATATCATAGTCAAATTCACAAAATACATAGGCAAGGAAAGAATCCCAACATCAGCAGGGAAAAAAAAAAGTCCTTAAACTTTAAGAGAAGACACATCAGGTTCACAGATCTGTCCACAGAAACTTGGCAGGCCAGAAAGGAATGGCAAGATATATTTAACGTGCTGAATGGAAAAGATATGCAGCCAAGAGCACTCTATCCAGCAAGACTGTCATTCAAAATAAAAGGAAAGATAGAGTTATCCAGGCAAAACAAACAAACAAAACAAACAAACAAACAAACAAACAAACTACAGGAGTTTGTGACCATTAAACTATCCCTACATGAAATTTTAAGGGCACCTCTTTGAGTGGACAAAAGACAAAAAGACCAAAAGTTGAGGTGCCTGGTGGTTCAGCCTGTTGAGCATCTGACTTCAGCTCAGGTCATGATCTCATGGTTCATGGGTTCAAGCCGCGTGTTAGCCTTTGTGCTGACAGCTCAGAACCTGGAGCCTGCTTTAGATTTTGTGTCTCCCTTTCTCTCTGCTCCTTCTGCTTTCTCTCTCCCCCTCTCTCTCTAAAAAATAAATAAACATTAAAACAAATTTTTTTAAAGGACCAAAACAACAAAGACAGAAAGGACCATGTAGCATCACTGGAAACATCAAGTCTACAGGTAACACAATAACACTAAATTCATATCTTTCAATAATCATTCTGAATGTAAATGAGCTAAATGTTCTCATCAGAAGACATAGAGTATCAGAATAGATTAAAAGCAAACAAACAAACAAAAAAAAGCTCCATCTATATGTTGCCTACAAGAGACTCATTTTAGAGGTAAAGACACCTGCAGATTGAAAGTGAAAAGATGGAGAACCATCTATCATGCATCCAAAGAAAGCCAAAGTATCTATACTTATATCAGACAAACTAGATTTTAGTATATGTGCTGCTGAAGCGAGCTCGAGACAAACTAGATTTTAAAACAAAGACTGTAACAAGAGCTTAATAAAGACATTATATCACAATTAAGGGGTCCATCCATCAAGATTTAACAATTTTAAATATTTATGCCCAACTTGTAGCACCCAAATATATAAATTATTTAATAACAAACATACAGAAACTCATTGATAATAATACAATAATAGCAGGGACTTTAACCCCCGCCCCTCACAGCAATGGACAGATCACCTAAACACAAAATCAACAGGGAAACGATGGCTTTGAATGACAGATGGACTTAACAGATATATTCAGAACATTTCATCCTAAGCAACAGAATACACAGTCTTTTCCAATGCACATGGAACAGTCTCCAGAGTGGATCACATACTGGGTCACAAATCAGCCCTCAACAAGTAAAAAAAGATCATGATCATTACTTGCATATTTTCAGATCACAATGCTATGAAACTTGAAGCCGACCACAAGAAAAAAAATAGGAAAGCCCTCAAATATATTGAAGTTAAAAAACACACTACCAAAGAATGGATGGATTAACCAGGAAATTAAAGAAGAAATAAAAAAAAAATACACGGACTCAAATGAAAATGAAATGTGACAGTCCAAAACCTTTGGGATGTAGCAAAGGCAATCCTAAGAGGGAAGAGCATTGCAATTCAGGTCTATCTCAAGAAGTTAGAAAGTTCCTGAATCCATAAACTAACCTTAAACATAAAGGGATTAGAAAAGGGAGAGCAAATAAAGCCTAAAACTAGCAGAAGAAAGGAAAAGAAAAGCAGTGCAACAGATCAATGAAACTAAGAGCTGCTTCTTTGAAAGAATTAATAAAATTGATAAACCCCTACACAGGTTTATCAAAAAGAAAAGAGAGAGGACCCAAATAGGTAAAATCACAAATGAAAGAGGAGAGACCACAACCAACACCACAGCAATACAAACAATTATAAGAGAATACTGTGAAAAGTTATATGCCAACAGACTGGGCAATTTGGAAGAAATGGACAAATTCTTAGAAACTCACAAACTATTAAAACTGAAACAGGAAGAAATAGAAAATTTGAACAGACCCATAACCAGCAAAGAAATTGAATGTGTAATCAATAGTCTCCCAACAAACAAGAGTCTTGGGCCAGATGCCTTCCCAGGGGAATGGTACCAGATGTTTAAAGAAGAGTTAATACCTATTCTTCTCAAACTGTTCCAAAAACTAGATATAGAAGGAAAACTTCAAAACTCATTCTGCAAAGACAACATTACCTTGACTCCAAAACCACATGAAGACCCCACTAAAAAGGAGAATTACAGGCCAATATGCCTGAAATCAGGATGCAAAACTTCTCAACAAGATATTAGCAAAGTGAATTCATCAGTATATTAAAAGAATTATTCACCATGATCCAGTGGGATTTATTCCTGGGATCCAGGGCTGGTTCAATATTTGCAAGTCAATCAATGTGATACACCATATTAATAAAAGGATAAAAATCATATGATCCTGTCAATAGATGCAGAAAAAGCATTTGGCAAAATACAACACCAATTCTTGATAAAAACTTTCAACAAAATAGGGATAGATGGAACATGCCTCAAAGCATAAAGGCCGTATATGAAATATCCACAGTTAATGTCATCCTTAATGGGGAAAAACTGAGAGTTTTCCTTGCCTGTTGCAATGACATAGATGGAACTAGAATGTATTGTGCTAAGTGAAATAAGGTAATCAGAGGAAGACAAATACCATATAATTTCACTTATATGTGCAATGTAAGAAACAAAACAGATGAACATATTGGGGAGGTGGAAGGGAAGAGAAGGAAACAAACCACAAAGGTTTCTTAAAGATCGAGAATAAACTGAGGGTTGATGGAAGGAGGTGAGTGGGGGATGGGCTAGATGGGTGATGGGTATTAAGGAGGGCACTTGTGATGAGCACTGAGTGTTGTATGTAAGTGACGAAACACTGAATTCACCTCCTGAAGCTAATATTGGATTGTATGTTAACTAAAATTTAAACTTAAAACAGGAAAAGAAAAAAGTAAAGAATTGTATTATATAGTGAAAACAGAATATGTATGCTAATTATTGAATTTCTTTTAAAATGCTTTATTTTAAATTAATTGCCTAGATTTTAAACGAGATGTTTTCAGTATTACATGCCTATAGAGAATACATTTTTAAAGAATTAACTAATTTAAATTAATATCTAATGACATTGACCTCAAAATGTACTCTAAATGTAATTCTCAAATAACAGTATGCTTTGCCTCTTCTAGCCTAAAGCATGGCCTAGATACAAAAGCTATTTCTCTCTTTTTTAATTTCCTAAAAAGTAGAACATGGTGAGACATTAATATTTGGTAAACACTCAAAGCATTTTAAACATCCCCATTGTGCTTCATTCCGTTTTTATGTCTACTGAACTCGATAAAATATGATTAAAACAACCTTGAATCAGTTAAGTGTCACTGAATTTGACAGTTGACCTGAAGTAATCTGGATTAGCATTTATGGGATGAAATTCTGTGAGTCTAATTATTATTTTACAGATTCATTAAAATGGTGACTGTTAACATTGTTCAAAAAAATAATCTGAATATTAATGATCATTTTTAAATAGAATTAAAAGCAGTAGATTTTGAAAAAACAAAGATATACATAAATATTTATGAGATAAAGTCACCCACAAACATATTAGGGTGCTATCTTTGATGTATAAGTATGTTTATGTTATATTTCTGCACGTATCTGTATATAAATCTATATGAATATATATACATGCTCTCTCTATATATGTATATATATATTCTCTCTATCTCTCTATATACATATGAATAAGAATGAGCTCATACCATAATATATTTTGTTATGGGATTTTTAAGAATAAAATAAGTGATACACACTTCTCCCAATGAATATAAATCAAGTAGTATAAAGTATATGGAATAAAACTTAATCTTCTTCCATCCACATATTATATTAGTTCAATTACCTAGTTAGTGAGTAAATGCTGTAGGTTACACAAGAATTAAAAGTTGAAAGGAGATAGTCCCTGCTCTCAAAGACTTTTGTCTCTTCAGAAAAAAAGAAAAAATAAGGGGATTATTTTAGATGGCATTATTAGAAATTAGCAATGCATAAGAGAAAAAGGAAATGGTTATTTGATGTAGGTGTTGAAAAACATATAGAACATAATAACTGAAATTCAATTGCTAGAATAAGCTTATGCAATCAGATAATAATTATTATTTTATTTTATTTTACTTTATTTTTATTTATTTATTTTTTTTAAAGAAATGCTTTTTTTTTTTTTTAACGTTTATTTATTTTTGAGACAGAGAGAGACAGAGCATGAACGGGGGAGGGTCAGAGAGAGGGAGACACAGAATCTGAAACAGGCTCCAGGCTCTGAGCTGTCAGCACAGAGTCCGATGCGGGGCTGGAACTCATGGACCGCGAGATCACGACCTGAGCCGAAGTCGGCCGCTTAACCGACTGAGCCACCCAGGCGCCCCAATAATTATTATTTTAAATAATATATTTAAGATTCTTCTTTTAGCTTGTGTTAAACTACGTGGTCAGCTATAACATAATACCACAGACTCGGTGGCTTAAACAGCAGACAGCTCCAGAGGCAAAGCTCAAGATCTAGAAGTCCAAGACCAAGGCACCAACAAGAAGGCACCTTCACCAGAAGGCCCTCTTTATGATCTGTTGACAGCCACCTTCTCCCTGTATCTTGAACGGCAGAGAGAACAATCTTTCTCTCTACCTTTTCTTATAAAGCCACTAATCCCATTAAGAGGACCTACTCTCATGACCTCATCTCATCATAATTACCTCCCAAAGTCCCCATCTCTAAATACAGTCACACTGGGGATCAGTGCTTCAATGATAAATTTGGGGGCAACACAATTCAGTCCACAGCACAGCTCTTGATAAAAACATTAGAAATGGAATGTGCATATTCCTTTTTTCAGAAAATGAATAAATGGGAAGATATGCATCCTGAAACAAGTCTCTAGCTCATAATGTTTCTGTGAGGCTTAAATCAAATCAGATAAAAGGTATGAAACTCTTAACACAAGCTTAGCTGTCAAAAATGGTTTGACCTTTATATTATTAGCTGCCAAAGGGTGAGCCAGGCATTTTTGATACATTATATAGACTTTTTTTTTTTTCAAAATAATTGTAAAAAGAGAGAAATCCTTCTTTCATAGTGAAGAGATTGTGACTCGGAGAAGTAAATACCTTTCCAAACTCATGCAGCTCTTCAGGGCTGTAGTTACAATTAACATTATTGTTTGACTCCAATGCCCAGGCTTTATATATTAAACCAAGACATCACTTCTTTCTACAGGTGTTGGTGATTTACATTTACAGTCATGTGTCTAATATTTTTACAACTTTAAAACTTATTGAGAAGAGGGCCTATGATAGAACATACCAGAAACTATGCCACTTTCAAAAAGTGATAATTCGTGGTGTACATCAATTTATTGGTGACCTTGAAGATTACTATGTGGCTATAGCAGGATGTGATTTTGAAGGTAACTGATATCTTGTTGGGTATACAATATTATTTAGTATCAGGAAAACAAATCATCAGATTTAATAAAGAAGAAAAGTGACCCACTTCTCTAGGGAACACGATAGGCCTAAATGATCAAGTGTAGTAGAAAATGCTTATGAGACGGAAGGCAATTGAGTGAGTGACGATTAAAGAAAACAAAAAGTGTAAGGAATACTTGGCCCCTGGTAAGTTTTTATTCTGCCCCATCTGCTCAAATAAATTACAATACAAATGATATACCCTGCTTGAATTTGGTTTTATAACATGGAAGATTTCTTAAGAGTCTAAGAATGAGGGAAGTATTAGTTCTATCATCTATGGGAAGTAATGGTGTGGTTAAGGAAGATGACTTTGCAGTCAAACACCGTATTGGCTACATAATGTTGTTAAATTCCGTAATTTTTTTTTGCGTTTTTTAATAAGATGAGAATAAGAAGACTTACCTCATAGTTCTGTTTTATTGTTTAAATAAGATAGAAAACGTAATGTGTAAAATACTGAGCTCTGTGCATATGCACTAGTATGTGAAACAAAGCCTTTACTATTTATGCTTCTTAACCTGGTTCATTATATCTGTGGCTTCCTTGACTCTTTCAACAAGCATCTTGAAAAACATATTACATTGTGATTTAAAGAGACTTAATCAAATCCATTCTTATTCTTGTCACAAAAACTAAGCTCCTTGATGGGTCGAGACTCACCAAACAAGATACTTTAGCATTTTGGTGAAAATAGTTCCCTTTGAGAATATAATGAAAGCTGTGTCTGTTGAGCTTAGCAGGTATAGAAGTGGTCAGGATAATGAGCTAAACTGAAAGTAACAACCACGCCTCTATTCATTTACTGTAACAGTATAAGCAAGAGGCCAAAAGGAAAGGCCCAGGCTCCCTAGTGTTCCATTCCCGCCCCCCCCCCACCCCAGAATGGTAATGGAAGAGGGTCAGGTGACAGGCAGCATAGGTGGGTTGGACCTTCCTTCTGCTGAGGAGCATTGAAGAAAATGTCTGCAAAGGTCCTTCAGGGACCTGAGGAGCCGGAAGATGGAGAGGGGAATGGCCAGCCCTAGACAAGCTCAAAATCAGAGTGGAGAAAAGTGCTTTAGCCAAGGCTCCCTGATAAGGAGGCTTCAGATGGAGAAAACCTGGGCTAGAGATGCAAACATACTTATGAACTTAGCTAGTGTTGGCAGGCTTGAGTCCTTGACTGAAACTAGAATGCACTAGCTATGTGTCGAGTTTACTGTGTGGAGGGTAACTTTTCCCCACGATGCCTAGGACGTGATGCTGTGTCTTTGCCTATGGTAAGGCCTAAAAGATCACACATAGGATTTTGGCCAGAAGCCAGACTCCTCAACACTTACATACACTTTGTGTGTACTATATTCTGTTTTGTTGTACTTAATATAAACAAACATGTTTATTTATATTAAATAACATTTTGTTTCGTCCCATGAAAAAGTTAATACCCATTTTACGAAACAGATACAAACCAAAAGAAAAATCACTTTTCCATCTGCACAAAAATACATTTAAACAAGAAAGACTCAGTTTAGTATGTGTAAAGCATCGACATTTTCCTGTGGTCATTTTCATGCCAATATCCATGTCATCCTTGGCAAAAAAAAAAAAAAAAAAAAAGAAAGAAAGATTATGCTTGATTTTACACGTTGAAATTATATATCCACAAAGATATGCAGTTGGAGCATTAACTAACAATGAGGGCTATGTTTCCGGAGCATCTATTATGTGTCTGGTGGTGCCTAAGATTTTTGTTCTGTGTAATATGAGTACTCATTAAGGTAGAATCAGAAAAGAACTTTATTTTTCCCACTCTGCCTCATATATCTTCAAACCTAATCAGTGCACTAATTCATCCCTGACATTTGGTTATAAAGGCAATTCTGTGATTTTCCCCCCACTGTTAGATAATGAAATGGGAGTATCCATCCCAGCTTAATCTCAGTACTCCATGCCATTTAGTATTAAAGCTGCACCCCTTTGCCAGTTTGAGATTCCTTTAGATTGTGATGCTTCCAAGAGGGAAGAGGGGTGTAGTTGACTTCTCCATTATTCTATCTCGTACTCCTTCCCACTTCTTGGCCAGTATCTTACAACCCCAGTACTGGCATTTTGAGGATGCAGAGAAGTCATAATTGAAGGAAAGGTCTAAATTAATTAGCACAAAACAATCTGGCTCACATGTCTTCTAGATATGGCTAATCTGTTTCCTCCCTCCCTTTCTCCCCCTCCCTCGCTCCTCCTTTCTCTCTACCTTTCTTCTTTCTTTCTCTTTCTTTCTTTCTTTCTTTCTTTCTTTCTTTCTTTCTTTCTTTCTTTCTTCTTTCTTTCTTTCTTTCTTTCTTCCTTTTTTTTCTTTCTTTCTCTCTCTCTCTCTTTCTCTCTTTCTTTCTTCCTTCCTTCCTTCTTTTAATTGGGAGTTTTGACACATCAATGCCTCTTCTCTGGCTGGCCATTTAAAAAGTGGCCCTTTACCCCCTTACCCCCAAAAGTGAACACACATGCCTGCCTGTGCATTCCTCCCACCAAACACACGGACACACACACACTAATGTGTGTAATAACCTACACTAGCATCTTATTGTACCTTATGCACGGCATGAATTACTCTTGTTTGTAGTTAATTTGAAAAGGCCCCAGTATGGCTCATGTGACACACAGAGTATACAAAGGAAATGGGCACCTTCCTATAGGGAAGCACAGTTGTCTCCAGGCAGAGCCACGCCTCCTCTCTTCCACCAAGCGTATGGCTCTTAGCCTTATATTTCTGGGGTGCCTGGGTGGCTCAGTTGATTAGGTGTCCAACTTCAGCTTAATGTTCCTGAATTCAAGCCCTGCGTTGGGCTCTGAGGCTCTGTGCTGACAGCTTGGAGCCTGCTTTGGATTCTGTGTCTCCCTCTCTCTCTCTCAAATAATTTTTTTTTTCGTTAGGCATGGTGCAAACTTGAAATGTGTTACAACTCATGGTACAAATCCCTGTTTGTACTGCCTTGAGGGCAAAGTGCTTATGTTCGCTTCCTCGTGTTTGAGATACGTGTAGCTCACCAATAATCCTCTCCAAAGACATTTCTCTCTTTTAACTGTAGTCTTCTTAAGCCCTCAGTTGTGAGCTAGTAATGGCGGGACTTGCCCCACATCAGTGGGCTGGTTCATCACCTTGCAATGTGTAGGGTGATGGGCAATTCTGCTCTTTTCTCAGGTTGTGTTGCTTCAGCGGAAAATGAGGGAGAGAGAGGGAAACTTTAGCTTTCTGTTGTTCATATATAAGCACACAACGTATGAGTCTCCACTGCTTTCTGGGCCTGGTGATAAAACGCTTATTTCAAAATCCCAACCTTACCTCAGATGCTTTAAATTGAATTTTAGATGTATTACTTCTTTTGTTTTCAAGCAAACAAACCAAAGTCTTTTTTGGTAAGGTCTGTGTCAGTCTTACAGAATGAAAGCAAAATAAAAAGCTAAGGTGCTTGGGGCAGATTTAACCTTCAAAAGAATTTTGCAGATTTTGACTTTGCTTTCAGATATCTGTCTACATAAAAATTATAAGACTCTATGACTCCATTCTAGCCTGTAACAGTATTCCCCTAAGTTACATAATTATGACTCCAAATGACATTCCTTCTGAGAATTTTGGGCAAAAATTCATAATAATTCTGTATCATATGTGGTGTTGCTTATAGGGTTACACACACACACACACACACACACACACACACAGGATATATGTATATCCAATACATTCATTATCAATATGGCTAAAAGCTTTGCCTTATAATCTAAAGCTTACCATATCCTTTCTGTCCATTTGTTTTGAGAGTTGGCTTTCACTTTCTCTTGGCCTTGGGGAAAAAAAGAGGAAACTTTGAAATTCAACTTGTGCTTTATGAGTAGTTCCCAGACATCATACTCTATAAAAAAAAAAAGAACTTTATTGGCTCTTTCTATTTTAAAGAAAAAAATCATTCCAAAAAAATAATTCCAGCTCTAGTTCTGATTTAACTAACATCTATAATGGCAGTAGATCAGGTAACTCATAGACCTATTGAAAGAGTCTTCAATCAATATAGATCGACGTGTGTAGTAAGTCCTGCTGAACCCCAGATCTCCAAATTAGATGTGCTACCAAATATTACAGATGGTCCATCTGAGTATAAAGTCCACTGATTTTGTTTCCAAGCTAGGTGTAGGTGGTTCTGTCAATCGACTGCTGAGGTTTAACCAAATTAGCATCTGTGAACAATGAATATTTATTATTCCCAAGTTCCTGTGGATCAGTAATTCAGGAGTGGCTGAAGTGCATAATTCAAGACCTCTCAAAAAGCTGTATTCGGGATGTTGTCCAGAGCCGTTGTTATTGAAAGGTTTTACTGCGGCTGGAACATGTGCTACCAAGGTGGCAGGCTTAAGTGGCTCTTGAAATAAAGCCTCAGTTCCTCTCTGGCCTTTGGCAAGAGGGAAAAATGAAAATCATCTTGTCTTTTATGACCTAGCCTCAGAAGTCACATCCCATCAATTATGCAATATTCTAGTGGTTACACAGGTTAGCCCTATATAATGTGACTTCACAAAAGAGATTAGTTAAGGGACCACATGAAAGGATTAAAACCAGAATATAGGGATCATTGATGCCATACTAGAACCTGACCAGCACAGTCTGCCCTCAGACCCCCAAAGATGATTCATGCTCTTTCCCACATGCAAAATTAATATATCCACTCTCATAGGCCATGAAAGTTCTGTCTCATTACAGAATCTGAGAAAAGTCTAGAATGTACTCATATAAATCAGGGCCGGTGCAGATGCAGTCCTTCAGATTTTGTTCTTTACATGCAGCTCTCAAATATATTTCTTTCTATCTGGATACTTATGACCTAAAGAGACAAGTTGTCTGCCTCTCCCCAAAAATACAGTTATAGAGGAGATCATCATTTTCAGAGGAATGCTGGGACATCTCCAAATTAGAAGACAGAGTATTACTTTTCACGTCTCCTATTACAAAGGAGAAAGCTCAGTTCCTGGTGGGCTTCTGAGAGTTTTGGAGATAGTACATTACACATTTAGGAAAAATGTTCTGGCCCATATAAAAGTGTGCAAAGGGCTAACAGCTGTTAGTGGAACCTGGCACAAGAATTTGTTCTGCAACAGGCCCTAGCTGTGATACAAACAGCTCTGCCCCTTGAACCATTGAATCTGGCAGATGCTTTGGTTTTGGTGGTATCAGTGGTGAGCAATGATTAAATGGACTATGAGACAACATTCATAAAGAGAATCATACCCAGAACGTTGGGATTCTGAAACAAGTCTATTACATCTGCTGCAGAAAATTCAATGGTTTTGAAAGACAACTGCTGACATGCTACTGGTTCCGGATAGAGACAGCATGCCTTGTCTTGGGCACAAGTGGGGCACCTGGGTGGCTCAGTCGGTTGAGTGTCTGACTTCAGTCCAGGTCATGACCTCGTGGTTTGTGAGTTTGAGCCCTACATTGGGCTGTGTGCTGACAACTCAGAGCCTGGAAACTGCTCCAAATCTGTGTCTCCCTCTCCCTCTGTGCCTCCCCTGCTTGTGCTGTGTCTCTCTCTCTCAAAAATAAGTAAACCTTAAAAAATTAAAAAAAAAAAATCATGGGCACAAGTGACCACACATCCCCAAATCTTCATCATGAAATGAGTCTTACCAGTCCTACAGAATCATAAGATGAGACACACTTAATATTTTAAGTTACATCCGGATTGTAACATAAGCAGGGACATAGGGCGCAAACACTTGAGCAGCGAGGTAACCAACCTCCAAGATAGTCCACGTGATCCTTGCTTCTTGTATTTCAGACCTTGTGTGACCCCTTCCCATATTGTAACAGGGTGGGTCTGTGTGACCAGTAGGATTTGGCAGAAGTGATGATACGTCACTTCCACGATAAGGTCATAAAAGACACTAGGGCATCTGTTTCTATTCCCTGAACTCTCTTTTTTTCTCGTGGGTCACTATCTCTGGGGATGTTCAGTTTCCATGCTGCTATCAGCCCTCTTGGAAGACTTACCTGATGAGTAGCTGAGGCTTCCTGCCAATATCCAGGTGAGCAAAATTGGAGTGGATTCTTCAGCCCCGGTCAAGTGTTCAGAAACTATAACCTCAATTGATAGCTCTGTTGCATCCTTTTGAGTAACACACTAGATTAAACTATTCTTCATAGGAGGCATGAACACTGATTAAAAATGTTGAAACTAGTGAAATAGTAGCTGAACAGGAAAACATACTTTTAGTTATGGAATTAATCAGTCATGGATATAAGAGGCACAGCATAAGGAGTATAGCCAATGGAATACCGTAATGGCATATGGTGATGGATGGTAGCTATACTTGTGGTGAGCATAGCATAACATATAGAGATGTTGAATTACCATGTTGTACACCCAAAACTAATGTAACATTGTGTGTCCACCATACTCAAATAAGAAGTCAATCAATAAAAGAAAACGCGTTGCTAAACTTGTCTCGTCAGAGCAAACTCTGCCGATGAGCTATATGAGCATATGACTTTTCCTGTTGTTCATATCTCCCTCTCTTTTTCCACATAGTCTACTTTCCCTAGAAAATACTGGTGTTCTTAACTTGGTAAAAAGATACGTCCCTGCTGACTCACTAGTAATAATAACAAAATCAGATGTGACCTTTTAGTCTAATTTTGTGGGACTTTGCTCATTGCTTTGCCAACTATTCCTGAGCATTGTTTATCCCCACAGCATAAGCTTACTTTTCTCTATGACATGGAAATAATTTGATTTTCTAAATGTAACATCCATTGATTTCTTTTATCTGAGAAAAACATGAATACTTTTTATGATTACAAATCAATATAGTTGAATATATTTTGGAAAATACTCAATACTATAATGAAAGAAATAATGACCATAATCTCACTTCCCAGAGATAAACACTATATCATTTTATTTTCTGTTTTCAAATATTTTTATATAAGTGGCTACCTGGATAGATGGAAAGATGAATACTATACAGTGAGTGATACATGAATCCAGGACACTGTAACCTAAATACCTTCAAATACCCCCATTTCAGGTTTTTTCCCCTTTAATTATTAAACCAAATAGCTAGAACCTATATACTATGTTCCATAACAATCCAGCATCTTCCCCTTGATTTAGGATAATGCCTGTGAGATAATTTTTTTTTTTTTTTGGTACCTTTTACTTTAACCCTCTTTTCCTGCCTAAGGGATTTTAAGTGGCAGAATCCTTAATAGATTTCATAATCTGTCTTCACCATGTGTTACTTTCCAAAGGAGCTTTTACTTTTCTTCAATTACTGATTAAGTTTCTCATTCAGTTAAACTTTCGGTTATGTCACTTTGTTACTCACTCGCTTTTACTGATTGGTTTAACAAGTAATTATTGAAACTTTATTATACTAGCCACTATGCAAAGCATTATACCACAGAGGGGAGGCAGAAAAAATTTCCTTTAGTCATAAAGTTAAAATCTCACTAAGATTAAAAAGGTACAGGTGGAAGTTTGTGAGAATCAGTCTTTTGGCCCTTCTTAAATATATTTGAATATCATATAACATAGCTTGGTCGTAATGTGGGTATGGGAACTTAATGACTCTGATATCTTTCCATAAGAAAGTAATTATCTCAGTAATTTGAATTCTACAATTTATCACAAACAATTGGGTCTACCAGTTTAAGGCAACAATTTGAAATGAAATACATAATATTCATGAGAAGAACAAAAAAGATGATATGTTAACCTACTGATCCAGAATTCCACATGTGCTTGTAAAACATATTGCCATATAATTTAATATTATTTGTAAGTAAATATTGAATCAGGGGGCTTGCTATGTCTCAGACATGCTTGCTTATTTCTTTACGGTAATAGTCATCTGTTCAATGGAGTTTTATAGTCAAACCAGAGTTATGGATTTATTACTTTTCAGTCTACATTTAGATTTATTTATCTGTTAAGCTGTGAGAACAGGAAATCAGACAGTGAAAGGATACCCAGGGGATAATGACAAAAATGGTCACTTATATACCATATTTTTCAACATAAGGTTTTTATATGTGTGTGCATGGGTGTGTATCTATATCTATTCACCTATATATGCATATGTGTGTATATTTATTTCTTATATATACAACTTGATTTATATAACTCACGAAACAAGTGGATTTGACCAAGTTTAAAACTCTGAAAAGAAGTTTATCTCACCACTTTGAACATATATTTTATATCACACACACCTCCAGTCTGATTTGTTAGTGATTAAATACTTGTAAGTAACACTGTAAGTTAAAGCCATATTTCTACTCTCGAATATTGGTAATAATCAATCATTAATTCACTGTGATGTTTATTTCCATTTTGCCTTTTGTCTTGGTAAATATTATTTCAAGTTCTTATACAGAGAAAATCAATATTTTATTTATAACAATAGAAATACAACCAGATGTACAGGGGTAGAGATAATAATGGACATGAAAATCTTCATGCATTGTAGAAGATGCCTATTTGAACCTTCTAGATTTTATGTTCTGAGAAACACATAAGATGAAAAGTCGACTAAACCAAGGGAAGGGTCTGAGAACATAAACAATGATGAACTTTTGCAGAAAACACCATTTACTAGTGTTTTATGTTTATCCAAGCCATTTAATTCTTTTGCAGAGCTTTACCTAAATTGGTCATAGACAATTCCACAAACATTTTAAAATGTCAATTATTCTACTCTAAAGTGATTTTAGATTTCTATTTATTTAACATGGTGAGATATAGGAATACCCAGTAAATTTGAAACCATTAAAATATCTATGGGAATACACATAAAGAAAGAATCCCATTACCTTTAAAAATAAAAATAGAAAATCACATGATTAAAATATGTATTTATTCATTTATTATATAATTTGAAATGTATTTATTCAACACATGCTATGTGCCAGACATCGTGCTAAGAGCTGGAGATAAAAGGCTATAGAAAAGCAAATGGACCCCTGCTCTAAATAATTATACAGATTACTGTGGGGAGAAAATCATTAATCATACAGTCACACTTATGAATATTTAATATTATACTGAGGTAAGTGCTCTGCATAAAGATGTGTGAGTCTCTAAAACCTCATAATAAAGAAACTTCCCTAGATTGTGGAGTTTAGGAAAGGCTTCTTTAAAGTATGTGATGCTGAAGTTGATATGTTACAGATATTTAGAAGTTAGTTAGCAAGTACATAAACCCTCTGGTGAAGGCTAGACTATTTGAAGAACCAGAGAGACAGGGACCCTGAACACGAGGGGAAGAATAGTATAAGCTCAGCTAAAAGAGGTAAAGCAGTGTCTAGAGAATGCACTTGAGTAGATTAAAAGTAATGTGTAGCCACTGGAAGATTTTAAAAGTATTAATAGTGGGGGTTGGGTATAATTTGAATTAATTTTTGTTTTTTTAACATTTTATTGTGTTATAATTTATATATAGTAAAATGTACCCTTTTTGGATGTACTATGGAGTTTGTTGAATACAGTCATGTAAAAAGTGACACAGTCTACTTGTTGGAAATCTCACCATCTTCTCCAGCACATGGTTGTCTGGTCTGAAAACTGGTTCACTTCTAGACACTGGGCCAGGGATGTGACTTTTCAACTGGCACAATTGAGCTTGGTTTCCTGTCATTTACTCTTGATTTTTTCTGATGGCAAAAGCCAACTAACGTCTTTATTGGCTGGCCTTTGTGACACCTCCTTGTATTAACCGTCTCTGTGGGTCAGTATCCCTTGGGGTCATTCTGACCCTATGACTCATGAATGTTGGATCAATTCTGTTTTTTGTTTCTCAGGATCCTACCATCTCTATTGTTAGAAGTAAGCCCTGTCATGGAACAGCTTCTCTCACCTTCAGTTCTGACCTCAGACAGCCACTCATTACTAAGTGTTTTAGTAAATGTTGATACTCTTCTCACCAGCATATTCTTTATGGTCTTGAAGAGTATAACATCTGAGTCTTACTGTGGAACATAGCCCGTTATGTCTTTTGACCTTATATTGAATGTATACTCCAGAATGCCCACTTCTTTGGACCTTTTTGTTGTTGTTGTTGTTGTTGTTGTTGTTGTTGTTGTCGTCTCCATGTTTGTTTGTTTGTTTGTTGATTATTCCTTTCCCAAATGTTTAAGCAATTTTAGTTAATTAACATCAAGCATAATATTAGTTTAAAGGGTATAATTTAATGTTCATCACTTACATAAAACACTCAGTGCTCATCACAAGTACCCTTCTTAATACTCATCACCCATGGAGCCTATCCCCCCACTCTCTTCCCCGTATCAACTCTCAGTTTGTTCTCTATAGTTGAGTCTACTATATGGGTTGCTTCTCTCTCTCTCTTTCTCCCCCATGTTTATCTGTTTTCTTTATTAAATTCTACATATGACTGAAATGGATTTATCTTTTTCTGACTGACTTATTTCGCTTAGCATAATACCCTCTAGCTCAATCCATGTCATTGCAAATGACAAGATTTCATTCCGTTTGATGGATGAGTAATATTCCATTTTATATATATCACCTCTTCTTTACCCATTCATCAGTCAACGGACATTTGGGCTCTTTCCATAATTTGACTATTATTGATAATGCTGCTATAAACATCGGGGTGCATGTGTCCCTTCAAATCAGTACTTTTGTAGCCTGTGGGTAAATACCTAATAGTGCAATTGCTGGGTAATAAGGTAGTTCTATTTTTAACTTTTTGAAAAAAAAATCCATTCTGTTTTCCAGAGTGGTTGCACCAGTTTGCATTCCCACCCACGGTATAAAAGGGTTCCCCTTTCTTCACAATCTTGTCAACACCTGTTGTTTCCAGTCTTGTTAATTTTTGCTATCTGACAGGTATGAGATGGTATCTCATCATGGTTTTGATTTGTATTTCCCTGACGATGGGTGTTGAGTTTGATAAGTTCTTTATAGGCTTTGGATACTAACCCTTTATTATATATGCCATTATCAAATATCTCCTCCCATGCTGAAGGTTTCCTTTTAGTTTTGTTGCTTGTTTCCTTCACTGTGTAGAGCTTTTTATCTTGATGAAATCTCAATGGTTTATTTTTGCTTTTGTTCCCCTTACCTCTAGAAGCATATCTAGTAAGAAGCTGCTATGGCCACATGAAAAGATGCTCAACGTCGCTCCTCATCAGGGAAATACAAATCAAAACCGCACTCAGATATCACCTCACGCCAGTCAGAGTGGCCAAAATGTACAAATCAGGAGACTATAGATGCTGGGGAGGATGTGGAGAAATGGGAACCCTCTTGCACTGTTGGTGGGAATGCAAATTGGTGCAGCCACTCTGGAAAACAGTGTGGAGGTTCCTCAAAAAATTAAAAATAGACCTACCCTATGACCCAGCAATAGCACTGCTAGGAATTTACCCAAGGGATATAGGAGTACTGATGCATAGGGGCACTTGTACCCCAATGTTTCTAGCAGCACTCTCAACAATAGCCAAATTATGGAAAGAGCCTAAATGTCCATCAACTGATGAATGGATAAAGAAATTGTGGTTTATATACACAATGGAATACTATGTGGCAATGAGAAAGAATGAAATATGGCCCTTTGTAGCAACATGGATGGAACTGGAGAGTGTGATGCTAAGTGAAATAAGCCATACAGAGAAAAACAGATATCATATGGTTTCACTCTTATGTGGATCCTGAGAAACTTAACAGAAACCATGGGGGAGGGGAAGGAAAAAAAAAAGAGGTTAGAGTGGGAGAGAGCCAAAGCATAAGAGACTCTTAAAAACTGAGAACAAACTGGGGCGCCTGGGTGGCGCAGTCGGTTAAGTGTCCGACTTCAGCCAGGTCACGATCTCGCGGCCCGTGAGTTCGAGCCCCGCGTCAGGCTCTGGGCTGATGGCTCGGAGCCTGGAGCCTGTTTCCGATTCTGTGTCTCCCTCTCTTTCTGCCCCTCCCCCATTCATGCTCTGTCTCTCTCTGTCCCAAAAATAAATAAACGTTGAAAAAAAAAATTTTTTTTAAAAAAACTGAGAACAAACTGAGGATTGATGGGGGGTGGGAGGGAGGGGAGGGTGGGTGATGGGGTGATTGAGGAGGGCACCTTTTGGGATGAGCACTGGGTGTTGTATGGAAACCAATTTGACAACAAACTTCATATATTGAAAAAAAAAAAAAGAAGTTGCTATGGCCAGTATCGAGGAGATTAATGTCTGTGTTTTCCTCTAGGATTTTTATTGTTTCCTGTCCCACAATTAGGTTTTTCATCCATTTTGAATTTATTTATATAAATGGTGTAAGGAAGTGGTTCTGTTTCATTCTTTTGCATGTGCTGTCCAGTTTTTCCAGCACCATTTGTTGAAGAGACTATCTTTTTTCCATTGGATCTTCTTTCCTGCTTTGTCAAAGATCAGTTGAACCATATTATCCTCTCAACAGATGCAGAAAATGATTTTGACAAAGGACAACATCCATTCATTATAAATATTGTCAGCAAAGTAGTGATAAAGGGAATATACCTTAACATAATAAAGGCTATATATGAAAAACACACATCCACAATGGAAAAAAAAAAACCTGAGAGTTTTTCTTCTCTGGTCAGGACCAAGACAGGGATATCCACTCTCACCACTGCTATTTAATATAATACTGCAAGTCCTAGACTCAGCAATTAGACAACAAAAAGAAATAAAAAGCATCCAAATCTATAAGGAAGAAGTCAAACTTTCACTATTTGTAGAGAATGTGATACTCGATATAGAAAACACAAAAGACTCTAGTAAAAATTGCTAGAATTGATCCATGAATTCAGTAAAGTATCAGGATACAAAATCAATGTACAAAAATAGGTTGCATTTCCATACACCAGTAATGAAGCAGCAGAAAAAGAAATCAATGAATTGATCCTATTTACAATTGCACCAAATACCATAAGATACCTAGAAATAAACCTAACTAAAGAGGTAAAAGATCTGTGTTCTGAAACTATAAAACAGTTTTGAAAGAAATTGAAGATGGCACAGAAATGGAAAAACATTCCATGCTAATGAATTGGAAGAACAAGTATTTGAAAATATGTGTACTACTCAAAATAATATACACATTTAATGCAATCCTATCAAAATACCACCTGTATTTTCCACAGAGCTAGAACAAACAATCCTAAAATTTGTATGGAATCACAAAAGATCCCAAATAGCCATAGCAGCTTTGAAAAAAAAAAAAAAAAAAAAAAAAAAAAAAAGCAAATATGGAGGCATCACAATTCCAGACTTCAAGTTACATTGCAAAGTTGTAGTGATCAAGACACCATGGTACTGACACAAAAAAATCAGACACGTAGATAAATGGAACATAAAAGAAAGCCTAGAAATGAATCTGAGTCCTTTTTTTGATCTTCTTCTCCACTGTCTGCCATAGAAATTCTGTCATTTCACTTTTGCTTAATGGGGCTATCTCTTTTTTCATGTTTTAGGAGTGATTCCTTAAGCTAGTTCAAGTATCAATGCTAAACTCTTTCTCAGTGGAGTGCTCCCAAATCAATAAACTTTCCCTTATCCAAACTTAAATTTTGTCCCTTTGTTCAGGAATCTTTGGAATCTAGTCTCACATATACTTTCCCAGTTTCTTATGATATATTCTGACCAAGTTTTCAGCTCTCTTGAGGTGTAATCTCTTTTTTTTTTTTAATTTTTTTTTCAACGTTTATTTATTTTTGGGACAGAGAGAGACAGAGCATGAATGGAGGAGGGGCAGAAAGAGAGGGAGACACAGAATCGGAAACAGGCTCCAGGCTCTGAGCCATCAACCCAGAGCCTGACGCGGGGCTCGAACTCACAGACCACGAGATCGTGACCTGGCTGAGGTCGGACGCTTAACCGACTGCGCCACCCAGGCGCCCCAAGGTGTAATCTCTTTCTCTCCCCCATAAGGTTCACCATGACCTTGGCTGGGTTATGTTGTGAATTAGCCCTAGTTATAGGTTAGTGTCTAGGAAGGGCGTGATGAGCATATTCTGTGGAAGGCACATATTTCTATGTAGGTGAGAGGTTGCTGCACTGTCTTCAAGAAAATTGGGATGCCAGCTCTTAACAGGAAGGAGTGGATCACTTCAGCGTGGTCAGAGTGTTAAAAGAGATCTGGGAAGTTCAAGTGTTTGATAAAATTTGTGGTATGTCCCAACTCCAAATATGTCAAGGTCCCATATTTTTTCAAAATAGAGCCCTGACCCAGAGAGAGAGAGACCACTTCGACTGACCATTTAACCTTCCATGGTATTCTCTATTAAGTCCCTGGACTATTCCTCAGCTCTGCTCTCTCATTGTAAGAGGTGAGAGGCTCTTTCCAATCTGTAAAAAGGTTTCTGGCTTTTACACTTGGCTGTTACTAGTCTGTAATTGCCTGTAACTTTCATTATCTTTTCATGAGTATGAAGGCTTAGTAATATCTGTCCCAAATCATTGTCTGTATAATTATCATTTATTCTGAACTTTTCAAACACCCAATAAGTCATACCAACTAATACCTTCTGTACTACTGACTATTCCATCCTGATTCAACCCATCAGTGGTTTTTAACAGTTGGACTGCTTTACTGTTCTAGGAGTTTCCTGTGTTCCATCTACTACCATGGATATTTTTTCTCATTTCCAGGTTCACAATAAGTAATGCATCTCCAAAACATCATGATAATCTGCTTTCTCTGAACACACACAGTCACTAATCATAGACTGATTTCTCAAGAAGATGTTGAAATGGTGTTTCATACACAGAGTATTTGTTAGGGGTCCACACATGTGGAAAGGAGTGGGGAGAAGCAGGATTGGGAATGTTAGAAAAAAGCAATTTGCTTTGAAATCACTGAAAAGTGTTGCTCAAACCAATAGGGAAGTCTGGAACACATATGGCCCATCAGAGTTGTCCTACTTTGAACCAAAATGGCTGGGTTGTTATACTTCTGTCATCAGTCATTGATTGTAAGCTGCCTAATAAGGGTGTCCCCTTGGGCAGAGCAACTCTTTGTGGCCCAGTCAAGCCTGAAGATGCTGATAGGCTGTCTGCTGACATGTGAGGCAAAAAGTTAATACTTGAAGGAGAAGCTACTAGGTTCATCTTTATGTATTTACACAGAGTAGTCACCATAAAATATAGATTTAGTAACCTGGAAGTCACATCCATAGACAATATCTAAATCGAAGCATATAAAGGAAAAGGAAGAAAAACAGAACAAATGCATGAGAAGTTAAGGCAAATTGAAAATGTAACTGGAGTATAATTGGAATCCCAGAACAAAAGGACAGGTTAGAGTAAATGCAATATTTGAACTTATAATGTCGGAGAGTTTTCAAAATCATACCAAACCACACATTCAGTAAGCTTAGCAAACCCCATGAAGAACAATTGCAAACAAAGCAAAACAAATAAAAACAAAACACATCTAGGGGTAGTCTGAAGAACAAGTAGAAGTAGAAATCTTTTTTTTTTTTAATTTTTTTAATGTTTATTTATTTCTGAGACAGAGAGAGACAGAGCATGAGTGGGGGAGGGGCAGAGAGAGAGGGAGACACAGAATCCTAAGCAGGCTCCAGGCTCTGAGCTGTCAGCACAGAGCCCGATGTAGGGCTCAAACTCATGACCCATGTATCATGACCTGAGTCAAAGTTGGTCACTCAACCGACTGAGCCACCCAGGTGCTCCAAAAGGAGAAATCTTAAAAGAAACCATGGAGAGGAAACAATATATTCTGGGAACAAAAATAAAAAGAGTCAGGACTGATTTTTCACCAGAAACCATGAAAGCCAGAAAATATGAAATGCATTATTGAATTTCTGAAAGAATATTACTGCCAACTTAGAAATGTATAGGAAGTAAAGATATCCTTTCACAATGAAAGTAAAACAAAGAAATTTCCAAGTAAATGAAAACTCAATTTGTTGCCAACAAGATTTGTGTTACAAGGAAAAATTTCCTCCAGATAAATTTCAAATCTAAGATATAATAGAACAAAAAAAATTTTAAGAGAAACATATGAAGATAAATTATTGACCATAAAGAAGATAAGGATTTCTTTTAAAAATACTAAATTAGGTTATATTAAGAACTTACATTTATCAAAAGATAACACAAAAGAAGTTAAAAAGGCAAGCTACAAAGTAAAAGATATATGTACTATTACCTCTGATGAAGGACATATTACCAGGATATCTATATATCTACATATCTCTATATCTACATGTATACATACGTATAGATATGTAAAGCAGCTACAATCAGTATTGAAGAGACTAAAAAACCTTATTGAAAAAGAAAAAGTCTTAATAAGTTACTTCTTAATCAAGGATATCTAAATGACTGATAAATATCTAAAAAGGTGCTCAATTTTATTGGTTATAAGAAAATGCAAATCAAAACACAAGGCAATACCAGGTGTTAGCAAAATATGGAGTATTTGCAACTTTTATACTGGTGGGAATTTGAACCTCTATTACTCTTTTGGATGCCTATATCTGCAGGTGTCTATTGAAGCTGAACATATCCATACCCTATGAACTTGAATTCTGACCCAAGGATTGTGTTCAACAAAATTGATACATATGGTCTCCAAATTCATGTACATGAATTTTCATAACAGTGCTCCTTGTAATGGTAAAATATTGGATACTACCCAAAACCAACAAAGCTAAAATGGGTAAGTGGTGGTGTTTTCACACAATATAATAATACACATGAATTAAGATGAAGGAACTAATATATGCAACAATATGATTGACTTTAGCAAACAGCATATTAAATAAAACTATCCAGACACAAAAAAGTACATTCTGTATGATTCTATACATATAAAGTTCAAATATAGGTAAGATAAATATCTTCATGGTTATTATTACCTAAAAGTGGAGTGAAAATAGTATCTGAATGAGGGTTTTTGCATGCTGAGATTTTTTGCTCAGGATTTTGGTTACAACACATGTCCATCTGTGAAATTTCAGTATGCCTACATTTATGATTTTTTCATGTTTCAGTGATATATTTCAATAAAAAATTCAAAGAGAACAGAGAATCTAGAATTGACTAACTGTGAATATGTAAAAATTATAGGTACACATTCTTGAACTAGAAGATAAAAAGAAGCATTTTAAAAATATATATACACTTACCAAAATAAGAAAAATAGAAATACATTTAAATGGTATTTGTGGATTATTCATTATAAGTAATTATTTTTTTTAATTTTTATAATGTTTATTTATTTTTGAGAGAGACACAGACAGAATGCAAGTGGGTTAGGGGCAGAGAGAGAGACACACAGAATCCGAAACAGACTCCAGGGTCTGAGCTGTCAGCACAGAGCCTGACATGGGGCTCAAACTCACCAGCTGTGAGATCATGACCTGAGAGCTGAAATCAGACCCTCAACCAAGTGAGTCACCCAGGCACCCCTCATTATAAGTAATTCTTAAATTATTTTTGCTTAGGTTTTCAAATTAAAAGGTCCATGTTCTGTGACATAAACAAGGCTTTATTTATTAACAAGAACAGAATTATTTTAAAATTTCACTTAAACAGTGACAACTGTTAGGGGGTTGGTAAAAGAAATGGTCTCCGGTGATTAATCGTCCCTACTTTACTATAAATTTTTAATTTCACTAAAAAGAACTCTTATGGTCATTTTTTTGTTGTTTCTATTATTTTTTGTGATTAGTTGGTAGAAAGGCACAAATGAACGTCCTGTATCGTACTGCAGTCACTCATTTCAGAACTTAATAAAGTTTGCATTTTTAAAATCTGCCCAGACAGCCTGCTGGATTTACCAAGACCGGTCTCTCTTCATTAGTGTCCCTGCTAGGCTGCTTTTACCGTCTCAAGTTATGGTCTATTACCTCAAGTTCAACATTAAGATTCTCAAAGTGTTGCATCTTCCCTCTATCATGGTCATTGCCTCCACTCTTGTTGCCACACTAGAATGGTTCTATAACACTATTACATCTTTCCTTCTAAATTACTCACGGAGATGCATAAGCTACATGTGTGCATGTATGTACACACACACCCACCCCTAAAAGAAAAAGTAAAAAATAAAATCACATTAAATATTAGTATCAGTTTTGGGGCACCTGGGTGGCTCAGTTGGTTAAGTGTCGGACTTCGGCTCGGGTCATCATCTCATGGCTGGTGAGTTCTAGGCCTTGTGCTGACACCTCAGAGCCTGGAGCCTGCTTCAGATTCTGTGTCCCTCTCTCACTCTGCTGCTCCCCCACTCATACTCTGTCTCTCTCTCTCTCAAGAATAAATAAACACACAAAAAAATAGTATCAGTTTTAAACTTTTGAAGTTGATAGCCACAATGCTAGATTTGCATCCCAGCTCTAACACTTGTTAGATGTGTAACTGTAGGCAAGTGGCATAACTCATCTATTCTCACGTTTCTGTAGATAGGAAATAAAGATGGTAACTATGAAATTGTATTCTTATGAGGACTACAGGATCTAAGATATGTCAATCAACTGAAACAGGGTTTAGTACATACAAACTATCATAACGGTATTTGTTTTTATGTGATTATTAATACAATTTGTGTTGCTATTTTTTTCCAACTTGCTTTTTATTCTGTTTTTCACAGATAAGAATACACCAAATAGTTTATTTATACTCTTATTTTAAACTTAGGGTTTATTTCAAAAGTTTTTTCAAGTCACTATATAGCTTTTTATTACAAATTATTTTTTGAGGTGACATAATTGCCTCATTTTTCTTTTGGTTAGATATATAGGTATTTATTTCTTTTTTTGCAAAATTAAATAATCCTGAAACATCATGTTTATGCAAAAATGTCAATTAAGAGTGGTATTATAGTTACTAATTGTGGTCTTAATTGCATATTTCTGATTATTAATAAGGTTGGACATCTTTTCATGTTATTAGTCATTAATATTTTCTTTTTTGCCAAATGTTTGTTTATGCTCTTTTTTCATTTTTTCTATTAGTTGATAATTATTACATATATACATATGAATTTTTTACATATTTTTAGTTTAATAAAATTTTGATTATATAGTTTGTAGATAAATTTCCTAATTCATAGTTTGTACATCAAATATTTTATGAAATCATTTGACAAATTCAAAGTAAATGACATTGATTAATCTCTCCTTTGATGATCATTTTATCTTGGGTTTTATCTAAGAAATCCTTCCACATCTATAGACCATGCACTTATAATCCTTTAAATTGTTTATATATTCAAAACTGTCCATTTCACATTAAATCTTTAGTTAATTAAAATTCATTGTTCTGGGAGTATTACTGTAGATTTCAATTTAATATACCCCAGATAACCCAACTATCCCATAACTATTCCCTTCTTTTTCCAGTGGTCTACAATGCTGCTTCTGTTAAAACAATTTTTTCACATATAAATTAATCTGGTTTTGGCTCTCTATTTTGTTCCATGGTTAAATTTTTATAGTTCCATGCAACTATTGGAATTTTAATCACAATAACTTTAGAATAAGTTTTGATAGCTGTGAAGGAAAGGCCATCACTTTACTGTCTTCTCTGGCAGTTTCTTGCCTTTCTCAGTCATTTGCTCTAATATATAACTTTTATAGATACATGTCAAGTTTTAATTACTGAGGGTTTAATTAGGATGTGTGTTCTGCATGTTTTCTACTTTGATATTAAAAATAGTAAGTAGAGAAATCTAAGGCCAGCTGTGTTTGGATGCAATTAAAAAAGGAGTTTGAGGATTTGTACAGGAATCATATATTTCCTCTTCTGTTGTCCCACTATTCATTTTTTTCACTTAAAAAATCAATATCTTGAATGTCCATATATAAATGTAAAATCTCTAAATTAATTTCTATTTAATTATTCTCATAAGTTAGGAACTTGGAATGAGGAGCTATTGTACTAAAGACAAATAAGGAACCATTTTCCCAAAGTGGGAATTCTACAGTAGCTCCTGCAGTTATCTCTTAATACTAAAGTGAGTGGCATCTAAGAAATATATACAGTATTCCTCACTAAAATCTTTGGAGAGCTACCTTCTCATCTTGTGTAAGTTTAATTCATGGGGACATCATCATGTCTTTGCATGTTTTTTTTTTATAACAATAATAATATCAGAGGACATTATTGAGAACACATACTACCAAAAACATTATTTTATTTAATTTTCATTTCAACCATCAGAACAAACTGATAGATGTTGACTTAGAACTCAGATGTGTCAATTACATTCCCCTTAGTCACATGCCTAGTAAGTGGGAAAACTTGCATTGAAACCCAAATATATCTGACACAAAGGTGAAAATGTTGTTACATTAAGAGCTTAAAAAAAAAGTATGTGGATATGGCATCTCAGTTTTAGTGTGTGCGGTAAGCTGAATAATCATGCTTCCCACCCCCTTTTCCAGGATATCCACATTTTAATCCTCAGAATCTGTGATATGATTAAAGTAAAAATCCTGAGATGGTAAGATTATCCTGTATTATCTGTGTGGTCGGTATATATCTGTGTGGTCTGTATATAACAGTCCTTATGTAAGAGAGAAGACCAGAGTGGTAGTAAGGTATGAAATGACTAAAGCAAGAGGCGGGTTGATGAAAGTGAAGAGTTACAAGCCAAAGGATTTGGCCTCTAGGTGCCTCTAGAAGTTGGCCTCTAGAAGTTTTCAGAACACTCTTTAGAAGTTGAAAAGGACAAGAGAACATTCTCACCTTAGAGTCCCAGCCAGAACCAGACATGCTGACACTGATTTTGGACTTCAGACCAGCCAAACCGTAAGACAAGAAATATACTGATTTTTTTAAGCCATTGAGCGTATGATAATTTGTTACATTAACAAAAGCAAACTAACGCAGTTTGCTTTACTTCAATAAACACACCAAGAATAGTGCATCAGTGACTAGCTCTAGATCAGGCAGAAACATTTCCATTTCTTCAACTAACATGGTAGAGGGTTTACTAATGAACACCTGTTACTAAGATGTCTCCTTTGGGAACCTTATACGGAGGGCCTTAAATATCATCAAGTTTTTCCAGATGAAGTCTTTCTCCTTGGTTGGCTCTCATTTCAAAACCATTTGTGTTTTTTCCTTCATAGCCTATTGAGCTTTGTCATGCAGGAGACTTCCTGCAGCTTTCCTGCCACTGCAACTGAGAGATAGGAACATCAGTACCAGTGGGAGCCACAGCTTCAAAAAACTGTTTAAGCCATTACACGGACACCCCACAAATCTACACAGGAACACAAATCTATCAGGCTTGGCCACTATGAAGCCAGTAAACTGAAGACTTGTTTACATACCGTCTGCCATCAGACCATCTGCAATAAAAACAGTTCATGGATATTCTGCAGAGGCTAGATATTTTTGTGTGTTTTTATGTCTTTTCTGTGATTTTTATGGAGTCAATCCTTAACTGAAACCTAAATTAAGAAGGATATGTCAAAGTAAGCTAGGCAAGATGTTGTAGGTTTATACATATCAGTACAATGCAGAAGCTTTGATGGTTTGAAGATGACATTTAACTTTGTTTTAAGTTTATTTATTTTGAAAGAGAGAGAGAGAGAGAGAGAGAGAGAGAGAGAGAATCCCAAACAGCCTCCATGCTGACAGCATAGAACCCAAGGTGGGGCTCCACCTCACAAAATGTGAGGTCATGACCTGAGCTGAAATCAAGAGTTGATGTTCAAATGACTGAGCCACCCAGGTGCCCCTACATTTAATGTTTTCTAGCATTGAAGTTTTTCTTAAACTTAATGATTTCCAATTGCTATTTATAAATTCTAGCAGATCTATTTATATAATTAATGGAATTATAACTAAACACAATATTGACTGGAAGATTTGAAAGGAGTGTATGGGGATTGATTATAATACATTATTCAGATAAGCATAGATTTTAAAATTCTCTTGTAATTTTTAATATATAACCTGCCACCTCGTATTCAGAGTTGGAGAAATAACATCTCTTTGATAATGAAAAAAAAAAGATATGAAAAGTACTACATTAATTATTTTCATTTTTTAAATTTTAGATAAAGTAGCCATTACAAAGTCCAACTTGCCTAGTTGCATTTTTTTCTCCCTTTTAAGGGCTTGATCTCCCCAATCCTTTTTTTTTTTCAAATTGCCTGAGTATCAGGAGAATCTTCACTCTCTTCTTCATTTTCATTATCTTCACTATGGAGAGCAGGGGCATCTCTCTCATTAGATAGGATCTTGAGTCTACATGAGCTTTTGCAGTCATATCCCTCATCAATATTCCTCCCAGTATCTCCTGACAACAGGAAACATTCCAGCCTTAATCTAGTCTATACTATCAACGGCAGGAGTATATGAAGCTGCTCTCAGATACCAGATACTTCTTGTAACCCTGTGTTCCGCCAAAGGAGAGGCTTCAGTGAGAGACCTACTATTCTTGCGCTAACACCGTAGGAAAGAGACATCAGTTACTGTGTTCTCACATAACCCTTCCAGCTCTACCCTAAACATGTTTTTTTACCCAGGAGAGTACAGGTTTACTCTACCTTATCCAAAAGTTTTGGAGGAAAACTATGTTTTGGAATTCAGAATTTGGTAGATAATAAGCACTCTTTAATCAAGTCCGTTAGTACTTCTGCAGTGAAATGTGTGACTATTCATGCCAAGTGTTTTTCAGGGATCTTTCAGTTTTGATAGTATGGATAATAGATTCAGGCCTGTAGTTTTTGAGCCTTTGCCTTTTATTTAATCCTCATCAAAACTTCTACCCTCAGCACCTTACTCATATGAATCACATTGCTATATAACTAGCTTTATTTCAGTCCTTTAAACTCCTGCTGAATTTTGCTCAACACAGTCTGGTGTTTACAAATCAAAGGTACTTTCCATTTTTTTTTTTTTTTTTTTTTTTTACTTTTGCCTTAGCTCTACTTTGAAAAAAAAAGAGATTGCATGACTATACACAATTTTTTTATAATCATTCTTTCCTCCGATGACAAAGATACATTTTTACCCTGCTGAATTCAAGGATAACAATGTGACATGCTTTGGCCAATGAAATGTAAGCAGATGTCATAAAGGGTCACTTTTGGGTAGAAGTGTATAAAGATAGTTCATGACACTTTGCATTCTCTTTCTCCTTAATCTTGGAAGTATGTGTCAAAATAAAGCCTCAATCCACATGGATGCATAAGGCAGTCACAGCTTATAAAAATAATCTAATAAGGATAGTTTAAATAAAGTACAGTAAAGTACAGATAAAACCTGTACATCTCTCATTGAGATAAACCCATGATACCAATTCAAAATTTTTACATCAAATCTTTTCAAAACATAAATAAAAATTTACAGATATAGCTACTTCCATCATTTTCATTTCACAGATATAGTTGAATGAAATGTGTAAAGGGGGTAACTATTCTGTGTTAGTTATCATATATTTACTACCTTTGGCCATTAGAAAAATAATATCTGTATCACCTCTGATGTTTAATCACTAGTGAGCCTCAGTCAGTCCAAGATTCTGCTATCCTTATTGAAGGTATGGAGCCCAGTTTAATGGTGCATTTTCTATGCTTGATCCCAGTCTATGATTGACATAGTTATCAACAATGTCAGTGGACCCTCTCACCGGGTCATCCCTCATTCCTTTGTGGTCTCCCCAGGGAACCTCCCAGGGTTCATACTGAAGTGGAGAGCTCTTCGTTACCACATAGAAAATTTATAAATCTTTCCTCAATACTCTGCCAAGGAGGTTCCCTCCTTGGCACCTCTTTAACTCCAGGAAAAATTTACGTTCTAATTTTAATAACCCATTCTAGCGGTGTATCAGGAGAAGTTCCTGAATAAGGAATCTGTCAATGCTGCAAAATAAGACTTCTCTGCAGCTTGCCTCATTTATTTTTTTTCTTTTTCTTTTCCTATTTATTTGTTTGTTTGTTTGTTTAAATTTACATCCAAATTAGTTAGCGTATAGTGCAACAATGATTTCAGGAGTAGATTCCTTAGTGCCCCTTACCCATTTAGCCCATCCCTCCACCCACAACCCCTCCAGTAACCCTCAGTTTGTTCTGCATGGATGGAACTGGAGGATATTATGCTAAGTGCAATTAGTCAGAGAAAGACAAAAATCATATGACTTCCTCATGTGAGGACTTTAAGAGACAAAATAGATGAACATAAGGGAAGGGAAACAAAAATAATATAAAAACAGGGAGGGGGACAAAACAGAAGAGACTTAAAAATATGTAGCTTGCCTCATTTACAATGAAATCCTGGGACAAATTGTCAGCGCAATTGTTACTATAGCTGCAAGAGACGAGGGTATCTTCAAAGTTACGCGGGAGGCCTTCTAAGTAAATTTGGTTAATATTTAACTGAGCTGCGCCTGTCATTTTCTATTTCCAAGACTTCTTAAGTGGTTAACAAAAGCCAGTCAATTTCATACATCTTCAAATAACATCCCAGGGCCTTAGTTGTGTCATAGCCCAAAGCTTTATCAGCTTTATCCTACACATGTACCTTGTGGCATATCAACATCCGTGTAGGTTTTAGTAATTGTGATGCTAGTATATGTGGGTATTGTCATCACTTCATTACCCATCGAAATGGGGTCCTTGCTTCTGTCTGACCGTTAAGTGTTTTATTCCCAGAACCCCATTCTGGAGGTCTGTTTCCAGGGCTACTTCCAATACCAGCAGTTTTGGCTTGAGTTTTCTGCCCTACTTACCACCTGCCTTTGCAAAAGCGACTTAAGGAGGGAAAGCCAATAGAAGGGTGCATTACTGAGGTCACTATTGCAAGCAATTGGTGTTCTGTTCCTCCCGAGCCTGTCGTTGAGCCTAGTGAATCGCTCTCAGAATTGCTCAACAAATAATTGACTTGGGGGGACATTTGTTCTCTGCCTCCTGTCCCCACCCCCACATTGGTTGAACATTGTCTATGAAGCATAATTACTATGCATTGATGTGTCTTGCTCTTCCAGTATGCATAACTGTGGTACAAGAAAGCCTGCTTTAGCTTAAGTGTAGACACTTAGAACATAAGGTATGTTGAATTCTGCACAAAACTGTCAGCTGCTGCTCAAACACGACCATAGGATGATGAAAAGCAAATAAAACGTAGAACATAAAAAGTGTCCTATACAGAAAGTTGCTTTGCAATACACACATTTTGCACAGCTTTTAAAAAACATGTATTCAAACTGAAATTTATTCAAATATATACATAAGCGAATTAGCAACTAGATAAACAAATAGACATATTTTTGGGGAAATTCGCACGTGGAGATTTCTTACTGAGTGGAATTAGAAGTCTAACAGTGACTAACTTTATTTGATTAATTGATTTTTCTGAAATCTTGGCCAATGCTAGACACTAAGCCTGCACAGATTACTTGGTATCTTAGTAAGATACGCTGTATTTAAGACAGTATTGGATGAAATGTAACAACGTTCAAGGCTCTTTCCCTTTCTGTATCTAATCTTGGCTAGACAGCTTGGTTCATTCCCTAGCATCCTACTGCTTTAATGAGTTGCCAGGAGATGGATGCCATTCTATAGTAGCTGGCCATCTTTACTGCTGCAGGCGGCAGGTTTCCTGGGCCCAGGGCCAAACTGAGCTCTGAAGTGTTTAATAATATGCCAATATTTAAATAACCCCTTGGCCATATGCATTACCTTGTAAATTCTATTCATTTTTATTTAACCCAAGGAAAGTTCAGAGGTCTTATTAATTTCAGATGCAGGAAAAAGCAACAGGAGTTTTGAAAAAGCAGTATATAATGTTAAAGGTAGATAATTTGTTTTCCATTCTTAACCGGCCATAGAATCCAGGCTAAAGAACTGTTAAAGAGAATTTCAGTCTTATACTTTCTCTTCCTGATTAAATGTTTATGATTCCATTCTGTAAGCTTTTCTCTCATTAGATTCACATTTATGTCATTAGTCACAATAAGTACAAAGTCATAAACACCTATGAACCATAGATTGTACTTCATCACAGTGATTTTTTAATTTTTTAATGTTGTATTTATTTATATTTGAGAGAGAGAGAGAATGAGAGAGAGAGAGGGAGCGCAAGTGGGGGAGGGGCAGAGAGAGAGGGAGATGCAGAATCCTAAGCAGACTCTAGGCTCTGAGCCATGAACACAGAACCCTATGTGGGGCATGAACTCAGGAACCAGGAGATCATGACCTGAGCTGGAGTCCAATGCTTAACCGAATGAGCCACCCTGGTGCACCTCACTTCCCTAATTTTAAAAGTATAATTGCATGTTCAAAAAAACCTCATTCTAAAAAAATATCAGTTACATGAAAAAAAATTGAAATAAAAATATCCAAAAACTACCCAGAGATAGCAACCATTTGCACAATAAAATACAATTTAATTTTGATTAAACTTTCCCAGAAAAAAAAATCTGAACTAAAACTAAAATCAAATCTATCTATAAGACAAAACAAAATTACTTTATAACAACAGATGGGATCCTTTGATAATTTCTTTGAAGTTTATATTGTATATTAAAACATTAATGTTAGGGATGTGTGGGTGGCTCAGTTAGTTAAGCATCCGACTCTTGATTTGGCTCAGGTAATTATCTCACAGTTCTTGAGACTGAGCCGCTGGTGGACCCTGAGTTGACAGCATGGAGCCTGCTTGGGATTCTCTCTCTCCCTCTCTCTGCCCCTCCTTTGTTCACTCTCTCTCTCTCAAAATAAATAAATAAACTTCAAAGAAAAATAGTATTATTAAATTTGTTTATTTTTAGCCACATATTTCCATATAAGTCTAAGTAAAACTTGGTACATATTGAAATTTAATTGACCAATTTATAAAAGTAAGCCATCTAGGTCACTCACTGTGCAGTTGAAAAGCCTATGATTTTATAAAAATAAAATTGTACCCTACCACCTTCGTTAAATTTCATTACAATGTTCTAGGAGATATTAATAGGGAAAAATGATCTGTAAGCCTAATGTCTTATAGAAATGATGCCAGATTTAGGAAAAAATCCACCTCATAGTGAAAATTACTATCACACGTTATATGACAAATTTAAAGACACTACACTTAAGAAAATCATGCCTGATATCAAATAATTTCTGCTGAATTATCCAATCAATGAATGACTGGCATTACTCTTTGAGAACACCATTTTTTATACTTGATCAGTTACTTTAAATTGTACCACGTTTCAGATAGCTTTAGATTTGAAATATGATTTTCTCGCATAACATTTTTTTTTTTATTTTTTTTTTCAACGTTTATTTATTTTTGGGACAGAGAGAGACAGAGCATGAACGGGGGAGGGGCAGAAAGAGAGGGAGACACAGAATCGGAAACAGGCTCCAGGCTCGGAGCCATCAGCCCAGAGCCCGACGTGGGGCTCGAACTCACGGACCGCGAGATCGTGACCTGGCTGAAGTCGGACGCTTAACCGACTGCGCCACCCAGGCGCCCCTCGCATAACATTTTTTAATGTCCCAGCACATCTACTGCACTTTCTCAATTCCAGTTGAAAGATGCATATTTACTTGTATTTTGGGCTCCTTCACATTCTTAATCATATAACGTATTTAATATAGTATCCGTATCTCCCCGAAGACATTTTACTAATGTGTTGTTCTCATTTTCTGTTCTATGTTATACTAAGTATTTCAGAAGTTTGCTGTTGAGCTGTCATACTGGAATGTAGTTCACTGACCTCCAGGTTGGTATGTTGTTTTAATCCATGTTTACTGTTTTCCTGGAAGAATACGGTAAGTAAAACTTCCAGGCCCTAGAAATTTGAGAAAGTGTTTTTATTCTGTTTTTGATATTCTTACAATTTATTAGAAATCAGAACTTTCACTGGTGATCAAAAATTTCTTCTAATGCATGACTAAGTGTGTCTTTTTCCTTTCTTTTTTTGATATTTTGGGGTCCCTGTCAATCTGGAGTTTCGAGTCTCTTCCTTGAATGTAAATTTATTTCTTTTATTGCTTTAATTGTTTATGTTCCTGCTTATGGACTTTCTTTTATTTCAGCATTTTATCATCTGTGTCTATGAGTTATGTCTACCGTATAAAAATTAGGTCAAAATTCACTTTATAACAACAAACATTATCTCACAGTTTTTGTGGGTCAGAATTCTAGACCTGACTTTGCTTGATGCCTTTAATTTTTTGCCATATTCCACTCTTTAGAATTGAGTCATTAGGTCTAATGAATAGCAGGAATCGAGGAACCCTGGGAGTCATCTTAGGACTGTCTATCACAGTGTCTTCTCTGGCAATCAAATTTTAGCATCCTTCTCATATGTAAAATATTCTCATTCTCTTCCAAGGTCCCCAAAAGGCTTATCCCATTTAAGCATTCCTCAATATCCAGAATCTCATTTCCTAATTCGGGTCTAGGTGTAGATGAGGCTCTTTGGGTATAGTTCCTCTTGATCTGTTGTCCTATGGAATTAAAGAGATAAGGTATCTGTTCCCACACATCTAGTGTACAATGGTGGGACACACATAGATAATGACAAGAAATGATGCTATTTTTTTTTTAATTTTTTTTTCAACGTTTATTTATTTTTGGGACAGAGAGAGACAGAGCATGAATGGGGGAGGGGCAGAGAGAGAGGGAGACACAGAATCGGAAACAGGCTCCAGGCTCTGAGCCATCAGCCCAGAGCCTGACGCGGGGCTCGAACTCCCGGACCGCGAGATCGTGACCTGGCTGAAGTCGGACGCTTAACCGACTGCCCCACCCAGGCGCCCCAAGAAATGATGCTATTTTAAAAATGGGGTAATGAGGAGCACCTGGATGACTCAGTGGGTTATGCAACCAACTTTTGATTTTGGCTTAGGTCAAATTCATGGTTCCTTAGTTTGAGCCCCATGTCGGGTTCCACACTGAGCATGGAGCCTGCTTAGGATTCTCTCTCTCTCCCTCTCTCTCTGCCCCTCCACTGCTGGTGCACTCTTTCCTCTCTCTCAAAATAAAGAAATCAACTTTTAAAAAAATGGGGGAAGTGAGAGGTGAAGGAGTTATTGATTCATAGCAATTCTGAAATCTTGCTATGAAAATGCAAGAATTGTCTTGATTAAGTCGTAAGGCCCAGTAGAAATCTTTCTAATTTCTTGGCTCTGTGCTCAGGTCCTTGTTTCCACCTTCCAAAACAGTCTTCCTTTTTTGTAAAAGGTAGGAACATGTTTGAAGCTGAGCAGTTTCTGTCTGCTTCCTGCTGGCACACTTTTGGAGATCCAATGCTAATTTTCATTTTGAATTGTCTCTAACCATTTTGGTCCAAGCTGGCAGGGTTTCTTCAAATACAATCTCTCAAAATCTTTGTGGATTTTCTGTGAATCTTTTTGGATTTTACCCTTTTAAACAAAAGTCACATCCCCAGATCTCTTTGAGATCACCTGTTAAACTCCTTGAAGCTCTTGTCCTTTGATTGAGAGGACCTGTGATTAACTCCATTTACCTGTGCAGTCCTCCACTCTACCAGCTGAGCTATCGATGGGATGCTGTGACTAACTCCATGTGATCTGTTTAAAAGTCCATTTGTGTGAATGAATAGTCATAATCTGATGAACCATGTTAGATCACTCTGAGGCTGTAACAAAACAATTGTCAGTTATACCCACAGCTTCTTCTCTAGACCACATTTTTCTGTAAGTTTTTGAATTAAATGTTCTCTTAGAAGTTCTCCAAATATTGGTATGGTTTTCAATCTGGAAGGCTTACAGTTTTCAAAACCATCAAGTCCTGCTTCCTTTTATTGTTTAACAGCCCTTCCTACAATCTATCTCTGTCCTCTGATATTTTATTATAAGTGTCAGGATATAACAAGATGGAAATTTTAACACTTTGAAAATTTACTTAGGTAAGGCATCCAGTTTATTAGACACATTTTCTAATTTCTATATTTCTTCAGGTGATCTTTTTGCTACTTTCTCTTCTACTATTTCAAAGAATTCTCTCTTTCTCCAGTTTTTGATACCACGTTCCTCATTTCCTTTTGAGCCATCACCAGCAGCTTCCTCATAGTCCAGATTTCTACTAATGGTCCATTAGAGACAATTTTGGGTTTCTATAATATGCGCTCCAAAATTCTTCTTACGTCCACTCACTGCCTTGGTCTCAAGTCAATCCCACTTCTTTATGTATTTAAGAAAGCACCCAACTTCTGGCATGAAAATCTACATCATCTCTATTTTGTAACAAATCGTCCCCAAATTTGGTGGCTTAAAAAGACAAATATTTGTTATCTCCCAGTTTCTATGAGTCAAGAAACTGGGATCAGTTTAGATGAGTGTGTGTGGCTTAAGGTTGTAGTAAACCCTCATCCATGGCTACACCAGGAGACAGAGAATAGGCTTCCAAGTCTGCCTTCATTATTGTTAGTAAGAGTCTGTTCCCCACTCTACTGAGCTCTTGGCTCCTTGCTCCATGGCTTCTTCACAGAGCAGTGCAAAACTTAACAGTGTGCTTCCCTCAGAGAGAGAGTGAAAGAAAGGGGGACAGCACCTAAGACAGAAGCCAGCCTTTGTGACCTAATCTGGGAAATGACATCTTACCATGTTTTGTACATTCTGTATTTATAGAAGGGTAGGAATAGCAGGAAGCGAGGATAGGAATTATGTGGGATCAGCTAGAGGTTACCTGCAGCAGAACTGAATTTCCTTGTTTATCAACTATTATCTTTATCTTCCATCTATGTGTATGCCTTTCTATGTGTATGACTTTCCTTGGGGAAAAAAAAAATCTACAAATTAACTTCTCTTATAGAGCTGTAAATAGCCAAGAAAAGAGAAAAGCGCACCCAGCCTTGACCAGAAAAAAATTCTTGGTTAGCTGGTTTGCCTTTTGCAGGTTCTGGATAATTTTTCTGCTAGGTTTAAAGTGACATTCAAATGATTCAGCAAAAGAATATACACAAAAGCACTTACAGAAACATACATTTACACATACAGACCCACACATACACAGACACATAAAGAGAGAGAAAAAGCAAAAAAATTTGGCAATATATTAACAATTGATCCTAAGTGAAGATCATATGGATTTTATTGTGTTAATGAATCTTTCAACTTTTCTTTAAACTCGACATTTTTCAAAATAAAAAAACTGGAAAAAAAAAGCAAAAACTCTACTTAAATTTTAAAATAACACATGAAAGTTTTTCAAAACTAGGGACCATTTTATAGAAAACAAGATATCGGGACAAGCTAGCATTTAAACTTTCATAATTTTATTTCAATGAAAACAAGACATATCAGGCATAATTTTCATTGCAGATTATTTTAACATAGTAATTTTGATTTACTAATTAGAATGACTAAAGTTCAGATTTTTAAACTGTTTTATTTTAAATGCTGTGATAGTGTTACATATTTAGAATAACTTCAGGTTTATTATTATTTTATTATTATAAAATAATAACTATACTAACAAAACTAATTTATTTTAAGAAGTGGTAGCTCTAAACTTGTCCATTTTACCTACCAGTCAAGGCTTTAGGCACTATCTGTTTTTTTAATTTTTTAAAAATGTGTATTTATTTTTGAGAGAGAGGGAGAGAGAGCATGAGCAGGGGAGGGGTAGAGAGGGAGACACAGAACCTAAAGCAGGTGCCAAGCTCTGAGTTGTCAGCACAGAGCCAGATGTGGGGCTTGAACTCATGAACCATGAGATCACGACCTGAGCTGAAGTCGAACGCTTAACTGACTGAGCCACCGAGGTGTCCCTTTAGGCACCATCTTTAATTTCATCTTCTGTTTCTCTCTCAAGGTCAATCACAAGTCTTATTTCTCATACCTTCCTTTTCTCTCTCAAGTACTGCCATTTGTCATCCTCACTGCCACCACTATTCTATGTAGGTTACCATCATCTCTCACACAATTTAATGTAAGAGCTCTTAACTACTCTCCCAGCCTGAAGCCTTGCTCTCTCAAGTCCAATCTCAAGACGAAAATCTAAATCATCTTTATAATGCAAATCTAATTATGTTCAACAGTCTAATAAAACAATTTGGATGGCTTTCCAGGGATCCAGGGATTAATTCTTTAATTAATTTAAACACTGTAAAATGCTGTCATGATCCTTTTTGATATACCCTCTGATTTCCTTTTCAGCCACAGCTCTGGCTACTTTCTCTCTTCTAATCCATGTTCTTGAATCACTAAACTTTAGTTTCTCGAATATGATGTGTGCTTTCGTCACACAGCCTTTGTATGTACCATGCCCTTTGTGTTAAACACTCCTCCTATCCCTTCCTCATGAGTTTCTGCTTATCTTGCAGGTATCCATTTAGACAGGAAGCTTTCTGAGGTCAAGATTTTGTCCACATCCTGTATGTTCCTAAAGCATTTTGTAATTCCTTTATTATAGCATGTATTATGTCCTATAACTTTCAAACTTCTGTGTTTCTTAGTAGGTAAGAATAAGTCTTGAAATGAATGTAGATTTATTAACTGCTCATAGTGTCACCAGTGCTACACAGACAGAGCATATTTGATAATTAATATAAAATAGCAATAATTGTTGGATTCCGACTTTATTGAGCAATAACTATATGCTAAGCCCTGTGCAAAGCACATCACATAGATTATTTTACTTACTGCTCAAAACCAATCTACAGTAGGTTGAATTATTTTCAAGATGAGGAAATGGATGTAGAAGTGTTCAATTAGTAAGGGGCAGAGCTTACATTTAAAACTCAGACAATGAGTTGCAGATTGCAAGATTTTTATTATTCAGCTACAGAAAATAAGGCGATTCTAGCAATATGCCTGCAGAAAAGCCGTGGAACACTTGTGACATTATCTATTCTCAGATTTGGAGAGAAATTTAATTCTAAATTCTTCTTAAAATTACTTTAAAATGTTTTGTGGCACATTATCATATCCCTGTATTTTTTGAAGAAGTCTCTTATTTTATTGGGCAGCCCTCATTTTTAAAATTCTAATCTCCTTTGTGTGAGGCAAAAGTACTTACCTCAGTCCTTCCACAGTTTCATCCCATTCAATGTTATTAGTTAGCACGTCTGAATCTATACAGAATAAGTTTAATTAATATTCCATATTAATGGCCATTAACATTTTTATGTTAATTTCCCTATCTTGTATTTTTATTTTGGCCTCCAAAATATATTTTATTTGAATAAATGTCAAAGGTATTATTTTTGTTATTTTTAAAAGTTATTTGGAATAAAAGATAAATCCAAGAAACATTCCACATACTTGTGATACATTTTTATATTAACCTTTTCCTGTACTTATTTTTTCAGAGATTTATAGTTATTTATGTTATTAATGTAATAGTTAGTGAATGAAAAATATGTGTGATAATTATGCAAGGCACAAAGCCCCGTATTGTCATGAACCCATGTGACACCATCCATCCAACCCAAGAATTCTGTCTGTCATCAACTTGTACCCATGTAGGTACCCTCCCTCACCATCTTCCTCTTGCCTTTCCCCCACCAGAGGTCACCACTAGCCTGAATGTGCTTTTATCATCGTCTTGACTTTTACAAAACATGTTTATTTCATGTAAGTGTAAGCAAAGTATTGTTGATATTATTTCTATTTGAGCTTTGTAGAAATGGCATTACACTAACAGAATCTGATGAACCTACTCTTGGTCCCTCTTATCTTCATAGTTTTAAAAATCATCTATGTTTCTGTGTGTGGCTATAGTTTTTTCACTTTTGCTTGTGTGTAATAGTCCATTCAGAGAATATGAAACATCAGTATCATATCAAAATATATGTGTTCATCTTCTCTAAGGCATACGTTTGGATGATTTCTATTTTTTTGTATTGTAAACAGAGAGACTGTGAACATTTTGAACATATGCCTGAAGAATGTGTGTATGAGTTTCCTATAAGAACATAAATAAGTGTTGGAATGTTGGGTCATAGAATATGCATATGTTTAACATTAAAAGATAATGGTAATATTTTTTTCCAAAATGAATTTTATATCAATTTAGTTTATTTAATAAATAAATACATAGATGAGTGATGCTCGCTATTTCATGCCTGCCCGTTTCCATCTACCTCTCTCATTAAGGGAAACAGTATGATTCATTTGTTTTGTAATTTTTCATTAAATATTTACAATTTTAACTCATAAGTAATGGTGATATCTTACATAGTTGTACATGTATCAATCTTTAAAGCAACTTGTTACCTCCATTTCTGTAGAATTTGTCATTTGAATTAAATGCCATGATTTTGACAGTAGTGAGTACTGTACGTAGATTTAGTTCATTCTTTAACTACTATCCTTATGCTATCATGTGAATAATGCAGACTTTATTTATCTTTACCTTATATTCATGATCATTTTATTGTCTATTTAGCTCTTACAGAAATTGCTGCCCTGAATATTTTAATTTTTTTTTGCAAAAATGCTTGATGTATTACTTAAAAGGTAAATGCCTAAAAGTAAGTTGTAAATCATAAGTTATCAATATTTCAACTTTATCAGCTATTATTACATTGATCTTCAATTTCTTAGAATCAAGCTGTAATTTTCCTCGCCATTAATGTTACCAAACTTACTCTTATTATTATTATTATTATTATTATTATTATTATTATTATTTTTGGCAATTTAATAGGTGTGGGAAACTCACTGTTTAAACTCTTCAATTCCTTGATTCTGACTGAGAAAGCATTTTTAAACTTTTTCAAATACATATTGATCTTTCAGGGCCCAGCTGTATAAATTATTTCAGATTTCAGATTTTTTTTCAAGTTTCTCTGTTGGCTTATATGGAGTTTTGCTTGTTTGAATATCTAAATACTTTTGTCACTTGTGCACACCACAAATATTTCCCCTGTCTCCTGTTATACTTTTCAACTTCATTCCTTGGAGATTTGTTTTTGTATTTTTACAGAATATTTTTGTTTCCTTAAAAAAAAAAGTTTTTTTTTTTTTTTTGGGAAAACTTCAAATATACAAATTAGAGACTGTGGAGGGAATCTTCATGTTCCCAACAGCCAGCTTCAACAATCCACAGCTGACCAATGTTACTTTATCCATATCTCTATATAATATATTGGATTATTTTATTATTATCATCATTATTATTATTTTGTTTCCAGTTTTAAATTCTAGTTAGTTAACATATAGTGTAATATTGGTTTCAGGAGTAGAATTTAGTGATTCATCGCTTACATATAATACTCAGGGCTCATAGAAACAGTGTTCTCTTTAATGCCCTTTGCCCATCTAGACCATCCCCCACATGCCTTCCCTCCATCAACCTTCAGTTTGTCCCCTATAGTTAGAAGCCTCTCTTATGGTTTGTATCCCTCTCTTTCTTAAAAATTTTGTTCACCTATTTTGTTTCTTAAATTCCAAATGTAAGTGGAATCATATGGTAATTGTCTTTCTCTGAGTGACTTATTTTGCTTAAGATAATACACTCTAGCTCCATCCACATCGTTGCAAATGGCAAGATTTCATTCTTTTTGATGGCTGGGCAATATTTCATTATATATATGGCATATATATATATATATATATATATATTCATATATATAATGAATATATATTCTATTCTTTGTGAAAGAATAAATATTCTATTTCTTTGTGTCATCTTCAATATATATTCATTATATATTGAATATATATATATTGAATATATATATATATATATATATATATATATATATATATATATAAAAGCATCTCTTCTTCATCCATCCATCAGTGGATGAACATTTGGGCACTTTAAATAATTTGGCTATTGTTGATAATGCTGCTTATAAACATCAGGGTGCATATGCCCCTTTGAGTCAGTATTTTTGTATCCTTTGGGTAAATAATTAGTAGTGCAATTGCTGTGTCATAGAGTAGTTACATCTTTAACTTTTTGTAGAACCTCCGTACTATTTTCCAGAGTGGCTGCACTAGTTTTAATTTCCAACAGTATAAAGGGTTTCCCTTTCTCTGCATCCTCATCAACATCTGTTGTTTCCTATGTTGTTAATTTTAGCCATTCTGACAGATGTGAGGTGGTACCTCATTGTGGTTTTGATTTATATTTCTCTGATGATGAGTGATGTTAAGCTGAACATCTTTTCATGTATATGTTAGCTATCTGGATGTCTTCTTTGGAAAAGTGTCTGTTCATGTCTTCTGCTTCTTTCTTTTTTTTTTTTTTAATTTTAATGTTTTTATTTTATTTTTGAGAGAGAGAGAAAGAGACAAAGCATGAGCAGGGAAGGAACAGAAAAGAGGGAGACACAGAATCCGAAGCAGGCTCCAAGCTCTCAGCTGTCAGCACAGATCCCAGTGTGGGACTGGAACCCACGAACTGTGAGATAATGACCTGAGCCGAAGTCAGATGCTTAACCGACAGAGCCACCCAGGTGCCCCTACAGCATTGTTTTATTTATCTGTTAATGGACACTTGGGTGCTTATAAAATGTTGTAGATATTTGACATCTCTGCTTACTTTTTGCCTGCTTGGGCTGTCAGTTTCTGAGAGTGCATGTTAGGCTTTTAAAATCATATATTTTGATTTGTCTATTTCTCCTGTAGTTCAGTTAATTGTCTGTTATATTTTGAGCCTGAACATTAGGTGCACATATATTTTGATAGTTGTATCTTCTTTGTTCCTTATATTTTCCAAGATTTTTTTTTAGGTATTAAGAGCTCTCCTCCAGGTACATTTGGTTCATATTTGTCTGATTTATTTTTTCGTCCTCTTATTTGCAACTATTCCATGCCTTTTGTTGCAATCATGTCTCTTGTAGACAGCATTTTGTTGAATCTTTTTTGTTGGTATCAAATCTGAAAGTCCCTGTTATTTCATTGGTTAGTTTAGTCCATTTACATTTGTGAAATTATGGTAATATTAAGAATTATTTCTGCTATCTTATTTCTTACTTCCCAGGGGCTATAGGTTTTCTTTTTCGTGATAAGTTGAATTGCTATTATTTTGTATTAACAGATATAAACTAAGACTGGAAAATAAATAACCCACATTTTTCTATGTATTGTTTATTAGAGTCTTCTGCCTATTTCTTAACTGGGTTATTTGTTTTTTGTGTGTTGAGTCTGATAAGTTCTTTATAGGTTTTGGATACTAACTCTTTACCAGATACATCATTATCAAATATTTTTTCCAATACTGATAGTTCCCTTTTAGTTTTGTTGATTGTTTTCCTTTACTGTGCAGAAGCTTTTTATCTTGATGAAGTCCCAATAGTTTATTTTCGCTTTTGTTTTCCTTGCCTCAGGAGACACATCTGGTAAGAAGTTACTATGGCTGAGGTCAAAGAGGTTACTGCTTGTGTTTTTTTCTAAGATTTTGATGGTTTTCTGTCTCACATTTAGGTCTTTAATCAATTTTGAATTTATTTTTGTATATCGTGTAAGAAAATGGTCCAGTTTCATTCCTTTGCATGTTGCTGACCAGTTTTCCCAACACTGTTTGTTGAAAAGACTCTCATTTTTCCATTGGATATTCTTTCCTGCTTTGTCCAAGATTAATTGACCACATAGTTGTGGGTCCATTTCTGAGTTTTCTACTCTGTTCTATTTGTCTATGTGTCTGTTTTTGTGCCAGTACCATACAGTCTTGATCACCACAGGTTTGTAATATAGCTTGAAGTCTGGAATTGTGATGCCTCCAGCTTTGCTTTTCTTTTTCAATAGTGCTATGGCTATTCAAGCTCTTTTGTGGTTCCATTCAAAATTTAAGATTGTTTGTTCTAGTTCTGTGAAAAATGCTGTGGTTATTTTGATAAGGATTGCATTACATGTGTAGATTGCTTTGGGTATGATAGATATTTTAATGATGTTTGTTCTTACAATCCATGAGCCTGATATTTTTCTATTTCTTTGTGTCCTCTTCAATTTATTTCATGGATATTTTATAACTTTCAGAGTATAGATGTTTTACCTCTTTGGTTAGGTTTATTTCTAGGTATCTTACAGTTTTTGTTGTGATTATAAATGGGATCAGTTCCTTGATTTCTCTTTCTGCTGCTTCATTATTGGTGTATAGAAATGCAAAAGATTTATGTACATTGATTTTTTTAAAAGTTTATTTATTTCGAAAGAAAGAATGTGCTCCAATGGGAGAAGGGTAGAGAGGGAGAGAGAGAATTCTAAGCAGGCTCCCTGCTGTCAGCATAGTCCCCAATGTGGGGTTCAATCCCAGGAACCATGAGGTCATATGTGACCTGGGCCAAGATCAAGTGTTGGAGGCTTAAATGACTGAGCCACCCAGGTGCCCCTATATGTTGATCTTGTCCTGTGACTTTATAAAATTCATGTATCAGTTCTAGAAATTTTTTGATGGAGTCTTTTGGATTTTCTATTTTGAGTAAGAATCTTTTAATTTTATTTTTATTTATTGGTTTGTTTTGAGAAAAAGCGATAACACTTGTGTGAGTGGGAGTGGGTGGAAAGAGAGAGGGAGAAACAGAACCTTAAGCAGGCTCCACGCCCAGAACGGAGCCCAATGGGGAGGTTCAATCTCACAATTGTGAGATCATGACCCAGCCAAGATCAAGAGTCGGAGGCTTAACTGACTGAGCCACCCAGATGCCCCAAGAATGTTTTTATTTTAGGAAATTATACGTATTTTAACATGCATATGTATACTTTTTCCCTTTATTGTCCGTGCTTTTGGATTTTTTAAACAAATAAATCAATAGGCTTCTTTAAATTCATTAACGGTTTAAAGTTTTTAACACATTTTGTGTTAATTCATAAGGAATTGATTATTATTGAGTATGAGTAAGAATCTATTTTTCCTTGTCTTCTCTATGGGAAATCAATTGTCATAGAAGAAAGTGTTTTCCATGACTTCTTTTTTTTTTTTTTTTTTTTTTAAATTTTTTTTTTTTCAACATTTATTTATTTTTGGGACAGAGAGAGACAGAGCATGAACGGGGGAGGGGCAGAGAGAGAGGGAGACACAGAATCTGAAACAGGCTCCAGGCTCTGAGCCATCAGCCCAGAGCCTGACGCGGGGCTCGAACTCCCGGACCGCGAGATCGTGACCTGGCTGAAGTCGGATGCTTAACCGACTGCGCCACCCAGGCGCCCCTTCCATGACTTCTTAAAGCATTTTTGTCCTCTAATAAATTCCCAACTTAAGTAAAATTTGTCCCATTTATACTGTTCAGTTTATCAATTTTATTTATCAGTTCATAAATTTCCTAGGAAATTATAAAAAATGACATTTTTGATATTTTTGTATTGCAATTAGTGAACATGGTACATCTGTTTTCAGGTGTTTATGTATGTCTTTTAACTGAACAGTATGATTTAATAATTTTCTCTATGGATGTCCAGCACATATATTGTTAGTATTATTCCCAGGTTCATTACTTATTTTAATACTTTAAAAGTCTTCTTCTTCAATTTTACTTTCTATTGGATATTGCTAATGCTTTAGTACATGATTGTATTTATTGATACACCAAACCTTGAACTACTATCACCTTATTTTGGCTAAACAACCTTCACTTAACAAAAACTGATATCAATGTTATTTTTCCCCCAAAATACTTTGGAAAACCCTTTGTGTAACACATTATAGTTTATTGAGAAAGCATACTTTTCCTCATTCTCCTTCCGATCAACTCTTATCCAAGAATGCAAAATCTAGACTCTTTCTGATCATTGTTAGATGATTTATTCACACAATCTCCTGAATCTTTAATCTACTAGTGTAAAAATGACTAGATGTTGATTGGACTAATGGGATATAGATAGATGTCACAACAACACCTTTATTAAAATAGCCATCAGTCATATCCTTATAAAAACATAAAAAGAATACAAAGGTTGAATTTTGACACACACACACACACACACACACACACACAAACAAATATGTAGGTATATTTGGTGATAGAATAGTAAGATGTATTTTAACAGAATAAATTGTATAAAGAAGATAAAGCACAATGTAATATGCTGGTGTCTTTCTGTATTGCAGTGAATTAGCTTCTTTGACAAAATGATACTGAACTTTGAACAAACACCTCCATGAGAGACTTCAGGGTTCATGGACATAGCTTTTAATGTCTACCATTACAAGACATTAATTCAGAAATCTCTACAGGTTAAAATTTTATGCAGCTGCACACTCTTTATTAAGAAAAATAAATCTTATGCATGAGAGTTCTTGATGTTCTGCAACAGGGACTTTTTCTATAGAGACAAGTAATGGGTAAAATGTATATAGTTAATTGCTGGAGAAATTGCATGAAAAGCAATTTTATCTTAGACAGTACTTTTATTTAATGAAAATATATTTATTCACTATGGTTTCCTGAAAATTATAATAAAGATTAAAATATTTAAGGCTTTATTATATCATGGGAAAAGATATTACAGTTGGCCCTTGAACAACATAGGTTTGAACTGCATGGGTCCACTTATATGCAGATTTTTTTCAATAAATACAGTACTGTAAATATTTCTTCTTTTGTTATAATTTTCTTAATAATATTTTCTTTTCTGTAATTTATTGTAAGAATACAATATACAATACATATAACACATAAAATATGTCTTAATTGCATATGTTATCAGTAAGGCTTCTCATAAACAGTAAGCTAGTAGTAGTTAAGTTTTGAAGGAATCAAAAGTTACATGTGGATTTTTGGCTATATGAAAGATTGGTGCCCCAATCACCTTTTCAAAGATCAACTGTATATTTGAAATCACGAAAACCTTCATAACTTTGGTGCCTAATTGATCCATGGTCCTGTTACTTAACACTGCTGAATTTCACTTTTCTATACTTTCCAGAAGAAATGATGGCATTTATTATTTTATTTATTTAAAAGATTTGAACTGAGGTGCCTGGGTAGCTCAGTTGGTTGTGTCTGACTTGGCTCAGGTCATGTCTCACGGTCAGTGGATTCGAGCCCCGCCTCAGGTTCTGTGCTGACAGCTCAGAACCTGCAGCCTGCCTCAGATTCTGTGTCTCCCTCTCTCTCTGCCCCTCCCCTGCTCACGCTCTGTTCTCTCTGTCTCTCAAAAATGAATAAATGTTAAAAAAATAAATAAATAAAAAGATTTGAACTGAAGAGCAAATGAGCTAAAGTTTATTACTAAACACTGCCATATGTACAGAATATTATTCTATTTGGTATTGCAACATGTATTATTATCATTCAAAGTATTTATCCAATATGCAAAATATATCTTTCTGAATATGACAGTTACACTAGTTTGATCTAAACATAGTTAAGAGAGAATAGGTAGCTTTTAGATAAAGATGGAATGTTGAACACATGCATCTAATTTTGCTTGCTTAAACCCTGAAAAGGGATTGTAAAAAAAAAAGCCACTACAATGAAAGAACAGGAATACAATAACAACCAAATTTTGGAAGATGAAAAGCAGAGAGATTTGCATTACTGAACTACTAAGCCCTCAGAGGTCAAGTTCTTAGCTGTCAAAAAAGTCAAGACATGTATGATCTATAATTCAGAGTCCTCAACAAATCAAAGAACCGTGAGTGAAGATGTGTTAAAATAAAGAACATAGGTTGAAAGATGGACTTAGAAGTAGTTAGATATCTAGACGTACTGATTCTCTAGTGGGTGGGAGGAGACTTATTCTCTACAATGGGCAATACAATCTCTGAACTGAGAGACACCACTCATATTTGAGACTATGAGTCCTGAATGGAAACAATTAGGCCTAAAAATATTGAATTCTGAGACTTTCAGGCATCTTCTTTCACTTACCTGCCAGATCTCTGACCCCCAAGTAGGAAATTGGCAGAGTGTGCGCTGAAGAAACTGACCAGCTCAGAAGACTAGAGACACAGTATGAGGATTTCCCCATAAAGTCTATAGGGGAACCCAAAGTTGATACTGCTCAGTTAAAGTGCTCAGAGGATTATAGTCAGCAACTTCTCCACTCTAAATACAGACAGATATCCAGAGGCTAAAATAAATAAACAAAATACAGGTACACTAGAGGAAATAAAAATATAGTAGAAAATGAAAATATCAACAAATTTGTCATCAATTTCTCCCAGAGATGAGACACGATACTTCCTCCTTGAAACAAGAAAAAGATTTCCTCTAAAGGAATATTTAGAGAAACAAAAATTTGAAAGTTGATGTGAAAACATCAGTAAAAGAAAGACGGAGGGGCACCTGGGTGGCTCAGTCAGTTAAGCATCCATCTTTGGTTCAGGTCATGATCTTGCAGTTTGTGACTTCAAGCCCCACATCAGACTCCATGATGATAGCTCAGAGCCTGCTTCAGATTCTGTGTCTCTTTCTCTCTCTGCACCTCCTCTGCTTGCTCTCTCTTTCTCAAAAAAATAAACTTAAAAAAAAAAAACTTTTTTTAAACATATGGACCTGAAGAAGTTACCTTGAGAGAAAGGAAAAAAAAAATAACTAAAAAAAAGAAAGAAAGAAAGAAAAAAGAAATAGAAAACAAAAGATAAAAGGTAATAAAGGACCTGTCAGGAGGTCTAATATCTGCAATAGAGAACACAGATAGATGGAAGGAAATATTTATCTGAATCATTCTAGAAAAATTGCCAGAATCAAGGACAAGTATCCAGCACAGAAAATAAAAACAAACTTAAATTCATCTATTTATCCATTTGGTATGTCATTCAATAATTCAATCAGATTCCTCATGTTTAGTAGGGACTCTTTAAAGCACTAGAAACACAGAAGAGAAAACAAAGCAATACATAAAATTCTGCCCTCATGAAACTTAATACTTAGTGAAGTGAAATAAACAATAGATAAAATACACAATATGTTAATTAAATATGACCATTAGACCTGTAATACCATGGTGGCCTAGGAAAGCAAACCAAAATCTAAGCCTGTAAGTGCTTCAAAGTAAAGAAACAAACTAGACTTTAAGTTATACTCAATCAATAATTCTCTTTCTTTGCTCTGTACTTCCTCTAGATAAATCTTTCTTGTGTCTTCCATTGGGGAGTTCACCTAACCACTTTCAGTTTGGTGCTGCCTGATTCTGCTGCTCAGATAAACTCAAACTGTTAATATGCCTCAGTTTATCTTTTAGCCCTTACATGGTTTTAAATATGAAGAGAGAAAAATGAGTAGGCAGAGTAAAGAACATTGTTTGGTTGTGGTTAAAATATTCCATAATGTGACCAAATGAGGTAATCACATGGAAGTAACCTGTGATGATGGTATGAGGAAGGTAAGAAAGCAAGCCCTGTCTTTTTAGGATTAAAGTATTCCAGGAGAAAGGAAGAGCCAGTGCAAAAGTGATTTTGCAGGAATGTGTACAGCATCTTTGAGGCTCCTCAATAATGTAATGGGTAAACAGAAGGCTCAAAGCAGGCACATTTTCAGGTTTGTAATGTCTGAACAAGTGTATTTATCTTCATCTTTTCTCAGGATGCTTCTGATAATTCTGCTCCATAAACATGAAAGATTATATCAAGAAAAAGGCAAATATATAGAAAACTCATAGAACTAAAAAGAACCTTGAAAAAAAAAATGGAATGGATTGAATTGTGTCCTCCAAAAAGATGGTTTGAAGTCTTAACCTCTAGTACCAGTGAATTAAAATTTATTTGGAAATAACATCTTTGCAGATGAAATCCAGTTAAGATGAGGTCATGCTGAATTGGAGTTGGACCTAAATTCAATGATTTCCTTATTTATAAGAAGACCATATGAAGATGGACACAGACACACAAGAATAGAGTCATGTGATGACTGAAGTAGAGACTGGAGTAATGTGTCTATAAGCCATGGAACACCAAAGATTACCCCCAACCACTAGAAGGTAGAAAGAGGCAAGGAAGGATTCTTCCCTAGAACTTTCAGAGTTCTGCTGACTCGTTAATTTTAGACTTCTAGCCTCTGAAGTGTGAGAGAATAAATTTCTCTTGTTTTAAGTCACCTAGCTTTTGGTACTTTGTTATAGCAGCCTTAGGGAACTAATACAGATGGTGAGATGGAGATCCCAGGACATTAAATTTGAATGAAGATAAAAAAAGCTGTACAGAAGATTCTAGAAGAAATGTTCTAACAAAAGGATAAAACAAAAGATCTCAACAGTAATATAACATACTCAAGAGAAAGACAAAGGTAATTGTCAAATTACAATAAAATAGTCCTAGATATATATCATTTACATAGAAGAATGGTGATCTCAATTATCTTAAAGGACAAAAAGAACCTGATAAATTATATTATAAAATCATGTTATAATCTATTGGAGTACAAGTGGAAAGTATGGGATGAATAGTAAAAATTTCAAACAAATCTAAGATAATTAATATAGATAACAAGTATTGATTCAAGGAAAAGTAAAGAATAAAATGTAATCATTTTACACTTTGATATTCAGCTGTATTTATATTCAGTATGATCACTGAAAATACATTTAGCTTTAATGGGGCACCTGGTTGGCTCAGTCAGTTAAGCATCCAACTTCAGCTCAGTTCATGATCTCATGGTTTGTGAGTTCGAGTCCCACATTAGCCTCACTGCTGTCAACATGGAGCCTGCTTGGATCCTCTGACCGCCCCCTCCCCCATGCCACTAATTAAAGAACAGTAGTTCACATGTCTTATAAAGAATTAAAAATATATGAAAATACAAGTATAAAGAAAACTAGAAGGGTTAAAGTAGTTGCCTCTTGAGAGAGAGAGTCAGAGGAGGAAGGGAGGATTGTGGTAAAGAATATACTGTTAAGATTAAATACTATTTGAGTTGTAATTCAGGTACATTGTTTAATAAAGTAAAAACTAATTTAAAATACTTCATACAACATTTATTGCACCAGTTTAATTGATGAAACACAACAGTAATAAAAATGGAAATTTTTAAATAAGAAGTGTTTCACTAAGATAAACACAACTTATTCCAACCATGTTGCAAAGGCTGGCTCAATCGTAGCTTAGGGTAGTAATGGCTCAATCGTAGCTTAGGGTAGTAAGGCATACACCAACACCCAGGACTATGGATTTCATTTGTTAAAGAATCAATCATGCTAAATCTCAATGCCTTTTCTACACTCAAAAAACACACAGAATGGTTTATATTTGTCCCATTATCTTGATCAAACTAAGTTGTTTGAATTTTTAAACATGTAGCCATCAGGGGGAAAAAGTAAAATCAGCATGTTTACTCCAAAATGTATGAAAATATTCTAAAAACACTGACCTGGAAAATATTTGATGAATGTACTCGGCCAATCTCCATATCATGGCATCAAAAATGTACTGAGAAGTGAAAAAGCAAGCAGTGTTATGTTAATTGCCTCATTTCTAATGTGTAGAAGAAATAAGGACATTTTGTTATAATTCAAACTATTTCAGAAATCTTGGCTCCCAATCAGAAGTACTTTACTTTAAATGTAGACTTCTGTTCTGTTAGATGCTATATAACTGGCTTCACATGGAAATATTTTTCTTTAGAATGCTGCCTGCCGCGGACTTTGTGAAAGTTGAGTTGCTACAGTGATATGCTGCTTTAGTGTTTTTAGATTTTGTGGTAGAAATACAGATGATAATACATAGATTTTTTAAATTTAAAATACCATTTCCATTTATGCTAATTCAACAAAGATATGAATTAAATGACGGCAGTAGTCAAGTATAAATCTTAGATTTTTGCCCATTGAAAGCAAGCTTAATAAATTCATTTACTCTATGACTCCATACATTTAAATATGAGCCCATTTTGATAAGGAATAAGGGAAGGAGTCTCAGTGTTGATTAATTACAGACACAAGAAAAGCAAAGCCAACCAATTAGTTAACTAATAAATGTTTATTAGTGGACACAGCAGCTACTACTGAACAATAAATAAGAATAGGATAAAGAAAATTGGATGTGATTAATAATATTTGATTCAATTATATAATAGAAGATTTAATACTATAGACTATTTTGATATTAAGACTTACTTTTGAGGGTATGTAAGTGAGATGAAAGTGCCAACAAAGAAAATCTCTTCTGAGCACAAATCTTCGTACAATTTTTGTGTGCAATTCTTTTGTCTTTGGACATACTGTAGTTTATCGTAGCTGTCTTGCTTGTATCTCCCATATGGATGTAAATTTCTTGGGGACAAAAAACAATAACATCTGTTTATTATTAAACAGCAAATCCAATCCTCTTCAAAATCCCTGGCATATGTAAGGCAGGAAATACATGTTTTTTCAATGAACAAATGAGTGACTGCACCCATGGCTGTTGTCACTGAAAATTTTCGTCCCACGACCTGGAAATTCTGAAAAAACAATCAAGCAGAGACAGTGATCTTGCACTCATTCCATTTATTAAAATTCATTAGTTACTGTACTAGAATTCTACTGTAGTAGAATATAAAATTAGATAATTCAGGAGACATTAAATTAAAAATATATTGATCGTTGTAATCCAGTTTCAAATTTTATGGCAATTAAGAATATCTTAACCTTATTACATTGCTGAACTTTTTTCCCATAGTACAAATACTAATCTCTTAATGTTCAAATAATCTCATTAGTTATATATATTCCTGATCCCATTTTACAGACATGGAAACTGGAATAGAGTGATTAAGTGACTTGCTGAAGATCACACAATTAATAAATGGTAAAACCTAGAGGTGCCTGGGTGGCCCAGTCAGTGAGGTGTCCAACTCTTGATTTTGGCTCAGGACATGATCTCACAGTTGGTTGTGAGAAGAAATCCCTTGTTGGACTCCACGCTGGGCATGAAACCTACTTAGGATACTCTCTCTCCTCTCCATCTTCCCTTCCTCCACTCTGTCTCTTTTTTCCCCCAGATTTTTTTTAATTAAAAAAATAAGTGGTAAAACCCACACTTAAAAACACATACTCTAGTTTGCTCACAGAAATAATCATTTAAAGCTAGAATTCACAATAAATTAAGAAAACTTTCATAAATGCACACATTCAGAGGAAGTCAAAATTTGAGAGTCAGATATTAAATCCAGGTTAAATAGGATTAAAACAAGACAGGGCTTACTGAATCATGAAACAAGCCTATTTGAAGTCATGAGAATTTGTAGTGACATAAAAACAGATGAACAATTTACGAGTTATGGCTTAATGCCTTTGAAAACTTGTTCAATTTCCAGAATCATAATTGTTTTAACTTGAAGAATAGTATTTGTGAGCCTAACTGGATTTTGTTTAGTGGGACTCTGGCAAAGAACATTGTCAATCACTGGAGCAGACTATTACTGTTGATCAAATACTTCAAGGGGCGCCTGGGTGGCGCAGTCGGTTAAGCGTCCGACTTCAGCCAGGTCACGATCTCGCGGTCCGTGGGTTCGAGCCCCGCGTCGGGCTCTGGGCTGATGGCTCAGAGCCTGGAGCCTGTTTCCGATTCTGTGTCTCCCTCTCTCTCTGCCCATCCCCCTTTCATGCTCTGTCTCTTTCTGTCCCAAAAATAAATAAACGTTGAAAAAAAAATGCTATAAAAAAAAATACTTCAGTTTTTTTCTTATAGGGCCCCTTTTCATGGGGAAGTCACGGATCTACACCCAGTTGAACTCAGGCATGGCCATGTGATTTACTCTGACTAATCAAAAGTGTGGAAGCTTCTGGGCAGAATATTTAAGAATGAACTCATGGTTTGCTACATCATTTTTCCTTCTATCACAAGATTGACAATTTTCCAGACAGAGGCTTCTCCTTCGTCTGAGATTCCAAAGAAACGAGGACATTGACCAGAGAGACAGCTGCCCAGAATGAACACATTGCATGCATGAGAATTGAATCTTTACTCTTATAAGCTGGTGAATTTTCTGAGGTTATCTGTTCCTATCATAGCATAGCTTATCTGAGTGATACAGTTAAGATAGCAACAAATATGCATTTTTTTTCACCTTGGTGCAAGGCCACTGCAGTGAGCAACAACAAAAAAAGCCCCATAGTCTCCATCCTCAAAATGCTTTCATTTCATCAGTGTTACAGAAGCCAATAAAGCAACAGGAGTTTCCTATAATATCAGGGAAAGAATTAAGGTACTAATGATAATATATTTTTAAAAAGGAATTTAAAGTTTTAAGCAAAAAGAAACAACAACAAGAAAAGAAGGGCAGATACCAGAGAGTGCATTTAGTATTTCTTTAGAACAGGTCAGGTGGTAATGAAGCATATGTACCTCTGGGCCTAATATTGAACATTTAAGGCAGATTACTCTAGATATCAAATGTAATGCAGGGAATCATACTTTTTAAAAGTATTTGACATCATGTATGTAATTCATAATAAGATTTAACATATTTTCCTTTCTTCTCCCAGTCCATCTTATTTACTATGCTTTCCAATCTGTCAATGCTCACTTACAAGTCAGAGAATATCACTGACACCTTTTAAATGTGAGTAAACACAAAGTGGATTATGTGATATGCTTCCTATGCTGACATAATTACACAGTAATTGTTTAATAAGGTGACTTAATCTTCTATATTCCGTCTATTTATTAAGGATTTCCCTTTCAAGCATAAAAAAATGTTCATAACTCAACCAAGTGAGATAAGAATGTTAATCATTTTCCCATATCACTCTGTGTTTTGATTATATTTGTAGGGCTTTGTTAGAGTTTAAATCATTTTATAGAACCCTGAAAGGGTAGGCTATTTATACAGCACTAATTTTTTTAATTTACAAAAAAAGTATATATTTTGAAGTCAAATTGGATTTAATGAAGTATTGTAACCACCAACAAGTAAAGTCCTTGTTGGATCATAAAACTCTACTTCAAAATCAGCCTTTTTAAAATTTACTACTATTTTTTTTTTACCATACAGTGTAATATTAGTTTCAGGTATAGAATTAATTGATTCAGCACTTTCCATACAATACCTTGCATATCACAAGTGCGCTCCTTAATCCCCATCACCTAATCACCTATTTAACCTATCCTTCCACCTACTTCCCCTCTGGTAACTATCAGTTTGTTCTCTATAGTTAAGAGTCTGTTTCTTGGTTTGCCTCTCTTCTCCTCCACCCCACCATGTTTATTTGTTTTGTTTCTTAAATCCCACATATGAGAGAAATTATGTGGTATTTTATACAGAATTATTTGTGGCAACTACCTGATGAGTTAATGCTTAGAATTTGGTCTATGCATAGCAAAGATATGTGTCCCCAATCTGTTTTATTTGTTCATTGTTAAATGAGCATTATTTCTATTATAAATAGAAATAATCGGTTATTTGGCATAAAAGGACTGAATTGTTCATCTGAATCACATCAAATACTAGCTTACTGAAAATCATCTATGTACTGTAATGATATTTTAAAGCGCCTGACATTTACAGCAAATCATGACACCACTATCTGTCTCACAAATTATTATTCAAGAGGTGTATGACATTGTCATTTCAAGTGTGTCTAGAGCAAGATGTTGTTCAGCATGCCACCATAGACGTGTAAATGGAATTTGGTTTCTGCAAAAATCTTATGTGGATTTATACTAAATATGCTTAGAAAAGTTGATTCCATGTAAAGGCATATAACTGGGATGTATTGTTTTGTGTTTTTACATTTAGGTAAAAAAAAATCTACAAGACACAGATTAGTTGATGATGATTCCTTCCCTTTCTAATATATTTTTTATGAAAATGACTTGCAAGTTTGCAAGTGCAGCCATGCCTTCTATCCTGAGTTCAGGTCTGAATTTCCAACAGGCTGGACATTCTTTAGCATATCCTATCAACACTAACAAGGGCAAAAACTAACAAGGGCATGGTTCATGTCTGCTGTGTTCCTTGATGTAACTCCAGTGCCAGGGACAACACTTAAGAGATGATTAATAAATTAATAATCGTATTTACTTAATTAATGATTATTATTAGCTTTTGCCTAATATCCCAGGGGACAGAATAAGTTGAAGATAAATTTCACATGGCAGCTAGAACAATCTTTTGTAAACACCAGCTGAATAACATTATTTCATTTCTTAATCCATCTGTGGCAGACCATTTCTCTCAGGGTAAAATGCAAACGACTATATGGAGTCAATAAAGCCCCCTGGAAATGTTAGCCCGATACTTTGCTTACAGAATTCCCAGCAGTCTTACCAGGTGAATTAAGAAGGTCACTTCCTGGCAAGTTCAGGAAACCTCAGAATATTTGGGGATCTTGAGAAACAATTCACCTAGATATGATAGGCAAGTATAATGACAAGTATTTGGCTTGGCTTCTCGCCTTGAGAGGCTACTGAAAGTTCATTCTAGATTTTCCTTATAAAAAGTTCCAGCAAAGCAGATTTTAAAGGATCTATATGATCAATCACTATTCTTGCTGAGTTTATGAAAAAAAATTTGGCTAAGTTCGTTAAACCTGGAATTGTTTTTATGAACAAATGAGTTTTATTTGGTTATCTCTGGAAATAAAGATGAAATTATAGAGAAAAATTATGTTTCAATAATGCATCCTTATGGATATTATTCTAGTTTTGATTAATTGTCTTTAAATATTTGTTGTTTGCCTTAGCTAGACCATGTGAGGTAACTTACAGAGAGATTGCCATAATAGCTCATATATAAACAATCTTCCTGCTTACTACTCTGTGGGGATAATAAAAGGGACCCTATGAGCATATGATTAAACATTTGGACAATGGAATGGGCTTCTCAGTAATTGTGTAACCATCTATCACCTTGATCAATTCTATATGGCTGGACTAATAATATCTCTCCTTAAAAGTTAGAGTGTATACCTCTCCACAGGGTTAACTATGAAATTGTGGAGATAATGGATGGCCCTGCCCCCTTTATAATTGGACTGGATGATGCTCTTGAGGATGCCCTTATTCCTGAGACAGGTCAACTCCCACTTGCCATCAAGAGATCTTCATGGATTGAAAGTGTGAGGAATAATCAGTGTTGGATATATTTCGGAGAAAAGGATTATAGGATATGCTGACAGTTTGATGGCAACTAGAAGACTTGCTACTTACTGAAATGAAAAAGTCAAGGGGAAGAGTAAGATTTCATTTTTCACATGTGTTTAAAATGTGTACTAAATGTCTAAATCCATGTAGTAAGTAGTTAAATGTTTGAGCTTGAGCTTAAAGGCAGAAGTCTGGGTTTGAGATCTAAATCTGAATATTGTCAGTGTATGCATAATATTTAAATTGCCTTTACCTCCATGGTATTGGAGTGTGTGGTAAGTGCAGATAGATATGGGGAAAAATCCTAGGACTAATCCAACTGTTAGAGGTCAGCAACCAGTACCTGTACCTGAAACTGAGAAAAGTAACTAAAACCAGTAAGAGGAGGTGGCCAACTATACCTAATTGTTAGACTGACCCTTTGAATTTACCATTGTATTTATCAACTTGGCCATTCTGATTCTTGAAGAGAGCTTTTCTGCAAAGTCATAGGATTCTGAAAGGAGACAAGAGAGAATTTGGTGTGAACAGCCATACCTTTGAATGAATTTTGCTATAGAGAAAACAGAACAAAGCAGTAGTTGGATAAAAATATGGAAAAAGAGAGGTTTGTGTTTTTGAATAAAAAAGAGCTTTCAGAATAATTTTATGCTGATGGGAATGATTTAGTAGATACTAAGAACTTGATTATGGGAATCAAGGGAGGATAGCTAGAGCTCATCCTAAATAGGTATGAGGAAATGGGTTCTAGTGTCCACTTTGAGAGGTTGGTGGATGAAGGGCATAACATTTCATCCACAATGGCAGTAATGAAGGCAGAATAACAAGGATGCTTTTGCAAACAAGTAGGGCGAGTTGCTCTGGTAGGTTATATTCTAATTGCATGTAAATTTTTTTAATGTGAATTTATTTTGAGAGAGAGACAGAGAGAGAGAGAGAGAGAATGAGAAGGGAACAGGACAGAGAGAGGGAGAGAGGATCCTAAGAGAGCTCTGTGCTGTCAGTGCAGAGCCCAATGTGGGGTTTGATCTCATGAACCATGAGATGCTGACCTAAGCCAAAATCAGAGTCAGATGCTTAAGCTACTGAGCCACCCAGGCACCCCTATAATTTTTAAAGTAACAGAAATATCATAACAAAAAGAATAGAGAGATAGTAAAATATTCCAGGGGGAAAAAAAGAGTGAAAAATTACCACTAGTTGGCAACACTGGGGCCTATGTGAAGTTTATGATCCTGATTCTAAAATAAGACCCATCGGTATAATTGTGAATTTATCTCCAACCACCATCAGTTGTGGTTGAGCTCAGGCACAGATAGACAGAAGAAGAATATAAGTAATATTGTTGTTTTCCAGATAACATTCATGAAGCAAGAGAATGTAGCTTTCTATTCATCCTCACGAACCAGGGAATCTTAGTTTTAGAAGCAGGAAGAAAAGATGTGGGTGTGGGAAACAGAGAGACAATATGTTTTGTAATGTAAGTCTCAGAGGGGTTTATAGATTGTAGGAATGGATATGCAAAGGTAGTGAGATGGAGTGTTAGGGGGTTGGGAACACAGAATGAGATGTTTGAAATTTGGTTTATGGAGAGGTTGCAGTAACTTATAATAACCAACACTAAAAGGTGACTATATGTGGCTGAAGTCAGGGAGAAAATATTACCTTGGAAAAAGGCACTGATAGGCCAAGGTATTAGAAACAGTATCTTTATTAATATAGAATTCATAAAAATTGGCCCAGTAATCTATAGATGCCTCAAAAAAGTAGGCATAGGAGATAGTATGTACACCATTGATGAAATTCCGTCTGTATTTTTATAGAGAGAAAGAATGACTTGGAAGCAAGACTGAGGAGTGAGGAGAATGCTGACCCCAAATACAGGCCCAGTGGTATGAAGGGTATGGAGAAAATATGCCTGGGGACAGTTACATGACAAGCAGTATCCTTCGGGGAATGCTAAATTTTAATATAATACTGATCAATGTTAATCTTTAAGAGGATGATAGAGTAGTTAGTATTTCCAAATAAGATCTTTTAACCCCATTAATTTTTGTGCTGCTCATGAAAATAATGTTACACACAATAAACTCAAAGCAGCCTAGTATAATGGTAAGACTTTAGGCTCTGGAGTAAGAACGGGCTGAGTACGCTTTTCATTATTTCATATGACAAATATGTGACCTTGGGCAAATTGCTTAATATCATTGTGACATTGTGCTTTGGAGAATGATGACTTTAGAGTCTGAAGCTTTAAAGGTACACCTATATATCTCCCCAAATCAGGTTCTTAGTCACCTTGATATGTGAGAAACCTAAAAGGAGTATTTCCTTATTTGGGAGATGGAAGGGGAGGATGAAAGTATCTTATAAAAAATAACTTTTGAATTCTAAGCCTATCACATATCCTAACAATGGCAGTGAAATCTGGTGCTTCTAAGGGCATTCTTTTACTTGGGAAGAACTGAATATTTTGAGAACATAAAGAGTCCACATCCTCTAGTGAGATTACTTAAGAAAACTTAATACATTTGATAAGAAAATCCTCAAATCCAAAGGTTCTGTGAGGCAAGTTTGAAGCAGTGACTTCAAGTTTCTTCTCAGCAGTACTAGGGGTGAAAAGCAAGTGCCAGATTGTATGCCTGAGTATAATATCTAATGCAGAAAAAGGACAAAGCCATTAAGTGGGCAAAATTCTTGATCTGGACAGGAGAAAATCAGAACTTGGGGAACACAGAAATATTGGGGTACAATTCCAATTTTTTTCCAAATGTTTTTCGGCTTTGTTTATTTACTTTCCCATTTTTCATGGCATATTCTCTTCTATTGTTCAATAATTTCTCTGGGTTTATTTATTATTCTGACCTATCTCAAAAATCACAAATTAAGACAGGAAAAACTAATACATAACCATAAACCATACCTAATCTGAATTCAAAAGGAAAAGTATATTGTTATAAGTACAAACACAATACACTTAAAACAGTAGTGTATGGAAGAATTTCTTGGTTGTTCTGAGGTATATTTTGATGTTTGTTTTTATCTATTATGGAACATGGCCATTCAAAATATTTATACCCAATGTGCCTATAAAAATATACATCTGAGTCTATAAGCCAAAGAAGACATGCCTTCTTTATTTTGCATGTATCTCTAATTTTTGCTTAAAGCTTATTTTTTTTTTTTTTTTTTTTGAGAGAGAGAGAAAGCACAAGCAGGAGAGGGACAGAGTGAGAGGGAGAGAGAGAATCTTAAGCAGCTTCCACACTGTCAGTGCAGGGGCTGATGCGGGGCTCAGTCATGAACAATGAGATCATGACCTGAGCAGAGATGAAGAGTTGGGAGGCTTAACCGACTCACCATCCAGTTGCCCCTGCATGTGTTTCTAAATTTTAATAAACAATTACAATAATTGTCCTGGAATGAAATAATTATATTATTACTCCTTCACTTGCATTTAAATACAACCATCTACTTACTTGCCACGAATTGTGTGTCATTCTTTTTCTGAAATATGCAGAAGTAAAAATAATCCACAACTACTACTGAGTTTCCATCTTACAAGAGCTTCTACCTCTCTCTAACCCTTCTCTAACTGCTTTACTTCTAATTCTCACCTGGATCATTAAAAGGGCCCCCTTTACTGATTTTCCTGTCTCCAGACTTGTTCTCAGGGTTCAACAGCTCTGCTACTCATAGAGTGTTATAAAATACAAGTTATTCCTCTGTTTAATGTCTTTTCACTGTTTCTAAAATAAAGTGATGCAAGATGCTGTGTGATTTGGCCAGTATTATACTTTTCACTTTTTACCTAAGGATGCCATTTCTGTTTTTCTCCATATCTTACTGGCCTCACCTACTGTATCCCTGAGCCACCCTCGCCCTGCTTCCGTACTCTCTAACACACATTTCACCAGTCTCATTCACCATTCACAACTCAATATCATTGTCTCCAGAAGGCTTTCTTTCTTTGAGTAAATATGTTAGAAAATATGTTCGGCACCATGCCTTGTACAAACCAAAGGGAAATTAGTCTATCGTCACCATCAAAACCTCCTTAAATTCCAGTACTGTTATAGAATGCTGTGAACCAGAAAGAAGAAAATAGATAAAGTAGGAAGCAATAGGTATATACAGGGTCTGCAGATGGACTGTGAGACCATGAACGAAGCACTGATATAACATACTGTGGGAATTTTTCATATCTTTAAATAATGACTTGTATAAATGACATCAGTGACAGATTCACATTCACAATAATTTTGAGCAACTACAAATGTATTCAGTGAATTGTGTCATTTTATATCCATAGTTGGCCTATTTTATCTGTTAATATTCCATTTAAATATATAAAAATGCAAGTGTTAACTCTTTCTCCGTATGAATGTGGAAATAGTCCTTTGATGTTATTTTAAATTACTTTTTCAAATTTCAGCCAACTGTGGTTTCCTTTCCCTTTTTTTCTTCCTTTAAAATGATAATGATCAAATGTATACTTTTAAGATAGTTTTTATACTATTGTTTTAGTTTGTATTAATAATAGAAACCATTTGATATGTACCTAAAATTAAGAGATTCAGTTGGTTGTTGATTATTGTTCATTATCAAATAATTGATTAGAGACTTAATTTCTGAAAAGCAAGTATCTAATCAAAATATTTTGTTACTAGTGACTGATTTCTAGTTCTCTTCATAGATTTGCTAGTACTTTTGTTATAAAAATCAGCTTTTTAATAGTTTATTTTCAATAATTTAAAAATAATTATTTAACATTTTTTACATGACTAGGATTGCTTTGTTTTTTGGCATGTCTACTGAACTAAAATGTGAAAAAAAATGTTTTGTTTTTCATTTCTTTTTCCCTGGTTTCAACCCACCCCAAGAAATCAGGCAGAAAAATGAAAGTCTTTTTTTCTAATGAGGAAACAACAATGAACTTTTTGCAAAATAACCTAAGTAGCTTTTAAATATCAGTTAGTATTGTGTTCCTGTGGCCTAGACCTCAAAATGTTGGCTAATGATACTAAGTTGGCTGATATTTAAAAATATTTTTTAAACAGGAACACGTGAGACCTTTGATGGATTAAATAAATTCAAATCACAATTTGTAGCACTTATCCATTTATGAATTTATATAAAAAGCACATATTGTGCATTTAATATGTCCAATACATGAGGTTAGCATTGGGCAACTAGAATGATTATAGAGAGACAAAGCCTCTGCCTCTAACTAAATTATATTCTTACGTGAATGATATTTACTAACCAAATATTAATGTAAAAAAACCTATTTACAAACTGTATTAAATGCCATGTAGGAAAGGAGTAGAGTGTCACGAATGTAAATATCACAGGAACTTGACTTAGTCAAGGCAATCAGAGAAAGTTTACCTGAGAAAAATTATATTTAAGACTTAAAAGAGAAGGGTGCAAAAAAATGGGTAGGGGGACATTAAACAGATGAAAAAAGCATAATGTTCCATAGACTAAAGGAAAGCCCAGTATAGGTAGAGCATGAGAAGTAAGGATGATAAGACTATGGGCTGGGTCATAGACATTCTTACAGGTCATATTGAAAAACTTTTGTTTCCTGAGAGAAACAATAAAATTTAATCCAATATTTATAGATTTTAGGCCCAGGATCCTTTTTCTCTAACTCTGGCAACTATCCCAGTTTTCATTTATGAATCCCCCTGTCAGTCTGCAAGGCTCAGAAGGCTCCATTTTCTTGACCTAGGCATAAGATGTCCCCCTGGCAATTCAGTCATATCCATCAAAGCTCAACCTTTGGCTTGAACCCCTGAAAAGAATTTTCTCATTTCTTCTGATTTGAACACCAAGAAATATAAGTTTGGGCTGCCACAGCCATCTTGTACATGTAAACATGAGAATGAAGCCTGTAGAAAAAGAAGAAAAGAACAAAAAGTTGGAGAATAACCAGGTCCTGACAGCATTGATATACCTCAATTCAAGTTCCATCTTGAATTTTTAAGTATATTAGCTAAAATTTCTCTTTTCATTAGGGCGTTTTGTTCATTTTTTCACTCTTAAAAAGATCTGACATTAAAATGTATTGTTTGGGGCACCTGGGTGGCGCAGTCGGTTAAGCGTCCGACTTCAGCCAGGTCACGATCTCGTGGTCCGGGAGTTCGAGCCCCGCGTCAGGCTCCAGGCTGATGGCTCGGAGCCTGGAGCCTGTTTCCAATTCTGTGTCTCCCTCTCTCTCTGCCCCTCCCCCGTTCATGCTCTGTCTCTCTCTGTCCCAAAAATAAATAAACGTTGAAAAAAAAATTAAAAAAAATGTATTGTTATACAACTTGAAGATAGTAGAGAGAGAAAAACTAGTTTAGGAATAGTTTGGATAGAGATACAAGTAACATATGCTGCACCAATGAACTGTGGAAATGATGGTATTGATAGGGGAATATCAAAAAGGTTAGGAAGCAAAATATATAGGGCATTGAAACATGTTGGTCAAAGATTAAGATGAAGGTGAATAACTTGTAGGTTTCAAGCCTATGCAATTTAATGGACACTTATCATTTAATAATTGTGGAACAATAGACAAAGTATTGGGATAGGTTTTGAATTGAGTTTTAGATATGTTGAATATACCTTTGACATACTAAGAGTGGTTGCTGGGTAAAACCTGGTATATATAAATGCATTTTGAAGCCATTGGGATATAAAAGAAATAACATGAAGGAAAGGGTATAAAAAATATCAAGACAATGCTCCTAAACTTAAGAAGAGTGTACTCAAAGGGCACCTGGTGGTTCAGTCAGTTAAACAGCCGATGTTGATTTCAGCCCGTCATGATCTCACTGTCATGAGATACAACCCCCACATCAGGCTCCATGCTGGATGTGGAGCCTGCTTAACGTGGAGAGCTTAACGCTCTCTCTCCCTCTCCCTTTGCCATTCCCACCTAAAAAAAAGGAAATCAAAATATATAAGGATCTCATAAAACTCAGAATAAATAAATAAATAAATAAATAACCCTATTGAAATGTGTAAAAGACCTGTATAGACATTTCTCACCAAAAGACATACAAATGGCCAACATGCGTATGACGAGATGCTCTTCATCACTAATCACCAAGGAAATGCAAATCGAAACCATGAGATATCACCTCACACCTGTTGGAATGGATATTATGAAAAAGACAAAAGATAATAGGTGTTGGCAAGGGTGTGAAGAAAAGGAACTATTTACAGTCCTAATTCTAGATTCTGAGAAAATCGTCCTTCATTACTGAAACCAGGTAAGATATTTGATGGTGGCTTCATGTGTTCTTGCATTCCTTAACTTCCATTAAATTAGTGTCATTTTCATCGATCGTTACTCTTTCAGATGCTTCAGTTATTCTGAGCTACAAAAATTCCAGTATCAAATTCTTTCCTGTTACTATTTTCTATTTCCCTGATTGGTACCTAAAATATGGGTATCTTTATCATTTAAAAATTGTTTTCTAATTCCTACTTTTTATTTCTTCAGTTTTTTTTTTATTTCAATTATGCCATCTTCTAAACGGTCTATGTTTACTTTGTTTTGCTCTTCCATGCTTATGTTTTTTCCTTCAAATACTGTGGATAGTTTGCTGGTTGCTTACCGATCCAATGGATACCTCTGTTAACATGATTTTTTGATTTATCAACTTGAGTCTATCTTTTGACATTTTACTGTGAATGTTGAACTTAACATCTTTTGAATTCATTCTACCTTTTATCATCCTCTGTTTCCTCACAGTTCTAAGATTAATAATTTAATATTTTAAATTCTTCTTTTGGTTACAGTCTTAAATGTAATGCATTTCTTTTCAGAATAAGTATTTACTTTGAGAAGACAGAGGTATACCTATTCTCTTTTGTAAGGAACTCTCTTTTATATTCCTGAGCGTTATCTTTCTTTCTTTCTCTTTCTTTCTTTCTTTCTTTCTTTCTTTCTTTCTTTGTTTTTTCTTTCTTTCTTTTCTCCTTCCTTCCTTCCTTCCTTCCTTCCTTCCTTCCTTCCTTCATTCCTTCTTTCCTTTCTTTATTGCTTGCTTGCTGCCTTGCTTTCTTGCTTTCTGTGTGTTATCTCACTAGGATATATCTCAGGTTGACATTTAAATGCTCTAAGAATTAATTGTTTTAGCAATCACTTGATCAATCACTTTTCTTCAAAACTTGAAATATGCCTAGATCGTTTGGTACTAAGACTATGTCAACTTCATCCAGAGCTTCTGCCAATTCTCTTTTTTTCAGATACTAACCCACTTCCAGTAACACTGCTTTATTTTTCTTCAGTTTTTTATTTAAATTGTAGTTAGTTAACATATAGCATAATATTGTAGGGTAGAATTTAGTGATTCATCACATATATAACACCTAACAATAGCATTTGTTTTAGATAGCACTTGTAGGACATGTGTTTTAATACAAGTAGCCATCTCAGACACGTATTTTCTCTTTTATTATTTAGTATTAGCAGGTTTGATCGGTGACCCCTTGATCCAACCAAAATAATCTTTATTCTGAATTTGAACTGCTAGAAATTATCTGAATCTTTTTTTTTTCTGCTCTTCCAAAAACTCCAAATTTTGAATGCAAATTTACCAATATCAATTTTAGGTTTCAGGGAGGAACAGTATAAAAAGCAAATCACACGCTTTATCTAGGATTTTGGTGACTCATCTGAGTATTGGTCTGATAATTAACATACAACTTTTAAAGATTCAAGTATAATTAACATGCAGTGTTACATTAGTTTCAAGTGTACAATATAATGATACAACAATTCTTTAAATTACTAAGTGCTCCGCATGATGAGTGTGCTCTTAATCCCCTTCAGTTTTTCATCCATCTTTCCACTGACCTCCCCCCAGGCAACCACCAGTTTGTTCTCTATATTTAGGAGTCTATTTTTTTGTTTGTCACTTTTTTCTTTGTTCATTTGTTTCTTAAGTTCCACCTATGAGTGAAATCATATGGTATTTGTTTTTCCCTGACTAATTTATACTCTCTAGATCCAACCATGTTGTTGCAAATGGCAAGATTTCATTCTTTTCTATGGCTGAGTAATATTCCTGTGTGTGCATGTGTGTGTGTGCATATGTGTGTGTGTGTGTGTGTGTGTGCATGTGCGTTTGTCACATATTCTTTACCCACTTATCAGTGAATGGGCATTTGGGTTTCTTCCATATCATGCTATGGTAAATAACGCTGCAATAAACATAGGTGCACATATATCAGATAAATGTTTTCAAAAAAATTAGTGTTTTCATTTTCTTCAGGTAAATAGCCAAATTCCAGTGGAATTACTGGATCCCATTGTAATTCTATATTTGTAATATTTCATAATTCTATTGTTAACTTTTTGAGCAAACTTTATACTGTTTCCACAGTGGCGGAACCAGTTTTCATTCCCAGCAACAGTGCACAAGAGTTCCTTTTTCTCCACATCCTTGTTAACACTTGTTGTTTCTTGTGTTTTTTGTTTTAGCCATTCTGACGGGGATGAGATGATAGCTTATTGTTATTTTGATTTGCACTCTTCTGATATTAGTGATGTTGAACATGTCTTCATGTGTCTGTTGGCCATCTCTATGTCTTCTTTGGGAAAATGTCTATTCATGCCTTCTGCCCAATTTTAACTGGATTATTTGTTTTTTTGTTGTTTTTTTGTCATAGATTAAATGACCATAAATATATATATTTTTAAATCTGGGCTGTCTATTCTGTTCCACTGATGTATGTGTCTATTTTTGCGCTAGTAAAATACTGTATTGATTACGATAGTCTTGTAATTTATCTTGAAATCTGGGATTGTGATAGTTCCAGTTTTGTTTTTCTTTTTCAAGATTGCTTTGGCTATTTGGGATCTTTTGTAGTTTCATACAAATTTTAAGATTATTTGCTCAGGGGCGCCTGGGTGGCGCAGTCGGTTGAGCGTCCGACTTCAGCCAGGTCACGATCTCGCAGTCCGTGAGTTCGAGCCCCGCGTCAGGCTCTGGGCTGATGGCTCAGAGCCTGGAGCCTGTTTCCGATTCTGTGTCTCCCTCTCTCTCTGCCCCTCCCCCGTTCATGCTCTGTCTCTCTCTGTCCCAAAAATAAATAAACGTTGAAAAAAAAATTTTTTTAAAAAAAAAGATTATTTGCTCAAAGTTTGTGAAAATGCTGTTGTTATTGATAGGGATTGCATGAAACGTGTAGTATGGACACATTTGGAGGCAGTATGGACGATTTCCCAATCCTTGAACATGAATATCTCTTCACTTTTTGTATCACCTTCAATTTCTTTCATCAATGTTTTATAATTTTAAGTAAAGGTCTTTCACCTCATTGGTTAAGTTTATTTGTAGGTATTTTCTTTTTTGGGGGGTTGCATTTATAAATGATATTGTTTTCATAATTTCTCTTTCTGTTACTTCATTATTAGTCCATAGAAATGCAACACATTTCTGTATATTAATTTTATATCTTGTGACTTTACTGAATTCATTTATCAGTTCTAGTAGATTTTTAGTGGAGTCTTTAAATTTTCTATAACTAGCATATAATTTGAGACCACCAAAAAAAAAAAAAGATACCAATGGCTTGCATTATTTCCCAAATTACACATATAGTGTCACATTGTTACTCAAATTTAAGAGATCTTGGGAATGGTACTAGAAATGTGTGTAATACTTATCTTAAATCAGTGGCCAGACAATGCCTTAATTATTATACAGACAAATATCTGTAGGAAATTTCTCTAAATCAAGTACCTCTTATTTTATACACATGGATATGACAAATTGGGAATCTGGGAATTCAAATAGTCACTGTTGCAAATGTCCTGATCTCTCAGTAAATCTTTCTTCTCTTTGAGTTTTACTTCATGTATATGCTCTTATGTATGTATGTATGTATGTATGTATCTATCTATCTATCTATCATCTATCTATCTATCATCTATCTACCTATCATCTATTTATTTTCTTTGCCCCTAAATTTTTCTACTATTATTATTTCTCAGATCTGTAGTCACTCTATTGCTTTAAGGTGTATCCATATTTTATTTTTTTTAAGTTCACTTATCTTGAGAGAGAGAGCACACAAGTAGGGGAGGGGCAGAGAGGGAGAGAGAGAATCCCAAGCAGGTTCCAGGCTACCAGTGTGGGGCTCAAACCCATGAAACTGTGAGATCTTGACTTGAAATGAAATCAAGAGTCAGACGCTTAACTGACTGAGCCATCCAGGTGCCCTGGTGTACACATATTTCAAATGAGCAGCCTAAATTATTTGTTTTGATTCCTGATAAATCAAAAGCATTGAGCCCTGTATGTATATAAATTGTTTTGTTTTAAGAAAAGAAAAAAAAAAGGAATGTGCTTAAAGCGCTCTGAAGAGGAAAAATGCAATTCATTGTATAAAATATTCCTCCTTTGAATACATACTTTTGACATAGCCCTTTGTTTTAAAGTTCCATTTGTAGAAACGTAACAATTTGTGCTCTTTCAAAAGCTTACCTATATGCATTGTTTACTTCCCAGAAAGAGCTCCTTGCTCAATATTTAGTCATGACTCATTACTTATTTATAGTACTTAGCAATCCATTTAGCATGAATTCCTGGAATTTTGCCAGAACAGGGTCTATCTTGGATTTCTCTTTATCTTGTGAAATTTTCAGATGCTCAAGTATGGCCTGTCAAGGGAAATCATTACAAACATTCTCTCCTCCATTGGTTTTTGGCAAGGTTTTCCATCTTACAGCATCTGGCACACATTATTATTTTTACTGAAATTAAACACATAATAATGTATCCACAACTCCATGAATCGATTGCTTATCTCTGGATTATTAAGTTGCCAACAGTATATACTCTAGGGGATCATTCTAAATTATTTATTGTAAACTTAAGGGAAGGAAGGAACTGAAACTATTTTCTATTAACTTTTTTTTTCCCTTTAACTGCCAGCAGAAAACAAGATCTTGAGAAATAGAACAGAGAGCTGTTGACAACACTTAACCTTCAGGCATGACAAGAAGTAATCATTTTCCATTGTGCATTTTCGATGTTTGTGTACATTCTATGTTGAAATAAATGAGCCAATTGTAACCATTGCTTTCTATCAAAGAATCTATTCTGTAAGAAGAGGTGATTTTATTTTAATGTTTTCTTCAATGGATTTACTTCTATTGTTGTCAATCATGTGGTTTATTTATTTATTTTTTTTTAAAGTATTTTATTTTTTTAAGTAATCTCTGCACCCAACATGGTGTTTGAATTCACAACCCCGAGATCAAGAATCACGTACCGTATTGACTGAGTCAGCCAAGCACATGCACTTTATTTATTTTTTAATTTTTTAAAATGTTTATTTATTATTTTGAGACAGCCAGAGAGAGAGAGAGAGAGAGATTGACAGAGACAGAGTGCAAGCAAGGGAGGAACAGAGAGAAAGGGAGATACAGAATCCAAAGCAGGTTCCAGGTTGTGAGCTGTCAGCACAGAGCCTGATGTGGTGCTCGAATGCACGGACCACAAGATCATGACTTGAACCGAAATTGGCCACTTAACCGACTGAGCCATCCAGGTGCTCCACATGCAGTTTATTTTTATTGTTAAGTGTCTTTTGAGTAAGCTTTGTGCACATGATGTAAAACTACTTACACAGAAATAACTAACACAAATATGAAATTACATCACAGTAGGCAAAACAAAATTTCTCCCAGTCTCTATTATTGGGGGATCTTTATATCTATATTCTATTGCACAGTCTTTGAGACTCATAGCTCTGAAATAGAAGATTTATTTCATTTTGTCCCTGGGACCTTAAGACATATAATCAATCATTTTAAACTTTAGTTTTATTACATATAAGATTAGAATAATAACATGTATCATTTAGGGCTATTGTAATTAAATTACACACACACACAGAGTACATTGTGTTGGCCACCCAGAAGTACTATAATAAAGAATATTAATTTTAAAATTATTAACTATTCAATTAATTAATTAGTCATTTCTACTTGAATATGAATATATATATTCTGCTACTTAAAATCGAAATTGAACATATAATAATATATGCAGCCAACTGATTATTAATAGTAAATATATGACATTGCAACCCCAGATAATTAGAATATAAAACAAACTATATTTACTTCAATATTTATCCTAAATGTGAGAACTAAGTTGTCAGAATATATATACATATATAGCTTAATATATACCATGGCCTACTTCTTTTGTGCCTTTTGAAGATTTTCCTGGTTAATTGTCATAGTGAAAATTCTTAGACATCTTCAATATACACCCTAGAATAATCATGTTAGCAAATTTCTTTTTAATGAGAAGTGAATTTTTATCAACTGTACCAATGTGATGTTAAGTGTAAATATGCTGTTGAATGCTTGGGAAATATTTTGCTTTCCTTTTTCTGGGACATCTACTTACTGACATGGAGCTCTATAAGTGGCCTTATGTCAATAAAAAACTATGCCAATAGAGTTCCCTATTACCATTTGTCTTGTTATTTGCAAACTTCTAATTGGTTAAACCAATTGATTTTTTTCTGCCATTTGGATCTGAAAATATTACTAATTAATGTATTATATAAGGGTTACCTCACCATTCAATGATCCATAGAATCCTAGATTTTTATAGCAATATGGGAAGTCAGAGCTCACCAAGTCAAAAACGCAATCTCTTTGTCCTTGTATATTAGGGAAATAGTTTTTTGGATGTCAAATTTTCTGCAAAAGATGTCATTGATGCATCTAGTAATATCAGATCTCCTTCCTTATAATACTTTACACTACAGTGATTAATTTTCATACTGATAGGATTAACTGCTCTATGTAAGTAATTTGGAAAAGCTACTTTACCCAAAAGTATTTTTTTCTAAAACAAAAATAACAAATTCAAATAATTCCTATATTATCCATTATTTCTATATATGATTATGAGATATAGTAGTAATATAAATGTTGTTAGATTCAATTATTAGAGATGAAGTAATCAATCTCCAGAAACCAGAAATATGATTATACTATGAGAACAGTAATAATAACAATGTGTAATGGAGAAGATAAACATTTACAAAAGTAATTCATTTTTATTTTTTTAACGTTTATTTTATTTTTGACAAAGAGAGAGACAGAGTGGGGAGGGGCATAGAGAGAGAGAGGGAGACACAGTATCCGAAGCAGGCTCCAGGCTTCAAGCTGTCAGCACAGAGACTGACACGGGACTCAAACTCATGGACTGTGAGGTCATGTCTGGAGCCAAAGTCGGATGCCCAACCAACTGAGCCATCCAGGTGCCCCAAAAGTAATTCATTTTAAATAATGGTTTGTAAATGCATGGATAAGAAATTGGAAATATTCGAGTTCAATAAAAATTATGGGTACACTTTTAAGACGTAAAATTGAAGTAACTATAAAGTTGAAATAAGTGGGTGGTATACCTGGAGTTTTTTGTTTTTGTTTTTTTTTTATTTTTTTTTCAACGTTTATTTATTTTTGGGACAGAGAGAGACAGAGCATGAACGGGGGAGGGGCAGAGAGAGAGGGAGACACAGAATCGGAAACAGGCTCCAGGCTCTGAGCCATCAGCCCAGAGCCTGACGCGGGGCTCGAACTCACGGACCGCGAGATCGTGACCTGGCTGAAGTCGGACGCTTAACCGACTGCGCCACCCAGGCGCCCCTTGTTTTTGTTTTTGATAAACATTATTTTAGAACAGTTTTAAATTTACAAAAAATATGCAAATAGTACTGAGAGTTACCCTATATCCTATACTGTTTCATTAGTATGATACATTTTTTACAACAAAGGAACTGATATTGACACATTATTCTTCACTAAAGTCCATAATTTATTCATGTTTCTTAGGTATTTACCTAATATCATTTTTCCATTTCATAATTCCATCTGTTATACTACTCCTGTTGGCTGTGATGGTTTTAAGATTTACCTTTTTTGATGGCCTTGACAGTTTTGAGGTGCTTGGTCAGGCATTTTATGGAATGTCCCTCTATTGGGAATGTGTGATGTTTTCCTCATAATGTGACTTGGTTATGTGTTTTGGGGAAGGAAACCACAAAGATAAAGTGACATTTTCATTGCACGATTTCATCCAGCAGACGCTCTCTCCTTGGGAAAGTCCCAATAGTTTATATTTGCTTTTGGTTCCATTGCTTCAGGAGACATATCTAGTAGGCAGTTGCTATGGCCAGTGTCAAAGAGGTTACTACCTGTGCACCCTTCATGCACCCTGATGTTTACAGCAACAATATCAGCAATAGCCAAATTATGGGAAAATCCCAAATGTCCACCGACTGTGAATGGATAAAGAAGAAATGTATTATGCTAAGCGAAATAAGACAGAGAAAAACAGGTATCATGATTTCACTCATATGAGGAATTTAAGAAACACATCAGAGGAACACAGGGGAAGGGAGGGAAAATAATATAAAAACAGAGAAGGAAGCAAACCATAAGAGACTCTTAACTACAGAGAAAGAACTGAATGGCTAGAAGGGAGTGGGTAGGAGTAATGGGCTAAATGGGTGATGAGCATTAAGGAGGGCACCTGTTGGGATGAGCACTGGGTGTTATATGTAAGTGATGAATCACTGGGTTCTACTCCTGAAACCAATACTACACTGTATGCTAACAAATTTGAATTTAAATAAATAAATTATGTACTCTAAAAAAATAGACACAATATGAGAATTATTGTAAGCCAATAGGGTTGTTCTTGGAGAAGACAATTTTCACATTGAATATCAACAGAAGAGGGGCGCCTGGGTGGCGCAGTCGGTTAAGCGTCCGACTTCAGCCAGGTCACGATCTCGCGGTCTGGGAGTTCGAGCCCCGCGTCGGGCTCTGGGCTGATGGCTCAGAGCCTGGAGCCTGTTTCCGATTCTGTGTCTCCCTCTCTCTCTGCCCCTCCCCCATTCATGCTCTGTCTCTCTGTCCCCCCCCCCAAAAAAAATAAATAAACGTTGAATATCAACAGAAGATGTGAGATAAGTGACATTCATTTCAAGACAAAAAATAGTAACATGTGAAAAATAATAGAAATGGAACAAAAAGGATTGGAGGAAAAATTATAGGTGCATATAGTGTAAGGAAGTTCTTGAGCATTGCAGTGAGACAGACCTGGGTTCAAATTTTGGCTCAGTAATTACTTACCATGTAACAGAGCAACTCACCAAATACCCCTAATCTTTCTTCCTATATGTAAATACAAGGTAACAAAAGTTATTTTAAAGGCTTTGCTTGTGATAATTAGAAAGGAATACATATCTCAAAGCAAGTAACATAGTATACAGTAGGTATTCAAATTTTTCCTCCTTTTACTCTTCCATTAAATTCTGTCAAAAAAAAAGCTTTATTATTACTTATTGACATAATTATTGCTTTCTCATTAATGATGACAGGTTTGGCAAGGACAATACTAAGTAAAACTTTTTTTGTTGTTTATTTGATCATTGTTAACATAAAAATACAGGGGGTAATTCTGATATATTATGTAATATTTTATATTATATTATATTACATATTATATATACTCCTTGGCACTTGTTACAGGCATAAAATCAAATCATATCTCCATAATGGTAAATCTTAATGAAAGAAAATAAACTGGGAGCTGAGGAGTAGCTAGACAAATGTGATTTAAATTTTATCTTTTTGGTGCATCACTTATTCATCAATGGACTTGATATTTATTAAGTGCTCATGAAATGTCAAGCACTGTTTTTAGAAGGAGAGATAGAGTAGTGAACAGATAGTCAAGGTCTTGTTCTCTGGGTGTTATCTAAGCTTATACTAAGAAGGAGCTTAGAATTCTTAGTGGTGGCTAGATAGAGAAGCTTCCTATGGCATAGTTGTTGAGTAGGGCAGGTGTAACAGGATATTTTAGTAAAAATTCCAACCTAATTGCTTTAAATGATAAATGGTTAATTTAGCATCTCAACAATGCCTTCCAATTCTGTCACTGTCATTATCGGTTTCATCCTTAGGCTGGTTGCAATGTGGGTTTCAGGCATCCTTAGTAGGTCTGAAAGTATCAGAGAGACAGGGCAACCTCTTTTAAGGTACTTTCACCTTCATTGTCTGTCTTGGTGTGCAGATAAGCCCCAAGAACCACCTATAACAGAATTCACAGTCCACATACTATGATAAAGAAAGGAAGTCATGACCAGAATTCAAGTCTCCTCGTGCACAGGCCTGAACACATTCCTCAGATCTCACAGCCACCCTGCTATATGCTCTGGTTCTTAGTTAAAAACATGTGATTTTTATCAAAAGTTGTGTCAACCTTTGTGAGTGTTCTCGACGGGAAAATACTCTTCTGATCTACCTTCCATCACTTCTGCATCTTTGATATCCGTTCTTTGGTTCTGAACCCCATTTCGTATTCTGAACTTCTGACTATTTAATATGTATAGTACTGTACAACATAGTGTAGAATCACATTATATTTATATTTCATATCTGAAGTAATCATATGGTTAAAAATTACCTTGAATTGTAAAATGTTTAAATTCTGATATATTGACAGATATTCCTTCAGCCGCTCATAGCAACAATAGATATTATAGTAGTTGAGGCAACTAAGAGTTTTATTTTTCTCATGTAAAAGAAGCCCGATGATAAGCAGTCCAGAATTAACAGAGTGGTTCAACAATGTTACCAGGAAGCAACAATTCTTATTTTACCTGCTTTGCCAACATGCGGTGTAGTTCTACCTCAAAGAAGAAAGATGGCCACCGTCCTTCTAGGCATTTTGCTGTCATTCCAGAATGGAAGAGCAAATGAGTTGGTAAAGGGAAGCCTCAGTAAGGACCTATATCTCACTGGCCAGAAATATGCCACATGTTTACCGTTAGCTGTAACAGAAACTCAACTATTAATTATGCTCAAGATTTGACATTCTGAAGTAGAGAAAGATAAGGAAGAATGGGATTGGAATTATATGCATTCCAATTATAATGTATTTAAAATGGGCAACTGCTATGCTGAATGAATTAACAAATGTAAATGAATGATTGTGACACTTACTGTATACAATATATCTCAGAGCCCTCTGGGATCCTAAAATCTTATCCTGGAGGTGTAAATGAAATTTACAATAATAAAATTGTCTAATAGTTATTGAACAGTTACTGTGTCTTAGACATTATTTAAATGTTTTTACTTCTATCAACTAATTTAATCTTCTAACAACTTATTAAACTAGTACTATTATTAGGTCCATTTGACAGATGAGGAAATTGAAGGGAAAGGAGTGAGGTTACTTCCCACCCTAATTATTCACACAGATGACTATTTTTATATTGGCATAAAGGACTGATCTAGTATACATACTGCATACAAGTGGCATTGATATAATAAGTTCAAAAGAATACATACTAAGATACCAGAGAATGTTATCTGGAAGATATGTACTGGTATATAATAAACGTGGCTGATAAGTCTACTGTCATCCAGAACAAAGAGGAACCAGTTATGTTATTTACTTCCTAATATATCATCATTCCGTAAAAGATGTTTGAAAAAGTGATCTGTCATAACATGAGATTGGTTCTCTAATCTTGTCTTGGGTCAGCATTTGTCAAAATGTAATAAAATCACACATTGCTAACATTATTAGGAGTGAGTAGCTAATTGTTTCCAATTTTGGTGATTTCTGTTGTTTCACAAAGACTGAAGAACTTTACTGACAAAGAATAGAAAACAGTCATTTCTCTTTTGAATGTTTCAGCCTATAAGTTATACCATTAAACCCATAATATCAAAATCTAAATTGCAACCTGACTCTGAAAAATGTTCTAAAATTCAAATGGGTTTATGAGCTCATTGTTAATCTTGAAGTACAACCATGATTGTCTAAAACTGAATGTTTTGCATTTCATTAACATTTTCAGATTAGGTTATACAACCATGTGATGTCCTTATTATCCTGCAAAATTCTGTCACGCAGAAAAACCGCCTGTGGTTTTCCCTCTAAGTGGTTGCTAACTTTGCTTGTGATTAAATAGCAAACATTCTGAGTCATGGCATCAAGGTTATCTTTAGAGTGACAGCTGCCATTATAAAAATGATAGGGCCCGTTGTCCCTCTTGCAACCAAGTAAGTGGCAGATGCCTCCTCTTATTGTCTACATCCTGCTGACACAGGGAGGGTGTGAGCATCCCACACAGGCGGGCTATGTAGGTCATGGTTTTGAGGAGGTCTGATCTCTTTCCACTTCTTCAACCACTTGATGGATCCCAAGTGCCATGTAATATGAACCAGAACAACAAGACCACAATGAATACATAAGAAGTGATGTGTCACTATGTCACTGACAGCTGTGTACCATTTCAAGAATCTTCCCATCACACAGGTTCTTGTTTGTTTGTTTGTTTGTTCACTTTGTGGACTTAGATTTTTAATTTTTTTTCTTTTTCAAGCTGTTGCCTCCCAGGTCTGTCCTGAGAGTAATAAGCATCAAATTCCTTTGACAACATTCTTTAATACTTTAGTCATTGTTTTTTAAATCTTACAATGACGTTAAGCTGCCTAGAGCATCAAATTAAACATACTATTATGGCTTTAAAGGGTAGATTTTTATAATGATTCTCCCCAAACATACTGTATCTCATGATTATTCATTAAAATTCTTAACCATTTTCTGGAATCCCTACCACATTACTTATACTCTACAGTACTCCACTCTTCCAATGATTCCAGTGAACACTGTATCACCCATTTAACCTAACAGCATTGTTTGTTTGCTAATTCATGCCATTCCTTGTTAGATTAAGACTGTCTTCTAAAAAATATAGTATTTAATAAGACTTAATAATTGTTGCCTATAAACCCAAGCAAATTTTGTAATACAGGCATATCACCAGGACAAATAATACTTTCAGATACTAAATTTTATACCTTTTAAATTTGTCTTTATTTCTCTTTTTCTTCCTCAAGATTTTATCAGGAAAGCAGCTCTGTGTTCTCGCCTTAGGAAAGTCAGGAAATATTGCATAAAAAATAGTTCTTAATAAAAACACTTCTATTTATAGTCTTTATTTCCAAAATCATATTTCCATTTGGGAAAAGAAGTAGAAGTAAAGGTAGGAGAGAAAAAAAAAAGGCAGAGGATGTAACTAGTGCATGATAATATTCTGGTATTCATAGCAATCTGTATGTGTATCTTGCTTTACTCTCATCACCCAATTTTTTTTTTTTTTTACATTTAAAAATTTTCTTTCAACGTTTATTTATTTTTGGGACAGAGAGAGACAGAGCATGAACGGGGGAGGGGCAGAGAGAGAGGGAGACACAGAATCGGAAACAGGCTCCAGGCTCTGAGCCATCAGCCCAGAACCTGACGCGGGGCTCAAACTCCCGGACCGCGAGATCGTGACCTGGCTGAAGTCGGACGCTTAACCGACTGCGCCACCCAGGCGCCCCCATCACCCAATTTTTCAAGTCAGGGCTTCATCTTCAGCTGCCCTGCTACCCCTCCAAAATTTTGTAGTTCGTGCTCTCAGGGGATCAGTCCTCACTCGTTCTCCATAAGCATCACCTGCCGCACCCCTTGCGCTGCCGTGATCATAATCCAGCCATCTGAATCTGACTGGCCTCAGACTTTTCAAAGTCTGCTCTTTTCAAGGGTAACATATGCCAGAAGATGGTGGTGCAAAATGTTTAAAGCGTCAAAGAAAACATCAGTGAGCCTAGAGTTTTATATCCAGAAAAAGGTTTTTTTTTTTTTTTTCAAGTGTAGTCTCTAATAAATAAAATTCTCTAGATAATGAAAAAATGTATTCACAAATTATTGAAATAAGCACTGCCGTTAGAACTTGGGTCAAGTTCATAAACTTCAAATGTTCAGGTGTTTCCCTAAATAACCTGGAAGTTCTCAGTAGTTTTAGTGCTTCTAATTCCTTACAGAATATCATTGCTTTGCCTTGGTCACTGGCTTCTCCTTTCTTTCTTCAAATCCCATCTCAAATACTGCATTCTGAGAGTTTTGTCTAATCGACCTTATTCTCTTCCTTGGTGCTTTCAAAATAGGACCTTTCTATGACATAATTTTCTACCTTATAGATTTGCCTATAGATATAGACTTTTGTATGTTTTATGCTTTGGGGAAGAAGAGTCTTTTTCTTTTTTTTCTTCCATAGTACAAAGCTAGTAACGTATCTTATATTTAGTGTTTGAGCAAAAAAAAAAAATGTTTGCTAAGTGGTTGAATAAGTGTAAACATTAATTTTTATACTGTATATATAAATTCATTTATTTATTTTTGAGAGATTTATAGAGAGTGAGCAGGGGAGGCACAGAGAGAGAGACAGAGAATCCCAAGCAGGCTCCATGCTCAGTGCAGTGCCCGACTCAGGGCTTGAACTACCAAACTGTGAGATGAAACCAAGAGGTAGACACTTAACCAACTGAGCCACCCAGGTGCCCCTATACTGTATATATTTTTTATCTCATTATCTGCCTGGATTTTCTCCTATTTTTTCCTTCAATTTCTCTGTCATATAAGTGGGGAAAAAAAACCTAACAATCTAATCATAACCAATAACTGAAACAACTATTCCAGGAAAGTCTTAAAGTAGATTTTGATATAATCAATGGCATAAAATATTCAGTATTTTTTAGAAGCTTGTCAAAAGCTTCCATATACTACTTTATCCTGAATAATCTTTCCTAACAGCAAGAGATGAGATGCTAAGTAAATTCTTATCTATTATTCCATTTTGTATTTTGTTAAATGACTGCTATTAAAAGTATGCAGTCTATAAGAGTATTAAAAGCATTCAATTTACTGGAGAATTATGTTTTGAATAAGTATTTCATTCTGCTACATTATTGGTTTTATCACATTTTGTGAGATGTCTTGTTATTCCATTGACCATTTAAAGCATTTGTACTGAATGAGGTATTCTTTGCCTAACCCATTTATTAGCATGCTAGATACTGTATTATTGTTTACAAAGTATATTTGTCTGTTTGCGCTAATAACTTACATGAATTAATTAAATGACTAGAACAAGTGCTTAAATATGTAAATATTTAAACATTTAAGTGTATATATAAATATACAAATATATAAGTATGCCATATTTTATAGTATTTTAAAACCAAGTGAAGGTCTGTCTACTACTACAGAAATGACAAGGGGTCCTTTTTGCTGTTTAATTCTGTAGTTGTTTTCAGAGCTCAACAAATAAATTTCAATGTCTTTGAAAATTTTAGATGTAAGAATAATGGTTAACTCAAGGGAAATACTGACATAATTATTCCTTTCATAGTAGCTACACAAGTCATTTGGCTATTCCTATAATATGTTAGTTTTCAGAATGCTTTCATGCTTAATTCTCATAATAAACCTGAAATATAGATATTATTATACAATTGTTACATATGAGGAAATGAAGCTTAGATGCGTGAATAAGCCTTTCTAAGTCCAGTTCATAGTCTATAAATGTAGATTTGACCTAAGAATTTTTCCACAAATTTCATGATTTTCTAAAACATCAGGTTCATCTATTGATGATGGTGTCAATTGGTTACTATCACTACTGATGCCTAAGTCTCTGTGGCCCTTCTTCTTCTGCCTGGCCAAAAGTTTTAACAGGAATGTTCTGATCATTTGATTGAGATTTACCTCTCATTAAATGGGGAATGCATGGTCAACTAATACCTTTTGTGAAATTATTTTTTTTCTCTTCTTCCTTTCTATTAGCTCTGAACCATTGCAAACAGAATTACAAATTTCAGATACATAAATTTGTCTATAATTTGTGTTGGCAGCAAAACCTCATCTGACCTGAGCTGACATGTGGCTGTTTAGATTCCTTATTTATTTCACTGTAGTGAACGTTCATATGTTTCTCTAAAGAAAAACGGTTGTGTTTGATTACAGGGGAGTCCACAGGCCCAGCTAAGGTATGATGTGACATTTGGTATATATGCTTGCTTGTACAGATCAAAAATCAAAAGTCTTTTGAGTTGTGAACATGTAAGGTCCTCGAGGCTTTGGATAAGGAATTATGCAGGTATATCTCAATTTATTGAGCACTTTTCTGTGTGCCAGACTAGAAATACAATGAGATAGGTAGAATTCCAGTGTACTAATAGAAAAATAGAATAAAATAAAATATTAAAATTTAATTTAATTTAGTTTAGTTTACTTAAGAAAAATATGTGCAGGCTGTGAAAACTGCCAGAGATAGAGAAAATAGATACTTTAATTAGGGATGTCAGGGAAGGCTTCCTAGTAAATGAGAACTACATACATGATACCAATAGGATATATTTTCTATATTCAAATTCTTTAACCAATAACAAAACTGAAATTGAACATGGTGAATAATGAATGGAACAAAATGTGGGCAATATAATTAGCTAAGTGATAACATATCAATTATGTCTTCCATGGTAAGCATCCCATCAAAAGGATATTCATAATGGTCATTCAGAGCTACTATGCTGATATTATGAAGGCATAAATATTCATTGGTGTATGCAACATATAAGCTAAACTTTTAAGGTAATTTCCAAGTTAAATAAAACTCGTTAAAGTGAGCATTTATTTAAATATAAAGAGCAATTGTATTAGATGTAGATAAATAGACAGGGTCTATAACAGTAAGAGGATAATGTCATTTCAAGGCCAAAAGACATTCTTTTCTTATTACTGCAGAGTCCAATGTAAGAATCATTATTTAGATCATTGCATCCATTTAAATCAGTTCAAATGCTGCTCCATCTAATTAGCCCAATGGATTCGAACAAGGTGTTATTAAGTGTAGCCATGGGTTTGGACTCAGATTAATGTGGAAGCCTACATTGCGATCTCCCATAAAAAATTATCACATTGCAAGAGGTTGCCATTATAATGAAGCAAGCCTGACAAATATCTCAATACAAGTCCCTTGCATTTTTGTAAAAAAACAAATGTTTTTCTGCTAGTTGTGCACAGTGATGTTATTTTGCTTTCATAATTCTAAATATTTCAACATAATGTGAGGAAATAAAGCTCCACCTCAGATTACTAGATGATCCAGTTATTTTTGATTGATATACACACATCCATACACAAACACACACACTCTCATACACACACACACACACACACACACACACACACACACAGGTGGATAGAATAACTAAACCTCAATTATTTTAGCTCTCGAACTTAATACTCACTATATGAGCTTTAGAGTTTTTGTTTGCTGATTTTCCTTACGTAATGCATTTATAATGACAGGTGATTAACTTCAATATATAAAAATAAACTTATATTTACTTAATACTTAATATTTGCCATGAATTTTCCCAGTATTTGAAATGTATTCATTCTTAAAACCTCATAGTATTCCTGTGAAGTACATCCTCATAACTCTTTTAATATTAGCTCTGTTTTATAGATGGTAACTGAAGAAACTGATATACAGAAAGATTTTAAGCAACTTACTCCAGATAACATCACGTGTAAAAGGTGGAGTTGTGCTTGAATCTAGGCAAGCAAGTCCTAGGCTTCAGGTTTTAATTACAATAGTATGTTATGCCCAGGAAATTTCGGCCTCTGATTCTTATTATAAGTACAGACATCAGATATTCCCTTGTGTGTAAAATAAAGAAGATTGATCGAATTGTGTATGACAAATTAGTGGATTTGCTCAGGTCATCCAATTTTTAATGTTGTAACGAGTTATTTTCCTGGTATGTCATTCAAATATAATAGTGAATCTTTCAACTGTCTTTCCAGACTTCTTTAACCCTCTCAATTTGGTAGAAGCCACCCATTTGGATAAATTAACCCCTTCCATAGAGGGGAGCTCTAGTTAATATAAATTTATCGAGTGAATAGCTTCTTTATTATTATATATACAATTTTGGTCTAAAGTTTTTAGCATCATAGCATATGTCTTCCTTGACATCATATGGTACTGCTTTTTTGAACAAAAAACTTACAGCAGCATTTGCCTAGAAAATATCAAAACTGACTGCTGCATTGCATCACAACCAGACCTAACAGATGGTACATAAACTTTGAGTGATCCTTTGAAGTGACAGATCCAGGTGGACCTAATAGGACTTCTTTTGACAAACTATGGACTTGGTCTTCTTTCTCTCCCTAGATACAAATGAGGAGTTATAGTCCACAGATTATAGCTGGTAGCCATCTAGATCCTGGGGGCAAGAGCCCTTCAAATAAAATAATGTGAATGTCAGGCCAGTGTCAGGAGGAAATGTAGATTTAGATGACCGAACCATAGGCCCAACTGGCCCTGTCTCAATCCTACCTCTGGATGTTCTGCCTATAAACCGTAATATCCTTACTGCAGAAACCATTTAAGTTACCAGAAACAGATAGTATCAGAACTGATCCAGATATCAGTTCATCTGACTAATTTCAAGGGCTTCATATTATTTTAGCCAAATTGAAATTTAGTACTCTTTGTTGTTGTTGTTCTTAGAAAAACTATGTCTCTCCTTCAGGAATAGAAAATTTTAAATCAGGGCATTTAAATTTTAAAATAAACTGCCTTTATTTTTCTTAGAATATAAAGCTTAAGAATAGACATAAATGAATAAAATTAATGGTTTTTATTCAATTTAAAGTTTGCAGACAAATTTGTCCAATTCTTGAAATTCATCTGTCTAGAGGAGGTTAACTGTGATAATTCATACAAAAGCACCAAAAGTGATGATAGCAGTTTTGAAATATGCAGAATAATAAAGAGTAGCTCATCCAAAAGCAAATCATAAATGAATGTTCCAAAGCTGTTTATGAATAGGTCTACAACATAAGTCATATATTTATTATGATACCATTATTTTCTTTTTTTAAGTGGAATAATCCAGAGTTACTGATCCTGAAACACTGATCAATACGATTAGAATTTGCATTTTGTTTGTGTATACTAAAATTGCATGTTTAAAAAAATAACTTTTTAGTTTTAAATCTTCTTAATGCCTGGTTTTGCACACTATCTATTTTGTGCACACCCAGAAATACTAAGAGATGGAGAAAAAGTAATATGCTAGAAAATACTTTAATAAGAAGCATAAGGGTTGGAATCCTGCAATTGTTACATTGTTCATTACTTGTATGGCATTGACCAAAAGACATAATTTCCACAATTTCTTCAGCTACGAATTAGGGCCATAACAAAATCTTCCCTATTCATGGTTCAGTGTAACAATGGTCAAATGACAGCATTAGTTAAGTGCATGGTAAGTTGTAAAGTATTAAGCACAGATAAGGTGGAGTTGAATCAACTGATAGCTTAAAAAATTATGCCTTCCATTTATCAAATGCTTACCTAACTCCTAAATAAAATTATTTTTAAATGAATTTTGTGGCATTATGCAGGACATTGTGATATGTGATATCATTTTGATTGTATATAATTTATTCTTTCTTTCCAACTAAAATCAAGTGTTGCCTATCTTTTTTTTTTATCTTCTCCAAGCATTTCATTTAGGTAATTTGGGAAAACAAAGCATATCAATTCACATGTCTTACAAAAAATAACTCAATACTCCACTTACTTTGCTATAAGCAATTAAGTCAATGACTAGATACACTAGACACAATCAGCATAATGGGTACACCTGAGCTGATCAGAGGAAATTAAATAAATATGTTGCTTAATGTCTTTCATTTGTCCGTCTTAGAAAGTTTTATTGATTACATTTGATTTGAACCAATCATCTTCACTTCCAAATCTTAAGCAGAGAAGAAGAAGAAGGAAAAGGAGAAGGATGAGAAGAAGAAGGAGAAGAATGAGGAGGGGGAGAAGGTGGGAGTGGGGGGAGGAGGAGGAGGAGGGGGAAGGGGAGGGAAAGGAGAAAGACAGCAAAATACAACAAAGTAGTGTGATTTCAGGAAGCAGCAGATTAGCAATATTTCCATCTTCACTATTTTGTGATTCTCCTAGCTTTATAAATAGAAATTAGGAGAGAATATATCGGTATGTCATTTGAATGCATCCACATAAACATTTCTATCCAGTATCAACGAATGGTTTCTAAACTTTGCTTGAAAACATAAATGATATATTGATTGAACTGAAGTAAAGTAATTATATACAACTACTCTAGCAAAACAGTTATTAGTTCATTTTCTTTTCTATGTGGCTACCACTGTGGCAAAATAAGGCAAAGTGAATAGAAACAGGTTAGTTTATCCTGTGTTTTGTTTCAGACCATAGATTTTCTCTCTAACATCCTATTGTCTAATGGAAAGTATTGGCTTCCTCTCTAGCTTAGTGTGAAGGCTTACTTTCCTGTACTTGACTAAGAACTCAACTTCAGAAATGGACATCAAGAAATTCTGTAAAATATATGGCAGATCACAAATCTCAGCATATTTCGACATAAGACAACATAGTCTATTTTCCTTTCATTGTGTATCTGATGTCTTTTTTATTTTCTTTTTTCTTCTGCCCTCCTTTCCTTCTTTCCTTCCTTTTGTTTTAATTCTTATGTTTATTTTTAAGCCTGGCTTCAGGAGTCACCCCAGGGTCAGCATAATTTAGTGTTTGGCCAATTATTAGGCATTTTGCTTAAACACCGGAGCAAAAAAGGTTTCATACTTTATTAATAGATATGGGTGTGGTTTAGGGAATGGAGACAAATTCAGGGTAATTTTCCAGGCTTCTCTAGCTTTTATTTTCTGTGTTTGCATGGCCTCATTTTTATGCAGCTACAAGTAAGACCTTCTCAGGTCTCTCCTAAACATGTATAGAGCTTTGCAAGGTAGCCTCTAAGACCACTAGTGCTAAGCAGTATTTCATAAACGCTCACTTTCGCTGTCATTTTTCTGAGATCTTGTTAAAATTCTTGTGTGATTTGCTCTTGTGTTGTCTGCCTAATATTGAGTGTCAGGCTACCTTCACTGTTGGCCTTCTCTGATTGTTTGCCACTGATATTGCCACTGTTTGTGACAACACTCCTGGACATGAACTTTCTATGCTCTGCTAGAACTAAACCAGCTTCCTCTAGAGAGACTTACTCTGGTAAAATATCTATACCACAAATCTAGGGATATATGAGGACATGAGAATAGGCCCAGGTCAAAATATCATATATTTCCACTGTTATTATCAAAATTTAGTAAACTTTCTTGAATAAATAGTTCTTAGTTTGCTGCATGGCTTTGGTTAACTTCTCAAGTCCTTGAATGATTGCTTTTAGCCAAACTTGTCCAGCCGTATTATTGATCCTGTAAAGGATTTGCTGAGGTCCTCACTCAGCTTTTCTGGAAGTTTTGCCCTTAACTCTTAGTTTTATTTATTTTTTTTATTTATTTATTTTTTTTTTTTTAATTTTTTTTTCAACATTTATTTATTTTTGGGACAGAGAGAGACAGAGCATGAACGGGGGAGGGGCAGAGAGAGAGGGAGACACAGAATCGGAAACAGGCTCCAGGCTCTGAGCCATCAGCCCAGAGCCCGACGCGGGGCTCGAACTCACGGACCGCGAGGATCGTGACCTGGCTGAAGTCGGACGCCTAACCGACTGCGCCACCCAGGCGCCCCTCTTAGTTTTATTTTAAGCAGAGTTTGTCAACTTTTGAAGGAAAAAATTAACATATTTTATTTAATTCTTAAAATTTTGGCTTTACTTTTTGCTCTGGTGTTATATACTCTCTTTTACTTATATCCACACATTTTTTTACTTCTTTTATCTGAGTTCCTATTGAAAGCAAATATTTGTGGGTTTTTTTTCCATTTACTTATGGTATATATAACCTTACAATAAATCCTTATATTTATATTTACATAGCTATTAAAAACAATATCCTTGGTTGCCTTGTGTATATTAAAATTTTATATTTTGCTTATCTCACCAACTTACAAACATTTATAAGTGATATATTATTATTTTATTAGCAAGCCTGACAAATGCTGTCCCAATTTATAGTCATAATGTAAATTTAAAAAAAATCAATTGTTACTGAAGCATGGTACATAGAATCTCATAATTGAGAAGATATTCATGGCAAATTAACTCCTTCCAATGTCCCTTCCAATGTCACATATGTCCCTGTGACATTGAATTAAGGGCAGATATTTGAAACCACTCTTTGTATATTTAGGCTTTATATATTTGGTCTTTCTTTGTGTAACACAAATATTATATTGTTCTCCATTGTGAGTACATTTTGAAGATTCTGCCATTTCCTTTGAGTTTTCTATCACTTTCTCCCAAAAGTGAATTTTGAAACTGCCACATAACTTATATTCAGGAGTGATATTCAAAATATTTAACAATTATTTCTAAATATTAATTCTTTATACGTAGTACTTGTTCGAGTCACACATATTAAATATTCCACATTGTTACACGATTGAATTAAATAGGGAGAAGAGAAATTTCAAAATATAAAGGCACATACACACAAATCATTTTTAAAACAGCAAAAAATATTAAAAATCATTAATATAATCATAGTGTGTGTGAATATAAAAGTCTAGGTGTATTCACTTGTATTCACTTAGAATATTTAACATTCATTCAGAATCATACATTGTAATTAATTCTGAGGTCATTTGAGATATATTTAGGCAATCATCTTAGAAATGTTATGTGGTTCTTAAGTATCTGGAAATTTTATAAAATTCCATATGATTACATTTTGTCTTCAATTTTTCTTGTGGAATTGTTCACAATTCCATAGATATTCTTCTACTTATCAAAGATCTAAATTTAATTTTGTTTGTAACTATTTTTCCAATCTAGAAACTTCTAATATTTTTATACTTTCAATTAATTTATTATCTATAATTTAAGTGTTTGACAACTTTCCCTATTTTTCTCTTAACAGAATTTATTCACCCTACATAGTCACCTCCTACTCCACTAGTTGCAAATGGCAAGATTTCATTCTTTTTGATTGCCGAGTAATACTCCATTGTATATATATATATATATATATATATATATATATATATATATATACCACCTCTTCTTTATCTATTCATCCATTGATGGACCTTCGGGTTCTTTCCATACTTTGGCTATTGTTGATAGTGCTGCTATAAACATTGGGGTTCATATGTCCCTTCAAAACAGCACATCTGTATCCCTTGGATAAATATCTAGTAGTGCAATTGCTGGGACATAGGATAGTTCTATTTTTAGTTTTTGAGGAACCTCCATACTGTTTTCCAGAGTGGCTGCACCAGCTTGCATTCTCACCAACAATACAAAAGAGATCCTCTTTCTACACATCCTTGCCAACATCTGTTGTTGCCTGAGTTGTGAATGTTAGCCACTCTGAAAGGTGTAAGGTGGTATCTCACTGTGGTTTTGATTTGTATTTCCCTGATGATGAGTGATGTGGAGCATTTTCTCATGTGTTGGTTGACCATCTGGATGTCTTCTTTGGAGAAGTGCCTATTCATGTCTTTTGCCCATTTCTTCACTGGATTCTTTGTTTTTTTGGTGTTGAGTTTGATAAGTTCTTTATAGATTTTGGATACTAACCCTTTATCTGATATGTCATTTGCAAATATGTTCTCCCATTCTGTAGGTTGCCTTTTAGTTTTGCTGATTGTTTCCTTCACTGTACAGAGCTTTTTATTTCAAGGAGGTCCCAGTAGTTCATTTTTGCTTTTGTTTCCCTTGCCTCCGGAGACATGTTGAGTAAGAAGTTGCTGAGGCCAAGGTCAAAGAGGTTTTTGCCTGCTTTCTCCTCAAGGATTTTGATGGCTTCCTGTCTTACATTGAGGTCTTTCATCCATTTTGAGTTTGTTTTTATTTATTATTTAAGAAAGTGGTCCAGGTTCATTCTTCTGAATGTTGCTGTCCAGTTTTCCCAGCACCACTTGCTGAAGAGACTGCCTTTAATCCATTGGATATTCTTTCCTGCTTTGTCAAAGATTAGTTGGCCATACATTTGTGGGACCATTTCTGGGTTCTCTATTCTGTTCCATTGATCTGAGTGTCTCTTCTTGTGCCAGGACCACACTGTCTTGATGATTACAGTTTTTTAGTATAGCTTGAAGTCTTGGATTGTGATGACTTCTCCTTTGGTTTTCTTTTTCAAGATCACTTTAGCTATTTGGGGTCTTTTCTGGTTCCATACAAATTTTAGGATTATTTGTTCTAGCTCTGTGAAGAATGATTGTGTTATTTTGGTAGGTATTGCATTGGATGTGTAGATTGCTTTGGGTAGTATCAAAATTTTAACAATATTTATTCTTCCTATCCAGGAGCATGGAATCTTTTTCCACTTTTTTGTGTCTTCTTCAATTGCTTTCATAAGCTTTCTATAGTTTTCAGTGTATGGATTTTTCACCTGTTTGGTTAGATTTATTCCTAGGTATTTTATGGTTTTTGGTGCAATTATCAATGGGGTTGATTCCTTGATTTCTGTTTCTGTGGCTTCATTGTTGGTAAATAAGAATGCACTGATTTCTGTGCATTGATTTTATATCCTGCAAATTTGCTGAATTCATGAATCAGTTCTACCATTTTTTTGGTGGAATCTATTGGGTTTTCCATGTAGAGTATCATGTCATCTGTGAACAGTGAAAGTTTTACCTCCTCCTGACCGATTTGGATGCCTTTTATTTCTTTGTGTTATCTGATTGCAAAGGCTAAGACTTCCAATAGTATGTTGAATAACAGTGGCGAGAGTGGACATCCCTGTCTTGTTCCTGACCTTAGGGGGAAATCTCTCAGTTTTTCCCCATTGAGGATGATATTACCATTGGGTTGTTCATGTATGGCTGTTATGATCTTGAGGTATGTTCCTTCTATCCCTACTTTCTTGAGCGTTTTTATCAAGAAAGGATGCTGTATTTTTTCAAATGCTTTCTCTGCATCTATTGAGAGGATCACATGGTTCTTGTCATTTCTTTTATTGATGTGATGAATCACATTAATTGTTTTGCAGATATTGAACCCACCCTGCATCCCATCCTGCTTGGTCACGATGAATAATTTTTTAATGTATTGTTGGATCCAGTTGGTTAATATCTTGTTGAAGATTTTTGCATGCATGTTCATCAGAGGAATTGGTCTATGGTTCTCCTTCTTAGTGCGGTCTCTGTCTGGTTTTGGAATCAAGGTAATGTTGGCTTCATAGAAATAGTTTGGAAGATTTCCTTCCATTTCCATTTTTTTGGAACAGCTTCAAGAGAATAGGTGTCAACTCTTCCTTAAATGTTTGGTAGAATTCCCCTGCAAAGCCATCTGGCCCTGGACTCTTATTTTGTGGCAGATTTTTGATTCCTAATTCGATTTCCTTACTGGTTATGGGTCTGTTCAAATTTTCTATTTCTTCCTGTTTCAATTTTGGTAGTGTATATGTTTCTAGGAATTTGTCCATTTCTTCCTGATTGCCCATTTTATTGGCATATAATTGCTCGTAATATTCTCTGATTATTGTTCTATTTCTGCTGTGTTGGTTGTGATCTCACCTCTTTCATTCTTGATTTTATTTATTTGGGTCCTTTCCTTTTTCTTTTTGATCAAACTGGCTAGTGGTTTATCAATTTTGTGAAGTCTTTCAAAGAACCAGCTTCTGGTTTCATTGATCTGTTCTACTGTTTTTTTGTTTGCTTGTTTGTTTCAATAGGGTTAATTTCTGCTGTAATCTTTATTATTTCCTGTCTTCTGCTTGTTTTGGGTTTTATCTGCTGTTCTTTTGCCAGCTCCTTAAGGGGGTAGTTTAGGTTGTATATCTGAGATCTTTCTTCCTTCTTTAGGAAGGTCTGGATTGCTATATACTTTCCTCTTATGGCCTTTGGTGCATCCCAGAGGTTTTGGGTTGTGGTGTTATCATTTTCATTGGCTTCCATATAATTTTTAATTTCCTCTTCAACTTCTTGGTTAGCCCATTCATTTTTTAGTAGGATGTTCTTCAGTCTCCCAAGCATTTGTTACCTTTCCAAATTTTTTTCTTGTGGTTGATTTCAAGTTTCATAGTGTTGTGGTCTGAAAATATGCACAGTATGATCTCACTCTTTTTGTACTTAGGGCTGATTTGTGTCCCAGTATATGGTCTATTCTGGAGAATGTTCCATGTGCACTGGAGAAGAATGTATATTCTGCTGCTTTAGGATGAAATGTTCTGATTGTATCTGTTAAGTCCATCAGGTCCAATGAGTCATCCAAAGCCCTTGTTTCCTTGTTGATTTTTTTGATTAGATGATCTGTCCATTGCTGTGAGTGTGGTGTTGAAGTCTCCTACTATTATGGTATTACTATCGATGAGTTTTTTTATGTTTGTGATTAATTGAATTGTATATTGGGTACTTCACAATCGGCGCATAAATGTTTACAATTTGTTAGGTCGTCTTGGTGGATAGACCCCTTGATTATGATACAATACCCTTCTGCATCTCTTGACAGTCTTTATTTTAACGTCTAGATTGTCTGATATAAGTATGGCTACTCTGGCTTTTTTTGTTGACCATTAGCATGATAGATGGTTCTCCATTCCCCTATTTTAATCTGAAGGTGTCTTTAGGTCTAAAGTGGGTCTCTTGTAAATAGCATATAGATGGATCTTGTTTTTTTATCAATTCTGTTTCCCTACGTTTTTGATTGGAGCACTGAGTACTTTGATGTTTACAGTGAGTACTGAAATATATGAGTTTATAGCCATTATGATGCTAGTAGAGTTGGAGTTTCTGGTGGTGTTCTCTGGTCCTTTCTAATCTTTATTGCTTTTGGTGTTTATTTATTTATTTATGTACATATATACATATGTTTTTTATTGTGTCTCCCTTCAGAGAGTCCCCCTTAAAATTTCTTGCAGGGCTGGTTTAGTGGTCACAAACTCCTTTAATTTTTGTTTGTTTAGGAAACTTTTTGTCTTTTCTTTTATTTTGAACGACAGCCTTGCCTGATAAAGAATTTTTGGCTGCATGTTTTTCTGATTCAGCACATCGAATATATCTTGCACTCCTTTCTGGCTTGCCACGTTTCAGTGGATAGGTCTGTTGCAAACCTGATCTGTCTTCCCTTGTAGGTTAAGGACTTTTTTTTTCCTTTGATGCTTTCATGATTCTCTCCTCGCCTGAGTATTTTTTGAATTTGACTATGATGTGCCTTGTTGATGGTCAGTTTTTGTTGAATCCAATGGGAGTCCTCTGTGCTTCCTGGATTTTTATGTCTGTGTCTTTCCCTAGATTAGGAAAGTTTTCCACTATGATTTGCTCCCATAACCCTTCTACCCCTATTTCTCTTCCTCTCCTGCGCCCCCTGTGATTTTGATGTTGTTCTTTTTTAATGAGTCACTGATTTCTCTATTTCTTAAATCATACTCTTTTGCCTTAATGTCCCTCTTTTTTTCTGCTTCATTATTCTCCATAGGTTTGTCCTCTATATTGCTGGTTTTCTGTTCTGCCTCATCCATTCTTGCCGCCGTGGCATCCATTTGAGATTGCAGCTCAGTTAATGCATTTTTTATTTCATCCTGACTAGCTTTTACTACTTTTATCTCCTCAGAAAGGGATTCTAATCTATTTTACTTTCCAGTTAGTATTCTTATTATTGTGATTCTAAATTCTGGTTCAGACATCCTGCTTCTGTCTGTGTTGGTTAAGTGTCTGTCTGTCGTTTCTTCATGCTCTTTCTTTTGGGGTGAATTCCTTCGTTTTTTTTTCATTTTGAAGGGAGAAAAAGAATTAACAAAGTATAAAATATTAATATTAAAAATATTAAAATAAAAAATTAAACACACACACACACAAAATTGAATAAAGGATGATAGATCGTAGGTGTGTTTTTGTCTGGGTATTGAAAGTTGCTTGATAGATTAGAGAAAAAAGGGATAAAAAGGAAATTATTTAAAAATTTGAAAAAAATGAATACACCGATGTAGACTAAAATTAAATGATGAAAGTAAAATAGAATTTGAAAAAAATTACACAAAAGTAAAATATATAGTAGAAAAGAATTAAAGAAAAATATTTTTAATACAAAATTGAAAATAAAAATGAGTTTTTTTCTCTTTCTGTATTCAAGAAAAAGAAAATAAACAAAATGAGAAAAAAAAAAAGAAAGAAAATTGAATAGTTCGACTGGCTAACAGACTGAAATACGACTGGAATTACTTTGTTTTCCCCTAGAAGTCAAACTATGAAGTGCTTTATAGTCCATAAACTAAACAGGCGGTGAGACTTGTGTTCTTGAAGAGCGAGATTGGCCCAGGTGCACGGCGCACAGTGTAATGGCTCTGTTCTCCACTAGATGGTGCTGCTAGCCTATTGGGGTGGAGTGTTGTGGCGCTCGTAGGTGTGTATGCGCATGTGTCAGAGCTGTGACAATGGCATCACCCACCTATCCAGTCTCTAGTATTGGAACTCTGTTCTTCCATTTCAGCAATCGTGCAACCTTCCTTCCTCTTCGGCTTCCATCCTCTCCCCACGTCTTCACTGTCTGTGACCATGCCCCAGGCAGCACCTCTCTCCCTAGTTTTGTCTCAGATGAGGCTGCCTTCCCCAGCCCCCCCCCACTTCTGAAGGACTGCAGCATTGAAATGCTCCGCCCCTCTGTGGAAGGTCTCACCAAGCAATGGCTGGGTGCCAGCCACACCCAGGAACACTTAGAGCACTCTGCTGCTGCCGATGCTGAGAGACTGTGGCCAGGTGCCAGCTGCCCCCAGAAAAAGTTCGGGAGACAGTGTAGCAACAGCACCTCAGGGATTATGGAAAATCACAACATACATCTGGCACCAGGCTTCACTCCCAATGACCTTGTTCCAGCATCACTGAATGTGGCCCTTCTCTGGGGTCTGCTGGGCCAAGGTAGCCTCAGCCTCTACCAAATGTTCTTCCAGCAGTGGAACCACTTCTCCCCATGTGACCCGAGAACCTCCTGAACCCCACTCTGTACCTGGTGTTTCTCCCTTCCCACCAGAGCACTGCCAGTTATTGAGCTGTGGAGTTTCAGACTCTGTGCTCCCCCTGTTTATGGTCTTAATGGAATTTAAACCCTCTCCTTTCTCCTTTCTCCCTTTTTAGTTTAGTCCCTGTGGCTGTTTCCAATTTTCCACTTTCTCTCCAGCTGCTTTTGGGGAGGGGTGCTTTTCCTGTATTCTCCTCCCACCATCTCTATCCTCTCTCCACATGCAAAGGTGGCTCCCTGCCCTCTGTGGCTTCTCTGTCCCCACGTTCACCTTTCTGCAATACATACCTTCTGAATTCTATGGTTCAGGTTGTGCATATTGTTGTGTTAATCCTATGATCGGTTTTCTATTTGTGCAGGATTGTTTAGTTTTGGTCTGGCTGTATTTCATTGACGTGAGACACACAAAAAAATTCCATGCTGTTCCACCATCTTGGCTCCACTCCCTGAGCATGACCATTTTAAATCCAAAAAGATTTTCTTTGGATTCAAAAAACTTAAGTTGAGAACACAATAAGAATTTCCCTGTAAAGTACCCCCAAAACATCTTTAAAGCCTATTTAATATTTTGAGAGACTGACCAAGAGAGAGGGAGGCACTGTGAGAGAGGGAGAGGGAGAGAGAGAATCCCAAGCAGGCTTTGCACTCTCAGAGCCGAGCCCCACATAGGGTTCGAACCCATGAATCATGAGATCATGACCTAAGCAGAGACGTTTAGTGCCTCTTAAATGCACAAATATCAAGACTTGGAAAGAAATCAAACTGGAATTTTCTAGGTACCAAAAAAATAGATAGCATCCATTAATGAAGAGAGCAATAATAGTGAAGCATGAGAGGTGAGCAAGGGCTGCCAGAAAGTGATGTGAGGAAACAGAGTACACCTGGGCTGCTTGCTTCAATTGGGACAATTCCAAAGATGTCATCCCAGCTTCAGAGCTTCACAATGATCTGGCTGAGCCTTCTGCTGCAATTGCAAAGCAGTTCAAACTGTTCATCTTTAAAATATTGAAAGAAGGACCCCTGGGTGGCTCAGTTAGTTAAGTGTCTCACTGTTGATAAGCTCAGGTCATGATCTCACAGTCATGAGATCCAGCCTCACATAGGGCTCCTTGCTAGGCATGGAGCCTGCTTAAGATTCTCTCTCTCCCTTTGACCCTCCCCAACTCATGTGCACTTTCTCTCACTCTTTATCTCTCAAAAAAACCTTAAATAATAATAAAATAAAATATTGAAAGAAAAAGAAACTGTCAACCCAGAATTCTATATGCAGTGAGGTGTATTTTCTAAAAATACAAGTGAAAAAGAGAATCTACAAGCTCTCTCTACTTACTTTTCTGACAGACCCGAGAACTCTGTGTATACAGAAAAGACTCAAAGACTCAACTAGAGACAGAGACCTGAACGGAGATAGAAACAGCTTCACATAGCATGCTAGCTAGTGAGTAAAGGCAGACAGACTTTGGTGAAGGGTACACATTTGTCTGAGGAGGTAAGACAGAAAACTACACAAATAAGTCCTTGAGCCCACACATTCAGTCTACGGTTAAGTGAAGTTTACACAGCATGCACCATGACCTGAGCGTGAAGGTGCAAAAACATACCAATATCCTCGTCTGGGGAATCAGAAAACTAGAGCCAGTGCACCATGGATGCTGGAGAAAATGGGGATGTCCTGGAATGTTAAGAGCTGGTTGAAGGAATCCTTCATGTCTGTTTTCCAGTATCTTGACAGAGTCCCAAACCATGAATATGCTGATTAGACTCAAAGTTAGCTAAAAGATCTGAAATGAGGCAGAGTTGCTGCCCCAAAACCGAGTTTCTAGTTCGAAGCTAGCCATGAAAATTACCTGCTAGACCAAATCAAATAAACTCACTATATGAACATAACAGGATTCAAAATCTCCACAATTTGACATTGTATGTCTACTATATAATCCAAAGGTAACCAACATATGGATGGAATAGAGTAATGACAGTGGACTAATAATCTTAAATGAACCAATTAGTAGCCTCAAATCAACTGGTTTGCTAAATTGAGTCTTTTACTAAAATAGATCAACATAATTTTAATACTTGATATGTGCAGTTTTTTTTTCTTAATCCTAATCTGGAAAAAGGAGAGCAGTTCACATTCACTATATTTACAGAGTGATGTTAAGATTCATGCTATCACATTGTAGCCCGAGTCACAAGAATTTGGCCTGATATCCTAATACTTCACAGTAATCCACTGAACTCAATACATACTGCTAAATGGGCCTGATTAAGCAGGGAGCACCAAGGTCTCCTCATGCCCTAGTTAGATACATGCATATAGGAGAGTCGGAAATAAACCTTATAAACTTAAATTTCAAGGGCATAACACAGCAGTGTAGGTTTTAGGGTTAAAATTTAAAATATGAAAATATATCCTGATAAGGTAAAAGTAAAGGACACCACGAAAAATGTGGCACAGAACTCGCTGACTTTTTTTTTTTTTTTGAGAGAATATATACAATATTTGGGAATACTTCTCTGATTCTTGTCCAAAGAGTCACAAAGTTGCTAGATATGAGAAGGAAGAGACTAAAAAAAAGACTCTGCCACAGGTCCAGGATTTGGTTAAACAGCTTGTCAAGGGCTCTATGAACTATTAAATTCAGTTGTGTTAGAGACATCCATTAAACTAAATATATTGTGTTCTAGGAAGCCACAAAGGAGAGTTCTGGGTTCTGGAGGAATGCCGTGTTTTCTGTGGCTGAAAATTGCTCACCAATTGAAAGGCAGCTCCTGGCATGATACTCACATGTAGTAGAGACTAAATGCCTGACCATGGGAGATAAGTGACTGTGTAATTAGAATTGTGCATCAGAAGCTTGGTGTTATCAGAGCAGTCAAGCCTTCAGGTCAGCAGAATGAAGTAGAAATCTATTGTTCTTTGAAAATGATGTATGTGGGCCTGGGCAGATCCAGAGGGCACACTAAATGTTTCCCAAAAGGTGATCAGAATCCTAGTTCACTTATCTTTGATACAACGTTGTCTCTGTCACAGCTTATATCTATGGCCTCATGCTTACTGTGACAGGCTGATGGAAGAGAGAAAAAAATGGGGTCTGGTTCACAGATGGGTCCATTCAATATTGTGTGCAAGGCATTATACCATATTATAGCCTCACTCAGTGTGGTCCTAAAGGATAGTGATGGGCAAACATTCCCTTGGAGCAGTATAATTGGTTTTCTCCTTTGTATAAAGAGATCTGGGGTAAAGAATACTTAACATTTTGGATGTTATCAGATGATTTGACAGGTGGTTAGTGCCTGGAAGGAAAAATCAGACAAATAGAGATGGGGAGATTCAAGAAAATTCATATAGAAAGACTTGTAGAATTGAATTCAAAGTATGCAGATATTTATGTCCTATATCAATGTGTACCAGAAAGCATCTGCAATAGAGGAGTCATGGAAACTAACCATTTTCATAGCCTAAATCAGCTATTTTATAGAAAATTATGAATTTCTAAAGTAATCTGATAAAACCTGGGAAATAGAAACACATCAATAACAATATAATTTGAGACTTTATTTGATGATCTAGCTTACCCTTCTCTGTATACACCAGGCTTAGGCAGTTTTATGAACAATTTATGCTAAGACTTTAAAATATTGATTGTTCTAATCCTATACAAACTGTGAGTGATATGGTTTTGCAGGCATATCTAAGATCCTGAAAATAAGTGGAAAGTGTTCTCAATAAATGACCTTATTTAATAAAAAAAAAAACACCTGGTTTTTAGTGGCTACAACATTTTGTCATAAGGTTAATCAGATTATACTTAAATTTATTACCTTGTAAATCCCAAGACGCAGTTTTCAGAATATGATAGGTCAATTCCCGTAGGATATACTAAGATAAGGTTGCCGGAACTCATCTCTCAGGAGTTAAAATATGGGAGATCTTGACTTTATTTTTAATTATATTTTATTGATTAAAAAAAATCATGGTCACTTTTTCCAATTGGGAAAAAAGAACTTCTATTTAAAGGGAGGAAAATGGAGGAGATAATTAATACTTAAAATTCTGAGCAAAAATTTTTTTTGGAAAAAAAAAAGAACGCATAAAATATTCAAACTTTTTTTTTTCTTTCCAAGCCCTCATTACAGTGTTTTTCTAGAATCAGAGTATCAGCAGTCTTTATTTATTTTGCCCTTGAATTAAAAAGTCAACACTTAAAATTATTGTTTTCCAGCTACCAATCAATGATTGGCAATGACAGGCATTACCAACTTACAATAGGGTTTGAGGAAGTCAGGTGAGTTAAACAGCCTCATAACCTGTTCATTAAATCACAAAATACTTTACCAATTAAAAGCATCACTTCCGGGGGTTTGTAGATTCTATAAGGAACATTGGTTTTGCCCCCTATTAAGTAGAGAGTCAACCACCATATAATTAAATTAACTTAAAAAATCAATCCAAAATATTCAATGAAAACCATAAACCATTAACAAAACTTCCAGTACATTACTTGAAGGCTTTGAGTTTTTCAGAATATGTTAACATGATGACTACATTAATTGACTAAAGTGTTCACTATTCATATTGTTTTATTTCTATCCAAATATAGTTTAAAGTGAGAATATTAAATGTTCCTAATACTTAATGATAAGTTTAAATATACTATATAGACTAAAATAGCCACTTAAAAAAAACTTTCATCTGAACTGAAAAAAATTGTATTTCACTCCATTTCTCTGCCTATTTGTCTGTTTATTATCTATCATTTATCTATCTATCTATCTATCTATCTATCTATCATCTATCTATCATCTACCATCTCCTTGACTAATATTTAACATTTTGCTGAATCAATGGAAACTAAGTCACAGACTTATGACACCCCATCCCTGCATATCCAATATGCATCCCTAAAAATAAAGACATCTTTATACAAAATCAGGTTACCATTATCACACCTAAGCCAACAATAATACTGTCCACTTTATGTACATTTTTCTCTGTTGTCCCATTAATAGCTTCTAGAGTCGTGTGTGTGTGTGTGTGTGTGTGTGTGTGTGTGTGTGTGTTTTAAGCTCATCGCAAATTAACATCTGGTCAAGATTCACTTAATTTGGTTGCTGTGACTTCATGTCTTATTCTAGAAGAGCCCATCCAGCTTTATTTTTTAACATTGCCATTATGAAGGTTTAAGTTCACTTTTATTGTGGAAAATCACACCTTCTAGCTTTGTCTTCATTATATGTTGGCTAGAACATTCTCTCTTATTTAAACACATTCTATGAAATAGGCTCTATAAAAGTCATTTTTTAAAAATTTAAAAATTCTATGCATCTTCCAAGCCATGTTTTTAAATATATATTGATTAATTCAAATTTGTATGGCATTTTTATCCAAATTATAAAAAACTTTACTTTCCCCCGATAGTATCATTTCTTCTACATTTTTATATATATTAATTTAAATATAATTATATTTTTACATATTTTAAGTGTCTTACTTCGAAGTAAGACATTTTATCCTATTAATCTTATTTGAGATTATACTATTTCCTTGCTCTTTTACATTTAATTATAATTTTGTTTTCAATTACCTGTTTTGTTTTGTATTATTTTTAACTTCAGTTCTACTATTTCTTTGAAAACAGCAGTCCTTTTTTGCCCTTGTATTAGAACTGTTAGATAACTAAACAAAGCTTTTAAAATTATATCTGTTAAGAATTTATAAATACATATTTTTTTCTTAGAATATATGTTTACCTATATTCCACGAGGTTTTAAGTACATTTCCTTTTTTTTCTCCTATGGTATGTTTCTTTTAACCTATGTCATTGTAGTTTGTCATTTTGAAGATTCCAATCAAAGATGATTTCTTGAAAACCACTTTATCATTGATTTTTAACTTAGTCCTAATACAAAATGAGAATATTCATTAAATACCCATTCTTCACAATTGTGAGGAAATATTTCAGAACTGTGTGCAAATGAAATTTTGTAAATATGTCATGTATTATGTATTTTTTTGATTAATACTGACATTTTACTTCTCTCAAAATTTCCATGTAATTACTCATTGATTTGCCTCGTTTTTCATTTCTTGAAAAAGCATGTATTAAAATGACCCAGGGGTGCCTGGGTTCAGCATTGGACTTCAGCTAAGGTCATGATCTCCCAGTTTGTGGATTCAAGCCCCTGTATTGGTCTGCCTGCTATGAGCATGGAGCCTGCTTCTGATCCTCTGTCCCCGTCTTTCTCTGTCCTCCCTGTTCAGGTTCTCTCTCTCTCTCTCTCAAAATAAATAAACATTAAAAATAAATAAAATAAAAATGATCCAGTATGATTATTATACATTTCTGTCATTGTGTTTCAAAATATTTCATTTCCACGTATTTTAGGTGTGTCAACTCATGATCACATATTAGCAAAATTTTAAAATTATAAGTTACTGTTCATTTTGCATCCATTAATAATTTTCCTTATAATAAAAGATATTACCTTGCCCAGTTATTTTTGTTTGTGTTCATACTATTTTCATATTATTAATTTTTTTGCAAATTTATTTTAAAATGTTTTTTTTTTAATTTCAGATATCTCCTTTAAACATGTATCTACATTGCTATAAAATTTGAAACTTAAATGATGAGTTTCTATTTGCATTTATAATGATTATTTAAATATGTGAAAGTATTCTCAACACTTTATTTCATATTTCCTATGTACCAATTATTTTTTTTTTAATTTTTTTAACGTTTATTTATTTTTGAGACAGAGAGAGACAGAGCATGAATGGGGGAGGGGCAGAGAGAGAGGGAGACACAGAATCGGAAGCAGGCTCCAGGCTCTGAGCCATCAGTCCGGAGCCCGACGCAGGGCTTGAACTCCAGGACCGCGAGATCGTGACCTGAGCTAAAGTCGGACACTTAACCAACTGAGCCACCCAGGCGCCCCAGTACCAATTATTTTTAAATCATCTTACCTTTTGTTGTATTCTTTGATAAATATTTATGTTTCCTGATTTTAATTCTCTGTTGAATCACAAATAGTATTTCTGTTTGGTTGTTGGTTGTCTTTAAGTTTTTAGGATCATATTGACTGATATTATATAACCAAGTTAAGTTATTTGTTTGTTTGCACTTTTTAAATGAAAGCCTAGAGTGTTTTATCTATGAAATACAACTTATTATTTTTAACATTTAATTTTACTCCTATTTTTCAAGAACTTGTCATTGTTTTCCTTCAGTCAAGAGTTAAACACACTCACCACTATATTTTACCAATGATCGTACTTGTTATTGCATCTTGGATTCCAAACTTTACCTCTGAGTACACTTTTTTTCTTATTAAGTCTGTTTTTTTCTGGTAATAGCTTACGAGGTAAACTCTTGTAGTCTGATGTCTAAAAATACCTCTGTTTTATTCTGTCTTTTGAATAGCAGAGGGTATTAATCTCTAGATTTATGGTTATTTTGCCTAATATTCTTGTTGAGAAAACTACTGTCACAACTTTACAGTAGGAAATATTTCTTGATTAAAAAATAAGAGTATATCCTCTCTAGCTGGAATATTTTTCTATTTCACTGAATGTGTCTACATCAGAATTGATTTTTATATATCATGCTGTGCAATAAGAGCACTTTTGGTTTGAAGATATTTTTATTAATAAAAGTTCCAAGTAATTATTCTTTCAAATATTGGTTTTTGGTCATTTATATTTTCTTCTTCTGGAACTTCTGTTTGACAATTGTCAAATCCTTTCAATCCGTCTTTCAAATATCCCAGCTCTTTTTACACTTTTTAAATTTGTTTCTCTCTTGTTACTTATTCCAAGAACATTCTTTTCTATCGTCTTGCCATTCACTGATTCACTGTTTCGGAATATTGAGTTTAATGATAATGATATCTATTTCATTTTTATTTCGATGATCTTATCTTTCATTTTATAATTGTTTTTCTATGTACCACCTGATATAGTTTCATCTGTAAAAGAAGTCTAGTTTTTTTAAAGGAAAGTTATACTTTGATTAATCATTTTAAATCTCAACTTAGTTACTTTAAATATTTGAGAGATGTTTCAACAAAATAAATTACTTCTAGAGTAAAATCTTAATCACGTGATTGACTTTTTGGTTATATTTCCAGTTCTTAAGTTATTTTTTAAGTTATAGCTTTTAAGCTCTGAGTAGAAGTATCTCCCACTCTCTTTTTCTCTCTCCTGTGTTAGCCACATTATATATAATAATTCCACAGTTTCATCCGATATTTTTGGGCACATTGGGCTGGTGGCTAATCTAATTATGGAAACTCACTTCCTTTTATATAAATATGTACTTTTTAAGTTTGTCTTTTTAATTCTCAACTTACAAAAAAGTATAGTATTCATTAGCTACGAGGTAGCCAATTCTTAAAATTCTGTTTTTAGATGAGGGAGCCAAATGCTATTCCTACCTTCAGTCTCATGGGAAACCCTATTATGAATCTTAATGGAGGAGCTTAACATTCAGCATAACCTTGCCTATTCTGCTGTTCTGGACCACAGGGCTATTTTGGCTCCTATCTTTGGTTTGTGTTCTTCTTCTATTTCTGGCTTTCAAAGACACAGGTTATTCCTATGGAAGGAATTTTATGAAAGTCTCCTCTCTCCCTCATGGTCTCTTCTCTATATATGTATATCTATATATAAATATAGATATCTCCATCACACTAATATTTTTGAAGCAGAGGACATTTTTCAATATATAATGTTGACCAGAAAATTTATACATTGTTGGAATTTGTAGAATTTCTGATTTAAAAGGAGTTGAGATGTATTGTAAAATACATAGAGTTTGGAGTGATGTATTCCTGAGTACAAGCCTTACTTTTGCCAAGTACTAAGTGTTATTATGGGGTATCTGATTCGTATCTATAAGTATCCTCATTTGTAAAATTAATAAAATTGTTCTTGCTTTGCATTTTTGGAAAGGTATTCTAAGAAGATAGACTACTGTATAATAAATGTTGCTATTTTTCTTTCTGTAATGCAAGATAATGTTTTGTTGTAGATTTGTTTTTAGCTAGAGTGTATATGTAATAACTCATAACATAGGACTTTGAACAAATCTAAATATATGTCATTCAATAACTGATAAGGACTCAAAACTGGGAGAATATATAATCAGGAGCATATGTTTATGCTGTCCAATTTAGTCACCCTTTTTAGTTTTAAGGAAAATGAGAATATAGTAAATGATTGGTCTAGCCTGTTTACTGGAGTCACTAATTCATGTGTAAATTCATCTGACTTTTTGATTATTTACCAAAAGTGTTATCAACAAGAGGGCAAAATTTACTACACATATGGAGCCTGATTAAGCATACCAGGTCTCAAAAAAGGTACAAAAACAAATGCGTAATATGACAGATGTCATGAAGGTCAAGAACATTGTTCAGTAATAGAAAACAGCAAGGGGCATATATAGATAAATAAGGAGTAGCCTCATGGTAAAAGTAACATTTAACTTGAAATCTGAAGAAATAATGCAGCATGCAAAATGAGGCTCTATTCTAGGCAAAACAAAGGCCCTGAAGCAGGACTTAGGTATCTTAAAGTGACTCAGGGAAGGCTCAGATCACTTAATTCATCTTTGTATCCTTGTTGCTTGCTCTAGTGTCAATTACATGGCATATATATTCAGTAAATGCTCATTGACTGAATGAATGAATTATATGCAGAAGAAGTAATGAAAACATTAGTGCCTGTTTCTCTCTCTGTCCCTCTCTCATCTCTACCTCTTTCTGTATCTCTTGGTTGCCAAATAATATGTTCCTTTTTATTTCATTTTTTTAAAAATAAACTATTTTGGAGTAGTTTTAAATTGACAGAAAAATGACAAAGATAGTATAGAGAATTCCCACATACCATGTACCTAGTTTCTCCTATTATAGCTTACATTAATATGGTATTAATATTAATATGGTACACATTTGTTACAAGTAATGAACCAATATTGAAACATTATTATTATTAAAGTCCAAAGTTTATTAAAAAATTCTTTAGTTTTTGCCTAGGTGACTTTTCCTGCTCCAAGATCTCACATTACATTTACTCCCCATGGATTCTTTGTGACAATTTCTTATTCTTTCCCTGTTTTTGATGACCTTGACAGATTTGAAGTACCCTGGTCAAGTATTTTATAAAATGTTCCTCATTTGGGATTTGTTGGATATTTTTTAAATGATGAAAATGGGTGTATGGTTTTGTAAGTAAAACAACATCATATATGGTAAAGTGTCATTTTCATCATATATCAAGTGTACATACTACTAACATGACTTATCATTGTTGGTGTTAAACTTGATCACTAAGTTACAGTAGTTTTTGCTAGATTTCTCCATTGTGGAGTTGCGTTTTTTTCCACTTTTTCATAGTTTACTCTTTGGAAAATGTCACCACGGAACTTATACTTAAGGTGTAGGAGTTACGCTCCACGTCATTACAGACAAATTATCTGTACCAACGTGACTTATCATTGTTGGTGTTAAACTTGATCACTAAGCTACGGTAGTTATTGGTAGATTTCTCCATTGTGGAGTTGCGTTTTTTTCCACTTTTTCATAGTTTACTCTTTGGAAAATGTCACCACGGAACTTATACTTAAGGTGTAGGAGTTACGCTCCACGTCATTACAGACAAATTATCTGTACCAACGTGACTTATCATTGTTGGTGTTAAACTTGATCACTAAGCTACGGTAGTTATTGGTAGATTTCTCCATTGTGGAGTTGCGTTTTTTTCCACTTTTTCATAGTTTACTCTTTGGAAAATGTCACCACGGAACTTATACTTAAGGTGTAGGAGTTACGCTCCACGTCATTACAGACAAATTATCTGTACCAACGTGACTTATCATTGTTGGTGTTAAACTTGATCACTAAGCTACGGTAGTTATTGGTAGATTTCTCCATTGTGGAGTTGCGTTTTTTTCCACTTTTTCATAGTTTACTCTTTGGAAAATGTCACCACGGAACTTATACTTAAGGTGTAGGAGTTACGCTCCACGTCATTACAGACAAATTATCTGTACCAACGTGACTTATCATTGTTGGTGTTAAACTTGATCACTAAGCTACGGTAGTTATTGGTAGATTTCTCCATTGTGGAGTTGCGTTTTTTTCCACTTTTTCATAGTTTACTCTTTGGAAAATGTCACCACGGAACTTATACTTAAGGTGTAGGAGTTACGCTCCACGTCATTACAGACAAATTATCTGTACCAACGTGACTTATCATTGTTGGTGTTAAACTTGATCACTAAGCTACGGTAGTTATTGGTAGATTTCTCCATTGTGGAGTTGCGTTTTTTTCCACTTTTTCATAGTTTACTCTTTGGAAAATGTCACCACGGAACTTATACTTAAGGTGTAGGAGTTATGTTCCACGTCATTACAGACAAATTATCTGTACAAATTTTTTGGAATTCTACATAGATTTGTCTCTTCTCCTCCCTTAATTTACTAACTAAATCTTTTATGTTAATATGGACTCATGTACGTTGTTTTACACTTTGTGTTATAACTCAAAGCAACTCTATCCATTTTGTTGCTCAAAATGTTCTGCTTTGGACTGTGGGATCTATTTCATTTGATTCTTTTGTCCCTTTGACATACCCATCATTGTGAATTTCTTTTTGTTTGTTTTCTGAACACTTCCTTGCTTTCTGGCACTAAAAAATCTCCAGGCCAATCTTGTATAAGTCCTGCCCAGACCTACAACCAGCCACCTTGCCAAGGAGTCCTGTCCTTTTATTGAAGAATGGTATAATAAACAAGATCCAGGCATTTGTGCTCTTTCTCTTCTTGAGAGACTTATTGGACCATTGTGCAAATGACTGACAGATAACTCTTCTATTACATGTAAAATTAGCATTAGTTAAGGATGAGGCTAGAGGCTTAAAAGAAATACTAGAAATTATAAGTCTAATATTTTGAATTAAACCTGAGTATATGACAGTAAATCAAGTCTGAATACATACAGAAAATTGTCTAATTATGCCTGCTTCAAATCAGACTGAGTAGGTGAAGCATCTTATAATTTCAAAATGGATTGGTTTAAATGCATGCCATTTAAAGCAAATTTTATTTCATAATATTTTCTGGCATGTATGAAGAAATTTACTATCTGCAATCTTTTACAATTCTAGGAAACTCTTATTTGGAAACTCTTATTTGGATGACAAATCAAGAAGACGTTTTCTTTGTAACAGTATAAAGAGACTTATTTTAACTTCTGAATTTTAACAGAAGATAATTTAATATCATTAACAACATAAAGGGAAAAAGAATGCTAAATTAATTCTTTAAGTATCATATTCATCAATCATATTAATTGATTTATATAATTCAAAATATGTGCATTTCAAAGATGAATAATAATCCAAGTCATTCCTTGTAGTTTTGAGGTAAATGCTAAAAAAGGATGTTGTTTCATAATTATCTGAAGAAATAACTTGTTTGACACATATAAGAATCTCAAAAATTGTTTATGGTCAGCCTGTAAAATTATTTTAAATATACATCAACCATTGTACATCATTCTTTCCGTTACCTAGATAAAAATTACTCTTTAGATTAAAGCAGTTGTGCTATTTCTTTCTGGACATTGGGCAGTTTACATTATTCTAATGAAAGAAGCTATTCTGAGTTATGATCTCATATTTTTGTTATATGAAACGTATTTTTAAAAATGGATAAATGAGACTTAAATTTCTGCCTCTTTTTTATAAGACTATGATATCTAGCACATAATTTACACGTTTTTTTCTTTATTTTAAAAATTAAAACCATAATAACTATTTATCAGCATTCTAAGGGGGTTGTTATATATATAAAGGATTTAGCACAGTGCGTGACACATAATAAATGTTCAGTACATGGAAATTGCTGTTCTTAGTATTAGAAATGAAGTGATCGACATGTACACAATTGCTTGTGATCTTAAGGAGTCAACATTGAAAATCATGTTCTGTGCTAATATTTTCCTGGAAAAGTTGTATTGACAGCAACAACTGAAATTTTGCTTAAAACATGGTCCTGACAAATCCGGACAATGATTAATTGTATATTGCCTTTTTAGAATGGAACCACTTTGTTCTTTTTGCAAATGCTGTCTGATTTGACTAAACTACTAATAAGAAACAGAAGTCATAAATCAACTATATTCCAAGTTGAATTTCTGTGTAATAAAAGAAAGAAGAAGACATAAAAAAAAATTACCTACTCTACTAAATTAGATGATTTAATCATTCATGGGAAGACAATATTTTGGGTAAACAACAATATTTAGTTAAATATACTAAAAAATGTTATAACAGAAAACATTTTGAATATCAGTAAAACTGTTTCTTGGGGGCTCACCAGGTCAATTCCCCAATGCAGTTTAATGATGTAGACATAAGTTCCCAAAATAACACAAAATTATATTTAGAAACTATATGATTAATTAAATAAGGACAAAGTCATATAATGATTTCTAACTGTATGTAGATGATTTTTATTTGAAAACTTTAGAGACCTGATAGTTACACATATTAAATACCAAGACAAATATTAAATGAAATAAATATTATGTATATTTTGTTTTTATGAAATTTCTATTGTTTAAATAAAACCTTAGTCATGGGCTTTATGTCTCTGATGTCTATTTCACATAATTCTATCATGTGTAATTATCAGAATAACTACTTATGTTTTTATTATAAGTGTACATATGGTAATTAATAACGTTCTTGGAACATGAATATGTGAATGAATTATTAAGAATCCTGAAGAGAATTTAATTGAATGGGGTTTTAAACTTATAATATTTTTTAAGCTATGTGTGAAACTATTGAGTTTCATAGTACATAGTACACTGTACTAACATTAAATTATATAGTAATGTAGAGAATAAGGTGTTCAGATTATTTTCTTCCTTTCAAATGATCTGAAATATACATTACCTGTTGGCTAAATTAAGCCACTGAATTTCTTCAGACAATGACCATATTAATTTGATTACATCTTGTATACTATGTTATTAGATAAATGATATAAGGATGCTGTGCAATATCATATTATAAAATAGACTGAATTCGTGTAAAACCATTATTACAATTAACCATAGATATTTCATTGTCTAAACAAATATTAAAATATCTTATTTCACTATTAACCAAAATTTTGGACATTTAACTGATGGCAAAGTATGGAAGGTAATACATCTGAATCAATAATTGCTAAAGCACTTGTAATATATAACACTAAAGGCAAAAACAGATTGATTATTAAAGATATATTTTTATATATTAATATCGATACAAGAAACAGTACTGCGAGCCTACCTTTCTTCTTTAAAGAAAACCTTGCTAAGCAGATTTAACAAGCAACATGAAGCCAACTGAATACAACAAAGCCAGTGTAAACAAGTTCCTATGCTATCTGATCATTTTTATTCATTTGCTTTTATTTTCATTTTTTTAAATGTTTATTTATTTTTGACAGAGAGACAAGAGCACGAGTGGGGAAGAGGCAGAGAGAGAGGGAGACATAGAATCTGAAGCAGGCTCCAGGCTCTTCAGCACAGAGTCAGATGGAAGGCTCAAACTCACAGACCACGAGATCTGATGCTTAACTGACTGAGCCACCCAGGTGCCCCATTCATTTTGTTTTTACATGGACATTACTTAGGCTTTAAATTTTTAAATTAATAGGTAACAGTACTGGTATAGACTGAATTTTTGTTTACCCCCAAATCCATATGTTGAACACTAATCTTCAGTGTGATGGCATCTGGAGGTGGGCCTTTGGGAGATTAGTACTTTTGTGAAAAAGACCCCAGAGAGCTCCCTTGTCCCTTCCACCCACCATATGAGGACACAGTGAAAAGACAGTTGTCTATGAACCAGGATGTGGGCCTTCACAGACACTGAATCTACTAGCACCTTGAACTTGGCTGTGAGAAATAAATTTTTACTGTTTACAAGCCACGAGTTTTTGTTAATTTGTTATAGCAACCCAAATCAACTAAGAACCACTTTCTATGTTTACATTCTAAAATAAAGAAGGGATAAGAATTTTTCTATCAATTTGTTGGGCCATTTTCTGTAATCTTATGATCTATTTAGAACATGTAAATAAAGTTTGCTAAACCTATTAGAGAATAAAATTAATTGTATAAAACATATAAAATAGATTGTACTTATTTCGCTTAGCACCAACGTGGATGGAACTAGAGAGTATTTTGCTAAATGAAAAAAGTCAGTCAGGGAAAGACAAATACCATATGATTTCACTCATATGTGGAATTTAAGAAATGAAATTTAAGAAGCAAAGGGAAAAAAAAACCCCAGAAGAAACAGATTCTTAACTATACAGAACAAACTGATGGTTACCAGAGGGGAGCTGGGTGGGGGGATGGGCAAAATAGGTGATGGGGATTAAGGAGTGCACTTGCTGTGATGAACACTGGGTGTTGTATGGAAGTGTTGAGTCCTGAACCTAATATTACACTGTATGTTAACTAAATCAAATTTAAATAACAGCCTTAAAAAATAAATTGCATTTGATAAACATATGTTATGTCAGTATCCTCCTGGAGGAAACACAGAAGAGTTAGAAAAGTAGGGAGAGTAGAAAAATTAGAAAAGAGTTAGAAAAGTTAGAAGAGTAGGATTTATTTTGAGAATAAAACCTATACTTTTTTTTTTAATGTTTACTTATTTTAGAGAGAGAGGGAGTCAGAGCGCAATCGGGGCAGGGGCAAAGAGAGAGGGAGACACAGAATCCTAAGCAGGTTCCAGGCTCTAAGGTGTCAGCACAGAGCCTGACACAGGGCACTACCCCACTAACCGAGAGATCTTGTCCTGAGCTGAAGTCAGACGCTTAACCGACTGAGCCACCCAGGCGCCCATAAGGCCTGTATTTTTAAAAGAAAAAGGGAGTGTGGGAGCGATGCCTGTGTGGCTCAGTCATTTGAGGATCTGACTCTTGATATCAGCTCAGGTCATGATCTCAGGTTGTGGGATTAAATCCCATGTTGGCTCCACTCTGAGCATGAAGTCTAAGAATCTCTCTCTCTCTGCCCTTCTCCCCTGCTCACGCTCTCTCTCTCTAAAGTAAAATTAAACAAAAAAAACAAAACAAAAAAAGGAGTGGGGGATGGATGGTTAATGACTGAAAGTATTCAGATTGCCATGTGAACCTGATGCCTTTAAAAGGGAAGAGGGAGAAAAGAGGATTGGGCAGAGCAGTGTTCAATCTATGGTGCAATTTTGCCATAATCCCAGATAACCCGGCAGGGAGCTCTGGAGCAGATTGCCCATTAGAAAAGTCCTACATTGGACAGCAATTGTCAGATCCTTGCTCAGTCATGGGGTGGGGGTGCCTGGAGAGAGTACAACCTCAGCTTGAAAGCAGGAAAGGAAAAGCGGCCTGAAGGTACTAACAGATGGAGTCTGTCAGCTAATTACACCATTTGCACCTTAATGGCAGGAGTTTCCTTGAAGGAAAAGCAAGCCAGAGCAGTGCATCTCTTTGCTGCCACATATATTAAAGTCACTTTCATTGAGAGAGAAGAACTTGAATTTTTTTTCAAATTGTTAAAAATCGTATGAAATAAAATTATAGAACAAACTGTACTTAAGTATTAATGTATTAAATAATAATTGGTAACAGAAAACATTGAATAATGAGCATTTTAGAATCGTTTAAGTTGTTTATGTCAGCCATGCAGACTTTAGCTTTAAAAATATTATGCAAGGGCTGAAGCAGTAAAATAGCAACATCTGAGACCTTTAAGCATAGAATCAACTGTTAGTTTTAATGGAAGCCCCTCCTGAAATGTAATTACAGTGGAAGGTTGTTTGTTATTATTCAACAGTTGAATATTATTTTGTCTGCAATGCATGTGCTGCCATTTGTTACTCATTCCTTTTTCTTCACCAGTTTTGATTTCTCTTTTTTTTAAATTCATGCTAAAGGAGTTATACCTCTTGACCCATGTGAAGACATAAATAATCATTTTCTCAACATAATGGGCATTAACTGGTGATGGCAGCATTTAAATAGAATACAAAAATTAACCCCGTAATTATAATAAAATATCTGAAGTTAATGATGTTTGATAATTGTAGTATTTCCTCACTTTGACATCAATCTGAATGTTGACTGACACAAACCAGTTGTAAGTTATTTACAGGCAATTATTACATCATTTTTACATCAATATGTTATTGCTATGACCACATAATTCACAGTGCATATCAGGAATATCAAACTTGACACATGCTGCTAATAAGAATTTTGTATCAGGCATCATAAGCAAAACAAATAACCTTGTGCCACTGAGTGAAAGGAAACTGAATAATTTTTTAAAGTCACAGTTGCACAACACATTCATACATTCATGCTGATACTAAAGTGGTAAGGTCACACAATGCTTATTAATGTTGAAAATATGAAAAACCATCAATGTACTTCCTATTTCATAGTAAAGTAGTTTGTGATAATGTTTGATTTTCATTCTTTACTGTTTTCAAGCTATAAAAAATTTAAAATGAGCATATTTTATTATAATGTTTTGGACAGTGATATAAACATTAATGTAAATAATAATGATGTATTATGCACGTTTACTATGGTTAAGCATTTATGTACACTACCTGTATTGTTCATAGTATTCCTGAAAGGTGATTATTATCATTCCTCTTTTTCAGATGGTGTAATTAAGACTCAGTAGGGAAATTACTTGCCCATTAATCTAATAAATAGTAGAGTTCCTATAGGTGAAGGTGATTAAGAGGTAGAGATTTCCAGTTATAAAATAAAGAAAACATGGAGCTAAAAAGTACAGTTAGAATATAGTCAATTATATCCACTAATATTGTAATAACTTTATATGGTGATAAATGGTAACTACACAGTTCATGGTAGGCATTTTGTAATGTAAAATCACTAAGTTGTACACGTGAAAATAATATAACATTGTTAACTCTACTTCAATAAAAAAAACCAAATTTATTTGTTTTCTGATTATAAAACAGGTGCAACAATCACAATGCAAGACAGCATGCATAGTGTCCTAGCCTATTTTTAAATTTCTTTTTTGACATTTATTCATTTTTGAGAGACAGAGAGAGACAGAGAATGAGCGGGGAAGGGACAGAGAGAGGGAGACACAGAATCCAAAGCAGGCTCCAGGTGCTGAGCTGTCAGCACAGAGCCCGACACGGAACTCGAACTCACGAACCTCTAGATCATGACCTGAGCCGAAGTCGGATGCTCAACTGACTGAGCCACCCAGGCACCCCATTTTTTAAAAAATTTTTTTGCCTACTTTTAAATGAGAATTTACACATAAAAATCTACAGAGGAAAATAAATCCTAAATGTTAACACACATGCACATATGCCTGCACACACACAGTATAGGTACAATTGTAGCACGGGTGTAAGTCACTCATATATATTATCTTTTCAACAAACTACAATAATGCCTTCCTAAAAAAAAGAACCAAGTAAATAACCAAGGATTGTACTCATCCATGAAAGAAATCAGGATATCAGGAGTTTGCATAATAAAATATATAGTAGTGATATTTATACACAAAGGATTATAACAAAGTAAAGGGGTACAATTTAAAATCTCCAAATCCTTAGAGAAATGCATTTCTGTGACTCTTCCCTGTATTATCTATCATTCTAAATGTGAGATCCAGAAAGGCTACACATATTTCAGCTCCTGGAGTTTCTTAAATGGGGGTACAAATTACAACTCCTCTTATTGGTATTATTTCTCTGGTAGGAAGCAATCACTTGCCTTATGAATGAGAGCTTCATATCACTGAAGAGGAATCCTACTCAAAAGATATCAGTTATTCTTGGTTTCAGACTTTAAAAAAACAGAGTTGAAAAAATTGAATCTGTTAAAGATAATCTGCAGTGGCAGAGATTTGCTAATGAGACCAAATTAACAGCTGCAGTTCCTAAGTAGTAGTATTTGGTAGATACATTATTCACAACTATAAGTTTGAATGCCCTTTAATTAAAAAATATTTAATTATGTAATTTTAAAATTGTCCTATTTCTTCACATATGCTAGAGATAATCTTTCTGAACAAAAAATATGTGTGAAAAATAGCATAGGATGACCAATTTGTTTTCCTTTCCTGGTTACAAGTCTTCCAATAATTAATTGAAATTTGCACACTTTTTTACGTCATAAGAAAAAGTAGTATAAAAGATTTAACAAATTCAGTTATGGATATTTTAAAAAATTCTAAAATCTGCTTTTTTCAATGAGTGCTTGCCAGAAATCCTTTATCAGAATTAATAGGGTACTTGTTTAAAATATAGATTTCTGACTGTATTGAGGTCTACCAAATCAGAATCTCTGGGTATGTACTTAACAGATTCCCAAGAGAATTTTAAATACACTAATTTTCCTAATAGACTACATTCAGAGCAGTTTTAGGCTTACACCAATATTAGGTAGGAGTACAGAGAGTTCCTATATACTCCCTGCCCCGTCTATACTCACAGCCTCCCCGACAATCAACTTGTTACACCAGATGGTACACCTGATGAACCTATACTGACATTATTTCACACAAAGTCCATAGTTTAATTAGGGTTCATGCATGATATTATAGACTCTATGGGTTTGGACAAATGTACACTGACATGTGTCTACCATGTACTTTCACTGCTCTAAAAATTCTCTGCGCTCTATTTATCCATCCCTCTCACCCGCCTAGCCCCAAAGATTTTATTCATCACGTTTTTGTCTCTTTCAGAATGTCATATAGTGGAATTATATAGTATGTAGGCTTTTCAGACTGGCTTCTTTCACTAAGTAATATGCATTTATGTTTCCTCCATGTTTTTTTTTCATGGGTAGATAGCTCATTTCTTTCTAGTGCTCAATAATATTCCATTGTCTGAATGTAGTTTATTTACCAGTTTATTTATCCATTAATCTAATGAAGAGCACTTTAGTCACTTCCAAGTTTTGGCAGTTACGAAAAAAGCTGCTGTAAAGATCCATGTGGGGTTTTGTATGGATATAAGTTTTCGATACCAAAGAGTAAATACTAAATAAATACCCAGGAGCATGATTGCTGGAGCAGATTGTAAGAACATTTAACACATTTAATTTTGTAAGAAACCACCAAACTGGCTTACAGTGTCTCTACCATTTTGCATTCTCATCAGCAATGAGTAAGAGCTTCTGTTGCTTCACATCCTCACAAGCATTTGGTATGGTCAGTATTTGGATGTTGGCCGTTGTAATTGGTGGATAGTGGCAACTCGTTGTTTTGATTTCACAACACTGATGCCATATGGTGGTGAGATACTTTCGGTGCTTATTTTCCATCTATATATCTTTGGTGAGTTGTCTGTTAAGGTCTTTGACCTAATTGGGTTTTTATTTTCCTTTTATTAAATTTTAAGTGTTCTTCATATATTTTATTTAGAACCCTTCATCAGATTTGTCATTTACATTTGCTCACGGTCTGTTGCTTCTTGTTCCATTCTATTGACAGTGTCGTTCAATAGCAGAAATTTTTAATTCTAAAGATGTGCAGTTTATCAATTCTTTCTTTCCTGGAAGATACTTTTGGTGCTCCATCTAAAAAGTCATCATTAGGGGTGCCTGAGGGCTCAGTTGGTTAAGCGTTTGACTCTTGACTTCGGCTCAGTCATGATCTCATGGTTTGTGAGTTAGAGCCCCACATTGGGCTCTTCACTGACTCACAGAGCCTGCTTGGGATTCTGTCTCCCTCTCTCTCTGCCCCTTCCCTACTCTCTCTCTCAAAATAAATAAAAATAAACTTTAAAAAATTAAAAAGAAAAGAAAAAAGAAAAAGCCATCATCAAATCCAAGGTCATCTAAAATTTTGTAATGTAATTTTCTGGTTTTATAGGATTACGTTTTACATGGAGGTCTGTGGTCCATTTTGAGTTATTTTTAGTGACAGGTGTAATTTCTGTGTCTAGATTCTTTGTGTGTGTGTGTGTGTGTGTGTGTGTGTGCATGCGCGTGCAGATGTCCTATTTTTTCAGCACCATTTGTTGAAAGATTATCTTTGCTCCATTGTATTGCCTTTTCTCCTTTGTCAATCCATTTATTTGGGTTTATTTCTGGGTTGTCTTCTGTTCTAGTGATCTATTTTTCTATTCTTTCATCCATACCGTACTGTCCTGATAGCTGTAGCTTTATAGTAAATTTTGAGGTCAGGTAGTGTCAGTCCTCCAACTTTATTCTTCTCCTTCAATATTGTGTTGGCTATTCTAGGTCTTTTGTTTTTCCACATCAAGTTTAGAATTATTTTGTTGATATCGACATAAATCTTGATGAGATTTTGATTGGGACTCTATAGGTAATTTTGGGAAAAAACTGACATCCTGACAATATTGAATCTCCATATCTATAAACATGGACTATCTTTCCATTTATTTGGTTTTTCTTTCATTTCATTCATCAGAACTTTACAGTTTTGCTCATGTAGATCCTACACTTATTTTATTGGATTTATATCTAAGTTTTCATTTTTAGGGTGCTATTAAAAATGGAATTGTGTTTTTTTTATTTCAAATTCCACTTCTTCATTGTTGGTGTATAGGAAAGCAAATGACTTTTGGATATTAACTTTGTATACTGAAAACTTTCTATAATCCTTTTTAAGTTCCAGGAGTTTTTTGTTGATTTAAAAAAAATTTACATAATCATGTTATCTGTGAAAAAGGACAATTTCTTTCTTCCTGATCAGTAATTTTTATTTCTTCCATTTAATTTCCTTTTCTATCTAGTCTTACTTCATTAACTAGGAATTATAGTTCAATATTTAAAAAGAGCTGTGAGGGGGGGATATGTGTTCCTGGTCTTCTTAGTGGGAAAATGAGGGAAAGTTTAGTGAGAAAGCTTCTAGTTTCTCATCATTAAGTAGTTTGTTAAGCGCAAGTTTTTGTAGACACTCCTTATTAAGTTGAGGAAATTTCCCTTTATGTCTAGTTTACTGAGTTTTTACTATGAATGAGTGTTTTTGTTTTTATTTTTTTCCTTAAGATAGTTGATGTGATGGGTTACTCTAATTGATTTTCATATGTTGAATCAGCCTCATATATCTTAAATTCCATTTGGTCATGGTTTGTAATTATTTTTATACTGTTACATTCTATTTGTTAAAATTCTGTTGAAAAAATTTGAATCTATGTTTGTGAGGGGTGTTGGTCTGTAACTTTCTTTCCTTGTAATATCTTTATCTGGTTTGTATTAGGATATTGCTGGTCTCATAAAATGTGTTAGGAAGTATTCCCACTGCTTCAAACTTGTAAAAGAGTTTGTAAGGGATTGGTATATTTTCTTCTTTAAATGCTTAGTAGAATTCACCAGTGAACCCATTTGGACCTGGTGATTTATATTTTGGAGGGTTAGTGTTGATTCAATATAATTTAATGCAAACAATCCTTTCATGTTGTCTACTTTTTCTTTTGAATTTTAGCAGATTGTGTTTCTCAAGAAATTAGTCCACTTCAACTAGGTTGTCAAATTTGTGGGCATAGAGTTGATCATCATGTTCCTTTATTTTGCTTTTAGTGTCCATGGGTTCTCTAGTGATGTCACCGCTTACGTTCTGATATTGGTATTTAGTGTCCTCTTTTTTTCTTAAACAAGGCTAGAAGCTTATTAATTTTGTTGATCTTTTCAGAGACCAATTTTGGTTTTGTTGATTTTTTTCTCTGATTTGCTGTTTCCAAGGTCATTGATTTTTGGTCTAATTTTTGTTATTTCTTTTCTCTTGCTTACTCTGGATTCAATTTGCTATTCTTTTTTTAGTTTTGTAAGGTGGAAGCTTAAATACTTAATTTTTTTATTACTTAAAAACAGTTTTTTAAAATTTTTTTAAACATTTATTTATTTTTGAGACAGAGAGAGACAGAGCATGAACAGGCAGGGGCAGAGAGAGAGGGAGACACAGAATCCGAACTGGGCTCCAGGCTATGAGCTGTCAGCACAGAGCCTGACGCGGGGCTCGAACTCACAGACTGTGAGATCATGACCTGAGCCGAAGTCGGACACTTAACCAACTGAGCCACCCAGGCGCCCCTAAAAACAGTTTTTTAATGTTTATTTATTTTTAAGAAAGAGACAGTGACAGCAGGGGAGGAACAGAGAGAGAGGGAGCACAGAATCTGAAGCAGCTCCATCCAGACTCCGAGCTGTCAGCACAGAGTCCAATGTGGGACTTAAACCATGAACAGTAAGATCATGCCCTGAGCCGAAGTTGGATGCTTAAGCAACTGAGTCACCCAGGCACCCCTTAAATACTTGACTTTTGATACTTCTTCTTTTCTAACATGTATTCAATGCTATAAATTTCCCTTTAAACACTGCTTTACTACATTCCACAAATTTGTTGAGTTGTTCTTCCATTTTCATTTAGTTCAAAATATATTTTTTAATGTTTATTTACTTTTGAGAGAGAGAGAGAGAATAAGTGGAAGAGGGGCAGAGAGAGAAAGAATGAGACACAGAATTTGAAGCAAGCTCCAGGCTCTGAGCTGCCAGCACAGAACCTGATGCTGATTCATGCCCCACAAGATCATGACCTGAGCCAAAATCGGATGCCACCTAGGTTCACTTTAGCTCAAAATATTTTTAAACTTCTCTTGAGATTTCTTCTTTGACCCATATGCTATTTAGAAGTGTTTTGCTTAATCTCCAAGTATTTGGGGATTTTCCAGATATCTTTCTTCTATTGATTTCTAGTGTAATTCCATTATGGTCCAAGAAAGACGTTATTTGACTTTTATTCTTTTATTCATTTACTTGTTTTTAATTTTTAAATGTTTATTTATTTTTGAGAGAGAGAGAGCCAGGCAGACAGAGACTGAGCATGAGGGGGGGAGGAGCACAGAGGGGGAGTCACAGAATCTGAAGCAGGTTCCAGCCTCTGAGCTGTCAGCACAGAGCCCAATGTGGGCCTTGAACTCATGAACCAGATCATGACCCTGAGCCAAAGTCAGAGGCTTAACCGACGGAGACACCCAGGCGCCACGACTTCCATTCTTTTAAAGTTATTAAGGTATGTTTTATGGCTCAGAATGTGGTTTAGCTTGATGAATGTTCCATGTAAGCTTGAGAAAAATGTAGATTCTGCTATTCCACTTTTGCCTTCTCTATAGATGTTAATTATATTCAATTAATTAATGGTTTTATTGAGTTCAACTATATTCTTACTGAGTTTCTTTCTGCTGAGTGGATCTGTCCATTTCTGAAATAAGGATGTTGAAGCCTCCAAACATAATATGAATTTATTTATTTCTCCTTACAATTTTATCAGTTTTTTAGTTTGTGCATTTTGACACTTGGTTAGGTACATACATGCTAAGAGTTATTATGTCTTTTTTATCATTATGTGTCATATGTTATGCCCCTCTTTATCACTGATACCATCTCTTGCTTTGAAGCCTGCTTTGTTTGACATTTTTATAGCTATTCCTCCTTTCTTTAAAAAAAATGTTTATTTATTTATTTTTAGAGAGAGAGAGTGAGCACGTGCAAGTGGGGTAGAGACAGAAAGAGAGGGAGAGAGAAAATCCCAAGCAGGCTCTGCACTATCAGTGCAAAGCCTGATGCTCAGTCTTACAAACCATGAGATCATGACCTGAGCCAAAATCAAGAGTCGGATACTTGAAACCAAGCAGGCACCCCTATTCCTGTTTTCATTTGATCAGTGTTAGCATGAGACATTTTTCTCTATTCATTTAATTTAAATTTATATATGTATTTATATTTAATATGGGTTTCCTATAAGTGATCTATAGTTGGGTCTTGTTTTTCATACACTATGGCAATCTCTGTGTTTTACTTGGTACATTCAAACCATTGACATTCAAAGTGATTATTGATATACTTGGATTAATGTTACCTTATTTGTTAACATTTTCTATTTTTTATCCAAATTCGTTGTTTCTATTTCTTGTTATTGTTTCTATCAGGTAGTCTTCCACTAGTTTTCTGGCATTTTGGTTTTAATAGACTATTTTGTATAATTCTATATTGTTACCATTATAGTTATATTCCTTTTTAAAAGCTGTTTTTAGTGGTTACCCTAGAGTTTCTAATATACACTTACAAATAATACAAGTACACTTTCAAATAACGTTAGGTCATTTCACAGGTTAAGTACCTCATAATAACCAAATAATCCATTTTTTTCTTCAGTCCTTTGAATCATTGCTGTCATTCATTTCTATCACCTACAACCATACATTACTGAATACATTGTTGTTGTTCTCTTTGGTCAATTAAGAATACAAAAAAGAAAGTGATGTCCTACATTCATTTCTTCCTTTTCCTATGTTCTTTCTTTATATAGATCTGTGTTTCTGACCTTTATCATTTTCCTTCTCTCTAAAGGACTTTTAAAAAAAAATTGTTTAATGTTTTTTTTGACAGAGAGAGACAGAGCATGAGTGGGGGAGGGGCAGAGAGAGAAGGAAACACAGAATCCGAAGCAGGCTCCAGGCTCTGAGCTGTCAGCACAGAACCTGACGCGGGGCTCAAACTCACAGACTGAGTGATCATGACCTGAGCTGAAGCCGGATGCTCAACTGGCTGAGCCACCCAGGTGCCCCTTTGAAGAACTTCTTTTAATAATTCTTACAAAGCAAGTCCATTGGCAACACATTCTCTCAACTTTTGTTTGCTTGAGCAAGTCTTCATTTTTCCTTCACTTTTGAAGGATAATTTCATGGGGTATAAAATTCTAGATTGGAATTATTTTTTTTTCTCTCAATGCTAAATATGTCATCCTAGTTTCTGTTTTGGTGGCTTTGGAGAGATTCGGTATAATTCTTACCCTTTTTTCATTTATAACTAAAATGTTTACTCTGACTTCTTCCAACAAACTTTTTTTTTTTTTTTTTTTTTTTTTTTTTTTTTTTTTTTACTTTCTGTGCTTTAAATATCATATGTCTACATGTAAGTTTTTGTGGCATTTATCCTGCTTGGTGTTTGTTGAGTATCACAGATTTGTGGCTTGGTGTCTGACATTAATTTGGGGAAATTCTCAGTCATTATCATTTCAAATATTTCTTCTGTTCTGTTCTCTCTTCTCCTTCTGTTATTCTCATTACACATATGTTACATCTTTTGCAGTTGTCCCACAGTTCTTTTATATTCTGTTCTGGTTTTGTTTGTTTAATCATAGTTCACTTTGCTTCTCAGTTTTGGAAGTTTCTATTCAAATATCCTCAAACTCAGAGATTATTTCCTGAGCTATGTTGAGTCTACTGATAAACCCATTAAAGCACTCAGTAATTATGTTACAGAGTTTTTTATCTCTAGCATTTTCTTTAGATTCTTTCCTAGAATTTCTATCTCTCTGTTTACATTGTCTGTCTGCTTTTTCATACTGTCTATCCATTAAAGTGCTTAAAATATTAATCATAGTTTTAAAACCCTGTCTTATAATTCCAGTATTACTGTCATGCCTGGTTCTAATCCTTTCTTTGTCTCTTTAAATTGTGTTTTTTGCCTTGTAATTCAGTGTGCCTTGTAATTTTTTCTCTTAATAGTTATATATGATGTACTGTGTAAAAGGAACTACTGTAAATATAGACCTTTAGTAATGTGGTGGTGAGGTGCTTGGGTGGGGGGAGGTAAAACATTCCATAGTGCTATGATTCAGTCTTGGTCTCTCAGTGAGCCTATGTCTCTGGACTGTAAACTTCACAAGCATTTATTTTCTTATCCTCTCTTAGATGGAAGTGGATGGCTAAAGGAAGCTGGAATTGGGTATTTTCCTTCTCCCATTTGGAAGGCTAGAGCTGGCTTGAATTGTGTACTTTTCTTTCCTAGGTCAAGTAAACTCTGGCACAAGGGGATTTTCTCCAATACTTAATGTGATAATTTGGTCTAGCTTCTGAAAATAAAACTCACAAAAGTGTGGAGATCCACTAGTAACTGAGTTCCTTTGAATTTTTTAACTCTAAGATCTGTCCACACCTAGCCTCCAGCAGTTTGTCAATTACTGTGTAGATTTTCTTACCCTGTCACTGATTTCTACAGAGATTTCTGCTCTAGCAAGGAGTGAGTGATTCCTTATACTCACCTGGTTGGCTCAATTTTGGGGCAAACGGTTTGTCCTCTGACATTACTACTCTTTCAATCTAAGAAGAGTTAGTGATTTTTCAGTTAAACTGCTTTTTTACTTCTTGTTAGGATAGAGTAGCAACTTTTCAGTTTCTTGCATACCAGAATAAAAACTGAAAGACAAAGGATTGTCAAAATCACTATTTGAGTAAACAATATCTAACTGGAACATAAAAAAATTTGAACCCCCATTCTTTTCTGGTAAACACTGAATGTAAAATTAGTTTGATGACTGCAGGATTTAACATATGTTTAAGTTAGTGAGGGATTTCAGAGTACTTGGACACCATATATTTCTGAATCAGATTTTCACCTATCAATTTCTGATATACTACTCCATAATGAACAATAAAAAAAAAAGGAGGAATCATTTGGGTCTATGTCATAAAGCAAAGAATGTTGTTCTTAGGGAAAAGACTACATAGTGTAAAATTAGAACATGCCTCTATCAATCAGTTTAAAATAAAAATATTTTAGTATTAATTTTTCCTTAATATTAAAATTTGTATTTGAATGAAAATCAGTTATCAATATTTGCTCTATATTATCTCCACTATATAGGGATGTAAAATCACTTACAGACCTGAGCCGAAGTCAGATGCCCAACCAACTGAGACACCCAGGCACCACTCAGTTTAACATTTTTAAAAGTAATTTGTTCCTACTAGAACAGATTTTGCTATTTTCTCCAAAATATATTCTCAAGCAACTTGAAATGTATAGTTGCTGAAAATGTCCAGTTGAAATATCACCATTTGAAGAAAGTTACCAGAACATGTTACTAATAACATTGCCTACTTAGAAGAAAATATCAACGAGAGAAGGGATGAAGCCCTTCAGTATAATGTATATACTACTCATTTTGAAAAGTTTCCCACACTACCATAGGCAATAACAATTCAGATTCATTTATTCATGTATTAGGTGAATACTATTGAAATTCTATTCTGTGCCAGACACTTTGTTAGGTACTGGAGGTAGAGTATGAAAGAAGTCACAGTGTATAATCTAAAAGAGATGTTACAATTAAACAAGTGTTTTCACAAACAATTGTATTTTTGTGAAAGATTTTTTTAACCTGTTTGCCTGACAACGTGGAGAAAGTGGAGAAAGAAGAGAAATTAGCAAAGAATAAAACAAGCAAATTATTTATAACCCCAAAGACTCACAAAAAGTAAAAAGCTTAGAAGTTAAACAAACAAACTAAAACCTCTTGGATCTTTTGGCTCCTGTGGCCATCATAGCCCCCTCCATCTGTCAGCAGTGAGAGGAGAAAAGGATTCCAGCTATGCCACTGGAGCTTTACTTGGAAGGTTGTGTCGCTTGCTCTGTGCTTGCTTCTATTCTTTCCACTCCAGCTTCCAGACCATAATTGAAATAATAACTGTTCCTCTGTTTTCTTTCGCCATGGCAAATCTGTCTTGTCTGACTTTGTACCAGGCATCCCCCCTGCTGTGTAGTCTGACAGACCTTGTGTTATCCCTTCATTTCTTGGGAAAATAACCAAATGTTTTCACTTTCAAGACAGTTTCTCTGTAGGGCTGCCATGTTGAACTTTTGCTTTGTGCAGGTTTTAAAACTGTTATTGCTGCAGAATTCCGGTGGTCTTGAACATAGCAGAGAATTGTGATAAAGCAAAACAAAAAAGAGGGTAAATGTGAATTTGGTTTGAAGTTTCTTGGACATTTCTTTAATGTTATCTTTTAGGTTTGATATGTTTTGAACTGTGAACATTTTTGTATTAAATGCAGCTCCAAAGTCTTTGACTAATTGCTATTATAAAACCATTTTTTTTGGATAAAATTATATGTAAGTTTACCGTGAATTATTTTGCTTATTTTATAGTGTTTTCTTAGAATTTTTTGCAGCCCTGCATTTTATTTTATTTTTTTAATTTTTTTAATGTTTATTTATTTTTGAGACAGAGAGAGACAGAGCATGAACGGGGGAGGGTCAGAGAGAGGGAGACACAGAATCTGAAACAGGCTCCGGGCTCTGAGCTGTCAGCACAGAGCCCGACGTGGGGCTCAAACTCATGGACCTTGAGATCATGACCTGAGCCGAAGTCGGACGCTTAACTGACTGAGCCACCCAGGCGCCTCTGCAGTCCTACATTTTAAAAAAAGAAGAATCCATGTTGCTTTTTAGATTTTAAAATCTCTTTAAAATGAATAACAAAATTCCTTCAAATATAAAAAGGTGTAGAGTACATAAAACAATATTCATAAAAAAACTATGAAAGGCACATAAACATATGTAATCTATTTAATCACACTATTATTTGATAAGTGCCAAGTGAAACAATATGACATAATCTTATAGTTCAAAACATGTAACAGTGATGGCTTTAATGATAATCAATTTCTGTGAATTTGGGTCATGGCCAAAAATTGTAACATCTCTCCAGACGGAATGTAATTTTGTCCAACTTCCCTGAGAGCAATTTAAGCACACCGTCTTCATAAGGTCTGTAGAATTTTGTTATTTCTTTTTCAAAGAAGTTAACCAGAGACATATACAAATTTGTGCATAAATAAAATGCATACAAACATTTTAATAATATTTTGCTCTCATAATAAAATACCTGAAGAATATATAACAAAATTAAAATTCAAAAAAATAATTAAAATATTATTTTTGTTTTATTGTATACTGTTTCTACATCCAAGTTTTTAAATTTTAAACTTAGAATTATTTAAAAACCTGAATTTTCTAAATTTTAATAAGAGTATATAATTCTTTGATGATGTAAAGTATTTTATCTAGGTTGGTAAAATGTGCTTTTATACTACTTATATATTTATAAAGCTTTGGTTTCACTTGCACAAAATAAAATCCATTTCAATTTTTCAGGAAAATGTATTAATAATGTCTAATTTGTGCTCATGTATTCTTTTAAATGATACTCGTTCTATGAAGCTAACTTTCCTCCCTTCAGTGGTTTTGGTAGTTTCTGTATTGATATTCCAATTGTACATTGTTCAGTAACTAACACGTGTAGTTGTAAATCTTTCTTTTTGTGTATGTTTTTATACCAGACCCTAAGTTCTTCATGGTAATGACCATGACTTTTGATTTTGATATTCCACTGCCTCACATTGCAGCACTTTGTACACAGTGAAAACCTATAAGCATCTGTTTAACAAATGTCCTAAGTCAAGTATATCAAATATGTAACATTCATACCTTGCTTCTTAGTAAAGACCCCTCTCCATCCTTTAGTTAGTCATTATTAATCTACCGTGGCAATCATTCCGTCTTCATACCTATTTGGTTTCAGATCTTTCTTGATATAAGACTCCATGCAACCACTACCAAATCATTAATTTACACATTTATGCTAATACCTAATCTTTGTATCTATTTTAAATCTTCTAAGTGATCTAAGGCTCTTAGCATTCTTGTCTCCACCAATCTGTAACTTTTCTACCTAATTCTTATTGTGCTTCTCTACTCAATTAGCAAACTTGTAGCTTGGCTTGATTGTGTCAAAGGCATATGGGCAACTGTTACAAACCTCCTCTTTCATCACCCCAGGAGTCAAACCCTGCTTCGGTACATGCCATCTGTGACAAGGGTCATACTCCTCACTCCATGACTCTACAATCCACCTGGTTCCATGTGGTTCTGTGGCTATAAGAAGTTACACTGTCCTATGCATAACAGATTGGTCCCGTCAGCCTTTGGAGTGAATATATTTTAAGTAATTTTGACAAATTCTGCTTAGATGGTTACTCTAACCCTAAGCAAGTTTCAAGGTAAAAAGAATAGTATAGGACCCTGAGGTGGTCCCTCATGGCACTGACAGACATTCAAAACACAGAGCACAATTAACTGAGGACAAAGTCCCTATTTTCCCCTCTGGCACCAGCCTGACAAACCAGGAAAATGGGCTACCATCCATATAGCCACCTCTGAGATGGGAGATAGGGAATGGTGGGCGTGAAAATGAAATGCCAATATGATCTTGCCAAAATTTATCACCTTCTATCTTTAATAAGTATTCCCTGGCTTTTGTCAATATTTTACTACATTCCAAAGTTTTGATAAAATTGATTCTGACAGTAATTGCCACCTCAATTATTGCTTCAGTGGAGGAATGGGTCCTTGGCATTCCTACCCATTTTTAGCCCCAGATCAGCTTTTATCTTTCTAGTATACTAATTGCAAATTATTCTCTGGCCTTGATCTCACAGCCCACACCTGGGCTACAATGATACTTTTATAACAGGTAAAAGTGGAGAGCCTTGGATGTAGGGTAAGAAATTTGAACTTAACTATACAATGTTAATTTGATGAAATATTTTAGAAAGTAATTATAAACAAAGCTGTAAGATACCTGCCTGCTGAATTATCGGCTCTGAAATCTACAAGAATACTCTTTACCTCTTCCTTTTATAATCACACATTAAACCCTTTCACTTTCTAGCTTAACTTTTGGGTATGCACTTATTAGGTTTAATATTATCATTCTTTGGCAGGGTTTTCATCTGCAATGCAGAGGTTATACAGATGGCACTGAAAGAAAAAATAAAATATTGACACATGCAAAAGGAGATATTTGTTTTGTAAGTGAACTATTTTTTGTGTGCTTTCATATTACCAAACCTTAGCTTATTAGATTCATTGCTTAAATAAGAAATCTTATTCTTGATGATAGCCATTTGACAATTTCAGTTTAGAGCAACAACTTCTATATTTGAGGGTGTGATTTTAAAAAGTGATAGAGAGAAAAGATTAAAAAAAAAACAAAACTAAACTCTTTATTCCCAGAGATGCATTTCTATCTCTATCGGTATATTCCACATATTGTTCTTTATAGTTTGTTTTATTCTTTTCAATCAGACTTAAGTGGACTAGGATTAGGTCAATTCTTGTATCATAGTACACATAACTGCTTCCTCTTATATTTTCTTTGACTGTTTTAAAAAGTCTAATATTCATGTTCTAAATAAAACATTTCAAATGTGTACATCATGAAAGTGTTTGTTTCATAGCTATAAATTTGCCCTGCTCAACTATCTAAATGTCTAAATGCTCTTTATTATTACTCCAGACGAATCACTATTCAAATGTAAGTACTACTGATTTAAAGTGTATGTTTCAAACAGATATCTGGGAATTGAATTAAGAATAAATTCTTCTCTTCAAGTAGCAAGGACTGCTTTTCCCAACACCTGTCTTCAAAATAGGGCTGTGAAATCTGAGGTCAAAGAGAATGTTATTTAAAATCTATCACCTTCAGACAATTCTTAACTTCACAATTTTCTTTGCTTTTTCATATATCATTCCTCACTATTAAAACAGAACTAGAAACAGCAATAAGATTTATTCTTTAATGATGACAGGTAAAGGTCACTTGTATTCTGTAAAGATATATCTGCACTTTCCATAAAATCCACTTATATAAGTTACTGTCACAAAGACTATTGATGGTAAATTTGTTTTAAATTATTTTAAAAGCCTTATTTTAAATGGTAGAACAAATGTCAGTGCATCTAAGACAAGAAAAATAATAACATCACTTTAGTGCCAATGAAAATGCACGGCCTGATTTATTTGCCAGAAAGAGTAGATAGATACAGTTAAATAACTTTTTATTTCCCAGGTGATTGCAGAGTTAGAATTATCATATGTAAAATCTTCTAAAATCTATCAAAAATAATTAAGACAACAATGATCATGCTATAGACCGAATGTTTGTGTACCCGCAAAATTCATGTGTTAAAGCCTAATCACCAATATTATTTGGTATTATTATTTGGATGTAAGGCCTTTGGGAAGGTATTAGGTAATTCACCTTCATGAGGGTGAAGCCCTCTGGAATAGGATTAACTTTCATGTAAGAAGAGACTGGAGAGAGATCATATCTCCCTCTGCCACAGTATTATGAGAAGCTGTTTAGAAACCAGAATAAGGCCACTAACCAGGAATCCAAGCATGCTGGCACTCCAACTTCTGATTTTGAACCTCCAGAACTGTGAGAAATAAATGTTTACTTGTTTAAACTCCCCAGTCTATAGTATCCTTTCAGCAACCAGAAGTGACCCTTAATTCTTATAAATTCTTTATAATTCTTATGAAATAAGAATTTTGTAGACTTTCAACTTTATTATTTTCTGATATACATACTAACTGGAACTGAACTAATAAAACATTTGTCTAGAAGTTCTAGATGATTTGATTTAATGATCAGATGAAAATGGCATGTATTTTTCTAAACATGTCCAGAGGGACATAGGAAGGGTGACATTTTACAAGACTGGCTTTCAATACAGTTACCCTTCTTACCAGTGGGTTGGTAATGGTGGCTAATATATTAAATGTGTCTTTATAGGCCCTTAAGACATTCATTGATGGAATATTAACTACCATAAGTTGCAAAGAATCTAAGTTCTGCCTGAGCTTCCAAATGCTCAACTATGTCTAACTTTAGGCATCAAATTCTCTCTTGTATGCTCAAGGAGATACGTATAAAAGAAATAAATGGGATTCAAATGGCTTGCACTCAGTCTTTCCTGAGGTCTTACATTGGCTCTGGAATAAGTGTGAAGTTACTAAGATCAAAGCAATTCTTCAAGCAAAAGATGTAGAAATATCCACTGAACCACAGGTGTGAACTTATACAAGGGTAGGTTCTCCTGAAAGATCTTATGGTTAGTTCAGTATTGGGATGGAAGAAATATGGAGTCCAATGGAGAAATGTTAGATGTTTGTTGTTGTTGTTGTTGTTGTTGTTGTTGTTTTCCCTAGTGAATTGGGTGAAAGTCCCTTAGATAAAGTATTAAATCTGAAACTACTGCCTCTAAAACTCAATAAACTTTGGAAGAAGGTAAAAATGTTTGATTAGACACTCTGTATTATGAAAAATTTTGTGAAATGAGGATTTTTTTTCCTCCATATATAACAGATCCATGGGTTATAAGTCAAATGTTGAGAGATTAACAAGTCATAGAGGACAATTATTCATATAGACTTACTGGCAACAATTTATTAGAAACTATAAACTCAGAGATGTAAGCTCAATTATGCCAGCACAAGAAACACAAGAACATTTCATCAAGGCCCATCATAATCAAATTATGTTGCAGTATAATCAAGTTACTGAGAGAAGATTTCTTATCAGAAACAATGAAAATGAAAAGACAACAGAGAACATCTTTAACATATTGAAAATTTGTCAACCTAGAATTCTATCCCCAGTGAAATATTATTCAAACTATGAAAACAAAATAAAAGCTTTTTGAGATGCACAGAAGCTGAAAGAATTCATCACCAGCAGAACTATAAGAAACATGAAAGGAATAGTCCTTTAGGCAGAAGGAAAATTATACCATATGAAAACTTGAATCTATACAAATGAAGGAAGTATATCAGGGTAATAACTATAAGAGTAAATTAACTGAATTTTTTAAAAAAAATAAATATCTTTAAAATATAATTGGCTATTGAAAAAATAACAATGCAGTGTAGCATTCATAATATATGTAATAACATAAATGCCAGATGGAGAAAAATGGAAATATACTTTGGTAAACATCTTATACGTGAGATTGTATGCTATCCCTTGAAGGTAGAGTGTGGCAAATTAGAGATATTTGCTATGAATTCTAAGTAACTGCTTACTAGACAAAAGATTATAGTTAATAAACCAACAAAAAAGAGAAATCAGAAACATAAACAATCAATTAAGCTGAAATAAAGGAAAAAGAAAAAAAAACAGTGCACAAGAACAGATGAGATGAATAGAAAACACTGTAAGATGACAGATTTAAACATAACTATAATAATTACCACATTAAATGCTTAACCCAATTAATAGGCAGAGATTGTCAGGATAAAAAATCAAGACACAACTATTTGTTGCCTATGGCATATAGTCTATAAAGCACATTTTCTATGAAGAGACAAATAAGTTAAAAAATAAGATGAAAAAAACATAACATTCTAAGATGTATCAAAAGAAAGCTGGAGAGGTTTTATTGATATATCAGACAAAGTAGATTTTGGAGAAAAAAGCATATTATAATGATAATGATCAATTCTTTGAAGGGACATATAATCCTCGTCACTTATGCATTTAAAGATGGAATTTATAATACATGAAACAAAAACAAAGATTAATGAGAAGGAAACAAATACACAGTAATTATGGGAGATGCCAATTTCTCCCTCTTAAGAGTTGTCAGACCCAGTAGAATGAAAATCATCAGTAAAAAGGAGGATTTAAACAACACTGTCAACCAACTTGACCTACTTGAGTTTTAAACAAGGCTCCATACAGTAACAACAGAAGACAAATGTTCTTTTTCAATTGTACACAGAATTTTTTACCAAAATACAACACTTTAGACCATAAAAAATCTCAATAAATATTAATGGATTCAAGTTCTTTTAAGTATGTTGTCTGAGCAAAGTCGAATTAAATTATAAATCATAGAATGATCTCTGGAATATCTGCAAAAATTTGGAGACTAAATAATAAACTTCTATATAATATGTGTGTCAAAGAGTAAAAATGGAAATTAGAAAGCATTTTAAATTATAAATACCATATATCAAAATTTATGGGGTACTTAGGAGGAAATATTTTATTTGAAACACGTTTAACTATCTCACTTTTGATCTCAGACTCTGTCATTTATCGTTTCTGAATATTTTCTTTGAGTATTGAGAATATCACATACATAAAGTTTCCTTCATTAACAGTATAATTATTCACTGTATCTTCAAGGTCATACTTCCATTTTTTTAGCTTTAGAAATTTTGCAAAAACGTCCAGCTTCTATTAATATTCTAATCATAATCTGTTAGTCTGTGGGCAATAAGTTTAGGAATCCCCTGAGCTTGCACCGATGGGTTAACAAGGCATTAAAAAATAGGAAGCCACAGGCTGAAAGCATCCAAGATTAGATAGTCAGAGCAGAAGCCCCCCAATTTAGTACAATAGCAGGAAGCTGCTTTCACAGGTGGGAAGGACAGTATAAGTAAACAGGTAAACAGGGCTATAGACCACCGCAGGGCTACATTGTCTAGAGCTGAGCTAATTAGCAAAAGAAAGGTGCCTTGTTGACCCTGAGGTAGGGTGCTCTGTTTTACCCCCTAGGCAAGCTAAAATAAACAGAAGTGGTGCCTATGTTAAACAACATCTGCCCAGAGCCAGCATTTTATCCTGTATTGACCCAAACCCCTAACACCACGTATCTTCGTATCTTCAAAACCCCCTTTCTCCCACACACATGACTTAATGTTCACAGATTCATTGTCTCTGTGTGCATATCCATCATGCTTGTAAGCCTTCTGATCCTAATAAAAACGGAGCAAGGACCTGTACTTGGGGCTCTAGTCTCTTGCTGGACATTAGCCTCTCTCACATTTTAATCCTGCGTCCATCTCTTGCTGGACAAGAAAGAACTCCAGACCCAGAGTCTATGACATTAGTCTAATAATCTAATCTAATAATATATTAATAATCTGATAATCTAGGTAAGAGAGATCTCTCTATGTAGTGTTTATGGAAAAATTGCTCATGTAGGTCATGTTTAACTTCTCCAGTGTCCTTTGGATCTTCTCATCTCTTCTCCCAAACTCCCGCATGAAATGTGCCTGAAACACTTTTCATCTTGCAGAAATAATCTCCATTTAAGATCCTTTCCTGCTCTTAAAACTAAGAAGAATTTACAAAACATATGATAGTTTATATAAATACTTATGCATTCACTACTCAGATGAAGAAAGAAAACATTACGTACACAATGCTTGTATACCTACCCTTCCCCAATCATATTCTCTTTTTATTCGGAGTTAACCATTATCATGAAAAACTTGTTGATAATTTGTGTATCTTTCTACTTTAAATCACATATTTATCCATTTTTAAGCATACAATAGTTTTGTATGTTTTTCAACTTTATTTCAATAGAATTATATGTATCCTTTTTTGACTTCCTTCTTTCAATCACCATTTAAGATATGTGTGTCTCTGGTTTTTTTTTAAGGTTATTAATTCATTTTGAGAGAGAGAGAGAGAGAGAGAGAGAGATACGACAAGAGGGAAAGAGAATCCCAAGCAGGTTCTACTCTGACAGCACAGAGCCTGATATGGTGTTCAAACCTACAAACCGTGAGATCATGACCAGAGCTGAAATCAAGATTTTAGATGCTTGGGGCATCTGTGTGGCTTAGTTGGTTAAAGACTGTACTTGGGCTCAGGTCATGATCTCCTAGTCTGTGAGTTAGAGCCCCACATCAGGCTCTGTTCTGCCAGCTCAGAACCTTGAGTCTGCTTTGGATTCTGTGTCTCCCTCTCTCTCTCTCTGCCCCTGCCCTGCTTGTTCTCTTTATTAAAAACAAATAAATATTTAAAAAAAGGAGTCAGATGTTTAACCAACTGAGCCACCCAGGTTTCCCCTCTGATGCATATCTCTGTTGATGCATACAGTTAAAGTGTTTGATTCTCAGCTGGGGGTGGTCGGGTCACCACCTATAGATCACTTTGGAATTCTGTGATGCTTGTTTCTCACCATGATAGAAAAATACCATTAGCACTTAGTGGACAGCCATCAGGTATGTTAAAAATCATTGGTGGGGCCCCTGGGTGGCTCAGTCAGTTAAGCGTCCCACTCTTGTTTTTGGCTCAGTTATGGTCTCATGGTTTGGTGAGTGGAACCCCACATCAGGCTCTGCATTGACATTGTGGAGCCTGCTTGGGATTTTCTTTTTCTTCCTCTCTCTCTGCCCCTCTCCCACTTGTGCTCTCTTTGCCTCTCTCAAAATTAATAAATAAACTTAAAATTCATTGGTGTAGCTTATTCATGTTTGCTGTTATATTGAGTTTGATCAACAACCACAAAGTATTTATTCTTTTGAATAGTGCTGACATTTCAGTTAGTTCTAGGCTTCTTTAGACTTTTTTGACTGCTAGCTGTTTCTCTCTGCAATAATTCTGCTATTTCTTCTACTGAACTTGACTACATTTGGTATAAAAACTATCTTCTCATCAAAGTTAAGTTAGAGAATACTCACTGTTGTTTCCATTTATTTTCTGGAAGACTTTATTTTTTTGTTTTTATTTTTTTTATTTAATTTTTTTTAATGTTTATTTATTTTTGAGACAGAGAGAGACAGAGCATGAATGGGGGAGGGTCAGAGAGAGGGAGACACAGAATCTGAAACAGGCTCCAGGCTCTGAGCAGTCAGCACAGAGCCCAACGCAGGGCTTGAACTCACATACCACGAGATCGCGACCTGAGTCGAAGTTGGACGCTTAACCGAATGAGCCACCCAGGCACCCCAATTTTCTGGAAGACTTTAAATAAGATTAGACATATTTGTTTCTGAAAATTTTGTTAGCCTTTGGCATAAATCCACATTTTGTCTGTTTATTTTTGGTGGGCAGATTTTTTAAATATTATTTTTATTTGATTTTATTTTTAAATTTTATATAAATCCAAGTTAGTTAACATATAGTGTACTAATGGTTTCAGACATAGAATTCAGTGATTCATCACAGTGCTCAGATTTTTAACTATTAACTTAGTATTATTGATAAAAATACTATTCATGTTTCCTATTGTTTATGGGTCATTTTTAATTAAGTGGGGAATGTCTTGGTATGTAGCCTTTCAAGTTACTTTCATTATATCCTACTATAATCAATAGTTTATTTTTATTTAAATCCAGTACTTTCTTCTAAATGCTTATTGCTTTAGGGATGCCTGTGTGGCTTAGTTGGTTGAACGCCTGTCTCAATTTCAGCTCAGGTCATGATCTCATGGTTGGTATGATCTAGCCCTGCATCAGGCTCTGTGCTGACAGCATGGAGACTGCTTGGGATTCTCTCTCTTCCTTTCTCTCTCTCCCCCACCCCACTCGCGTGCATGCGCTATCTCTCTCTCTCAAAATAAACTTAAAAAATGTATATATATACACATATATATATTTAAAAAGAAAGAAAATAAAGCTATATAGATAGCTAGCTAGATAGGTAGCTATTAGGTAATATATTAGGTAATTTTAATCTTTTTTCATATTTATAGAATTATTCTAATTTATTTTGTCATTATTGTTATTATTTATTTGTTATTATTTATTATTTGTTATTATTATTCTCTAGCATAGGTGTACTGTGCTAAGACAATATTTTATATGTGAAAGCTATTATTTCAAATCTGTTATGTTTTATAGCCATGAATGCAGTCAGTTTTTGTTAATGTTCTCTTTACGATTAAAAAAGTGCACTAAATTTTTGGCAGCATTGTTTGATGTCATTTGATGTCAGTTCATCAAATTTGTTAGTGGTGTTGTTTGATTGTGCTTTATCCCTACTGATTTTATGTCATCTTGGTCTAGCAATCATTGAAAGATATGTGTTAAAATATCCCACTAAGATGACAGATATTTCAATTTCTTTTATACTTCAATTGTTTTTACATATTCCATGTAACTAAGACATGCATGCACTTAAAATTATGTCATTTAGTGATGACCTTTTTGTCATTCTGTAGTAACATTCTTTATTTCTAGCTCTTGCTTTTGTCATAAAGGATCAATATAGCCCACATAAGCTTTCTTTTGTTTACTTATTTTTCATATATCCTTTTGGCAAATGACATTAGTGTAAGCCTATGATTGTCATTGTTATAGTTGGAATGGTCATACATCTTTTTTTCTTCTAGTTTCACTCAGGGAAATTTCAGAGCTTGTATCTGTACAAGGCATTTGTTCCAATAAATGATGCAAATATTGAAAATTTCCCTAAAATTTGTAGTATGGGTTTCACTGATCTTTAGACTTGAATTTTTAAACATTGCTTTCTTTGTATAATGTAGCAGAGCTTGGAACTTATACTTGCAAGTTTCATTGTGATAGTGTAATGCCCGAAGTTCTAAAACCTCTCACAAAAGACCACCAGAGTCGTGAGTCAAAGCCAAGCGGCAAGGGTCGTTTATTGCAGGTTCGAACCTGGACCTCTGCGCACTCGTTGCCGGTGACGCTAAGAGGCCTCGATCAGGGTTGGTACAGCGTTTTTATAGACAGGGACAAACAGCATAGGTGAGGTTTCAAATTATGAGGGTCCTGATTGGTCGATTTTAAAGTAAGGACATTTGTTGTTTTCTGATCGGGCGTCCTTTGTCTGTCCTTTGGCGGGAAGGCTTTGTCTGTTAATTGTGGCGGGAGAGAAAAAAAAGGGGAAGGGGGAAGGGGAGGAATGTGTTAAGCAAGCAAGATTACAGAAGCGAGGGACGCCAGTTAGTTTATGTACAATCACTCATTTCATTACATATCAGACTACATTTAGGAAGGTTTACAACCCATTCTACTACACAGCGGGTTACATTCAGGAAAGGTCTCACAATGCTCATAGCAAACAGCAAGCAAAACAGACTTCTCAGCAATTGTATTTTTTTATCAAAGATCCATAATAAGCGGAAGAAAAAACTTAGCTTTAAACTAAGGCAGGGCTGTCATTTAGATTGTTCCTTTCAATAGGAATTTTAATTGTCCAGTGCCTGGGTGGCTCAGTCAAATATCCAAAGTCAGCTGAGGTCATGATTTAGCGGTTTATGAGTTCAAGCCCCATAGAGGGCTCTGTGCTGACAGCTTGGAGCCTAAAGCCTGTTTTGGATTCTCTGGTCTCCCTCTCTTTCTGTCCTTCCCACTCTTCTGTGTCTCTCTCTCAAAAATAGATAAGCATTAAAAAAATGAAAAAAATCATAATTAAGCACATGATCAGCCAAGTAATAATTACATTTTAATCTTCTCTTGGTATGTTCTGACCATGTGACCAAGCTCTGGCAATGAAACAGGAAGAAAACTGATAATGGCAACCTTTGTGAAATGTCCTGGATAGAAATACGCATGCTGTTTCTTTTTTCCACCTTTCCCCCAGGAAGGGGAAAGTATTTATTTTTTACTAGGATAAAGGTAAACAATCTTTAGATAAGGAGACAAAGAGAACACTTAGTAATAGCTACTAGATCAGAGATGCCTTAATCCTGTACACTATGAAGCCATCTGAGGCCTGACTTATGCTTGGACTGCTACATTCTAGAGAAACAAACCTTTTTTCCTGATAAATTCACTATATTTAGAGGATATTTTTATAGCACCCCATACTGTATCTTAATAATACGACTATCTATAGATGCTTTAATTTCATATGGGTAAAAATCAATATGGAAAGACTAGTATGGCACTCTGATATCTGATAAATTATTATATGTGTTTATCTCTTGGATAATATTAGTTTTCCTCAAATACAAGTGAAATAAAAAGTAAGTGTATTGTAAAAATTGAGTCACTTTGAAAATTATGAATGTTTCTCTCTCTCTCTCTCTCTCTTTTTTCTTTCTGAGCATAAGATCATCCCTAATTGACCTCAGGCATGGATTTGAATTGTTATAGGAATAAAAAGGAAGGGGGATAATAATATATAGTTTCTTATATCCAAACAGGATCATGAAAACAAGTTTCAATAATTTTCATGATTGTTTATTTGCTAAACTTGCTAAATATCCAAAATCTCTTTATCATTCTTGCCATCCTATAATTTTGCACGTCAGCAATTGAATATGGAGCCCTATGAATACATTCAGAGAAAACATCTCTGTAAATGATTAGGGTTCAGTTAAAGGCAGGAAAAAGGAGAGTAAGGTAAGGGGGAACAAAATTAAATCTCATTCCATTGGTGACCACAAGGTTTTAAGAATGAGACAGAAAATATATAGAGTTGGTTAACTTCCCTATATGACTTTTTTTTACACTGTAAAAAAGTGAAAATGATAATTTAATACTTCCTTCACAGGGGTGTGGGGGTGGTTCAGTTGGTTAAGCATCAGACTCTTGATTTTGGTTCAGGTCAAGATCTCACGGTGGTGAAATTGAGCCCCCATTCTCTCTCTTTTTTCCTATACCCCTCCTCCCTTCAAAAAAAAAAAAAAAAAAAGAAAAACTTCCTTCACATACTTGCTGCAAAGGTTAAATAACATTATGGGAAACACTTAGCATAAACACAAATATATATAAAACACAACCACTGAGTTAATGTTAGTTTATGGGTATCATAATGCCACATCAATCATCGCATATGTTGTATATAGGTAGACCTATGGGGGCTACCTGTATAGCCCCTTAAATCTGATTATCTTTGAGCAATTTACCTAAGTTCCTTATTTCCTAGGATACATATCTTTAAAATATGGATAATAACTGTACTTAATGCAGAGATTCTTGTGAGAATTAAAAGCACACAGTGCTATCTCTGGACCTGCCACATGGTAAATCCTCAATAATATTCTCTCTTATATTGTATTACTGTAATATGCTATTATTGTAATGCATTAGACAAATATTACTCTAGAATGGATAGAAAGAATTTATGATGTCACTGAAAATGTATATCCAGACATATTTGGGGATTTAAGTTTTTTTAAGGGCAAAGGATAACACTTTGCAAGATTTGATTTGTGAGGAAAACTTTCAACCTGCCAAGAAATCTACATAGTCTTGGCTACCCTAATTATTAACCTCACCTTCTGTATTTTTGAAACCTCTTTTTGCAAGTTCTAAGGATATTAAAAAAACTTTTTGTTTAGATAATAGCTGTGCTCTGGACCAAATAAGATTGCAGTGATTTTGAATTTCCTTGTGCAATTGTTTTGATGGACTATAAATCAGTGACCGGTTATAGAAAATATTGGGTCAAAAAGTCAAGCAGAGGATGGTTTCATGGCGTCTTTAAAATATATATGTGTATATATTTTTTAATGTTTATTTTTGAGACAGCAAGGCAGAGCGTGAGTGGGGAAGGGGCAGAGAGAGAGGGAGACACAGAATCTGAAGCAGGGTCCAGTCTCTGAGCTGTCTGCACAGAGCTCCATACAGGCTCAAACTCACAACCATGAGATCATGACCCAAGCCGAAGTCTTGCACTTAACTGACTGAGTCACCCAGGCGTGCTGATGGAGTCTTTAATATTTACAGAATTTTTAATCTCATTTTATTTCAGAAGAGACATTCTTCAAATTAATTATTTCTTGTAGATATAATATGATTTTAATACACACAGAATTTAATTTGCTTTCCTGAAGAAATACTAAGGCAATTAATTCTGAGACTTAAAACAATTTAATTGAATGAGAATGCTGTAGCAGTTACTGTTATTTTTTATGGGATCTAATATTTTATGTATAGATTATTAAAAACTGTTTGGGACTCTGAGGGGGTTATCTAATATGATTGACAACTCCCCTGTCAGAATATTGAATGAATAAAGAATGGATCAAGAAGTATTAGACAGATTCCAGAATATTCCCTGGATGGTTGTTTAAGATGCAGCTAGAAGGCTCAAGTGAGGGTTAGTTGCTTTCCACATGGTGAGGAACGGTATGCCCCTGGAAGGGTAGTGACATGTATGGTACTTATGAGCAGTCGGGTCTCAAGGGGAATGTTGAGAATCAAACATAACTAGTTACTTAGCTCAAAACTAATCAGTCAGAAATGTCACTTTTTCATGGGTACGAACATGGAGAAGAGAGAGCTGCAATGGTCTAGGGAAAATATCTCCTTATGAAAATCAGGAGTAGGGAACAAGTATTGTGATCCACAAATGCATAGATTTCATGTTAAAAGTGTATTTTAAGTAAAACTTTATGGCTACAAAGCAATAACAACTTTCTCACAATCTGGAAATTAAAAGAAAACAAAACAGATTACTAAGAATGATGGTAACTGCATGACAATAAATTTATTTTAAAAGAGATGTTGACAGATTAAGTAAGTGGAAGGACTGAAAAATGAATTCTAGAAGGAGATTATTACTTTGGATGCAAAGCTGGCTAATAGGATTATAAAACAAGGAAGTAATATCCTTTGGGGTTATGTACAGATTGCGCAGAAATAATTTTTATTTCTACCAGACAAAAATCTTCCAGGTATCATGTTATTTTGGAGAGTCTGATTCAAAATTAATGGTAAATATGAAATGAATCAAAGGCATTTCCATACAAAATCGAGTCTTAGATAAGCCTGTGAAACAATGCTTCACTTTGACTCTGAGAAGACATAAAGTCATTCTTTTGCCTAAGTTTTACTTTCTGCACAACTTTTGAAAAAGTTTCTCCAATATATTAATTCTTAAAAATCTTTAATGGAAAATAATTTACCCATAGTAGGGGAAATCATGAGTGCCAGAAAAAAGAGACAATGAAGGTCTTTGACTGGTGAGGCCAGTCAGTATCTCCTCCCCTAAACTGCAAGCCTTACAAGTAACTTTCCAACAATATCATTCTCAAAAATATAACTCTCTAAAAATTAGTATTCAGTAGGCAGGAAATATTTTCTTCGTGTGGCCAGAACTGAAATCAACTTCTTGGAATCCTGCAATACCTGTTAACCATTCAGTTTTCCATTTTTGTTAAGTACTTAGACATCTGATTTTGTTATTTTGTTATTTTTATTATTTTTTTTTTATTTTAGAGAAAGAGAGCACAAGTGGGGTAGAAGGGCAGAGGGAAAAGGAGAATTTCAAGCAGGCTTCATGCACAGCAGAGCCCAATACAGGGCTCATCCCCAAGACCCTGGGATCATGACCTGAGCTGAAATTGAGAGTCTGACACTCAACTGAGCCATCCAGGTGTCCCTGATTTTATTTTTAACATAAATATTAAAAAAAGAGAGAGTTTCTTGTATGCCTGGGTGGCTCAGTCAGTTAAGGGTCCAACTCTTGATTTTTGGTTCAGGTTGTGATCTTGCGGTTTGTGGGATAGAGCCCCACATCAAGCTCTGTGCTGACAGTGTAGAACCTGCTTGGATTCTCTCTCTCAAAATGGGTGAAGGGGAACAGAACTTACTAGTTATGGAATGAACAAGTCAAAGGAATGGTAGGCACGGCACTGGGAATACAGTCGATTCTATTGAAATGGGCAGTGTATGGTGATAGGTGGTAGCTACATTTGTGATGAACACAGCAGTATGTATAGATACATATTATATTATCTAATCACTTTGTTATACACCTGAAATGAATGTAACATTGTGTGTTGACTATACTTCAATAAAAAAATTAAATAAAATGCATATGCCACAAAAAAATAGAATAGTGTTATTTTTATGGGACAGAGTAAAAATGATACACCCATAGTATGTGGTATTGAGGGTAGGGGAGAGACTAACAAATTAATGGACATTACCTTTCTGTGCTTAAATCATTGACATACGAGAATTACATATGTGAAAAATTATTCTAGAAATTATTTATTTAAAAATGGATTTCTATGATTGTATTTATAAGTATAAGCTGGATGTTTTTAGAACAGAAACATCTATGCAATATTGTGTATAAACTTTTATTATGCCAGATAGAGCATTTCAAGAATTCACTCCCTGAAACACTAACAGTAAGCATCTACTCAACATGGTATGCATTTTTTAAACTTCAACTGAGATGGGTTTTTTAAAGACTGCTTAGCATACTCTATTTTACGATGAGAGGGGATTTGTGAATAATCGGAAACAGGATGTCATATCACATTGCATCCACTCAAGCCTTGCAGACATAACTCTTGAAAAGGTCTCAAGTCCCCTTAGAGACATCTGCCTCTTCAAGACATTTTCACAGTATTCTTGAAGAATAACAGAGACATATCCCCAGATATTCAGATAGGAATATAAAAAGCTCATCTTGGAGGACATTTTATAATTTCAGCTCTATTAATATTTCAAGGACAGGAGGTCGCCTTCTGGAGTGCTGTGAAGTTCAGTCGTAAGCACTGCAACTTTACATTGTAAGTACAATAACCCAAATTCTGTTAGTTTATCGCATGCTCATATTGCATGTGAGAATGAAGTACCTCAAAATTATAGTATTTTAGTGACGTGAAACATTTCCGCAGTATGGAGCAACTTAAGTCATAGACTTATTCCTAAATATTTTATGATAGCCTATTAAAATTTAGCTTCCAATATATTATCGGCAGTACAATTGAAGTTGATAAATAATATAGATTGGATTATGTGGCTTTTGAAGAAAAAAAAAAGACAAGGTATTCTGAAAGTGAGTTAACATACACCAATAGTTTTTCAAAATGTGTCTCGGGGAACCTATAGTGTTATTCACTGATACATCAGGATTCTTTCATTGTTTGATTCAAATGTAGATGTAAATGTAATATTATTTTTCTTAAACCCTAGTAAGAAGAGTTGAAATTTAAATTTATTGGAGCGCCTGGGTGGTGCAGTCGGTTAAGCGTCCGACTTCAGCCAGGTCACGATCTCGCGGTCCGTGAGTTCGAGCCCCGCGTCAGGCTCTGGGCTGATGGCTCAGAGCCTGGAGCCTGTTTCCGATTCTGTGTCTCCCTCTCTCTCTGACCCTCCCCCGTTCATGCTCTCTCTCTGTCCCAAAAATAAAATAAACGTTGAAAAAAAAATTTAAAAAGAAATTTAAATTTATTTATATTAAACTTTGAAATAGACAATGAATGTGTCAACTTCAACTACCAGGTCAAGTCAGAATAAAGCTTTTTAGTTATCACTGAGCATGTATTGAAACTTCTTAGAAATGTGTCATTGACTTGGAATGTCGCAGCTCTGCAACTGTCTATTTTTAAAAATGAGGTCCTCGATATGTCTGTTCATATAAAGTTTTACAAAGAGCAGCCTGGTGGAGCACAAGTCTATTTATTCACATAGCTGGAAGAATTCAGATGAATGTTCTTGAGGCATGAACCTACCATGACTGCATCAAAACACATGTAATGATAAGACCATATTGTGGATATGATGTCCATTTAAGTTTTGCACACTTGTCATAAGCTTCCATATTTATAAACTTTTGTGCAAGTTTTAGATTTTGTATTCTCCTGAATCTAAAATATCTTACTACTGATATACGAGTCTGGCTAGCTTGATTTACAAATTAACCTGAAGCTGCAAGGTGAAACTTAATGTGAAGCATTTTGATGTTTGTTTCACATTAATTTTGAAAACATTAACAAAATATACACAACAGTGTAATCGTTTGGCTTTCTACCAATTTACAGCCTACACACTTGCTCTTAGCTCTGCACTGCTGCTATGGGTTTCATCATTCCTAAATTATTCACATTTAAATCTCCAGCTCAAATAACACTTCCTCAGAGTGCCTCAGTTACTCCACTTAACAGTTTATTTTCTTTCCTACTTTTTTAAGTTTCGTTATTATTTTGAGAGAGAGAGAATCCCAAGCAGGCTCCACACTGTCAGCACAGAGCCGGATGCAAGGCTCAATCTCAGAAATTGTGAGATCATGACCTGAGTCGAGAGCAACAGTCAGGCATTGAACCATCTGAGTGATTAAGGCTTTAGGCCTTGGGCGCCCCTTTGTTTATTATTCTTCAAATGTTTTTCTTCAGCTCTTTTGAGGTATAATTGACAAATATTGCATATATCTAAGGGGTCCAGCATGATGACTTGATATGTTGTAAAATGATAACCACAATCAAGCTAGTTAACAAATCCATCACCTGGTAGTTACCATTGTGTGTGTGTGTGTGTGTGTGTGTGTGTGTGTGTGTGTTGAAAACATAAGACCTATTCTCTAGGCAAATTTCAAGTAAAATACAGTATTGTTAACTACAGTCTTAACTGATACATTATATAAAATTATCTCAGTATTTATTGTTTCAGTGATGTTTGTCTGTCTAAATTTGCTATGCTATAAATTCTATGAGGATAAGGATTTCATCTGTTCTGTTCAAGACTGTATGGAATCAAGTATACCAAAGGGGGACGATTAGAAGGTAAGGACAATAAAGGTTGGCAAAGGAGAGGTTACCCGTTTGTATCATCTTACAGACAAAGGACAGCATTTGGCTTTTACTCAGAAAGAGGTCAAAAGCCACTGGAGAGCATTATGTTACTCATGTTCACAAAAGTTTACTTGGCATTGTGTGTTTGTTTTTGTTTTTGTTTTGTTTTCACTTGTTTGTTTTTACAGTAAGTTGATGGCCAAAGTTTGAGAGATATAGGAAAACTAGCTAGAAAGATTAAAACATAATCAAAATTACTTTATTTATATTAGTTATAGTTTGTGTCTTCACCAAGATAATCATTGTATGTGGAGGGAAATTGCATGAAAACTCAAAAAAGATATTAAAATGCCCCTGAAAATTTAGTAGCCTTGAATATAATTACAATTTTTAAAAATTATTTATTTTTTTTTTAATTTTTAGTTTTGAGAGAGACAGAGCGTGAGTGGAGAAGAGGCAGAGAGAGAAGGAGACGCAGAATCCAAAGCAGGCTCCAGGCTCTGAGCTGTCAGTGCAGAGCCCAATGTGGGGCTCAAACTCATGAACCTTGACATCATGACCTGAGCTGAAGTCGGTTGCTTAACCACCTGAGCCACCCAGACACCCCGAATATAATGACATTTTACCCAAAATATAATACACATGTTCTATTTCACAGTTCAAGTTTATACTATAGCTACAGTGTATACCAAAGAATTATTCTTATAAATAACCAGTGTGAAAATTTTTACACATCAGTATCTCACAATAAGTTCCCCCCAATTATTGACCATAGAGTACTTAATACTGTGGTCCCTAAAGATGGACTTTCATTAGACGCATATCCATTCTGTCCTTACTATGCTTAATGCTGTGGCCTCTTATCTATAACTTATTTTATTATAGTTTCAGTTATAAGATAGATTGTAATTAAAGTGTTCATCTGTGAAGTCCAGAGCATAATAATTTGTTGAATTCTGCATTTTTTCAGACAAGTCCAGTTATTTCACAATGCTACAAGAGAAGTTCAACTTTATTTTACAAATGAGGATATTTGGATCCTCAGGAACTACAGCATATCTGCATGGCATTCAACTAGCAGCTTTGGGGGATTTTAACTATAATTTCTCTGATTTAAAATCTAAAGTGAGTGGTGCAAGATTAAGCACTAAAAAGAAGGAAGCAAAAAATTGTAGAATTTGAAATATTATAAGGAAGGCAAATATCACAAATAGCTCTAAAATAAAATGAATATTAGCTTTTTTGGAGAGACAGCAGGGCATCATGTGGATGTTGAAAAAAGAATTTAAAAATATGACTGAGTTCTCTCCCACAAAAGAAATAAATTGAGTTAACATTATAAAATGTGATTACATACATTGTATAGAAAGTTAAAGATATATAATGTGTATGTATGTATGTGTATATACACACATATATATATCCAAATTTATAAACGTTACAGTTGTATCCAGTGAAAAATAGTAATAAGTGAAAAGGTTATGAAAAATAACATTGTTAAAACATGGCCAAGTGATATATCGAGATGTGATCTCAGGGATGTATTTACCAAAAATGAATCCTCTGTCTATATATTTATCATATAACAATCTGAGTGTTTGAAAGGATCACCACTTGAAAAGGGTGACCATTGAACGTTGTCAATTTGAATGGGATTCATTTTAGTATATATGTAACAGGTCATTAAACACTAATATTTTGTTCTGCATACCATACTCCTCATATATACTAGGCAGATTTTCTTTCTTGGGTTCAATTTTAAAGAAAAGCGGCATACTCCGCTAAGCAAACAGTCTTACCCACCTTTTCCCTTACAGATGAAAAGCAGCAAATGCCTCACCTTCTTTACATTTAATCGTATTTGTTTTTTTATAAAGCTTCTATTTGGATTTCAACTCAAGCAAAACAGTGCCACCTACATAGAAGAAGTCCGTGATAGTTAAGCTATTATCAGAGCACTACTGGGCTACTTGCAGAAAGGAATAAAAAAAGAAAGAAGGCGATAGAAAGAAAAAGAGTTAATCTGCGTGTTCAAGTAAATGAAAATAGTTTCATTAACTTTTGGAATGTACACTTTGACTTTAAAATAATTTTAAAATAATTCACTACTGCAAGCTTTAAGAAAAAGATATAAAAGCTGTTGTTGGGAAATGCAAAACAGCTGGCAATCTTGTGTATTAGAAAACAAAGGCAATCAGTTGAAGAGCTCATTTCACAAAGGCGGAATTTTCACAATTCCAAAAATAGCTTAATTTACATCAATGTTATTCATCTTAATCCTAATGCACAGTTTTGGAAAAAAATTAAAAAGTTCTTCAGAATGTAACATATCAGCGAACTAACATGAATTTTAGATCTGGAAGACTGTTTGCAGACCACTAGCTCATAAAGTTCTAGTGTTCAACACACATTTTTTTTTTGGGGATCAGAAATTCTACCATTGAACAAGTGTTTAATGTTTGACAAAGATTTTAAAAAAATGTTTAATGTTTATTTATGTTTGAGAGAGAGAGAGAGAGAAAGAGACAGAGAGAGACAGAGCATTAGTGGAAGGGGTGCAGAGAGAGAGGGAGACAAAGAATCCAAAGCAGGCTACAGGCTCTGGGCTGTCAGGACAGAGCCCAACGTGGGGCTTGAACTCACGAACTGGACTGGGAGATCACGACCTGAGCTGAATTCAGTCGCTGAACCGACTGAGCCACCCAGACACCCCTGACAAGGATTTTTTAAAAGTGATTATTGAAAGTAAAATTTTCTAAATACTTGAGAAAAATTTCCCTGTCTTCTTAGCTATTGAATATTAATTTGCTTAGGAAATTTGTCATCTGTATTGATCGAGATCTATCTCTAGACTGATATTTTACCTCAATACTCTGGTATTGACATATCCATTGTTGAAATAGTAAATTATTTTATTATCTGCTCCCTTGTCACATCCATCCTTCCATTTTCCTAGCTAGACCTACCATCCTGAGGATATCCTCATCCACAACTTCCAAACGATGCAGAACCTCTAGGATTAACACCTGCAAAAATAGGGCATTCCAGTGAGAGATATATAAAGCATTCACTATGATTGGTCTGCACTAATATTATATAGGTTTTTAAAACACTTCCCTTGTAGGGGAATTGCACACTAACCCAAGTATAACTGTACTGAAAGCACTATGGAGAAAAATAAACCAAAGGAAAGATGGGATAAGGTACCCTGACCTTCCTCAACTTATGATAGAGTTATGTCCCATAAACTCAGAGTAAATTGAAAATATTACTAGGTGGAAAATGCATCTTGATACACCTAACCTACTGAACATCATAACTTAGTCTAGTTCATCTTAAATTTTTTCTTCAATGTTTTATTTATTTTGAGAGAGACAGAGGCAGAGTGTGAGAGGGGGAGCGGCAGAGAGAGAGGAGGCACAGAATCTGAAGCAGGCTCCAGGCTCCAAGCTGTCAGCATAGAGCCCCACGTGGGGCTTGAACTCGTGAATGGTGAGATCATGACCTGAGCCGAAGTTGGATGCTTAACCAACTGAGCCACCCAGGTGCCCCATAGCCTAGCCCATCTTATATGAGAAACCTTACATTAGCCTACAGTTGGGTAAAATTATCTAACACAAAGACTATTTTATAATAAAGTATTGACTACCTCACTTAATTTATCGAATACTTTACTGAAAGTGAAAAACAGAATGGTTAGATGGGTACAGAATTGTTGTAAATGTATCAGATATTTACTTTTATGGCCATGAGGCTGACAGAGAGCCATGGCTTACTGCCACTGTCCAGCATTGGTAGAGAATCCTACCACATACTGCTAGGCCAGGAAAAGATCAAAATTCAAAATCTGAAGTACAGCTTCCATTGAACATGTATCACTGTCACAACATCATAAAGCTGAAAAATCGTATGTTGAACTATCATAGTCAGGGACCATCCGTACTTAGTGTGTGAGAGGAGGACATTGAAAGTAGAACCATTAGGTACAAAAGTACCGCAGGGGGCGCCTGGGTGGCTCAGTCGGTTGAGCGACCAACTTCCGCTCAGGTCATGATCTCACGGTTTGTGAGTTCGAGCCCCGCATCAGGCTCTGTGCTGACAACGCAAAGCCTGGAGCCTGCTTCAGATTCTGTCTCTGCCCCTCTCTCTGACCCTCCTCCATTCATGCTCTCTCTGTCTCAGAATTAAATAAGCATTAAAAAATAAACATATTTAAAAAAAACAAAAACAAACAAACAAAAAACAAAAGTATTGCAGAACAGCAAGGACACAGATTTTTGGAACAAAATACTAGAGGAAGTGGAGGACATAAAATCAGAGAGGTAACTGATGCTGTGAAGGGTGGGCTCCATACAGGCTCCTGTTCTACACTGTTAGATACTGACAAGAACTAGAGGGTAGGGATTTGAAAGAGTAAGAACATACAGTGAATTTGTAAAAGTCTATTCTGCCTGCTATGTTTCAAAGATAGTTGCAAGGGAAGAGTTAGGGAGAAGAATTAGAAGATAATTGCAATGAGATCTAGATGAGAAATGATGGTGGACTCTATCAAGAAGCAGACATGCAGGGCATCTGGGGGGACTCAGTCAGTTAAGTGTCTGACTCTTGATTTCCACTCACAGCTCCTGAGACTAAGCCCCGGGTCCGGCTCAATGCTGACAGCTGGAGCCTGCTTGGGATTCTTTCTCCCTCGCTCTCTGCCCCTCCCCCGCTTGTGTGTGTGCACATGTATGCGCTCTCTCTCTCTCTCTCTTTGAATAAATAAATAAACTTTAAAAAATAATTTTAAAAACGCAGACATGGAGATGTTGTACGGGGGTAGAATTTTGAATTCATTCTGAAAGGAGAGCAAATAGGTTGCTGATGGGTTGAATTTAGGGTGTCAGAAAAAAGGAAGATTCAAGAATGAATCTAAGTTTTGGCCTCACTAGTTAACATTATGGAGTAGTGTATAGTTAAAATGGTAAAGACTGAAAGAAGAAGGCCCAATTTGGTTTTTTTGTTGTTGTTGTTGTTGTTGTTTTTTTTTAATATATGAAATTTATTGTCCAATTGGTTTCCATACAACACCCAGGGCTCATCCCAAAAGATGCCCTCTTCAATATCCATCACCCACCCTCCCCTCCCTCCCACCCCCATCAATCCTCAGTTTGTTCTCAGTTTTTAAGAGTCTCTTACACTTTGGCTCTCTCCCACTCTAACCTCTTTTTTTTTTCCTTCCCCTCCCCCATGGGTTTCTGTTAAGTTTCTCAGGATCCACATAAGAGTGAAAACAGATGGTTTCTGTCTTTCTCTGTATGGCTTCACTTAGCATCACACTCTCCAGTTCCATCCACGTTGCTACAAGAGCCATATTTCACTCTTTCTCATTGCCACATAGTATCCCCTTGTGTATATAAACCACAATTTCTTTCTCCATTCATCAGTTGATGGACATTTAGGCTCTTTCCATAATTTGAAGAAGGCCCAATTTGGAAGAAAAGAAAAAGAATTTGCTTTCAGACAGGTGGAGGTTGTAGCATCTATTAAACACCTTAACAGATGCCAAGGGAATAGCTGAGTATATTAGTCTAGAGCTCAAGGAATAGTTATTGGCTGGTGATATAAATAATAGGAACATAAGCTCACATGATATTTAAATCAATGCAATTGCATTAGATAACCAGGAGAGAACATGTAGATGATTAAGAGATTAAGTCTAATCACCAAGCCTTGGAACCCTCCCACACTGAGAAATCACAGAGAAGCAAAGGAGACTTAGAAGGGGAAGGCAGTAAGATAGACGACCAGAAAGCCAAGTGGAAAATAAATACCTCTCAGAGAGGAGCAGGTGATTAACTATGTCCAATTTTCTGTCAACTGCAATAAAGATAGAGTGTTTGCCAATATGAAGGCCACTGATGTTTTTGCAAAGCAATTTCAATGGAGTACTGGTGGAAAACAGTTTATTAAAATAACTTCAATAAAGAATGGCAAGAGAGGAATTGGGGACATAGAGTACAGGAGATTCTTTTGAGGATTTTGAGATAAAGGGAATAGAAATATGGTAGTAAATCACAGAGAAAATTAGGACATGTAAGAGTTTTGAAAATGTTTGAAAAAATAAAGCAGGTTAGATGCTGTTAGGAAAGTTCCAGTAGGCAGGAAAAAAAATTGGTGATGTAGGAGAGAGATAAAGTATTGCTAGGTATATGTCCTTGACTAGGAAGGAAAGAACAAAACAATGGGAACAAGTGGAAAAGTTTGTCTTGGATAGGAGCCCAGACAGATTAACCTTGTTAACAGCAGGGAATACAGAGGATCTGTGCACAGCTCCAGGTAAACAGGTACTGGCCTGGTGGCACCTTGTTAAAACTCTCTTCTACCGGCTCCTAACCTTTTAGTCAGAAAGACAGAATTTGATTAGCTGAAAATGACATTGGGAGTAGAGTTTGGAGATTTGATGAGAGGAAAACATGAAATTTATTTCTGGAAGTGTGTGAGAGTCAATGCACCAGAAAACTGATGTAACATTACCTGGCATCACACACGGTTATGAATTTAAAGCGAGCCCTGATAGCACGGCTGTGCTTTTCTCTTGCCACACTCAGTTTTCCAGAGGTAGGTTCAGAGTAGAGAAAGAGTTTAATTTATCTGGAGTCTGCATTCATCCAAGACTACAAAGAGAGAGAGGGGCCAAGGGGGTGAAAGAAGACACACTAGAACGATTATGATACTTGTAAGAGTAGCAAGAGAGGTGATGACATGAGGGGGTACAGGGAATGACTGGGAGTAGGGTCAATGGACTGGTACATCCAAAGGATTGTTGACCCACAATAAGAGAAATACTCCGCTGTAAAAACCAAAGTTCTGATAAAGAATGGTATAACACAGTTAAAATTTGAGTTTTGTTCTCGAAGAAAACTTGGAAAATTACTTAAATTCTATAGTCCTTGATTCTCTCATCTGTAAACGAGGGAAAACAAACTTATCTTAACGAGTTTTTAGTTAAGTTAAAGATAATTCAGTTACTTTCTCTTACTTTAGCTAAGTAAGACAATTCAGGTAGCACATGTAGGCCTGTGTCTGTCTGCACACGGCATTCACTCTACAAATGTTAGTAATATTATTAACACTTTATTTGACTGCACTGCTATTGATCAGGTCATAAAGCAGACTTGATCTGTCTTTTAATGATGATAACTCAGATTCATGGACTGAATTATGATCAATGTGATAAAAGAAAAACTGTTAACTTAGTTTTGAATATTATTTTTGTATTTTATTTTTAATATTTTCAAGCACAGAGAATAATAATTATTAAAATATTTGTAAGCGATTATGTAGAAATGTATGGTATTATAACTAAGAATATCATTCAACTATTGTAACAGGTATTCTTTTTCACATTCAAAATAAGAAATTCCACAAAAATTTACAAAGTATTGATTCAGTATCTATTATTGTTAGACACCAGGTTAGGTAAAATTTAAAAAGTAAAAATGTACACTAATCTCTCAAAAATCTTTGATATACTTGAGGAGATACATATTAATACACGAAACAAATGCAGAATATAATCTGACATAAATAATTCAGTGATAAGTTACGTGGGAAATATCTCCTTTCATTACACTTTCCTGATTGAAAAAAAATAGTCACCTTCAATGCATTTGTTTAATCGTTTTGAAGATGACAATTTACCTTGAATAAATTTCAGTTTATGGAGATTTACAGATTTAGAAATATAGGGAATATAAAACATTTTATTTCTAAGGAAAAATATTTGTGGTCCATAGAAGTCAAAAATTACGTAGAGTGACCTTTAAAATTTTTATCATATTTCTCAAAGGCAAATATTGAAATCATATTGTTTTTATGCTCTATCCACTAAATATTGATTGTTAAATACAATTAATCTAGTAATATTTAAAGAATTGCTTGATATCTGAAGCAATTTGCTCTGAGTAAAGCATTTTTGAGTTATAAAATCTGAGGAAAGAGAAACCAATTGAATAATTTAACTTATATAGAATTTATGATGAGTGTATGAGTATAGAAAAATACTGATGGTTTGATAACACATTTATTGCAATAACGTGAGGTTTTTCAAATTCTTTTGAAAGTTAGTGAGTTATATTTTTGTTTTCTCTGTGATTTATTCCATGTCAGAACTCTAACCATCTCCTTTCATTTCTTCAGGTAACAAAATATCAGAAATGAGCTGCTCAAGCTCCAAAAAAACATTTTGAAGTTTACCATGAAGGCCACAAACTTCATAAGCATTTATATAGCAAGAAACAGGTTTATTTGTCACTAGAATCCAAACCTAATTCTACACTAGAAATTTTTAATATGTATACTGTAGATATCAGAGAATAATACTCTACATATATATACACGTATTTAAATTTTTAATGTTTATTTGTTTATTTTGAGAGAGAGAGAATGCACATGTGCATGTGAGCAAGGAAGGGACAAATAGAGAGAGAGAATCCCAACAAGCTACATGCTGTCAGTCCAGACCCCAACATGGGGCTCAATCCCAGGAACCTTGACATCATGACTTGAGCTGAAATCAAGAGTTGGACACTTAACCAACTGAACCACCCAAGCGCCCCTATAAATATACATTTAAAAAAATTTTTAATGTTTATTTTTGAGAGAGACAGAGACAGAATGAGAGTGGGTTGGGGCAGAGAGAGAGGGAGACACAGAATCTGAAGCAGGCTCCAGGCTCTGAGGTGTCAGCACAGAGCCCAACGTAGGGCTTGAACTCAAGAGTTGAGAGATCATGACCTGAGCCGAAGTCAGACGCTCAACTGACTGAGCCACCCAGGTGCCCCATAGATATACATTTTTAATTGGAGAGTTTGGATCATCTCCCCTATGTATTCCCTCAAATTCTATCAAACAAAACCCTGGGCAGAATAAATGGAGATCTCAATTTACTGAGAGATATATAGTACATTCGCTATGCTCATACTGACTTGTAATGATACTTTTAGGATTTTATTTTTTAATTTTTTTAATTTTTTTTCAACGTTTATTTATTTTTGGGACAGAGAGAGACAGAGCATGAACGGGGGAGGGGCAGAGAGAGGGAGACACAGAATCGGAAACAGGCTCCAGGCTCTGAGCCATCAGCCCAGAGCCCGACGCAGGGCTCGAACTCACGGACCGCGAGATCGTGACCTGGCTGAAGTCGGACGCTTAACCGACTGCTCCACCCAGGCGCCCCTTTAGGATTTTAGATAAAACAGTTTCATTTACTTAAATTCAGTTCCACCTCTATGTCTTTTCTCTTCACAGCCTAGTACAGTGCCTAAACCATAGCTGGTCATCAATGAGTACTTGTTCCATATATGAACAAGGAGACTTAGTGGTGGCAACTGTCTACAAAATGTATCTACTAATTGTAAATACCTTACAAGTTTGACAGAAAGCATTGAAATAAATATTTTTTTCTAGATGCTGGCAAGTTTTGAAAGAAACAGAGACATGAGATTCTTGAGATAGGATGACTGAGGTAAAATTTATTTCTCATCCATATGTCCCATAGGCTCCAATGCTGATGCTGATGGTGGATTCAGAACATAAAAGAACACTCTGGCCACATTGTGGCCACTGTGTTGGCCACATTGCTTTACTCAATATTCCTACATGCTCATATATATATATATATATATATATATATATATATATATATACATATATACATGAAAATCAGAGAAAGAGAGTGTGTGTGTGTGTGAGTGCGGGTAGAGGGAGAGAGAGAGAGAGAGAGAGAGAGAGAGAGAATCCCAAGAAGTCCCCATGCTCAGCGCAGAAGTCCCCATGACCCTGGGATCATGACCTGAGCTGAAATCAAAGTTGGTCATTCAACCACCTGAGCCACTCAGGTGCTCCCCTAACACTAATACACTCTTTAATATCTTTTTATGACCTAAAAGACATAGTCTAAAGTCCTTCTTTAAAAATACTCATGTGAGAGGTGAGAATAACAACAAAATTAAAAGTATAAATTGTAGGTATTCACATCTGATGTTGAATCAGGTTGAGACATTAATAATTAAAACAGTGTGATATCAGCATAGGGATAAAACACTGTATTAGTTTGGCAGCAAGTAATAGAATGCTTGGTAATGATTTAAATGGTAATGACTTCTATTATTTACTTAAGATGCCTAGAAGTGAGCAGTTTTAGATGTTTTCTTCATCAGCTCTGGATCTGTGTCTCAATAATTCTGTTTTTTTTTTCCTCATCATTATAACACACCTACAAAGACAACGAATAGATCATTACACAACAGTGAAACATACAGAAAAGAAGGGGAGTGGAAAGAAAAATTTCTTCTTGTAATGCTTTCTCGTATTAGAAAAGACAAAGGTTTCCTTCAAGATGTCATTTGCCAAAAGTGGGTTACATATTTAATGTTTGTCTAAACACTAGGAAAATAATGGCATGATAGTTACTGATATGGGGTGATTATGATTCATACCCTGATCTTTCCTCACAGTGATCTTTCCTTGTGAACATAACTGGGATAATGTTAACAATATCAGAAGGCAGTGACGAGTGTGGAATAGGAAAGTCATGTTCTTTACCTTATACTTCAATAAATGCAACAGAACAGAGTACAGATATAATGCCAAAACAGAAAGAGACCCACCATAATATATGATTATAATTCCTAGTCAGTGGAATAAGTGATAGACTATTCTATAATTGCTATTAAGATAACTTCCCTGTCACCTGGAATAATACATAAAATAAACTTTTATCATTCATTATATTTTGCAGTAAAAGTAATAACAGTTTGAATAATTCCAAAGTAAAATTTGATATCATAAAATTAGTAAAACAAAATAATAGTGAACATATTTTTAATCCTGAGCTGGAAAAGGTTATTATTAATTTATCTGCTATTTAGCAAAAAAAAAAGTCATAAAATCAAAAACAAAACAAAATACAAAAAAGTCTTTTAAAATTTTGAAAGATAGGGGTACTGAGTAGCTCAGTTGGTTCAGTGTTTGACTCTTGATTTCGGTCCAGGCCATGATCCCAGGATCATGGGACTGAACTCTGCATCAGCCTCTGTGCTGACTGAGCATGGAGACTGGTTGAGATTCTCTCCCTCTTCCACTCTCCCATCCCCCATTCATTCTTTGTCTAAAGAAAGAACAATAATAATAATTGAAAGACAAAATAACATCAAAAATAATATTTGTGTCAGTTAGGACTGAAAAGTATTAAAACATTCACATATTAATAAGGAACAGAATTGAAAAAAATAGAAAAAATGGACAAAACTGTAAAACAACTGACTTAAGAAGCATGGGTAAATCTCATTACCAGAATGGATATGGAAAAAAAACACACTATCAAATTATATGAATATACAAACTTCCTGGAACATTTGACAAAATTATTATTATTATTATTATTATTATTATTATTATTGTTATATAACCCATTGTTATTACTACATCAGTAAAACAGTCAGATAAATTAGTCTGTGTGAGAAAATGAATGTACATTATCCCCGAAACCAACACCAACAACCCACTAAGATATTGTAGTTAATTGTAGTTAATATTGTAGTTAATTTTTTATGTGTGTAAGAAAATATATTCAGAAGAGTTCAGAAATGTGTTCAAGGACATGGAGCAAATAAGTGGAAGAGTTAAAATGAGTACAGATAGAAAATGTGTACTTTTGTCTACCTGAATTTTATATTTAAGGAATTTATCCCGGTGAGATTATCAGACTACAAAAAGACATCTGTGCATGAGAGTATTTATTCATCACACCGTATTTAAAATGGCATTATTTAGAAGCCACATAAATGCATCCTAGAGATTTGCTAAATAAATGACAGGACATGCATTATGAAATTTCAAGCATCCATTAAAATGATAATGTAGCTCATTCTTTTACAGGGGAAAATGCCTGTAACAGACAGTTGAATATTAATGAATTACAATTACACAGAGAAGGCTGACAGAAAGCATTAATCTCCTTTCCCTCAAAAATCACAACTAAAGTAGAGGTAATTGAATCATTTGTGACCATATGTGCCTCTGTGTGTGTGTGTATGTGTGTGTGTGTGTGTGTGTGTGTGTGTGTGTATTCTTAAAGAAACAAAACAAAACAAAACAAAAACACAAAACAAGTGTAGAAAGACACAACAGCCTGGATGAATGATGTCAACACATATTTTGTTGTGCAAGTGGATTTAAAAGAACAGTGAAAGCTCCTGTTCTGGTAGAGCACAAATCATGAAGAAAGGCAGTGACCCTGACAGATCCCATTCCCTGAGAGGCACAGAGCTTAGCATTTTAGAGAAATTGTTAATTTCAGAAAAAGTAGCAAGAAAGTAAATATATTCTATTGATTCATCTGTAAAAAAAAAAAATTATATGGTTAGGGTGCCTGGGTAGCTCAGTTGGTTAAACATCTGACCCTTGATTAATCAGCGGCTCAGATCATGATCTCATTGTTGTGGGATTGAGCTTTGCATCAGGCTCTGCATTGGGTTCGCTGAGTATAGAGCCAGCTTGGGACTCTCTCTCTCTCTCTCTCTCTCTTTCTCTGTCTGCTCTTCCCCCTCTTGCACTCTCTCTCTCTCAATTAAAATAAATAAATAAATAAATAAATAAATAAATAAATAAATATTAAAAGATTATATGGTAATAATGTAGTCAGGTGTTCTTAACGTTTGCACGGCATGGACATTTTGGCAGTCTGGTGTAGCCTGTGGACCCTTTCTCAGAATAACGTTTTCAAATGCAGACTATAACATATATGATTGCAAAGGGAAACTAGTTATATTTAAATACACCTTATGAATTATTTAAAATATGGTACAGTTATATTTTGAATATATTTTGAATATGTGCCGCTTTATTCATTCCACAAATAATATGATTTAGCAAAGACCTAACAACTAGTTGTGAACATAGTTGATACACTGAAATCTCTAGAGCTGGAATGTGGTTTTCAAAGTATTTATGATTCCTATTGGTGATAAAATCATAAGTACTGCTAGGACATTTGGATTCTTTGTCTACATTCATATTTTAAGAAAATGTTGATTTTCAGATAGAAATTAGAAATAAAGATAGAAGCATTTTTCCTCATCCAAGTTCACAGATTTACTGAATTCAATTCAGGGGTATATTTGGACACCAAGTTAAGAATGTCTGAAACACTTACCACTAATTTAAATAAATTATAATTTAAATTAAAATATGGTATATCTATAGTGGGAAATGGAGAGAATAGAACACAACTAAAATAGTTGAATGCAGATACCTTTGGGGACGACAACTGAGAAATAAGAAAAAATAATGCAAGAGAGATTTGCTTTGTTTTGATCTTTTTCTAAAAGATATATATTGACACAATTTTAGCTATCATACATTTTGCATTACAATAAATTAAGAAATACATTTTATTAAAAGTCATTGAATTACATTAGTAATCTTTCCCATTTATGTAAATGATATACATGTGTAGAAAGATATCTGCAAGGAAAATTATAAAGATGTTAGCAATATCAATCTGTGAATAAAATCTCAGTCGGTTTTTATTTCTTTATATTTTCCACCTTATTTTAATTGTTTTATACTAATAGATATGTATGAACATGTATTCATTTTCATTTAAAACAAAGACCATTGACCTACTGTTCCAGAACATGAGATAGACATGTGCTACATCACATACATGAAATGCAATAGAAAAATGCACTGAGAAGTCAGGTTTAAATAAGCTTATCACACAGTGTTATTAGGTTAAAATAATATGATAACACTGTGTGATAAGTAATTTACCTTATATATCCAGAGGGTAATACATAAAAACACCATGAAAGGGTACATGTATAAAAGGTGTTTCTAAGAATGCTAGTTGTATATGTGAATAAGTACAGAAGTATTATTTGCATCAGGCTCTGCATTGGGCATGTACATGTAATATTCTGGTACATCTAATACACTTCATTTAGTCTTATAAAAAGATGATATTACTAAGAGTAAAAGAATTCTGTTGCATACAGGAAAAAATGTTTTTTTTTTTCATTTTTTTAATGTTTTTATTTATATTTGAGACAGAGAGAGACAGAGCATGAGCAGGGGAGGGGCAGAGAGAGAGGGAGGCACAGAATCTGAAGCAGGCTCCAGGCTCTGAGCTGTTAGCACAGAGCCTGACGCGGGGCTCGAACTCACGGCGTGTGAGATCATGACCTGAGCTGAAGTCAGATGCTCAAACGACTGAGCCACCCAGGTGCCCCCAGGCAAAAGTGTTTTAATGAAAGAATGTGTTCAACATAAGAGCTGCATTTCACATACTCTGTAAGGGCTCAACTACAGAAGTTGTTTATGATTAATCTAGTTTTATATGTGAATAAGTACAGTGTCATTATAGTAAGTGAATGTATTTAGAACACTGTAATGGATTTAAGAAACTACATAAAGACATACGTGACAAAAAGGAAGAAAGGAAGAAAGAAAGAAAGGAAGAAAGAAAGAAAGAAAGAGAAAGAGGGAGGGAGAGAGGGAAGAAAGAAAGAAAGAAAGAGAAAGGAAGAGCTAGCTTATTAGCTAAAGACAATGTTATAAGTTAATGTATGCAATTTACTGAAAAAATGTTGTGGTCTTTGTCATAAGAGAACGCACAGAAGCATAAAAAACTAAAAGGAAATCAAATAAAAACTGAGGATTTTTTGAATTAAAGCAAAATAATTACAAATTTATTAATTTGAAACATATATAGCCTGAAATACTAAGCATCTGACATAATTTATATGCCTTTGTAATCTTGAGTATCATTTTACATAACTTAAACATGAAATACACACAAGATTTTAGATTTTCATTGTATTATTCAGTGGAAGAAAACAGTGCTCAAATGCGAGATTTTAAATATATAAAGTCCCTGTTTCTATTCACATGGATCAACTATGTCTACTAATGGATATATCATTAAAAACTGAGGTGGTACTTCCGAAGAAAAGAAATAAAAACAGTGAGAGCACTTAGTAAATAACCCGATGTAGACTGGAGCATGAGGAAGACCACCCCGAAAGAGTTACTGTTGAGCTGCATTACCAGGCTAACCAGAAAGGACAAAGCAAAGGTGTTGCTCCTAAAGAGAAAAGGCTATCCCATCCTATATATCCGGTACACTCTTGGAAGGAATATGGCATTAGAAAAGACTAAATGTAAGATCCAAGTTCCAGCAGGCTGAAGGGCACAGCAAGGGAGAATGAGGGTGATTTAAGTTAAAATGAGAAATGGGGCAAGTTTCTAAAATGGCAAGGTCTCGTAGGCTGCATTAAAGAAAGCACTGAGTAGTTTGAAATGCAGATATTGAGAGTTGGACAGAGCAAATTGGTAATTTTTGTAATTGTAAAAATTACCCTGGCTGCACTGTGGGAAACGAATGGGTCAGAACATTATAGGAAGAGCTTTTGTGCTAGAGAATAGTTCTTGACAATTACTTTGATCAAAATGGGAAGAATACTTCAAAAAGGCATTTAAAATTGATATTTGGGCAAAACGATAGACTCACACAAACATTATTTAATTATCTTAAGGCGTGTATTTAGGTTGACTTTATATTCACTAGTAAGAGCTCACAATCAATAGAATTACTTGCTAACTCCCTAAGTATCTGTTTAGTAGAGAAGTGAACGTTTACAGTTCACTTTACAGTTTCATAGCCTTGGAGGAGTTTTATTTCTAACTCAGCAAATCTGCTTTAAAATGTCTTTTTCGGGGGCGCCTGGGTGTCTCAGTCAATTAGGCGTCTGACTTCAGCTCAGGTCGTGATCTCATGGTCCGTAGGTTCGTGTGTGTCCTGCTCTGTGCTGACAGCTTAGAGCCTGGAGCCATATTCTGTGTCTCCCTCTGTCTGCCCCTTCCCTTACTCACACTCTCTCTTCTGAAAATAAATAAACAACAAAAATATGTCTTTTTTGGTGGATTCTAACTACCTCACTCCTCACTCAGCATGTTGCCTGAGCCAGTTTTTCTTTCTTAATACTTCCCTCAAATAATGAGTTGAAGAAAATTATATGATATGTGTTCACTTTGTATTTACAGAAGAGTCATGTTTTAATTTTTTGGAAAACTATATTATGATAAACTGGGGTGGTGTACTGGGGATAGAAAAAAGCAGTTAGATACAAGAACAATTAAGAAGGTGAAATTATGAAAAATTAATGTTATATTTGATATTGATAAGGGAGATGCCAAGCGTGATATCTAAGTTTGCATACATAAATAGACATAAGTATAGTTCAATGAGGTATGGACCATTGGAAAATAGGAACATGGTTATTTGGAGGGAGTTAGAAAAGGACAAAATGAAAGGAAGTGATTCTTGTCATAGAAATGTCTGAATTTGAGGTATAATGAAGTATTCAAGTAAAGATGAATTTGCAGTTGGCTATTCATGGTTGTAGCTCAGAGTAGAGATTTGGGATGCAGTGATAAATTAATTAGCCATAAATATCTGTGTCTTAATTGAAATTGTAGATATGGCCCATAGAAGAAAGATAAATCTAGAATATTTCAGGCATAACTTCTCTATGAAGACATTCTAATTAAATTGAATAAAGACCATTATCTTTTTTAAAAATATATAATTTATTGTCAAATTGGCTAACATACAGTGTGTAAATTGTGCTCTTGGTTTTTGGGGTAGATTCCTGTGATTCATCGCTGACATACAACACCCAGTGCTCATCCCAACAAGTGCCCTCCTCAATGCCCATCACCCATTTCCCCCTCTCCCTCACCCCCCTATCCACCCTCAGTTAATTCTCTGTATTGGAGAATCTCTTATAGTTTGCCTCCTTCCCTCTCTGTTTGTAACTATTTTATTCCCCTTTCCTTCCCTCATGGTCTTCTGTGAAGTTTCTCAAGATCCACATATGAGTGAAAACATATGATATATATCCTTCTCTGACTGACTTACTTCACTCAGCATAATCCCTTCCAGTTCCACCCATGTTGCTGCAAATGGCATGCTTTCATTCTTTCTCATTGCCAAGTACTATTCCATTGTATATATAAACCACATCTCCTTTATGCATTCATCAGTTAATGGGCATTTAAAGTCTTTCCATAATTTGGCTATTAACGACCATTATTTTAAGAACAAAAAAGGAATGTTTTGGCTATTGTGAATTAAATATTCAAAAGATTTCCTTGTGGGCCTGGATTAACGCACCTAGTCACATAATATCACAAATCTGTCTTGCCAGCTCTGGCTTAAACTTTACTAGTTTTAATTACAGGCAGGCATAATTCATGTGTTATGATGTCCACAGTAGTTCTGGTATTATCTGTGAAAAGAAGAGTGTTCTCTTGAAGCAAAACTTTGTGTTGGAAAAATAACTGGCAGGAGTTGTAGGGTAATCAGTTTAGTCACTTAACCACCCTCACTGGTGGGGCCATCAGGACTTGATTGAAATCTCTACCAGGTAAAAGATGAGAAGTGCTTCAAGAATAACTGGTTTGTCCTTTCAGAAGACAGAAGGTGTGCTGGTTGTGGAAAAGCAGGCATCCACCACAGATTAATTCGGAATGTCAGAATCCCATAGAATTATGTGTTTAGGGGAACCAACTGGAAAGAATTTGGTTAATAGAGCTGAAAACAAAACAAAACAAAAAAAACAAAAAAAGTCTGAGAAATTGCAAACAGTAAAAACAATTAGTTATAATAAATTGGTACAAATTTTGTATAAAGATCTCTGAAGCAATCATTTTGCTGAACAACAAGAAAACTAACCTGATATGTCTACGGGGATGATTTAAAAGATAGTCTTAATGAATAAATACTTTCAATATTTTTAACAAAAATTGTAAACTACTACTTTTATCAACTGAATTATGATAATGTTATACTAAAATGATTAATCACAAATTCTGGCTAAAAATGAGGCTGCACCAGCATTTTTTTAAGTGTATTTATTTATTTTGAGGGAGACAGAGAGTGCATGCTCCAGCAGGGGGAGGGGCAGAGAGAGGGAGAGAAAGAATCCCAAGCAGCCTCCAAGCTGTCAGCGCACAAACCCTGAAATCATGACCTGAGCTTAAATCAAGAGTTAAACACTTAACCAACTGAGCCACCCAGGTGTCCCAACACCAACATTTTTAATACTGGCACTATTGTAGAAGTCCAGATACTCAAAAACAGAAAACAAAAACAAACACCAAGAAACATGGATAGATATAATAATCTCCCTTTCAGTTTATTGTTGAGCTAAAAAGAAAAAAAATTTTCAAGTGCCAACATTCAGAGGTCATGAAAAATCAGAGTGGTGAACTTAAATTTGAGCTGCCCCATTGATGGTTGACCACACTAGGTTAAAAAGATCTGGAGGTTACACAGGAGCCATCCAGAAGAGACAAATGATTTGGGTCATGCAAAAATGCGGTGAGAGGAATTGAGATTGAGATCCACTATTTAATGCAAAGACTCTATAAAGTGATGCATCTTTAGTTAGCTCACAGGCAAAGAGAGGTAAAAAACTATACTTCTTACTAAATTCCAGGTGGTGAAACCACAAATAATCAAACAGATTATCATGTGAAGATTCCAAACCACGTTCTTGTCTTCATGGAGATTTGAACTACATGGTTACACTACCTATAAAGTCTACAAAATCTTAATCTGAACAATTTAATTTTAAGAGACCTGTGTTTGGGAACCTCAGGGGAATAAAGGAAGATAATGGAATTTACTCTTATTTATTCTCATTTCAGGCCCCCCAAATTTCCCGAGATTGTATTTAGTTAAGGAAATGCTTTGCGGCTTCCCCAGGTATTTCAGACCTTCAAGGGGCCTCTCAGTAAACCTCTCTCACCATTTATATGTTTGTGTGTGACCTTAATAATTTACGTGCAATCAGAAACAGCTAGGTACTTATCCTGACATAAGACAACAATTGAATAGCCTATAAGAAAGATGCTTTTTTCAGACAGTCCTTCATAACGAAGACATTCATGATACTCAGACATGACAGTACCCAATTTCCTTTCAGTTCAAATTTCCTTTCTTATAAACTAACTGTGTTTAAAGAAAAGTCCTATCAATCTGTATATTCAAAAATGGCTTAAAGCAGCACACTGCATTTCTTCTAACTCTAAATTTTGTCTTTATGATGAATATAAAACATAACAGAGAAAGTTATGATTCCTAGCTCAATTGATAAGATTTTTTTTAAAGCAGCTCCAGGCTTATTTAATGATAATTAGTATATTAAACTTTTAATGTAAAATTCATCCATTGTAAAGCCTTAGCACTAACTCAAGTGAAACCACATTGTTTTTTTTTAACTCCAAATGATAGATAAGAAAAATAAAATCATTCACATTCATAATAATAGCTGTAATTATAATGGCATGTTCCTCTCTAATATGTGAAATGAAATAAAAGATTTATATGACAATAGGAATGAAGCAATTTTATGACCTGAATTTTTCTAAATTAATTTCAGTTAAGATAATTTTAAAAGTCATATTTTTTGTTCAACAAGTAGTGTTTTAATCTCTAATATATGCCAGACATGGTGCTAATGAGCCAGAAATATTCTTAAGTAAGCGATTACTTGTTTCTTTGCATTTCTTGCAATAAGTATATGATTCTGAAATGTCACCGATGTAATTTTAGGTATTATCTCAGAACTTTTCAAGTGTGGGGGAGCGTGATGATAGGTTCATCATCGTGTCTTAGCATATATTCAATTCTCAGTAGAAAAGTTGCAATCTGGAAAGCAAGTGGATGCTGCCTGACTACATGTTAAAGAGGGATATTTTAATTTCTGTGCCATAGTGCGATGTAGTTCCATGGGTTAGGGACTTCGGCTGGCTGTTACAAAGGTCAAATTCAGTTGAGTCTTCAGGAAATTTTGGAGGAATTCATTTGAAAAATATATTCACAAGGAGCTCCTGGGTGACTTAGTCTATTGAGCATCAGACTTCGGCTCCAGTCATGATATCACTGTTCGTGATTTCGAGCCCCGCGTCGGGCTCTGTGCTGACAGCTCAGAGCCTGGAGCCTGCTTCGGATTCTGTGTCTCCCTGTGTCTCTACCCCTCCCCTGCTTGCACTGTGTCTCTGTCTCAGCCTCTCTCAAAAATAAATAAGCATGAAAAAGAAAGAAAGAAAAAATAAGTTGTTAAAAGAGAAAGGGTTATTCTATCCCAAAAGTAAGTCACCTTTGCTAACTTCCTTCATTACAGGTGCTAAAACACTCTGTGCAGATGGTGTTTGTCTCCTTTACTGAAACAAGTTTCATACACTTAACAGTGTCCAAGATGGATGAACTTCTGCATGCTTCAGATTTCTTTTATAAATTTGGTACATTATCATTCTGTATTATTATAAATATTGCCAGTTTCCAACTCTGTCACTTTTTTCCTCATGAAATATCTGGGGATGTTTTGTTTCTTTTTTCTTTTTATCATGTATGTCTCCTAATCTCTTTAAATATATTTTCATTTTAGGATCTTTCCAGTCTATAGTAAATAATAAAAACACAAATTTTAATGGACTTAAAATTATATTTAGTAAGGGGTAACTGGATGACTCCATCGGCTGAGTGTTGGACTTTTGATTTCAACTCAAGTTATGATCCCAGGGTTGTGGGATCGAGCCCCTCCTCCAGCTCTGCACTGAGCATGGAACTTGCTTCAGATTTTTTTTCTCTCCCTCTGCCCCTCTTCCCCATTCACACACACTCTCTCTCTCTAAAATAAAAATTTTGCGGGGGCACCTGGGTGGCTCAGTAGTTTAAGCTTCTGACTTCAGCTCAGGTCAGGATCTCACAGTTTGCAAGTTCAAGCACCACAATGGGCTTGGTGTTGACAGCTCAGAGCCTGGATGGAGCCTGCTTCAGATTCCATGTCTCCCTCTCATTTTGCCCCTCCCTAGCTTGTTCTCTGTCTCTATATATATCAAATATAAATAAAACATTAAAAAATAAAAATAAAAATAAAATAAAATAAAGTAAAACTTTTTAAAAATTAAATTGAGGAAACAAATATCTTTTATCTGCCATCTATTTCAGATATCTTTACATTATGGTAATTGCCAAAGTTACTGGAACAAATAGAAATACAGGCTTCAAAAATATTTCTAATTCTTAACATTTCTAAAATAATGTTTTGGACTTTAAATTATCTTCTCGGTGCCCTCTTTATCATTCATACTTGTGAATGTAGTTATCTATAAAAGCCAATTCATATAAGAAGAAATACTCCCAAATATAGCTTGCCTAAGAAATCTTTTTTGCTACACAATTTAGCTTTGATCTCAACTAAAAGATATGTGAGAATAATCCCTTATTTTTATGATTAGTTTTCTTTTTTTCCAAGTCTCTATTCATATATGAAAACAACATTCAAGGACAGAACTGAAAATAATGAAATAATGGGTAGTAAAAATCAACCAATGTAGAACCTACAAAATTGAAAAGAAGAACAAACTACCAAACTGAATGAAATTTCACGAAGTTATTAGGATTAGATTTAAAATATCATAAGTGCCATTATGACATGCCCAACAAATCCTTTAATAAACATTTAACCTTCATGTGTAGGAGTTAGTCATTAATTTCAAGGTTCCTCAAGAGTAAAAAAAAAAATTATAATGTCAAGCACTAAGTTTACAAAATTAATATATTCTTTTCATTTAAAAAATAACATATGGCATTCATTTTTATGTTATGACTTATGTTTATGCATATTAAGAGATAACTCATTTAGCTCTATTTATACTAAAATTGTTAGTGGAAAATCACACAGGCATCTGGCATTGAAGAGACATGGTACAGGCTATTCTGCTCTCCTAATAATTCTTGGAAATAGAAATCAGCTCTATTTATTTTCTGCCATTATTTCAGTATATTCTTCCTGAAAATTCAACTTGTCTAATTGCAACATTATCAGAATACTTTTGAGAATTTAATATTAGTTCTTTATTAAGAAATGATACAGTATTTGGCACAGAACAGTAATAAAATGTCTGCATTATTTTGAAGTGCAATACTCAAAAGTAGTGAAATGCTCTTTAAAAGAAAAATCACGTCACAGCTTGATGTACATTTATTTGTCTTTGTATCCACCTCTAGAAAATACAAGTACAAAACAGGTACATTTTCTATGATTTTTTGTCTGTATCTGTTATGTGTTGCCTCAATAGACCATATCTCTTCTTAATTTTTCCATTCTGTGTCAACATGGCTTAGGATACCTGAAAGCTAAAAAGTGTTTGAAAATAACCCATTTCTGAATGCTTTAGCCAGAACTTCTCGGAAGCTCTGTGTGTGTCTAGGAGACAGAAATTATAGCCTTGCTCTCATGGCCATTGGACAGCAAAGCCATTAAAGATACTATCCACTCTGTTGGACCCCTGTAGACTTTTCCATCCCTTTAAAAGTAACTCAGTATTAATATTCTTTATGTCAATCCTTATTGTAATGTTACTGACTTAGATGTGATGTATCTAGGAGATAAAGCCTGTTTTTTTTCTCATAAATATTTCACTTATTTTTAAAAAATATTTTTAGCAAGCTGTTAATTAATTTGAAATCCACACAGGCCCTGGTATATTTCTTCTTAAAGAAGAGATGTAATTACTTGAACCTGATGTAGATCTCTCTGGAAAATGAGACAATTTCAGTTTTTAGGCATAATAAATATAATGAATGTTCCTTTAGAGGACAAGAAAAAGGCTGTCAGTTTGATCCATATTCATGGAAAACACAGAGTTGTTAGTAACAGTTCTCTGTTAATTCTAATAACATACTATCATTATGGTGTTTTAGGAGGAACTGTACTTAACTAACAGCACTTTTATAATTAATATCTTAACATAACTGAAATGAATGAATTCTCAGGGAAAGGGAGCTAGAACGTAGGAAAAAAGGGGGGGGGGTAGAAGCAGAAAGCAAAGATACTGGGCAGAAAGTATAGTAAGCAATTCTTATTTTTTTTTTAAGAAAGAAATTTTCTGAAAATCAATCTAAGGGATTATAGGTAGGGGGTCTCTATCTTCGTCTAAACCTACCATTGCTCCCTGCTGTTTCTGTCGAGAAAGAGACATTATGATTTCCAGTGTAATTTCAACCCTTGTGATGTGGGGTTGGCAGGCTGCCCCTCCAGCGTGTTGGAAGATATCACACATGAATGAAAGTCAATTTCACCTCTGTCATGGGGTGATGGTAGAAGATGTGCTCTTCTTAAGGAAAGATAATACAAAATCTTATCTTACAAAACATTGCAAGATGCTGATTGAAACTTCACCTCTAATCATCGTATTAAGTCATGTCTACCATGTTTAACAGACCGCCCAGGAAAAGGAATAATTTAGGAAAATTGTCAGGGAAGCTGCCAAACTTAATAAAATTAACTGCCAAATAATTTTCATTAGCTGCCACATAAGGAGTACATATTATTTGATTATCATTAAATTAATAGTAGAGAGAAAAGTTAACAATCAGATTCGGGATTTATGAAAATGGGATGCCTTTAGTTATCAACACTAAAAATCAGGATTCTAGCAATAAGGTTAGTCACTATTAGGAGATAGTCTTTAAAAATCTATTTAAATATAAGAAAAAAAGACTGTGTCTAATTGTGAATTTCTTCAGACATTGATTGGCATACTTTTGATACATTGATTTTTAAATAAGAGCTTATAGACAAATTGTTTTAACAATTCATATTTCCTACTCTCTACAGCGTCACCACCAAAGTATGCCTGAATAAAACACTTCTATATTAAGGAATTTATATTTCTTAGGATGCAAGCATGTCACCAAGTTTTCTTTTATTGTGTTAATATCCAAGAGAGTGTAAAACCATACCCGCATTATGAAAAATGGATGATTATAAAGAAAATGGTCAATATATCTTTAGCATTGACTCAATTAATTCACGCAAGAACTTAATGAGTTACAGCAACTTCCTTTTACAGATGAGAACACAGAGCCTCAGAAAGAACACAGACTTGTTAAGCTTAAACAACAAATAAATACATTTTAGCAAATACCCACAGAGGCTGATATCAATGACTTCTTAGGTTAGTATTTCCCATCCAACTATGCTAAGTCAAAATTTACTGGGGGTTAAGAATAAAATAGGCTCTGGAATCTTTGTGAAACATGGTGTTAAGATTAGATAAAGTTTTATTACCTCAAATTTTCTAAGCACTTTTAACATATTCATGTGTATAGTGACTATCTGGAATGTATTATACCACGTAGCCCTTTTCTGTTTCTCCTTGGAGTATTTTGTCACTCTGACATTCTATGAAAACACTGTCTGGAAAAGGTTAGTCTAGGCAATTCATTGATTTAGCTAAATTTTATTGAGTGTTTAATATGTGCCAAGGACTTTGACAGACACTAGGACATCAGTTTCAGAAAGCATAGTCCTGAATTTCAAAGACATCCCAGCCTAAAATCAAACACTTCAAACTCTGCACTGTAATAAAGGGGGAAATATATTCAGAGAATTTTGGTACCAAAGAAGAGTGGCACCCAACATTCTCTGGGAAATTTATGCAGAAGGTAAAGGCTAAGATAACCTTAAACGATGATCAAAACAAAGCTTCTTCATATAACACATAATTGTCATAACCAATATATATTATTGTTCGTGTTTTTCATCTCACTGATAGTGAATAGTATATGTGAGCAATATCCAAATTTGAACTTGTATTTTTATCCTTCTCTTTTTGTATAAAGTGTTAATTTAATACACACACATACACTTATATACACTATATATATGTGTGTATATATATATATATATATATATATAATACACACACACTTGTTTTTTCTTTTTTTTCTTTTTTTTTAACGTTTTATTTATTTTTGAGACAGGGAGAGACAGAGCATGAACGGGGGAGGGTCAGAGAGAGAGAGGGAGACACAGAATCTGAAACAGGCTCCAGGCTCTGAGCAGTCAGCACAGAGCCCTACACAGGGCTTGAACTCACGGACCGCGAGATCATGACCTGAGCCAAAGTTGGCTGCTCAACCGACTGAGCCACCCAGGCGCCCCTACACTTGTTTTTTCAAAGTAAATCATCTATTCCTCATGGTGATATAGGCATGTTGCACATTGAGGAATAAAGTTCTCATTATGTTATCTTTAGTTAACCTGCATTAGTTAAATTATAAAATTTTACTATAGCTCTTATTCATTGTTCTTTTGCCATCTAGAATTTCAACAATAATAAAACAGTTTAGAAACAAGTCTATGAGCCAGAAATGTAATGCATAACATCTTTTTATTTTCTTTAATTTATATTGGAATCTATCATTTTGGTTACGACCAACATATGGTGACCAAAATGGAATGAATAAATTGAAATATCTCGTTTCCTAAAAACAACTAAAATATTGGACAAATTTATCAAAAACAGATATTTCAGAGCTCTGGAAATCAGCCAGAGATAAACAACAAATACAGAAGAGTTTATTCATGAAAAACTCTCAAACTTCCAGGAAGAATAATGGTGTTTTTGCCTTGGGCTGCTGTACAAGAAATTCTACAGGAAGTGTCCAGGCTGAAATGAAAGACACTAGTCAGAAATATGAAGCCATAAGAAGAAATTAAGAATACCCATAGATGTAGGGGCGCCTGGGTGGCTCGGTCAGTTAAGTGTCTGACACTTGGTTTCAGCTTAGGTCATGATCTCACAGCTTTGTCGGTTCAAGCCCTGCATCAGGCTTCGTGCTGACACTGCAGAGCCTGCTAAGGACTCTCCCTCTCTCTCCTCCCCTTCCCTATTCATGCTGTTTCTGTCTCTTTCAAAATAAATACAAAAAAAAAAAAAAAAAAAAGAAAAGAACACCCACAGATGCAAGTACATAGACACATATAAAAGAAAGTATAAATGCGTGTTTGTTTGTAATTAATTACTGCTCCTGATGTAAAGGCAACTGCATAAACTAATAATTATAAAAATGTCTTGATGAAATTATAATTTATACATATATAATTTATATGATAACATTAGCAAAGAGTAGGGGAATAACTGAAGCAACTTATTTTTATACTATTGAAATTTAGTTGTTATCAAACTATATGGTTATAAGTTAATATGTTAATTGTAATCCCCAGGACAATTAAATATAACAAAATAATTAGCTAAGCAACAACAAAAAATATGATTATACACTACAAAATATCTATTTACCACACAAAAAAATGTTATAATGGAAGAATACTCGTACAAAAATGATGGAAGACATATAGAAAACAAATAATTAAATGGTATTATCAATAGTTACATTAATGAAAATAAATACAACATTCCAATAAAAATTCATAAATGGCCAAATGGATTTTAAAAAATGATCCAAGTATATGCTCCACAGCAGACAGAATTTAGATTCAGAGAAACAAAATTGTTATACGTAAAAGAAAGGAAAGATATACACCATGCGAACAGAACCCAATAAAGAGATAGAGTGGCTAATATCAGACAAAATAAATTTTAACAAAAAACTTTCAGGAGACAAAGGAGGATATATTATTATGATAAATGATTAATCCATCAGGAAGACATATACATATAAACATATATACACCTAAAAGTGGAGACTCAAAATGTTTAAAGCAAAAACTGACATAATTAAAAAGTAGAAAATTTAACAATAATTAGAGATTTTAACACCCTACTTACAAAGATGAAAGAAAGACAAGAGCTCAATAAGGAAATACAAAATCTTATAGCATCATAAATCAACTAGACCTAAAGACATCCAAAAATAATCCCCAAACAACAGAATATATACTTTTCTCCTATGCACTTGGAACATTATTCAGGTATATGAGATATTAAGCAATAAAACAAAGCAAAATAAGTTTTAAAAGACTGAAATAGTGCAAAGTATATTCTGTGACAACAATCCAATAAAATTAGAAATCAATAAAAAAAGAAAATCAGGGAAATTTTTAAATATATGGAAATTAATATACTCTTAAATAACTAATAGGTCAAAGAATGAATCATAAATAAATTTAGAAAATTTGAGATAAAGGAATGGGATACAAAACATACTAAAATGTACTCAATGGAACTAAAGAAGTGCATAAAGGAAAATTTAGTGCTATAAATGCACTTATTAAAAAAGAAGAAATATTTCAAAGCATTAAGCAATCTGTTCATGTCAGGAAACTAGACATGTAGCTCAGTTGGTTGAGTGTCTGGCTCTTGATTTAGGCTCAGGTCATGATCCTACAACCCTGTGTAGGGATTCATGCTGACAGTGGAGCCTGCTTAAATTCTCTCTGTCCCTCTGCCTCTCTTCCCTGTCTGTGCTTGCTCTTTCTAAAAAGAAAGAAAGAAAGAAAGAAAGAAAGAAAGAAAGAAAGAAAGAAACTAAAATAGAAGAGCAAGTTAAACTCAAAGCAAGTATAATGCAGAAAGTAATAAAGTTTAGAATAAAATTAGCAGAATAACAAAAGATAAATCAACAAAACTTAAAAGTTGGTTAGTTGAAGGGATTTTAAAAATTATAACACTTAGCTAGATTAAACAGAACAATGAGAAAGAGAATATCCAAATTGGGAATAAGAGGGGAAACCACTACCAATTTTACAGAATTAAAAATGACTATAAGGAACACCACGGATAATGTATGCCAGCCACAAACTTTAATACGTACATTAAAAAGACAGATTCCCAGGGGCGCCTGGGTGGCGCAGTCGGTTAAGCGTCCGACTTCAGCCAGGTCACGATCTCGCGGTACGTGAGCTCGAGCCCCGCATAGGGCTCTGGGCTGATGGCTCAGAGCCTGGAGCCTGTTTCCGATTCTGTGTCTCCCTCGCTCTCTGCCCCTCCCCCGTTCATGCTCTGTCTCTCTCTGTCCCAAAAATAAATAAAAACGTTGAAAAAAAAATTTTTTAAAAAGACAGATTCCCAAAAGACACAAACAATATTAGCTCAAGAAGAAATAGTAAATATGAATAAACTTATAAAAAGTAAATAGATTGAGTTAATTATTTTCAAACTTCCTATAAAGAATAGCCTCGGTCTAAATTTTCAATCTTCCTACAAAGAATAGCCTCGGTCCAAATAACTTCAATGGAGTAATTAATACCAATCATTCCAAACTCTTCCAAATTAAAAAAAGAAAAGGGAATACTCCTATCTCATTCGGTGAAGCCGAATCACAAGAAAAGGAAACCACAGACCGATATCTATTATGAATATAGATGCAAAAATAGTCAATAAAATACCAAAAACTAAATTTAGCAACCTACAAGATTATTACATCATAACCAAGTCCAAGTTATCCCACCAATACAAGGTAGATTCAACATTCAAAAAATTGGTCAAGGTAATACATCTATTAATCAAATGAAGGGCAAAATAAATAAATAAATGACCATTTCACTAGATGTAGAAAAGGCATTTGACAAAATCCAATACGCTTTCATGTTAAAATATGCAATAAACCAGGGGCTCCTGGGTAGCTCAGTCGGTTAAGCATCTGACTTTGGCTCAGGTCATGATCTCCTGGTTTGTGAGTTCGAGCCCCACATCAGGCTCTGTGCTGACAGCTTGGAGCCTGCTTCGAATTCTGCATCTCCCTCTCTCTCTCTACTCCTCCCCTGCTTGTGCTCTCTCTCTCTCAACAATGAAAATGTAAAAAAAAAAAAAAAAAATTAAATACACAATAAACTGGAAATAGAAGGGGATTTCCTTAATCTCATAAAAAGTATCTACCAAAATTCCACAGCTTTTTACCCTTAATGATAAAAAGTTGGATATTTTTCCTCAAATATCAGGAAAAAAGCAAAAATGTCAACTATCACCATTTCCATTGCATCATTTCCAGGGGGGGTTCTAGCCAGGGACATTGGTCAGAAATAAAAGGAATTCACATTGGAAGGGTAAATTAAAACTATCATTGCATGGGGCGCCTGGGTGGCGCAGTCGGTTAAGCGTCCGACTTCAGCCAGGTCACGATCTCGCGGTCCGTGAGTTCGAGCCCCGCGTCGGGCTCTGGGCTGATGGCTCAGAGCCTGGAGCCTGTTTCCGATTCTGTGTCTCCCTCTCTCTCTGCCCCTCCCCCGTTCATGCTCTGTCTCTCTCTGTCCCAAAAATAAATAAACGTTGAAAAAAAAAAAAAAAAAAAAAAAAAAAAAAAAAAAACTATCATTGCAAATGGCATGGTATTGCATGTAGAAAATCCTAAATAATCCACACACACTCAAAAACTATTAGAACTTGTGAGTTCATTATTATTTATAAGATAGAACCTCAATATGCAAAGTTCTACATTTTTACATGCTACAATTTCAAGCCCAGAAATAAAGTTAGGGGAAAATCTATTTATAATAACATATTTGTGGAAATTGTTTCTAAAATTAATATGGAAATGCAAAGGACCCAGAATAGCCAAAAGACTCTTTTAAAAAAAGAACCAATTTGGAGGACTCATACTTCCAAATTTCAAACTATATGACAAAACTCTAGTAATCAAAACTGTGTTTTCCTGGCTATATATCAACAGAATGGAATTGAAACTCCATAAATATATCCTTACATTTATGGTTAACTAAGTTTTAACAAAACATTTTGGAACAATTTGGTGTATAAAATAGTCTTTTTAACAAATGGTGTTACATTAACTGGATCCACATGCAAAAAAAAAAAAAATGAATTCAGATCCCTACTTCACACAATAAACACAAATTTTGATATTAACTCAAAATGGAACAGCAACATAAATGTAAGAACTACAAGAAAAAAAAACTATTAGAAGAAATCACAGGGGTAAGTTTTTATGACCTTGAATTGAGCAAAGCCCTCCCAGATAAAATATCGAAATCACAAGCAATAACAACAGAAATAGATAAATTGGACAACACCAAAATTAAAAGCTGTTATGCTTCAAAGAACACTCAAGAAAGTGAAAGGCAACACATGATAAAAGAAAACTTTTATAAATCACATGTCTAATAAGAAACTGTATATACAAAACAAAAAATTCTTACAACTCTATAATAAAAACATTAAAATAGAAAATTGACTTGAAAAGACAATTCTCCAAATAAGATATACAGGTATCCAATAGATACATGCAAAAATGATCAACACCACTAGCTATCAGGGAAATTCAAATAAAAACCACAATGAGAGGGCACACTACACACACAATAATTGTTAAAATAAAAAAAAAAAAACAATAATAGATGCTGGTAAGAATGCAGAGAATTTAGAACCTCTTAAATTTTGGTCAGATTATATAATAGTGCATTCACTTTGGAACACAGTTTGGCAGTTTCTCAAAATGTTAAACATAGAGTTAGTTACCATATGATCCAGAAATTGCACTTCTAAGAATATACCAAAGAGAAATGAAACCATATGTCTAAATGAAAACTTGTATTTGAACATTCATAGTAGCATTATTCATAATAAAGAAAGTTAAATACAATCCAAAGGCCCATCATCTGATGAATGGATAAATAAAACATGGTATATCCATAAAATGGAATGTTATTCAGCAATAAAAACGAAGTCGTATACATGCTACAATATAGATAAATCTTGGGAAAAGTTTGCTAAGTGGATGAAGTCAGTCATATAAAACAATGTTCAGAATGACCAATCCATAGAAACAGGAAGTTCTTTGGTGTGTTTAGATGGAGAGAGAGATGAGGGTGACTGCTAATGGGTACAGGGGTTTTTAGATGTTCAAAAATTTGATAGTGGTGATAGTTGTACAACTCTGTTAATATATTAAAATATATTAAAAGTATATGGGCACCTGGATGGCTCAGTGGGTTAAATGTCCCACTCTTGATTTCGGCTCAGGTCATGATCTCATAGTTCATGGGTTTGAGCCCCTCGTCTGGCTCTGTGCTGACAGTGCAGAGTCTGCTTGGGATTCTCTCTCTCCCTCTCTCTGCTTTTCCCTGCTTTCTCTCTCTCTCTCAAAATAAATAAACTTTAAATATATATATATATATATATGTTAACTATACATATATATACATATATATGAAAATAATATATATACATTAAAAGTATAAATTTTAGGGGGGTGCCTGGCTGGTCAATCAGTGGAGGATATGACTTTTGATCTCAGGGTTGTTGGTTCAAGCCCCACACTCAGTGTAGAGATTACTTAAAAATAAAATCTTTAAAAAAAAGTGTTCATAGTATGTGAATTATATCTCAGTAAAACTGTTACTAAGCTTTCCTCCCCCCCACCCCAACACTGAGATATCACTAAATAAAAACTGGCATGACTATGATAATAGCAGGTTTGGGGAATTTATAATGAAACTGGAATCCTCAAATACTGATGGTGGGAATGTAAAAGTTTTAGCCACTTTGAAAACAATTTGGGAGTTCCTTAATATGTAAACTTAATCATAAAAGCCTGCAGTTCCACTCCTAGATTTCTACCCAAGGGCCATAAATATATGTCCACACAAAGGTGTGTATATGAATGTTCGTAGCATGGTAACATATAATGGCAAAAACTCAGGAAACAAATCAAGTGGATATCGACTGTGAGTGGATAAACAAAATGCTGCAGAGCTATGCAAAGGCATACTTCAGCAATAAAAAGAAACAAACTGTAGCTTAGTGGTTTAATATAGATAAACCTCAAAAACCTTATGCTGAATGAAATAAACCAGACACAAAAGACATATTACATTTATATGGAATTTCCTGGAAAGACAAACCTATGGAGACAGAAGGAGATTAGTAGTTGCCTGGCAGTGAGGGTGGGAGTGGAGACTGAAAATAGACACAGGGGAACATTTCGAGGTGATGAAAGTGTTCTAAAACTAGGTGATGCTTTTGGTTACATAGCTTTATAAATTTACTAAATATACTGAGTGATATGTTTATGGTATGTAAATTATACGTCAATAAAACTTTCAAAAGAGCACATTGTTCATACCATTTTTAATCTCTTTATAAATTTAGGCACCTAGTGGACATTATCTTCTAATCTCTCATCATGTCTTTGCCTATTTCATAAATTGCTGCTTCTAGCTCCTTGTCAGGTACACAGAGAAGGCTACTGATGTATAAGATTTTCATTTTAATCTATGGAACAATTAAAAACCACAAGAGTAGCCTCTGTTTCCCACAGAACTCTAATTAAGAGTCCGAGCTACTACAATAGCATCAAACAAGGAAAAAGCCGGTGCTTCTGTATAATATGCTACTCAAGATTGTTATTCATATGAGTAAGTGCTATTCTTTGTCACTTGAATTATTCTAAACCTTATGAAAAATTCTAAATTATTCTAAACAGCCCCGAGTTTGTAAAATTATGTTTAAACTGACGATGAAGAAAGTTTGACACACGAATTTTATTACTCATGTAAACTGCATGATTGTTGAAGTCAGTAGGGGAAAACATTCCTCTGTTTCAATACTTTAACAGAGCGCAAGAAAATGGATCAGAAAGCTCAATCCTCATCTATTTTTTTATTAAAAAAATTAAACGTTTATTTATTATTGAGACACAGAGCATGAGCAGGGGAAGAGTAGAGAGAGGGGGAGACACAGAATCCAAAGCAGGCTCCAGGCTCTGAGCTGTCAGCACAGAGCCCAACACGGGGCTCAAACTCATAAATGGTGAGATCATGACCTAAGCCGAAGGCAGACGCCCAACGGACTGAGCCACCCAGGCACAACTATCCTCATCTCTCTTTTAAGAGTGTTCCCTATTCTTGCCCTTGCAAGGACGAGAGGCTAACTAATCAGGACTTTGTTGAGAGCCTTACATCTATTAGTACTTGTTTTCCTTGTTTGGCGTCATTGTGTCGACGTGGCCACCCTAGCGCCAGCCTTCAACACTCGTTTAAACCTGTTGCGAAAAAAGAATCACCGTATTTCCCTATTTGTAAAACTACACTATCCAATCCTAGTTTTTAAGATGAATTTGGGTGAGTGCAGGAGGCTTTGCCATATTATCTGCATTAGTTATCAATTGACTGCCTCTCGGCTCTGAATTTATAAACAAGTGTATTTGCTTTCCCATAACTTACAGAAAAACTTTTAAGGGTCTCTCCTTTACAGAGAGCGCAAGATTAAGTTTTCTCTGTGGAGGGCACTAGAGGAATGTTGCACACGACAGGGCTCTCCATTGGTTGCTAGTGGCTGCCTGTTGAGTCAGTGGTGTGGAGATAAGACTATCAGGTGGAGCTCTGCCCAACACTTGTGGCCAGAGAGCATGGTCTCTTGGTGACATGCAGTCCAATGTGGCCTGGTAGTCACTTTCATGTGGTCCTACTGACACAGAAACCAATGCCCGAAAGGGCTCCTACCCGAACTAGCACCCTGGTTCCTTCTGCCTGTCCCTGAACTGTGTGCCTATAGCCCAGAGGCTTCCCCTCAAACAACCACCCTTCTTACACCATCATTTTCTTAGGAACTGCACCTCTCCTGCTCTTTGGAAGATTGCTTGGTTCTTGCTCACTGACTTCAGACCAGTTCTGGCCTAGGCAAATCAGTAAATATTTCTGATACCCAGTGGGCAGAACTATACTTTTCTCCAATAAAATTTTGGTCCCAGCCTGCTGGAGTAGGGGGTTGCCTTTCACGTGTGTCCATTCATAGGCATTTTCTCTCAGCTCTAAGGTACCAAATACAATTTCCTCACATCAACTGTCCCCTGCTTGACTACATGTGTGGTTTCCATGTCTTGATTCAACCCAGACTGATAACATTATCTAACATCTAACATAGCTTAATTAATACAGCTGGTTGTGTACCTTGGGATATTTTTGTTCTTTGTCTCTGCTGCTGAGATTGACACCATTTATTACTTTTCTAATGTTAAAATATGAGAACATTTAAATTATTGCTTAAATAAAAGTGAGAAGAAGTCTGGGGAAGGAGGTAGAAGAAAATGATGAATGGTTATCTGACTGTGGTATAGATGACAGGGACAGAGAGGTATTTTTCACTGAACAATTTTTTATGGGAGGGAGGGCAGTAAAATATACTTAACACAAAATTTTCCACGTTAGATATTTTCAACTATACAATTCTACATCATTAAGTACATTTACAAGTATATAACCATCACTACTGTGATTTCCAGAAACTTTTTATCACCCTGAAATTCCATATTCATTAAGCAATTACTCCTCATTTCCCCTGACTCTCAGTCTCTAGTAATTTCTATCTTACTTTCTGTCTGTATGATTTTGCCTGTTCTAGATACCTAACAAATAGTATCAGATAATATTTCTGCATTTGTGTCTCATTTATTTCATTTAGCATGTTTTCAGGTTCTCCCTATGATAACATATATCAGAACTTGATTTCATTTTAGGGCTGAATAATTGTATGTGTATGTGAGTGTGTTTGATACACACACATATATACATACATATATATGTATATATATATGTATATACACATATGTATATGTATATATATATATATATATTTAATGTTTTTATTTATATTTGAAAGAGAGTCAGAGCACAAGTAGTGGAGGGGAAGAGAGAGAGAGGGAGACACAGAATCCGAAGCAGGCTCCAGGCTCTGAGATGTCAGCACAGAGCCTGATGCTGGGCTAGAATTCACGAACTGTGAGATCTTGACCTGAGCCAAAGTCAAATACTTGACTGACTGAACCACCCAGGTGCCCCATATATATGGCACAATTTTAAAATCCATTTATATGTTGATGGACATTTGAGTCATTTTCATCCTTTGGCTATTTTGAAAAATGTTGCTAAGAACATAGGTGTGCAAGTTATCTGTTTGAGTCCCTGTTTTTAATTCTTTTGACTATGTAACTGAATAGAAGGAGAACTATTTTCATAGTACTGTAATTCTGTGTACATTTTTAAGAAGTGGCCAAACTATTTTCCACAATGGCTGTACTGTTTCATGGTCCCACCAGCAATGCATGAGAGTCTCATTTCTCCACATCCTCAACACTGTTATTTTCCAGTTTCATTTTTTTTTTTTATAAATTTTTTTTTCAACGTTTTACTTTTATTTTTGGGACAGAGAGAGACAGAGCATGAACGGGGGAGGGGAGAGAGAGGGAAACACAGATTCAGAAACAGGCTCCAGGCTCTGAGCCATCAGCCCAGAGCCCGACACGGGGCTCGAACTCACGGACCGCGAGATCGTGACCTGGCTGAAGTCGGACGCTTAACCGACTGCGCCACCCAGGCGCCCCTCCAGTTTCATTTTTAATAGCTATTCTAATGGGCCTATTATGGTATCAATATGATTTTGATTTCCATTTCCCTTATTAATGATAATGGTGAGTGTATTTTTAGTTATTTATGGGCCATTGGTAGATGTTCTTTGCAGTAGAGATGTCTATTTCCCAATTTCCATTTCTTTGCCCGTTTTTAAATTGGGTTGTTTTCATTATTGTTGTTTAGTTTTAAAAATTCTTTATAAGGGTGCCTGTATGGCTTAGTCAGTTAAGCATCCAACTCTTGATTTTAGCTAAAATCATGATCTCACAGTCATGAGATTGAGCCCCGTGTTGGGTTCTGTGGTGGGTATGGAGTCTGTTTGGGATTCTCCTTCTCTCTCTCTCTCTCTCTCTGTCTCTGTCTCTTTCTCTTTCTCTTTCTCTCTCTCTGCCCCTCCCCCACTCATGCTCTTGCTCTCTCGAAAAAAAATTCTTTACATATTCTAAATGTTTTATTATTTTTTTAATATATGAAATTTATTGTCAAATTGGTTTCCATACAACACCCAGTGCTCATGCCAAAAGATGCCCTCTTCAATACCCATCACCCACCCTCCCCTCCCTCTTACCCCCCATCAATCCTCAGTTTGTTCTCAGTTTTTAAGAGTCTCTTATGCTTTGGCTCTCACCCATTCTAACCTCCTTTTTTTTTTTTTTTTTTTTCTTCCCCTCTCCCATGGGTTTCAGTTAAGTTTCTCAGGATCCACATAAGAGTGAAAACATATGGTATCTGTCTTTCTCTGTATGGCTTATTTCACTTAGCATCACACTCTCCAGTTCCATCCACGTTGCTACAAAAGGCCATATTTCATTTTTTCTCATTGCCACGTAGTATTCCATTGTGTATATAAACCACAATTTCTTTATCCATTCATCAGTTGATGTACATTTAGGCTCTTTCCATAATTTGGCTATTGTTGAGAGTGCTGCTATAAACATTGGGGTACAAGTGCCCCTATGCATCAGTACTCCTGTATCCCTTGGGTAAATTCCTAGCAGTGCTATTGCTGGGTCATAGGGTAGGTCTATTTTTAATTTTTTGAGGAACCTCCATACTGTTTTCCAGAGTGGCTGCACCAATTTGCATTCCCACCAACAGTGCAAGAGGGTTCCTGTTTCTCCACATCCTCTCCAGCATCTATAGTCTCCTGATCTTTAATCTTTAATCAGATATGTAATTTGAATGATTGCCTTCCATTCTGTGAGTTGTTTTTTCACTCTTTTGTTGGTGTCCTTTGATGTACATAATTTTTAATTTTGTTGAAGTCCAATTTATCTGTTTTTTTTCTTTTTTTAATTTTTTTAATGTTTACTTATTTTTGAGAGAGAGAGAGAGAAAGAGAAAGAGAGAGAGAGAGCCTGAGTGGGGGAGGGACAGAGAGAGAGGGAGACACAGATTCCGAAGCAGGCTCCAGGCTCTGAGCTGTCAGCACAGAGCCCAATGCGGGGCTCGAACTCTCAAACCGTGATATCATGACCTGAGCCTAAGTCAGATTCCTAACCTTCTGAGCCACCCAGGTGCCCCATCTGCTTTTTTTACTTTGTTGTTTGCACTTCTGGTGTCATATCTAAGAAGGTTTTGCCAAATACAAGACCATAAAAATGTATTCTTATGATTTTTTCTAATGTTATTGTTTTAGTTCTTACATTTACAATTATTTTTGAGTTAATTTGGTTTATTGTAAAGTAAATGTCCAATTTTTTGTTTCGTTTTGTTTTGTTTTGTATATGAATACCCACATATCATTCATGGAAAAGATTATTTTACTCCACTGAATTATCTTGGCAAACACTGTCAAAGTGGTTGATTGTATCTATGAGGATTTATTTCTGGCTGTCAATTCTATTCCATTGTCTCTATGTCTGTTGTTATGCTAGCATCAAACTGATGAGATTACTGTAGCCTTATTTAATATTTGAAATTTGGATTTGTAGGTTCTCTAACTATATTCTTTTTCAAGTTAGTTCTGGGTATTTAGCATTGAAATTGCATATGAATTTTAGGATGAATTTTCTATTATTGCATAAAATATCAGCTGAATTTTTATAGGGATTACATTGTAGTTGTAGATTGTTTTGGATAGTATTGAAATCTTAACACTATTCAGTCTTCCAATCCATGAAAATGGGATGCCCTTCCATTTAATTAGGGCATTTAAAACTTCTTTTAGTAATGTTTTGAAGTTTTTGTCAGTGTAGAAGTAAGCCTTTTATCTCCTTGGTTAAATCCCAAGATGATGAAACCAAATCACATGTTTTCTTGGGTCTCTCAGGGGATTTCCAGAGAAAACAAACTGAACAACCCTAAATTCATGGAGCAAGGTCTTTTTGCCCACGCTGGCATCAGCCACCTGGTCCAGGAATATAGGCTTCTATCACCATAGAAAGATAAGAAATGGATTATGGTAAGTGGTTTATGAGCACCACTCTCTTGCCAAAGGATAGCAGTCTTCCCTTCATTAAGCACTTACCTGATTATTATCAGTGTCCAATCAGCCTCCAGAGTTCCAAAGTAGTTTATTATAATTGATTTTTCCAGCTAAATAGTTGCTTCAGTGTGTGAAAAACAACCTTTAGAGACGCCTACTCTGTCATTATTTTTGTCTTATCTATTTGCACTTTTTTATAATGATCCTAATAAGTTAGAAACTGGAATGAAGAGCATTTGAGCAGGTGCAGTCAATTTGTTTTTGTTTTTGTTTTTTCTCTTTAAAATTAATCTCATTAATGACTGCAGCCTGGTATTTGAACCATGAAATCAGATAAAGTCAATGTGATTAAGGACTTCAATGTTGGCTGTGCAATGCACAACTCTAGAAGGTTCTCTTTATGTCATAGTCATGATGACAATCTTGGATATTTATCACTTAATGTCTTCAGCAGAGAGCTACAGAATATCTTGAGGAATAAATTCTTTCTTTCCATTGATCTTTATGGAATAAACAATATGCCTCCCAAAATGGAAAAAGTTTTGTCTAATGATATTATTATTTGGTGACAGGCAATGTCTGGACACCTGTCCCAATCTATGTTTCTTTTCCCTGTGAGCAATTATATCCAAAAGTAAATATGTAAAAGTGGTAGTAAAACTTGCTTTTAGTCCAAGGATTTGTAAGACCCACCTCCCAATGTAATCACAGAGTATGATCAATTGTATCACTGAACACATAAAGACAGTGAGAGAAAAGACCATCTTTAAAGAATATATAACATTTTGGAAGTTTGGAAAAGAAGTGAATCTCTAGGGATTCATTAAAAATCCAAGGGGTAAGGAGGTTATTAAAAAGATATGAGCCAGAATAACTGTGAGGATCAAGTTTGGTCTAAGATTCAAAGAGGAATATGCTTTTCAAGAAGATTTCAGGATGAAAACAGTAGTGAAAAAAGGAAATGGAAATTAAGCATACAAACTGATCATGTTAGAAGAGGAAACGAATCTCCTTAGGGAAAAGGTAAATTTCTCAAAGGCCAGCTTAGACAAGTATAAAAAGGAAAAGAAAATACTCTTTACTGTTCTTTTGATAGGTCTAGTGAAGACAGAAATCATTTTTTTCCAGTTGGTAAATGAAGATGACTGGAGCCTAAAAGAGATCAACAAAAAAGAAGAAAGGATCAATCCATTGTGGGGATATATCGCCACAAAATTATTTAGATGTATCCCTTTAACATATTAGAGAGAAAGCCAATAAAAATTTCAGGAAACAACCCTTACGCAAATGGAAGACCATACTGAATAAACATAAATGGGAATGGAAGCCTAGTATGATCTGGGTACAAGCATTATATTAAAGACAGGGGGATGCAGTATTTTTAAGATGCTATGAAATCATAGCCATAAATTTATGTAGTTAGGTTTCTAAAGGAAAACCATCAATAAGAGTCTACACACAAAGCAAGCCACAAATTAAGCAAACACAAAAACAAAAAGTTGAGAGGACATTTTGGAAATGTGAAAGAGTAGCATTGCCCTACACATATAGATGATGATTGATTTTGCTTAAAATGGATGATTTGGATAGATGAATAAATTATCATATTCATAAATATTTATTATTGAAGACTGAAAAAGACCATATTTGGAGAGTTATTTTAGGAAATAAAAGGGATTGATGTATTTTGTACTTGCAAACATATGATGTGGGAAGAAGTGAAAAGACTGTTGAGAAGTTAAAGTTTCCTTCTTTTCTTTCTTTCTTTCTTTCTTTCTTTCTTTCTTTCTTTTTCTTTCTTCTTTCTTTCTTTCTTTCCTTTCTTTTCCTTTACTTTCCTTTACTTTCCTATATTTTTTTTCTGTGCAGGCTTCTTTTTATTTATATATTAAATATAATTTATTTTCAAATTGGTTTCCATACAACACCCAGTGCTCATCCCAACAGCTGCCCTCCTCGATGCTTATCACCAACTTTCCCCTCTCCCCCACACCCATCAACCCTCAGTTTGTTCTCAGTATCCAAGAGTCTCTTATGGTTTGCCTCCTTCCCTCTCTGTAACTTTTTTTTTTATCCCCCTTCCCCTCTCCCATGGTCTTCTGTTAAGTTTCTCAGGATCCACTTATGAGTGAAAACATATGGTATCTGTCTTTCTGGGCCTGACTTATTTCACTTAGCATAATACTTTCCAGTTCCAACCACAGTTGCTACAAATGGCAAGATTTCATTCTTTCTCATTGACAAGTAGTATTCCATTGTATATATAAACCACATCTTCTTTATCCATTTGTCAGTTGATGGACATTTAGTCTCTTTCCATAATTTGGCTATTGTTGAAAGTGCTACTATAAACCTTGGGGTACAAGTGCCCCTATGCATCAGCACTCCCTGGGTAAATTCCTAGCAGTGCTATTGCTGGGATAGGGTAGATCTATTTTTAAGTTTTTGAGGAACCTTCACACTGTTTTCCAGAGTGGCTGCACCAGTTTGCATTCCCATCAACAGTGCAAGAGGGTTCCCTTTTCTCCACAACCTCTCCAGCATCTATAGTCTCTGGATTTGTTAATTTTAGCCACTCTGACCGGTATGAAGTGATATCTCAGTGTGGTTTTGATTTGTATTTCCCTGATGAGAAGTGACGTTGAGCATCTTTTCATGTGCCTGTTGGCCATCTGGATGTCTTCTTTAGAGAAGTGTCTATTCATGTCTTCTGCCCATTTCTTCACTGGATTATTTGTTTTTCAGGTGTGGAGTTTCGTGAGTTCTTTATAGATTTTGGGTTCTATCTATCTATATCTATCTGTCTATCTATCTATTTATCTCTCTATCATCTACCCATGCAACTGGGTATACCTGAGAGGAGAAAAAAGAACTGGAGAGACAAGATTGGGAAAAATAACACTGTGAATACAACCCATAGATCAGAAAGACTTTTTTTTTAAATAAATGGACATTTCTGTTGTCACATTCCAAGTGTTAGAAAATTTGGGGAAGTTAGAGAAAGACTAGGTTTTGAAGAATGCCACTTAAAAGAGGACACAGTAATTCCCATTGGGTCCCTGAATATACATGAAACCATCAATGGTTGTTTCAGTTAATATGAATCTTTGGAATGTCCTTACACATCTGAATTAAATGAAAAGGCAAGGGCAAACCCATCACAAGGTCAAGATTAAAAAATATATGGAATTTACAGTCAGAGGCAGCAGCAGCCACCATGATACAAAATAAAACGCTTTCAGATATTTCTAAGAGGAGAAAAATATAGACAGAATAACAATGGAATGAGATTTTAAAGGAGAAAACTTAAGAAAATGAATTACACTTCAGCAATTGTCTTTACAGATACAGTTTCCCTGCTCAAATAAAAGGATGAAATCTGTGCTAGACAAGGGTTCCTACTCAATTCAGGATCAGGTTGCTAAAAAAAAAAACACACAAAAACAAAAACAGCAAAACAAACAAACAAAAAAAAAACAAAAAAACAAAAAAACAAAAAAACAGTTTTAAAAAAGAATACTGGTACCAAAAGTTCTAAAATATTCTGCATATGTTAATTGAGGAAGGAATAGAATTTTAGCAATGCCTACTTAACAGGGGTGATAGAATTGTACTTTGAAAAAGTAGTCTCAGATGCTAACAACTCACATAAGACTCTATATGTCTACAAAATGTAAAACCGTATTTCAAATGCTATCCTTCCAGAACATCTATGCCTAGAGGATACTGCTCCTTAGCATCGAACACTGGAGTATATGCTTTCATCATTTCGGAAGGGAATTCCTTATATCAAGTTCAAAGATGTTCCAAATGCTTGACACAAATGACCTTGGTTGTCTTCTGACGTTCTTCTTGAAACCAGTTAGGCTACAGAATTTGCTTGCACTCTGATGTGACTAGTTCCTATAAACATTATTTAGTTAGGAAAACTTCAGATGCTGCAAATCAGCTCATCTTTTCAGAATATCATTTCTTAGTTCTGAAGCTATAGCCATGTGACTGGAGGAAAATAGGGAACCAGACAAGCCCAGGTAGAGTCAGTTTAATGTTGGGGGTAGTTCACTGGAATAGGCTGAAGGTGAAACTGCTTCTATAAATAAATACATAAATGCCCATACACACATATCCATATACACACATGCATACATAATACATAAATTCATACATATATAAGCCAGCAAATAAAAGCTGATGTCACTGGACCTGAGCAGCTTAAAAAATTGAAGAAAAATTATAAACATTGCTTTGAACTTTGATTTTCAAGGGGAGAGAGAATATTTTATCCTTAAATTATTTCTACCACTTTAAATAATTTGGGAATTCATATTACTCAACTTTGAGAATTATTTGATTACTTGTGTCATTAGGGTATTGTTATGCTACGTTTTAGTTATGTAATCATTACTAGTGAGTTACTGAATAACATGGCTGCTGTTATGTGAGATGGGAGACAGGATGCAAGGTAAAGATGTGGTGTAGGACTCAGTTCAGCTTTCTGAGGACAACAGCTGAGTTATTACTCAGTTATAGTTATATAGTACAGGGGTGCTGAAAGACAAATGGGAAGTTGTGGTAGATATAGGGAGAGCAGCCCCATAAAGGTGGGGCAGGACTCTTGGTAGGTTATTGATCTCTCACGAGTGGGCATAGGTCCACCTCCAGGTTGATCTCAGGTTTGTTTTAAGCCTGGTTAATGAAAATAATAAGCTAGGGGAGAGAGAGTTCAGAGCGAATTTCCATTCACCTTACCAATCATTTCCTTAGCAAGTGTTCATTCTCTTGCCCAGTCCTCTGGAGGGAGTATGGAATTAAATCATTTCTGATTAAAAATGTCTATTTCTTCTCAATTCACATAAAACACATGAATTAAGGCATATACCATTTAAGTGGTGATATTAGTAAGCATCCAAATCCATGCAAGCATGCCATGCATGGCATCTGGTTTTTGCATTGAAATCAGGCAATAGTGATCTAACTCTGATTTTTTTTCTTCTTTTCTCCCTTCTTTTCTTAGACCTTTACTCCCAAAGCAAAGTTTTATCCCCTGCAACTCTGTTTTTCTTTTTGGTAAGAACCCCTAAGAATGCTTCCCTCCCCTCACCGTGAAAGGATAAACTTTCTCAAAATGTATTTGCTATAAGTAGGTAAATTCACATCAAGAGACAGGAGGCTTACTTTCATTTTCCAAGCTTAAACTACCAATGAAACGTACACACACATGCACATACACACATCCACCCATACGCACCCTTTATCTGAATCCATTAGTGAATTCTCATTAGTTCAGAGGGGAGAAATAGTGAATCTCTGACATCGTCAAACCATCCGGTGTTGGCTACATTAAAAATAAAAATGTATTAAAATGTGCTCCACTAAATCTAATACAGTTCATGTGAAATTGTTATTAAAGTAAACATTAAAATACCCCAAATACTGTTATTTGACATCCATGAATTAAAATCTTATTTTTTAAGTTTCTTTATTTATTTTAAGAGAAAAAAAGAGAGCACGAGTTGGAGAGGAGCAGAGATAGGGGGAGAGAGAGAATCCCAAGGGGCTCAGTCTCACAAACTGTGAGATTATGAAGTGAGCCCAGATCAAGAGTTAGACACTTAACCGACTGAGCCCCTAAAATCTCATTTTTAAATAAATTCTTCAAAAAATATATGTTATAAGGAATTATATACAATAATATTCTTACAGTGAGATTGTGTGATATGCACCAAACTTGAGGATTGCGACACTGAAATTTCACACAATCTGTTGACTTCACACCACATTTTCTCATAAAATTAGAACTCCTTTTTTTAAACGTTTATATTTATTTATTTATTTATTTATTTATTTATTTATTTATTTATTTAGAGAGTGTAAGCGAAAGCAGGGGAGGGGCAGAGACAGAGGTGGACAGAGGATGTGAACCAGGCTTTGCACAGACAGCAGAGAACCTGACATGGGGCTTGACCTCCAGAATTCCTTTCTACGTTTATTTATTTTTGGGACAGAGAGAGACAGAGCATGAACGGGGGAGGGGCAGAGAGAGAGGGAGACACAGAATCGGAAACAGGCTCCAGGCTCGGAGCCATCAGCCCAGAGCCCGACGCGGGGCTCGAACTCACGGACCGCGAGATCGTGACCTAGCTGAAGTCGGACGCTTAACTGACTGCGCCACCCAGGCGCCCCCAGAATTCCTTTCTAAACAAAATATGCTTTTACCTTGCTTCTCCATTAGTGCACGGTTATTACTGACTGATTTCCAATGACCTATAATTTGAGCCTACAAATATCTCCCCTAATTGTGAATAATTAAAAAAAAAAAAAACTTCCCATCAAATGAAGACAAAACTTATTTTAGAACAAAATAAGTTTCATACAGTCAAGAAGGATTTATTGCTATATGTGCCATTTTAAACTAAAAGGGGAAAAATACCTCGAAGCAAACCACAGATCTATGTAAAAACTTTAGTAGCACAAAGCAATGTTGTATCTCCTAATTGCTATTGCTATTGTAATTCTATATTCATTTTCATTAATTTATAAAGCTTTCTAAATAAATTAATACCCAAATGATCTATGTTTACTGTCTAAAAATCAGAAAATCAAAATACAGGGGTGCTTGGGAGGCTCGGTTAAGCATTCAACTTTGGCTTAGGTCATTGGGCATTGGGCGTTGGCATTGGGCTCCACACTCAGAGTTTGGAGCCTGCTTGAGATTCTCGCTCTCTCCCTCTCTCTGTCCCTCCCCTGCTTGCTTTTTCTCTCTCCCAAACTTAAAAAAAAAGAGAAAAACTAAAATGAAAATACAAACCATTCTTAATCTTACCACCTAGAACTGTTAATATTAATATTAACATTGTATATAAATTTGAGATGGGTTTTATGTTTTTTTTCTCTATTTTTTTCAAATATAATTAACAGAGGTGTTATATTAGTTTCAGGTGTACAATATAATGACTTAACAATTCTATATGTTTGTCTCCACTCATCAAGATGAGTATGGTTTTTTATTTCAAGTTTTCATTTAAATTCCATTTAGTTAACATACAGTGTAATATTAGTTTCAGGAGTATAATTTAGTGATGCATCACCTGCATGCGACACCCAGTGCTCATCCCAAGTGCCCTCCTTAATGCCCATCACCCATCTAGCCCGTGCCCCACCCACCTCCCTCTAGCAACCCCCAGATAAGTGAACTCTTCATCCCTCTTGTCTGTCTTACCCATCCCGCTATGCACCTCCCCTCTCACAGTCACCAGTTTGTTCTCTGTCCTTAAGAATCTGCTTTTGTTGGTCTCTTTTTTATTTTTGCATTTTTTAAAAATTCTACATAGATGGCCAACAGACACTTAAAAATATGCTTAACATCACTAATTGTCAGGAAAATGAAAAATTAAAACCACAATGAGACATCACTTTACGCCTGTCAGAGTGGCTACAATCAAAACCATAAGAAATTAAGTATTAGTGAGAAGGTGAAGTAAAAGAAACCCTCGTGCACACCTGGGGAGAATGCAAATTGGTGCAGCCACGGTGAAAAATACTATGGAGTTTCCTCAAAAAATTAAAAATAGAATTACCACATGATCCAGTTATTCCTCTACTCGGTAAACCCAAAGAAGATGACAGCACTAATTCCAAAAGATATATACACTCCTGTGTTTGTTGCAACATTATTTGCAAAAGCCAAGATATGGAAGCAACCAACTGTTCATTGATAGACAATTGGATAAAGAAGATGTGATACACAGACACAAAATGAATATTACTCAGCCATAAAAATGAAATCGTGCCATTTATGACAATATATACAGACATAGAGAGTATAATGCTAAGTAAAATAAGTCAGAGAAAGACAAATGCCATATAATTTTAGTCATTTGTTGAGATGGGGATTTTTTTTTTGAGTCTTGAGATCTAGATAACCCAGCCTTAAACTGAGTTGCTCTGAAACAGTTATAATTCTCATGATCACCTTTGCCTCTGGGTCTTGATTCCATACCCTACATAATATCTTGTTCTAAAATTTCATTTCTATTCTGTAATCTTCCAAATCCATATTTGAAAGTCAGGCCTACACACATGCACACACACACACACACAAATCATTCACTAAGAAAATTTTAAGTTCAGGAGATCTATCAAAGAATTTGGCATGTTGCAGAGAGAGGAGTTGTAGAACAGGTAGCTAGAACTATTTTGTATCTTAGCAATGAAAACTGTTTTAATGTCAATATTATGTACTTGGCCTTTGTGAATGTTCTTTGGGAGATAGAGAACAGTACCAGGCACTTAATAAATGCTGGTTGAGTGTTTATTTATTTATTTATTTATTTATTTATTTATTTTGATCATGTCACACCCGGGGTTAGTTTATATGCCTCTTTCCAAGTGAACCTCCCTACCCTAGTTTAAGTGACTATCCCAGGCTCATATGTTCCCAAATGTTTTTCTGACTTGATATAATTTATTTTCTATCCAAAATAAAGGCTTTCCATTGTGAAGAGTTTGGCTCTTCTTTTTTTATCCTCTTTGGTTTTTTTGCTAATTCCAAGTCCTCCACATTTCCTTCTTCTGTAGTTATTAATTTCATCTAAAGATCCTTCTCAGTTTTTTTGGGGCACCTTGGGCTCAGTCAGTTGAACATCCTACTTAGGCTCAGGTCAGTCATGAACTCACGCATCATGAGTTCGGAATCTGTGTCTCCCTCTGTCTCTGTTTCTCCCCTGCTTGCTCTTGTTCTCTCTCTCTCTATCTCTCTCTCTCTCTCTCAAAAAATAAATACTAAAAAATAATAAATATCTTTCTCAGTTTTCTTGCCTGATTGAAATTTCTGGATCAGATATTAATTTTTTTTACATTCATTATCGTGTGGTACATGTAAAAACAGTATCTCACTGTATCTTCTTATTTGTAATCTACGTTTGTTTGTTTGTTTGTTTGTTTTAATTTAACCATGTCTTTGAACTTTCCCCACAAGTATATTTCTGCAAAAAGCATAAGACATACATCTTGTAAGAGGTAAAGATAATCATGAATGTGAGGGTTTTTTGAGATCTAGAGTTTTATTTTTGACATCATTAAGAGTTTTATAAAAATAAGAAAACATTCCACCCAAGTGTGTGCTTTATATTGATAGCTACCTTTACCTAAAAGTTATACAGTTGATTTAAAATACATTTGTTATCATAAAACAGCATGTGAAAACTTTTTTCAGGCCCCCACATCTAAAGTTATTCTTCAGTATTGGCTTCGACTTTCACAGGATGGTATGTAAACCCATGTATTTCATGCGTCCCCTTTTTATACACCAACAAAGATGCTTATATGGAATTGACATATCATTCATAATTATTTCATATTCAGTGCTGTTCATTAATTACAAACAAGTTGTTTGCATGAATGGCATTGGAAAAACAATAAAACGCTTCGTTTTGGTTTAGTTCTGCCTTACTCTTTGCTAAAGACAGCATTATTTGGAGAAGAGAACAATAATTATTGTGCAAGTCTATTTGCTGTGACAAAACCATGAAGATTGAAGTGTACAATTTTCAGACCCAGTGGGTTATGCCCCTCAGCAGGTATAACTGTCACTGTGCACAGGCTGATAAGAGGGTGCGTGACCTCTGTTCTTAGAAGGCTTGATTAATGCAGATAACAAATATATTTTAAAAACTTGAGGCTTGTTGGATATAATTTTGCATGAATTCACCTTTGTTTGTTCAGAAAGTTGCAATAATCCATTTTATTCGTATATTAGTCAGGAATACCACTAGTATGAGCTTACTGCCATTATCTTTAATTTTTTTCATGGTTTCTGTTTGGATGATAACAAATCATCTCCAAAGACCTTATTTACTTAATGCTGCTCAGCATTGGTGAATCCCATCAAAATAAAAATTCTCAGGCCTGTTTTATATCTGCATTATAGAACATTATATATACATTATATATACATTATATATCTACATTTGCTAGAAACATTATAGCAAAATGTTTCATTAAACTACTAACATTTCCATGCACTATTTAGCCACATGGTAGCAATATAAACCCTTAACCAGTAAAGGTAAGTAAGTAAATAAAAACATTCTCTCTGTCTTGAATCATTGAAACAGTAACTCGTAGTTCAGATTGACAGTTTTGGCAAAAAGTAAGGTGAAAAAATATCTATTGGGATCAGAACGTCTGAAGTGAACAGAGCAGGTTGACTGTATCAAATTGGTATTTGGAAATTTATTTTTTATAAAATTATAATGTTTGAAATAAGCTCATTTAGTGTTTTAAAATGTATGAATGGAGAAACATTTTTAACATCTCTGTAAATAAGTTTATCAGGTGGGATAGATTAGATTATGCTGCAATATCAAAACAATACTGACATCTCTGTGGTTCAATATAATTAAGATTTAATTTTCTTTCATATTACATATCTATCATAGCTCAATTTTACTCCTCCAGTTTTCATCTTTACTCTAGGACTGAAGGTGATGATAAAACATTATCTGGAAGATTATTGTGACTGTGGAAGAAGGAAAAAAAGTTCTGGGGGATCTTGCAAAGGCAATTAAATACCCCTGACTGAAAGTGATATAATGATGTCTGAGATCACTCATCGACCAGATGTAATCACAGGGACTCATTCAACCACAAAAGGGCAAGAAAACCCAACTCAGTCTACTGTCTGGAAAGGGTATAACCAGAATTAGGGGTAGGTAAATGGTAAGTCATTAATGTTAAATTACATCTGTAACCACAGTGATGCTGAGACTGGTTCATTGAATTTTACAAGAGTTGGTTTTGTTTATATCTTCTCAACTCCTTGTCTGGTGATATCACCTTGGAAGTTTGGATGATTACACCATAGATAACAACAAAAACTACAAATGGGGTCTTTTTTTCTACGCCTGATAACCAATAGTTAAACATTTGTAGCACATCATTGAGTGTAATGTTATGAAGACAAACAAACAAACAAAAAAAGCCACTGAAAGCAAAGCAAATATTTTATGCTCATATCATGATAATTTCAAACATATCTTTATTCTGTCCCCTACATTTGTAGAAAGTGCTTATGAGTAGAAAAAATAATCTAATTGAAAAATGAATTAGTCCTAAGTTATTTCACGAGCTAGAATCCTCAGGAAAGTAGATGTCCCTGATCTCCTTAATTAAAAATAGCCAGTTTCAGCTTCCTTACAAATAAAGTAAGTTATTGATACCTTGATGAAATTGTGCATTTTTAAGTTCCATGATATTGCAGACTAGAGCTCTATATACTAGCGAAAGTCTTTCAATGCTGGAGAGAACATATTTTCAGAGCTGAGCTAATATTACCTGCAACATCTTACAGATTGCATTAAAACATGTTAAGTCACAATTAGAGAAATCCATTATTCGATTTTCTTAAATTTTACCTATATTCAACTACTCAAAGTTGTTTTCTCCAGAAATATACTTTGTTAGGTTAAAACAAATGTATATATAAAAATTGTTTCTGATATTTTATTTTTATCAATTAAATATCCTATAATCACAGAAAATTTAGGCTAGACAAGTTAAACAGGCATGAAACATTTTATTTAAGACTACTACAATAGGGGAGAGAAAAGGAATTCAATTCCACAGAAACAAAATGCGGATGGGTTTTTTTTTTTTTTTCTTTTTTTTTTCTAAATTTTTTTTTCAACGTTTATTTATTTTTGGGACAGAGAGAGACAGAGCATGAACGGGGGAGGGGCAGAGAGAAAGGGAGACACAGAATCGGAAACAGGGTCCAGGCTCCGAGCCATCAGCCCAGAGCCCGATGCGGGGCTCGAACCCACGGACCGCGAGATCGTGACCTGGCTGAAGTCGGGCGTTTAACCGACTGCGCCACCCAGGCGCCCCGTGATGGGTTTTTTTTAATGTTGATGTAAACCAGTGAAAAAGTACTGGAGGATGTTGAGTGGGAAGACGGTGGTTGGTCAATGAAATTAGGCCACCTGTGTTTGCCAGCTGGCACTTAACAAGTTAGGACCCTACTATCTCAAAGAAACAGATAGAAAGAGGTGCTTCTATGACGATTACCACAGAAAAGATGACTCCCAAGTCTGTGAGAAAGATATCCCTTGGTTATAAAACTGCCAAGAGATTGGGAGAATGTTTATATCTCAAAGGGTCAGAGAAAGAATTTATAATTACAAGTTTTCTAAAGTAAATGCTCGAAGAAAAGGGAGGTCAGGGGCCTAAAGTCAAGACAACTAACTGTGTAAAGTTTAGTCAAGCTAAAGGCACTTTTTAAAACCTTGATGGTCACTCCTAGTACTTTAATATGAGGTAAGCAATGAGTTTGGTGTCAGTCAATAGTCATATAAATTGCATTTAATTATTTTCCATAAGCCATATTTTCTCCATATTCATTTGTCATTCTCATGTGTAAGGTCAAGTTTGGAGGTTGGTTCAATAGGAAGAAAAGTAAGTATTGCAGTACTGGAAAACACTAGAATTAAATGTCACATCTCTAAACAAAGCAGTCCTTGGTTTTGATGTTTCTGTAGAATGAATATTTGTGTCCCCGCAATATTTCTATCTTGAAATCCTAATATCCAATGTAATTGTATTTGTAAGTGGGGCCTTAAGAGGTGATCAGATAATGAGGGCGAAGCCCTAATAAACAGGGTCAGTGTCCTTATAAAAGAGAGTTCAGAGAGATTCCTGGATTTTTCCACCATGCAAAACCAGCAAAAAATGGTTGTTTACAAACAAGGAAGCAGGTTCTCACCAGGCACTAAATTGGTCAGCACCTTGATCTTCCCAGCCTCCAGAAGTATGAGAAATAAATTTCTGTTGTTTATAAGGCACCTGGTCTGTGGTATTTTATTACATCAGCTTGAATGAACTAAGACAGAAATTGCTTCTGAGAAATGGAGTGTTGTTGTAACACAAATACCTAAAAAATAAAAGTTGCTTCAGAAATGGGCAGTGGGTAGAGATTGGAGAAGTTCTGAGGTACATGCTAGAAAAAGCTTACATTGCTGTGAGTGGACCTTTAAAGGTGATTCTGATGAGAGGTCGGAAAGAAAAGACAAGAGATAGAGAAGAAGCCTTGATCTTCTTAGAGGATATTTAAGTAATTTCCAACAATGTAAGAATTTGGATGGTAAATATCACTCTGATGAGGTCTCAGACAGAGATGGCGAACATGTTATTTTATATCTAGATATACATATTTATGTATCTGGATATAAAATGATAAAGAACTTGGCTCAGTTGTGTTTGTGTGTCTGTGGGAGACAGAACTTGTAAGCAATGATATTGGATACTTAGCTAAAGCCATCTATAAGCAAAGTGCTGAAGGTATGGATTGGCTTTGCCTGACTGCTTATAATAAAATGCAAAAAAAAAAAAAAAAAAAAAAAGCCAGCAATGATTTAAAGATGGAATTGTCAAAAAGGAAGCAGAACTTAAAGATTTGGAAAATTCTCAGCTCTTCTATATTGCAAATAAATAAATAAATAAATAAATAAATAAATAAATAAAATAACACTAAGGGCACTGAGGGTATAGCCAAGGGATCCTTTGATAAGATTCGTATGGATCCCCTGTTTCAACAGAAGCCAGGAGCTGTTTTATAAAATGATAGAAAAATGGGCCTGAAAAAAATTCAGAGATCACCAAAGGTGCAACTCTCCTCACAGGCTCAGAGTGCAAGCACCCAGGAAGCAGAGTGATTTCAAAGGAGGGGCTGTTAGTCTGTGGGACGTCAGTGAGCTTGGCCTGACATGCCTCACATCATGTGCTCCCTAGACTCTGGTTCTATGCTCTTAGCCACTCCAGGTGAGGATCCGATGGGCATGGCTGCCTGCACATTGCTTTCAAGGATAGAGCTCCCTGGAACCATAAATGTGCAACCCAGTCACAGAACTCTGACAAATGGAACCACTTCCAAGAAACATCATGGGGACAGCACAAAGGAATACAGCCACTGCAGGAGCAGAGCCACCCAAAGCTGTGGGGGCAGGGCTGCACTGCATGTTGTGGAATCTGGACTGCCATCAGAGTATGTCCAGAAGGTGGAACATCTGTCTCAGTGGGCCTGGAAAGCAGAGCATCAAGACAAAGAATTATTCCTGAGCCTTAATGTTAAATGCTGTTTGTCCCATTAGGTTTTACACTTAGAGGGAACTGTGATCCCTTTTTCTTTCTTATTTCTCTCTTTTGGAATGAGAATGTCTCCCTGTGTCTATCACATCATTGTATTTTGGAAGCACATTACCTTTTGGGTTCACAGATTCAGATGGAAAGCAATTTGCTTAAGGATGAATTACTCCTTGAATCTCACCTATATCTAATTTAGATGATATTTAGATCAGACTTTGGACTTAGACTTTCAAGTTGATACTGGAATGAGTTAAAACTTTCCTATTTTAATAGAATATATGTATTTTACATGCAGGAAGGACATTAACTTGGGGGACTGGGTGTGGAATTCTATAGTTAAATGTTTGTGTCACTGAAAAATTTATATGTTTAAATCCTAATACCCCATGTGATATAATATTTTCAGGTGTGGAGTGTTTGGGAAGTGATTAGGTCATGAGGGTGGAGCTCTCATAAATGCAATTGTGCCCTTATAAAAGAGAGTTCAGAGAGAGCTTCTTTTTCCCTTCTGCCATAGGAAAGTACAGTGAAAAGATGGCCATCTATGAACCAGGAAGCAAATTCTCACCAGACACCAAATCTGCTGAATAATTGATCTTGGACTTCCCAGGCTCCAGAACTATGAGAAATAAACTTCTCTTGTCATAAGCCACTCAGATATTCTGTTATAGCAGCCCAAGTGGCTTAAGACAGATGTTGAGATATGTCTTTTCCATGATTATCTGTTATGAGCTAGTTACTAATAACAGTTAATGGCACCTATGTTATAAAATGTTTATTTTAAAATATAAGTTAGAAAAAGTAGAAAAATAGAGTTGAAAACTTATTTGGAAGTTAAAATGGCTGACAATAGCCGAGGGACCCTTCCTTAAAGAAGAAAAGGTGCTGACAAAGACAATGACATATGAATAGAAATGATTCCATGCATGTATGTGGGACCTTGTTAGTTGACAGAAGTGGCACTAGAAATCATTGATTAAAAAATGGACTTCTAAATAAAAAGCTTCTTAGAATATTGGGTATCCATGTCGGAAAGAATCAGATTGTGTCCCTACATTACACCTTACATAAAAATCAGTTCCTTGTGTATCAGAGTTCTACATGTGAAGGGAAAAATTATGAATATTTTAGAGGATAATAAAAATATCTTTATAATTTCAGGGTAATAAATGATTTATTAAAACACAATCAGTTATTAATTATAATAGAAAAGATTAAAGTATTCAATAGTATTACAAATCATTCTTCTACAAAGACAATGTAGAAAGCACGGAGTGTGAACAAATGTTTGCAACACACATAACCAACAAAATAATTGACAGTTAAAATATATTGAAAACTCCTATATTTAATTAAGAGAAGGAGAGAGAACCCACTTAAAAATAGAACCTGTAAATGACCACTTCACAAGAGGAAACTCAATTAGACAATAAACAAATGAAAAGATGTCAACTAGTTAGCAAAAATTCAAATTAAAATCACATAGTAAATCTATTATGCACACATCAAATGGGAAAAAATGTAATTCTAATTTTGCAAAGGAGAACATTCATATGCTATTGAGAGTATAAAAGTTATTGCCACTTTGGAAGAAAATTGAAGTCATCTAACAAATTTGCATTCCCTCATATCCTATAACCCATCAGTTTCAGTCATAAATATATACCTTAGGCAAATTCTTGTACATTTGTGCTAGGATATTCATACAAAAATATATAGAGAACATTATTATTTATAGGAGACGCAGGAGACAATTTATCTCCATCTAGAGCAGAATGGGCAAACACGCTATTTTATACTATGAAATATTCTAGTGAGATGGCACATATCAGAATGATTAAAAATACAGTACTTGGAGCCAGATTACATAGATTCATATCTGAGTTTCATCAATAATGAACTCAGATTGGTATTCTATTTAATAATAACTTCTAGAGTTAAATGAGGATGATATCATCATGGTTAAAACAATAAAATTGAATAAGTGACAGTTACATAACAGTGTAAATAGCTCTAATAAAGATAACATAGAGCAAAGACAAATATTGTATATGGCATAATTTCATTTGTATAAGCCTTAGAGACAGAAAAATATATATTATTGGGGATATATACAGTAACATATGATATTAATATTATATATAAATATATAATATTATATAAAAATGGTTATATAATATATATAAATATACAATATAGGGATGGCTGTTTGACTCAATTGGTTAAGCGTACAAGTCCTGATTTCGGCTCAGGTCATGATCTCACTGTTCATGAGTTTGAGCCCCACATCGGGCTCTGTGCTGGCAGTGCAGATCCTGCTTGGGATTCTTTCTCTCTCTCTCTCTCTCTCTCTCTCTCTCTCTCTCTCTCTCTCTTCCTCCCGTGTTTATGTTCTCTCTATCTCTCAAAATAAATAAACATTTAAAAATAAAAAATAAGTAAATAGGAGTGCCTGGGTGGCTCAGTTGGTTAAGTGATCGACTTCGGCTCAGGTCATGATCTCACGGTTTGTGAGTTTGAGCCCCACGTCAGGCTCTGTGCTGACAGCTTGGAGCCTGGAACCTGCTTCAGCTTCTGTGTCTCCCTCTCTCTCTGCCTCTCCCCTGCTCATGCTCTGTCTCTCTCTGTCTCTCAATAATAAATAAACGTTAAAAAAATTAAAAAATATATATATAACATATATATATATGTTTATATATATGTAAACATATAAAGCATAAAAATAAAATGCAGTCCAAATGTCTACATAGTGTTTACTTTAAGGAGTGGTAGAGAGATGTGATTATAAAAAACAGCATCAGGGTTATTGGGAAGATTCTCATTTGTGAACTTCATGGTAGGTACATGGTTATGTTTTTATATTATGCTTTAATCTGCTCGTTTAGATTTTATTCACTATTGTATACATATATCTCACAATTAAAAATGCACAAACAAAAATAAATACATGGGTAAAATTAATTGGAACAAATGTGAGGTTTTGTTTACAATAACAAGATAGAAACTTACACCAAAATGCTTTCCTGAATGGCAGAGGTAAGAAAGGCCAGCCAGAAATTAGCTATATGTGACATGTGATCACTGGGGTTCAGATAAGGATGGGAGGGAACATCATTTCTAATTTAATTACTTTGGTAATTTGTATATGTAGTGAATATAGTAATAGCTGCCTTTAGGGAGATGTTTCAGACTAATAATTTGTTTCCCTTTGACAGTAATGGTCTTTCCATGAATCCTTTATTCTGCCCAGCCTAGAAACTTCTTTTAATGTTTACTTTGAGAGAGAGAGAAAGAGCATGTGTGAGTGTGAATGGGGGAGGGGCAGAAAGAGAGCAAGACAGAATCCCAAACAGGTTCCACACTTTCAGCGCAGCGCCTGATGTGCAGCCCACGGAACCATGAGACCATAACCTGAAAAGAAATCAAGAGTTGGATGCTTAACTGACTGAGCTGCCCAGGCACCCATGGAAAGTTTGTTTTTAAGGTACAGATAACATAAAGTATGTGCTCTACTTATTATAAAACTGTCCATTGTGTAAAGACACCATTTTTAAAGAGAAGACAGTTTCTTTTACAATGAGTTTATATGTGTACTAATTATCTAAATGTAACTATCTTAAGCTCAATTTATAATTGGGAGTGTCTGACACAATAAAACACAGTACTCAACTGAGTTGTGAACTGAAATTATTTTGAGCCTATAGTTTGGTCAAGAGCCAGGTGAATTGGTTAGTGAGCAGAGATGTTTCACCAAGCACTATTCTCAAATCATTCTAATTATGATTTTTTTATAATCCTCCAGTGCGTCTCGATGGGACCAGACAGATACTTTAAATTTGGCTTTTTAATATTTTTTTGTATTATGTATACCAGTGTTTTGCTGATTGTTTCAATATTGGTTTTGGTTTAAATTCTGAAATAAAACTGATATTTTTCGGAGTCTGTTATTCCAGAGTTAATCGTGTTATACAAATATATATATATATATATATATATATATATATATATAGTAATAGCCCTTGGACTCCTACAAAAAGGGAAGGAACATTTATATTGCTTTAATGTAAGTAGATCCACAAGTTTAAATATAATCTATGTTCATATGACTGCTACAAGATATCACTAACCATGAAACAAATGAATAAATAATTTTTACCTAATGTATTCCTATAAGAGTCCATTTACTGTGATGGTTGAATGTTTTAGAAGCCCTGAAACAGAGTCTCTCAATATGCAAGTTGAAATCTTTTTCACTGTTGGTAAATAGAAACAAAAAATTAGAAGGTATAAGCTGAGAATATGTGGTTGTGCTGTAAGCCTGGAAATTTCTCTGAACCAAATAGGTTGTCATAAGTATCAGAGAAACAGAATGCAATGAGAATTCTTTTCAGTGTCCATACTCATAATATTGTAAGGGATACTGAGGTAGTCTGGTTTAAAAATCTTCCTCTTAAGAAAATTAAGCTTCCAATAGGATAAAAATTTGTGCAAGATAGTTATTAATTCATCAGGACCAGAATGTGAGTGTGCTAGCCCTTAATTGTTAGCTTTCCTTGACAATATATTGCTGAAAACTATGTTTATTTCAGGAGATGTGTAGTTATTTTCCAGTAGCAGCATTTTTCCCCCTAAGCTTCTTTTGCTCTTTTCTTCAGAACTATTTTTTTCTGGAATACAATATGAATTGAAATATATTTTAGCATTATATAAAATGTTATATAAATGAGGCTTGTCACAACCAAAGATTCTATTCTAAAACCCAGACTTGATAGTCATACAGAAATAGCATGATGACTAACCACCAGGGCTCTCCAGAAAGACTGGGAGCCTATTTAAAAGTTAATAAAAATTCTTCTCCGTATTCTCATTAGTCTTGGCTGACAGTCTCAATCACAATTCCATACAGACTAAAGTAGAATCATGAAAATTTCAAAGGCTGCACAACCAGAGGTAAAATCTCCCAATGCTGACAGCCAAACCTATGAGTCTGCAACATTTATCGTGTGCCTGCTATGGGACAGATGTTGAAACCCCATGACAGTGGTCAATGAAATCAAATCTCCTTCCTTCTCTGAAAAGAAAGAAAGAAAGAAGAAAGAAATGAAAGAAAGGAAGGAAAGAAGGAAGGAAGGAAGGAAGGAAGGAAGGAAGGAAGGAAGGAAGAAAAATAATTTCACAGTCTAGATAGGGAGAATAATATCTAGCAACTGTTGAATTCTTATAAGTTACCAACTGGCATCATATATATAATAACCTTATTTCATGCTCACTTAATGATATATATTTTTCTTCCCATTTTACTGAGTAAGAAATTGAAGTACAAATAATTTAACTGAATGACTCAAGTCAATAAGCCATTCTGTTTTTTTTTTAGCTTATATATTTCTCATAGGCTAAAGATAGTTAAATACAAAATTATAATCTGCTCTGTGGATGCTATTTCCTGTATTTTTATATTAGGAAATCATGAGAATTATTTTTTTCTCAATGAAAACTATCAGCTAAGTGTACCCAATTCCCATCTGATTACATGTGTATTCTCCAGCAAGTCTTTCTCTGGTTCTAGTATCTCTTTTCAATTTTTACCAAACCCTGGGTATTGATACCATGCCTAGACCTGAGTATCACTCATAAGAAAACTTACCATAGATATTTTATTTATTTATTTATTTATTTATTTATTTATTTATTGAGACAGAGAGAGACAGAGCATGAGCACGGGAGGGTCAGAGAGAGAGGGAGACACAGAATCCGAATCAGGCGTCAGGCTCTGAGCTGTCAGCACAGTGTCCGACACGGGGCTCGAACTCACAGAGTGTGAGATCATGACCTGAGCTGAAGTCGGACGCTCAACCGACTGAGCCACCCAGGTGCCCCTAGATATTTTAGAATAAAAGTGACCCCAGACATCACTAGAACTAATATTTTCTTTCTGTTTCTTCAGGTGAGGAGACTAAGCCTAGAAAAACAAAGCACTTTCAGAAAACGCAGAGCTGGATAGTTCATTGAAAAGTTTGGGGTAGAGGGAGGGATGAGGAATAAAATCTGAGTTCTTGACTCTAATCTGGTAGTATTTTTCCATATTTTATTGTGTCTTAGCATTGAGATGGACTTTTACACTTTATTTTCCAAAATGCATATTGATAGACTGTAGGTAAAAGTCTGAATTTTCAGTATTCTATTTCCATCAGTTTATTTCCACAACATTTAATTTTGAAAACATAACTTTTATTTTTGCTTTAATGTCTCATACTTTACTTGCCAGTTCATTAATTCAATAAATATTATTTATTGATCATAATACACATACTACATATAGAAATATACATTTTTATGAATATCTATGTTAAAATTTACTGCCTTAGTTAATTACTCCAAGATATCAGTTCAAAAAAAAAAAAAAAGGAATCAGTTCAACTATCAGTTTAACACAATTGTTCTTACTTTCAAATCCAAATAAAAGTTTTAAATAATGCAGTCTCTTTAGAGAATAAAAAGTTTAAAATTTTGAATACTTAAAATGAGAATTCTAGATTAGTAACAATATCTATAATTTATATAGCATATAATAGATGCCAGCTAGGAAGAGTGGTAAACATTTTACAAATATATTCTAATTTATACCTCAAATTTAGCTTATGGGATTGGTACTAATGTTATTTTCATTCTATAAATGCAGAAACTGAAATTCAGGTAGGTTAAATCATTTACACCAGGCCATGTGTAGCTTACTAAGATGTAGAAACACAAAACCTCTCATTATCCCTTTGGTTTATTTTCCCACTCTAGAATGTTTACTGACTTAAATATCTGTTGCTAGTAGCAACAACATGGCATACAAACTGTTTTCTCTAAACACATATTGTGTGGAAGAATAGAAAATTTTAAATAATTTAAATAATCTAATTTTGTCATATGAAGAACTCGTATAGAAAATCAAATTCTTTAACAAGCCGTTCCAACCAGCTGGCTCTTACTTCCAAGCCAGAGGGGAGAAGGTATAAACTAGGCATACAATACCCATCTTTGCCTGTCAAATCTGCAAATATTAAAACAAGATAAATTAAAAAGTAGAAATGGGTAAGTGAATCATATTTCTTTAATGTCTGTCTTTAAAGAAGCCCTCAAGCTTTATCATCCAATTTGTCAATTACAGTGATTTCTAAGATATAACACTTTGTCTGTATAGCCACAGCTCTTCCATAGAAGTTTGTGTTAAATTAAAAAGACATTTTGTTAGAATATCCAATAGAGGAAACATGTTGCAAATCATGGAGGGAACTCTTCAAATTTAGTGCATTTTAGCTTCAGGCTTGAGAAACAATTTAGGTCTTCAGGGTTTATTTGCTGTAATAAGGCTGTTAAATGGAGACATACTAAGCTTTCACACAATCTTTGGAATTGCACCCACAGGACCACTTGGTGCTGTTATCAAAAATAATTGCAAATAGAAAAGACATTTTAAAATCAATCGTTTTAAAAGCTGTAGCCATGGATTCTGTGAACATTATTTTTCTACTAATATCCCTAGGTTGGAAGGGACTATGTCAGTGGAGAGAATGGTCCTAGGTAATGATGTGCAGTACAGTGAAATACAGTAGGTTCAGCTGCAAACTCTTCCTGACTCTCACACATATGTTTACTTATTTTGTACAACTGTCTCATTAAGGGCAGGACTTGCAGGTGGGATTGAAATTTTGCCCTGGGTTGAAAATATTTCTCCAAGGACTACTTTATATTAAATCTTTTAAGAGCTCCCTCAACTCTGAAATATCAGGGCTAGTACATCTACAGAAAAATATGGAATGTGATAAATATTGCTACATGGGCAGTCATATTACAATACATAAATGTAGCAAAGTAGCCCACTGTATACCTTAAACTTATATGACGATAAATGTCAAATTTACTCAATTAAAAAAAGAAACGAAATAAAATAAGAGAGAAAGACGAAAATTGTAAATAGTGTAGTTTTTCTCTGTGATTTGGGGGGAGTCACAATTACTTTTCTCTATAGCACAAGAAAAGAAAAATTAGATTGGTAGGGCTTCTTACGTCTAGGGAAAGTGTGATATTTGTGGGGGTGCCTGGGTGGCTCAGTCGGTAAAGCGTCTGACCTCAGCTAAGGCCATGATCTCATGATTTGTGGGTTTGAGCCCCACGTTGGGCTCTGTGCTGACAGCGCAGAGCCTGGAGCTTGGATTCTGTGTCCCCCTTTCTCTCTGCCCCTCCCCTGTTCACACTCGGTCTCTCAAAAATAAACATTAATACAAAAAAAATTTTTTTAAACGTGTTGTTGGTAAAATTAAATCAGAAGTTGAAGAAGAAACTTAAATAACAGTGCTAAATAATTGCAAGTATCTATTGTAAGGTAGTATGAGAAGGTGTGGGAACTTGTCTTTTATTTTGTATTCCAGTGAAATGAAAGTTTACATTATCTAACTCAGCAGTTGGCAATGATTAGCTCTACTTTAATATTTTCTTTTTAGGAAACATAAAAATCATAAAAGTCGTATTCACATGTATACCTGCTGTTAAGATCTTAATAACAGAAAGTGACTCAAAGTTAAAAAATAGAATAATGAATATAATATAAAAATGAATAATTCTATAGCTAAACTATTATTGAAATGTCTATATCTAAATAGTGAGGATCTGTTTTTCAAATAACACTTTTTAAAGTTAACCTATATCATATAAACTCATTGAGACATGTACATAAATGTGATAATAATAATAACACAGTCTCTAAATATACACATGTACCCAAGTGATTATCACTCTGATTTGTGTCAAATGATTTACTATGCATCCAGAAGTTGTACACCGAATAAACAGAACTCATGGAATCAGATAATCATGAAATGTCATCTCTTACTCTCCAATTAAATGCATTTCAATGATGCTGGGTTTTCTACTGATTTGAAAGGAAACTCTGGCAGAATCAATGTGTTTATATTCAAAACAATAATCAAATTAGACATTAAGTCTCAAAGCACAGTTTATTTTCAGCAATAAAACTGTTCAGTTCCATTTTATTTCTATAGAATAGCAACAAAAATTGGAAAACTCAATTTAATGTATCACTTATAACAGGATCAATAAGCATCAAATAACTATGAAATTTATCAAATATTGTGAATGACATATATCCTAAATTATTTAACATTACAGAGAGAAATGTATGCAGTCTAAGTCAGACATACACCACACACAGATGAACTCAAGGTTAAACTGTTAATTCTCTATAACTTGTTAGATTCAATGAAAATTAATATCCCTGCAAGTTTCATTATTAGAACTGAGTATAGGGGCTCCTGGGTGGCTCAGTCAGTTAAGTGTCCGACTTTGGCTCAGGTCATGATCTCAGGGCTCGTGGGTCAGAGCCCCACATAGACTCTATGCTGACAGTGTGGAGCCTGGACCATGCTTCAGATTCTGTGTGTGTGTGTGTCTCTCTCTCTCAATCTCTCTTCTCTCTCTCTTTCTGCCTCTCCCTTGCTCACACTCTGTCTCTCTTTCTCTCTCTCTCTATCAAAATATAAATAAATATTAAAAAAATTGAGTATAAAGTCCATAGAGAAATTTATCATAAAGTTCATATGGAAATGCAAAAGGCCAAAAAATTAGATAAGCTTGATGAGGAAAGTTGGAGAATTTTTATTACAAAATATCAATAATTAAGGCAATGGGAACAAATAAAGTGGGGACAGATAGAGTACAGAGCAACAAACAGACAAATGGAACAGACTGTAGAGTCCAGAAAGAGATCTATACATATGCAATAGATTTATAATAAAAGGACCACTCAAATCCAACGAAGCAACAATGTTCTTTTCAGCAAAATGTTCTGGATCTAGTGGAGTGTCAAATCGGGAAAAAGGTAAACCATGACGCCTACTTTCACATCATATGCAAATATGAAAAACCCAGCTCTATTATAGACAATAATAAAATAAAATAATTAAACTCCTAAAGATAATAAGAGGAAAATGTCTTCATGAACTTGGGAGTAGGCAAAGATTTCCTAACCCATACATAAAAAACAAACAAAAAAAAAACAGATTAATATGAAAACTGATAAATTGAACACTGTTAAAGCTTAAAGACTTTGTGCATTGAAAGATTCCTTTAATTAGTGAAAACATTCACAGACTGTGAGAAGATATTGCTAATACAGGTATCAAAAAGAACTCGTATCTAGAATACATAGAGTTTCTCTATAAATTAGAAAAGAAAGGATAAACTCTCCCATCTTTCCAAGAGAAAATGAGCAACATATTGGAACAGGCACTTTATATTTTAAAATTTTTTTTTCAATTTTTTTTCAACGTTTATTTATTTTTGGGGACAGAGAGAAACAGAGCATGAACGGGGGAGGGGCAGAGAGAGAGGGAGACACAGAATCGGAAACAGGCTCCAGGCTCTGAGCCATCAGCCCAGAGCCCGACGCGGGGCTCGAACTCCCGGACCGCGAGATCGTGACCTGGCTGAAGTCGGACGCTTAACCGACTGCGCCACCCAGGCGCCCCTTAAAATTTTTTTAATGTTTATTTTTGAGACAGAGAGAGACCGACCATGAGCGGGGGAGGGGCAGAGAGAGAGGGAGACACAGAATCTGAAGCAGGCTCCAGGCTCTGAGCTGTCAGCACAGAGCCCAATGCGGGATTCAAACTCACAGACTGCAAGATCATGATCTGTGGAACAGGCACTTTATAAAAGAGGGCATCCAGATGTCCTATAAGCATATCTAAAGATGCTTAATCTCTTTAATCAAAAGGGAACTATAATTTAAAAGGACAATGGAATAATCCTACAACCACAAGAATAAGATAATCTTCACGAGGACAAAGATAATTCTAAAACAACAAGAATTCTATCCATTTTGAATGGCTACAAAAGGAAAAAAAAATAGTGGCAAAACCAAGTGATGGTGGGATGTGTGTACAACTGCAATTCCCAAGAACTTCAGTTGCATTTTCAAAGAAAATAATTAATGTTTATTTATATTTGAGAGGGACAGACATAGTGTGAGAGGTCGGGGTGGGGGGGGGGCGTGGCAAAGAGATGGAGACAGAATCCCAAGCTGGCTCCAGGCTCTGAGCTGTCAGCACAGACCACAACGCGGGCTCTGTCTCGAACTCAGGAGCCTTGAGATCATGACCTGAGCTGCAGTCCGATGTTTAACCCCCTGAGGCACCCAGGTGCCCCTGCAGTTGAAAATTTTAATTGTTAAATCTTTTTGAAAAAACTATTTGTCAGTGTCTGCCAAATGAAAATATATGCATATCCGATATTCCAGCCATTACCACCTCTACCCATCCTACTACTGCCCAAAAGTAACATGAAAATTTTGTATCAAAAGACATGCACAAGAATTTTCCTACCATTGTTATTTACAGTTGTCAAAACTGAAAATATTTCACTTGGCCATTAGCAACAGAGTAATAAATATATTGTGGGCTACTCATATAACATAATATAATGCTTCAATAGAGGAGAATCAACATGCAATGGAAATGAATTGTTTTGACATAACATTAGGTAAAATGATCAAGTAAGTACACACGATTTTATTGCCTTTACATGACAAAATTTGGCTTAAGTACATTAATGTGGAAGAAGTCAGAAAGATAGTTTCTCTGAGGAGGAAGCATGGTGAAGAAGTCTAGGATTCCTTAAACACTTGTGCATAGTCGCAAGTTTTGTTTTTTAATCATCTTTTTCTGCTAGTTCTACTATCTCTGTCATTTACAGATTTATTTCCCTACTGATTTTTTTCCTGGTTTTGAGTCACATTTTCTTGTTCTTGGCCTGCATGAGAATTTTTGATTGGATGTTAACATTGCAAATGTGATATTTTGAGTGTCTGGATTTATGTCTTCTGGGAAAGAATGCAATGCTTTGTTTTGCCACAGAATTGAGTTACATGCTGAGTACTTTGATTATTTTGAAATTTGTTTTTATAATTTGCCCAGGTGGCTCTAAGAGAGCCTGCACTTCAGAGAGTTCAGTGTCACTACAAAGCGACGACTCATCTGGGCTCTCTAGGATCACTCCGAGTGATCTCTGAGGGTGCTCCATTCTGGCTAGGGATAGTACATCTCATTGTGTACCGAGCTCTGGAAATTTTCAGTTTATAACTCTGGTTGTTGTTTGCCTGGTCCTTGGGAGTTTCACATTTCTCATGGCCGTCTAGTAGTCAGCAAACACTCTAGAGGCCACCACTGAAAATCTCTGGAGGTCTTTTTCTACACAGATCCCTCAGGCCCAGAAAACTATGCTGAAATTTCCAAGCACCTCAGCAGCCCTAACTGTTATTACTAATTCCTTAACTCAGGGAGGCTCCCTTGTTCAGTTTGGGATTCCCTTCTTTGGACTGTGTACTGGAAAATGTCTTAAAGAGGAAAGTCAGGATGATATTAGGTCTTAGTCCATGTGTCTCCCTTTTCTCAGGGATCACAGTCATTTGTTGCCTATTGTCCGATGTCCGAAAAGAGTAATTCCATACATTTCATTTTCTATGCTAGTTTTATCGCAGGAGGTTAAATCTGGTCCTTGTTAGACCATTAGGGCTGTTAGCCAAAGTCTTCATCTTTAATAATAGATTTTTTTAATGTTTAAAAAAATGTTTTTATAATTGATTTTGCTCATTTTTGGTATGTTTGATTTCTGAAAATCAGAAATCTGTTTTATGTAATTCCTATTTTATATAATTCAATTAGTTGCTTTTGAAGTATAGTAAAATTTCGGAATGCAAGTAAATTGTTTGGTGAGTATTCCTCAAGGTGAGCAAACATTTCTAATAAATTTTAACCTGATAAACAAGTGATGTCTCGCAATACAAGTAGGACGTGACGCTGAACGTCACATGATCACAACTGAGACAATGGTTCTTCTCTCTCTGTCTCTCTCTCTCTGTCTTGCTGTGAGATGGTGGGTGATCGTCTCCCATGCTTAGATGCTTGGTCTCAGGCCGTGGTGTTTGGCAACAATCAGTGATGTTTCAGAACATTGGAAGGTGCCCACAACTGGCACTAGTGTACTTTTTGTCACTTCAAAGCACCTGGGGACAGTCCTTTGCTTTTCCATACAAGAGGAAGCCTAGGAATGCTTTGCTTCATTCTAGGTCAGGCTGCCTGCAAATATAGACCCTTTCCTCTGCTACCTTATTGCCAGATCCACTAAGTACAGCATATGACAAGAGTTTCTTAATACTGTTCTGTAGTCAACATCCGTGGGAGTGTATACAATGACCCCCATGCAGAAAAAGATTCCTTTGAACCAATAGATAGCAGTGATCCCGTTAGTGATAGTGAAAGTTGTCCTACATAATAACCCTCCTCTCTCTTGTCTCCCTCACATCAGCCACAAAGGTTTTCAAAGATAAGTGCAGGTTAATTTATTACTTTTAAGATTTTGTATTTTCTTTATTATTTTGTATTATATTACAGTTTTGTAATCATTTTTACATGCATATTTTTGGGTTGTGGAAAGAATTATCCGAGTTTCCATTATTTCTTATGGGAAAATTCACTTTGATATACAAGTGCTTTGTATTACAAGCATGTTTCCAGAATGAATTAGGCTCGCAAGGCAATGTTGTACTGTACTTATAAGGTACTCAAACTGTGACCATCTGTCTTTTGTCACCTATCTATCATTTTTTACCAGCTACTAAGTTCTTCATTGATTAATCCTCTTATATGTATATTTCTCACAGAGCAATGAGAGAATCTAAATTCTATTTGTCAAAGGTTAAAACTGTGCTAAGTATTAAATGGATAAATAATAGAATAATAACATATCAATTTAAAAAAATTTTTTTTTTTTAAATTTTTTTTTCAACGTTTATTTATTTTTGGGAGAGAGAGAGACACAGCATGAACGGGGGAGGGGCAGAGAGAGAGGGAGACACAGAATCGGAAACAGGCTCCAGGCTCCGAGCCATCAGCCCAGAGCCCGACGCGGGGCTCAAACTCACGGACCGCGAGATCGTGACCTGGCTGAAGTCGGACGCTTAACCGACTGCGCCACCCAGGCGCCCCAATTTAAAAAATTTTTAACATTCATTTGTATTTGAGAGACTGAGAGAAAAAGAGCAGAAGTGGGGGAGGGGCAGAGACACAAAGCTGAAGCAGGCTCCAGGCTCTGAGCTGTCAGCACAGAGCCTGATGCAGGGCTGGAGCCCAGGACTGTGAGATCGTGACCTGAGCTGAAGTCAGGCGCCCAATGCACAGAGCCACCCAGGCTCCCCAATAACATATCAATTTAACTTATAGGCAAGGTAATATTTTCAAAGTGCCATAGCATAATTTAATGCACCCAAACAAGGGTTGAACCCCAGGTCTGTTTTCATTAGCACTGTATCCATTAGCAAGTTTTAATTCCTTATGAACCCCAATGTTCTTATCCCTAAAATGGAAATAATAATTTGTCACTTGATGTGATTAAAAGAGATAAAGCATGCATTTAGCGAACAGTCAATATTATGATAACACCTTCATTATTTTCTACTATTTCTATTTTTATTGCAAGTTTCCTAAAAGCTAAGTTATCTGACTTTTAAGCACAGAAAAAGTAAACAAAGCCTTTAATTGTCCTTACAAAATGAAGAAATTTTAAATTGAATTTTTGGTATTAATAAGGAACTCTGATTTATTATATTTAATAATATAATCAATATTATAATATATATTTATAATATAATAAATCTTGTTTATTAATATATTATCATATTCTTTGTTATTAATACATCTGTAGACAAATTTAATTCATAGACAGTTACTTGTAACCATGTTTCTGAGCTATTTCACATGTCTTGTGTCTCTGCTTCAACCACTAATATGTGTCTTGAGCATAACAAACAAACCACTGGTAATTCAATACCATATGCTAAGAAATCAAATTCATTGGTAATGTATATGCTGTTGAAAAGATGAACAAGATGAATTATACCATGAGATAAGGAGCCTTGTCTTCAAGGTTTCTACAAAATTCTGGAATCAGCTACTTTATTATTCTGACACTTTCTATTAATGATAACCCGGTTCAATACATTAAAACACTTTCTAGTGGACTACACATTCATTATGGTAACACAGTTATAGAAGCATAATCACAAAAGACATAAACTGTGGCAAACTTGCCTGATGTGTGCAAGGATGACATTACATACTATTTAATTCTAACTGCCGTTGCTGATGTCAATTGCAGGATTCATTTTAATACAGGAAGAAATTAGTGAAATTAGACATCATTAAATAAAAAAGATCTCAACATAAACTTTCACAGTGTTCTGCTGAAATAAAATAAAGGAAAAGTTTCAAAATATTCAGTAATCATGGAGGGTGATTTGATGTCGAATATTCATTGTGATTTCTTCATTGACTCATGTTATATAGAAGGGCATTTCTTAATTTACAATGTAAAAGGAATGTTAATAATCTTTTAATTATTGGCTTCCAATATGATTACAATGTAGTGAGATAATATTCTCCTTATGAATTGAATGCTGAAATTTGTTGAGGCTTGGTATAGTTAGTTTTACCATTCTCTGTATTCAATTGTGCTTATTCCTCTGGGTCTTTAAGTACTCATTTGTGCTTTATCTTTGATTTTCAGGAATTCAATTATGTTATAAGTGTGATTTTATTTGTATTTATCTTTCTTGGGGTTCATTGAACTTGAAACTGTGAAATTATGTTTTCCACCAATTTTGAGAAAATGTCAGCCATTATTTCTTCCCATTTGTTTTCAATATTTTCTCTCTCCTCTAGCCCGGAGTCCGTCATTATTGATTTGCTAGACCACTTTATATTGATCCACAGTGCACTGATACAGTGTTCACTTTTATTCAATTTTTTTAATCTCTGTTCTGAAAATTGGATAATTTCTATTAATTTAGCTCATTCAGTACTTTTTAAATGGGCTTTATTTTTAGAGCAGTTTTAGGTTTGTAGAAAATCAAGCACGAAAGAGATTTCCCATATAACTCCTATCCCCACAAGTGCATAGTCACACTCTTTTCAACATCTCCCACCACAGTGGTACATTTATTACAACTGATTAAACCTACATTGACACATCATTATCACTCAAATTCATAGTTTACTTTAGGGTTCACCCTTGATATTGTACATTCAATAGGTTTTGACAAATGTATAATTGTCATTATACTCACCATCCATCCCTCCCTACTTCCAAACCTTTAGAAACAACTTTTTACCATCTCCATAGTTATTCCTTTTCCATAATGGCAAAGGTTTAGAATCAACCAGAATGCAGCCTTCTTGGTTGCATTCACTTGGTGATATGAATTTACGTTCCTCCATGTCTTTCCATGATGTAATAGCTCATTTCTTTTTAGTGCTAAACAATATTCCATTGTCTGGATGTACCACAGTTTATTTAGTTATTCACCCACTGAAGGATATTTTGAATGCTTTCAGTTTGGGCAATTATGAATACTACTGTCATCATCCACTTACAGGTTTATGTTTGGATGTAAGTTTTCAATTCCTCTGAGTAGATACAAAAGAGCACAATTGCTGGGTTTCATGGTAAGAGTATGTTTAATTTTGTAACAAACCACCAAACTGTCTTCTAAAATGGCTGTGTTGTGTATTACCACCAGCAATGATTGAGAGTTCCCATGGCTCCACAATCTTGCTTGTATTTGGTGTTGTCAGAGGTCCAGATTTAGGCCATTTCTCAAAGTGAAGTGTAGTGGCATGTAATGGTTTTAATTTGCGTCTCTCTGATGAAACATGATGTGGAACATCTTTCCATATGCTTTTTTTGCCATCTGCATACAGTCTTTGTTGAAGTGTTTAAGGTCTTAGCCTATTTTTTAAATCAGGTTGTATATTCTCTTATTATAGAGAATCTTTGTATATTGTGGTAACAGTCTTTTGTCAGATATGTCTTTTGTAAATGTTTTCTCCTAATCTGTGGCTTGTGTTTTCATTCTCTTGACAGTGTCTTTTGCAGAACAGACATTTTTAACTTTTAATAAAATCCAGCTTATCAATTATTCCTTTCATGGAGCATACCTTTGGTGTTTCACCTAAAAATTCATCACCATTCCCATACCTAGAACAAATAATCCTAAGTGTTTCATAGAGCCACAAAAGACCCAGAATAGCCAAAACAATCGTGAAAAAGAATAATAAAGCTGTAGTTATCACAATTCCAGATTTCAAGATATAGTACAAAGCCATACTAATCAAAACAGGAAGGTACTGGCAAAACAAAACAAAACAAAACAAAACAAAACAAGCAAGCACATAGATCAATGAAACAGAATAAAGAGCCCAGAAATATACCTGCACTTATATGGCCAATTATTCTATGAAAAAGAAGGAAAAAATATGCAGTAGGAAAAAGGCAGTCTCTTTAATAAATGGTGCTGGAAAAATTGGATAGCCAAATACAAAAAGAAAGAAAGGAAGAAAGAAAGAAAGAAAGAAAGAAAGAAAGAAAGAAAGAAGAAAAAGAAAGAAAGAAACTAGACCACTCTCTAACACCATTACACAAAAATAAACTCAAAATAGACTAAAGACTTAAATGTGATGCCTGAAACTATAAAAATCCTAAATGAAATCACAAGGATGAAACTCTGATATTGGTTATGACAACATTTTTCTATGTATATCTCCTAAGGCAAGGGAAACAAAAGTGAAAATAAACTATCGGGACTACACCAAAATAAAAAGCATTTGTACAGCAAAGGAAACAATCAACAACAGAAAAAGTCAACCTAATGAGTGGGAGAAGAAGTTTGCAAATGATATATCCAATAATTGGTTAATATTCAAAATATAAAAATAACTTTATACAATTCAACACCAAATAACCCACAACTAATCTGATTAAAATATGGGCAGAGGACCTGAAAAGGAATTTTTCCAAAGAAGACATATGGGTGGCCAACAGACACATGAAAAGATACTCAATGCCACTAATAATCAGGGAAATGCACATTAAAACCATAAACCATGAGCTATCACCTCATGCTGTTAGAATGGCTAAAATCAAGAAGACAGAAACATCATATGTTGGTGAGGATGTGGGAAAAAAAAAAAAGAACCTTCATGAACTGTTGGTGGGAATGAAAATTGGTGAAGCCATTGTGGAAGACAGTATGGAGGTTCCTCAAAAAATTAAAAATAGAAGTACTATATTATCCAGTAATTCAACTATTGGGTGTTTACTCAAAAAAATGAAAATACTAATTCAAAAAAATATATATACACCCCTATGCTTATTGCAGCCTTATTTACAATAGCCAAGATATGAAAACAACCTAAATGTGCATCGATAGATGAATAGATAAGATGTGGTTCATATATACAATGGAATATATGAAGCCTTTTTAAAGGCTGCCATGTCATTGTGACAACATGAATAAACCCAGAAGGTATTATGCTAGTTGAAATAAGTCAGACTGAGAAAGAAAAATACCATATGATTTCACTCATATGTGGAATCTAAAAAAAAAAAAAAAAAGAAAAAGAAAGAAAAGACAAAGCAAGCAAACAAAAAGTGGAATCAGAGAACTGATGGTTGCCAAAGGGGAGGTGGATTGGGGATAGGAAAAACGGGTGAAGGGGAGTGGGAGATTCAGGCTTCCAGTTATGGAATGAATACGTCATGCGAATAAAAGGCACAGCATTGGGAAGATAGTTAATGATATCATAGTAGCGTTATATGATGACAAGGCAGCTACACCTGTGGTGAGCAGAGCATCACACACAGAGAAGTTGAATCACTAATGTCATACTGTTTGTCAACTATACTCAAATATTTGAAAAATTATTTCAAAAATAAATAAAAAGTCATTTCCAAACCCAAAGTCATCTAGATTTTTTCCTGTTGTCTTCTAGAAGTCTTATAGCTCTGTATCATTTTTAGGTCTATGATTCATTGAGTTAATTTTTGTGAAGGGTGTAAGGTTTGTGTTCAGATTCATTCTTTTGTATGTAGATGTCTTATTATTTTCTTTTTTTTTAAGTTTATTTATTTTGATACAGAGAGAGAGAGAGAGAGAGAGAGAGAGAGAGAGAGAGAGAGAATGAGAGCAGGGGCAGGGACAGAGAGAGAGGGAGTGAAAGATAATCCCAGGCAGACTTTAAACTGTCAGCACAGAACCTGACAAGGGGCTCAAACTCACAAACCATGAGATCATGATTTGCACTGAAATCAAGACTCAGTCACTTATGGGGTGCGTTGGTGGCTCAGTTGCTTAAGCAACTGACTTCAGCACAGGTCATAATCTTGCAGTTCCTGAGTTCAAGCCCCGTGTCAGGCTCTGTGCTGACAAGCCCAGAGACTGGAGCCTGTTTCAGATTTTGTGTCTCCCTCTCTCTCTGCTCCTCCCCCGCTCACGCTCTGTGTGTTCTCTATCAAAAATAAATAATCATTAAAAAAAAAAAAAAAGACTTGGAGGCTTAACCGATTGAGCCACCCCAGCACCCTTAGATGTCCTATTTTCCCAGCACTAATTGTTGCAGAGACAATCTTTCCTCCATTGTGTGCCTCTGCTCCTTTGTCACATATCAGTTGACTATATTTGTGTGGGTCTATTTTGGAGCTCTCTGTTCTATTCCAGTGATCTGTCTAGTCTTTTACCAATACCATGCTGTCCTGATTACTGTAGCTTCATAAAAAATGTTGAGTTCAGGTAATGTTAATGTCAATCCTCCAACATTGTTCTTCTCAGACACAAAGAGGAATGAAGGAAGTATTCTAAGACGGATCCAACCTATTGCAAACATGTGCATATGGGCTCTGTAATTAATCATTAGAAAGCAACTCATGGGATAAATTCATGCTTAAAAGGAAAATGGCATCTTTTAAAAAAAACACATGTGCTGCTAGCATGATTAGGCTGAAATGTGAACTGAAGCAATGATTTTAACCTTATATAGAGGCGATATAAACATGCATTTTACATATTTTAATAGTGATGAAATGCAAACATATCTTACATTTGGTACCAAAAGAAATGTTCCAGGCAAACGTGTTAGATGGGAATTTTCTGTGATTGCTAATTTATTAATTCATAGAATTTATATACTAATCTATCTGTCATCTGATTTCTTTGTTTTGATGTTATCACATATTTGCTTTTTAATTAAATTTGAAAGTTTAATGAGGCCTAACATGTCTTCTAAAGTTTTAAACTCTGAAGCACAATTGAAATAAAATTGCCAAGCATTTAAGATATTAACATTTTGACACATGGTAATACAATTAAAAAAAAAAACAGTAAAAATTGCCAAGCATCTTATAATTAGAGCTTTACAAATGTAGACGTTTGGAAAAATTCAGTTTAATTGAAGAGATCTACAGATAATAGCTAAGCAAGAAATACAGCACATCTGTGTTCTTCACCATACATCAAATTTAACTATTGGCTTTAAAAAGTTCTGCATCTTTATAACGTCATTCAAAAACAAAAGTGATTTTGAGACTCTTTAATATGTGAATATATGGAAAGTTTAGACTTATACGGGATTACTGAATCTGTGTACTGCTGTCTAGACTATCATTCCCTTCCCCCTTACAAGACCAGCAGCACTATGGCCACTATTTTATTTGTGATCATCATCGCTAATCTCATTATGCCTTTTATGTTTGCATCAATTCTAAAACATAAACGCACAACCCTCAAGTTACCCCTCAGCTTCAGAATTCACTTTCTATTACTTGATGGAGAATAAGAAAACACTCTGGACCCACGCAAATCTCCATCTTTATTTTTCTCCATATTACTTAAAATATTTAAATAGAATGTATTCTATTTATTTTTAAATTTATCTACTGTTTCTACTCAGTAGAATATAATAAAATCAATAAAAGCAAAGCCTGTATTGCCCGTTGCTATATCCCAGCACCTAAAACAGGCTATAACCTATAATAGGCTTTCAGTAAACATGGGTTAAGTGAATATATACCTCCCGAAGAAAGAAATATATTTACAAATTAATACTGATTGTTACATGCATATTTTTAATTTATTCCTCCCCCCCCCCCACCCAAATAAATCCCGAAATATGCCTCTTAGTTCAGGCTGGTACAGCAAAATACCATACACTAGGTGGCTTACATACAACAGATTCGGAGGCTGGGAAGTACAAGATAAAAACTAGCACAATCTGTTTCTGGTGACAGCTCACTTTCTGGTTCACAGTGTCTTCTCCTTGTGTTGTCATATGGTAATAAGGGATACGGGAGACTTCTGGGCCTTTTATTTTTTTAAGTTTATTTACTTACTTAGAGAGCACATGGGAGGGGCAGAGAGAGAGGAAGACAGGGAGAATCCCAAGCAGGCTCTGTGCTGTCAGCACAGAGCTGATTCCAGGCTTGATCTTACAAACCGTGAGATCACGACCTGAGCTGAAATCAAGAGTGGGACGCGCTTAACCAACTGAGCCACCCCTGGGCCTTTTTAATAAGAGCACTAATCATCTTCTACCTCCTAATACCATCAATTTGGGGTTTAGATTTTAGTAAATAAATTCTGGGGATGACACAAATAGTCAGACCATAGCAGTGTCTTACAAATGATCAGATTAAGCCACATAAACATGAGAAAAAATTAGTTCAAGAAAAGCACATACTTTCAAGGTCACAGAAAACCACCCCGGGGGGGGGGGGGAATGTTTTTATGAAAATTAATAAAATAATCCTGTGTTAGATATATTTCCAAGGCAGCAGATATTTAAGGTAGAGTTAGAAATACAGGTTATTGGGGTGCCTGTGTGACTCAGTCGGTTAAGTGTCCAGCCCTTGATTTCAGATAAGGTCATTATCTCCTGGTTTCCTGGGTTTAAACCCTGCGTTGGAGATTCTCTGTCTCCCTCTCTCTCTGACCCTCCCCCACTGTGCTGCTTCTGTCTCTCTCAAAATAAATAAATAAATAAACTTAAAAAAAAAAGGAACACAAGTTTATTGAGGGATAATACCTATGAAAGTTAAAAGGGAGAGAGAAAATAGGCAGGAAAAACCTTCAGACTATAGTGCAAGTCCAACATCTCTGAAAGAAGAGGGGTCGGGAAAGGGATAGTGGGTAGAAAGAGCTTCAAAGTATAGTACAATTCCATAATGGAGTCCTGAACTGACCACAACAGTAAGTTCTTGTACCTCCGTGGTGCTTAGTCATTGACGACGACTTTCTAGAACGCACAAGGCCAAGGCTGGCAAGCTGAGGTACAGCCTAAAGGCAACCACAGCTGGAGACTGTGAGACAGTTTCACAACCCACAGCTAGTTCTCTTTTTACCAGTTACCTGAAAGGCCTACTTCTAAGGCTGCCACAAAATATGAACTTTAGTTGAGTGGCTACATCTTTGGATTGAAGATGAGCAATAATTTTCTTCTTCTGGGGCAAGGTAACATAATAAGTCTGGCATGGTCACACTACTATCCTAACAGATGTATATCAAATGGCTGTATCTGAAGAAAGAAATGAGAAACAAATTCTGAGGCCTAGAAATCCTATCGTATGTGTAACTCATATGTACCAAATCAAAGTTGGGCTTTGCCCAATACACACATTCTCAAAGTTTAAAATATTAAAATAATGAGCCTGGAAGCTCTATTAATAGAATCATTCAGTTCTGTAATTGAACCATCACTGAAGCAATATTTAAAATGAATTTTTCCCTAAGAATGCACATATTTATTTTTGTTTATGTTTATTTCTGTTTTGTTGTTATTGTTGGGGAGGGGAGAGAACAGGAGGGTTAGTTTTCAACTCGTCCTCAATATATATCTATATCTATATCTATACATCTATATATATCTATATATGTATATATAAATATATGTGTATATATACATATATAGATAGATATAGATGTATATATAGATGTATAGATGTATAGATTCTAGAAAATCTATCTATACATCTATATCTATCTATATATGTATATATAAATATATGTGTGTATATAGATAGATAGATATAGATGTATAGATAGATTTTCTAGAATGTGATCAAGAATGTTAGTCTAGGGGGCATAGATGCTGCCATCTGTAATGGTCCAGTACAGGAGCTACCATGGAATGAACAAAAGGAGAAACAGTAGTGACTATGTAGGTTTTCCATTTGGGCCATATCCTACTGTCAAGTAATATCGCATGAAATATACTACCGTAGTGATGAGTAACTCAAGTAAAACTTACCTAAATAAAATAGGTAAATTATAGTTCTGTCCAACTGTCAGGTTAAAATATAATGTATTAGATCTCTATTGGTGCAGCACACATTATCACAAACTTAGTGTCATGAAACAACACAATTTATTATCTTACATATTATCTAGGTCAGAAGTTAGGATCAGCCAGGATTTCATAAAGTTGAAATCACAGTGTTGACAGGGTTGCCTGCCTTATAGAGGCTCTGGAAAATATCTGCTTCCAAAGTCTTTCAAGTTGTTGACTGACTCCATTTCCTTGGAATTTTAGAACTGAGGCCCCTATTTTCTCACTGGCTGTCAGTCTCACTGTCTTTGCTCCTAGATGCACTTTTTGCCATGCTTTCCATGTCGCCCCTCCAACAATGGCACAGTAGCCCCTCTTGTGGCTTTAAATGTCTGACTTCTGCTATCTCATCCTCTGACTTCACTTTAGAACGTTCTCTGCCCTTAGGGAGTGTGTGATTAGATTGGACCCAGTGAGATAATCTGAAATAATCTCTCTGTTTTAAGGTCCATAGTCTTAATGACAACTGTAAAATCCTTTGCCATATAAAAAATTCATCAATTCTAGGGATTTTGGTCTGGATGTCTTTGTGGGTCCATTCTGATGACATACAGTGAAGGTCCTATATATACTTTTAACAATGAATTGTACTTTTAAAAATAAAATGAAATTACAAATTACTCAAGTCAAGGGGTGTCTGGATGGTTTAGCTGGTTAAGCGTCCTACTTCAGCTCAGGTCATGATCTCATGGTTTGTGAGTTCAAGCCCAGCATCAAGCTCTCTGCTGACAGCTCTGGGCTTTGGATTCTGTGTCTCCTTCTCTCTCTACCCCTCCCCCACTCATGACTTCTCTTTCTCTCAAAAATAAATAAACATTGGGGCGCCTGGGTGGCGCAGTTGGTTAAGCGTCCGACTTCAGCCAGGTCACGATCTCGCGGTCCGTGAGTTCGAGCCCCGCGTCGGGCTCTGGGCTGATGGCTCGGAGCCTGGAGCCTGTTTCCGATTCTGTGTCTCCCTCTCTCGCTGCCCCTCCCCCGTTCATGCTCTGTCTCTCTCTGTCCCAAAAATAAATAAACGTTGAAAAAAAAAAATTAAAAATAAATAAATAAATAAATAAACATTAAAAAATTTAAGAAAAACAACTTACTCAAGTTTGAATAAAAATAAAATACTTGCATATACATATATACATATATGAATATAAATGTATGTGAACCTTCATTTCCTTCAAATTTAAATTATTAATGCCAAGATACATTTTTCCATCTACTTCCAAAATGCTTTGGTCTTTTATTCCATTTAAATGTGTAGAAAAAAAAATCAAATCAAGACGTATTTTAAGAATCCAAACATCTTTGAATAAGTGATTTTGATTTAGAAAATTATTAAAGCAATCTCATTAACCAAATATTGAGGGACTCTCATGATGTCTACACTTAATTTTCTTCCTGTTCTTCAACATGGACAGTAATTGTCCCTTTTCCCATTAAAGGACACATGAGCCGTTTTTGAATTATGATTACATTTTACTGCTTAAATTCAGGGAAACAATATTGTTTTAAAATAAGCTGTATTATCTTTAATTTCTCTGTGGGATATTCTGGAAAAAAGTGAAAATGATTTTAGCTACTGTAGCACTGCCTACATCAAAATAGAATTATAATTATGTTGCAGGTGGGTAACTACTCAAGGTACCTGCAGAGCACAGATAAAGTGGTTCATTGGCCATCCATTTCCCAGGCTATTTAGCTTAATCTGAAGAATATGTATAATGAATATTAATCCAAATAGCCCTGAACTCTAGCCATTTAGAGAAAGCACGTCTGAATCTTCCTTAAAAATAGGCTTAGTAATACAATTTTTTTTCTGGTTCTAATAATTATACTTGCTATTTAAAAACCTATCAGGAAGCCCATATTGTTATTCTAAAATACTTATCCAGAATTTTCACCCTCCTGAGATTACCCCACAACAAAGGGAGTAACGATGCCCTGCATGTGTACAGTGTCAGAAGGTGTTCAAAGTATCACATCATAGCTAAACATACGTAAACTCCTAGTCTGCATAATTACAGCAGGTAGATAGCTCAAGTTTAGTAGAAAATTCCCGAAGTATGAGCTATTACATCTTCCTTTTAAAAAAGTGTCAAAAAGGAAAGCACAACTTGCCCATTCCTACAAAAACATTTATGGTGTATATAATAAATGTCCACATATATTTTAAGATATTGTGACATTATGCCAAATAGGCCTGCTCATTGGCTCTGTCAGTTACATATCAGATGTGATTGTTGACAAGTAGCTTGTGGCTTGGAACACACATAACAATCTAGCAAGCAAATATGATGCCAAATAAATCAATGCGAGCTCTAATGCGTTGATGTTCACAGGTTGGCAAAATCTTTTCCACAATTCTGCTGATTATCCTTATTTATTTAAGGTATAGTATCTATAAAATTTACATAATGACCAACATCACTTTTAATAATTAAAATTAATATTTATTGAATTAAGCTATATAGTTAAAATAAAGTCAGTATTAGAGATACTTTACCTGGAAGATAAATCTTAAATATATAGTTATCTGGAAGATAAATCTACATAAGACTAATAACTTACAACGGAGTCGTCTGTAAATCTCATATACTATTTTATGATGTATAGTCAAAGTACAACCAAGTGATTTCAGTTAGAGATGGGAGAAATAAATTTTCATAGATCAGCCTTAAAAATTATATTCAAAATTATATAAAATGTTTGTATAACTCAAAAAATATCCATGCATCCTACCAATCCATACAAAAGACATGATTAGCTAAGATAAGTCATTCTCATTACCTAATCAAGGATCTTATCTTGGGAGGAAAACAAAATGTATTAATTGGTTTGTAATAAATATATGTGACATTAATAAATGAATGGAAATTATAAACAGAAAGCAAACCAAGGGAAATTATTTCTTTTCTTCATTTGACATGAGTCAATAATCTTATTAAACTCATCTTACTACTATTAATTCCTGACGTTACAACTTTTTCTTGGCTGGTATAAATCTTTATCCAGAAAATTAATAAGACACAAAAATGCACAAAATGTAATGCGTAATCTAAATTCTTCATTCTCCCTTAAGTTAAAAAAAATAAGTAGATCAATCTCAGTTTATTCAATCTATTTTAAAGAAATGAGATCTCTAGAAATAATCTAAATATATCCTATAATACACAAGAAGATTTTTTTTTAAGTTTTAACTTAAATCTTATTTTGGTTGTAATCTAATTTGACAATTGGAATAAAACAAAAAGTTTTATGAATAGTCCCAGAAAGACAATGTTGCTTATGAATTAACTTAGCATCTGCTCCATGTACAATTTTTACTTTCGTACTTCTTGAATAATGTGAAGGAAATCTCTCTAAAGTAGTCAGTGAGAATTTTTATAGCTTGAAGTCTATGCTGCATAATTTGAAGGTTATTTAAAATTTTTGAATAACAGTGAATGGGCTCCATGTATCTCCATCCAATTCTAATTCAAAATTAAATGTTATTATCTTTAGTCATAGGGTATTCACCATTGAAAATTTAATTGAGTCAAATTTCTAGAATAGATATTCTCAATGGATTTTGTTCAAGGACAAAATTCCAAATGATAAAATCTTTGTGAATAAAATGGAAGGGTTTAAATAAAACAAACAACACACTAAACAAGTCAGTAATAATTGCATTGAAATCATTATTTTCCAGTATATTTCACAGTTTCTACAAACAGTGACAATGTTTCCCTGTTTATTTGGCAATCCTTCAACACTGTCACTTAGGTTTTAGGTTTTAGTCCTGATCCCTTTATATGAGATCCCATGGTGTAAATTTTTAAATTCATTTTTAAACTCTTGCCTCTTACTATTAGTAAGGCAATTCCGATCTAGAAAAATCCTTGGCAGACATCTACATAACATCAGATATAGTTAGTTAAGACAAAAATACATTTTGAATACTTATTAATATTTAGCATCTGTGAGATTTCAATACATCATTGTTCAGGACACTGTGCCTGAAATAGTTACTCTAGAACCATCAATGATCAGTGAATTTAGGGCACCCATCAGAATGGTAACTTTTAATGCTATTCCATTTGTTCTAGAGGTATGATCCCTCTCTTAGAATGAACAATGGAGGCTATTGAATGTTTGATTCAAAATTCAATTATCCCTGCGCTCACACCATTGCCATGGCCTCAAAGTGGTCATAATAATGTACTTCTCCATCTTTTGTTTTTACCTTGAATATGACTTCCATTGGCTATTGTCATATATGTGGAAGTGAGTAAGTGATTTCATGTTTCCACTTGCTTTACTGTAATTCATGCCACTGCCCATTAATGGAACATATCACACTGTGCCTTTGTTCATTCAAGTTGCTGTAACAGATCAAGTGGCTTATAAACAAACAACAGAAATTAATTTCTTGCAGTTTTGGAGGCTGGAAATCCAAGATTAAGCCACTAGAAGATTCAGTGTCTGGTGAAGACTCTCTTACTATTTCATAGATGGACATCTTCTCTCTGTAACCTCAAATGGTACAAGGGGTAAGGGAGCTATTTGGACCTCTTTTATAAGGGTACTAATCTCATTCATGAAGGCTCCCTGCTTGTGGCTTAATCGAATCCCAAAGTTCTACTTTATTTTTTAAGGGATGGAAAAGATATATCATTTTTTTAATTTTTAAATTTTTTAAAGATTTTATTAAATTCCAGTTAGTTAACATACAATGTAATAATAGTTTCAGGTATACAATATAGTGATTTAACACTTGCACATAACACCAAGTGCTCATCACAACAAGTACATGCCTCTTAATCCACCTTTCTTCTGGTAACCATCAGTTTGTTCTCTATAATAAGAATCTGTTCTTGGTTTGCCTCTCTCTCTCTTTTTTCCCTTTGCTTATTTGTTTTGTTTCTTAAATTCTACATATGAGTGAAATCGCATGGTATTTGTCCTTCTCTGACTTATTTCACTTAGCACAATACTCTCTAGCTCCATCCACGTCATTGTAAATGGCAATATTTCATTCTTTTTAATGGCTGAGTAGTATTCCATTACACATATAAAATATATATATATATATATATATATATATATATATATATTCATTCCACATCTTTTTTATCCATTCATCAGTCAATGGACACTTGGGCTGTTTCTATAATTTGGCTATTGTACATAAAGCTGCTGTAAAAATCAGGGTGCATGTATACCTTTGAATTAGTATTTTTTTTTTTTATTTGGGCAAATTCTTAGTAGTCCAATTGCTGGATCATAGGGTAGTTCTATTTTTTCAACTTTTTGAGGAACTTCCATACTGGTTCCCAAAGTGGCTACACCTGTTTACATTCCCACCAACATGTAAGAGGGTTCCCCTTTGTCCACATCCTCACCAACACCTGTTGTTTCTTGTGTTGTTGATTTTTGCCATTCTGACAGGTGTGAGGTGATATCTCATTATAGTTTTAGTTTGTATTTCCCTGATGATCAGGGATTTTGAGTTTCTTTCATGTGTTTGTTGGTCATCTGTATGTATTATATGGAAAAAATGTCTATTCATTTCTTCTGCCCATTTTTAAATTGGATTATTCATTTTTTGGGTGTTGAATTTGATAAGTTATTTATAAATTTTGGATATTAACCCTTTACCAGATATGTTATTTGCATATATCTTTTCCCATTTCATAGGTTGCCATTTAGTTTGTTGATGGTTTGTCTATTGGGCAGAAGATTTTTTTGTTTTTTGTTGTTGCTGTTTTGTTTTGTTTTGTTTTTTTGATAATGTCCCAATAATTTATTTTTGCTTTATACTCCCTTGCCTCAGGAGACATATCTAGCAAGAAGTTGCTATGGCCAATGTCAAAGAGGTTACTGCCTGTGTTCTCCTGTAGGATTTTCAGTTTCAGGTTTCACATTCAGGTCTTTAATCCATTTTGAATTTCTTTTTCTTTTTTCTTTTTTAAAATGTTTATTTATTTTTGAGAGAGAGAGATGGAGTGTGAGCAGGGTGGGGGCACAGAGAGAGAGGAGACACAATCTGGAGCAGGCTCCAGGCTCTGAGCTGTCACCACACAGTCAGACACAGGGCTAGAACCCATGAACCATGATATTATGACCTGAGCCGAAGTCGGACACTTAACCTACTGAGCCACCCAGGCACCCCTTGAATATATTTTTCTGACTGGTGTAAGAAGTGCTTCAGTTTGATTCTTTTGCATGTTGCTATCCAGTTTTCCCAACACCATTTGTTAAAGAGACTATTTTTTCCTATTGGATAATCTTTCCAGCTTTGGCAGAGATTAATTGACCATACAGTTGTAGGTTTATTTCTGGGTTTTCTATTCTGTTCCATTGATCTTTGTGTCTATTTTTGTGCCAGTACCATTCTGTTTTGATCACTACAGCTTTGTAACATACCTTGAAGTATGGAATTGTGATGCCTCCAACTTTGCTTTTCTTTTTCAAGGTTGTTTTGGCTATTTGGAGTGTTTTGTAGTTCCACACAAATTTTAGGATTGTTTCTTCTAGCTCTATGAAAAATGTTGGTGGTATTTTGATAAGAATTGCATTAAATGCGTAGATTGCTTTGAGTAGTACAGACATTTCAACAATATTTGTTATTTCAATCCATGAGCATGCTTAATACTGTCACTTCGTGGTTTTGGATTTCAACATGTGAATATTGTAGGGACAGAAACACTAAGACCATAACACCCAGCTAATACTGTTTTCTAAGGAGAACTAGATGAATCTCCCCAACTGACCCATGAGAAGTGTAGTACCACACAAGAAAAGCCCCATCTAGAATCACTGAACAAAAGTCTTTCAGATTCATGAGAATACATAGTATTTGTTTTAAGCAACGGAGAGTAGAGGAGAATTGACATATAGCATTTCCATGGCAGTGTTCCCGCCAGACAGAGATAGAATGTCATAAAGATTCAGGTCCTCCTTAATTAATTTTCTACAATGAGTGTAATCCAAAAAACCAAAACCAAAGCCAAAACAAAACAAAACAACTTTTAGAAAATGGAGTTTAAACATGCCCATGCTAACATTCACATGGGGTAAAAAAAAAAAAAAATGAGGAGGCAACTATCTTGGAGAGTTTTCCAAAAAAAAAGCAAAATGGGTAGACTAGCACATAATACAACCAAGTGTAATTAAACCAGAAACTAAAAGTGTGAAATTATCACACAAGTAAACAAATCAATGGAACACAATAAAAAATATAGAGATGAATGACAATGTATACAAAAATTTAGGATATGGTTAAGGCAACGTCTCAAAATAGTAAACAATTATTTTTTTTTTAAAAGAAAATAGCTGAAGCACAGCTCATATGACCTCTCTGAAGACATCACACAAGACTTACAAGTACGATGCATTGTTAATAAACTGCAATTGGTTTAATATTATATCCACTTCTGTTTGTTCTCCTTCCTTTCCTTATTCCTCACTCTCCTTTGCCCTTCACTTCTAATTCCCTGAAACTATGTCCCTTCTCTTAATAAAGTGTTACTGCGTTATATTTTTGTCTCGGGTTATACTTTCCAGGTAGCGTAGATTAAGATACAAGAAAATTTGCCCTCTTACCATTACATTTAAAATTTTACATTTAAAAATAATTTTAATATGTAGAAATTTTAAACTTTTATCAAATTCATCATGTGAAAGAAGCATTCTTTAGAATTATTATTTGGAGTGGATTTTATTATAGCAGATGTCATTGTTAACAATTATGAATACATATTGGCTTTTTTCCTTTGATGTGATGTGTTATTCTTTTAATGTATCAATGTATTGTAGTTGTTAATGTTTTATTTTAGTACTTTGGCCCTGGTAATATATTAGGAATATATTTTTGTATATTTGTTAAGATTTTATTATTGACACCCTGGATTTACATTGAAATTATTCAAAGTTTTCCTTCTTTCTATATCTTGAAGAATTTGAATATAAATAGAATGATATGTTTCATGAGGTTTTAATAGAATCAGTTATGCAAACATGTGAGTCTAGCACTTTTGGAGAAGATTTTTCTTGGTTCCATTTCTTAACTACTTCATTCAAATATCTTAACTGTTTATTGCAATGGGTAAGTTCTGATTTCTTGTATTCAACGCTTCTCTTCTTAGTGCCTATTTTCTATTTTCCTTACTTCCTGTGTAAAGGCCAAATATATATCATTGGCTTTTGTAAAAGCCCTTGACTAATAAACTTATGGTCAAGTCTGAGGATAAGAGATAATAATTAAAAACCCTTTCTTGAGACAACCAATCATACAAGCACCTCTCAGCACCGTCCTCTCTTCCCTTTTCAAGAATGCATAGGATGTGAGCAGATCCACTTGTTTGAAGAACTAATTCCACATACTTGACTTCTGTGTCTGGCTCTTCATTGGTTCCATACTTAGGCATGTAAGATGAATACATTTTTGTCAGTTACAAGTGGGGTATGGAAGTCTTCTGTTGTTTTATAGTTGTCTATTTATCCCTTCAGATCTGTGAGTATTTACTTTATGTTGGGTGCATAATTATGTATATTGTTATACCTTCTAGATTAATTGACCCTTTTATCATTATAAAATAGCCTTCTCTGTTCTTTATGGCAGCTTTGAGTTAAAGTCAATTCTGTCTTATGTAAGTATAGTTACCACCACTTTCTTTTGTTTTCCACTTGAAAAGAATATCTTCTTCCATTCCTTCATTTTCAGTCTTTGTTTCCCGGAAGCTGAAGTAAGTCTCTTAAAGGATTATCTAGCTGGGTCTTGCTTTTTATCCATCCAGCCAATCTATGCCTTTTGATTGGAGAAGTCAATCCATATACACTTAGAGTGATTATTGATAGGTAAGGATTTGCTAATTGTTTTATAGCTGTTTATAATTTTCTCATTGCTTTTTTCCCTCTTGCTGACCTCCTTTGTGAATTGATGAATTTCTGTCATGGTATGCTTTGATTTTTTTTCTCTATCTTGTATTTATTGACTGTAGGTTTTTATGCTGTGGTTACCATGAGGCTTATATAACACATCTTATAGATATTAACTATTCTTTGCTAACAACTCAACTTTGATTGCATACAAAATCTTTCCCCTTTTACTCTTTCCCATTTATGTTTTTGATTTTCCTAATTTACCTCTTTTTATGTTGTGTATTCATTAACAAATTCTAGTAGCTATACTTATTTTTAATAATTTTGTCCTTTAGGGGTACATGGGTGGCTCAGTCAGTTAAGCGTCTGACTCTTGATTTTGGCTCAGGTCATGATCTCACAGTTCGTAGGATCAAGACTTGCATCAGGTTCTGTGCTGACAGCTTGGAACCTGCTTAGAATTCTCTCTCTCTCCCTCTGCCCCTCACCTTCTCACACACACATGCGTGTGTTCTCTCTCTCTCTCTCTCTCTGAAAATAAATGAACATTTTAAAAAATAAAAAATAATTTTGTCTTTAACCTTTATATTAGAGTTAAGTGGTTAACTTGTCACTATATTACTGTATTAGAGCATGCAGAATTTGACTCTATACTTTTACTGGTGTGCTGTGTACTTTCAGATGTTTTTGTGTGCTCATTTTCATCCTCTAATTTCAGAACGAAGAATTTCTTTCAGCACTTTTTATAAGGTAAGTCTCTAGCAATGATGAAATTCTTCAGTTTTGTTTGTCCAGAAAAGACTAGCTCTCCTTCCTTTCTAAAGCTCAACTTTGCCAGACATAGTATTCTTGGTGGCAATTTTTTTTCTTTTACACTTTGTTTGCTTGTTTTTAAATATTTATTTATTTATTTTGGAGAGAGAGAGAGAGAGATAGAGAGAGAGAGAGAGAGAGAGAGAGAGAGAGAACAAGCAGATGAGGGGGAAGGAGAAAGGGAAAAACAGAATCCAAAGAAGGCTCCAGGGTCTGAGCTGTCTGTGCAGAGCCTGGCGCAGGGCTCAAACTCACAAACTGCGTGATCATGACCTGAGCTGAAGTCAGATGCTTAACCAACTGAGCCATCCAGGTGCCTTTACACATTGAATATATCCTTCCACTTTCTCCTGGTCTATAAAGTTTTTTTCTGAGAAATCGCTGATAGATTTCTGATAGTAATGTAGATTACTCTGATCGCTGATAGTAATGTAGATTACTCTGTAAGTTACAGGACTCTTTTCTCCTGCTGCTTTTAAGATTCTTTCTTTGTCTTTGTTTTTGACAGTTGTATTATAGTGTGTATTGGAAAACTTTTCCTTAAGTCAAGTTTGTTTGGGAACCTATAAGTTTCATGAAATTGAATGTCCAAATCTCTCCTGAGATTTGGGAAATTCTTAACCATTGTTTCTTTAAATGAGCTTTCTTCCCCATTCTCTCTCTTCTGTAATTCTCTCTCTTAGTAATTCACAGATTGGTTTTTTTTTCTTTTTTGATGGTATTCCATAGATCATGTTTCTTCATTTTTTTTTTTAATTCTCTTCTGACTGGTTAATTTAAAGACCTGTCTTCCAATTCACATATTGTTTCATCTGGTTGATCCATTCTACTATTGATGCTTTCTATTGTATTTTTTCAGTTCATTCCTTGTATTCTTCAGCTCTAGAATTCTGTGTGGTTCTTTCACAATTTCTGTCTCTGCTGAAATTCTCTTTTATTTGTGTAGTGTTTTTCTTGATTTTGTTGTATTGTCTTTCTGTGTTTTCTTAAAGTGTATTAAACTTCCTTAAAAGATCTTAGGGATCTTTAACTATCATGCTGCTTTCTGCCCCATCCTCTTCTATTTTTTCTCTCATTTTTCAGTGACAATGGTAGGGCATAAGCAGCCATACTGGCTGCAATAAATGATATCCCAGCTGGGGATAGTATTCCAGGTGAGCCTCTGCCCCCAAGAGAGCTGGGACCCCCAGCTGTCCAGGACCAGCAGTCCCTGCCATGGATCCTAAGAGGAGGAAGAGGAGAAGGCAGTTTTTCTGCCTACCACATCCTACTTTCCTCTTCCTTTATCTCATGATATTCTCCCATGACAAATAATTAGACTTCCATGCATACACATGAAGAGGCTTATGCATTTGGACAGCTTTCTGGAAAAGCATTCTATATCTAACATCTGAAAATCCATATCCTGGTTCCAGAGTCTTCATCACCACCACTAGCAGTCTCAAAGTCCTCGTCAACCACCACCCTCCATCACACATGCCTCGCTGGCCTCCACTACTTTGTGCCGCACCATAGTGCTAGACTGTGGATAACAATCTTCAGTCAGACCTCCCAGCCCACAGACTTCTGGGATGGTGCAGCCAACCCTGGATTGTCTTGTCACCCTGGGGGGGGGGGGTGGTGTGCATGTGCATATCTGTGAGAAGGTGAGAATCTGATCTGGAAACTATGCCTCTGCCTGCTCTTTATAGTCTCCTTTATTTAATTTGTGGAGATTATTTATTTACCTGTGGAGATTGGTTGGCATGAGAGAGAGGCTCTCATCTGAGCTATCTTCCCTGACAAGGTCACTGCATAGCCTCCTTTTCTCCTGACTTTAACCCCATCCCCCAAGTCAGACCTCAAGCTCCTCTTTGTCAGCCACCCCCAGAAGGGATGGTGTCAATGCCTGGAAAGACAGTACTTTTTCTACCTGTCTCAGTCTATAATCTCCATCTCCTATGCTGACAGTGAGCAGCTCCTAATAACTTTCTGGAACTAGAAAAATGCTAGTGTCCACTGAGGACAAGAGATATCCTGACAGTGTTGGGACTGTGCTCCCAGTGAATACAGACTTTTCTCCACTTTGTGGGCCTCAGACAACCTCTTTCAGCTTCTTGGGCTTCTTTTTAAGGACTTAAATGACCTCACCCACACAACTCAAGTTCTTCAGCTTTGGCAAGAACTTATGGTTTCCCAAACTGTTTCCTGCCCACCTTCCCAACCAATGACTGCCTCCTGAAGACCTGTAGGAAATGTTAACAGTAATTGAGACAGCATGGTAAGTGTCAAAGGAAGTCCCTCCTTCCAGTCCCTTTGTTTCTGTTCCCTCTCAGAAGTAACGTTGGTCAATAAGTGATCAAGACAACTCCCCATTTTCTGATGCTGCTCCTTCCTGCCTTGATCATTTTCCCTGAAGCTGCCTGGATCTCAGTTCATAGTGGGAGGGAGGGATGTCATTGTACCCCTGGATGAATACAGGCATTGAAATCCATTGCCACCACCCTCCCACCACCATTTAGCACAGGAGACAGAGATCTAGACACAATCTGCCATCTTTGCTCTATCACATTTTCAAATCACATTTTTGGGGCACTATTTTATTGAAAACTGGCCCTTTCTCCCGCATTGTGCAAATTGATCCCTAGGGACAGTACTCCTCCCCTTTCTTTGTGACATCACAAAATGTCTCCAGATATCTTAAGTGATAAGTAAATTTGGAGATGGAGGTGGTAGAGAAACATAGCTGGAGGGAATGCATGCAGGGCTGTATTCTTGGCTTGCAGATTTAGGTTCAGACTTGATGCAGAGGTGAGGGTGGGTGGTGTCCTTGAAAGAAAACCCACGAGGTATTACACCACTGGCATAATAGTGAAAGGACTCCATATGCCTTCTTCGGGGACACGAATAGAGGGCATCTCTGTGAGGAGCACTTACCACTGACAGGCAGAGTACCAAGTGGGTGTGGCCTCGGCCTGTCACGTTGGACATCAAATGACCCAATGGTCTGCCGAGCGGGGGTGGGGGGGTGGGGGGGTGCGGATTGCAGGTAAGCTTCCTGTGGAGTCTTCTTCCTTGAGGCAGGGAGAGAGAGAGACAAGCAAGGCCCCCAAGGAGGGTGGATACGTCTGTGGTCTCCCTGGTGTTGGCCTCCTTAGCATTTTATGGATTAACACTTTCAACTCGGAACCTATGCATTCTGAGACCATCCAGACCTGCTGGCGCAGGGACTGCAGGCTGCACTGGGGGCAAGAAGAGGGAGATGCAGGGCCCGCTGATTAACATCTGCCCAGGAAACACAAATGCCAGTGACCATGTCAGCTCCAAGCTGGCCCATGGACTAACCCACAGGCCAGACCCTGAGCTCCACCTGTGATGGTTTGCCTGTTTTGTCCCCAGTGTGTTCTCCAACCACACAGAAAATTCTGGAGTGCAAATATGTAGAGTGAGGCTATAGGAAGGGGGTGTCCTCACTGACCTCTTGGAACATGTCCTTATCTGAGAAAAAGGGGATCAATCATCACCGCTGAAACTCACTTTCGTGGGTATGTCTGTTGTAAAATTTTTGGATGGTGTTTTTATGATTTTTCTCCCAAAATTTACTTTGCTACCTGAGATGAAGGGAATTTTCCTGTTGTTGTTGACTTCGTAAAGTTCGCCCTCTTTTTACAAAAGTAAAAGACAGGGGATCACGAAAGGAGGTGAGAGCATCTGCTTAAGGACGTACTAAGGGAGGAGGGTCCTCAGACCCGGGGTCCACAGGACGCGTGGCGGACACCGTGGGGCTCGTGAGAGGCTGCCAGAGTCTGGGCCACAGTACACGGACCCCCTCGGAGCTGTCGCAGTGGGCCGAGGTGGCAGTTGGCAGGAGGCAGGGTGAGATTCTTCAGAGATTCTTCTCTGTTCTGCAGCGCTTCTCGAAGGTGGTGCACTTGGCGGAGAACTTGCAGTCCTGCCAGCTGCTGGCGCAGGGCCTCACTTGTGTGAGTTTTCAGGTATGCCTTGAGATGCAAGGATTTTGGTCAACTCCTCGCCACATGCCATACGTGTAGTGGCACTTGTGCTTTCTCTGCGGGTTGGGGGGGGGGGTGGGTAACTCCAGGTCCCCGCCCTCTGGCCCCGCTGGCCCTTTGACGCCAGCTTGATGCCCCTCACTGGGCCAGCTCCCAATGGGACTCCCGCCCCTCTGCTGGAGCTGAGGCTCACTCCTTGAGGGGCACTAACTCTGCACTTTCACCACTGGGGTTGGTGGGCTGGTGGGGTAGGTTGCAGGTGGGGAGCTGGTGGCAGGGAGTCCCCGCCTTCCAGCCAGGCGCCCTCTCTGTCCTCCACCACCCCTGCACTTGCTGGTTGAGGTCACCACCGAGATGAGGCACTGTCTTCCTTGGGAGCACTTACTCCATCTGGGGCAGTGTGGTGGCCACAGCAGGGGCTATGCCCTTGATGTGGTATCTAGCAGCTCCAGGCCCAGGTAGGAACCTGGCTGGGCAAGGACGCAAAAGAAACAGATCAAGACTCCAGATATAAAATAAATAAGTCTTAGGGATACAATAAATGTACAGCATGGTGACTACTGTTAATAGTACTGTATTGTGTATTGAAAATTGGTGGGAGAGTGGCTCTTAAAATTCCTCATCACCAGAAAAGAAAGACCTATTTTCAATTCATTATTAGGTAAATCACAGCTCTCCGTGTTTGGGGGATTGGTTACTGGAAGATTTGTGTGACTCTTTGTTGCTATCAAGTTTCCTTGATTTTCATGTTCCTTGAAGTCTTCCCCGTGTTTATCTTCATATCTGAAGTAGCAGTCAGTCCCTCCAGCCTTTAATTTCTTCAGTAGAGAAACACCTTATGCCTGCCCTGCTGGGGATTCTGAGGCTTTTTCAAATCTTCCACGGATATACCTGTTCTACATTTCCTCTTGTGGCAGAATTTGTAAGCTCAGGTACCTTCTCTCAATGCCAAGCGGGTTGCTCACGGCCTCCCATTTGCTTTCCCAATGGTCATGCTAAAGCTGAGATTTGTGATCTCTTATTGGCCTGCAGATTCAGACTGCTCTTCTGCACAAGCTCACTAGTCAATACCAAAGTTCGTTCTTACACAGCTAATGGAGTGTGCACAGTGAATTGTTGGGGGTGTGTGTGGGTGAGGTGCACAGAGCACTACTGGTGCCCATAGGCTGGTTTAGGGGATCCACAGGTGAGGCATACCCAGCAGCTGATGGACAGCCCTCCTGATGGAATCCACACTGCAGTTAGCGGGATCCAAGCCCACATCCCTTTAATGCTCTCTGAGATTCCTGTCAGCCACACTCCCAGTATCTTCCCTCCCCGCAGTCATGCAGCTCATGACTCAGTACTCTCTGTTTTTTGAGAGAGATATTGGCCTCTTTGGTAGCATCCTTCACAGTTAGGAATCTGGATGCCCAATCACATCCAATGAGAAATCATGGGCCAAAACTGTCTCTTTAGCACCAGCCTGTGCCATCTTGGGGAAGGCGTCATACAGATAAAGTCAAACTACTCCTCTTACCCTCTCTAATGCATCCATACTCAAATTTTTCTTCTTCCAATAGTGTGTGGAACTATTCTACTGGATTACTGGACTTCCACAGAGACTCTCTCATCCATGGCTGATTGTCTAATCCTGTGTTCTCCGGGGGCTCCCAGAGGTGGAGAAGTACAGGAGCCAGTTCATGGGCCACTGCAGGATCCACAGTGGAGACCAAAGTCTGTATACCTGTTACCCAATGCCTGGGTAGTTAGCAAATTTATATGCTTGATATGGTCTGGGTCCCTGTAATGTTAACATTCTAAATGTTCTAAAGAAACAAAGAAGACATGTGGGGTTTCCCTATTGATTTGTGGTTAATTGAACCCCATTTATCTGAATCATAGGTGTATAATATACTCATAACCACTGAAATTAATTCCACAGAGCCTTCAAAACAAAAGTATTGAATGTTGTTTTTCTGTGCAATAGTCTTATTAATCATTACCTATAAGTATAATTACATTATCTTAAATTTAAAAGTATATTTAATATTTTTTTTGTGTTTCCTATCTATATAACTGTCAGTGGCTCTATATAGACTTGAGTGAAAGTGGTAAACATTTTTATGGACTGCCATCATCATTGATTCAGTATATCTGTTAGCATCCAGATAGTGTTTATTACTTTCAATGAATTATGCAGGTAGAATACCATGTTAGATGTTATTGTATTGAGGATGACATTTCTTATTTTACTATTTTGGGAAATGGAAAACATTAGATAATGTTGATACTGTAACACACATTTTCCAATGTGTTTCTTCTGACCAAACAATTAAGGAACTGTTCAGGTATATTCACTGCATGCATCCTTACAAAGTTGGCATATGATATTTAATTCATGAGTGTGAACAAGATATGTCACCTGGAATATAGTGATGTGTACTTTGGCCTTCAAAGCAATCTTTACAAAAGGCTCAGAAAATCCTGAGGCTCCTGCACTAATCTTATAAAGAATGCAAATATCACATTTGAAAGGTTGTTCTGCTTTAGGACAAAGTATTTTTGATCTAATGTTAAAATAGAACATCAATATGAAGGCTGGAGCAAAGACTGTTAAACACACAACAATGCATTTCATAGATTTTGTACATGCTTTAAATATTTGTATATACCATCAGGACATGACCTTAAATTGTTAAAATGTGTTAGTTCATCTCATTTCTACATTCAGCACTTGACACATACTCAACATATATTGGCTTTGTGGTTTTAATTATTTTGCCTCTAATTAATATTCTCTGATTGTGATTTTCTGTTGTAAATTAGAAGTTATCATGTAACACTATACATACATATATTTGTATGAAATTATAGGTTTATGTATAATCTATTAAAATGTTATTATATTCTAATACCGAGTAACTTTCTCTTTTCATTAATGCATATATCAGGATATTTGCAGTTGCAAAGGAAAGCATAAAATCTCCAACTAGCTTAAATAAAATCAGTTAATTTCTCTCTGTATTATGACAGAAATCACTAATAAAACTTGTAGACTTACAATGCTACTTTAGCTGACAATTAAGAAATAATAAAAGTTAACCTCCTCCCTCAATATCCATTTTAGTTGCCTCAAATAACTGTGCTTCTGCTTAATTCGTGTCTACCTGTGAACTAATTATTATGGATACTCTGACTAGTTTAGGTTGCGGGTTCATCAATGTAGGCATGAGAGTTAAGTTCCATGTCAAGTGAGTGAGTGTCTTTCTCTGAAAGAAAAAAAGAAGATTTTTATTATTTAAAAAAAAGAGTAATGGACATTTTGTTGCCAATGTCCATAGTGTTAAAAGCCTCTGGCCTTACAGACTACAGCCTACTGCTTCAGGAATTTGGCCTCGAACATGTACACATAACCTCTGAGGGCCAGGGGAACTTTGATCTCCCTCAAACTACCACTGCTACTTCCTGTACTCAGTAATGCTAGGTTGGTGAGGAAGATACTACCCTGGGCCCCAAACTTGGAAAATCCTCCAGCACAGGATGACCTTTCAGACATTTCACTCCCTTCATGAAAACCTAAAACCGCTTCTTTGCTCTTAGGAAAGTCAAATCATAATCCTTTCTCTTTGCTTGCTCTTCTTGTACCTAACTACATCTTTCAAGAAGTCTTCATCCTACGCTCTCTTCAGTAATATTTTTTGTTCTTTCAAAATACCATACTCCTTTATTAGATGCTTTCACTAGATATATGAATATTCAGTTCCCTCTGTTAAGATCCACTTGCCTCAGCCTCTTCACTAAGCTAGCATCTAGTCACTTGTATATTTTTATCATGTATCATTTACTTTGGGAAATGATATATGATACCATATATCATTCACTAAAATAAATCTGGCAGCCAATTGGTCAGCTTCTCCATCATACTCTACATCTGATCTTGTACCCATATTGGCAATATTATATATGTGCATTGTAAAATAAGAAGAAAACACATATTAGGGCCAATAAGTTAAAATTGGCCTGTGAAAACAACGAAATGCCCAAGTCTAAGCTCTAGATCTAAGGGTTAGGACAAAGTTCTTCATGTTATCGTTTGCAAAAGTTACACTATGAAGGCAGTTTTGAAATTCTATAAGGCGAACTATAGGGCTTCCCTATCTCTTATTGTTCTAGTCAATGACATAGTTATTTTGCCTTATAAAATCATGTGTATTCGTGAATATTTTTCTGGCCATGACAAAACATAATTTTGGATTTACATAAAAGTAACAGAATCAAGATAGGTAAAGGAAGAGGTAGTAGGGAGAGAAGCTTAAAGTAAAGTAGGAAGCCTGTTTGCGAATTAATATTTCCTTGTTGCCTGCTCTAGACTCCTCTTATGCTGACAACTTTTTACAATTTCTATCTATGTCTTTGTGCTGTTTTTATATCCTCTGCAATCCAGTGTGAGAGTTCCTTCCCATATGTCAACCCTGATTTAGAGACAAGGAAATATACTGACATTTTGGCTGCTCAGAAAGTAATAAATATTCCTCAAATTACTAATACAATCAATTGTTCACTCTCTCTTGCAGAATTATTAGAGTAGTAACTTGATTTCTCAGCTATGCTCAGAGATTATTATTAAATAAAAACAGCACAAGCTGCTCATGGTTACTGCTTCACTGTCTTGCATTGACTGACCATCTTCTGTTACTCAAAAGAAAGGAAATTGTTTCATTATTGTTTGTGACTTTTCACATGTGCAGAAACTGGCATAATTTGTAATCACATACGTTTCAATAGTGACATGGCAAAATAAAGGTAGTGACCCACTAGAGAACTAACAAAGAACACATCTGAGACCTATGATGGCTATTGCACTGTTTCCCAGGTTGTGAACCTCTTTAAGGTATAGAATAAATCCAGGCATAAATAGAGTGAGACCATAGGACTCAAGTCATAGGACTTGACCGTTTGGTCCTACCCACAATGTGATGTGATGATTTGTCTACAAGATCAAGCAAGCAATGAACTCAGAAAACATATTTCCAACTTACTGAAGTATAATCAATGTTATTGTAATTGTGTAATTCCATGAGTTATGACATATTATACATATATGTACACATATATGTATATGTATATATATTACACTTATATATAGCATGTATTCATTCATGTTATCATAAACACAGCCTCTCTCTATATATATTTACATACATATTCTGTAGTCCCTGATTCAGGCAATATTTGCTACTGTGACTATAGATTAGTTTTGCCCACTCTAGAATTTCTTATACATAATGTATTAATTAATTAGTTAATTAATTAATTTCCTGGGACATCTATAAAAAATCGCCACAAACCTGGTGGTTTAAAACAACAGAGTGTGTTGAGTTTATAAATTTGTTGTGGGGAAATGGTTACCTTAAGAAATTCAAAAAAATAACAAAATTGATGCAACTACTGCACACTGAAATTTACTAAATATTGAGAAAAGTTTAATAAGGCAATGGCTTCGTTTTTACTTTGGGAATCCATCAGAAGGATGACATTTAAGGGGAGAGATACGAAGCATGAGAAAGATACCACCTGCCATTGTTGAAAAAAGAGGGAGATAATGGAAACATGAGAAGAAATGGGGTAGCCTCTAGGAGCAAAGGCCAGCCCTTCCATGATCATTAGCAAGGGAATAGTTTCCTTAATCCTACAAGTGAAAGAAAATGAATCTTGCCAACTGAATGAGCTTGACATGACATTCATCCCTAGAGCCTCCAGAAAGGAGCACAGCTCTATTGGGTATTATAAGAAAAAGCAGAGAGAGCATTTATTTTAGACATCTGTAATATGAGATAGTAATCAAAGGTACACAATATATTTACTGTAGTCTTAAATATTTTACCCATTTTCATTTCACGGAAAAACCAATGCTCATATTCCAGGTACAAGAGGGAAAACATAATAGGCATAGCAGATTTTGGCTGTTATGTGCATTTCCTTCCATGACACTTTTTCTCACACTATTTATACTGAATATATGCCAATAATGGGCATGCTTTAGATCAGAGACGGTGCCAGACTATGTGAACAAAAGGTTAATATGAAACAGAAAAGAAAAGATAACTGAACAAATTTACCTATCCAGGGAGATTTTTCACACTGTACAAGTGTTTGTTTGTTTTTTTTTTTTTTAGCTGCTCATAACTTAAATCATAGACTCTAAAAAAAGAGTTTGCAAACCTCAGTTTATTGTTGTAGAATTTACAAGAAAGTAAGGTATGGTGGCTTACCCAAAATCCCAACTGGAGAGTAATACAATCTGAAATAGAGCCTAAGGCCCCTTATTTCTCTAAAAATAAATAACTGTCTCCAGTTTAAAAAAATGTATTTCCATACATTATGTTTTGTTAAAATGAATTGTGCGTGTGTATATATATATATATTCAATGATTAGTTTAAAACAATATTACCTTAAATTGTATATAAAGAGCTAAAAATTAACACAAAATAATCTTTTTAAAATAATCCATCAAGTGCAAAATAATAGCCATCATTTTCTCAACATCCGATACGATTCTCTTTTGAGTGCTTACTGAGCATGTATTTGACTCTAGTGACAGAATATAGTATAAAGACGATTACAATAACTAGATTTAATGCAGCTAGCTAGTTTAGAAACAAGGCATAGATACAGCAGTATACACAAAGAATCCAGAGCACTTAATCTAAAATGAAAATATTTTAAGCCTTCACATTTAATCGACATTGAATTTATATGGTTAAAGTGTGCACATCAAGGAATTTCTTTCATTAAAGTTATCATTAACTTAATTTTTAAACATTTCCCCTTCGTATGCTAAGAGATTTCTACTTACAGACTTCTTCCATAAACCAATGTTCACACCATGGTCAGGATTTAGACTAAGTGAGGTGATCTAAACTACACTATTGTAACTGCCCAGTACTTGATAGTGTCAATGCGATGAGAACTGATAAGGGCTAGTGTACTTTTTGTATCTGCTGATAGAAATTCCTATTTGTTGTCAATGTAGCATACCCTTCTCCTTAAGCATAATTCTTTAAGAAAATAGTAATATGAAAAGCAAAATGAGATAAGGAGAATAGAATAAAGGATGAAAAGGAAAATAAACGAGACTAAGAAAGCTTCAGATGGTTCAATACAGGATAAAACAAGGCAAATGATTTATGGGCTTCAAAGTCTGATTGCTTCCATAAGACCACATAGGTTACATTCATCTAATGTGGATCGCAAATAAATGGAAGGTATTGCTGTGAACAGACTTACACAATATCAATATTTCTCATATAGAAGCATTACCTTAAAGAATACAAAAATAAAATTTAAATATTTTTGAATATGTCCTTATGGGTCATTTAAATAATGCCCTCAGAGTGCTCAATACTAGGTTCTAGTTGAAATTTAGTATTAAGCATAATATCAAGATACTTTATCAGGGAAATCCAAGTTTTATATCAAGTTGTTTATATCATAGTTATTATATAATTTAGAAAATTTGAGTTATGTTACATTTTATATGCTTATCTGATGGAGGATGAGCATGAGAGGGATCTTACATGCTTATGATTAAAGTTAGTAGGTTTTCTTATTATTCCACAAATGTTCAGGGAACATCCTTCACATGTTTTGTTTCACTCTTTCCTTTCAAATTCATCTTTCAAAACTGTCCTGAAATATCATTAACCTTGTCTTTTCCTAAAATATTAAAATTCTTCTTTCAATATTCCAAGTAATTGGGAACATAATTCAATAATAACACAATTTTTAGGATATGGCATACAAAAATGGAGACATATTTTTAAAATAAAACAGCTGCAGGTTTTAATGTTGGTATTAAACAAAATTCCAGACATTGGCAGCACAAGTATTACTAAGAGAATGATCAAATAATGAATCCAGTCTAGCATTACACAATACATTTCTGTTCTTCCACTATTATTACCATTCTCTTTTGTAGCATAGTGTAAAATAGTTCATGGGACTTGGCATCAGAAAGATATCAATTATTATCCTACTTCTGCCATTTATGGGCTTCATGAACTTGTTCAAGTTACTTATACTCTTGGGAAATCTGTATTCTCAAATGCAAATCATGGTTAATAAAGACTGTGTTATGAAGAAGATTAAATATGTCAAAGAGATGGTATGTATATGTGTTTATTTCCCTTCTCTTTTCCTTTCTTTACTGGGAGAAAGAGCACTAGTAAATCTGAGAAAGGATATACCCTTTAAATTTATGCAGCCCTGGGGGCACCTGGGTGGCTCAGTCAGTTAAGCATCTGACTTCGGCTCAGGTCATGATCTCGTGGTTCATGAGTTCAAGCTCCGTCTTGTCAGCTGTGCTGACAGCTGAGAACTTCGAGTCTGCTTGAAATTATGTGTCTCCCTCTCTCTCTGCTCTCTCCCATTGCACTCTGTCTCTGTCTTTCTCTCTTTCTCTAGAAAATAAATAAACATTACAAAAAAATTTAAAAAATTATGTAGCCCTTAACACACTCTTCAGAATTATTTTTGTGGCATGTCTCCCATCTTATTATTGGGTAGGGAAATGTAGTCAAGTGTAAGGTATGATACAGGATAATGAAAATCATGTGCCTTGAGAAATCAAGGGAAATACCAGGAATAATAAAAAAATCAAAATATTTGTTTAATAAATAAATGGGTAGAGGGTAATAATTGAAAGACTTGAGTCATAAGGATTCACTTAGGGAACCTGTTTTATATGAAAATTCTGGGTCCTACTGAAACCTCTTAACTGAGTATGAGAGGATCAAATAGCCAAACTCTTAAACTCTAAAGCAGGTGGTTCATGGGGGGGAAAAAAAAAGAAAAGAAAAAGAAAAAGAGGATCTAAGATATACACATGAAAACAAAACTCTAAATGCCTAGTTATACTGAATCTGTTTCTTCTGATTCCTGGGATGGTATTCAAACGGTTAGAATTTTGATTGGAGCAGAGTTTTGCAAATGTTGGTACTCAAACTAATCATTTGAGCAAGCTTATAAAATATTGCAAAACACCTCCCAAACTGCTGGATAAAAAACATAAGAAATCAGGCAAACATATAAATATTTATAACGGTTCTGAGATAATTCTGATACAAGTTTAGTGGTTTTGGCAAGAAACAAATCTGTAACCTATACTGACTGAATAATATATTGCTAAAAATGTGACACCCAAATCTTAGGGCAAGTCTTCATGTGAATGACAAAACCCATTCATTTATAGACTTACACATTTTTACAAATGTTTTGATTATGTTACATAGGGAATGGGATTGTTTGCACATTAAATTCTGAAGAAGAATTTCCAATTGTAGGGTGCTTAGTTCACTAACTACCCTATACAAGAAGAAAAATTTAGAAGCCTCATCAGGAAGGTTTGGTTTGACTCCTTGGATGTTATTTACTGATACAAGACAGAGAAAAGTAGCCTAACGAAATGTTTTTGAAAACATTTGACTGAGAAAGAACAGTTTCTAATATATCCTATATTAGCTTTTTATCATTTGATCATTTGGTGATCAAATTTTTGGGCTGGACAGTCTACTATACTATATTAAGTATACTTAAATCAATATGCGCTAATATAGAATCCAAATGAATTACAAATTGGTAGCACCTTTGCTGTTTCAGTAAAATGCATTTCATTTTAATTTTTTTTTAATGTTTATTTATTTTTGAGAGAGAGACACACACACAGAGCAAGTGGGGGAGGGGCAGAGAGAGAGGGAGACACAGAATCCAAAGCCAGCTCCAGGCTCTGAGCTGTCAGCACAGAGCCCCATGCGGGACTCGAACCCACGAACCGTGAGATCATGACCTGAGCCGAAATTGGACACTCAACCAACTGAGCCACTCAGGTGCCCCGCTGCATTTCATTTTTAAGTTATTATTTTGTATGCCTTTCTTTATGTAAAACAAATATACAAAATATGTAAAAGAGACCAGCTTTCGTTGGCGTTACCTGGAGTTAGGGAACAGAAACAAGTGCCTTCCTGCTTATCTCCTGCTTCTGGAGATATGAGAATAGTTTGAAATCTAGCCATCTAGTATTAAAAAAAGATATGCTAAATACATTCTTGGTATTCAGGGAAATTAAAAGCAAGTATTGAGCAGAGACTAAAGAATTCTATGATATGTGTGGGTTTATGCACTTATGTGTGTTTATGTGATATTTATTTGTAACTGTTGTGGCGTCTCCATTATAGGATCTTTGCACTTAGCTAATGAGTAAATCTGAACAACATCTATGTTTAAGTAGAGCTTTACTCATTTCAGCTATGTGTTCCATATCTAGTACACTGTGTTAAAAGCTAAAAAATAATAAATAATAACATGCATTTTTGAAAATCACCTAGAATAGCAAGATAATGTTTCTTGCAAGATATGAAAATTAAACTGTGAAAGCAAAGGACCTTAACTGGAACAGAGATACATAGATATATAAAATATAGAATATGGGTTTTGATAAATGTGGTTGTGACTCAGATAACTCTACATAGTTATCTCACATAACTCTATCTAGAAATAAAAATAAATTATTTTATACAATGTGCCAGGCTATACGGAGTCCACAGCTTAAAAGATAATAATTTATGACAGTTAAAAAGGTAATTGATGTGTAATATGAAGATGTGCACAGGAAACATGTAATTCTAGATGCAAATATAATTTGGGAAGAAGTCAGAAGCCTTTAAAAAAAATGCTTCCATGTAACCACAGGTGCTGAAGGTCCCAGCACCAGCATTTGAAGCAACCAATCTTGTGAGCAAAGATAGGTTCAAGAATTTTCGGAAGCATATTAATTTGCATAATGCGAAGTTAATAGGAAAGGAGGCATCAGTTGAATACATAACTGAGAAAGTATTCCCTACCAAGGCAGAAAACACAAACTGATGATCCATAGGCAGAATAAATTTCAGTTAGAATTGCACCATTCAATAATGAAAGAAAATCTGTTTCTAAATATACATTCATGCTGTTTGTAGTGAACACACGCACATGAAATACAGCAGCAGTCTGTTATCATTCCTATTTTAGCTTTGCCAATTTAGTTTAAATTCGTAATGAATATCACTACATTAATGATATGTAAAATTATAAAATATAGTCTATTTTATTAGAAAAAAATAAATTTCTGCCAAGTTAAATTAATTGAAATCAAATAAATAGTATTTCATACTTTGCTGTTTTGAAACTTAATCATTAAAATGAGATAGTATTTCATGGCGGGATTTATATATTTTAGTGATTTTCACAAACTTGGAGGTCTGCAAAGGTCTTGTAAAGCACTGCTTACAAGTGTCCAATTTTCAATATGTCTCCTTTCAGCAAACCTGATATGCAAATATGCTGGTTGTTCATTCTTTTAAGGTATTAAATAAACTAGCAAATTTCTACTTTAGTATGTCATTTTATTTGACAGCTTATATATAGAAAAATATGACTTTCAGAAGGATGTAAGAAGTTTTCATTTTCCTAATTGCATTATGTATGAGGACTTTTCTTTAACTTTTTCCACTAAAGAACTTTGCGAATTTAATGATTCTTTGAGTTATGTGGAAAGGCTAATTTTTTTTCCTGTGAAACATGGAAACTTGGGAACCTATTTTTGCTCTGAGGAGGTTGTTTCAACCTCTAAACTTTCTATCTATGTCAGGGTAGGCTAGACTTATGCTGTAGGAATAAATCATCCCCAAAATCTCACCGACTACACAAAGCAAAAGTTCATTTTTTACTCATTCCAAGTTCAGTGTGATTTCAGGTATTTATCATCAAAAGCTGTCTCCCATGTGGAAACTCTGTGATTCAAGCCACTTCCATCTTGTGGCTCTTCTCTCACAAGGTGAAGCTTTATTATTGTTCTGGCAGGGGAAGAGAGAATAGAACTCTCTAGTTACTCACTTTCTACCTTAGTCTAGAAATAACACATTTCTTCCACTCCACATTTTCATGACCAGAAATACCCACTTGATCCCACATAATTAAAAGAAATATTGAACGTGCAGCCTGTTTTGTGCAAAAAAAGGGAAAGCAGATATGATGATGAGAACTAGTAATCTCTATGTCAGAAACTTAGCCCAAATCTATAATGTTTTTGTGTAAAATAGTAAAATCAGTCAAATGTTATAGCAATGACATAAATAATTATATAAAACTACTGTCTGTAAGATCATTTAGTTTATTAGCCACAATGAATCTAACAGTTTTGCAGAACCAAACAAATGAGGGGAAGTCACCCATTTTTAAGAAAACACTGGATAGAATAATAACTGGCCCCTAAATGGGAAGTTTTCCCATACAACCTTAGAAGAAATAAAACTAACTGTAACCTGCGCCTGGAGTACAATTAGGAAATACAGTTTGCTAAAAACTGCAGTTTACATGTATAAGGGGAAAAACATCCCAAATTACTATAGCCTACTCTACATACCTTTTCTAAGAGAAACAGGAAGGTTATTGATGAAATAGATAGAGCGATAGAGTCCTTAAAGTAGGAGAACACATATAGAATCATCCTTAAAGGAGAAAGTCTGACTCTGTGTGACAAAATAATCAAAACATGTCAAATACCTGTAGACCAGAGCAATGGTTATGAAGGCACCAAAAAGGAAAGGCCTGGAACATGTGTGGAGTCAAAGATAATGAAGTAGAAAACCATCACTTTGGGGGATGATAGAGGCCACATGAAAAGGTGGCATTATTTGGAAGCATGGTGGTAAAGAGAGAGAAGGAAAAATGCGGTGGAAACATGTAATATTCAGAAAAAAAATAAAATCACAGCATCAGAAGAAACTCTACATCTCTCCTGTCCCCAACACACACAGGAAACAGGCAGCAATTAGGTAAAGAAACTTCTCTGTGCCATCAGAATATAGTAATCTTGAACTAAGAATCTTAGTAAGACATTCAAACCATGCATACTAATCTACATATAATTAACTCTAATTAATGTTTCAGAAATATAAAATATATTTTTAAAATACACAGAAAAACTTGTATTGTTTCCCTTCAGATCTACTCAAAGATGAAAGTAGAAAGTGACTGTCAAAACTGTCAGGTAGATGCAAATACACACAAACAGTTATGAAACAAAGAAAAAGTATAATACAAGACCCTAATATAAACTAAATAACATAAAGTAATGGAAAAAGTGAAAGACAGGGAGCCAACAACTTGAGTATGAATGGATCACAAATAAACTAAAAAAAAAAAAACCCACGGGAAACCTGAATTCATCTTGAAAACAATATTCTGAATGAAAGACACCAGTCACAAAAAAAAGAATATAGTTTTAAAAAATAATGTTTATTTTTATTTCGCTTATGTGAAATGTCCAGATTAGGCAAATGTTTAGAGAAAGGAAGCAAACTCACGGTTGTCTAAGGCTGGGGAGATCGATGGGAAGTAACTGCTAATGGGCACAGGTTTCTTTTTTTTTTTCTTTTTGTTTGGGGGGTGATGAAAATGCTCATAATTTACATTATGGTGATGGTTGCAAATTCTGTGAATATCCTAAAAACTATTGAACCACATACTTTAAATTGGTGCGTTGTGTGGTATATGGATTCTTTCTCTCTCTCTCTCTCTCTCTCTCTCTTTTTTTCTTTTGAGAGAGAGAGAGGGAGAAAGAGAATCCCAAGCAGGCTCCATGCTGTCAGTGCAAAGACCAATGCGGGGTTTGAACTCACGAACGGCAAGATCCTAACCTGATCTGAAGCCGAGTCCCATGCTTAACCAACTGAGCCACCCAGGCGCCCCTGATCATTTCTTAATAAAACTGTAAAACAAAGAAACAGATGTGTACACACATACATACACACGTGGAAATTTGAAATCAAATTGCCTGAACTGAGGAAAGAAATCCAAGGAAAAGACAAAAGCATCCAAAATCAAAGACTACTTTTTAAAAAATTTCAAAAGAGAATTATTTAATTGAAATTAAGGAATCTGAGGGGTAAAAACAAAGAGAACTACAATGAAAAAAATAAGAGATAAAAACAGAGGAGAGAAAGCCATAGATTTAGAAAATAGGGACTAAAGACCTATCAAAAGTACAGGTATATATCTTTTTATTACAATTTACTTTATCGCATTTTGTAGATACTACATTTTTTTACACACTGAAGTTTTGGGGCAAAATGCACTGAACAAGTATATTAGCACTGTTTTCCACCAGCACTTTATGCCTCTATGTGACATTTTCATAATCCTCACAATATTTCAAACTTTTTCATTATCATATCTATATTGGTTGTCTGCGATCAGTAACCTTGTTTTTTGTATTTGTTTCAGGGTGCCACAAACCATGCTCACATAAAACTGAACTTAATCATTAAATGTTGTGTGTGTTCTGACTGTTCCACCAAATGGCCATTCTGTCTGTCTCCCTCTCCTCGGCCTTTCATTCCCTGAAATACAGCAATATTGAAATTAAGCCAGTTAGTAAATAATCCTACAATGGCCTCTAAGTGTTCATGTGAAAGGAAGAGTCACATGTCTTTCACTGTAAATCAAAAAATAGAAATGATTGGAGCACCTGGCTTAGTCTGTTGAGAGTCCAACTTTGGCTCAGGTCATGATCTCACAGTTTGTGAGTTCGAGCCCCACACTGGGCTCATGGTTGTTAGCACGGAACCTGCTTCGGATCTTCTGTCTCCCTATCTCTCTGCCCCTCCTCTGCTTGTGCTTTCTCTCTCACTCTCAAAACTAAATAAACATTAAGAAATTAAAAAAAAAAACATTTAAAGGTAAAACAAAAAAACAAAAAAAAACCCAGAAATGATTAAGCTTAGTGAGGAAGGCGTTTTAAAAGCCAAGATAGCCCCAAAGCTATCTTGTACCAAACCGCCAAATTGTGAATGCAAAGGGAAAGTACTTGAAGGAATTAAAAGTGCTACTCTAGTGTACACATGAACAATAAGGAAGTGAAACAGCCTAATTGTTGGTATGGAGAATGTTCGAGTGGTCTGGATAGAAGACCAAGTACGCCACAACATTACCTTAAGCAAAAGCCTAATCCAGGGCAAGGCCCCAACTGTCTTCAATTCTCTGAAGGCTGAGGGAGGGGAGGAGGCTGAAGAGAAGTATGAGATACACAGAGTTTGATTCATGAGGTGTAAGGAAAGAAGTTGCTTCCATAATGTAAACATAAAAGGTGAAGCAGGTGCAAATGCTAATGCAGAAGCTGCAACAAGTTATCCAGAGGGCCTCGCTAACATAATTCAAAGGTAGCTACACTAAACAACAGATTTTCAATGTACGTGAAACAACCTTGTATTGGAAGAAGATAACATCTAGGTCTTTCACAGCTAGAAAGAAGCTGTGGTTTCAAGTCCCCAGTTTTCAACAAAATACCACCCGGAATACAACACATCAGGGGTGGGCGGAAGCCCACTCAAAGCACAATATAAATCTTCAGAAACTGTTCCTAAAGAAATACAAGTATTAGATTTATTAGACAAATATTTTAAAATAATTGCCTTAAATATGTTCAAAGAGCTAAAGGAAAACAGAAAAATAATTAAAGGAAATCTGGAATATGATATATGAGTAAAGTGAAAATACAAGTAAAGTGATAGAAAATATATAAAAAAAGAATCAAACAGAAATTTGCAGATGAAAAGTAAAAAATGAATTGAAAATTTCACTAGGCAGATTGGACAGCATCCTTGAACAGGCAAAATAATCAACACACTTGAAGACAAGTCATTTGAAATTACTGAGTCTAACAAGAAGAAGAAAAATCAGTGAATAGAGCATAATGAACATATTGGACAAATCAGGTGGACAATATTTGCATATGGGAGTCCCAGGAGGGAAAGAGAGAAAGGGTTATAGAACTTGCTTTAAGAAATAATGGCCAGGGTGCCTGGGTGACTCATTTGGTTGGGCAGCCAACTTTGGTCATGATCTCACGGTTCATGAGTTCGAGCCCCACATTGGGCTCTGTGCTGACAGCTCAGAGACTGGAGCCTGCTTCAGATTGTGTTTACGTCTCTCTCGGCCCTCCCCTGCTCATTCTCTGTCTCTCTGTCAAAAATAAACAACAACAACAAAAAAAAACATTAAAAAGAAGAAATAATGGCCGAAAACTTACCAAATTTGAGGAAATATGTTGATAATAAATATGAGAAGTTCAATGAACTCAAAGTATGCTAAACACTAAGCAACTCATGTCAAGATAAAACGTAATCAAATTATCAAAAGACAAAGACAGAGAATCTCGAAAGGAGCAAGAGAAAAGTGGTCCATCATATATAACGGGTCTTCAGTAAGATTATAAGTGGATTTCTCCAGAGAAAACTTGGAGGCCAGAAGGCAGTGAGGTGGCATATTTATAATGTTGAAAGTAAACACGCAAACAAAATTGTCTACTGAGAAGTCAACATGTAGTAAAACTATACTTCAAAAATGAGAAATTGAGACATTTTCAGATAAACAAAAACTGAGGAAATGTATTACCACTAGATCTGATCTGCAAAAGATGTTAAAAGGAGTTCTTCAAGTTGAAATGAAAAAGAAAAAAAAAAAACAATATAGTTCAAAGTACCTGTTTCAAGTTCACAAAATAAAATTAAAGACTGAAGTCATTTCTATATTATGTGTACAATATTAGTAGATAATAAATGAGGATTTATTTCAGGATTTGCACCTTGAACTGTTATACCATCAAATTTAAAAGATGTAGGCAAAGGCAGTACTTTTGTTGTCTAAATAAAAATAAAATGTTATGCTAAAACTAAAAGAAATGAAAAATTCTAGATAGTAACTCAAAGTCACATGAAAAGATAAATTTCTCTAATAAAGGTAAATATATTCACAAATATAAAAGCCAGTATTATAATTTTGGTTTTTAATTCCACTTTTTATTTTTCTACATGATTTAAAAGATAAATGCAGGAAAATAATTATACATTTATTCTAATATAACTATAATTATAAATTACAAATATATCTAATATAAAAATGTAATGTGTGATAAAGATTGACTAAAGTTATATGGTATCATTTTAAAATAGACTGTTATAACTTTAATGTTATATATAATTCCCATGGTAACCAACAGAAAATATAAATGGAAAGGGGGAACAAAAAGAAAAAAGAAAAGAAAGAAAGAAAAGAAAAAATCTATAAGAAATAGAGAAAAAATTATAATAAATCTCCCCATTTCCCAAATTACTTTAAATGTAAATAGATTAAATGTCTCAAAGTAAAGATGATTGGCATAATGAAAAAAAAAAACAGGATACAATTATGAGATGATACAAGAGACTCACTTTAGATCTAAGTGCATGCATAGATTGAAAATGAAAGGATAGACAAAGATATTCTGTGCAAATAGTAACCAAATGAGATTAGGATAAGATTATTATTAGGAAAAAATAAATTTTAAATGAAAAACTGTTTCAAGAGAGAAGGAAAAGACATAATATACGAAAGGATTAATTATATAAAAAGATCGATTCATCAAGGAGATTTGAAAATTATAAACATATATGCTGCAGATATCAGAGTTCCTAAATAAGTGAAGAAAACACTGACAGAACTGAAGGGAAATATATAAAGTTCTACAGTAATAGAAGACTTCAATACCCCAGTTTCAATAGTAGATGGAACAGCTAGACAAAATATCAACAAGGAAATGGAGGAGTTAAACAACACTATAAACATATATAAACAGATGTTTACAGAATACTCCACAACAAGAGGAAACAACATATTCTTCTCAGGTGCACATGGAACATTGTCTAGGTGCACATGTTAGGTCACTAAACAAGTTTTAATAGCTTATAAAAGATTGAAATCAACCAAAGTATCTTTTCTGATCACAGTGAAAGGAAACTGGACGTAAACAGCAGGTGGGAAAACTGGCAAATCCACAAAAATGTAGAATTTTGTTTTTAATGTTTATTTTTGAGAGAGGAGAGAGATAGAGTGGGAGTGGGGGAGGGGCAGAGAGAGAGGGAGACACAGAATCTGAAGCAGGCTCCATGCTCCGAGCTGTCAACACAGAACCTGGCATGGAGCCTGTTGTGGGGCATGAACTCGTGAACCTCGAGATCAGGACCTGAGCCGAAGTAGGATGCCAAACCAACTGAGCCACCCAGGTGCCCCCAAATATGTAGAAATTTTAAAACTTACTCTTAAACAGCTGCCATCAGAAGAAAGAAGAAATCACAAGGGAAACTTAAAAGTATCTTGAGGCAAATGAAAATGAAAACAAAACTCACAAAAACATATGATGCGGTAATTTATAGATATAAATGCTTACATTAAAAAATGGATCTCAAATCAACAACATAAGTTTATATCTGAATTAACCACAAGAGTGTGCTAAACTAAAAGCTACCAAAGGGAAGGAAATAATAAAAAACAAAAAAAAAATTGAAAAAGAGATCAATAAAATAGAGAACAAAAAATAATAAAGAAAATCAATGAAACCAAGATTTGATTCTACAAAAAGTTCAACAGAATTGACAAACTTTAAGCGAGACTGATTAAGAAGAGAGGAGTCAAATAACTAACTTCAGAAATGAGATGGCATTACTACCAGTTTTATAGAAATCAAAAGGACTATGCAAGATTACTATGAATTATTGTGTGTCAACAAATTGTATAACTTTGGTGAAACAGATAAATTCCTAAAACAACCTACCAAGACTAAATCATGAAGACATAAAAAATCTGTATACATTTGTAGCTAGTAATTCTATTGAACTAGTCATCAAAAATTTCCCAACAAAATAAATCCCAGGACCATATGGCTTCACTGGCAAATTCTACTATACACTTAAACAATTAACACCAATTATTCTGAAACTCTTCCAAAAAAATTGAAGAGGAAGTAACACTTCCAAACTCATTTTGTGAGGCCAGCATTACTCTGATGCCAAAGGCAGATAAAGACATTACAAGAAAGGAAAACTACAGGCCAATATTTCTGTGTGTTAACATAAAAATTCTCAACAGAATTCCAGCAAACATAATTCAACAGCATGTTACAAGAATTATGCAACATAACCAAGTAGGATTTATTCCTAGAATGCAAGAAAGGTTCAACATGTAAAAATCAATCATGAAATACACCATGCCAACAGAACAAATTAAAAAAAAAACCATAAAATCAGCTCAATGGATGTGGGAAAAAAAAATTTGTTAAAATTCAACACCCTTTAGGGGAAAAACATTCAGCAAATGAAAAAAAGCAGAAAACTACCTCAACACAATAAAGGTCATGCATGAAAAACCCAAACTAACTTTATATATTATGGTGAAACACTGAAAGATTTTCCTCAGAGATCAGGAACAAGACAAGAATGCCTGGTATCACCACTTCTATTCAACATAAATTAGAAGTCCTAAACAGAGCAGCTCAATTAAAATAAATAAGCTTGAAAGAATGAATGAGTGAGTGAGTGAGTGAATGAGAGAGAGAAAATGAAAGAAAGAAACAAAGAAAGAAAGAAAGAAAGAGAGAGAGAGAGAGAAAGAAAGAAAGAAAGAAAGAAGGAAAGAAAGGCTTCTAAATTGGAAACGAAGAAATAAAATTTTATCTTTTCACAAGCAACATGATTTTATGTGTAGAATATTTCTATAATTCCATACAAATACAAACATATAATAAACAAACTAAGCAAAGTTGCAGTATACAAAATCAACACCCAAAAATCAGCTGCAACTTTATACATTATCAATAAACAATCAGAAAGGAAATTAAGAATTATTTCACCGACAATAGCATCAAAATAATAAAATATTCAGGAATGAACTATGCCAGGGGTTAAAAGTTTGTACACTGTAACAAAGAAAGGAGTGAACAAATGGAAAGATATCACAGATTTATGGCTTGGAACACTTAATATTATCAATATGTCAATGCTACTCAAAGCAATTTACAGATCGGATGCAATTTCCATCAAAATCTAAATGATGTTTTTTTGCAGAAGTAGAAAAATTCATCCTAAAATTTATATAGTATCTCAATGAACTCCACATAGCAACAATCTAGAAAAAGAAAAACAAAGTAGGAAGTCTCATTCTTTGTGATTTCAAAACTTAACACAAAATGACGAGAATCAAAACAGTATGGTATGGCATAAATAAGGACATCTAGATCAATGGGATAGAATAGAGAAACTAGAAATAAGTCCTCAAATATGTGGTCAAGTGATTTTTGGCAAGGGCGCCATTACTATTAAATTGGGAAAGGGTAATCTTCAATAAACTGTGTTGGGAAAACTGGATATCCACTTACAAAAGAACGAAAGTGGGCTCTTACCTCAAAAAACACAAAAACTAACCCAAAATGGATCAAAGACCTAAATTTAAAAGCTGGACTATAAAACTCTTAGGAGAAGACATAGGGGAAAATCTTTACAACATTGGATTTGGCATTATATGACACCAAAAACATAGGCAACAACAACAACGAGAAACAAAAACAAAAACAAAAATAGATAAATTTGACCTCAGTAAAGTTAAAAACTTTTGTGCATCAAAGACACTATCAACAGAGTGAATAGTCAACCCATGAAATAGAAGAAAATATTTGCAAATTATACCTCTGAAAAAGGGGTTAATATCAAGAATACATAAGGAACTCCTACAACTATACAACAAAAAACACCAAACCACTCACTTACAGGACTGGCAAAGGAACTCAATAGACATTTCTCCAGATATATAAATGATCAATAAGCATATGAAAAGATTATCAAAAACACTAGTCATTAGGGAAATGCAAACCAAAACCACAATGACATACCACTTCATCACCATTAGGACAGCTATTATGGAAACAAAGAAACAAACAAAATAACAAATGTTGACAAAGGTAAAGAAAAATTGGAATTCTTCTGCACTACTGGTAGAAATGTAAAATGGTGTAGTCAAAATGGAAATCGATATGGTGGTTCCCTCCCAAATTAGACTTACAATTCTATGTGATCTATCAACTCCATTTCCGAGTTTATACATAGAAGAACTAAAGCGGGGAATTCAACAGATATCTATTTTATTTTTTTAATTTAAATTTTAGTTAGTTAACATATAGTGCAATATTGGTTTCAGGAGTAGAATTCAGTGGTTCATCACTCACAACACCCAGTGCTCATCCCCACAAGTGCACTCCTTAATACCCATCACCCATTGAGACGATCTTCCACCCACCTTCCTCCATCAGCCCTCAGTTTGTTCTCTATTGTTAAAAGTCTCTGTGGTTTGTTTCCCTCATCTTTTTTTCAACAGATATTTAGAGATCAAGCCCCACGTTGGGCTCAGTGCTGATAGCACAAAGGCTGCTTAAGATTCTCTCCCCCTCTCTCTACCCCTCTCCCCCCACTCTCTCTTTATCAAAATAAATAAATAAACTTAAAAATGGAAGTTCTGATGTATGCTACACAGAATGATCTTTATAGATGCTGCAGTGAGTGAAACAAGCCAGTCACAAAAGAAAGAATACATTCACTGTTTTTAAAAAGTCACTATAATCCATCTCCAGACTTTGTTCATTTTCCCAAACATAAACTTCATTCCCAAAGGCTCTTTATTACCCCCTCCCTCCAGCCCCTGATCACAACCATCCTACTTTCTTCTCTATGAATTTGACTTCTCCAGGCACCTCATGTAAGTTGAATCATACAGTATTTGTTCTTTTGTGACTGACTTGTTTCGTTTACCACAACATCTGTAAAGATCATCCCTGTGTAGCATACATCCAAACTTTCTTTTTGAGGCTAAATAATATTCTGCAGTATGTGTATGTCTCATCTTGTTTACCCATTCATTAGTCAACATACATTCGGGTTGTTTCCTTCTTTAGGCAATTGTGAATAATGTTACTGTGAACATGGACATATAAATATCTGTTGAACTCCCCACCTCCGTTCTTCTAGGTATAAACCAAGCAATACAGTAGCTGGATCACACGGAATTGTATGTCTAATTTTTTTGAGGAACTGATTCCTCAAAAGGATACCGATTTTGAGGTTACTGATTTCCATGGTGGCTACACCATTTTACATTCTTACCAGCAGTGCAGCAGAGCAGAAGATCCCAATTTCTCCATATTCATGTCAGCACTTGTTATTTTTGTTTGTTTTCATAATAGCATAGCTCTGCCACAGAGATTGGGCCTTTCCTTATGCTCTTGTCCTGCAGCAGTAGACTGCTCTTGTTTGTTACTCCGTGCTGGGATTTTAATGGTGGCAATTCTCCTGATGCAGCCTCAGTCTTAGTAAGGTTGTGTGTACCCAGGCCAAGGGGATAGATAGCACGTTCTCAGTGTTTTTGCCATTCTTCTTTGTGGCAGCAAATTGATTTCTATCTGTGGTAGGGTTTAGGAAGAAGGGAATTCGTTGCTACTTGGTAAGTAGTAGCAAAACTTCTGTTGTCTATCAGTGCAAGGTCCATGGTCTAAGAGACTTTGTAGACCTTCCTTTGATGCAAAGAACTTTTACACTTCCTCTAGAAGCTGTACACATTTGCCTGCTTTATGGTATTGACAAAGAGAATCTCCTATGTTTGCACAGATTTTGCTCCCACCATTCCCATGAAGACCGTAGGGTTGAGAGGGTTTGCTGCCCTTACCTCCACCTCAGTAGCTAAAAACTTGCTTCCTGTAAGAGGGTCCAGAAAAGCAGTTAGCATGGGCGAAAATCATTTCATGTATACCTGTACCACTGAGAGGGCTCATTCCTGTCTCTAGCCCTGCCTAGCATTTCTCCTGAGCATGTGGAGGAAGCTTGTGGGAAGAGTCCTCCACATGTCTGTGGCTCCAGTTACTTTAAACCCATAGGCAAGGCCAACTAGATCTTTAGTATTTCATCAACATTTTAGTTGACTTCTCACATGCGTCTTTTGTTTCCACCTCTGGCTCCTCTGCTCGGACAAAAATGACACAGTTCATTTGTCCCTTTTCTCCTGGGAGATGTCTTTCACTCTTGAAATTCAGTTCCTTTGGTGGTCTTTTGACAAGTCTTCTATACTGAGAAGTTATGCTTTTTAATTTTTTTTGCCTTTTTTGAGTTGTTAGGATGGGAGTCATATTCTCTTGCTTCCTATATCTTTTTTTTAAATGATTTTTTTATCATTTATTTATTTTTGAGACAGAGACAGAGCATGAATGGGGAGGGTCAGAGAGAGGGAGACACAGAATCCGAAACAGGCTCCAGGCTCTGAGCTGTCAGCACAGAGCCTGACGCGGGGCTCGAACTCACGGACCGCGAGATCATGACCTGAGCCGAAGTCGGCCACCCAACCGACTGAGCCACCCAGGCGCCCCTCTTGCTTCCTATATCTTAAGAGGAAGCAGAACTCTCTGGATTATTTACTGTTCTCTTTTGTTAATTACACTGTAAGTTTCATAAAGCTTTCATTCATCACTATAAATTGAGGTATGTAACAGGGCCCAGAATATAGTAAGACTTAGATTCAAAATTTGAGTAATTAGTACATTAACTAGAGAATACATATTCTAAAAGTAAAATAAATAATATTTGGTTATACACACAAATCCCCTCTCTTACTTCCCCCCAAAAGCAACATACTTCTTTTTTTTTTTAAGTTTATTCATTTATTTTGAGAGACAGAGAGCGTGCAAGCAGAGCAGAGAGAGAGGGAGCATCCCCACCAGGCTTCACAATGTCATTGCGGACCCTGACGGGGGTGGGGGGGTGTAGGGCTCAAACTCATGAAAATATGAGATCATGACCTGAGCCAAAATCAAGAGTCAGATGCTTAACAACTGAGCCACCCAGGCACCCAGAAAAGACACATACTTCTATTTTATTCTCATGTCACCAAATTTTATTCCTGCAGAGTGCTTGTCACAATCATATCCCATGTGTTTGTATGGAGATATGGATGCAAATCTTTGATTGTTTGTTTCTCCCACCAAACTGTAAGATTCACAAGGACATATTTTTTGTTTACTATTGTTTTCCTAACACCTAGAACATTATCTGAAGCAAGTCCTCATAAAGTTGTTGAATGAATCAATAAATGATAGAGACATAAAATAGGTAACATCAGGAAAGTACCAGCAAAAAAATCATAAGATAACACAATATTTTCATTTCAAATGTGACAAAGAAGTTTAGGCAATAACATCTAAAGGGAATATGTAAAAAATTTCATTCAAACTCCTTGTTGTATAAAGCAAGAAATTAAGGGCAGGAGAAATTAAACATCTCTCCCAAAGTCACAGAACTCATTAGTGGCCGAGCCTGGAATAGAAACTAGGTCTCCTGACTCTAAATCCATTGCTCTCAATTTGGGTGCTCTGAGAAAAACCCTTTAAGACATTGGTTTATGGATATAAAAATGCATGTGTTGAGAAACAGGGGAAAAGGAAGATAGCCTTCTAAAATATGTCTCAGCCAAGGCACCCCAACAGATGGCCATGTTGCAGCAACTTTCTCAGGGAAGTTATATTCAGAAAAGGCAACGCATCACCAGGTCTCATAATCCCAATGGACAGTAAATGATTTCATAGTGTATCAGGCAGTGCAGCAACCGACATTTCAATATTTCCTTCGAAAGGGAAGATGAATGTAAAATTGCTTTACCTTCATGCTCTAGCTGGTGATTTCCCTGCTGTGCCCTTCATAACACTGATAGGAAAAAAAAAGGAAGGGTATGAATAGAGTGTGCTAGCCATTCAACGTATTCATAAGCTCAGAAAAAAAAAAAAAACAACAATAAGGTTTTTACTAATATTAATAACAACAAAAAAAGCTACAGTAATAATGATTCCTAACATGAACTAAATGCAATGTAAGTTGATTATTACTCAAATACTAAAACCTTCAACCAGCAATCATATAATATCAAGAGGGTCTTTTTTTTTTTCTTTTTTAAATAAGTGATGGAAAACATAGGCTTAGAGACTTTAAAGATCTCAGAAATCCAGGAAGAGGTAGTGCTAAAATTTAAAGTTAAGTTGTTTAACTTACTATAACATACATAAATAACACAGGAATAGAATGTAAATAAACAATGTATTCATCTCCAAAATATTACTTGTATGCCTTTGTTAGTTTCTTGACTGATATGGTCAAGGCCTGAATTTGGTGTCATGAAAAGAAATCAATTTTAAATTTTTTTTAAAGTTTATTAATTTATTTTGAGAGGGAGTGGGGAGGGACAAGAGAGAGGAAGAGAGAGAGAAGCCCAAGCAGGTTCTGTACTGTCAGTGCAGAGCCCAAAGTGGGGCTTGAACTCAGGAACCATGAGATCATGATGCGAGCCAAAATCAAGAGTAGGACACTTAACCAACTAAGTCACCTAGGTGACCCAATTTTTTAACTTTTTTAAAGCATACGTGAAACCATGTCCCAAGAAACTATATGATTATTTTCTCCCTCCCTCTCTCTCTCTCTCTCTCTCTCTTTAATGTTTATTTATTTATTTTTGAGAGAGAGAGAACACAAACGGGGAGGGGCAGAGAGAGAGAAACACAGAGTTGATAGCAGGCTCCAGGCTCTTAAGCTGTCAGCACAAAGCTCGACAGGGCTCGTACCCCTGAACTGTGAGATCATGACCTGAGCCAAAGTCAGACTCTTAACCGACTGAGCCACTCAGGCACCCATATATCATTATTTTCTAACCCCCATCTCTGGAATCTCTGTCCAATAGAAATATAATTACAGCTACCTATTTAATTTCACATTTTTTGTTAGCTACATTTTTAAAAAGTAAAAATATACAGGTAAAATTAACTTTTGTAATATATTTTATTTAACTCAATAATTCAATATTATTGTAGAAATATTATATGCTTGGTGGAGAAATATATAATGTGTGAAAGAAATAAAAATTGGCAAAAAAAATTTATAAGAGTAGTCAGACATAGTTTACAGAAGATCATAGCTCAAAGCTAAGGCTGTCCAATGTTCTAAGAAAGGTTTAAAAAATTAGAAAAAATAAGTCTGGATTTTAGACCTCTGTCATTCAGAAGGAAACTTTGATACAAGTAACAAAGAATTACATAAATATTTAAAAACATAGGATTATTTGGCTTTTCCCATACTTATATTTAATAAAATAATACAAAATATGTTGTGAAGAAAATGTTCCATGCTCAAATAAATTTGGGAAACACTGAGCTATGCAAATTTAAATATTTCAACTGCAGATTTCTCAGAAGCTTTACTATGTTGACATATATTCCAAATCTCCAAGAATCCTAAATAAAATATTTTATTTTTCAAGTATATTTGACTTAAGACCTCTATTAATGAAGAAATGTTCTCTATTATGGGAAATCAAATAAACAAAGAATGAAACAATGCTGAATTTACAGATATCACATTTTGATTTTGGACTTCTAATATGTTAGTGCAGTGGCCTTAGATGCCACTTAATTTTCTTTAAGAAAAAAAAATTAACGTTTATTTATTATTGAGAGGCAGATAGACACAGATCATGAGCTGGGGAGGGGCCAAGAGATGACGAGACACAGAATCCGAAGCGGGCTCCAGGCTCTGAGCTGTCAGCACAGAGCCCGATGCGGGGCTTGAACTCACAAACTGCAAGATCATGACCTGAGCCAAAGTCGGACGCTTAACCAACTGAGCCACCCAGGGGCCCCGATGCCACTTAATTTTTTTAATGAGGTTCCCTCACCAAACTATGAAAAATGAAATTTGCTTATTCAGTGATACGTTCACAACCCACAACTGATTTCCTATTAAAGCCGTCATTGCTGATATTGACATTTCTCATATGAAACATTAAAGTTTCGTATGGCAAATTTGTCATAAAATAGCTGTGCCATTTGGGAAAAGCCACTTAACCTCCCTGAGCCTGTTTCTTTACTCCCACATTAAGAATATTGTAGTAGATGACTTACAAGGGACTTTATAGCAGTGAAATGAACAGGTCAGTTTGGAGTCTTTACTAGTTTCATTCCACTTAAAGACAAGTTTTAGAGTATCACAGAACATGTCCCTGCAATAACACTAACACTACAGAATCTCATCCAAATTTACTTAATACTCATTTTTATTTTATAAAATACACTTTCTCTTTTTTTTATAGTAGTTTTAGGTTCATAGTTTTAATAGTGTGTGGAAGATACAAACTGCCCTATGACCCAGTAAGCACTGCCTACCTGACCAATGGTCCAATTAACAGAATATCAGTTAACTACCATAACGATATTTGAGGAAAATAACAAAGCTGCAAATCCAAGAATAAAGGATTTAATGTGTCCATTATTTGGTAGACTGAACAAAATACAGGCAGATTTTGGCCTAAAATAAGTGTTCAACAGTTAAATTGTTTACTGAAAAGAACAAGGTCTTTGGGGCCAGATTGACTGGAATGGAATACAGAATTTACCACTTACTAGCTATTTGATCCTGGATAACTTAATTTGCCACTCTCTACTTCAGTTACCACTTCTGTAAGCTTACAGTAATAATTTATAATTCATGAAGTTAATGTGTATATAAATGAGAAAAATATTTTAAAATGTCCAGTTCAGTGCCTAGCATAAGAATAAATGATACATTTTCCTTTGTCTTTCCGAACCTTGATTTCTTAGACCATTAATCTCTCTACTTTCCTTCACTTCTCTAAAAGTCAAGTAAATCTGCCTGATAATACTTTCTATTGAGCTTTCAGGCCTTTTCTTCCAAAATCTAAATTCTCTTTTTAACTGAGATTTGGTATTGTCAGCTTTTAGTAGGATAATCAGACTTCTAAAATGTTTACTACATCTAACTAAAAGTATATCCAGGAACTGTTCATGTTCAACATTTAATATTTGATTGCATACAAATGTTTAAAACAAAGTTTCAAGCCTCAAAAGCAACAGAAGTACCATGTGCTTCCAAAGTACTTTATGATTTATGGGAAAAGTTTTATCATTGCTGTTTCAGAGATCAATTAAGACCATGGAGGCTCAGGGAAATGATGTGAATCCCCAAAAGGCAGAGGGCTGACGTGAGACTAAATCTTTGTCACATAAATAACCCTAGTTGTGAACAGTTGTCTTTAGGACACTCCTCAGGCCAAGGCACAAGACTGTTATTAAGTTTCTCTTATATTATTTATTCCTAATCCCCATTCTTATTCCTATTCCCATGGTAAACACTATGATGGAAACAATTTCTCAGATCCCACATCAAAGGAGGCCTTGTGGCCCCAGCTGTAAGCGTGGGACTCCAATGGTTAACATTGTTACAATCTGATTCAGTTGCAGAAAACCTTTGGGGAGCCTCCCATATTGAATAACCAATCAAAGCAGGGGTATAAAAGACTTGTCCATTTCAGCACCCTTAAAAAACAATTCTTCGGTTTGTATATGCTCCAGATCTTCCTGTGGGATGGCTGAGATTTTGTTCATTCGCCTCACAGTTAAATTTCTTCTTCCTCCACCCAAATATGCTTTCTCCCTCTTTTTCACGGCTCTCGATGCCAGCCTGTCAAATTTCCATCACGGGTTCTGGAGAACCCACCCTAACAGCAGGCACCAGCTCTAATGTGTATGATGTATAAGAGTATCTGTTTCTTCCAGCATCAGAAACAGAATGTGCTGTCATGCTTTTCACTTTTAATGAGCTGTGACTATTAATGTGTGCAAGCAGGTATCAGGGAATTAGTCAAACTTGCTGCCAAGAGTAAGTTTTCCTAAACAAAATAAAACAAATATATAGATATATCTTTGTATCTCTCTGCAGCATATTTTAAAATCCACTCCCAGTTAAACCACTAGTTTAAACACCTTGCATTTCATACATCCTATTAAAAGCCATGGGGGCATTAAATTGCTAGATGGGAACATCCTATTTTCCCATACAAACCTTCCCCCCATTTGGTTCACAGGTGTCATCCCAGATACACGTAGCTTACATTTGTGAGCATGAACATTTTTTCATATGTTTGAGGACAAATTTTATATATATTTTTTTATAAATTGTCTTTTTTATAAAAAGTCTTTTGGGACTTTGTCTATTTTTTTTGTCTGTCAATTTTTAAGATGTATTTGAGATCCTGTTTTCATTTCCTTTGGATGTGTACCCAGAGGTGGGATTGCTGAATCATACGGTACTTCTATTTTTAACTTTTTTTTTACTTTATGCATTGTGCACACTGCTTAATAACATATACTAAAATTCCTATTATTTCACCACTTAATTATGGAGCTTCATGCATCATATATCAATTCCCATTATGTACATGGGTTTTTCACAATTTTCTATTATATGAAAATATATTTTCCTATTCAGTTACATTTTTGTCTTATTGGTGGTTTCCTTTGCTGTGCAAAAACTTTTTATTCTGATGTAGTCCCAGTAGTTTATTTTTTTCCCTTGCCTATTAAGAGACATATCTAGAAAAATGTCAAAAAAGTATTGCCTATGTTCTCTTCAATTTTTTTATGGTTTCAATGTCTCATATTTAGGCCTTTAATCCCTTTTGAGTTTATTTTTATGTATGGTGTTAGAAGGTGGTCCAGTTTCATTATTTTATACGTAGCTGTCCAGTTTTCCCAGCACCATTGATTAAAGAGACTGTCTTTTCCCTTTTGCATATTCTTGTCTCCTTTGTCATAGATTAATTGACATATTGACTATATAATGTGGGTTGATTCCTGAGCTCTCTATTCTGCTGCATTGACCTATGTCTTATTTTTGTGCCACCACCATACTATTTTGATTAGTACAGTTTTGTCATATATCTCAAAATCTGGAATTGTTCTTCTTTTGCAAGATCGCTTTGGCTATTAGGGGTCTTTTGTGGTTCCATGCAAATTTTAGGATTATTTGTTCTAGTGCTGTAAAAAATGCTGCTGGTATTTTGATAGGAATTTCATTAAATGTGTAGATTGCTTTGAGTAGTATGGAAATTTTAACAATATTAGTTCTCTTAATCCATAAGCATGGACTATATTTCCATTGTTCATGTCTTCTTCAATTTCTTTCATTGGTGTTTTATAGTTTTCAGAGTACAGATTTTTCACTTCCTTGGTTAAGCTTATTCCTAGGCATTTTATTCTTTTTGGTACAATTGGAAATGGGACTAGTTTCATAATTTCTCTTTCTTCTACTTCATTATTAGTGTATAGAAACACTACTGATTTCTGGGTATTTATGTTGTGTTCTGCAGCTTTACTGAATCCATTTATTACTTCTAGTTTTTTTTTTTTTTTTTGGTGGAGATTTTGTATTCTAAATATAATGTCATCTGCAAATAGTGATGAGATCTTGCCGTTTGAGACAACATGTTTGGACCTAGAGATTATTATGCTAAGTGCAATAAGTCATACTGAGAAAGAAAAATACCATATGATTTCACTTATATGTGAAATCTAAAACAAACAAATAAATGAATAAACAAAAAGCAGAATCAAACAGACCTATAAATTCCTTCTGGTTGCCAGAGGGAAGGGAGGTGGGAAAAGGGCAAAATGGGTGAAGAGGAGTGGAAGATACAGATTTCCAGCCATGGAATGAATAAATCATGGAAATAAAAGGCACAACATAGGGAATATAGTCAATATTTTAACAGCATTGTATAGTACCAAATGGTAATTACACTTTGGTGAGCAGAACACAATGTATAAAGATGTTGTACATTTGAAACTAATGCAGCATTGTATGTTAACTATACTCAAATGATTGTTTTTTAATGATGTGGCCAAAGAACATAAAAAGACAATTCAAAAAACATACAAGTGTCAAACTTATATAGAGTATTGAACCTGACTAATAATGAAATAAAGGATAATTTAAATGAAAAAAAAATATCCTTTGTATTTTATTTGTTTATTTGTATGTTTTTAAAGTGTACTGCAAAAATAAAATTATATAGAAAAGGATTGCTATGGTCTTATGGGATATATTTAGTATGGGAATCCATGCTCTCCAATATTCCATTCACTCCAGGACAGTGCTATCCAGTAGACCTTTCTGGTAATACTATTGGTAATATCTACATCTGCATTTTTTTCCAAAAATGTTTATGCATTTTTTGAGAGAGAGAGATTGAAAGAGAGACAGAAAGAGAGCAAGGCAGGGGCAGAGAGAGAGGGAGAGAGAGAATCCCAAGCAGGCTCCACACTGTCAGCACAGAACCTGATGTGGGACTTGATCTCATGAACCGTGAGATCATGACCTGAGCTGAAGTCAGACGCTTTATTTACCGACTGAGCCACCTGGGCACCCCATCTGCATTGTTTGATACAGGAGCCAGTAACCACATGTGGTCATTGAACAGTGATATATAGTTTACTGTGACTAAGAAATAAATTTAATCATATTTAAATTTAACTATTTAGTCTAATTTGTAGAAGTCAAATGTTTTTAGTGGCTACCATATTAGACAATGTGAGTCCATAATATCAGTACCAATGAGGGGCGCCTGGGTGGCTCAGTCGGTTAAGCATCTGACTTTGGCTCAGGTCATGATCTCATGGTTCATGAATTCAAGCCCCATATCAGGGCTCTGACAGCTCAGAGTCTCTAGCCTGCTTCAGATTATGTGTCCTCCTCTCTCTTGGCCCCTCCCCCGCTCACACTCTGTCTCACTCTCTCAAAAATAAACAAACATTAAAAAAAAATTATAATATCAGTACCAGTGAAAAATAAACTCTGATTTTTTTTTTTTTTTTTTTTTGAGAAAGAGAGAGAGAAACCACAGGTTGTTAGAGGGAGAGAGAATCAAGCAGGTTCCAGGCCCCATGCAGGGCTTGATCTCATAACCCCTAGATCTTGACTTGAGCCAAAATCAAGAGTTGGATGCTTAATTGACTGAGCCACCCAGGTGTCCCAGAAACATATTAAAGATCTATATTTGACCATATAGATGTCATTTTTGAATTAAGTGTTTTGAACTAGAGACTTTCTCCTTTAGTGTTCTATGTTATGTCCTATATCCTTCCTTCCGCTGGTACTAAGAGGTATATGGCATATTGTATAGAACAATGGAAGAGCATTCTGAAAAGAATAGAGAAATTTGGGGAAAGTGCTCTTATATATGGCTTTCAAGCACTCAGTTTTTACTTTTTCTAGTCTGAAATCACATCTGGCTCTTTTCTTTTCAAAAGAATTATCTTCCAAATGATACAACCTATGTTTTCATTCCCATTAAATATGTGTGTACATATTTTTGAGCATGTGGTATAAGAAAAAGTAAAAAAAAAAAAAAAAAGGATGATTACTTTAAATTTGTTCTAATACCCGGTTTTTAACTTTAACCTTAGTACTATAGATGTAGATGTAAAATTTTAAAAAATAGTGATGATAATGATAAATCCTTTGATCAACGTTCTCCTCACCCAATGCTCAGTATTGAGCTTTATGATTTTTTATGATCATAAAGTATTCTGGTGATTTTAAAGTCAGCAATAAGTAATATCTGACATGTATATAGACATTCTGTTATTGGATTCAATTATTTTTATCAATTTCTTAGGAAACTAGACACAATAGTTCTCTTTCCCTATCTGTAAGTTTCTTTGATAGATACCGAATGACACAGAAAGAATACAAATATTCAGTTAGGCTTGGCTATTTGTATTTGGATCTTTGCGCATCTGTTGACTTTTATTTTTTTAGCCCATGGCAAGGACTTAAGAGTCCTCATCCTGAGATATTGGAAGAAGACACAGCCTAGCCACTCTTCTGATTCTTCATTTATCTCTGCCTCTTCATCATGCTTGTAAACAGCCAAAACAGCATGCCTATTTTTGGATTTTCCCCAATGAGATGTGTGTGCCTGTTGGATTTTGAACATCTTCTTAATTTTGGATTCAAGTTGGACACTGCCACTCTCATTTCCTCTTCCACATCAAATTTTGCAGAATGCATCCTGTTTGTCACAGCATCTTATACTTTCATTATAGTTCTGAAATAAATACTATATAAACTTCTTAAAAATATAATAATATGTATTAGAAGGGGATTACATACCCTTGAATATTAGGTGCAGTTCACCAGGGAAAACAAACAAACAAAACTCATAGGACTAAGGCATTTTAGGGTGAGGAAGTGTAACATTTTAATTAACTTCTTAGTTACTGAAAAGTTATTAGCTTGAGATTGCTGTTTATTTTTCTATAAATTTTTGCATTTTAATTTTTTTGCGTAAATTTATTCCCTTCAAATACACTCATAAATTGACAAACATTAAATTTTTTATATTATTCATTTATCATAAAATCTCTGCTATGTCTGCAGCTGAATATATTCTGAACTTTGTTCATTCACATTTTCTTTTTTCCTTTATTAATGATTCCCAAGATTTATGCATCATCTTGAGCATTTCAAAGAACCATTCTTCTTTTTTATATTTTTGCTGTCTTCTATTCCCTTTTATATATCATTGATTTACTCACACAAATATTCCTCAAAAGTTTTTTAGGCTTTCTAACATTCTTCCAATCTTACTATTTCAGAAGAATTTGTTCCATTTATGCGTTCCTCACTACCACAGGAGGGAAAAATCCTGACTCAGTAATAAATGTCCTCTCAACCACACCACCCACTATAAATACCGTTATTTTTTTAAATCCCTTCAAACTAAAACTCTTAAACACATTTATCTGTGCTATAATCACCATTTTGTCTTCTCCCATGTTGTCTGAGGCCCACTCCAGTAAGAATTTTGGCCCCATTAGTACAATGAGATATACTTTTCCAGTGTCAATAATGATATTTTTATTACTATATTGAAGGTCAAGTTTCAGTTTGCAATTTATTTGCCTATAGATAGAAAATGATGCAATTTATCATTAAAAATGTTTTTAGTTTTTTTAATTGAGACATATTTGACATATAATTAATATTAATAATAACTAATATTAATAATTATAATCTTCCTAACTTACATCTTTGATTTATGTAATGAGTTCAAATGGCTGTAATATACTTCCATGTTTTTAATGAATTGATCACTTCTTTATTTTATATGGCTAAATAACCAAATAGTTCATAATGTGGTATGAAAAAAAATGGAAGTAAATTGTATAAATATCACCAGAAGATCAATATATGATAATTAATTCCCTTGAACATATTTCCAGTATAAGTTTTTAAAATACATTTCTATTAAAAATAAACTTTATTATCATTATTATTATTATTATTTTACATCTAACATTATTGAGGTGCATTCTTAACTTGGCTTCTCAGATGCCACTCTGAGTCCTCTACCAATACTACCCCACCCTCTTAGCTGGCTTGCTTGTTTCCCCATCTGTTCTATAAAGGATTATACATATATACACACACACACACACACACACACACACACACACATATATATGTATTTTAATATATTTTACCTATATGTGTGTGTGTATATATATATATATATATGTATATATATATATATAAAATCCCTTCTATCTAAGGGATACTTAAAATTATCCTATTGGGTCTCATGGCTGTACATGTCATCTGTGTGGTGATTGCCTGTATCTTTCTCCTTAAAATCAGGATTGCCTATTCAGTATTTTCACTTGATTATCCAATAATCTTCTCCTATTCAACACATCTTAAATCAAGCTGATCTTCTCTCGCCCTTGTCCCAACTTGTTTTCTTTAAAGGCTTTGTAATCTCAGTGCACTTTTCCATGCTTCATCCAGATGCTCAGGACAAAACAAAACAAAACCAAAAAACAAAACAAAACAAAAAAACAAGTAAAAACATCATTCAGGTTATCCAAATCTAAGGGCTTGAATATAGAAAAAAATAGCTTATCAAATTAGTTCCACTAGGTTTCAAAATGCAGATTAACTGGGGCGCCTGAGTGGCTCAGTCCGTTTCAGTCGGTTGAGGGTCTGACTTCGGCTCAGGTCATGATCTCACGGTTTGTGGGTTTGAGCCTCGCATCGGCCTCTGTGCTGACAGCTCCGAGTCTGGAGCCTGCTTCAGATTCTGTGTCTCCCCCTCTGTCTCTGTTTCTCTCCTGCTCACGCTCTGTCTCAAAAATAAAAACATTAAAAACATTTTTTTAAGGCAAATTACTTCTTGTAGTTTGGAAAAAAAATAACTTTCTATAGTACAAACTTAGCAAAATATATAACCTAAAAAATAATATCTTGTATTACAATATGTATGTTTTGTGCATTGCAAAGTTCTGGGATTTTCTAGGTTCGCAAGATGACTAGAGGGACATTTCCGTTGGCGATGTCGCAGGAATTATGTTTTTCTCAAACACAGCAGGATTTAGACTATTTTCAGATAACTGTAAATGCAAGCTTGTCTTCCATGTGTAAACAGAGATAGCCTATATACTAATATCAATAAGTACTATCTAAAATGCTCTATACTGTCTGAGCTCAGGAAAACAACTATAACTTGACAATTTAGTAGAACTTACTTATTATGGCATACTTTTTCCTTTAAAATTATCATAAGCAAAGCCAACAAGTCAACAATATTAAAGGGATCTGATGGAATCTATAAAGTTCCTATAAAATACTGATTTCTGTATTGCTTATAACCTGTAATTCTGGCTATGTCTATGTAATTTAAAATGATTACATGAAACAGGCAGATATGGGAAATCACTGGATCCCAAATAATTGTTTCTTTTTTTTCCCCAGGTTATTATGTTTCTAATGGAGATGAAAAGTATTAAGTATTAAAAGTAAAAGTATTGGGGAGCCTGGGTGGCTCAGTCGGTTCAGAGTCCGACTTTGGCTCAGGTCATGATCTCGCAGTTTGTGAGTTCAAGCCCTGCGTCAGGCTCTGTACTGACAGCTCAGAGCCTGGGGCCTGCTTTGAATTCTGTGTCTCCCTCTCTCTGCCCCTTCCACGCTCGTGCTCTGTCTCTTTCTGTCTCTCAAAGATGAATAAACATTAAAAAAAAAGTTAAAAGTATTAAGGAGGCATCATTTCATACATGTGAAATTTGTGGCAAAATATAAAGCTGGCTAGAATTCTAATTTTCCAAAATCTTTAACACTAATGTAGTAATTAATTTAACAAAATTTTATAATTCTTTAATTGAAAGATGTTTATGAAATGAAATTGAAAACTTTAAATATCCACTCCCAGCCATTTTGCTGCTGTTCTGTGGTGCACAATCTCTAAAATGGTTCCAAATAATCCCCAACTCCTGGTTTTCAGGTCCTTGTAAATTTTCTCCCCCTTGCTTGTGGGCTGGTCCTACTGATTCACTCTATTCGCATCTAATGAGTAGAGTAAGTAATGGGATATTATTTCTGGGATGAGGTTACAAAGTACTCTGACTTCCTGTCTCTCTCTCTCCCTTCTCACACGTTCTCACTCTGATGAAAAAGAAAAAAAAAAAAAAAGCCAACGGAATTTCTAGCTGAGCTGTGGACAGGCTGGCACGGAAGGGAACTGATGCTGTTAGGACCCAGTGAGGATGGTTCTGCCAACAGTTCTGCTTGGAAATGAGATTCCATGTAAGACCTCAAACCCGATGATTGCAGTCTTGGAACAGACCTTGAGACAAAGCTCAACGTGCCTAGATTACTGACCCGGAGAAACTGTGAGAAACGGATCATAAATGTTTGGTTTAAGCCACTAATTTGGGGGAGATAACTAGTATAAATCCCGACAGAAATAATAGTTCCATATCTGTAGTTAATTCATTAATTCAAGATAAATACCTTTGTGACATTCTGGATGGTGTAGTCTTACTATAACTCACTTGTATTTGTTCCAGGGCACATAGTTCATGATCAATAGACACTACTGATACTCACTAAAGCCAAAAAGCGGATGTTATTTAGACTTGAGATAAAGAGGGACTAAATTTTACCTTCTGTTAGGCAACAATTGTTCTGAAATGTAATGTTCACGTATGATGTTTAAAGTGCTGAGTCAGCATATATATTTAAGTACTGGCATTAATTATGAGAGTGGGCTAGTATGAAGTTTTTAAAGGAACAGGATACTAGTAAGCAAAAATTGGCTAGGGATGAAATTGCACTGCATTTGGAGTGGATTCAACAGGTGTCTCTGTAACTAGAAATTTTGTTTTCTTTTCCTAGTGTCTTTTAGGATTGTATGGTTTATTAAACACACACAAAGGAGAGAGGAGGGAATCAGATGTGCTTTTCAGAATACATTATTACAGGATAATAACAACAAGTGTGTTCAGTGCCATTTTTCCCTTGTGACTTGGTTTATCAAAAATCAACTAATCATTATGACTGCAATGTGATATAAATACAAACTACTTCATAGAAGCTGAGGAATCAGTTTCTTCTTTAAGGTATGCCTTAACCCCATAATCAAAGCAGATACATTTCATGACCTGTAGTTCTTCCCTCTGTGAGTTTATCCACATTTAAATTTTCATATTTAAGTTCTAAGTATCTTGTGTGTGCCATATATTTATTTTGTGACTTTCTGTGTCTGGAACAAATCTTCCCTTCCTAACTTACAGCTTTGGTTTACGTAATGAGTTCAAATGGCTGTTATCTACTTTCATGTTTTTAATGATTTCATCACTTCTTACTTCTATATGGTTAAATAACCAAATAGCTCATAATGTGGTGTGAAAAAATGGATGTAAATTGTATAAATATCATCAGAACACCAATATAAGATAATTAAGTCTCTAGCATATATCTCCATTGTAAGTGTTTAAAATATCTTTATATTTCAAAAAATACACTTAGTGTTATGAATTTCATCAGTATCAGTTAAATTTATACTTTTAGATGTACAATAAGTGTATCATCTTTTCCAGAATTCCCTTTTTAGTTCCACAGATGAGAATGTAAACCTAAAGGACCAGGGCTGATGCGTTGCTGAAGATAGGAATTGAACTCATTTCACCTGCTCCCAATTCAGTGCATCCTATGCATGACTTTCATTGTACCTCTTATTATATATCTGCTCCAGTAAGTCTCAGTAATTAAGAACCCAGTCATATTTTTAGTAAAAAATCATATAAGGGACTGAGGAAAGTACTTGCCAAGTGTTTCTCAACATACTTACATGAAAAGCTATGTACTCATACAGCTTGAAATTACCTTTGAAAAGGAATTACGGGACATTAACTATATGCCAGAGCATGTCCTAAGCACTTTGCATGGTTAACTATGTAATCCTCACAACAATCCTCTGAAACACATACAAATGTTATGCACAGTTTGCAGATGACGGATAATTTATATAACTTGCCAGTGTTTATCAGTTATTATATGGCAGACATATACTTTGAGCCTGGAAGTCTGGCTCCAAAACCATGACTTTGATCCTCATACTGGATTTCTCTTTCTTGAGCATACTAATTTCAAGGCAACTCATATGACAGCCTGAATAACTTAAGGGTCAAAGATGTCAATGTTGTCATTTGTTTATTTTCTTTTACTACGTTTGCTTATGTGCCAACATAATATGTGTTATGTATTACGTGTTATAACCCAACAACTGGGAATTGCTCTAAATTTTCTGAATTATAGGCTTAAAATTCTGTACTTTTTATGATTATTGTGCTTTTATTCAAATTTAAGGCATCTTGAAATTGAAGAAGAAAAACACTATGAATATATTTTATAAACACAGTTTGGAAAATTGGTCTAAAATTACCCTCTGTTTTAATCTTTCTGGGTCCTTGATTAAAACAATATGATTTGGGAGTTTTCCCCTGTTAGGAAACAGTCCTAATTTGAAGCAGTTACAGTGAATGTACATGGGAAACATGGGATTTTATATTTCTTCTTGATAAATACAACTTCCTACTCAGCATGTATAACATATTTTTATTTTTCTTTATTTTATTTTCTATTTTTTAATGTTTATTTATTTTGAGAGACAGAGCAAAAGCATGAGCGTGGGGAGGGGCAGAGAGAGAGGGAAAGAGAGAGAATCCCAAGCAAGCTCTGTGCTGACAGGGATCCTAGATGTGGGATCACTCTAACCAACCATGAATCACCTGACCAGAAATCAAGAGTCAGACGCTTAACTCGCTTAACTGGCTGAGCCACCCTGGCACCCCTTTAAAATGTTACTTAGTGTATAGGCTCTGTGCTGACAGTGTAGAACCTGCTTGAGATTCTCTCTCTCTCTGTCTCTCTCTCTCTCTGCCCCTCCTCTGCTCATTCTCTCTCTGTCTCTCTCTCCCTCTCTCTCTGTCAAAAGAAATAAATAAACTTTTTTAAAAACGTTTTTAAAAAACGTTGCTTGATGCAAACAGTTCTTATGCCTAATGACTGTTAAGTTTGAAGACTTTTCATTTAAGTATGTAAAGCAGAGAACTTCATCTTTTAAAATATTAATGCTAAATTAAAAAGAAACCATATTTAGATGGCTAAGGAGGGAATATTTTCAGTGAAATCTGGGTTGGATTCTTCTTAGACTAAAATATTTCATATAGAATGGGACTGCTGATGAAAGCCTAATGTGAACACATGGCATTTAATTTCCATGAAAGTTTCAGGAGTCTGAGTAAAATGTGGCTATGAATAAAATAATAAAATATAAGTGGAATGGCATGACAATAGTGCCCTTTTGGGATTCGGGCACCAGCAGTGGAAGGGGCTGTTCCAAGAGCATCTGTCTCTTTGGCAGAATTCAAAGGCAGCTGCTCTGGTTACTTTCATAATGCTCCCGAGATTTCCATTTTATCACAGAAATGATGTCTGCCCTCTGTTGCTAGACCTGAGTCATTTGCATTTGTCCTACCTGTGATGCTGGGCTATTTGTTTAATTGCTTTTGATGGGAAAAGAAAACACTTCCCAAGGAAAGCCCAGTGAAGAGCTTTAGCAAGCCCTTCTAATTTAAACCTGCTTTGCCTGCATATATCCTTCTTGTAAATCTCATCCTTATTTGTATTCCCAATGTGATGGATGACAACAGTTGCAAGCTCATAATATCCCTGTTCTTATCATGTCATGGTTTCTTGTAAATGCTGTCCTTTTCTGAGGTGACCTATTATATCTCTCTCTGCTGTTCAATTATTTTCTTGTAAAGGACTGATAAGGTAAATATATGCCTGCTACTTTTCTTTGCAAGAGCAGTTGGTCCTCTTAACAAATATTTAGGAACTCAGGACTTTCTTATCATACCAAAATGGAAGTCTTACTAATATGTTACCTCTAAAAGTGAGCAAAAATCTGTGTACATGCACCTTAAATATTTATACACTGGTGTGCATGCAAACTGGAGTAAATCTGGCTGGACTGCTATTTTGTCACTTTTTAGCGTCTGATCTTGGACAACATATTTAGGATTTCTGAGTATTCATCTGTAAAATATTGAGATAACACATATCTCAAGATACAATATACATATATAAAAATTACTACAAAGAGAAGTTATGTGCGTTAATTTGCTGACATTCACTGTATTCCTGAGGACACTAAAGAAGTACAACTAACTATGAGGTGATAGATATAACATCTAAATGGTGTCTTTTAGGAGCCCTAGGCTGGCTCAGTCAGGAAAGCATGTGACTCTTGACCTCAGGGTCCTGATTTCAAGCCCCACATTCAGCATGGAGCCTACTTAAAATAAAATAAAATAAAATAAAATAAAATAAAATAAAATAAAATAAATGGTGTGTCTTTGAGAGCATATTTTCTATCAAAATATCTCAGTTATCTACAAAAAAGGAATTGTGGAAAAGTTGTCTCTTAAAAAATTTGTTTTGTTTAGATTCACAATTTTGTGTGTGTGTGACAAAAGGAAAAATACAGGACAGATTACAATTTATAAGTAAAAGTCAATATAACTAGTCAGATTATAGGCAGAACATTACCCAAGAGAGAATACAGAAAGTTAGTTATGGAAATTGAAAGAACATGGTACAGAGGTTAAGTAGAATTATGCAGCTGAAACTTAAAAGAAACATGCAAGATATGTTTGAAAATGAACAGTTGTTATGGCAATTCAGAATGCTGATAAGAGTATGATCAGTGAACTCATTATATTATGTAAATTAAAGGATAATGAATACAAGAAGTTTCTAAAGCTAGTTTGTTTTCAAAAAAATGTAAGAGGTGGTCTTTGGTAGATTATATGAAATGACATCATAAGTGCATAAAATATTCAGAGTATCACATTACAATTAGCAATTGTAATTAGCAATTGTGTTGAGTGTTTTTCATTTGCCATTCCTGATCCATTTTCCACCTTTCTCCTCTCGGTTCTGTGCTCTGGGAACACCGATCTCCATGGCCTAAATAATTAGAGCTCTCCTGCCCGTTTCCAGTTGGGTTTAGGAATAGGGTTTGGCAGGTTTTCAGAGGACGGGAGACAGTGAGGTCAGAACATGTTGTTTACCCATGTTGTGGGTTGATAGTGGTTCCTCTCCTTGACTTCAGGCCTCAACATCTGTTGAGCTACAATATTTTGAGCATGTACATGCAAAATGGGAGCAGCTATTTGCTCTAGTGCAATCATTGATATTATCCAATATGTGCTAAATTATTTTAATATATGTATTCCTAGAAACAAATACTACCATAACAGCTTAACAAGGTAAGTAATAAATAAGAGGATGTTAAGCAGGGAAATGACATAGATTTTTACTTTAGGAAAATGTTGGCTGGAGACCATCATCATAAAGTGGAAAGATCACAGCTTTTGGATTTAACACACCAGAATGCAACATTAATTACTTCCTGGGCGGCTTCCACATCTATTAGCCTCAGTTTTCCAATCTGTAAGAAAAAGTTAATAGTATCACATTTACATAATGTTGTATAGAGATCACTTGAATACGATTTAAGAATGTAATACTAATAGATTGAAAGCATATTCTGGTGCACTGTAGGAAGCCCTATTCCTGAAACTCCTAGGGCCCATTTTACTTAAAATAATTTTAAAGAAATTAAATTGCATGAGTTTATGTCATTTATCTTTTCATTTCTTCCCCATTTTTCCCTTGCAAATTTATTTGAATAATCTTGCATTAGGTATTTATTTGTTTTCTTGTTGACTTTTAATACTACATGAACAGTCAACAACTTTCCTCTAAATGTAACTTGGACCATATAGAGTTTCTTCGAAATATACAATTCAAATTTTAGCTCATTTAACTCATAAACTCATTTAACTCATCCAATTATTTTTTGTTCTTGATGTTTATAAAGGTAAATAATATTGCAATGACATCTGGATACTAAAAATATAGTAGTAAAGTGGAAGGTTTTTTTAAGGCTTCTTCATTTTTTTCAGTGACAGAGACAGAGTGTGAGGTGGGGAGGGGCAGAGAGAGAGGGAGACACAGAATTTGAAGCAGGCTCCAGGATCTGAGCTGTCAGCACAGAGCCTGATACAGGGCTCGAACTCACGGACCATGAGATCATAACCTAAGCTAAAGTTGGACGCTTACCCAACTGAGCCACCCAGGCACCCCTAAAGTGGAAGTTTTAAAAAGATACTCACCTGTTGCAACAACATTGATGGGCCTAAAGGGTATTATGCTAAGCGAAGTAAGTCAGATAGAGAAAGACAAATACTATGTAATTTCACTTAATGTGGAACCAAAAAAATATAAATAAATAAAACAAATGAATAGACAAACAAAAAGCAGAATCAGACTTACAAATACAGAGAACTAGTCATTACCAGAGGGAAGAGGGCTGGGAGTTTGGGCAAAATGGCTAGAGGGGAGTGGGAGGTGTAGCCTTCCAATTATGGAATGAAGAAAACATGGGAATAAAAGGCACAGCATAAGGAATATAGTCAATGATATTGAAATAGCGTGATATGGTGACAAATCATAGCTACACTTGTGATGAGCATAACATATTGAGTCATCATGTTGAACATCTGAAACTAATGTAACATTGTGCCAACTATACTCAAATAAAAATTTTAAAAATACATATAGCAAAACCACAATGAAATATCACCACACACCTGTCAAAACGGCTAAAATTAACAATTCAGGAAACAACAGATTTGTTAGCAAAGATGCAGAGAAAGGGGTACACGTTTGCACTATTAGTGGGAATGCAAACTACTGCAGCCACTGTGGAAAACAGTATGGAGGTCCCTCAAAAGTTAAAAACAGAACTACCCTACAATCCAGCAATTGCACTACTAGGTATTGATCCAAAGGATACAAAAATACTGATTCAAAGGGGCACATGCATCCCATTGTTTTTAGCAGCACTTAACAATAGCCAAATTATGGAAAGAGCCCCAATGTCCATCAAGTGATGAATGGATAAAGAAGATGAGGTGTATATATACAATGGAATATTACTTGGTGATCAAAAAAGGATCTTGCCATTTTCAATAACATAGATGGAACTAAGTGTATTATGCTAAGTGAAATAAGGCATTCAGAGAAAGACAAATATCATATGATATCACTCATATGTGGAATTTAAGAATGAACAAAATGGGGTGCCTGGGTGCTTAAGTCGGTTAAGTGTCTGACTTCAGCTAAGGTCATGATCTTACAGTTGGTGGGTTCGGGTCCCACATCAGGCTCGTGCTGACAGCTCAGAGCCTGGAGCCTACCTCTGATTCTGTGTGTGTCTCTCTCTCTCTGCCCTTCCCCCACTCATGCTGTTTCTCGCTGTCTCAAAAATAAACGTAAAAAATATTTAAAAAAAAAGGATGAACAAAATGAACATGGGGTAATGAACAAAATGTACATAGGGGAAGGGAAGGGAAGGAAAAATAAGATGAAAACAGAAAGGGAAACAAACCATAATGGTTTGGGGAGGTGGGTGGAAACAAACCATTGCTGGAGGGGAGGTGGGTGGGGGATGGGCTAAATGAGTGATGGGCATTAAGGAGGGCACTTGTTAGGGTAAGCACTGGGTGTTATATATAAGCAAAGAATCACTGAGTTCTACTCCTGAAACCAATTTACATGGTATGTTAACTTACAAATAAATTGAAAAAAAAATATTCATCTAAGAATAGTGCTGGAGAAATATATTATGTGACCAGTATTTTATTCTAGGTGGACTATTCTTCCTATGCTCCTCACTCAATTCTCTTCTGTAGACTCTCTTATCTTCCCTTTCCTCTCCCTTTTTTTCTGTCCACTTTTACTTTTCACATTCAGACTGATCTCATCAATTGTCATGGTCCCAGTTGTCATGTACACACACACACACACACACACACACACACACACACACACAGATGTCTCCATCCAATAGTCAGATACACACAGATGTGTATCCATTTGATGGTCAGATATATATATATATATATATGTCTCTGTGTGTGTGTGTGTGTGTGTGTGTGTGTGTGTGTGTGTGTTTGTGTGTGTGTAGCCATCTCTCTCCTGATTCATAGACCTATCAGTCGGCCTAAGCAGTATCTCCACTTGATGGTCCTTAGGAACCTCAAAAATTCAGCACATGTAAAACTGAACTTACTATACCTGAATTTATTATATTGTGAATAGAGGCACTTTCACTTTACTGCCAAGCAAAATTCCAGTCTTCTTTCTTGATGTGTCCCTCTCATTTTTCCCATAGCCTCTAAAGCACTCCACTCATCCAATCCTCCCATCCAAATATCTTTTTGAACCTGTCCCCTCTCTTATCTGTTTCCCATCTCACCTAACATGGCAACTGTAATGATTTATTTTATTTGTATTTATTTATTTTTCAATATATGAAATTTATTGTCAAATTGGTTTCCATACAACACCCAGTACTCATCCCAAAAGGTGCCCTCCTCAATACCCATCACCCACCCTCCCCTCCCTCCCACCCCCCATCAACCCTCAGTTTGTTCTCAGTTTTTAAGAGTCTTTTGTGCTTTGGCTCTCTCCCACTCTAACCTCTTTTTTTTTTCCTTCCCTTCCCCCATGGGTTTCTGTTAAGTTTCTCAGGATCCACATAAGAGTGAAAACATATGGTATCTGTCTTTCTCTGTATGACATACTTCACTTAGCATCACACTCTCCAGTTCCATCCACGTTGCTACAAAGGGCCATATTGCATTCTTTCTCATTGCCACGTAGTACTCCATTGTGTATATAAACCACAATTTCTTTATCCATTCATCAGTTGATGGACATTTAGGCTCTTTCCATAATTTGGCTATTGTTGAGAGTGCTGCTATAAACATTGGGGTACAAGTGCCCCTATGCATCAGTACTCCTGTATCCCTTGGGTAATTCCTAGCAGTGCTATTGCTGGGTCATAAGGTAGGTCCATTTTTAATTTTTTGAGGAACCTCCACACTGTTTTCCAGAGTGGCTGCACCAGTTTGCATTCCCACCAACAGTGCAAGAGGGTTCCTGCTTCTCCAGATCTTCTCCAGCATCTATAGTCTCCTGATTTGTTCATTTTGGCCACTCTGACTGGTGTGAGGTGATATCTGAGTGTGGTTTTGATTTGTATTTCTCTGATGAGGAGCAACGTTGAGCATCTTTTCATGTGCCTGTTGGCCCTCTGGATGTCTTCTTTAGAGAAGTGTCTATTCATGTTTTCTGCCCATTTCTTCACTGGGTTATTTGTTTTTCGGGTTTGGAGTTTGGTGAGCTCTTTATAGGTTTTGGATACTAGCCCTTTGTCCGATATGTCATTTCCAAATACCTTTTCCCATTCCGTTGGTTGCCTCTCCGCCCTTCCTACCCTCTTCCGTGGGCCTCTCGTCTGTGCTTGGCTCTAGAGACTCCATTCTGCTAGTCTTCTGGCGGTTTTCTGGGTTATTTAGGCAGGTGTAGGCAGAATCTGAGTGATCAGCAGGACGCAGTGAGGCCAGTGTCCTCCTACGCAGCCATCTTCCCAGGGTCCTCTTGGCAACTGTAATGATTTAGATCACAACCACGTCTTCCTTGGGCTAAGCTTTAACCTACTAATGACCCAGGGTCCTCTTGGCAACTGTAATGATTTAGATCACAACCACGTCTTCCTTGGGCTAAGCTTTAACCTACTAATGACCCTCTCTATTCTCAGTGGTGTCGATGTCCACATATTCTCTATGCAGTGGTCCAGGTTTGGTGTTTTTTTTTTTAATTGCTGTTTGTTTTGAAGTTAAAAGGAAGCCACTATTAGATTTTAAAAACTACTCTGACATTTGTATAGAAAAAGAGTTGGTCAAAAGTTTTGCCTGAACTACTTTCCAGTGAGTCTCAGCATAAGAGATACCACAAAGCTGTTGCAAGGTGGGATGAGGTGATGGCAAAAGAATCTGAGCCTGTGAGGTACCCAGTCCTTCCTTCCTGATCATTCAGGACAGTTCTGGATTTATCTGCTTCTTATAGCACAGTTTAAGTTTTGTAGAAAGAAAGATGAAACAGTGTTTGAGAGTAATTATTATAAAAATTTTCCAAATAAAGATGTTTCTTTATTGCAAACTCAATACAAATATTCTTACTATAGAGTATCCTGATAAATAAATCCCTAAAAACATGTCCATCCCCCAGAGTCCAATATTCCTCTGGAAATAATTTTTGCTCTCAATAGAATGTAGTTTACTCATTTATCTGTGTTGGGCTTTTTCTCTGTCTTCTGATGAGTTAGGTCTAGCAGACACAGACACAAGTCAACTTCTCAATCAAATTAAACAATTAAAAAATAAAATAACTTACTAAATGTGTAATGGATAACATGAAGAGGAAAAAATAATTTTTTGTGCAAACATACACTCAAAATAGGAGCAATTGATTTTGTAGCTAAACCCCTACAGGTAGTCCAAGTGAGCTCATTTTTTATACTTTTTTCCTTTTACAAAATCAGAAATGCCTTCTTTTTTGTTTGGATGTTTATATGCTGGTATTGTGGGTGTGAATAGCTTCAGGCTAGAAGTACTGGCTATTGATTATACTAAATTGGTTGGGCTTTAGAATGTTGCATACACCATTAGTTCACTTTTGCTAGTTCTCACTGCTGAAAAGCCTTTTGATTCTTATGTGTTTTCCCTGACTCATGTTCCAAAAGCAGACAATAGGAATACTTGCACCTTTGTCCCCCGGAATCAGTGACTTGTCTCTTAACTGCATTCTTTTAGACTGAATCTGTAAGAGCTGGCTGCATTACCATTTCAGACATCCACAACCAAATCAATTAAGGACAGCACTCAAGATGAAATCCTTTTGCCACCTCAGCTCAACTTTGAAACATTAAGTATTTGTCCCATTGCTTGAACTACATAGATTCAGAGTCACCTTCTGCTAATATTAGCTGGTTTCCAAAAGAATTTCTCATTTGTAATATCTTCATATCCATCCTGACCTTCAATCTCTCCATCTTTTACTAGGGCAGAAAATTTGGCAAGCAGAAAGATTCCCAAAGATACCATCCACTGTGGCCTGCATTAATTCTGAGATCTGTCCCTTTCAACACCAGAGTGAAGGTACCTCGTTACTACGGCAACCATCTGCTTTCAGTTAAGTTATTTCTACTATCTCTGATTTTCATTAGAGATTCTATTTTATTAATTCTTTGCTAAATTAAGCCTGCCATATTTAGCATATCCCCAACCTGAGTCCTCATTTCTTAAACCTCCTACTTTCTGTTTTTAAGCAATTCTAAATCCAGTTTTACCCAAGTAACTCAAGAAGATTTTAAACAATCAGTAGCATTTTCCAAAAGGCCGAAAGTACTGTTCAATGACACAGAAATATATGATACTTGGATTATAAAACAAAAACAAAAAAGATAGAGTCAGTGTGATATTGGAAATGAACATGCTCAAACTATGTCATACCTGATTTCATTAAGTATTTACTACTATCTCCTGCCCTAATTTTAGAGTAACATTGGCTGCTTCTCTATGTTATATGACTGGATTTATTGGTTACTTATTGATTGACTACTGGCTGAAATTTCCAGACGGTTTCTCAGAGAGAAAATGTAAAGATGCCTCATGGGAAGTACAAAATAGGAGTTAGCCAAGCAAAAATAGTGAATAATAAATTATGTCCAATGAAAATATTCAATGATGGAAATGAGTTATAATTTAAAAATATAAAAAAACAATCATGGATGCCAACTGCTTTTCTTTGAATGATCAATGAAGAAAAAGCAAAGGATAATAATCAATGGACTTTAATACATTTAATTTTTTTAAGTTTCTCTCTCTTTAGAACTTCCATTTTCTCCAAGGTCAGTATCGATAGACATGAAATTATCAGCAACCTCTCTTTCTCTTCTGTTACCACAAATGAACATGACTTTTAATAGCAAGAGTTTGTTATTTAATGATTAGAAATCAAAATTTCCAATTTTTATTTGAATACTTTTAAAAATTACTCAGTAAACATGTATTAGGAGGGCAGGGAATAAGGTGTAATGGAGTCACACGAGAGCTGGATAAAATCCTTTATTTAAAAGTTTGATATTTTGCCCATCATTGATTATTTTGCATTAATTTGATTTTTAAAAACATTGCATTAAAATATTTGTCTTAAATACTAATTATTTGTTAAACTGTGAATTCTGCACCTGAAGTGAATGCCTCATCATCTCACCCTAACTACAGTCTTGTTTATGAGTAAGATCCCGTGAGAGATTTGATTTATTCACTTGTGATATTTAAAGTATTGTTGTTTATTTAAAAAGGTAAATAAAAGATTTATGATTCTATGAAAAGATAATTTTTTTAAAGATGATTTTCATTCCACAGTCAAGAATATCAAGTTGTTTCTAATACGTCATTGCTGCTTTTCTTCTGATGACTTCTTTGGAAACATGAAATCATTAGAGCAAGCAGATAAGAAAAAAAAATCATTTTATGTAAAAGTTGGATTTTTTCTATCCCATGCATTTTCTTAAAGAAAAACATACAGATGGATTTTTATCTAGGATGGACTTTGCAGAATGAATGAAAGCCTAGATTTAAGTCAATTTTGTTATATTAGTCTCAGGTGTTTTACAAAAGAAATACAACCTCAAAAATGATTTACTCTAATTAAGCTTATAATATTTTGTAGTGTTCTCTTCATTTTAAAAAGGAGATCTCCAGATTTATTTGCATATTTAACTGACTTTCCCAAAAAAGAAGGAATAAAAATAAGGTAGAGCTTGATATACAGTTAATTACGTGTTGGATTTGCTATTCTGCTAGAGCTACAGAGGGGGAAAGAGAAGGAAAAAAAAAACATTTTTCGTAAATACTCTCTTAGATTTGAAGCTTTATATTTGTGCCTAGAAATAATAATTATTGAAATACTATAATGCCCCTGTTGTATTTTAGGAGTCTAAATACAATATGATTTAATATTAATATTAGTTCATACATTACTCTCACTGGGTAATTCCTATGTACATTGGTACATCTGTAACATTTTTAATTCTTGGATATATGTATTAATATATTTTACATTTACAGCTAGAAATATGTCATGGGCAAAACTCAATGAGAAAGGAACAATTAAATTGAATAAAAGATCATGGAATTCTGTTTCTCTGAGGCAGTGTTTGGGATATTTGACTTAATAAGTAGTAGGAAATCACTTAAGTAAATTATGTAAGTGAAAGCAAGTTTCTACAGCATCCGATTCTTATAGTTATATAAAATTACATGCTTCTGTGCTTTTCTTCAATGTTAATGCAACTAGAAGAAATTAGCTCTCTATGACTGTACTTCACAGCATGGTGTGCTACAGGAAATAATGCCAAATACATGACTAGCAGTATTAATGACTAAAATTAGGCATATACTAACAATCACAGTATGAATAAGTATATCTACATTTTAATGGACAAGGATCATTGAAGATAGCAGTGGGAATAGGTGAAAAATTCATTTCACAAATTCAAGACAAATGCAGTCTTCACTGAGGACCTTAGTAACAACTGAACAGACTTTACTGTGTGTGTGTGTGTGTGTGTGTCTGGATTTTCCTAGAGGACAGCAATAAAAGTAGTTACCTGATTACATCAATTTACGAAATCCCTGAGAAGAACTCCTTCACACAAAATAAGTCTTGCATTCAGAAAACTTTGTTACTATATATTCATTGATGAGCTAAGTGGCAACAGCTGTCACACCACCTCCTGCCATTTACAAGTTGAATTTGCACCTCAGCAGAACCAACGATCACTGTAAGATTAGTAACCTGGGAGTTTCCCACAATGGTTAAACCAACAGAATATTAATACCCAATTTCCACAACCGTCTTCTATCATCATTTTTTGTCACTGTTTTAAACAAAATCCATAGTAGATACCATGTCATATAGGAGAGAAAGAGAAAATATTAATAAAGTTCATTCATCTTTGTAATTATCATTTTTCGGGGGATATATTCAGCCAACCCTTCAGACTCACTTCAAATAAACCACAGTCTTTTTCAATCCACCAGAAAATATATGTTGTCTATGAGGTGGAACTCAAAAATATTAGAACTTTGTTTCTTGTGGGTATTTTTATTTAACAAGTATTAACCAAGGGCTTATTACAAGCCTTTATGTGAAAATATTTATAGAAACCTTGAGAAAATATCTGGGGGAATACGTGAAAAGTTTACAGGCAGGAGGATTTATTTATTTTGATCTACCTATCACTGCACATACAAACACACATAGAAACATACATAGAAACAGACAGAAAAATCCACACACATATGCATATTGATACCTTGCACTTTCTGTGTTGCTTTACTATTAAAAAAAACTCCCCATTACTGTGTCACACATCTGACTTCACAGTCTAGTTTTACTCACTTTCTGGGGTATCTGTTTTCTATTTCAAAAGAAGGGACAGAATTTCTAGCCACAGTTTGAACTCTTCAACGGGATTGTGGCCTAATTTGGGGCACAGCTGAGAGGTAAGTACTAACAGAGAGATGTAAGTAAAAAGGGAATAAAACAGAAAAAGTTTCCCTTCTCTATGCCATAGTAGTGTAGCTAAAATAACTTTCCTGTCAGCAGTAACTTGTTTAAAATACAGAGGGGAGCCTGGGTGGCCCAGTCGGTTAAGCCTCTGACTTTAGCTCAGGTCATGATCTCATGGTTTGTGAGTTTGTGAGTTCGAGCTCCTCATCAGGCCAACTGCTCTCATCACAGAGTCGGCTTCAAATCCTCTGTCTCCTTCTCTGCCCTTGCCCCTCTCAAACACACACGTTTTAAAAAATTAAAGAAATTAAAATACAATAGAAATAAAATCTAACATATAATGTTAACAGTATATAAAATATCTACTAAGAAAATAATAAGTTGTCAATATGATGAAAGCTTTAAAAGTTTATGAGGAACAGAAAAAAATTTTTTGAAAAATGGCAGAATGTCATAAGTGATGTAGTAAATACATTGAGTATAATTCTGTAAATTTATTGCAATCTCAATAACAAAGATATTTTTATTTATGTTTTCCAAAATTTGTATGGTGGAATACATTTGTGAGATAAACCTCAAAGTCTGTGAAAATGATGAAGTGCTTTCTCAAATATTAAAACATATTCTATATGATGATAAACAAAATACAGTCATTTTACTATCAAGATATATTATCAGATTAGTAAATTAACATAAAGTCAAGTGCATGTAGAAATATAATAAGTGAGGCATTTTTTAATAATATCTACATCATATTAATATTAAAAATATATCCTTGCTTCATTTTAGGAAGTACTAAATCCTGCTGGATTTAAATTATTAATATAAAAATAAACTTCAAAATGTTCTACAATATGAAACAGGTAGTCTATATATATCTCACTATATATATATGTGTATATATATATATATATAATATTAGTGAGAAGAGGGACACAAGAAGTAGAAAACATAAAAATACTGGTATGTGTTCTACATAAAAGGTGATATACTACTAAAATTACTAAAGTTCAATTTAAATGACAAACAATAACAACTACAAAACTCAAAATTTGAATGGCTACATATTTCATAGAACTCTAAATTGTACTAAAGATTAGTAAGGTTTTAATAAACTTTTCATTGACACATTCACTAGGATCTTTTCAAACTTTAATTTCCCACAACAGTTGACGTGGTGAGAACATCCTACATCATCAGATGCCCCTCTATCTTCCCAATACTCTGCATCTTTGACACTTTTCTAATAAATAATTTGTCCTTTTTCTTTTGTCACATCTTAGTCTTCTTTGTTCCTATTTTTCATCCAAACTTTTTATAGGCATGTATGTATGTATGTATGTTTCAAGTTTTATTTAAATTCCAATTAATTAACATATAGTGTAATATTAGTTTCAGGAGTAGAATGTAGTGATTCATCGCAGTAAGTGCTTTCCTTAATACCCATCATCCATTTAAGCCATCTGCATGCCCACCTCCTTCCAGTAACCCTCAGTTTGTTCTCTATAGTTAAGAGTCTGTTTTATGGTTTGCCTCTCTTCCTCCCCCGCCATGTTTATCTGTTTCATTTCTTAAATTCCACATATGAATGAAATGATATACACACATACGTACACACACACCACCTCTTTACCCACTCATCAGTTGATGGACATTTCATAAATTGGCCATTGTCAATGATGTTTCTATCAACATCAGGGTGCGTGTGTCCCTTTGGATAAGTATATTTTTATCCTTTGGATAAATACCTAGTAGTGCAATTGCTGAGTTGTAGGGTAGTTATATTTTTAACTTTTGAGGAAACTTCATACTATTTTCTAGACTGGCTGCACCATTTTGCATTCCCACTAACAGTGTAAGAGGGATGCCCTTTCTCTGCATCCTCCCCAACACATGTTTCCTGTCCTGTTGATTTTAGCCATTCAACGGTGTGAGGTGATATATCATTATAGTTTTGATTTGTGTTTCCCCAATAGCCAGTAATGTTGAACATCTTTTCATGTGTCTGTTAGCTATCTGTATGTCTTCTCTGGAAAAATGTCTATTCATGTCTTCTGCCCGTTTCTTAACTGGATTGTTTTTTGGGTGTTGAATTTGTTAAGTTCTTTATTGGCTTTGGATATTAGCTCTTTACCACATATGTCACTTGCAAATATCTTCTCCCATTCTGAAGGTTGTTTTTTAGTTTTGTTAATTTTTTCAAAAAAAATTCAACAGAAATCATCCAAAAATTTTTTAAATTGATTTTCCACAAGAGTTCAACATAAAATGCCCAACCTAAAATACCCAAACTTTGCAACTATTCTACTTCCGTAACTTTCTAGCCACCTTTCTACCACTAGTTATTGATGTTATTTCTTTGCTCTAGACTCACTAGTGAGAGTCAGTTACATATTTCCAACTATAAGTTCTCAATAGCCAGCCTAAAATTCTTTATTCTGAAAAGACTGACCCTTAAATTTCATGACTTATATTCTTAGTCTTTCCTCTGTGATACTACAATGCTTGGGACATATTTTTAATATATTCTTGAATATATTCTTGAAAATGATCTGTGTCTACATCTATCTCAAAATTATGCACAATGACTTTCTGGAAGAAATCCACTTCCCCTTTTTTGGTCCTGAACACAGGCTTAAATTACACTAATTCATTAATTAATTGTTTCGAACAAAAATAACTCCCTAGTGAAGTTATTTCCCTAGTGAAATAATATGAGTGGATGACAGTCATTCATAGACAATATAACTTCCAATGTTAAAATTATTTCCCTAGTGAGTAATATCACTAGATGGCAGTCATTCAGAGACAGCATAACCTCCTATGTTTATTTCACTAAAAGAAAACCTAAAATGAGATTTTACCTATGAATCTCGTTCTTTGACATTTTAAAAGTAGACGTGCCTTCCCAATAAATCATAATGCAAGAATTTAAATTCATACAAAGGAATTTAATGCCCAGAACCATGGAATGCGAACAAAGAATATTTTCTTGCTAAAAAGCTACTTTTTATTGGTTTCTGTATAGAATTTAGTAATTCATCACTTGCACACAAAACCCAGTGCTCATCACTAAATTCTATACCAGAAACCAATATTACAACACATGTTAACAAATTGAAATTTAAATAAAATTTTGGAGGAAAAAAAAGAAACTAAAAACCACCACCAACAGCTACATTTTTTAGTGCAAGAACTAACAATTGAGTTCCTCTCTGAACATATAACTTTAATAGAAAATGAATTTTGATTGTTGGAGAAGTACTGTTTCAGTGATTTACTTTCAAGGTTTGTGATAATTATCAGTAGGGCATCACAGAGATCTGAGAAGGTATAGCAAGGAAGAAATAGGTTTGCACACTGAATGCTTAAAAATGAATGCACCATGAAGAATCCTACCCTGAAAAAATACTGGCTGTCATCTGTTCTGTTGAAAACCTTGAAGAAGTCAAAGCAGTTGCTGTTAATCTGCCAAATTTCACTTTCCTTTCCCTGGCTTTTCTTGGGTAAGATGAGAGAACAGACAGTGCGGAGACATCTTCCCTAGACCAAAGACTGTGTAATGTTAAGAAATTGGTGAAAAACAGAGGAATAATAGTGCCTAATAACTCTGCTTTGCTAGTCACATGTGCCAGATGTAATGGCCCATTAGCTACCAAATAAAATTATTCCCAAATGGAGATATGTGTCATTTATAATGTGGAATTATATAATAAAGTACTCAAGCAATAAGAGCAATCAGCTGGAGAATTACTTGCAGGACCTATTGAAGGGTAGTCAAAATATGAAGTAACAGAAAAAGGAAAGGAAAAGATCGGCACAAAATATTCTTTGTCACCAATATTTTGGGACATTCTGATCAATGTATTTATGTATTTATTTATGTATTTATGTATTCTTCTAGTACCTTTTACACAGATAAAAATAAGTCATAAAAATATGAAGTGATTCCTTTACATTTTGGGTTTAATATTCAATCATCTTTATACCTTTATTAGCCATTACAACCAAATAAGTGATTGCTGAACATTTGAGCAAGTAAAAATCAGAGTCAGCATTCTGAAGAGTAGTTACATTCCCAGATATGATAATATAGTCAAATAAGAAGAAAAAAAATTGTTCACATATCTACATGAACAATTCCTTAGCATATCAACTGTTGAGGGATTGAAAAGCAAAGTCAGGTAGACTTGACTACATTCATTGTCCTAGCATCTTGGAGTTATCTTTTACTTATAAATCAGTAATTCAGGAATGATGTGGGATAAGGTTTATGTAAACCACACTCTAGCAGAATTTCATCAGGCAATTGGGCTACCAAATAGAATATTATGCACAAATATTTCAAGACAATTAATGGAGAAAGCAATTATAACATAAGCAGAATCTTTATATAGTTTTTATTAATAAAGGAATACAACTTTGGTAGAAAACCAAGATGTGCTGGGTTCATTGGGATATTTATACAGTTGTAGTCAAAGAATATAATAATTTTTAATTTCATAAATGAAGTTTCATCTGATACACATTAAAGAAGGAAGTACCCAGAAAATTAGTAGTGGTATGGTAAATGTAAGATCCAAATTTTTTCACTAGAAAAAAACTTCTGTAAAAATAATATTGTTGAATCTACTTAGAAAGTAAAATAAATTGAGACACAGAAAATTTAACTCTTCCATCTCAAAGAACTTCTCTATAAATGTGATTAAGATTATTGAAACAATGGTTTCATGCTAAGTGGGTACATACACATTTACCTGACAAAGTTATAGCGTTTAATATTGTGCAAAGCACCCTTCTAAACAATGGAAACTCAAAGATGAATAAAATCTAATTCTTTTCTCACAGAGCAAAAGTAGAGTTAAACCCATATATTGTCAGGTTACCGTATCTACCTTGGAAATATGTGCATGTATATGTAAGTCTTAAAGATGAAAGCTATTCATTTCCTATTTAATGAATAAAAGAACCTATAAGTACCATATTTATGCCAGAGAATTTCTGAAGAAGCTCAATAATGTACATAGAAAGTACACTTCAGCACTGCTTTTCATATCCCTGCTGATGTAGTAAAACCAACAAAAGCTTCAACAGTAGAGGGTAGCAGTAGACAGGTAGGTGACCAGGAAGAAACTATCATGGGTCTAATATATGCTGCAAGGGGGGAATTAGTGGGAATTGCTGTTCTTGAGAGATACAGGGCACACAGAGAGGGCTTTGAAGTCCATCTGCACAAAATTGTTTTAAGTTTTATGCTGATTCTATTTTCTATAAGTAGATAGTGAGGTGTCTAGAGAGACATATGATAGATTTGGTTTTGTCAGACTTTATTTCTATCACTTCATTCTCATTCTGAATTTCTAGGTGTAGTCAATTTTTTTTTTTTTATTATGCAGACCAATGGAGAGGAGAATTTGCATAGACACAGCAAATTCAAGAAATATAAGCCTTTTTTTTTAAATTTTTTTTTCAAAGTTTATTTATTTTGGGGACAGAGAGAGACAGAGCATGAACGGGGGAGGGGCAGAGAGAGAGGGAGACACAGAATCGGAAACAGGCTCCAGGCTCTGAGCCATCAGCCCAGAGCCTGACGCGGGGCTCGAACTCACGGACCGCGAGATCGTGACCTGGCTGAAGTCGGACGCTTAACTGCGCCACCCAGGCGCCCCAATATAAGCTTTTTTATACTTAGCTTTTGTATGATTTTTTTTCAGCCCTAAGCCGAAAATTTCTTAATTTTATTTAGCTTAGATGATTTTCAAATGATTTGACATTCACTGAAAATACACACATCATCTGTGGTAGCCATGAAGCCTCCTGGGATGCAGGAGGAAACCACTTGTTGATATTTAGAGTATCCTATATATTGATTTTTAAAGCAGAAAACAGACCATTCTCTTTAACCACTAATATGAGCACACATTCTATTCATGTGCCAGTTGCAAACATATTGATCACATTAAGTGTTTTTTAGATTATGAAATTTAAAAAATAGAATTTTACATAAGAGACTCTTAAAAACTGAGAACAAACTGAGGGTTGATGGGGGGTGGGAGGGAGGGGAAGGTGGGTGTTGGGTATTGAGGGCACCTGTTGGGATGAGCACTGGGTGTTGTATGGAAACCAATTTGACAATAAATTTCATATTTAAAAAAATAATAAAATAAAATAAAAATAAAAATCAGTAAATAATAGAGTTTTATATTGACTTTCATACTTGACCAACTTAAATTACCAGAAGCAGTTAACAATAAATTATGCCTTACCAATAACTAATATGAACTTGTCAGAAACTATGAGAATAATTTATATATATGTATGATGACAGATATCAGCTAAATACTATTAAGTATAAGTTTAATAATAAAATATTATGATCAACTATGGCTTCAAACATCTCTGTAGTACATATGGACAAGAACAAAAAGGAATTTAAGAAAATAAAGTTAAGCTGTAGAAGTATTGTTGACATATAAGCTTTTCATTAAATGTTTACTTTCCTTTGGTACATTATGCTGCCTAAGAGGGGACCTACTGGAGAGAGATTACAGATATAATTAAGCAGGGATTTTATATTCTAAAATATTATTTTACTAAATGGTGGTTCTTTTATACTCAATATAATGCCTTGCAATTTAAATTTCAGTAATACTAAACATTAACCCAGATATTAATGGGCTAATGGTTGTGTCCTTATGCTCACAACCTTTATGCTATATAATTTACATACTTCCACAGTAAAAAAAACACAGAAAATTGATTGATATGCTTGAGTAATAATATAGTATAAATTTGATCAAAGGAGACATAAATGGGATGTGACTAACACAAAACTTATTTATTGCTTATTTCTGTGTTTGATACTAGATTTTGGAAAAGAGATCTGATGGTGAGACACAACCTGCTGGGTCTTTCTAAGATGAGTCAGAAGGTAGGGAGATATTTTTTAAATGATAGTTACAGTGTATAATTAAGAATCTGTTTTTTCATTCATCCACTTCTTTTATTCCTCCTCATTATTTAACATTTCATTCATTCAACAGATGAATTGAACACCAAGCTAGTGCATGAGAACTATATCCAAGCATAAGCAGGCATTCATATTAAGAAACTCACTTGTGTATATTTATGTATATAACCAAAGATATACAAAAACAGTCCATATAGTTACATTGTATTCCAAATAACATTATATTTGAAATGATTCAGGGGAAATTCTTCTTTAAAGATATCTTGAAGAAAAGAATATTTTGAAATGTAAATAAGAACTTCTTAATTTATCAACATAGACTATTTATAGGTGGTATTTCTTTCTAATACAGGACATTTGTTTTCATTGTAAAAAATGCAAGGATTAAGAGGTAACCCTTACCCTTAGGAACGCTTTACCTTTAAGGGGTATATTATCACAAATTTAGTGGTTTTTAATTTAAGTAACTATTACTTACAATTCTGTAAGTCAGAAGTCTGACAGGGGGCTCACGGGGCAGAAATCAGTCAGAGGGCTACATTCCCTTCTGAAGGCACCAAGACTCCTTCTTTCCTCTTCCAAATTCTACAGGCCTTCCACATTACTTGGCTCATGTGTCCTTCCTCCACCTTGAAAGCCAGCAGTGTTGTATTTCTTTGATCTTCCTTCTCAACATCTTTTTCTGACCACAGCCTAGAAAGGTCCTGTACTTTTAACAACTCATGTGATTAATCTGGGTCCTCACAGATAGCCCAGGATAGTCTCCCCATCTCAAGGTCAGTAAACTTCATTACATCTTCAAAGTCCTTTTTGCCCTGTAAGGTAACATATTTATAGGTCCCAAGGATTAGGGTCTGGGCATCTTGGAGGAGAGGACATTATTCTGCCTCCCCCTAGCGACACTAGAGGAATTGGAATTATGGCTCACATTTAGAGAACTAGGCACATTCATCTTGATCTGAAATGTAGCCACCTACCAGAGAAGGGGCTGGAGTCGCACAGAAGACTCCTTTGCACTTCTGAGAACAGATAATAGAATTTACTGTATTTTAACAAGCATCTGTTTTTGAATAAGCTTTCAGATATAGTAGCCATCAATTCTTATTTGTTTTCAAAATGATCTGCCATCTCACGAGCGTGGCTATGAATATAAATCAATTTTATCTATAAAAAAGTTAACATTCTGTCAAATTGATGTCTGAGGGAAAAAATGTTTGCCTCCAACTCTGCTAAGGAGAAGGCATTTCTATACACTGGACGCTCACATTAAATTTGTTTTTAATTTCTTAATTTAAAAATTAATTTGTTTTCATTGTTTTCATAGCTTGCCATCATGCAGGGGGTATAAAGCTGTGCAGGGGGGAACAAGATGGTCTTCACATTTTCAAAAACACATAGTCCCTTTAACTGATTATTGACTTCATAATCTGGGAGTGGTATCAGTAAATAAGGTAGGTTGGTCCCTTAAAGATGACAGTAAAAAGAAGTGGCTTAGATAACACTTCTGACACCAAAATCTCCCCCCCACCCCCACGATGTTTTCCTAGATGTTCACTATAGATCTGCTTGTATGGACTTTGCCCACTGTTCTGCCACACTTCTCTCTTTTCTATAGTAGATATCTTCACCCAGCTCTCTTTGTCACACGTCTTCTCTTTACTTCCTTGAGGAGGAATAACCCATCTCCCTTTGTTTAGATGGTAGTAATCCAGCAAAAATCCTAAATGTGGCAAACTGTATTTCTTTCTTATTGCTTCTTCATTGTGACTAAAGGTAGATAAGAGAGGGAAAGAGAGAGACAGACAGCGAGACAGAGACTCAAACTTTCTGTTTGCTATGTTTTTAATATACCTAAGTTGGGGGGAGGGGTTGGGAAGTATGGTGGGAATAGAGAAAGCAAGCCTATTTTAGCGCTTGGAGAAGGTATGTCCTCTAATCTAGACTTATATGTAAGGTCAATAGCTCCAAACTCATTTTATAATTTAGCTTTTGGTCACTGACTGAGGACATCCTCAGATAATATCCTCAGATTCTGACTCTTCCCCTATCCATCCATTTCTCAAAATGTCCACCCCGTCCCCCTGCTTTTCCTCCAATTACTTTAGATGGCATATGCATATGTTTGTGACATTGTCAGTTGTGCCATTTATGCAGTAGACCCTATACTGTCTCATTTATTCAAGATATTGCTCTAGCAATTCTCCCTGATTTATCCTACATGATTATCTTTTACACTTTACTGCATTAGTTCCATCACCTTACAAACATGCTGGTGTTTTTCCTCATAAAATAAACACACCATAAATAGATCAATTTTCTCTTGACTCTATTCTCCACTTTTTCCCACCAGCTATTGCCCCATATGTGTTTACTTCCACAGCAAAACTCCTCAAATTGTCCATATTCACTTTTCCAGTTCTTCCCTTTCATTTCTCATAAACCTGCTCCAATTAAGCTTTCTCACCCACCACACTGCCAAAATTGATCTCATCAAGACTATGATGATCTCAGTTTGTAAAATCTAAAGGATAACTGTTCTCCAGTTATGAAATCTTTCAGCAGGATTTGAAAATATTGATCATTCCCTCCTCTTAAATACACTTCCTTAATCTGGCTTCCAGATGATCATAAATTTCTTCCTACCATACCATGCCAGTAGCTATTTCCTAGTATTGGGAGAAATCAAATTCAAAAGCCTTTTTAAAACTGCTACAAGATGGTAGGGACCATAACTATTTGGTTCAACATGGTGTACATAAAGCCTATGATGAATGTTCTAGATGCAGAGCCCAATAATAAAGAAACCATGGGAAAGACCTTTTCTAGGAAAAAGAGCCATGACAGAATATTAAAACCAAGTTTGAGGCTATATGAAGTGTAAAGGAGGGATTTTTTTCCCCTACTTATATACACTATTGGCTCTGTCATACTTGTAAATAATCATTAAAAATGTTGGAAAAATTTGTGTGAGTAGTCACAAGTTTCTATATACTGTTTTCATTTTCATAACTCAAGCTTAAAATTTATAATTCTATCAAATCTAATTTGTCCTCTATGTAGGTCTTATCTTAGCATTTAACAAAATGCTAGAGATCAGAGTATGAAAAGAGTTACATGATTTTTCTTTTCCATTAGACCTTTTTTGAGTACACTTAATGCAGAGTCATAAGATTGAATAGAAGTCACAACTGTTAAAGAAAAAAAAAATATTCTGACACTTGTTAAAATTGTAAGAAAAATTTGAATCAGGATGAGGCCTCATCAAAAACAGAGCACCAGGGGAGCTTAACTAAAGTTTGCTCAAGGAAAGTCTTTGTCACAATTTTCCTTCACCTAAGATTTAAGGGCTTCCAGATGTCCTATTACTTTTATTGTTTCATTATATTACAACTGACCAGAATTATCTAAATATTGTGTTGCCTTTAATAGCTATCTATGAACCACTGTGATTACATTACTTTTGTCTTCCAACCTGAACACATCGCTCTAGGATAAACAATTATCAGCTTTTCCAAACCCACTCTATCTACTTATTTTTCAGTTGTATTTCTGAGATTCATTTTACAGTTTTTAACCTTTGTTATATCTTTGGATTACTGATTACTTTGGTCTGTAGGTTGGGCTTTTCCAAGTTGTTGGATTTATTATGATATCAGAGATCAGCATGTTAAGTGTTCTCAGTAGAAATATTCCTTATAAGTCCTGTCTTATTTCAGTACCAAGCCTCCCACTTGTCTCAGAAAAGTATCTTGGCAAAATTATTGGACTTATGTGATATTTTAGTTCATTTAATTTAATAATGTTTCAATTACAATAGTGATTTTTAAGTTTTATTTACTTTTTAAAAATCCCCTAGTTAAGTGACTTCCTTGATATGTTTTATTCATTTTTTAAACTTTTTTTAACGTTTATTTATTTTTGAGACAGAGAGAGACAGAGCTTGAATGGGGGAGGGTCAGAGAGAGAGGGAGACACAGAATCCGAAACAGGCTCCAGGCTCTGAGCGGTCAGTACAGAGCCCAACGCCGGGCTCGAACTCACAGACTGCGAGATCATGACCTGAGCTGAAGTCAGACGCTTAACCGACTGAGCCACCCAGGTGACCCTGTTTTATTCATTTTTAAAATTAGTTATAAAAACAAGGTTTTGTCTACCCCTGATTCTATAACTTCTTCCTTCACCCTGCCAAGGCATAATCCTGAAGGTTTTTATCAATAAGTTCAGCCCCACCTTAGTTGTAATAAAAATAAATAAGTAAATAAAAATAAAAATTTAAAAAAAAGCTGTCTGAGAAGGAAGTACATTTGGAACTTAATAAGTCAAACTTGTTTTAAGACTTGGGTCTTTGTTCTAACATGGTTCATTTTCCAGTGTGTCTCCTGCAACTTGTAGGCATGAAATATGTTCCCAGTTGCCAATCTCTCTTCCCTCCTATGTTGATTCAATCTCTGAGTGTGATTTTTAGATCAAACACCTCACTATACATTGAATTCTTGTTATGACCAAAGGTATTTTCTGAATCACAACAATATGTTTAAGACCCTGACAACTTCTCCAGTTTCAAGTTTCTTCTGGGTCCATCCTCATATAGAACAGAATCTGTTCAATATTCTAAATCAATTGTCTTTGGATTTTGGCCATATAATGGAGCATATCTAGGATCATGATGCCACTGCTCACAAGACACTGTTTCTGTTTGCCTATACAACAGAGTTGTGTAAAGGCCTATATCCTCTAGCTATTTCTTTAATAAAATGTAATTTTCTTAGCAGCAAGATATTTTTGTATAACAAGGCTCAACCAAAAAGTAATAGAAAACCTGAATATTCCTACAGACATTTTAAAACTTGAATGCATATTTTAAAACCTTCCAAACACAAGATCTAAGGTCTAGATATTTTGACTGGCAAATGCTATCCATCATTAAAAGAAGAAATATGTCAATAATTATTTCTAGATAATAGAAAAAGAGGGAATGTGGGTTCAGCTTTCAGCTTTGTCTAGCAAAGCCGATTACTCAAGACTCCATACAAGAGAGGTGAAAGGGAGGCTAAGGGTAGTCTCCCCAGCTGCTCTCAAGCTCCTGTTTTTATTGAGCATACATTTAGGGAAATAATGAACAATACCTTAGTGGGCTAGTGCCAGTAAGAATGTGTAGAAAATGTGCAGATAATCAAGTTAAGACAGGGTAAAATATTCCTTGCAATAACATAGTCTAAGGAATTTATGACTGTGGGAAGGACCTAATTCTTAGATATATATTAACTACATAAGCAAAATGAGTGCCTCCTAGATATACATTAACTAGATAAGTGAAGCATGGCCCCTGTCTCCAGCAGGGCCAGAAAGCAGTTTTCTGCTTTCCAGTGCATTCCCTATAATCGCCTAACCCAAGACATAGGTATGTGATTTCCCACAAGGGAATATTAACTTTGTTCTAAAACCTGATGCAGACAGAACACGAAGTGACAAATATCCTTTTTTTTTTTTAATTTTTTTAACGTTTATTTATTTTTGAGACAGAGAGAGACAGAGCATGAACAGGGGAGGGTCAGAGAGACAGGGAGACACAGAATCCGAAACAGGCTCCAGGCTCTGAGCTGTCAGCACAGAGCCCGACGCAGGGCTCGAACTCATGAACCATGAGATCATGACCTGAGCCGAAGTTGGATGCTTAACCGACTGCGCCACCCAGGCGCCCCGACAAATATCCTTTTTGAACATAGGTTCAAATATACTCAACAGAATCGTTTCAAATAAAATTCAGCAATACATAAAAAGAATAATAAGTCAAAAGTGAGTGGTTTTTTGATTCTCATTTCCCTGATCATTAGTGATAGTCTTTCACATACAAGTTGGCCATAGGTATTTCTTTGGAGAAATATCTATTCACTCTTTGACCCATTTTTGATTGGTTTACTTGTTTGTTTGTTTAACGAATGAGTTGTAGGAATTCCTATACACTTTGTATATTAACTCCTTACCAGATATAGGGTTTACAAATATTTTCTCCCATTCCATAGGTTGCCTTTTTTGCATTGATTATTACTTCCTTTGCTGTGCAGAAGATTTTTAGTTTGATATAGTCCTACTTGTCTATTCTTGCTTTTGTTACTTTTTCTTTTGTTGTCATATCCAAGAAATCCTTGTCATGACCAATATCAAGAACATTTTTTCCCTACATTTTCTTTAGGAGTTTTACAGTTTAACTTCTAACATTTATTTTTTAAACCATTTTCCAGTTAATTTTTGTGTATGGTGTAAGAGAAAGGTCTAATTTCATTTTATTGCATGTGGATATCTAGTTTTCCCAGAACCATTTGTTGAACACCCTATTCTTTCCCCATTAAATATTCTTGGATATTTTGTTGAAGATTAGTTGACTGTGTATGTGTGCTTTATTTCTAGGTTCTTTATTCTATTCTGTTTGTCTATATGTCTGTCTTTATGCCAGGGAATGTAAAATGACACTGTTTCGATGAAAAAGAATATGGAGATTCCTCAGAAAATTAAAAAAATAAAACTACCATACGAGCTAGCAACCCTGCTTCTGGGTACAAATCCAAAAGAACTGAAATTAGGATCTCAAAGAGACATTCTGCATTGATATGCAGTAATATTCACTATTGCTAAGATATGTCCCTCAGCAGATGAATGGATAAAGAATATGTGGTATAGGTAGACAAAGAAATAGTATTCGACTTTAATAAAAACAGATATCCTGCTATATGCAACAACATGGATGAACCTGGAGGCATTATGCTAAGTCAGTTACAAAGGACAAACACTGCAGGATTCCATTTATCTAAGACACCTGCAATAGTCAAACTCAAGAAGCAGAAAATAGAATGGTAGTTTCCACGGACTCAGATGAGAGAAGGAATAAATGAAGAATTGTATTTCAAAGCTATAAAGTTTCAGTTATGCAAAATGAGTAAATTCTGGAGTGATGTTGAAAATAATGTCTATAATTAACAATATTGTACACTTAAAATGTTGTCAGGAGGTAATTCACAGTATATATTAACTAACTGAAATTTAAATAAAAACCTAAAGAAAATAATTTGCTAGGGGGATAGATTTCATGTTAAGAGTTCTTATCACAGTTAAAAAAAAAAAGAAAGAAATCCAAAGCTGGTTCATTCAAAATCCAGTCCAGGGGTGCCTGGGTGGCTCAGTCAGTTAAGTGTCCAACCTCGACTCAGGTCATGATCTCGTGCTTCATGTGCTTAAGCCCCATGACAGGCTCTGTGCTGACATCTTAGAGCCAGGACCCTGCTTCGGATTCTATGTCTCCCCCTCTCTTGGCCCCTTCCCTGCTTGCACTCCCCTCCCCTGCTTGGTCTCTCTGTCCCTTTTTCAAAAATAAATAAACGTAAAAAATTTTTAAAAATCCAGTACATCATACTATTCCATATTCCATAGTATTAGCAAACTAAAGAAAAAATACTATATTTCCATATCAATGGATACTGAAAAAATTTTCATAAGGTACAACACTCACTCCAGAAAATCTGATAAAGGGTGTCTACACCAAATAAAGAAACACTATAGCAAACATTGTACTTAATGATGAAAGACTATATGCTTTACCCCTACAATTGAGGAAAAGGTAAGGATGCCTACTCTCAACTATCCCATTCAATATTATCATGGAATTTCTTGTAAAAAAATAAAAGTTTAGCTAACAGAAAAGGAAGATATAAAATTATTCACAATATTTGTAAAACTACAAGATGTTAATGAAAGCTATGAAAATATACCTAAATAAATAGAGAGAAATACCATGATCACATTTTGGAAGATGACAGTTTCAACAACCATTCTTCCCAAATTGACATATATATTTAGTGCAGTTCATATAAAATTCCAGAAATCTTTATTGGAGATACCAATGTTGATACTGAAATTTATATTGCAAATTAAAGAAACCAGAGAAATGGAAGCCGTTTGAAGGAAGAAGAACAAAGTGGGAGGACATACAATAACCAATTTTATGATTTTACATAAACTAACAATATTCAAAATATTTTGTTCTTGGAAAAATCATGAATGCAATATTACAGAATAGATAGTCCAGAGGTAGATATGGTCAGTTGACAGTGGTTCAAAGGCATTAGAGAAAGCATATTTTCTTTCATCAGATAGTACTGGAACAATTGTACATTCAAATGAAAAAAAAAAAAAAAGCCCATACCTATACTTCACACTGTACCAAAAAATAAAAAAATAAAAAGCTCATAGACACTAATTTAAAACATAAAATTATGAAAATTTAGAAGACAACCTAGGATAACTCTTTATAGCCTTAGGTTAGGCAAATAATTCTTAAGTATGACAACAAAAGTTAGTTTTTTAAAAGAAAAATATTAATAAATTAGGCTTCATCTAAATTAAAATTTCTGCTCAATGAAAGACAATATAAAAATAAAGAAAACACAAGCTACGGACTTTTAGAAAGTATTATAATCACAAATCTATAAAATACATATCCAGAATATGTAAAAAAAATTCTCAAAACTCAATGGTAAGAAAGCAAATGACTCGATTTAAAAATGGGCAAAAGACTTGAGGAGTTATATGACTAAAAAAGTGTATAAATGGAAAATATGTACATGAAAAGATGCTCAACCTTATTAGTCATTAGGGAAATACAAATTAAAACTATAATGAGATACCACTACACAGCAATTAAAATAGCTTAATTCATTAAATATGACAATTGTAAGTGCTGTTGAGGAAACAGAACAACTGCAACTCCCATACTATTGTTAGTGGGAATGAAAAATGGTACAACTGTATTATACAATTATATATACATTGTGTATATATATATATATACACATATATATATTATATATATATATAATATATATAATATACATATATATATACATATATATAATACAATATATAATACAACTGTATTATAAAATTACACATGCACTTACCATATGACCCAGCAATCTCACTCCTGTATACAGAGGGTGAAATGAAAATTTCTCTTCAAACAAGAGCATTTAAACAAGGTTTATGCCATTTTATTCATAATCACCCAAAACTGGCAGCCATCAAAACGTCCTTCATTAGGTTCATGGATAAAGAAACTGGTATGTTCATACAATGGAAGACTTACTCCACAATGAGAAGTAATGAGTTTCCAATAACATGTAACACCTGGGTGAATCCAAAAGACATGCTGAATGAATAAAGCCAGTCTCCAAATGTTATGTACCACATGGTTTCATTTTCTATGGAATTCTTGAAAAGACAAAACTATAGGAAGATAAAAAATATTGATTTCCTGGGGTTAGGGTAGTGGAGAGTGTTTGACTACAAAATGAAAGTAAGAGGGAAATTTTAGAGATGATGGGAGTTTTCAGTATACTGATTACGCTGGTATTTATACACATTCATATAAACTCATAAAACTGCACACCAAAACAAAGTTAATGCTATTGTATGTTCCACAAATATGTGGGGCAGCAAAGTGCTCTGCTCATCATATCACTCTGTTAGTCCATATTGAAAGAACAGCCACCATCCCATCTCTAACATTGCTAGTCTCCATGCCAGGAGGAAGATATTTTTTAAAAATGAGGAAGCACTATTGCTTAATGCTTCATCCTGAATGTTAGACATGTAATTTCTGTTCTTGAGGGAAAAAAAAGCTGTATGTCCGTATCTAAGTCCCAAGTTTGGGAGAAGTTTAATATAGCCTTGACACTGCAAGGAGACAGATGAACTACTGAGAATAATCATTAAGACTATCACACTTGCTAAATAGTGGAAATGCTCAGAGAATGTAACCTATTGTACTCTACAATTAAAAAAAAAATGTGTTTCTAACAAATGGAGAGATATCCATGTTCATGGATTGGAAGAATTAATATTGTTAAAATGTCCACACTACCAAAGCAATCTATAGATTCAATGCAATCCCTATCAAATTGCTAACAGAATTTTTCACAGAACTAAAACAAATAATATTAAAATATGCATGAAAACACAAAAGAGCCAGAATAACCAAAACAATCTTGAGAAAGAAGAAGAATTCCAGATTTCAAGATATACTACACTGCTGTAGTAATTAAAACAGTATGGTACTGCCAAAAAAAAAAAAGGCACATAGATCAATAAAACAGAATAGAGAGCCCAGAAATATACTTACATTTACATGGCTAAATAATCTATTAGAAATAAGGAAAAATTACACAATAAGGAAAAGACAGTCTCTTCAATAAATGGTGCTGGGAAAACTGGACAGCTACAGGCAAAAGAATAAACAGGACCACTTTCTTACACCATACACAAAAATAAACCTAAAACAGATTAAAGACCTAACTGTGAGACCTGAAACCATAAAAATCCTAGAAGAGAACCCAGGCAGTAATTTCCCTGACATTGGCTGCAGTAACATTTTTCTATGTATATCTCCTAAGGTGAGGGAAACAAAAGAAAAATAAAGTATTGGGATGACATCAAAATAAAAAGATTTTCCACAACAAAGGAAACCATAAATAAAACACAAAGGCAAACTACTGAATGAAAAAGATATCTGAAAATGATATATCCAGTAAGGGGCTATTATCCAAAATATATAAATAATTTATACAACTTGACTAAAAAATCAAACCAGACAGGAGCCAAGATGGCAGAACAGCATGGAAGTTTTTGTGTGTCTCCCATCCATGAAATACAGCCAGACCAACATTAAACCATCCTGCACACCTAGAAAACTGATCTGAAGATTAACACAACAATCTGCACAACATGAACCACAGAATTCAGCAGGTACTCAGCGTGGAGAGGTGAACTTGGGGAGCAAGAAGCCATGGCAGGCAGGGAGGTGCTTTTGCAGGCAGAGAGAGGATGGAGATGGTTGGCGGGTGGAGGGGAGAATACAGGAAAAGCGCCTCTCCCAAAGCAGCTGGAGAGAAAGTGGAAAATTGGAAACAGTCACAGGGACTAAATTAAAAAGGGAGAAAGGAGAAAGGAGAAAGGAGAGGGTTTAAATTCCATTAAGACTGTAAACAAGAGGAGCACAAAGTCTGCAACTCTGCAACTCAATACCTGGCAGTGCTCTGGTGGGAAGAGAGAATCCCCAGGAGCAGAGTGGGGTCCAGGAGGTTCTTGGGCCACATGGGGAAAAGCAGTTCCACTGCTGGAAGGACATTTAGTAGAGACTATTGAAGCCACCTTGTCCCAGCAGACTCCAGAAAATGGCCACATTCGATGGTGCTGGAACAAGATCCTTAAGGGTGAAGCCTGGTGCATGATATGTGTTGTGATTTTCCATAATCCCTGAAAAGCTGCTGCTACACTATCTCATGAACCTTTTCTGGGATGGCCTGGCACCAGGCCATAGTCTCAGGGCACCAGCAGCAAAAGGGTCCAGAAAGCGTTCCTGGTAGCAGCCCATATTAGGCCATTGCTCAGTGAGACCCTCCCCCAGAGGGGCAGAATGTGTCAAAGCCACAGTCCTTCAGAAGTAAGGGGCTGGGAAAAACAGCCACATCTGACACAAAACTCGGGAGAAGTACTGCCTGGGGCTTGATCACGGACAGTGAAAAAATGGGGAGTGGACAAAAGCTGAAGACAGAGGATGGGTGCATGATTGTTCTGATACTAGAGACTGGGTAGCTTGGTGACACCCCAGTAGGCTAGCAGCACCATTTAGTGGAGAAGGGAGCCATTACACTGAGCCCCGCCCAACTGGGCCAACCTTGCTCTTCAAGAACGCAAGTCTCACCACCTGCTTAGTTTATGGACTATAAAGCGCTTCATAGTCTGACTTCTAGGGGAAAACAAAGTAATTTCAGTCGTATTTCAATCTGATAGCAGGTCCATGTATTCAGGTCCATGTATTTCTTTTTTTCCCCTCTTTTTCACTTCCTTTCTTTTTCTTGAATACAGAACAAAAAAATTCATTTTCAATTTTTATTAAAAATATTTCGTTAAATTTTTTACTATATTTTTTACTTTTGTGTAAATTTTTTCAAATTCTATTTTACTTACATAATTTTATTTTAGTCTACTTCAGTGTATTCACTCTTCCATATTTTCAAATGATTTCTTTTTTTATTTTTCCTTTTTCTCTTTTTTTCTTTTCTTTTTCTTGAAGAAAGAGAAAACTTCATTTTTACTTTCAATTTCTATTAAAATATTGTTCTCTAATTTTTTCTATATATTTTACTTTTATGTAAATTTTTTCAAATTCTATTTTACTTCCATTATTTTATTTTAGTCTACTACAGTGTATTCACTTTTTTAAATTTTAAAACGACTTATTTTTTCTCTTTTATCTATTTTTCGTTTCTTTTCCTTTTCTTGAATACAGAAAGAGAAAAAAATTCATTATTATTTTCAATTTTTATTAAAAATATCTTTCTTTAATTTTTTCTACTATATTCTTTACTTTTATGTAATTTTTTCAAATTATATTTTACTCCCATCATCTCATTTTAGTCTACTTCAGTGTATTCATTTTTTCAAATTCTCAAATGATTTCCTTTTTTCCCCTTTTTTTTCTTTAATCTGTCAAACCACTTTCAACACCCAGACCAAAACACACCTAGGATATAGCATCATGTATTAGATTGTGTGTGTGTGTGTGTGTGTGTGTGTGTTTCATTTTAATATTTTTAAATTTTTTTGATTTTAATTTTTCTACTTCATTAATTCCTTCTCACTGTTCAAAATGACAAAACAAAGGAATTTACTGCAAAAAAAAAGAGCACGAAGAAACAACACCCAGGGATTTAACCAACACTGATACAAGCAAGATGTCTGAACCAGAATTTAGAATCACGATAATAAGAATATTAGCTGTAGTCAAAAATAGATAAGAATCCCTTTCTGCAGAGATAAAAGAAGTAAAAAAAGTCAGAATGAAGTAAAAAATGTTATCACTGAGCTGCAATCATGGATAGATGCTGCAGTGGCAAGGATGGATGAAGCAGAACAGAGAATCAGCGATATAGAGGAAAAAATTATAGAGAATAATGAAGCAGGACAAAAGAGGGAGATTAAGGCAAAAGAGCACGATTTAAGAATTAGAGAAATCAGTGTCTCATTAAAAAGGAACATCAGAATCATAGGGATCCCAGAAGAGGAAGAGAGAGAAATAGGGGTAGAAGTGTTATGTGAGCAAATCATAGCAGAAAAATTTCCTACCCTGGGGAAAGACACAGACATCAAAATCCAGGAAGCACAGAGGACCCCCAATAGATTCAACAAAAACCGACCATCAACAAGGCATATCATAGTCAAATTCACAAAATACTCAGGCAAAGAGAGAATCATGAAAGCAGCAAGGGAAAAAAGTCCCTAACCAATAAGGGAAGACAGATCAGGTTTGCAGCAGACCTATCCACAGAAACCTGGCAGGCCAGAAAGGAGTGGCAGGATATATTCAATGTGCTGAATCAGAAAAATATGCAGCCAAGAATTCTTTATCCAGCAAGGCTGTCATTCAAAATAGAAGGAGAGATAAAAAGTTTCCTAGACAAACAAAAATTAAAGGAGTTTGTGACCACTAAACCAGCCCTGCCAGAAATTTTAAGGGGGACTCTCTGAGGGGAGAAAAGATGAACAAAAAAAAAGACCAAAAGCAACACACACTAGCAAGTACCAGAGAATACCACCAGAAACTCCAACTCTACAAGACACATAATAACAATAAATTCATATCTTTCAGTACTCACTCTAAACGCCAGTGGACTCAATGCTCCAATCAAAAGACATAGAGTAACAGAATGGATAAGAAAATGAGATCCATCTATATGCTGTTTACAAGAGACCAACTTTAGACCTAAAGACACCTTCAGATTGAAAATAAGGGGATCGAAAACCATCTATCATGCTAATGGTCAACAAGAGAAAGCCAGAGTGGCCATACTTATATCAGACAATCTAGACTTGAAAATAAAGACTGTATGAAGAGATCCAGAAGGGAATTATATCATAATCAAGGGGTCTATCCACCAAGAAGGCCTAACACTTGTAAATTTTTATGTGCCAAATGTGGAGGCACCCAAATATACAAATCAATTAATCACGAACATAAAGAAACTCATTGATAGTAATACCATAATAGTAGTAGACTTCAACACCCCACTCTCAGCAATGGACAGATCATCTAATCAAAAAAATCAACAAGGAAACAATGGCTTTGAATGACACACTGCACCAGATAGACTTAACAGATATATTCAGAACATTTCATCCTTAAGCAGCAGAATATACATTCTTGTCCAGTGTACATGGAATGTTCTCCAGAATAGACCATATACTGGGAGGCAAATCAGCCCTAAGCAAGTACAAAAAGATTGAGATCATACCGTGCATATTTTCAGACCACAATGCTATGAAACTCAGAATCAACCACAAGAAAAAATTTGAGAGGTAACAAATATTTGGAGACTGAAGAACATCCTACTAAAGAATGAATGGGCTAACCAAGCAGTTAAAGATGAAATTAAAAATATATGGAAGCCAATGAAAAAGATAACACCACAACCGAAAACATCTGGGATGCAGCAAAGGTGGTCATAAGAGGAAAGTATATAGCAATCCAGGCTTTCCTAAAGAAGGAAGAAAGATCTCAGATATACAACCTAACTTACTCCTTAAGGAGCTGGAGAAAGAACAGCAAATAAAACCCAAAACCAGCAGAAGACAGGAAATAATAAAGATTAGAGCAGAGATTAATGCTATCAAAACCAAAAAACCAGAACAGCTCAATGAAACCAGAAGCTGGTTCTTTGAAAGAATTAACAAAATTGATAAACCACTAGCCAGTTTGATCAAAAAAAAAAAAAAAAAAAAAAAAAAAAAAAAGAAAGGACCCAAATAAATAAAATCAAGAATGAAAGAGGTGAGATCACAACCAACACAGCAGAAATAAAAACAATAATAAGAGAATATTATAAGCAATTATATGCCAATAAAATGGGCAATCTGGAAGAAATGGACAAATTCCCAGAAACATACACTACTAAAACTGAAACAGGAAGAAATAGAAAATTTGAACAGACCCATAACCAGTAAGGAAATTGAATTAGTAATAAAAAATCTGCCAAAAAACAAGAGTCCAGGGCCAGATGGCTTTCCAGGGGAATTCTACCAAACATTTAAGGAACAGTTAACACCTATTCTCTTGAAGCTGTTCCAAAAGATAGAAATGGAAGAAAAACTTCCAAACTCTTTCTATGAAGCCAGCATACCTTGATTCCAAAACCAGACAGAGACCACACTAAAAAGAACATAGACCAATTTCCCTGACGAACATGGATGCAAAAATCCTCAACAAGATATTAGCCAACTGGATCCAACAATACATTAAAAAATTATTCACCATGACCAAGTGGGATTTATACCTGGGATGCAGGGCTTGTTCAATATCTACAAAACAATTAACATGATTCATCACATCACTAAAAGAAAGGACAAGAACCCTATGATCCTCTCAATAGATGCAGAGAAAGCATTTTACAAAATACAGCATCCTTTCTTGATAAAAACCCTCAAGAAAGTAGGTATAGAAGGAGCATACCTCGAGATCATAAAAGCCATATATTAACGATCCAACGCTAATATCATCCTCAATGGGGAAAACTGAGAGCTTTCCCCCTAAGGTCAGGAACAAGACAGGGATGTCCACTCTCGCTACTGTTATTCAACATAATATTGGAAGTCTTAGCCTCTATAGTCAGAAAGCACAAAGAAATAAAAGGCATCCAAATCGGCCAGGGAGAAGTCAAACTTTCACTCTTCGCAGATGACATGATACTCTATATGGAAAACCCAAAATATTCCACCAAAAACCTGCTAGAATTCATTCATTAATTCAGCAAAGTTGCAGGATATAAAATCAATGCACAGAAATCGGTTGCATTCCGTACACTAACAATGAAATGACAGAAAGAAAAATTAAGGAATTGATCCCATTTACAGTTGCACAAAAACCCATAAAATACCTAGGAATAAATATAACCAAAGAGGTGAAAAATTTATACACTGAAAACTATAGAAAGCTTATGAAAGAAATTGTAGAAGACACACACACACACACACACACACACACAAATGGAAAAAGAATCCATGCTCCTGGATAGGAAGAACAAATATTGTTAAAATGTCAACACTACCCAAAGCAATCTACATATTCAATGCAATCCCTATCAAAATAACACCAGCATTTTTCACAGAGTTGGAATAAGTAATCCTAAAATTTGTTTGGAACCAGAAAAGATCCCGAGCAGCCAAAGCAATCTTGAAAAAGAAAACCAAAGCAGGAGGCATCACAATCCCAGACTTCAAGCTATACTAAAAGGCTGTAATCATCAAGGCAGTATGGTACTGGGACAAGAACAGACACTCAGATCAATGGAACAGAATAGAGAACCCAGAAATGGTCCCACAAACGTATGGCCAACTAATCTTTGACAAAGCAGGAAAGAATATCCAATGGATTAAAGGCAGTCTCTTCAGCACATGGTGCTGGGAAAACTGGACAGCAACATGCAGAAGAATGAACATGGACCACTTTCTTAAACAACAAACAAAAATAAACTCAAAATGGATGAAAGACCTCAATGTAAGACCGGAAGCCATCAAAATCCTAGAGGAGAAAGCAGGCAAAAACCTCTTTGATCTTGCCCGCAGCAACTTCTTACTCAACATGTCTCCAGAGACAAGGGAAACAAAAGCAAAAATGAACTACTGGGACCTCATCAAAATAAAAAGCTTCTGCACAGCGTAGGAAACAATCAGCAAAACTAAAAGGCAACTGACAGAATGAGAGAAGATATTTGCAAATGACATATCAGATAAAGAGTTAGTATCCAAAATCTATAAAGAACTTATCAAACTCAACACCCAAAAAACAAAGAATACAGTGAAGAAATGGGTAAAAGACACGAATAGGCACTTCTCGAAAGAAGACATCCAGATGGCCAACTGACACATGAGAAAATGCTCCACATCACTCATCATCAGGGAAATACAAATCAAAACCACAATGAGATACCACCTCACACCTGTCAGAGTGGCAAACATTAACAACTCAGGCAACAACAGGTGTTGGTGAGGATGTGGAGAAAGAGGATCTCTTTTGCATTGTTGGTGGGAATGTAAGCTGGTTCAGCTACTCTGGAAAACAGTATGGAGGTTCCTCAAAAAACGAAAAATAGAACTACCCTATGACCCAGAAATTGCACTAGTAGGCATTTATCCACGGGATACAGGTGTGCTGTTTCAAAGGGACACATGCACCCCCATGTTTATAGCAGCACTATCAATAATAGCCAAAGTATGGAAAGAAACCAAATGTCCATCGATGGATGAATGGATAAAGAAGATGTGGTATATATATACAATGGAGTATCACTTGGCAATCAAAAAGAATGAAATCTCGCCATTTGCAACTATGTGGATGGAACTGGAGGGTATTATGCTACGTGAAATTAGCCAGTCAGGGAAAGACAAAAATCATATGACTTCACTCATACGAGTATTTTAAGAGACAAAACAGATGAACATAAGGGAAGGGAAACAATAATATAAAAACAGGGAGGGTGGACAAAAGAGAAGAGACTCATACATATGGAGAATAAACTGAGGGTTACTGGAGGGGTTGTGGGAGGGGGGGATGGGCTAAATGGGTAAGGGGCACTAAGGAATACTCCTGAAATCATTGTTGTACTATATGCTAACTAATTTGTATGTGAATTAAAAAAAAATAAATTAAAAAGAAAAAAAATCTGAAACTGGGAAAAGGAACTAAACAGACATTTTTTCCCCAAAGAAGACATACAGATGGCCAATAGACACATGAAGAGATGGTGAACATCATTAACCTCTAGGGACATGCAAATTAGAACTGTAATGATTATTACCTTACACCTGTCAGAATGGTTAAAATAAAAAAAACACAAGAAACAAATTTTGGTGAGGATGTGGAGAAAAACGAAACCCCATGCACTGTTGGTGAGATTGTAAATTGGTGCAGTCACTGTGAAAAATATTATAGAGGTTCCTCAAAAAATTCAGAATAGAAATACCATATGATCTTACAGATGCACATGCATGCACATATATGAACACACACACAAATGGAATATTATTAGCCATAAAAAGGATGTGATTTTGCCATTTCTGAAAACATATTAAGTGAAATAAGTCAGACTAAGAAAGAAAAATACCATATGATTTCATTCATAGATGGAATCTAAAAACAAAACAAATAAACAAAAAAGCAGAATCAGACCTATAAATATAGAAAACAAACTGATGGTTTACAGAAAGGGGGTGGAGAGATAGGCAAAATGGGTGCAGGGGAGTGGGATATGTAGGCTTCCAGTTATTGAATGAATAAGACACAGGAATAAAAGGCACAGCATAGGGAATATAGTCAATGGTGTTACATGGTGGTAGATGGTAGCTATACTTGTGGTGAGCAAAGAATAATATAATATATAGAGATATTAAACCCCAATGCTTTATACCTGGAACTAATGTAACATATTATGTCAGCTATATGCAAAAAAAATTAAAAACAAAAAACAATGCATTTCTTTTCATTTGCTCTTCTATTTGGAAGGGAATACAAAGATGTTTGGCCATTTGTCAGGACACAAATTCACATGAGTACTTTTTGTAAGAAAAACTGGTGCTTTGTGATGAAACTAAGTATTTGGTAATGTCCCAACATGGAGATAGTCATTGGTCTGGGGTAAGAACAATCTCAGACTGGCTTCAAAGTATCTTTTATTAACTGAAAATGACTATTAGTACTCTTCTTCCTGCAATGCAGACTTATTTTAAGTGAAAATATTGAGATAATAAAAGTGAAAATAATTAGAAATTATTAAATACTATACAACTATGGGGGTTAATATTTTAATATATAATTAAAATTATAGTCATCATAATCTTAAAACTTGCATAGTGCTTGAAGAGTTATATGTGGTTTTACCTATCTAACTTCTTCACATTTCCAAACAGTAGATGCAATTGCTCTTTCTTTATAAGCACAGAAAATGAGATTATTTAAAAGCAGATGTTTTTTGAAGATTTTTGCTTGTAAGCCTGCATAGAGTTTCTTTGATTTCTTTAGGGAAATATCCTTTCAATTTAGATCCTAATAAACATTCTCTTTTTAGTTATGTATATTCATTTCCTACTTATATTTATTAGTTATCTTTGCCTTCAGAATAACACTATTTGATATCTATAATCTCAAAAAAATCAATGTCCTTTCCTCTTTGCTATCCCAAATATTGTACTCTTATAAAATATTTTCTAGTAAATGGAAACTGAATGATTATTCAGGGACAGAGGAAAAATCAGATCATATAATTGTATGTCCTTTAAAAATAACAATTGAAAGAGATCAAATCACTTACGAAAACTTTTTTTTAGGGAATTTAAACATATTGATAAATCTCACATACAAATAAAACTTTTTGATAATGATTTCTCCATAAGCTTTGAACTATCATTGCAGAAAATGTTCAAGGCTTTTCTTCTTGTATATGCCAATGCCATGGCCCTCTTGAACTGGACAAGAGGTGATGAATTTTCTCTTGTACGGTATAAAACCACTGACTTGAAAAGCAATAGTAAAACTCAGCTTTGCATCAAATAGTGTTTCTTTTGTGTCTTTTTCTTTCTCTGTATGATTGGTTTCTTAAAATATGATAGTGTTTGCTTTATAAAACACTGCTGGTTTATGCCTAGAATAAGACTTAATAGGATCCTATGGAAAATCAATTTCTTCAACACAAGATCCAGATAATGCTTTTATTTACTGTTGTTTATCTACTGTCACACATGCTATATTAGTCTTAAAACAAGAATCTTCCACCAACATAAAGTCATCAACTAACATTTCTAACACAAATCATATAGGTCAACAATGACTTTTTTATTAAAGATAAAATCATTTAGCTTAAAGATTACAGAAAACATACAATGCATAAAGAGTAAATCCAAAATATATGGCTGAAGACATTTTTTTCAGTATCATGACTTGAATACATTAGAAGCAAAGTGTTCAACATTGGTTAGGACAGGGACAAGAAGAATGATGGTATGAACCATTTACAGAAATATTTTAATTACTGGTATTTGCTTTGTGTTGAGCTAGTTAATTCTGGTATTATGCTCACCAGCAATAACTTTAATCCAGAAATTGACTTTAAATGTCTTCTCCTCCCTAACATGCTGACCCTTGTGACTGACTACTGGTTGAGCTTTATAGTTTACCCAGGAGTTACCAACTCACAGGCCATATAAACCCATTTCTCTTTCACTGTAGACAGACTGACTACTGCTGACGAAACTAACAGTCAAACAGGCATAGCAAAGCTCATAGCATCAAAAGTCAAAAATACTGCCAAGTAGGGGCACCTGGGTGGCTCAGTCAGTTGAATGTCCAACTCTTGATATCGGCTCAGGTCATGATTCACAGTCATGATATCAAGCCCCACATCGGGCTCTGCACACAGGGTGGTGCCTGCTTGGGATTCTCTTTCTCCCTCTTGCTCTCTGTCCCTCCCCTGCTCCTGCTTTCTCTCTCTCTCAAATAAATAGGCTTAAAAAAGAGCATCATCTATTAACAATGAAAGGAGATATTTAAAAAAAAATACTGCCAAGCAAAACTTACAGGAAACTTCTTCCATCAAGATTAGAAAGAATGTTCTTTTCCTATGAACTAAATTGATTACACAGCATGTGCTTCATCATTTTTTAAAATTTTTTAAAAATTATTTTAGAGAGAGAGAGAGAGAGCACATGCACGTGAGAGGAAGGGGAAGAAAGAGAAGGAGAGGGAATCATAGGCAGGCCCACTTTGATCTCCTAAGAGTGAGATCACAACCTAAGCTGAAATCAAGAATAGGATGCTTAACTGACTGAGCCACCCAGGAGCCCCATCATGGGCTTCATTTAAAAACTAAGATGAATTTTAAACATATCTCAAAAGAGACGTTTCTGTATTTTCTTCTAACGTACCCAAACACTTCCTATGCAGGCAACCTCCACATGTTCTTATAAACTCTTGACAAAACACTTTACTTCTTTAGGTCTCAATCTTTACACCTATGAAACGGTGGCAAAAGAAAAGACAAATCTCTTAAATTGCCTCTAGTGTTAAGTTTTTTCAAAAGTCTATGGCATTTTTATTGTGTTAAACAGATACGGAGTGAGGACTCAGTCCAATCTTAAACTACACAAAGCATAATAGGAAAAAAATGTAGTTACACAAGTCCTTTATTTATCATGAATCATACAAAATTATGTAGAAATTTAAAATGAAATTGTGTAGAAATTTGACAGAGAGAAACTACAGATATGTAGATGACACACTTCATTTGGATTTATTTCTACAAACTAAAGTGTCTTTGATAAACTGGCACAGATAGCTAATTATGGTCACACAGAATAACTCCTCACTAACAATCTACCCCCAATTATAATTTTTGATCAATTTCATCTAATATTTAACTGATTTACTTTTTATTAATATATCAATAAACCTAATAATTAATGGATCAAGGATTATGTTTTTTCACTGTTTTGCCACGGGAGTCTTGACACTGGCATGTAGTTCAAACCTTATGGGAGTTTCTAGTTCATTTTCTGCTGCTCTTCCTTCTCCCATCTACTCTCCACACCTGCCTATTACTCTTTCTCTCCCCCTTCGCTATTAGACTTTAGAAATGATGAAATGCTCCACAAAGGTATGGAATAACGTCTGCTTTACATGTCACTATACATCCAATTCTTAGCAAAAATGTAGATAATGAATAAATACTGAATGAGTGAAATGCATACTTCTTTGTGAGCTTTTTGTTTTTTTAATGCTTATTCATTTTTGAGAGACAGAGAGAGAAAGAGAGAGCATGAGTGGCAGATGGGCAGAGAGAGAGAGGGACAATCAAAAGGGATTGAAAGAGAGAATCCAAAGCATACTCCAGGCTCTGAGCTGACAGCACAGAGCCCAAAGCAGGGCTCGAACCCACGGACCATGAGATCATGACCTGAGCCAAAGTTGGACGCTTAATCGACTGAGCCACCCAGGCATCCCCATTTTTTTTCTTTGTGAGCATTTCTAAAAACAGTCAAATAAACACAAAAGCCTTGAATTGCTACCAATATTGGCTCAGCTCACCCCACATGGGAAAGGGATACACTTCCATTTAGAGATATGTGCCTATCAGGACTTTCAAATTTCAAAAGTTCTCATTGTGCCTACCTCTAATTCTGCTTATTTTTAAAGTACATATTTATTCCCTTAAATAAAACATTGACCATTTGTATGCCATATCTTTCTAAGAAATGTGAATTTCAATAATGCCCAATGATTACAAAAACTCAGATATAAACTTAAACGTTTATAGAATTTATTGAAAAATAGATGGTGATCCTTTCCTTTTATCAGAGGACAAAAGCTTGGAGTGTAGGTTGACTTTGATCAACTGACCCTTTTTGCATATGGATTACACAGTATTTTAATTTTTTGAGTTAACATTTAAAAAAATGGGTCAGTTTAAAAAAAATGAGTAAGCTTACATAAATAGCTGGATTTTGTTTCTAATTAAACTATGGAAGATTTGGCAACACTGGGCCCTCATCTCCAGGTTGGAAGCCATTATCTAACTTCAGCTATCATAATTCCTTCTTAGAATGAAGCTACATAGATGTAGAGAGATAAAGAGAGAACTCTTTTAATAAACTAGCTTTTTCCAATCTACAAATTTCTTCTGTATTGATGGCTATATTACTCTTTTTTCTTAACTTCCTGTACTGTATTTTTCTCTTTTTTATTAGAATGGTAGATATATTAGTCTGGGTTCTCTGAAGGTAAAATAGAGAGAAAGAGATAGAGATAGAGATAGAGACAGACAGATAGAGATAACTATAGATATGGATATAGATATATAGATATATGGATATATAGATATATAGATATGGAAGAAGAGATTATGAGGAATTGGTATATAGTTATAGAGGCTGGTAAGTCCCAATATGTACAGCCTACAAGCTGGAGACCCAGGAGAGTCAATGGTATAGATCCAGTTTGAAGGCAAGAGAGGATTGATGTCCATCAGGCAGATATAATGAGAGAGGAGGAAGACCATCAAGCAGACAAAAATCCCTTTTTATTTGCAGAAGCGTGGTGGGAATCACCACCCCTAAATCTTTCAAGCCCTTTATAGTGTCATTAATCTCTGAAATCCTTCCAAGAATGTAGTATTGCTTTTGACTTACTGCTTTCCTCAGCAAAGGCAGTTCTATTGGCTTCAGTGTGACCATTCTTACCATAATAGCCCTCACTCCACAGGTCAGGGAACTAATGAAAAGATTTTCCCAGCTTCCAATTATACATTCTAGAATTGGGTAAATAACCACAGGATGGGTTCAGGGACCCCACCAGGCCTATTGTGATATGGACCCAAGAGAAAACTCCATTGATCACTTGACCACCATAAGCCCCTACTCCAACTACTGGACCACAGTGAAATTTTACATCTGCTGGATTTACTATCAGTTCAGAGCCAATGTCCAGAAGTCCTTGAAAGGTCTGATTATATCTTTTCCTCCAACATATAGTTATCCTGGCAAAAGACAGTACTGTTCTTTGAGGACGACTGCAGTCAAGATAAACAGTACATATTTTTTTGCAGTGCACTGGGTTCCTTCTTGAAGGGCACCTGGCCTCCTCTTAATTCAAGGAGATCTGGGTCTCTTTTGCGACACCTGTAGAAGCTTTCAGGTTTTGTTGTTGTTTTTTTTTTTTTTTTTTTTTTTTTTTGTGCCAAAGCTGAGTATATTCAAATCCCTGAGCTCATATTTTTCTCTCTCCACTTTGTCCAGTAACATTAAGAATGAACAGCCAATCTTATTATATTTGTTAGTTTTCTAAGAATGTTTGAAAGTGTCATATTTATAGTCACTTAGCTCCTTGCTGCTTATAACTGGTTGATGAAGAGTATCCAATGGATATATTTTGCATACCTCTATTGACAAATGTATACCATGGACTATCAGTATTCTCTCTTCTACTAAAAAATAGAATCATTAGTGTTTTTAAATCTAATCTATCAATTCCAGAAACTACAAAACTAATTCATAAAACTCATTCATAAAATTCTATTCCTCTATAACCACTCTTGGTATAGAAATCTGTATTAGCCTGTGTTCTCCAGAGATATAAAATCTATAGAAAATATATGTGTGTATTTATAAAATATACAAATACATAATACACACACGCCCTTCTCTCTCTTAAGATGTATTATAAGAAATTGGTTTATGCAATTATGAAGCTTGAGAAGTCCTAAGATCTGAAGCCAGCAAAGACCCAGGAGACCCATAGTATAATTCTAGTTTGGATTCAAATGCAGGAGAAGATTGGTGTCCTTCAGACAGATGGGATGGGAGAGGATGGAAGGCCATTGGGCAGAGAGGAATTCTTCTTATTTGTAGAAGGATCTTTCTTTTTGTTGTACTCAGGCCTTCAACTCATTGGATCTGGGACATCCACATTAGGAAGGACAATCTGTTTTACTCTGCCTATAATTGAAATGTTAATCTTATCTAAAACACATTCACAGACACACCCACAATATTTGGCCATATATCTCAAAACCTCATTGCCTAGTCAAGTTGACATATAAATTTAACTCTCACAGCTAGTGGTTTTTGCTTATTGCATTTTTAAAATAAACCAAAACTTCAAAGTCTACTGTTTCCCTCTGAGAATCGTTGTTTTTTAATGTTCGTTTATTTTTGAAAATGGCAATATTTCATTCTTTGTCATCACTGAACAGTATTGCAACAATGCGGATGGAACTAGAGGGTATTATGCTAAGCAAAATATGTTAGTCAGAGAAGGACAGATATCATATGATTTCACTCATGTATAATTTGAGAAACACAACAGATGAACATAGGGGAAAGGAAGGAAAAATAAGATAAAAACAGAGAGGAAGGCAAACCATAAAAGACTTAAAAACAGAGAACAAACTGGGGGTTGTTGGAGGGGAGGTGGGTGTGGAGCAGAGGTCAGTGGGGGGGTATAAGTTAAATGGGTGCTGGGCATTAAGAAGGGGACTTTTGGGGATGGGTACTGGGTGTTGTATGTAAGAGAGAAATCACTGGGTTCTACTCTTGAAGCCAAGACTACACTGCATGTTAACTAAATTTAAAATAACTAACTAAGTAAATAAATAAATCCATCCATCTATCCATCCATCCATCCATCTATCCATGGGTCTAGTTCACTAAAACAAACAAACAAATAAATAATAAAGTCCATGGGGTCAATGCACTGAAAATAAATTCATTATAGATAGATAGATGATAGATAGATAGATAGATAGATAATAGATGGATGGATACATAGACAGATAGATAAATATTTGAGAGAAAGAGAGCACATGTGGTAGTGGCAGAGGGAGAGGGAGACAGAGGATTCAAAATGGCCTACACACTGATAGAAGAGAACACGATGTGGGGCTTGAACTCATGAACAGTGAGATCATTCCCTGAGCCTAAGTCAGACCCTTAACCAACTGAGCCACCCAACTTCCCCCTTAGAATTGTTTTTAACTTTACTTTATTTTTCTTTATATTGCCTTTTTCTTCCTAGCAATGCATTTGTTAATATCCATAATTTTGTCCTCAGTAATGAAAAGTACTTAAGCATATACAGGTTCCCTATGGGTATGGTGTGAACTCAATTATTATCTGGAAAGGATTTTCTTTATTACTATTTTTAAAACAGTTATTGCTACAATATTGATATATACTTCACCTATAGGGTCATTCATAGAAATGTTATTTTGTCCCTTTCCAAGTAACATTTTTGGTGTATTCTTTTATGGTTAATTTCAATTTTATTGCATCGCTATTATTTTATTGAATAATTATTTATTGCCCCCTAAAGTAGACCTTCATTCAGTCTTTCCAGGAGAATTGATACATATATATTTATAATTAGATGACAGCAAATAAAGTTTTTCTTTGTAGGATTTAACATTTAAGATAATATGTGTTTAGTCAAACTGAATTATCTTTTGTCTGCCTGATCTGTCAAAGAATGGGAAAAACATTAAAGTCCCTCACTTCATGTAAAACAAACAACACAGTTAAGAAATTGGTGGAAGACATGAATAGAGACTTTTCCAAAGAAGACATCAAGATGGCTAACAGACACATGAAAAGATGCTCAACATCTCTCATCATCAGGGAAATGCAAATCAAAACCATGATGAGATACCACCTTACACCTGTCAAAATGGCTAAAATTAACAGGAGACGATGAGTAGAAAGGGAACCCTCTTGCCCTGCTGGTGGGAATGAAAATTGGTGCAGCCATCCTGGAGAATATAGAGGTTCCTCAAAAACTAAAAATAGTCAGGGTGGTGGTTCAGTCGGTTGAGCGATCGACTCTTGATTTCGACTCAGGTCATGATCTCTGTGCTGACAATGGGAGCCTACTTGGGATTCTCTCCCTCTCTATCTGCCCCTCCTTTGCTTTGTGCTCTCTCTCTCCAAATAAATTAAATTAAATTAAATTAAATTAAATTAAATTAATTTTTAAAAAAGCTAAAAATAGATCTACTGCAGGATCCAGCAATTGCACTAGTAGGTATTTACTCAAAGGATACAAAAATACAAATTTGAAGGGGTACATGCACCCCAATGTTTATGGAAGCATTCTCAACAATAGCCAAACTATGGAGAGGGCCCAAATGTCCATCAACTGATGAATGGATAAAGATGTGTCATTTATATACAATGGGATATTGCTCAACCATCAAAAAGAATGAAATCTTGCCATTTGCAATGGCATGGATGGAGCTATAATGTATTATGCTAAGTGAAATAGATTATTCTGAGAATAACAAATACCATATAATTTCACTCATATGTGGAATTTAAGAAACAAAACAGATGAACATATGGGAAAGGGGAAAGAGAAGAAAGGGAAACAAAACACAAGAGACTTAAAGATAGAGAACAAACTGAGGGTTGATGGAGAGAGGTGGGTGGGAGATGGGCTAGATGGGTGATGGGTACTAAGGAGGGCACTTGTGATGAGCACTGAGTATTTTATGTAAGCGATGAATCACTGAATTCTATTTCTGAAACCAATATTGCACTGTATATTAACTAAAATTTAAATTAAAAATAAATATATTAGGTATATATAATATATATTTCATATATACATATTTGAAAATAGGTATACATATGTATTTATGTCTCCTTTTTGTTTTTTGTTGTTAAATACAGTTTATTTCTAACAAGTTGTACCTGGCCAATACAGTTTAGTCATTAAGAGAGAGTGACTGGACTAAAATATGCCTGGTTGTGAACCTAACTCCTATTTTCTATTTTACTCTAGTCAAGTTATTTAACGCTTTATGTTCCTCTTTACTCCTAACTATAAGAGAATGATAATAACAGTGCACATTCTGTATTGGCTTCTTCCTCTTTCCCTCTGACTTCATTATTTTTAAATAGTTTATCCTGGGATCATCTCTAAAAAACACCTCTTCCACTCAAATTCTAGTTTCAGCATCTGCTCTGGAAGAAGTTTATTTAAAACAACTGTTACTAAAGAATTACGTTATTCAATATTCAGTCAACAAAATTCATTGAACAACTGTCAAAACTTCTGGGAATAGAACATGGAACAAAATAGAAAATGTCTCTATACTTTTGGAGGTTATATTCTAGGGGGAGAATAAATAATAAATAAGTATATAACTTTTGAAATAATCAAGGAAAATATCAAATAGTGGCATGTGCTTTCCACAGACTTAAAGTAAGTGAATGTGATTGCAATGTAAATAGTGGTTGAGTAGCTACTTTAGATCAAGTCCTTGGAGAACTCTGTGGAATTGGTGTCAGCACTGTGAGATTTTTCTTTTCTTTTCTTTTCTTTAGCACTGTGAGATTTAAAAGGAAGACTCCTTCAGACAAATGGTACTTTAAGGCTTTAAAGTAGGAATTATATTGGCTTCATCAAGGACCAGAAATGTACTGCTAATGGGACCGTATTATAGTGGTAAAGAAGTATTGAAAGAGATGCAGAGAAGTAAGTAATGGCAAAGTAATATAAGGTTATGTGTTTTAAGTGTGTTGGGAAAGTTGTAGAAGGTTTAAATCATAGATTAGTCTTTTTTCATTTCAGTTTGGAGGAAAACCACTTTGGCTCTAGGGAAGCAATGGATTTAGGAGTTAATAGTGTAGGCAGGGAGATCAGTTAGGAAGCTATCAAGGAATGAGGCAAGAGAGGTTGGGAGCTTGAATTAAGCATTCAGTGCTGGAAATAAACAAACAATGGAGTAAGGGAAGGTCAGAGAATCAAAAGTAATTGTCCAAAAAAGCAGATGAGTGAAACAGGAGGGAATGAGACATTAGTGCTTCTATTAAAGATTAAAATAGGTTTTGGGGCACCTGGGTGGTTCAGTCGGTTAAGCCCCTGACATTGGCTCAGGTCATGATCTCACAGTTCATGGGTTCGAGCCCCGTGTCGGGCTCTGTGCTGACAGCTCAGAGCCTGGAGCCTGCTTCAGATTCTGTGTCTCCCTCTCTCTCTGCCCCTCCCCCACTCACGCTCTGTTTCTCTCTTTCTCTCTCTCTCTCTCTCAAAAAGTAACTAAACATTAAAAAATTTTTTTAAAGAGTAAAATGGGTTTAAAAAGAATTTGAGAGTAAAATATAAACAGCTTGTCATCAGAGGGAGTTTGGTCAAAATTAAAGATCAAACTATTAAAATGGTACAAAGTAAAGAAAGTTATTTATGAAATAAAATGCATTTGTGACAAAGAAAGTATCATTCAGTCTCCTAATTAGTTACATATTGGGATATAAACATATAATTTTAAAATTAAGAAAACTTGATATATCAATATCCTAGAAGACAGAAAAAAATCATGACAATTCATTTGTGATTCTGTTAATCTATTTTTTAAATTAGGCCACAATTATTTTTTCAAGAATCCATGCTGTGAATCTAATATTCCACAGTGCTAATTAAAAGCAATTTTTGACATTTTCAGAACTTACTAAATGTAACTTCTATGTTTACTACAGTGTGTTCTGTAACATAGGGTTTTACATAACAGTTCAATAGTAGCAGTCAAGGTCAGTAAGCAGAAAACATTAAAATTTCTTAAGAACAAAAGTTTATCTATAGATATAAGTACATATTATCCTGATAAGACCCTCCAATATATTGCTAGGGATATGTATACTTATAGTAAAAGTATGAAAAAAACAAGGGAGCGATAGAATATTCAAGTTGAGTATAGTGGTTACTGATGATTAAAGTAGCTGCATCTATGAACTTGAAGGAAGTGCATACCCAAAGCTTCAACACTCGTATCACCATATCTCTTAAAATGCCAGGTGGCTACAAGGACATTACTTTTATTTTCATATTATATAACTTAAATGTTATTTTTTTAATATTTGTTTAAAATCCACAGTAAAAAAAAATTTAAATAATACAAGGACTTTAGCTTTGATATATAGAAAACTTGAAAGTCATTACAATCATATTTATGACAAAAAGAAAAGAAAAAAAAAAGCACAAAACAAAGTCAATACCGGTGGCTTTTCTCAAACCTTTCCCAGAACTGAAGTCACAAGAGAAATCACCATTCCCTTAAAATGGAGAAACAGGTAAATTCAGAGTCACGGCCAAGATCTGCCTAGTTGGAACAGAAGCCCCCTGAAACTGCAAACTGATAGGAAGAGTCAAATGATAACTTTGTGCAATTGTTGGAGGTTTAGCCTTGACCAGCTGAGAATGAGAAACTCCTGCTCCCTACAGTATTAATTCCATGCCCATACACCTGAATCCCTCATGAGTTTTGCGCCACCAAGTTCTAATGGTAAAGAGCCAAGAAAGATCCCCTTATGGCTCTGGGAGCGGGGAAGAGAGATTAAAAAACTGTGAAAGATTCCCCTTTGGGCTTTCTGTCTCCCAAATGGGTGGGATTAGGATGGGAAGGTGGGAAGTAGCAGGGTTGTGTAAGAACTCCTGGTGATGGTTGTAGCCCAGAACATAGCCACATACGTATATATGTATATATATATGGTAAAATTATAGAACAATACTTTCACCCACACCTTACCTCTCCAGAATAATGCCAGTGAATTATAATTAAAAGAGCTGAAAACACCAAGTTTCTCTGAGGAGCAGTTGTTAAAGAAGCTAAAAACAACAGGACAGACAAAAACAAAGACAATGGAGAAATGTGAAGCCTCTGGCACTTATAGTTATGGAAAACATTAAACAGCCCAAATTCTAGCCAGACTAACACAAAACCTCACAATGAAGGTCTATTTAATTCAGTTCCAGTTACCCAATACATCATGTCTGCTTTCAACAAAAAACTACAAGGCATGCACATGGCAAGAAAAAACACAGATGAACAGACCATTTAAATCATCTGAACCAGACTCAGATATGAAGCATATTTTAAAATTTTTAGAGAGGGAATTTAAAATAACAACAATTAACAGGTTAAGGGATCTAAAGGAAAACTAAACAACATACAAGAACAGAAGGGTGATATAAACAGAGTGATGAAAATTCTAAGAAAGAATGTCAAGGAAATTCTAAAGATATAAAACACTATAAGACAAATGAAGAATGCCTTTGATGGGTTTCTTAGTAACTAGTAATGACTGAGGGAAAAAAATCAGTACTCTTGAATATAGGTAAGTAGAAAGTTCTAAGCAAAAATGAAAGAGAAATAGCACACACGCACACACATGCACACACACCATAAAATCCAAGAACTGTGGAAAAACTTCAAAATTATAACAAAATTGTAATCAAGTTTGATTATCACCAGAAGGAAAATAAAGAGAAGAGAGTAGAAGAAACATTTTAAGTGAAATAGTCAAGAAGTTTCAGAAATTATTAACAGACACCAAACCACAAATCCTTGAGGCTTAGAGAACACCAAGCAGTGTAAATACCAAAAAAACAAAAACAAGCACAAAACAAACACTTCACATCTAGGAATAGCAGATTCAAACTGCACGAAACTAGGAAAAGCAGAAACTCCTGAAAGAAAACAAGATTAAAAAGCTAATCTACATAGAAAAAAAGATATGAACAACAGCAGACTTCTTATCAGAAACTAAGCAAATAAAGAGTAAAGTGAAATACCAAATTATTCAAAGAAAAAAAGAAAACCCACCAACCTAGCATTATGTATTTATTAAAATTATCCTTCAAAAGTTAAGGAAATATACACCTGCAACTCAATCCATAAATCAATCCAGGTGAAGGATAAAAATCATATTATGATTTCAATAGACAAAGAAAAAGCATTTGACAAAATTCAGCATCCATTTATGATAAAAAAATAAACCTCTCAAGAAACAGAGGATAGAGGGAACATAATAAAAGCCATATATGACAAGCCCACAGCTAACATCATACTCAACAGCGAAGAGCTGAAAGCTTTTCATCTCCATTCAGGAATAAATCAAGGATGCCAACTACTGCTAATTTTATTCAACATAATATTAAAAGTCCTACTTAGAGCAATTAGTCAAAAATAAGAATAAAAGGCATTCAAATCAGAAAGAAGTAAAATTGTCTCCTTACAGATGATATTATATACAAAAAAACCTAGGGTCCACCAAAAAAACAAAAAACAAAAACTATTAGAACAAAAAACATATGGGGAGCCTGGGTGGCTCAGTCAGTTGAGCATCTGACTTAGGCTCAGGTTATTATCTTGCAGTTCGTGAGTTGGAGTCCTACGTCAGGTTCTATGCTGACAGCTCAGTGCTGGAGCCTGCTTTGGATTCTGTGTCTCCCTCTCTCTCTGCCCCTCCCCCACTCATGCTCTGTCTCAAAAATAAATTTAAAAAACATTAAAAAAATTAAAAAAAAAACTAAAAACATTAAGTAACATTGCAGGATACAAAATTAGTATGCAAAAATCTGTTGTGTTTCTATATATACTAATAACCTATCAGAAAGAGAAATTAAGGAAAGTACAGTTACAAATGAATCAAAAAGAATACAATACATAGGAATCCATTTGACCAAGGATGTAAAAGACCTCTACAAAGAAAACTAAAAGACACTAATAAAAGAAATTGAAGAAGAAAAAATAAATGTAAAGATATTCTGTGTTCATGGACATTGTTAAAATGTCCATACTACCCAAAGCAATCTACAGATTCAATGTAATCCCTAACAAAGTCCCAATGGCACTTTCAAAGAAATAGAACAAACAATCCTAAAAAATTGTATTGAACAACAAAAGACCCCAAAGCAATCTTAGAAAAGAAGAACAAAGCGAGGGGTATCATGCTTTCTGACTTTAAATTGTATTATAAAGCTATAGTAACAAACTCATTATGGTGTTGGTAAAACAAAACAAAGGAAAACAAAAGAAAAACAAAACCAGACACACAAATTAATAGACTAGAATAGAGAGTCCAGACATATACCAATGCATATATGGTCAATTAATTTATGACAAAAGAGCCAAGAATATACAATGGGGAAAGGACAGTATCTTCAATAAATGGGGTTAGGAAAACTAGAAAGCCGTGAGCAAAAGAATACAACTGGACCACTATCAAACACCATATAAAAAAATTAATTCAAAGTGGATTAAAGATTTGAATGTAAGACCAAAATGCTATTTAACTGTTAGAGGAAAATATAGGGAGTAAGCTCCGTGACATTGGTCTTGAAGATGATTTTTTGGATTTGACACAAAAGCAAAGACAATAGAAGTGAAAATAAACAAGTGTGGGTACATTAAACTAAAACACTACTGCACCAAAAAGAAAGTCATCAACAAAATGAAAAGGCCACCTACAGAATGGGAGAAAATATTTGCAAATAATATAACTGATAAGAAGTTAACATCAAACTGTATAAAGAACTCATACAACTCAATAGCAAAAACAAAACAAAACAAAACAAAAAACCATAATCAAATTTAAAAATGGGTAGAGGACCTGAATAGACATTTTTCCAAAAAAGACATACAGATAGACAATGGGTCCTCAATATCACTAATCATCAGGAAAATACAAAACAAAACCACAATGAGATATTACATCACACATGTTAGAATGGCTATTATAAAAAGGACAACAAATTACAAGTGTTGGCAAAGATGTGGACAAAAGGGAACCTTTGTGCCCTGTTTATGGGAAAGTAAATTGATGCAAACACTATGGAAAACAATATGGAGGGTCCTCAAAAAGTTGAAAATAGAACTACCATATGATCCCACAATTCCACTTCTGGGTATTTATCTGAATAAAATGAAAATAATAACTCAAAAAGATATCTGCACCCCCATGTCCACTGCAGGAATATTTATAAAACCCAACATACAGATTGAGACAGATTAGCACCTCCTTTCTGCTTAAGAGGCAGTGCAATGTAGTAGCTTAAGTATTATATTCAAATCCTAGTCTTCCATTTATGAACAGTGTGCTATTTAATCACTTTTGAGCAATTTTATCCTCTGAAAAATATAGGGGAGGAAAGCAATAATAATGCCATTGACTTGTCATAAGAAATAAGAATACACTTACAAAAAAGTTGGTACAGTGTTTAACATAAAACTTCTCATTAAATGTTGGTTCTTTTTATTGACTAAAGTGAGCTGGAGGGAGCAAAATGCTTCATAACTTTTGTGGCATTCAAAATGTAAAAAGGTGGGGCACCTGGGTGGCTCAGTCAGTTGAGCGTCTGACTTGGGCTCAGGTCATGATCTTGCAGTTCGTGAGTTCCAGCCTCTCATCAGGCTCTGTGATGACAGCTCAGAGCCTGGAGCCTGCTTCAGATTCTGTGTCTCCCTCTCTCTCTGCCCCTTCTCTGCTCATGCTCTGTCTCTCTCTGTCTCTCAAAAATGAATAAACGTTAAAAAAATATGCAAAATGTATAAAAATATATAAATTAAATAAAATTTCTATGTAATATACATAGCATATGTTTTTTGACTTCAAGTCTCATATGCAGTCTGCACTCAATTTTTTTCCCCCACAAAATGTCATTATCCAATTGGCTAGTATTTTGTGGAATGATTTAGACTCTCTCAATAATCCAGTTCATTATGTGTGGGTGTGTGAGAGAAAAAGAAGAGCTTATGTGTATAAATGTGTGTATTTGTGCCTTTGATACCCATCTACTCGGCTTGCCACCAAAGAACATGTATACACGTTCTTTGAAACATATTTTTGGTTTATTAGTTTATTCTGAAGCAATACTTGAAATTAATCAAGTCTTCTACTTGTAGCATTATGTTTCCAGGGTTTTTCATGATTTTTTAAATTAATTCTTTAATGTCTGTTTTTATTCTAGAGAATGATAACAGTAATTTGTAAGGAGTGCTGACTTTGCTTTGACTCATGGCAAAACAAACAAAAATACATTTTTTTTTTTTTGCAAAATAACTTAAATAGAAAATCTTATCAGAATTGTAAGTATTTGAAATGTACTTTATTTTCATTTTGGAGATTAGTGTCAAAAATTAATATCTCCTGAGTATCTTAAATATTTAATAAGCAAATACAAGAATACAACATGATGAGTCATTAGTTGTTTACAATTTTTAAAGCATCATAAAATAATGTAGTTTTTAGTGTTAACTTGAGATATTCAATTTTTTATACTTTTAAAAATGTAGGGGGATCTATTTGTGGCATATGACTCTCAGAATTTTATAACCATGCAAAAGGGTAAAAGATTTGTACTACTTATTTGCACTTTTTTTTACTTAAGATTGAGCAATTAATTTTTAAATCATTATACATATATTTTTAATATTTCAGAATAACTAGCTCTCTCTACAAATTACCACATCCCAAATTACTAACATTTTTAAACATCTTACATTTTGCCACATATTTTAACAAATATGCAAAAAATTTCACATACGATTCTGATTTCCATGTTCTAAAAAAAAATGGCTATACAATATTGTTAGCTTGATTAAATCATGTCAATTTCTATCAGCTTTCTAAATCATACCTGTAAACAACAGTTCTCCCTAAACATTCTCCACATGGAAGAACTAAAATCTTTCCATAAATTAAGATTCAAAAATGAAGTTACACAGTTTTTGGATTTTTTATGTTTATTCATTTGAGAGAGAGACAGAGAGTGTGTGTGTGCACGAGCAGAGGAGGGTCAGAGAGAAAGACAGAGAGAGAATCCAAAGCAGACTCTGTGCTGTTAGAGTAGACCCTGAAGTGGGGCTTGATCTCACAGACCCTGAGATCATGACCTGGGCAAAACCAAGAGTCAGACGCTTAACTGACTGAGCCACCCAGGTGCCCCAGTTTTTTTTACTTTTTTAAATGGAAACTTTGCAAGTGTAAATAGTGTTCTCTGAATAGTTGTCGGTGAATCTTAAAGAAAATAAGTTGTTATTGTTGGTGAATTTTCTTGTCTATTTCCTTCTGCTGCCACAAAGGTCAATCAGAATGTGCCCTGTTGGGAAGGAAGACATTAATAGCAGGGATGGAACTTGTACTTTCCACACCAAATTCCCCTGAGGAATGAATCGTTAGAGGAGACCACACGTAAAGGTGCTGATGACCAGACCTTCTTATAAACAGGTTAATCATGTTTGCTAGAAAAAAGATACCAAGATCCCTATTCTGAAATATTTTTATCAGGATCCATCTGGCCTTTCTAGATTGCTTATTTTCTTTAAATAGGAATGTATGTGTTTATGGCTGTAGAAAGGGAGGGTTCACATATCCTTTTCCTATATATGTAATTAGCACAGTATAAAATGAAGAGGTTACAAAAGAGAAATGACTTTGTAAATAGTATTTTCACATGTGTTGCTCAAAACATGCCCTTTGATTTGAAACTAAAACATATTTAATGCAGAAGAGAGAAACTTGGAAACTGTAGCTGATAGTTTTACATTCCTCTAAGAAAAGACTGTTTAATTTGTGTCTGGTACTTGCCTTTACGTTTTGAATCATTACTAAAGTTTTGAGTTGGAAAAGATCTATCACCATGCTCTGCTTTGACATTTGAGCCTTTGTTGTAAAAAAAAAAAAAAAAAAAAAAAAAAAATCAGTGGCAGCTGAAGGATTATCTTTCAGGCTCATGAATTAAAATGGCTAAGGCACTATTTGGCAAGGAAACAGATGAGTTTGGCAACATGATAATTTGATGCCATAAATAACCCCCTATACATCCTTGGTATGAAGTGGCAAAAGTCTTAAAGATATCACAGCACACAAGTCTTACCAGTGGAATAAGGAATAAATGAATTTAGACCCAGAGGAATTACCTTAGAGATGATAATCAGAGAATGCCAAGCAGAAGAAAAAGTAGCAAACACTATTATTCCATGGCTGTTATTAGTATTCAGGCTGAAAACTATATTTCTGTAAGAGGGAACTAGGACCATGCCATGGCCACATGGGGAGAGAATATAATCACTTGCAAAGCAACTCAACTACAACTTTTAAGCACCCCAAGTATCAATAGCTGGGGCCATGATCAGGAGATCCTGAAATCCATAGTGTATTCTGATAAGAAGCTGAGATGGTCTACAGAGAAACTAGCAGATGCCTGATAAATCTCTACTAGCATGGAGTCTAAAAATAGATGATCAGGAGGACACAGCACTAATTGTAAATGCTGCCAAATAGTGTATTATTTTGTAGGGTGTGTTAGCCAGGCTCTCCAGAGAAATAGACCTAATAGGATGTGTGTATAGAGATAAAGAAAGATTTATTTTAAGGAATTGACTCATGCAATTTTGGATGCTTGGTAAGTTCAAAATCTACAGGATAAGCCAGCAGGCTAGAGATCCAGGGAGTTATAGAACTCTTTTGCAAGAATTTCTTCTTGTTCAGTCTTTGTTCTGTTAAGTCTTTCAACTGACTGATTGACGCCTACCCACCTTATGGAGAATAATCCTCTGTATACACCTCAAAAGAGAGAGATTATTGTATCTCTTCCCTTTCTTATAAGGACACCAGCCCTATTAGATTAAGGGCCCAACTCTTATGACCCACTTAACCTTTATTACCTCCTTATAGGCCATAAATCTAAATATAGTCACATTGGGAGTTAGAACCTTGACATATGAATGATTGGGGGGAGTGGCACATTTCAATCCATAGCAGTAGATCTCAAAGATAAGACAAGGTGATTCTCTTGATTGCTTCATCCATACTCTGTATGGAAAAACTGCTCAAGAAAGTGCAACTGGTTAAAGGTAGTTGATATACTATAACAGGCTTGGCAAATGTCTTATTTTTATTTTCTATCTCAGACTCTACTAAGTCACAATTTGCACTTTCATGGAATAATATTCAGTATACATTTATAGTTTTGCCTTGAGTATATTTGAAGTTACCAACATACTACTATAATCTGGCACTACAGAATTCCAATTTGATAATCTTCAAAAATAATTTATTACAATATGCTGATGATTGCCTCCTTAGGAAGTGAGATGAATTACGTACTCTAGACACTCATGTGACCATGTGACAAATAGAGGCTCCTGAACTTCATCATAAGTAACCAGATTAGGGCTATTAAAGTGAGAGCAGCTCCATTACCAAGAATCAGGGGCAGTCTCAATTCTTCACTTGAGCAATCCTATCACACCTTCACTGGAATGGAGCAAATGGGAAGCTATGGCCACACTGGTATCACTGTATGCCTTAAGAGTAAACAATACAGTCAAGCCAGATAGTCTCATCTAAGGACGAAGGATACGGGTAACAAATGGAAACAGAAGAAATTCAATTTAAATAAGAAGGGAGTAGGCTATTATTTCATAAAAGGATGAAGTAAAATCATTCCCAAGAGACCATCCCAAAATGATGGATTAAGATTCTTAGCTATATCCTACATGTGGTGCTAATTACTGATGTTGGGAGAAGCCATCAGTTTTGTTTGCTCCACTTAAGGGAAATTGTACTCATGCTAACTAATGGTTTTTGCCTTAAAGTATCCACCTGGACAATCTGGGGAAAAGTAACACAGTACTCTGGTGAAAACTGACCCTTATGTGACCAAAACTACCATTTGGGTCATAATGTGTAGCCTATTTTACAGTTTTGTTCATCAGGGAACAAAAATACTACCTCTGAACTGCCTAGGATAAAGGCTATTGAACACCAAAGCACACTATGTGATTATGAATCAAGTTGACATAAGACAGCTCCTTGGACATGATAAGAAGATTGCTGGCACCTGCCATATTTGCTACAGCTTAATGTGTTCTGTGGATATAATTCCTTTAATAATATCACTAATGAAAACTGTGGAGTTTTGTGGGAAATGTTCTTACAGGTGGTATGGTATCCATGTATCACTATGATTATCTTTGGAGCTTTAGAGGGACTGCTGTTGGGGAGCCCTTTGGCACACACAGGTTGAACTACAGAGTATATCCCGATGATGTCTCCATGTAGCTCACAATATTCTTTAGTGAATAGGTTTACCTAAGTTACCTATATAACGATTCCTCAAAGGCAACAACAAATACTGTGGTATAACTTCCAAAGACCACACTGCATTTTTTTTTCAAATTTTTGTCTTTAAAACTCAAAGTGATGTCAATAAAATAGGAGGGATTATAAAACTATTGTGTGTGGGAGGGTATATTTCAAAGTTCATGTGGGTAAATTCAATTTGAGAGGTGAATCAACTGAGTCTTAAAGACAAAGTGATACTTTCAAAATTAAATAAGTTTATTCAGCTCTTCTTTCAACTAACAAATGCTGAGTACAGATAGTGTGCTAAATGCTGGGGATGCGATGGTGCAAAAGGCAGACATGGTGTTTCTCTTAGTTTTTATGGCTTCTATAAACATTTACCACATTAGTGGCCTAAAACAACATATTACATGCTACAGTTCTGAAGGCCGTAAGTCCGAAACAGGTCTTCCTGGGCTAAAGGCAAGGTGTCAACAGGGCCATGTAATCTGGATGCTCTAGACAATACTCTCTTTTTTGTCTTTTACAGCTTCTAGAAGCCACCCACTTTCCTTGGCTCAAGTCTCTCTTCCAGTTGAGTGTGTTTTACATATCATTCTGACACTGACTCTTCTAACTCCTTCATCCACATTTAAGGTCCTTCGTGATCACATTGGACACACCCATATAATCTAGGACTAGGTCCTGAAGGTCAGCTGATTAATAACTTTAATTCCATCCCAACTTAAATTACCCACTGCCATGTAATATAACATATTCACAGATTGCGGGGATTAAAATATTTGAAGGACATAATTCTGCCTACTACAGTAGTAGTCATAAAGTCTGAAGGTGCCCAATTTTTTTCTCATCTTTTCTGACTCTAATGGCTTTGTTCTATTTATTTTCTTATTTAATAGTCACATAATATGTTTTATTGTTTAAAACTGGATGTATTACACAAATTAAATTAATAATCTAATTTCAGTGGTAATCTATAAATTACCATTTATATTCTTGCAATTCATATCTTTCTAACAATACCATATTACTAAGTAACCTCAGTATAGCACCAGCCATATAAGTCAGGATCGTATTATTTTTGTCTCCCTTTCATGAAGGAGAAAACAACTCCTGTTTAAAAGAGTTTTGTGATTATCACAGCTCACATTACTAAGGTATTCATGCTCAAAACCACTTGTCTGTTTTTGAAGTCTTTGTATTCCAATCTAGCTTCAGATGTTCTGTATACTTCCATAGATTGATTTCGATTAATATTTATATAGTTACTAAAGATGGTTAATCCATAGCTAGAAGGGAAATCCATACTGATCAACACATTCTTGCTCAAAGGGTGTCTCCTCCCAGATTCCAACTATCCAAAGCCAGTCTTTCCTTTCTCCAAAACCCCATAGTTTTTGTACTTATATAAGGGCACATCTGATCAATGTTGATCTTGTTTCCAAGGTATAACTTTTCTTATAACTCCACGAACCAAGCATAATGCTATACACCCACAGCAACTAATTCTATACCCCAATCCACAAAAAATAAGTGAAATAAAAAAGAAAAAAGGATTGAACTGAATTGAATTAGATAATAGCTTCAAAACTCTTACCATTGAAAAATAGAGATATATTAAAGCTCATATCCAGTTGTCAGTAATATTATTGATTTAACAAGAATGTTGTCCTCATACTAAATACTATTTCTTGTATGAAGATGGCACACTTAGATCTTTTCAAGTGGATTATTCTTGAACATCACGACAAGTAAGTGTGATTATAATGTAGCTTCATGGTGCTGGATAAATTAATCTAATTTAATACAAAAACAAGAAAATAGGCCAAATAGCATGTAGATTTCCCACCTCCCATTTTCCCTTTTACATAGACATAAATGTTGGTTTCCCAAAATGGAAGAAAATGTTGATAAATGTTTAGTTAATATAAGATAAAAAAGAAAACAAAATTGATTTTACTTTTGAGAACTCCAGGATGAGATACCAAGAAACCCGACTGAATTAATCCCTCCCCTTCTTTTTCAGGGTTAAAGTTGTTCACATGTTATACGAAATAATCCTGACATTTCTTCTCTTTTGGAGCTGATGTCTGCTGTGCTGCGTCCTGGAAAACCTTATGACTGCTGTTCTCAGCACGAGTTCTGCCTCTAGAAAGTGCTACATGACTGTGTGCTGTTACTGTTACTTCAAGGCTCCCATGGTCACAACTCTGTCTCCAATAACTGTTCCTGATGTTACACAGAGATTCAGATGTTGTTACTAACCTAGGTTATGTTAACTCCTCGTCCCCAGTCCTGTAGGTCAAGGGATATTAAGGTGTCTGATGTGATAGTCGCTCTTGGTCTTACAGACGAATTGAAAGAGAACCCTCTCCCAATTTGACTTAAGTGTGTGGTTAAACTCCCCTAAATGCTACCCCACCGTATTAAAGTGGTTATAATATTATACTATTTTATTATGCACTACTTCATTTATCCCCCTTTCTCAAAAAGAATGAGACAACTTTCCTGGGAAAATGAGTGGCATTATACATTTTAATGTACCGAAGTACACACTCAAATACATCCACATAAATTCAAGACAAACAGTCCCAGAAAGAGGTCTGGGGCCTTCATTCTCTGTTACCACAGAATAAGTTAAGAGAAATTCAAGTGAAGTTTTTATTTCCTTTTAAAGTATTCAACTCAGTGCTTAGATCTCTCTCCATTGGTAGCATACCAAAATGATTAGAAGGCATAATGATGAAGTGATTAATAAATAGCGCAGGTTCAGAGACGGGTCTTTCTGGTTCAAATTTAGGGTATAAATTTTTTTGCTAGCTCTTTGAGGTGCATTCATTGAACCCCAGGTACTTAAATTCCTGGTCCGAAAACCTGCATACTAATAGATTATGGGAAAAAAAATAACCTATGACCTATAATGCACTTTAAAATATCTCACATAATAAGTGCTCAATAAATGTCAGTTACGTTTATTATCCTCAAGTTAAAGATAAAGTCTTCTACAATCTGATATTCACCATTTTGTTCTACGAATTAGCAATTAGACTCAAAGCTTAATTAAATATTCACAGAGAGATCAACACTTTATTAGGCTTCATAAGCCCATAAGAAGCACATAAATTAGCAAGTGCCCTGTGCCAAGCTTGGCGTTATGAACTTGCCGGGACCAGCTAGAATGGTTTCTCAGAATGAGCTCAGTTCAACCATATTGCAACTCCACAGGCTGCAGCACAGATCCTCCAGGCAGGACATGTGTGCAGATTCCGTGCCAGCAAGATACCCCCTCATTTCCTGTGCCCTGGCCTGAAGTAGAATCACTGTCGGCGGGGAAGATTGATGAGACATTCTTAAGATTTGCTGTGGAAGAATTTCAAACAGGGCTGCATAGACACTCACTGCTGGGAAACTGTATCCTTTGGCAGACCACTGGAGCAGGCAATTGCCATTTGGAGCCAAGTGTCTCCAAGCTGAAGAAAGAAGAAACAGAGCCTGCAACAATAATACCTTGTATCAGGCATGACTCTCCAGAGGCCAATGGATGGATGAACACAAGCAGTGTGAGGACTACTGAGAAATGCAGGCACAAGGTCATATGGACAGAGTTCACCACTAAATATATTACTACTTACCTGTAATCATATAGCATGTTATCATTAATAAAACAACTTCCTAACAGCCATCTCATAGACCCTTACAGTAACACTGGGAGACCTGTGGGCAATTCTCATTTTGTAAACTGGGGAACTTGACACTCAGGGAGTCAGGTTAGGTGCCCAATCCAAGAGCTGCAAAGCAGCCAAACGACATCTAAATGCCAGATATCAAAAAAATTTAAGATTCTCTTTATTACACCAACTTTTATTTCGTATAAGAACACAATTGTGAATGCACCCATGAGAAATGACACAGATAAGGAAAAGTAATAAACATTATACAGAAAAAAAATCAAGATGCTTGAGAAAGTATGATTATTGAAAGTGATCCAGGTTGAATCTTTTGATGTATTCTTCTCAGTCAATGAAATGTTTTTATTCCAGCATATTAGGAAATTGATCCACAATCAAAATTTCTCTCTAGGTATAACACCGACAGTATTGCTTATCTTTGATAAATTCAATTTTAAGCACAATCATTAAATGGTAATTAGAATGGTTCAGTATAATTTACTGAATGGTTCAGTAGACTACCTGTGCAATTTCTACATCTGTTGGTTAACAAAGAAAGAATGTTTTTAAAGCCTTTACACGTGATACAGTGAACATGTTTTCTCTTGCCTGAGACACCTTTTATAGCTGCTTGTTTGCAAAATCTTGGATTGCAAATGGGGCTATGTACACACCCATAAACCTTCACCAAAATAAAGAAATGGTCCCCAAAGTGTTCTGTATTGCTGATTTGCATTGTTTTATAATCAGTCTTTTTTCAGTAGTTTTCTATACCATTTAGCCACTGGAGAGAAAAATGACACAACTTTGGTCTAGCTAAGATTTAGCTTAAAGAAATCAACTTAATTGAGTTATTAACACAATTATGATTAAAAATGTAACAGTTTTCTTTTTATTTCTCCTCAGAATGGATAGAGCTACAGCTCATTTAGCAGATTTTCTCCCATTTTCCCTTGTCCCACCTTACAATCAGAACTTCACATTCTCTTTTACCTACTAGGCCTGAAGTTTGCCAACCTAGGAAATGTAAATGTAAATTTTAGGTTTTTAAATGTAGATTTACAAATTAACTCATATTTAAAATTATGGAAAAATAGTATCTACCGTAACACAATTTTTTTATTTGTATTTTGAGAGAGAGGAGAGCGTGAGTGGGGAGAGGGGCAGGGAGAGAGAGAGAGAATATCTTAAGCCCAACACACAGGGCTTGGTCCCATGCCCCTGGGATCATGACCTGAGCTGAAGTCAAGAGTCAGATACTCAACAGACTGAGCCACCCAGGCACCTCCATAACACATATTTTTGATGAATTATTTTAATATCAATTAAATTAAATGAATTGGCATTGTACTTTCTTCCAGTTTTCTTTATAGCCATGACATTTGACATCAGTACACAACTCTCAAAGGGCAGACTTAGAGATTCCTAATCATCTTTATAAAGCAAGCCTTGAGTGCTTTTTGGTATAATATCAGTGTATTCTCCCTAATATCTCTGTAGAAAGTAACTCTCAGCTTCATTTTCAGCAAAAAGTCCCTATCCACTTCCTTCTCTCCATGTCTTATCCCAGACCTTGTGTAGTTATGTATGTCTCCACAGCTGCTGCTGTGTTGTAAGGAGCTTTGTTGCACAATAATGAGTTGCTTTAAATACCCGTATAAAAATTTTCATTGCCTTGTTTCCACAAATTAAAGAAATAAATAATTTGCACTATTATTTCCTTCTACTCAATTAGAAGCTCATAGGTTCTCCGTCTTATACTTTATTCCATTTTATTTTTTACATCTCCTTAACACCCAAAATTGTTATGCAGACTGAGGTGACACTAATTGCGTTTACTTGACAAACTGATTTATGCAAAATAATAAGCATTATTGTACTGGTCAGTCTTCTCATATAGGATACTTTTCTTACTTTATTACAATTTGTGTTCTTTAGGTTTTTTATTTAAGTTTTTGTTTAGGTTTTTAATTGCCTTTTAATATATGCTTTGATACAAATTTGACACACAATAAAATATGTTCTAAGTACTAATCTCCCAAAACTTTCAAGATATATTCTTATTAAAGCTTATTCTTAAGTATTTAAAATTTTTTACCTTTAGTGCAAGTGAAATATTTTAATTTGTGTTTTCTGATGAGTTTCCATATTTGTAGAATTATCATTTAACATTGATTTTTAAAAGCTATATTTTATACCTTTATTTTTATTAATTTTTCTTCCACTGATATTTTTAAGTAATGATATCATGTACTTATAAATGTTATTTTTTCTTTCCAATAACTATATCTTTAACTTCTTTTTTTTTCTGAATAGTATTTCTTAGAATTTTTGGAATAATTTTAAGCAATACTGCCAAAGATTTCACTTTTTCTGATAGTCATAACTATAGCAGGAATGTCCATCCATTTTAATTTTTATGAGTAATGTTGACTGCTGGAGTAAAATAAGTATTTACTTACTCTAAAATATTTAGTTAGCACAAACTTTTTGCCAGTTACTGTGCTGTCTTTGTGTGATAGACTATCTGCTTCAGGAAATAGATCCAAAAATATATCACGGATCAGACACAATAGAAGTTCATTTCCTCTGCTGATAACAGTAATATATGTACTTTAGAGCTAGTGATGTTGCCCTACGCCATGCAGTTATTGAGAATCCAAAGTCAAAGGACAGTCATCCATCATCTACTTATGATTTCAAAATCACCTTGAAGGTTTAATCCATTCCAAACTGGAAGGGGAATAGAATAAGTAGTAGTGGTCATAAGAAGTTTTCAGGGTTGGGTTTTGATTGCATATATATATATATATATATGCATATATACATATATATATATCACATATCATATACATATCATATATATATATCATGCTCTTTCTATTTTTTTCAATGTTTATTTATATTTAAGAAGGAGACAGTGACAGAGTGCAAGCAGGGGAGGGGCAGAGAGAGAGAGACACACACACACAGAATCCAAAGCAGGCTTCGGGCTCTGAGCTGTCAGCACAGAGCCCAATGAAGGGCTTGAACTCACAAATGATGAGATCATAACCTGAGCCGAAATCAGATGCTCAAACGACTGAGCCACCCAGCCGCCCTAAATCATGTTCTCTTTATCTGTTCATTCATCAATGGACTCTTACATTGTGTCCATGTCTTGGCTATTGTAAATAATGCTGTAATGAATATAAGGATGAAGCTATCTTTTCAAACTGGTGATTTTTTCCCCTTCAGATAAATACCCAGAAGTGGAATTGATGGATTGAGTCTTAACTTCTTAAAAATTATTATTGAGGAAAAATATTATTGAGGGGCACCTGGGTAATTCAGTTGGTTAAGCTTCTGACTCGATTTCAGCTCAGGTCATGGTTTCATGGTTGGTGAATTTGAATCCCATGTCAGACTCTGTGTTCATAGTGCAGAGCCTGCTTGGGATTCTCTCTCTCCTTCTTTCTCTGCCCCTCCCGTCGTGCTCTCCCTCTCTTTCTTTCTCTCTCTCTCTCAAGATAAATAAATTAAACTTAAAAATTATTGTTGAAATGTTTTATATGAATGTTGTGAATTCTACAACTATTTGTGACCCTATGAAATATCTTGGACAAGAAGTTTTCTTACTTCCCACCCTACTTTAAAATGAGTTTAAGGGCACCTGAGTGGCTCAGTAGGATGAGCATCTGACTTCGGCTCAGGTCATCGTCTCACAGTTTGTGGGTCCGAGTCCCATGTCGGGCTCTGTGCTGACAGCACAGAGCCTGGAGCCTGCGTCAGGTTCTGTGTCTCCCTCTCTCTCTGCCCCTCCACTGCTTGCGTTCTGTCTCTCTGTCTCTCTGTGTGTCTCTTTCTCTCAAAAATAAGTAAACATTAGGGGCGCCTGGGTGGCGCAGTCGGTTAAGCGTCCGACTTCAGCCAGGTCACGATCTCGCCGTCCGTGAGTTCGAGCCCCGTGTCGGGCTCTGGGCTGATGGCTCAGAGCCTGGAGCCTGTTTCCGATTCTGTGTCTCCCTCTCTCTCTGACCCTCCCCCGTTCATGCTCTGTCTCTCTCTGTCCCAAAAATAAATAAACGTTGAAAAAAAAATTAAAAAAAAAATAAGTAAACATTAAAAAAAAACTTTTTAAATGAGTTTCTATTCAAGACTCCTGCAAGGATTTGATGACTTTAGACTAGTTGACTCCTACAGAGTAGGCTTTTAGTGGTAGCTACCCATAATACTATATGAAAAGGATAATTTTCAACAGACATAGAAACAACTGTAGGATCTTTTTTCCAAAAGAATTTTATGTTCAAGATAATATTCAATCTCCTCAAGTATTTGCTCCATTCAGTGACAAAAATTATTTTAATAACATTTTGAAACTGAAGGTTATTTATAATGTCCTTTTCTTTCATACACTAACACTCTAGCCTTCCGTCAAATACAAGTGCATTATTCATAATAATTTTAACTGGCATCTCTCCCACATCGGTTAAAAAATATAATTATATTTACCTGGTACATGTTTGAAGAAAAAAAATAATAGAAGAAACTCTAACACTTTTCCAGGAAAGACAGAAACAGTTTGAACAGAAAGAAGCAAACTCAGAAAATAAGCCATTATATTTAACTTGGGTCTCAGAAGGCCAGTAAAATGCTAAAAGACAAATTTTCCAGCTCAGAATTTTCTTGACAATTAAATGGCAAGATGTCAAATGTCAGACCATTCCAATGTCAAAAAGCAAGCAGAAACAACGTGCTTCCTACTAGTATATTGCTAATGCCACGTGGTGCAGGCTGAACAATCATTGAGAATGCCATAATCCTCTGGTCACAATGACCTGCCTTCGAAATTATTTAGAGAACATTTTTTTATCACTTCCGCCCGTACTAAAGCTATTGGCTGAACAAAATATTTTCTTCTGGCTTAATGCAGGAGAATTAAAATGCAGCTAAGCCTATGTAATCTAAATAAAGGAGATGGGATTTGGGACATGATGAGACACAAGGATCAGAGAATTCCCTACACATAAGGCAAAAGTTTGATGAATTTTAAAAAATGAAGTAGAAATACGTGACTTGGTAACACTGAAAAGATGGGAGGTAGGGAGTAAGAAAAGGATTGAGGGTTATGCTGAAATAATCAAAATAGAATAAAGGCAAATGTTCTCAAAGAATGGAGCTAATACATATGATCAAACAAGACAGTAGCTAAGATTAACATCACAAATACCTATGTAACGTAATGATTATACTTTTGTAATATAGCAGTCAATTTTTTTCTAGGACTCAAGAGTTAAGTGATCAATTACTCCATTGTTCTTTTCTTTTTTTCAACTTATTGGAGTATAATTAACATACAATAAAAGCATTGGTGATATGTACATGCCACTGAAATCATGGCCACAATCCAAATAGAAAACATAATCATCATCCCTAATAGTTTCTTTAGGTACTTTTATAATTAATTACTTCTCCATCCCTCCTCCTCCCCCCGTCAGAATCCCTCCATATACACTGATGTACCTCTTATCACTATAGATCAGTTTGCATTTTCCAGATTTTTATATAAGTGTAACCATATAGTATGCACTATTTTTTAATTAGGCTTATTCTATTCAGCATAACTATTTTGAGCTTCATTCATGTTGTTACATATATCAATAGTCTATTCTTTTATTGCTGAGTATTATTCTAATGTAATAATGTATCTTAATTTATGAATTTATTCACCAGCCAATCCTTTCAATTGTTTCTAACTTTTAAGTATTTCAGATAAATTTGTCATGAACATTCATGTTCAAGTCTTTGTATGATCATGTTTTCACTTACTTTGAGTAAATACTTAGAAGTAGAATGGCAAGACCATATAGTAGGTATAAGTTTAACTTTTTAAGAAACGGCCAAAATGTTCCACAATTTAGTTGTACTATTTTACATCCATAACCGAAGTGCATAAAAACTCCTGTTCTTTCATATCTTCATCAGCATTTGGTATGGTCAGTCATTCTAATAGGAATGTAGTGGTATCTCATTTGGGTTTTAATTGCATTCCCCTAATTACTTACAACATTGCTCATTTTTTCATGTGCTTATTTTCATCCTTACACTTTCTTGGGTTAAGTGTCACTTTAAATACTTTCTCTGTTTTTAATTGGGTAACATGTTTACTTCCTGAGTTATAAGAACTCATTATATTCTGGATAGGAGTCCAAATTTTTTCTTCTTTTACAAAACATTTAGCTATTCTGCATCCTTGTCCATATGAATTTTAAAACCAGCTTGTAAATTTCTATAAAAAATTGTTGGGATTTTAATTGGGATTGTGTTGAATCTATAGATCAACTGGAGAGAATTAACATTTTAGCAATTTGAGTCTTCCAACCTATGAATATGGTATATCATTCAATTTATTCACTGTCTTCTTTTCTTTCTCTCTTCCATGATTCTAGTTTTTCAGTATGCATGCCTTGCACATCATTGGTCAGAATTATTCCTGAGCATTTCATATGTTGATACTATTGTTGATAGGATTTTTCAGGCCTTCTATATTCTTATTTATTTTCTGCCAGTCACTCTGTCATTTATTAGGAGGCATAAATTAAAATCACGCACTATAATTGTGAATTCTTTATTTCTCTATGCAGTTCTTTGTTGTTTTTGTATAGTTCTATACATTTTTGCTTCATGTGTTTGGATGGTCTGCTATAAGGTACACAAACATTTAGGATTATTGTATCCTACCAAATGTTGATTTTCCTCCTTATTAAATGGCTTTATTAATCCCTGGTAATATCCTTTGATTTGAAATCTATTTCATCAAGAGTTAATATAGCCACTGCTGTAATTTTTAATAGTATTGACATTATATATATTTGTCCATCCTTTTACTTTAAGTTATTTTTGCTTTCTATATTTAAAGTTTGTTTCTTGTAGGAATCTTATAGTTTGGTCATATTTCTTTATGTAATATAAAATATATGTATCTTTTACTTGTTGTGTTTGACTATCCATATTTAATGTAATTTGTGGTGCAGTTAGGTATATTCTATCATATTTTTGTTTTCTCTTTCCCATACACTTTTTGTTTCTGCTTTCTTCCTTTTCTGTCATTTTTGTACTTTTTATACTTTTGCTGTATCTCATTTGCTGGTTTATTAGCTATAACTCTTTGTTTTGTTATTTAGGTGATTACTTTAGAGTTTGATGTATAGCAATCAACCATCAAGGGATACTTTCATAAATGTATGAAAAAGAGCATTTCTTAGTTGTTTAAAAAATTATAAATAGAGAGGTGCCTGGGTAGCTCAGTCAATTGAGCATCTGAGTCTTGATTTTGGCTCAGGTCATGATCCCTGGAATGGGATCATGGGATCAAGCCTTATATTGGACTCCATGCTGAGCATGGATCCTGCTTGGGATTCTCTCTCTTTCTCTCCCTTTGCCCACTCCCCCCACTTGTGCTGTCTCTCTTTCTCTCAAAATAAAAGAAAGGCAAAAAAATAAATTAAAAATAGAATTAACATGAAGCAGGATTTCCACTTCTAAGTATATACCTAAAAGAATTGAAAGCCGATACTCAAACAAGTATACGTACATCCATGTTCAGAGCAGCACTATTTACAATAGCTGAAATGTGGAAGAAACCCACATACACGAAATGAAATATTATTCAACCTTACAAAGAAAGAAAATTCTGACACATACTACAACATATGTGAAGCCTAATGATATTTTGCAGTAGAATACGCATATCACAAAAGACAAATATTAGATGATTTGATTCATATGAGATAGCCAAATACGTAGATTCAGAAAGTGCAGTAGCAACTTCTAAGGGTTAGAGAAGGGGAGAAGGGGAGTTATGTTTTAAGTGGTACAGAGTTTCAGTTTTCCAAGATGAAAACAATTCTGTGGATGTTTGGCCATGATGTTAACACAGCGATGTCAATGTACCTAATGCCGAAACAATACTGAAATATGGTTAAGATGGCAAATTTTTGTTATCTGTATTTTACTACAATTTAAAACATGGGCAGTGGGGTAGGTTTGGGCTACAGGCTTATATTCCTGGTATAGTTGGACTAACAGATGTTTACATGTCTACAGAGTGGGGATGCAGTTTTTATTTATTTTTAATTTAATTTAAGACTCTTAACAATAGAAAACAAACTGATGGCTGATGGAGGGAGGTGGGTGGAAAATGGGCTCAATGGGTGATGGGTATTAAGGAGAGCACCTGTTGGGATGAGCACTGGGTGTTACATGTAAGTGATGAATCACTGAATTCTACTCCTGAAACCAATATTGCACTGCATGTTAACTAAATAGAAGTTAAAGTAAAAAAAAAAAAAAATGCAGTTTTTATTTTTATTTATTTATTTTTTTCAACGTTTATTCATTTTTGGGACAGAGAGAGACAGAGCATGAACGGGGGAGGGGCAGAGAGAGAGGGAGACACAGAATCGGAAACAGGCTCCAGGCTCTGAGCCATCAGCCCAGAGCCTGATGCGGGGCTCGAACTCACGGACCGCGAGATCGTGACCTGGCTGAAGTCGGACGCCTAACCGACTGTGCCACCCAGGCGCCCCCAAAAAATGCAGTTTTTAATCTCCACTGCTCAGATGTTTCTTCACAAATTCTTAAAATACATTGAATGGAAAATGCTATCAGTGCAGACAACTCCGAGTGTTAAAAACTCCAGAGGATGCAATCATATGGGGCTCCCCCAGTATTGTAAGATTCAACTACAAGATCTGAACCAGGTTCACAATAAATATCAGAGAAAAATCCCCTTCTGGCAGGAAGAGGAGAAAAGGAACCATTCTGAAATATATAAGAAAACTGTGGGGGCGCCTGGGTGGCTCAGTCGGTTGAGCGGCCGACTTCGGCTCAGGTCATGATCTCGCAGTCTATGAGTTCGAGCCCCGCATCAGGCTCTGTTCTGACAGCTCAGAGCCTGGAGCCTGTTTCAGATTCTGTGTCTCTCTCTCTCTGACCCTCCCCCGTTCATGCTCTGTCTCTCTCTGTCTCAAAAATAAATAAACGTTAAAAAAAAATAAAAAAAAATAAAGAAAACTGTGTTCTTCTTAACAATGCCTGCCCTCAGAAGAAACTAGTTAACCAGAGCCTAATCTTCTAGGGTATTATGAAACGTAACTGATCCAGGGAAGGGATATATCCAATTCCAGCCAATTCTGGTACTCCACACAGGAAAAGGGAAATATCCAAGTTCAGTCTTAAACATCCTGTCCCACCTAAGTGGGGGTGGGGGCGGGGGGACTGAGACACACATGTGAAGTTCACAGTTCACACACATAGGCTTACTAAAAGAATGAGATGTAACAGGACGATGAAGTGTTTCCCCCACCCCTCACATCTTACCATTACTAAAGACCTTTTTACAATAACTCTTTTTACCGGGTAGGTCATGTCCACTTATCAAGAAAAAAAAAAGTTACAAGGCATACCAAGAGTCAAAAAGTACAATTTGAAGAGACAGAGAAAGCATCAGAACAAGACATGACAGGGGTATTTAAACAGTTATATGATTAGGGGCGCCTGGGTGGTTCAGTTGGTTAAGTCTCCAACTTTGGCGCAAGTCATGATCTCACAGTTCGTGAGTTGGAGCCCAGCATCGGGCTCGGCGCTGACAGTGTGGAGCCTGGAGCATGCTTCAGTTCTGTGTCTCCCTCTCTCTGCCCTTCCCCAGCTCGTACTCTGTCTCTCCTCTCTCTCTCTCTCTCTCTCAAGGATAAATAAACATTAAAAAAATAAAACAATTATGATTACTATGCTAAAGGCTCTAATGGATAAAATGGACAGCATGCAAAAACAGTGGGCAATGGAAGCAGAAATATGGAAATCTTAAGAATGAAACAGAAATACAAGAGATAAAAAAATCATTATAACACAAATGAAAATACTGAATGCATTTTGAAATTAAAAATAATGTATTTGGTTTTATACATATATTTATATGTATATATGTATGTATACATATTTGTGTGTGTTTGTGTATGTACACACATACTTACACTTGTGTATGCTTATATATAAGTAAAGTAAAATGAATGATACAGTGATACAAGGTTTAAGGTTTAAGAGGAAAGAACTAGGATTATTTGGTTATTAAAGGTACTCACACTATCTGCGAAGTACATTAATGCTGCTTGAAAGTGGACTTGGATGAGTTGCAAGCCCTAGGGCAACTACTAAAAATAAGGAATAAAAGAAGTATAACTGATATGATAAGAAAGGAACCATATAGGGATCAAATAAAATGTTCAGTCAAAACCACAAAAGGCAGAAAAAGTACAGAAGACAAAAATTGGAACAAAGTGCAAAAGCACCAAATAGAAAACAGAAACAAACATGGTGGATATTAGTCAAACTATATAAATGATTATTTTGGATGCCAGTGGTCTAAAAGCACCAATGAAAAGAAAGAGATTATCAGAGTGGGTACAAAAACCCCACCCAACTATATCTTGTCTACAAGAAACCCACTAAAAATAAAAAGAAACATATGGATTAAAAGTAAATGGATGGGAAAAATAAGTCATGCTAGTACTAAACACAAGAAAGCAGAAAGTAGCAAGTCCAATGTGGTATTGGCAAAGGAATAGGCCAAAAAAAAAAAAAAAAAAAATCCATGGAACAGAATAGAGAGACCAGTAATAGGCCCCCATAAATATAATCAACTGATCTTTGACAAAGGAGTAAAGGCAATACAACAGAACAGAGAGTTTCTTCAACAAACTGTTCCTAAACAACTAACATCCACATACAAACAAATAAATCTTGACACAGAATTTACACCCTCCACAAAAGAATTAACTCAAAATCGATCACAAACCTAAATATAAACACAAAACTATAAAACTTATAAAATATAATATAGGACCTTAGGTATGGTGATATTTTTTTAGATACACACCAAAAGATACAATCTGTTAGAGAAATCATTGTTAAGCTGGATTTCATTAAAATGTAAAATTTCTGCTCTGTGAAAGACACTATCAAGAGAATGAAGAAACAAGCCATAGACTTGGGAAAAATATATATATCTGCAAAAATATCAGTTCTTTTTTTTTAATGTTTATTTATTTTTGAGAGAAAGAGACAGAGTATGAGCGGGGGAGGGGCAGAGAGAGAGGGAGACACAGAATCTGAAGCAGGCTCCAGTCTCTGAGCTGTCAGCACAGAGCCCAACACAGGGTTTGAACTTGGGACCTCGAACTTGGGACCAGCGAGATCATGACCTAAGCCAAAGTCAGATGCTGAACCGACTGAGCCACCCAGGTTCCCCTTAAAAATTAATATCAGTTCTCTTAGGAGCACCTGGATGGCTCAGTCCATTAAGCGTCTGACTCTTGATTTCAGCTCAGGTCATGATCTCAAGTTTCGTGAGTTCAAGCCCTGCACGGGGCTCCGCACTGACAGTGCAGCGTCTTGTTGGGATTTTCTCTCTCTGCCTCTCTCTCTGCCCCTCTCCCATTTGTGCTAAGTCTCTCTCTCTCTCTCAAAATAAATAAATAACCTTAAAAAAATCAGTCCTTTTGGACCGTTATTCGAAATATACAGCAAACAATTAATAAATGCAACAATAAGAAAACAAACCACACAGTCTAAAAATGGGCTAACAATTTTAACAGACACCTCGCCAAAGAAGATATACAGATGGCAAAGAAGCATGTGAAAAGGTGTTCCACGTCATAAATCATCAGGAAAATGTAAATCAAAACAATGAGATACCACTACATAACTATTAGAATGGCCAACATCCAGAACATTGAGAACACGAAATACTGGTAACAACGTGGAGCAACGGGAACTCTTGTCCATTATGGGTAGAAGGCAAAACATTCCAGCGACTTTGGAAGACATTTTGGTGGTTTCTTGAAAACTAAACTATTCTTACCATGCGATCCAGCAGCTGTGCTCCTTCATAAACACCTGCAGGATTTGAAAATTTATGTGCACACAATAAACCGCACACAGATATATACCCATGTACATTTTTATCCATAATTGCCAAAACTCAGAAGTAACCAAGATGTCCAGTAGGCTAAAGGATAAACAAACTGTGGTAATCCAGGACATAAAATTCTATTCATTGCTAAAAAGAAATGAGCTATCAAGCCACGAGAAGAAATGGGGGAAATTTAAATGCATACTACCAAAGAAGGAAGCCAACCTGAAAAGGCTACAGACCATATGATTCCAACTAAGTAACATTCTGAAAAGGCAAAATTGTGCAGACAATAAAAAGTTCAGTGGTTGCTAGGGATGGGAGATGGAAGAAATATGAATAGGCAGGGCACAAGGATTTTTAGGGAAGTGAAAATACTATATCTACAACTACTTTTCCTCTGTGTTATTTCATTTTTCTTCTGTTGTAAGGACATTTGTCATTGGACTTACACACCATCCCAGGAATCTAGGATGATCTCACCTCAAGACCCTTAATTTAATCACATCTACAGAGACCCTTTTGCCGAATAATGTCTCATTCATAGGTCCCGAAAGTTAGGCTATAGATATATCTTTTGGGGTGCCATAATTTAACCAACACCACACTACCTATACATGTATATGTTTTGTTCCTACTGCAAGGCCCCAAAGTTATATTATCTAAATCCTAGATTAGATCATGGATGTTTCATATCTTCTATATATCAGAAATATAACCTAGAGAAAGCAGGAAAAGATCTCTCTGACCTCAGCCGTAGCAATCTCTTACTCGACACATCCCCAAAGGCAAGGGAATTAAAAGCAAAAGTGAATTACTGGGACCTTATGAAGATAAAAAGCTTCTGCACAGCAAAGGAAACAACCAACAAAACTAAAAGGCAACCAACGGAATGGGAAAAGATATTTGCAAATGACATATCGGACAAAGGGCTAGTATCCAAAATCTAGAAAGAGCTCACCGAACTCCACACCCGAAAAACAAATAACCCAGTGAAGAAATGGGCAGAAAACATGAAAAGACACTTCTCTAAAGAAGACATCCGGATGGCCAACAGGCACATGAAAAGATGCTCAACGTCGCTCCTTATCAGGGAAATACAAATCAAAACCACACTCAGATATCACCTCACACCGGTCAGAGTGGCCAAAATGAACAAATCAGGAGACTATAGATGCTGGAGAGGATGTGGAGAAACGGGAACTCTCTTGCACTGTTGGTGGGAATGCAAATTGGTGCAGCCGCTCTGGAAAGCAGTGTGGAGGTTCCTCAGAAAATTAAAAATAGACCTACCCTATGGCCCAGCAATAGCACTGCTAGGAATTTATCCAAGGGATACAGGAGTACTGATGCATAGGGGCACTTGTACACCAATGTTTATAGCAGCACTCTCAATAATAGCCAAATTATGGAAAGAGCCTAAATGTCCATCAACTGATGAATGGATAAAGAAATTGTGGTTTATATACACAATGGAATACTACGTGGCAATGAGAAAGAATGAAATATGGCCTTTTGTAGCAACGTGGATGGAATTGGAGAGTGTGATGCTAAGTGAAATAGGCCATACAGAGAAAGACAGATACCATATGTTGTCACTCTTATGTGGATCCTGAGAAACTTAACAGAAACCCATGGGGGAAGGGAAGGAAAAAAAAAAAAAAAAAGAGGTTAGAGTGGGAGAGAGCCAATACATAAGAGACTGTTAAAAACTGAGAACAAACTGAGGGTTGATGGGGGGTGGGAGGGAGGGGAGAGTGGGGGATGGGTATTGAGGAGGGCACCTTTTGGGATGAGCACTGGGTGTTGTATGGAAACCAATTTGACAATAAATTTCATATATTAAAAAAAAAAAGAAATATAACCTCATTTACCTTAAGTTATTAAAATTCAAATAAATAATTTGTTTCCTATCATCTTCCTCTGAAAATGACTTTTTAAAAAACATTTTTAATGTTTATTAATTTTTGAGAGAGAGAGAGATGGAGAGAGAGACAGAGAGCAAGCATGAGTTGGGGAGGGGCACAGAGAGAGAGAGAGATTGGTGTGGGGGGCGGGATCTGAAGCGGGCTCTGCACTGACAGGAGAGAGCCTGAGGTGGGACTCAAACTCACGAACCATGAGATCATGACTTGAGTCGAAGTCAGACACTTAACTGACTGAGCCAACTAGGGGCCCCAGAAGATTACGCTTTTTAATAGCATTGCAAACTCATAGATTTAAACATATTTATACCTTTTTACCCATTACTTTTTTTTATTTTGAAACTTAAATCACCCATCTTTTCCAGTGAGAATCTCTTCAAATGAATATGTGATTCCTTTTGAAATGACCCTAATATTCTTTGATGGTTTTCTCACCATGTAGTATGACAAGATGACCCAGGATCAGACATTTTCCCAAGGACTGGTTTATTTTAGCAAGAAATGGTGTTTGAAGATCTGAATCTAGATGCTAGTAATGTTCATTGCTTCTAAGGTCTTCATTGTATCAACCTTTTTGGTTGACAAAAATAGAGATTATCTGTGTGTAGATTTATAAATTACCTTATGAGAATATCTTATTATTTGTAATTCATATGAAAGATTATAAGTATTTAATTAATTACCATCTCCACTACCTCTGTATCTCCTTTATTCTACACCAGAAATCTGGAACTTAAGAACAACAGGTATGATAAAATTAGAATAATCCATAATTACTCATTTGTTTAACCCCATGTGACACACACCAGTGTTTCAAAATACTGACACTAATCCTACCATCAATGGTGCTTACTGAAAACATTTTCAAAGATATGTTTGCATATGTTCTCTCTATTCCTTCCCATTTAAGAAATTGCAGTGTGGAGTGACTGGGTGGCTCAGTTGGTTAAGAGTCTGACTTTGGCTCAGGTTATAATCTCACAGTTCATGAATTTGAGCCCTGCATCCGGCTCTGTGCTAACAGCTCAGAGCCTGGAGCCTGCTTCAGATTTTGTGTCTCCCTCTCTGTCGCTCTGCCTTTACCCTGCTCATGCTATGTTTCTCTATCTCTCAAAAGTAAATAAACGTTAAATTCTTTAAAATTGTATTGTATCTATATTATTTTAACATATAACCATCATGACATTCTCTCCTTCTTCATCCTTATTTAGCCTTAGTTTTATAAGTAATTATAAAATTAATGCTCAACATTTATCTTTTGTCAATATCTGTAGTCATTTGGATCAAAATCATTTTTTTGGTAGATTACTCAAGGACAGTTAGTAGAACAATATTACCTGAGTCTTGCATATTCATAACAATTTGCCAGTACCCTTTGCTGAAAAAAACTTGTTTCTTCCACACTTTTCTTAACTGTCTTACATATGTCACTCTATTTTCATCTGGCATAAAATACTGATGTCAAATTTTAATAATAACATAATTTTATTATATGTCAAAATAATTGTTTCTTTTGAAATCATGGAAAAGATTTGATGTTTTGATGTTGGCCATTCTGTCAATATTTTAAGCTACACTGTGTACTTTTTAAAAATGTAGGTCCGGGGTGACCCCAGTCGGTTGAGTGTCCGACTTCGGCTCAGGTCATGATCTCACAGTCTGTGAGTTCGAGCCCCGCATCAGGCTCTCTTCTGACAGCTCAGAGCCTGGAGCCTGTTTCAGATTCTGTGTCTCCCTCTCTCTCTGACCCTCCCCCGTTCATGCTCTGTCTCTCTCTGTCTCAAAAATAAATAAACGTTAAAAAATTATAAAAATGTAGGTCCAGTTTTATTTTGAGAAAGTTTTCTTAAACTATACACTTCAGTATAATTTGATTCCCTTAGTTTTGTTTTTGCCTTTTCTTTGATGATTTTCAATATTTATCACCATCTCTAAAGTTCCTTTGTATTTTTCTTCCATTTCCATTTAAACATTCCTTCGGTTTCACTTTGTATTTCTCTTAAGGGTTCACTTTTGGGTTCCTTATATTTCCTTTGTGAAATTATGTTTCTTCTATTGTATTTATTTCCTGAGATCTGTCACTTACCTCTTAAGTTTTAAAATCATAATTAATGATTTTCTCACATCTTAGGTAACTTTTCATATCTTTAGCTCTTTTTTAAATAATAGGTGACTGTTTCCTATGTTTTGGGAACTCTCCATTCTCTCTAGGATGTTATTTTGCTCCTCATTCTCTCTTCCTTATAATAATTTTGCATAGGATTTGAGTTGGATCATTTCTGTTGCTTCTTTTTATATGAAACTAGCTTTCCTAAAGTTTTAGAGTAATGCAAGACTGGAAAAGTTTATGTATCTCCAATAAACTCTTGGTCCTGATTTTTGTATTGTTCAAATATATGGTGGCTTACTCACTGAGATTTCTGGACCCTGTGTCCCACTCAATTTTGGTCTAGATCTTCTCTTTTGTTTTTGTTACTTCTCAATTGTTATTCAGCTCTTGGAAAGTTCCAATTGCTGTGTGATTCTGTTGGGAGTTCTAACACTCAGTTTTGTGAATTTACTTCAGCTCACAGTTCTCTGACCACAGGTCTCTTGCATTCACCCAGTACAGGAAGGGGCCAAACCCCTCCAAGTTCCAGCTTCTTAAATTTCCTTCTTTATATTGTTGAGCAAATATATCTTGTTTATTTGAGGTTGTCCCTTTCTCGGGGCTGACAGACACCTCACCATTGCTACCTCCTTCTTCTCACACAGACAAGAATAGCAGGTTTTATGGATTTGGGTGGTTTGTCTCCTCCTGCTTTTATGTTGGGGCTTGTGGGAATATCTTGTCACTTTGTAACATTTTAAATGTTCTGCATGTTTTTTTTTCTCCCCATGCTGCTTGCTCTGTTTTCAATAGAGGGGTTTGGAGAGATTGAAAACTTAGGCTGCTGCTGCGGCCATCTTCCCAGAATCCCACCAATGACTTGCATTTTTCATTTCACATTATGCTTTTGCAGTAAGCCTCATGAATAGAGGTAGCTAGGCTTCATATTTTCTCTGATATATAGCATACATCCATATAAACATGCAAACAATGTATCCATTTTTCAGGTTAATCCTTCTTAAAGGGTTTTGTTGTTACTACAAACAATACTTCTATAAATATTCTTTTATATCTCTACTAGCACACACAGGGAAACGTAAACTTCTCTAAGGCAGTGCAGCTCAAAGTGTGGTTCAAGTTTTGGAGAGAAACAGAAAATCAGAGGGAGAGGGATACTAAAAACTATGATAGACTGAGCCTTTTTTTTTCCCTAATGAAACTGTATTTTATCTAAAAGGGACTATTTCCATTCTTGGAATAAATTAATTTTAAAATGGGTAAGTCTAATTATTTTCCCAATTACTAGCAGTAAGAAATTATGAAGACCACATAAATTATAGAAAGTATTAAAGAGCCACATCTTCTATGCACATCTGGGCTATACTGTGAATAAACTTTATGACCCTTCTCTGCATAGTTATCTTGTGTCTGTAGTATCCATTAGAGTTAAAATCCCTGAAATCTCTTTTATATATATGGCCCAAGACTCCAGTATAATTTTCTCCTCCCTTATTTCCTTGAGGAAACGTTTCATTCATGTAAAGAATGAACAGTCAGATATGTAGACATGACTGAGACATTACAGAATAGAGAAGAAATAGCACCTACAATGTTCCTGACAATGCAGGTGTATTATCCACACTATGAAAATTATGTTTTCTAGGGCAGATTGGCAAAAACAGAAGCTGGGAGAGACCTACCAGGAAGAAGATGAAAAATGCATTCAGATACCTAAACTCAAAAGAATTTCCATTCAGTAAGTTTCAAATGGATGGCAGTGGCTGTTGTAAAATAGTACCTGGAGGCTGAAGAAAACCAGGCCAGTCTAACACGTGGTGACAAATGGCAGGTAGACTCCTATATTTTTGTTTACAATTATTTTCTCCCTCCCTTCCCTGTAAGATTATCTCATCCTTCTCTTTACCATGTGATTTGCCTCCTGTGGGAAGAGAATACATTCCTGCCTCACTGAGTTTTGGCTCACCCATATGACATCTTGACCAGGGAGTAGGAAGCAGATGTGACCAAAAACATGTCTACTGAAAGCTTGAAGACAGAGCATGAGCTGTAAGACGGGTGATCTACATGGAGACACTCCTTCTTCCAGAGTTCTGCAGCAGCAATATGGCCATAGCCAAATTACAGTCCCCTTCAGCTATTAACGTAAGTAAATGTAAATAAAGCTTATTAATGTAAGTAACTGAGATTTGGGGACCATTTGTTTATGCAGCAAAATCGATTAATACAGATATCAGTAAAAAGGCAATCAGTGTATATTGTATACACATTGTAGCTCCCAAGCTCATATTCTTTTGTTTTCTTCCAAGATTTTATTTAATCTTGTTAGTTAATAAACAGTGTAGTATTGGTTTCAGGAGTATAATTTAGTGATTCATCACTTACATATAACACCCAGTGCTCATCCCAACAAGTGCCTTCCTTAGTACCCATCACCCATGTAGCCCATCCCCCAGCCACATAGAACTACCCTATGATTCAGCAACTGCCCTCCTATGTATTTAGCCAAAGGATACAAAAATACTAATTCAAAGCAAAACATGCACCTCGATGTTTATGGCAACGTTATCAGCAATAGCCAAATTATGGAAAGAGCCCAAATATTCATCAACTGATGAATAGATAAAGAAGGTGTGGTGTACAGATTTATATTATATATATATAATATATATATATATATAATATAATGGAATATTATTCAGCCATCAAAAAGAATGAAATCTTGCCATTTACAACAACATGGATGGAACCAGAGTATTATGCCAAGTGAAATAAGTCAGTCAGAGAAAGAGAAAAATCATATGATTTCACTCATATGTGGAATTTAAGAAACAAAACAAATGAACATATGGGATGGGGGAAAAAGGAAGAGCGAGAGGATAGCAAACCATGAGAAACGATTAAAGACAAAGAACAAACTGAAGGTTGAAGGAGGTAGATGGGTGGAGGATGAACTAGATGGGTGATGGGTATTAAGGAGGGTAATTGTTGTGATGAGCATTGGGTGTTGTATGTAAGTGATGAATTCTACTCCTGAATCCATGATTGTTCTGTATGTTAACTACTTAGAATTTAAATTTAAAGATTTTTTTTTCCTTTTGGAAAGGAAAAAAAAAGAAAAGGCAAACTTTGCAAATGGCCAAAAATTCTCTCAAATTTTCTTTATGACAAAATCATTTGAAGATAGACATAATAGTCCTCTTTAAAGCTAACACAGCATGGGATGGTTAGCTATAAAGTTGGGATGGATAGCTATAAAGTTAAGCATCAGATGAAGTAGTTGGTGCTTTAGCAATAAACTAATGAACATAGTGAGAAGCTTACATTATGAGAGATACTTAGGTACTTGAAATTGCAACTTCTGAATTGGATTCATATCTAAATCACACTTATTTTCAGGCATTTATGTTCATTTCTCTCTCTGCTTATACCCCTCTTCCACCCTCCCTCTCTGGTTTATTTTTTTCACTAGGCACACATAGTTGAATTTCCTAATTGAAACATGATTATGACTATACTGTAATGCAAATTAGACCATCTTAAAAGTCATACATGAAAATACTTTAGCACAGAGATTTATACAGAATTATCATTATTCTCTTATAGTATGCATTTCCTTCTGTTAAAACAATTTTCACTTACTAGATCTTACTCTCACTTACATTATCACTGTATTTACTGTCAAAATAAATACTTTGACGTATATAAGGCACAGGAAGAGGTTAATAAAATTTAGAGATAAAATGCAACATAATTCTATTCTATATCATTCTAACTTAACAATAATTACCCTTGGTGGTTTATATTTCACTGGGCCTAAAGACATATGTTCAGTTTATACTAACTACAAAAAAGACTGGTTCCCCAAAAACGTCAAGACAGTAGATACAGGGTTAAGTGAGGTGGCTTAACATAATGAGACCCAGGATTAGAGAATCCAGTGTCGCTTATTTCCAATTTAACAAAACAAGGCTCTAGAATGTTCCTAAGCTTTGAAGAAAGGAATATGAGGAGAAGCCAGCAATAATAACTAAGAAGCAGAAGCCTGAGAAATAGTAGGAAAATCAAGTGAAGGAAATGACTTGGCAGCCAAGGCAAGAAAATGTGTAGAGAAGTAGAGAATGACCAACGATGTCAAATTCCTCTGACAGACTGACTAAAATGGATATTGAGAATTGGTTGTTTATTATGCATTTTAATATACTTATATACTAAATAGTTACATAAGGCTATATATAGATACACATGGTTTAATGATAACATCAAGCACCTGTCACTTGCCAGGCAGTGTTCTAAATGCTTTACATATATTAACCAATTTAAATGTCTAAAAATCATGTGTGGTAAATGTTCTTATTATTCCCATTTTATAGATGAATACACTAATACATACAGGCACACAATGAGTTGCCCAGAGTCACATGGACAGTAAGCTAAGATTCAAACCCAGGCAGCCTGTGTAAATTTCCCCAACAGGGAGAGTTCTACGCCAGTTGTGTTGTCATTTTAAAAACTTTGACGTATGGGTCTTTCTGATTCGACACTCAAAGAGTCAAACATAGATTTGGTACAGTTCTGACACACTGTGTGTCCATACAGGTTGACTTTCCTAGGATGCCATTTTTAGGCAAAGAATGATTATAAACTCATGAGATGCTTTATTTTTGTAAGAGTGGTTTTGAAGTCTAATTAATAATAGAAATATGTACAACCAGAAAACAGTAGTTCTAAATCATTCATTCTGAAACTCTGTAAAATCATTATTAAGTTTTCTCTGGGCTTGTGGCAGTCTGTTAGACTCGTGAAGGGTTATAAAATACAGTTTCCTGCCAAGATTTCTCAAGGTAAGCAGTTACCATGTCATGAAAGATTCATTTTAACTTTAGGTTAATGAGAAGCTTATTTAAAGGATTTAAGCAAAAATACTTTTAAATGTGTGGTGAAGTCAGAGTGGCAAATTGTTTGCTTCATTTCAAGTTTTTATTTAGATTCTAGTTAGTTAAAAAAAAAAAAAAAAAAAAAAAAAAGGGGCGCCTGGGTGGCGCAGTCGGTTAAGCGTCCGACTTCAGCCAGGTCACGATCTCGCGGTCCGTGAGTTCGAGCCCCGCGTCAGGCTCTGGGCTGATGGCTCAGAGCCTGGAGCCTGTTTCCGATTCTGTGTCTCCCTCTCTCTCTGCCCCTCCCCCGTTCATGCTCTGTCTCTCTCTGTCCCAAAAATAAATAAACGTTGGAAAAAAAAAAAAATTAAAAAAAAAAAAAAAAGATTCTAGTTAGTTAACATACAGTGTAGTATTGGTTTCAGTAGTAGAATTCAGTGATTCATCACTTACATACAACACCCAGTGCTAATCACAAGTGCCCTCTTTAATGCCCATCACCCATTTATCCCCCACCTACCTCCCCTCCAGCAACCCTTAGTTTGCTTTCTATCTTAAGACTCTCTTAGAGTTTGCATCCCTCTCTTTTCTTCCTCCTTCCCAAGATGTTTTGTTTCTTAAATTACACATATGACTGAAAGCATATGGTATTTCTCTTTCTCTTATTTCACTTAGCATAATACTCTCTAACTCTATCCACATCATTGCAAATAGTGAGATTTCATTTTTTTTCATGACTGAGCAATATTACACACACACACACACACACACACACACACACACACCATCATCATCATCATCATCATCTCTTCTTTGTCCATTCATCAGTCAATGGACATTTGGGCCCTTTCCATAATTTAGCTATTGTTGAAAATGCTGTTATAAACATCTGGGTGCATGTGCTCCTATGAATCAGTATTTTTTTTATCCTTTGGATAAATACCTAGCAGGGTAATTGCTGAATCATAGGGTATTTCTGTATTTCTATTTTTAACTTTTTGAGGAACCTCAATACTGTTTTCCAGAGTGGCTCTACCAGTTTACATTCCCACCAGCAGAGTAAGAGTGTTCCCCCTTCTCTGTATTCTTGCCAACATCTGTACTTTGTGTTGTTAATTTTAGCCTTTCTGACAGGTGTGAGGTGATAGCTCATTGTGGTTCTGACTTGCATTTCCCTGATGATGAATGATGTTGGCATCTTTTCATATGTTTGTTAGCCATCTGTATGTCTTCCTTGGAAAAATGTCTATTCATGTCTTCTTCCCATTTCTTCACTGGATTATTTGTTTTTTGGGTGTTGAGTTTTTTAACTTCTTTACAGATTTTGAGTACTAATCCTTTATCAGATATGTCATCTGTAAATATCTTCTCCCATTCTGTAGTTTACCTAGTATTTGTGTTGCAATCAACAATTAGTTGTAGTCTTTCACTGTGCATGAGCTTTTTATCTTGAGGAAGTCCCAAAAGTACATTTTTCCTAAAGTGGCAAATAATTTTATGAGCTAAACCTATAGTCAAAAAGTACAATTAGAAAACTCTTATAACAGTCCCATCAAGGAATATGATGAAAGTAGTAATTGATGATGGAAATAAATGAATAGATTTTAGGGATGTTTAAGGATAGAAATCATACACTTTGCGATTGATTGAATAAGGAGGCACTAATAACACTCTTTAAATATTTGATTTGAATAAGTAGATGATGATGCCACCCATTGTCATATAGGAGACTGAGGAAAGGGTGATTGTAGTGAGCAAAATATAGGAAAAATTAATTTTATTTTTAATCTTATCGGTTTGAGACACCTATAGAACTTAAAAAGGGAGATTTCAATAAGCAGTGCTGCAGTGGGTCTAAAGATCAGGTGATTGATTTGGGTTGGAGGTACTTCTTTAAATCTCACTGAAAAAAATAATTTCAAGGAACCCTTTCCTACCCTTGTTAAATGTTCTTGTCTCTTTTGGAAAGAATATAGAAACCAGACACATTATTTAAACAATTTAATATGACAGACTGTTATATAGTTACTGAAGGACTGAAACCAATAGGAATAGGAATAGGAATAAGAACAATGAAGTAATGCAGAGATAGCAACTGGAAGAAGTAGCTACTCTTTCAGGACTGTACAAGAGGGTAGTTTATATAGACTTATCAGGATCTAAAATTTGTATCTCTTAGGAAGGGATGCTATCTAATGGATAGTTCATAAGCTTTGGGGAGGCTGGGTGGCTCAGTCAGTTAAGCATCCTTCTCTTGATTTCAGCTCAGGTCATGATCTCACAGTTTCGTGAGTTCAAGTCCTGTATCAGGCTCTGTGTTGACCACCCAGAGCCTACTTGGAATTCTCCCTCTCTCCCTCTGCTACTCCCCTACTCACGCTCTTTCTGTCTCTCTCAACATAAATAAATAAACTTAAAAAAAATTAAAAAGCCTAGTTGATGGTTTCCATTGGTGAGGTCCCAAATGACTGATGAAATAGAACTGTCCTAATGCCAGGATGCCCTGATGCGTGTGTGTGTTTGGTAGAAGCTAAAGTTAAAAACAAAAACAAGGGGCGCCTGGGTGGCTCAGTTGGTTAAGTGTCCGACTTCAGCTCAGGTCATGATCTCGCAGTCTGTGAGTTCAAGCCCCGCGTCGGGTTCTGTGCTCACAGCTCAGAGCCTGGAGCCTGTTTCAGATTCTGTGTATCCCTCTCTCTGACTCTCCCCCGTTCGTGCTCTGTCTCTCTCTGTCTCAATAAATAAACGTTTAAAAAAAAAAAAGTCACTTGACTGGCCCCTTTAAAAAAAAATAGAAAAACAAAAACAAAAACAAAAAAATTTCAATCCTCAGATTGCTCTCTTCCTGCTTCCCCTTCTGCCTCCTAACTCATAATCTAGAACACATTCTGGAGGTATTCTACAAGGAACAACACACATTACTTTATAACTTTGACCAGGTTGTTTCCTTGTAAGTGTTTACCAAGTTGGAAGTATGTCCCTGCATAATTAAGGAGGAACCATCAAGTTTCACTCTTGATATAGGAGCACAGAGATGACAGTAGGCCTTGTGTTTTGTTTCTTTTTTCTAGTTCCAGGTTATACTGCTTTTTCAATATATAAGCCTAAATAGGCAGTCAACAATTCCTCAGCAAGCAATATTTCATTCCAGGGGTTTTCATGTCATTAACTGATCTTCAGTTTCCTATATTACAGATATTATCTTTATTTATAATTTTATATTATTCAGTAGTCAGGTAAGCAAGCAGAAGCAGCTGGTTAGTAACCATCAAATTAAAAACTATACTTTATTTTATTAATATCTTGCCTGATCTCCATTACAGTTTGAATACAGAATGGAAATGTAATGTTAGTATGCTTATTTACTTGCCTCATGGGACCCTGGGAATCAAGCATGTTGATAAATATGGATATAAAATCCATATTTTATTTTTATGATCCCAATTTCTTGTTTGGACAGAAAGATTCACATTCAGATTTTTTTTTAATTGGACAAGCATTTAAAATTCTTGTATTCTTTTTTTTATAAAGTTTATATATTTGAGAGAGAGACAGAGACAGAGACAGAGAGTGAGAATGAGTAGGGAAGGGGCAGAGAGAGATAGGGAGAGAGAGAATCCTAAGCAAGCTCTGTGCTGGCAGCTCAGTGCAGGGCTCAGTCTCATGAACCAGTGAGATCATGACCTGAGCCGAAATCATGAGTCAGATGCTTACTCAGGCAACCTAAGCATTTAAAATTCCTTTTACTTATTTTAATTTTTAAATGTTTATTTATTTTTGAGAGAGAGAGACACAGAGACAGAGACAGAGCATGAGCATGAGCATGAGCAGGGGAGGAGCAGAGATAGAGGGAGACATGAATCCGAAGCAGGCTCCAAGCTCTGAACGTCTGCACAGAGCCCCATGTGGGGCTCAAGCTCACAAGCTGTGAGATCATGACCTGAGCTGAAGTTGGACACTCAACCTACTGAGCCACCCAGGTGCTCCATCAAGTATTTAAAATTCTTATGCACAAAGCAATCCCTATGCTAAAAACACTTTTCAAGGTTAATAATTTCTATGTTATTACTTTATGAACTGCAAAAATATATCAAATACAATATCATTTAACCTCATTTTACCTGAAAGCTTTTTTATTATAGAATAAGTAAGGCAGCACAGATTTTTTTTAATTTAACTCTCACTTCAACCCACTTAATTATTTTCTGCTTTCTCCAGCATTTTTAGGAAGCAGGTCTTTGGTTAAATAGAAAAAAGAAAGTAAAGAACTCTGCTGACATAAAAATACCAAGTTATGAATAGGAAGTAGTTATTAATTAGGAAGAAAAGCATGATTTGACCTGTGAAGTTTTCACTCTGAAGTACCAATGAACCCTACTAGAATATAAGTCCTAAAGAATCCAAAATCCCCTCCCAGTTCCCCTCCTTGTAATCCACACTGGAAAAAATCTCTTGCTTCCCTTCCTACCCCCAGGAAAGGATGTCCAATACACAAGGAGTAGAATTTCTGACCCCATACAGATTTGTGTAGACAATGGAGGTGCAGATGGGTTATCCTAGGAAAAAATGGAAGGGAAAATCAGATATTCAAGAGATTCAGACTTTGATCTACTGATTAGAGATTCTGTGTGTAAAGTAAAGAGCATTTAAAATTATATTCGGGTCTCCATGAATACTCATGATTACCCAATAATAATTTTTATATTAATGAACCATTCTTCCTTCCCTTTACAGACACTTCAGGGCATAATTATGAGATTAAGCTCATTTCAATTTATTCTCCATTTAAATCACATTCACTGTTCTTGTTACTACACAAATGTCCTATTAAGAATTTTGGCTTTGTCTGAGCTTGGCTCTGGGGTGTTAGGGCAAAAGTCATTAGCCCGCTTTGGGCCTCAGTATAAATCAAGGGTGAATCATGGAGCCATGAGTTTAATAATCTACAACTGAAATAAAAAAGACATGAATTTAATGTTCTTTTGCTTCCCACCCCATACCCAGCCAGCAATGTCCAATGCAACAATTGGCGGGGATTTATGATCCCATTTTTCATTTTAATCCTTTTATAGGTATAATTTACATTCAATAAAATACACAGATTTAGAATGTACTGTTTGATGAGTTTAGATAAATGTACACATGTAAGCAGTACCCTAATAAGACGCAGCAAATTTCCGTCATCCCAGCAAGTTCTTTTATAATCAATTTCACCACCCCCACAATCCCATCTAAATAGCCACTGATACCCTTTGTTTCACTATAGGATAGTTTTCTTGATCTAGAATTTCAGATATATGGAGTCATATTTATGTAATCTTTTGAGTCAACATGATGTATTGGAGATTCATTGAAGTTGTTGCCTAAGTCAGCTTTTCATTGTTAAGTAATATTCCATTATATGGATATATCACAATCTATCCATTCTCCGTTGATGGGCATTTGTTGTTTCTAGTTTGGGGATACTATAAGTAGAACTTCTATGGACATTTTTTCAAATCTTTCTTCACATATATGCTTTACTTTATATTTTCTAGAATAAATACCTAGGAGTGGAATTGCTGATCATAGAGTAGGAATATATTTAACTTCATTATTAACTGCCAAATTTATTATTAACTTAGTTTTCCTAAGTAATCATCCCATTTTATAATTTCTCCAGCAGCGTATAAGAATTCCAGTTGTTCCATATCCTTACCAACATTGATATTGTCTGTTTTCTGCCACTGGTGAGTACCCAACCAGCCAGCAGCAGACACCAATGCTCAACATTTAACAAGCCACCATTTCTTGGATAAATAGACCAGCATTGTACTGCAGGACAATTTCTAAACCTCATCACCAAGGTGAGCAGGGGGAGGAAAAGAAGAAGACTACAGTGTATTCTTACAGAATTTAATAAAATCTTCAGATATAGGTTTTCCTTTCTTATTTACAATGTCTTTACAGTCACCACCTGTCATAGACTCTAAGTCTAAAGTTCTCTTTTGGCCAGTAAAAGAGCAGGCGCAGGATTAAAGCGAGAGATGGCCAATGTCTGGGAAAAGACAAGAGCCCCAAGTAAGGGCCCTTGTCCCGTTTTTATTAGGATCAGAAGGCTTACAAACATGGCGATAGACGTGCACAAAGAGACAACGGATCTGTGAACATTAACTTGTGGACATGAGGGAGAGGGGGTCTTGAGGATATTTGGGGTTAGGGGTTTGGGTTAATATAAAACAAAATCCAGGTGCCAGCAGTAGGGAGGAAGGTTGTTTACAGTGGACATGAGGCACCACCTCTGTTTATCTTACCTAGCCTAGGGGATGAGACAGGTAGGACATGTGACCTCAGGGTTGACAAGGCACCTTTTGTTAACCCTCTCTGCTCTGGGCTGCTTTGCCTGCAGCACAGTGGTCCGTAGTCCAATTCACCAACTTACCTGGCCCTATCCTCCTGTGAAAGAGCTTTTCTGCTATAGTACTAAATTGGGGGTGCTTCCACCCTGAATATCTAATCTTGTTTATTTCATATACCCATGTATTGGGCTCCTTTGCACCATTTCTATTTTAGGCCTTTGCCTCTCCCTCTCTATTCTGGGGGTTCTGCACCGCCTCTCTATTTTGGGGTGCCTTTGAACCTTCCTATTCCTGGCACCTTTGTGCCTCCCTATTCTCTGGATATCTTTGCACCCCCTATTTTTGGGGTGCCAATCTTGTTTACCCAAACTCCGGTGTGAGCATTTTATGATTTTGTATTTCTTTATGCCTTGTCAACACATTGGTGTAAGCCCGGGGGATTCCTAAGCTTATCACCCACAACCACCATCCCAGATCTTACTAAAAATTTCATTCACGTGGTACCGACTACCCACATTCCCTAAGTCCAAGGGATCCATATTACAGCAAAAGCATGTGACAATGGGCTCATGATACAGAAACAACTGATCTATTATAATCATGGAACAGTCTTCTGAAAATATAGTCAACAAGTCCAAAGTGGGAAACAGTTGTTGAGTTAGGGCATTGTCCTTCAGGTCGCAATATAATGATTGAACCAATGATGGAGATTCATTACTATGTCTCCTATTGCTACAATACATTGCCCTGGGAACTAATAATTGTGATTAAGAATGGCCCCACCCACAGTTAAGCCCTATCACACATTATAACACTGTTCATGCACCTGTGGAAACCATGCTTCCCTTTTCTACAATTATGACCTCTGCTAGATAAAAAAATTTAAAAAAATAATAAATACAAAAATAAATCCCCGTTTCCTAGGAAAAAATATACTTTCTCCAGGGAATTCAATAAAAGACTTTCTAAACTGGAAGCTGTGACTACTATTGGATCACCCTAAGCTTCTCATGTAGTGGCACAACATGTGAATAAAGGGCTTACAGCACAGGGCACCTGGGTAGCTCAGTGGGTTAAGCTACCGACTCTTGATTTCAGCTCAGGTCATGATTTCATCGTTTGTGGGATCAAGCCCCATGTTGGGCTCCACACTGACAGTGTGGAGCCTGCTTGAGATTTTCTTTCTCACTCTCTCTCTCTGCCCTTTTCCTGCTCTCTCTCTCTCTCTCTCAAAATAAATAAACTTTTTTAAAAAGCACTTACAGAACTAGCCTAAATAATATATCCTGATTACATATGGAACTAGAGTTTAATGAAGTCTAGGATAAATATGTCCAGAAATCAGCTGACATACTGGTTCTTCTCTTTGTGTTTTCATGTTTAGTGAGAACCATCAATAAGCAATAATAACCACAGTACAATCTGGGAAGCACAAGGAAGAGTTCTAAAGCTGAAGAATAAAGATCTGGGTAACATAAACCAGACCACCTAAAATGTTGCAGAAGATGAGGAGAATCTATAATGGGTAGATGAGAAGATAAATGATTAATATTAATTACGACTTTAAGAGTAGATCGGGTAGCAGAGACTGTATCTTGTTTCACTAACCCTCTTACTAGAGTCTTCCAGATTATAACTGACCTTTCACTTGCAGAATGTTGCCCTTCTCCTGTGACGAAAAGAGTAAGGACATTGTTATTCTTTAAAAACAAAATGAAGGCTCAGTATTTTAAAATGGAATCTTTATATAATAGAGAGCATAAGTGATTCAAGCAGTGCAAGAAATAGACTGTACTTGATAAATTTTATGTGCCTCTTCAGTCTCTCTTAACTGCCTCTTTTCTTCTGAATGCATCATTCCACTCCTGGACCATGCTGCCATAACCATGGCATAGTCACTTGTTCCTGGACATCAGAGCATAGCCAAATAGCTACACTCTGTGTTTTGTTTGTCTCTTCTTGTCACTTTCAACGTTGGATGAAATGCAGTACTAACATTTGTGGTGTTTGAAATACTGAATGGTCACTAAAGTGGCTTTATGATACAAATTAGATGTAATGGGAAAGTTAATTTTCCATGGGGCAAAGTTTAATCAATGGGAAATAGGAGGAAAAAAAGGAGTTTGGCAGAGACATTTCCCTTCTTTCTTCTTTTCCATAGACTATCCCACAAGATAGTTGTTTCTTGTCCTCTTTCCCGAGTTCTGTATACCAAGTAAATGCATCTGATTGTAACTTGCTCTCATCATTACAGCTCATTAAGAAGCCTTAGGGTAGCAAGTATCACATTTTTTTGCACTGATTCTTACTTTCCTTACATCGCTTCTCTTTTACTTGCTGTTCTGTTCTGTTCTGCATCTTCCAAATGAGGTATGAGCACCTTAATCCTTGCCTGAGGTTCAGTTTTTAGAAGATCAGGACTAGCAGAGCAGTCTACTGCTGAATTTTTAGTGAGGCATTTAATATTAATTTTATACATAATATTGGAGCAGATAAAAATATGAACATTAAAGGCAGTCACCTGAATCAAATCTCAGTTACTTATCAATATGTCCTCATGCATATCAACTAATATTTTCTGATCCTCAGTTTTCTCATCTGGCTAAAAAGTGATAATACATAGAATAGTAAGTAACTGAAAATGTGTATAAACTACTTTTTAGACAGCTATGTGTAGTCAACCTAATACTTTTTTGTTAAACACCTCCACACTCCCCGAATTTTTGATTAAATAAGAATCTTCAATTTTGTGGTGCCTGGATGGCTCAGTTGGTTAAGAGTCCTTCTCTCTCTCTCTCTCTCTCTCTCTCTCTCTCTCTCTCTCTAATGTTTATTTATTTTGAGAGAGGGAGAGAGACAGAGAGAAAGAGAGAACAAGCAGGGGAGGAGCAGAGAGAGAGGGAGAGACAGAGAGTCCCAAGCAGGCTCCGCACTGTCAGCATGGAGCCTGACGCAGGCGTGGGGCTCAGCGCAGGGCTCAAACTCACAAACCAAACTGTGAAATTATGACTGGAGCTGAAATGAAGAGTCAGATGCTTAACTGACTGAGTCACCCAGGCACCCAAAGTGTTTCCATCATGATTTCGACTCAAGTCATGATCTCAAGGTTCCTGGTATCAAGCCCCATGTCAGGGTCTGTGCTGACAGTATGGAGCCTGCTTGGGATTCTCTCTCCTCCTCCCTCCTTCCCTCTCTCTCTCTCTCTCTCTCTGTGTGTGTGTCCCTTCTCACCCACGTTCTTTCTCTCTCTCTCAAAATAAATAAATAAACTCAAAGAAAAAAATAATCTTCAATTTTGTAATATACGACACAGACTCTACACTGATTTGTCTTACAGGGTAGGCATCTGAATTAGAGTAGGTTAATCACAGTTTTTTCTCTAGTATTTTCAAACTAAAGCCAAAAAAGAATTCTTCCCTTGGAGTTAAGATAAATTTGTGAAAGCCAGAAGTTATCATTGATTGTTTCATATCATATGGAGAAAATTCATTCTACAGGGAAATAGAATCTGACATGAATAAAGGTTTAGAGGTAAAAGATCAGGACAGAGTCTTGCTAGCTGCTAAATCCTAGATATCAGCCATTAATGAGACTAACCTTCTACCTTTGTCTTTAAGAGAGCTTGGATCTTCAGACCTGTTTTGATTTCTTTGAGCCACTAAATTTCTAGTTTTGCTTAAACTAATCTTAGTTGCATTGCTATCAACTACTACTTAAAAAGCAAAACAAAACAAAACAAAACAAAAACAAATAGGCATTTAGCACTATACTTACCACCTAGAAAGGCTTCAAAAATAGTAATACACATATTTTTAGAATAATTAATTTATTAAAAATGCTACAATATAAAAATTTTTAAGAATTTTATGCACATATAATGAATTCCTGTGTAACTGCTTAAGTAGAAATATTGGTTTTTTAATTACAACTCAAAAGAATAAATTGTGAGAATAATCTCCTGAAGGGAAGAAACAGCTGAAAATGGAGTAAAATAATAAGAAAGATGGGTATTGGCTTAAATGAGATTTGTTTTCAGCTCTTCCCCAATGGCTGTCCAAATTGAAAATGGCAACAGCAACAACAACAACAACAACAACAACAACAGCAACAACAACAAAGAATTCCCAAGGAATTTTATGAATAAATAAAAAATTAAGAGAATCCCCAGGGCTATTGGCCCATATTTCATCATTTCATATGTCAGTTTCTAGTTTCAAAGAAATGTTCCGCTTGAGGTCTGGGAACCAAATTTTTGCATAAAGCATACTTCCAGGAGTAAATGGATATAGGATGTGTCCACATAGGACAAGCAATCTGTTGTGTCTTCAGTGACATTAAGAATTATGTTCCTCAATTTTTGCTGCTAAAATGATCATTTGTGCTATATAAATATATTCAGAGAAGAGAAAATATTAGGGGCTATTTGGGGAGTTCCTATTTCACAGTGACAGATACAACAGCACTTACTGAATTTCCTTTGTACATTTACACTGTACAAGAAGATGAGGCATTTTAAAAAGACACTTTTAAAGTACAGTAAATTGTAGTAAATGTTACAACACTTACATTTCCCGAGTAACCTACCATAAGCAAGATAATATGGTGTCAGTAAATTGTTAGTTTATAAAGCCACAACTGTAAACTCTGGTGACAGCACTATTTTTTTAATAACACACGGAGGAAAATGTACTATTTACTAGGGATAGGAGAATGATATTCTTTTAACCATATTCTTCGTGTACAGCCACTCACATAGGATGCTTAAGAGAGTTATTTGGAGATGACTCTAGGAGTCCAAGTGGATTTACATGCTAAAGTACATGCTGAAAAATAGAGGGAGTTTTGCTAATTTTAAATTCAGATAAAATCTGATAAAAGAAACTCAGAAGCAAATCAAATCTCCCACAGAACATAATGTAGTGTTAAAGGAAGTATTCCAGGAAGATGCAGCAACAAAGCACAATTATCTATAGGTCATCCTACTTCTCACATTTCTTGTGAGAATAGTCAATCCCTAAGACAATTTCCATTGGTCCTCAAGCACCTTAACCCCAGCCACTTCCACTTCTCATCCTATGAAGCCCTGCCACTCGTACCCTTGGAACATTAAGTTTTGAGGTCAGCCTGGATGCATCTCCTCCTCCTAGCTTTAACTGGCCAGAATGTTTAAAAGTATCTCAAAATGAGACTCTTTCCCTCACACCACACACAACAGCATGTCAAGAGATGGGCTGTAAGACCTCATTCACAACTACCACCCAGACAATGCCATTTCCATCAACTTTCTGCCTTAAAAAACACCAGTTTTGGGGCGCCTGGGTGGCGCAGTCGGTTAAGCGTCCGACTTCAGCCAGGTCACGATCTCGCGGTCCGTGAGTTCGAGCCCCGCGTCGGGCTCTGGGCTGATGGCTCAGAGCCTGGAGCCTGTTTCCGATTCTGTGTCTCCCTCTCTCTCTGCCCCTCCCCCATTCATGCTCTGTCTCTCTCTGTCCCAAAAATAAATAAACGTTGAAAAAAAAATGTTTAAAAAAAAAAAAACACCAGTTTGGCAGAAAATCATTGCACTACTGTGATCTCCCCTTGGTCATTCTTTCTCATGAACAGAAGGCCGGGGACCACATCACAATTGTCTTTTGTCACCCAGCCACATCTGACCACATACTTATGCCTGTTGGCCATGTTGTTAGAAATGACACATCTGACACTGGGGGCTCTCAGATCCCTGGCGTCTTCACCTCACCCCAAGGTATCACATCCCGTACTGCTCTAACAAGTGTATTTCGGCTTACCTCCATTTTCTTCACAACTCTCTCTCTCTCTCTCTCTCTCTCTCTCTCTCGGTCCCTGTGCTTTAGAGTCATTGCTTTGCCTTCTGTTCCTCAGACCAGAATATTTTTATTCATTTTGAAGGTTGACTCCAATGATGGGGATGTAGCCAAATGAAAGGCTTTTAATAAATCATGTTTTATGGACTCCTTAAATTGTCCATTATAGGGAAAGTTTGTTATTCTTATCTACCATGATAAAAGACAGGATATAAAAGTAAAACCTTGGCTAGTATACCTCACCCTGGGTAATGATGCCAAGCTTTTGGCCCTTTCATCATTTTCATTTATTCAACACAAATGGAAACACCACACCCCTCCCAGGACTGGCAGATTATCTTTGCTAGATTCTTTATTTCTAAATTTTCCTCAGAACTAGGCATCTCTGCCAGCAAAGGCCCTAGTCTAGTCTTTTACAAATGATGATTATGTTTCCATAGTTCTGGGCCTGCCAACATCTTATGTTTGGTTTTGTTTCCTGATGGTTTGAACCCAACACTGTCTCTCTGACTGGCTCAAAGTAAGACCTGCCAAGAAGACCTTAAACTTTCTCAACCTCTCTATTTCTAAGGTGAAGGAAGCTTTTGCTTTTGATATGTTAATATTCAAATTAGCTATTTGTTAAGCTCCGCAATTAAAACTGAGATCCTCTCTTTCTTTTCAAGCTTAAGATAACCTATTAGCTCTTCTGTAAGGTGGAGTTCTACTCACCTCTATTAGCTTTAGTAACTCACTGTGCTTTATTCCGTGGTAGTTGTATGTATATATGTGCCTAATAGTCTCTTTGTTTTTGAAGACATTACCCATGATGTTAATTCTTATATTGATGACTTTAATTCTTATACTTTATAACTTGTTTCTTTTAAGTATATTTCCCTCATAAAGATCTTTTGAAAATAAAAAAACTACCCAAATTTAACTATACATATAACATAATAGTTATATTTTTTCTGAAAGTTTCAAGTTTATTTTATATGTTTGATATTTTACAGGAACATAAGTATTTCCCTAACTTGGAAATCGCTACGTGTTTCTTAATGTTCTTTATGTTACCTAATCAAGATTTTTTTCCTGGACATTTTTACCCCAGTTTTTAAGGGAAAGTAAATTAATTATACCAGACATTGGTCTAGACTTTCAAAATCATTTCACTTTATTAATCCACATCACAAGTTTACGAGTTAGGTATGATTATCCTTATTAGCAATAAAAATGTAGGACTCAAAGATACTAAGCAGCTTAACTAAATTTTCACAAGTTACTGCTAGAACTAGAATTGAAACTTAGGTTGGCCCCAGTCCAGGAAGCTACTTATTCCAAAAGAGCACATGGCATTTTCTAAATAAAGTTGAATTAGTCAGATAAACAAGTGTCCTTCTAAGTGAGTTCTTCCCAGCTTTGAGAGATGAATTCACAAGGCTGTCATAAAACCCTATGTTCCAGAAAACCAAAGGCTGGCCTTTAATACCTTCTCTGTAATCAACTGTTTACTTATCATTTTTCCCCCTTATAAGTCAAGAGTGAAACAATAAGAATTGACTTGTGCTTCTAAATCATTTCTGCTTATATCTTTCAACATATTACTTTTTTCCATAAAATTTATTCAGTTTGATATAACTTGCAACGTAAAACTTTCCCTTAATCTTTCCATTGAATTATTCATCTCAGACATAATTTTCATCTTGAGTAGTTCAATTTGCATACACAGAGAGAGAGAGAGAGAGAGAGAGAGAAAACATGTCTCTGTGTGTAACCTGTTCATTACATTTCTTTATGTTACATGTTTATTAGGGACTAAACTGTGTCCCCAAAAGTCATATGTTTAAGCCTTAACCCCAGCACTTCAGTAAGTGACTATATTTGTAGATAGAGCCTAGAAAGAGGTAATTAAGTAAAAATTAGTGAGACCTTTAGGGTGGGCTCTAATGCAATCTGAGTAGTGTTCTGATAAAAAAAAAAAGAGAGAGAGAGAGAGATACCAGGAATGTATGCACACAGGGGAAAGGCCATGTGAGAACACTATGAGAAGGGAGCCTTTCACAGGTCAGGAAGAGAAGTCTGTCAAGAAACCAATCCTTCTGACAAATTGATCTTGGACTTCTAATCTCTAGAATTATGAAAAAATAAATTTCTGTTGATTAAGCCACCCAGTCTGTGATGCTCTGTTATGGTGACTCTAGCAAAATAACACAAAGTTCAATTGTTCCTTTAACATTTGAATATGTGGAAAGCAAACCAGTGAGAGTGTATTTCATGTGTCAGTTATTGGTCAGTTTTGATTAATGTTTCTTTTTTTTCCAGGTCTTATTTTCTTGCTTCTTTGCATGATTGGTAATTTAATTGAATGCCAGCCCTTATGAGTTTTAACTTTTTGAGAATTGGATATTTTTATATTCCCATTTTTTTCACTTTGTTCTGGGAAATATTTAAGCAGCTTAAATACGGTTTGATCTTTTGCGTCTTGGTTTTAAGATTTGTTAGGCTGAATCAGAGCAGCATTTAGTCTATTAGCTAACTCTTCCCCCCCTGGCTAACTACTAAGGTAATACAATTCTTAATACTCTATCCAAAGTCCATGAGTTATACAATTTTTCAGGCTGGTTTATGGGAATAGGCACTAACTGTTCCAAGTACTGTCCCAGGGAATACCAGATACTCTTCCCTTTTTCTCTTCTTCAAAATGTCAACTTCATATCGCTTAAAAGAGACAAACTTTAAATATGAAGACAGAAATACAATTGACTGGATGTTTTGGTCGGGGAGAGGGATGGTAAATTTATCTTCTGGCTAGGACTTCCAGTACTATGTTGAATAAAAGTGGCAGAAATTGGCATCCTTATTCGTTCTTTATCTTAGAGGAAAAAGTTTCATTTTTTTATGAATGATTATGATGTTAGCTGTCTTTCTCATATATAGCCTTTATAATTTTGAAGTGCATTCCTTCTATATCTAGTCTGTTGAGAGTTTTTATCATGGAGGCTTCTTGAATTTTATTAAATGTCTCTTCCTTCATCTTTTAAGATAATCATGTGATTTTTATCCTTCATTATGTTCATGTGGTGTATCATATTAATTGAGTTTCATATGTTGAAACATCCTTGAAGCTTGGGGTCAAATCCTATTTGATCATAGAAAATAGATCCTTTTAATGTACTATTGAATTCAGTTTGCTAGTATTTGGTGATAACTTTTGCATCTATGTTTATCAGGGATATTGTTCTGTAACTTTCTTTTCTTGTAGTGCCTTTTATGGGCTTTGGTATCAGGTGGTGCTGGGCTCATAAAATGAGTTTGGGAGTGTTCCCTCCTTTTCAATATTTTGGAAGAGTTTGAGAAGAACTGACATTAATCATTTAAATATTTCTTCAAATTCACCTGTGAAGCCATATGGTTCTGTGCTTCTCTTTATTGGGGGGTTTTCAGTTGCTTCTCTAATCTCATTATTTGTTATTAGTCTGTTCAGACTTTCTATTTGTTCATAATTCAGTCTTGGTAGATTCTGTGCTTCTAGGAAGTTAAGAACTTTCTATCAAAAGAAACAGTCAAATGAGCAAAACTACAGTGTAGAGTGGAGGATGATATTTGCATGACAGCTATCTCACAAAGTTCTCACCACTGGTCCAAACTGTTCTTCAGCCATGCTCAAAAAGCATCTAAAATAATTCCTTAACAATACCTCCACATTCTAACAGCATCATCCAATTCTCTGAGTAATGACAAATTTTTCCAACCTTTCTGTTTATTTCTATGTAGTTAGAATCCATGATCACTAGGAAATACATTCATAAAGCTTGGTAAATATAAAAGATAGAGTAGGAGGAAGATAGCCAGGCTACCTTTCAATATACCTTATAATTTAGGGATGGCATTTGGCAATACAGGGATTCATAAAGTCTTATTAATTTGTTAAAAAGATGTCAATCTCCTATGTTATACCACACATTTTGACAAACATAGAAAACAAACTTCTTTCTTTCTTTTTATTTTAAGAGCACTTGCCATGAGATCTATCCCATTAACAAATGTGTAAGTGTACAATAAAGTATTATTAACTATAGGCACAATGTTGCATAGCAAATCTCTAGAACTTAATCATTTTGTATAACTGAAACTTTATACCCACTTAAGAGCAGACTTCTTTCTTTAAGGAGTTTATAGCAAATGGATTGGAGACAAATAATTCTACAAAAGAAAACAAACAAACAAAAACACCAAAGCTATTGTTTAGTTACCTAGTATGCAAGTACTGAGGGCTGAAACATCAGTAAATAGTCAAGGAACTGCAATATTCAGGGCTGGCTGAAATAAACTGGAGTGTTGAAGAGAACTACAGGAAATGGGAAAAGAAAGTTCAACACTTATTATCTCATAAAATATCTTGCCATGCTAATCTAGGATTTATTATGAAATCAGCGGAGAGATAATGCAGAATTTTAAGTAGGTACTCAAAAAATCACATTGGTGATGCAGAAAGATCATTTCAATTATATGGCAGGGAGGGCTTCTATAACTGAAAAGAAGCAGCAAAGCTTCAGCCAAGCAGCAAACATGGGGGAAAATATTCTTGTGACAGGAACAAAGAATCCCAATATTTGAGTGAAGCTTGCCATGTTTCAGGTACAGAAATAAATTCACAATGAACAAAATGTGATGATCTAGAGAAAAAATAAAACAATTTGTAGTTCTAACCAAAGGTCAAATAACTTCAGGTTGATAAGTCAGGTTAAGGAATTTGGATTTTCCTCTCAGTGCAATTTAAAACAATTGGAACATGAGCAACAGAGTAAAATTATCTCTAGGTTTTTAAAAATTAATTCTGCCTGTGGGGTGGAGAATGAACTGAAAAAGGCAAGAGTAGAACAATAGAGTAGAAGATACAGTAGAGATGTAATATTAGCTAGGAATATGTTTACAGTGTTGGAGAGGAAAAGAAGTACAATGATGTGTACTGTGGATTAAAAACACAGCATACATGGGGCACCTGGGTGGCTCAATCAGTTAAGCGTCTGACTTTGGCTAAGGTCACGATTTTACAGTTTGTGAGTTTGAGCCTTATGTTGGGCCCTGTGCTGACAGCTCAGAGCTCAATCTGGAGCCTACTTTGGGTTCTGTGTCTCCCTCACTCTCTGTCCCTCCACTGCTCATGCTCTGTTTCTCTCTTAAAAATAAACATTAAAAAAAAAAAAAAGCATACATGACTAACAGGGGCATTGAATTTTGGGTGTTCGTTAAAGAGAGAAACTTAGCATAGATCTAAATGTGTGGCTTCAAAAACTAGGTGAATTATAGCAGCATTTATTGAAATGGGGACACATATATCAAAATCATATTAAGAGAATGTATCCACAATTGGAGAGGTCACAAAAATATTTTTCTAGATTTCTGGATTGTGTTGCATGGTAAACAAAGATTTTGAATATTGGAGAAAACTAGGTGATACATTCTGAGGCAATAAAGTATCTTGGTTAAATATCTGTGACTTAGGGGCGCCTGGGTGGCGCAGTCGGTTAAGCGTCCGACTTCAGCCAGGTCACGATCTCGCGGCCCGTGAGTTCGAGCCCCGCGTCAGGCTCTGGGCTGATGGCTCAGAGCCTGGAGCCTGTTTCCGATTCTGTGTCTCCCTCTCTCTCTGCCCCTCCCCTGTTCATGCTCTGTCTCTCTCGGTCCCAAAAATAAATAAAAGTTGAAAAAAAAATTTATAAAAAAAAAAAATATCTGTGACTTAGAGGCAGAAAGAGTTGTGTTCACACTCTCACTACCTACCTTCCCTAAGTGCATATGTATGATGTGGTCAATCCAAATAAACTCCAACCCCCTCACTAATTAATAGTCATACCATTATGATTCATATACAGTTTTTATAAGGTTAAATAAATTAATGCCTGCATTAATGCTTGCAATTACCTGCAAATTGCTGAGTACATAGAAAGTCACTCTCTTTCTCTCCCTTTGTTTCTCTATGTATCTATAGTAAGAATTCATATTAATACTACCATTACTACTAACTATATCTTAGAACTCTTCTAAGAAATGAGGATTCTACCAAAGCAATAAAAGGAAGAGTATTTATATAACTTTCAAGAAATGGTGCTAAATATTTACCAAATGTGCTGGAAAATGTATAAAAAGATGCAGATAATAAGAGTCACTAATAAGTTTGTTAAATTATGCCAATAACTTGTCAATGTGCTCAGGGAGATGTGTTTGTTGAAAAGATGGAAGTGGAATCCAGATACATGCTTAACGACTATTTATTATAAACCATAAGTTACAGTTATTTCAATAAAGAAAATTATATGGATTTTGAAGACATTTTCCTCTACACAAATGATGCTATTTTAAATAAGAGGTAAGAGCTAAGCATATTTAAAATTTTGGTCAACAACCTCCCTCAGGGTTTACTCAAGGATTAAATCCTGAATTATTTCATTACATTATTCATTGTTATATGGGCATTAGATTAATGGTAAATAACAAACTTTCAATAAGTGCTTAAACTATCATAAATAGCTCTATGTATAAATTATAGAAGTCAAGAAGCTAGTATTTTTCTTAGTTAAATGAGATACATTTTTTCTGTACTCTAAAAGAAGTCCACATTGAATTAAGATTTTGAACATCTTTTAGATCTGACATTCAAAAAAGAAAATAAAGATATTAAGGGTATATCATTTAAAATAAATTTTATTATATTCTAAAGTAATTAGCATAGACCTAGTTTAGTTTTAGTTGTAACTTGGGCGTGGCTTTTCTGAAAATTATACAATTTAAATACTTGTTTAAACTATAAGATATCATTAAGTTATCCAGCAAATAAGTAAGTATTTTTAAGTAGTTACTATGTGTCAGAGTCTGTTGTAACAGCTTTTTAAAAATCATTGAAGAATAATTGATCTGCAATGTTAGATTTGTTTCAGATGTACAGCATATTGATTTGACTTTTTGGGTGTGGATGGAGAATGTAGTCTTTTTCCAAGTAGCTATATGCCTAGCTAAAATTTGGAGTTTATTTATTTATTTAGTCAGTTACCTAGTTAGTTTAATTCCAGCATAGTTAACATACAGTGCTACATTAGTTTCAGATGTACAATACACTGATTCAACAATTCTATACATTACTCAGTATTTATCATGATGAGTGTACTCTTTAATCCCTATCACCAATTTCACCCATCCCCCATCCTCACTCCCTGGTAACTATCAGTTTGTTTTTGTTAGTTAAGAGTCTGTTTTGTGGTTTCTCTCTCTTTTCCTTTGCTTGTTTCTTTTCTCTTAAACACTACACAAGGGAAATCATATGGTATTTGTCTTTCTCTTGATTCGACAATTCTACACATTACTCAATGTTCACCACAATAAGGGTAGTCAACATGTATCAGTATATATTATTACCATATGATTGACTGTATTCCCTATGCTTTACTTTTCCTCTCCATGTCTTATTTTATAACTGGAAGTTTGTATCTCTTAACCCTCTTCATCTATTTTGCCTGGCCCTGGCCCCCATCTCCTCTCTGGCAATCACCAGTTTGTTCTTTGTGGTTGAGTCTGTTTCTTTTTGTTTCTTAAATTCCTCATATAAGTGAAATAATATAGTATTTGTCTTTCTCTCACTTATTTCACTTTGTGCTAACAGCTTTATATGTATATATAAGTATTTTTCTTTAAAAGCTTGTAAGGCATGTGCCTATGGTGAAAATCCTATGATTATGTTAACTTTACAAGAAGAAACAAAGCTTACAGATCATAAGTTATTTGCCCATTGTTGACTAATAAAATTTCTGAAAATGTATAATAGCTGAAAATATCAACCTAAATACATTATATGCATCACTGATTTCATTTCTTAATTTAGCTTTATCTTAATGTTACTTAAAAGTAGCCTATGAATATCAAATATTTGTGACTCTAGTTTTTTTAAATTTTGACTCCATTTGAAAACAAATATAACACTGAATATATTCTGTATAAAGAATGCATTATATAGTATTATTTTAAAATTTGAATAACCTTAACATATTAATCATAATTTACTATTGACCATAATTGCATTAATCAAATGCAATTTCTATAGCCTGCTGCCTGTCTTATGTTGCATCCAACATACTTTATTTCCCCCCCTGGTATTTCTGCAAACATAACTATTTTCTAAGAAAAGTGCTTGGAAAAGGTGTAAGATGGGACAGAATTTTGGAAAAGTGTTTGCAAGGAGAAAAGGATTCAAAACTATTAATATTAGAAGAAATAGAGTCATTTATTTTCCACTCCACCCATATCCCTTCTGCATACTTCTTATTAATGACTGTGAATATCAACAGTACTACCAATGAATTGAAAGGAATGGAAATATCTTCCACGTAGAAATTATTCCCCCTAGGTCTTGAACTCTGCAAAGGTGGCAATTTCATCCTGAATTATAGCTAAGGCTCTAGAGGAAAATTTTACCCTAGAGATTTTCTTCCCTCACCTTCTGCACACAGGAAAGTAGCTATAAATATGAGAGTATGTTAGTAAGAAAAATTATTCAGTCCTACAGGATTTCTCTCTTATAGTTATGCCCCATGTTGTTATACCATTTTCAGATCTGTAAAAATATTCATTTGATTAATGTGTTACTAATCAGATGAAAAATCAGCATGGTAGAACATAGCTGTAATAAGGATTTTGAAATTCATGCAAATGGAATTTTGGTTTGTGGATCTAAGTACAATTTTTGAGCTGCTCATTATTCATGTATTTTGGAAACAGATTTTTTTTTCTTCATATATTTTTGCAAACCTCAAAACTTTTCCAAAAGTAATTCCTAAGTCCAAAAACAAAAAACACTCTTTTAAAACTCCAAATAGTAAATTCCTTTGAAAAAACAAAACAAAGCAAAACAAACCACTTTTTGTCTCAAAAGCACTGTTGATCCTAAATGTAAAGTTTATTTCTATATTAACGAGGATTTTCAGGTATTTAATTGAAAGAACTTGGGTAATAAAACAGGTTTATGACTGGCTAAAAATATGCAAATGCTACTGATAAGCTGTTCTGAAATAGCTATTTAAAATAAGATATTGAAAAAAGAATGGAAAGATGTGACTCAAATTTGCTTTGGAATTTGTACTAGTAAATTTACTAGTACATTTTCAGTGGGATAACCAATGTTATAGGATGATATTAAATCAGAGTTTCAGGGATCATAGCAATATTATATGGACACTTTAAGAATGAGTAAAAAAAAAAGATTTACATTTTTCTCTATATAGCTTTTGCTAACATCTTGGTGTAAGATGTTGATAAATCAGTAGGCTTATCGATATCAATACTGAATTTCTGTTAAGTATCTTAAAAATATTAGTACAGGGGCGCCTGGGTGGCGCAGTCGGTTAAGCGTCCGACTTCAGCCAGGTCACGATCTCGCGGTCCGTGAGTTCGAGCCCCGCTTCGGGCTCTGGGCTGATGGCTCAGAGCCTGGAGCCTGCTTCTGATTCTGTGTCTCCCTCTCTCTCTGCCCCTGCGCCGTTCATACTCTGTCTCTCTCTGTCTCAAAAATAAATAAACGTTGAAAAAAAATTAAAAAAAAATATTAGTACAAATGTCATACTACATAGAATTTAGGTTCTATACCAAAATGGAAAATATTTTATTCATTTTTTAATTTAAATTTAAGTTAACATGCAGTGCAATAGTGATTTCAGGAGTAGAATTCAGTGATTCATCACTTACAGAAAAATCCCAGTGCTCATCACAAGTACCCTCCTTAATACCAATCATCCATTTAGCCCTTCTCCACCTACCTCCCTCCATCAACCCTCAGTTTGTTCTCTACCATTGAGTCTCTCTGTTTTGTTTCCCTTTCTTCTCTCCCCACTCATTCCGATATGTTCATTTGTTTTGTTTCATAAATGCTACATAGGAGTGAAATCATACGGTATTTGTCTTTCTCTGATTGACTTATTTCACTTAGCATAATACATTCTGGCTCCATCCATGTTGTTTCAAATGGCAAGACTTTGTTCTTTGTGATGGCTGAGTAAAATCCCATTACATTTGTATACCACATCTTCTTCATTCATTCATCAGTAGATGGACATTTGGGCTCTCTCCATAGTTTATCTATTGTTGTTAATGCTTCCATAAACATCGGGGTGCATGTACCACCTCAAATCTGTATTTTTGCATCCTTTGGGTAAATACCTAATAGTATTTATCAGTATCAATTGCTGGATCATAGGGTAGCTCTATTTTTAGTTTTTTGAGGAACCTCCATACTGTTCTCCATTATGGCTGTACCAGTTTGCATTCCCACCAGCAGTGCAAGAGGTTCCTCAAAAGAAAACATTTTAATACAACTCTGTGACATTGTTAGAATTTTGATCCTAACAGCAAATAAGAAAAAAATATATAAATGTTAAGTAAAACTTATAAATCTTAAAAACACTGTTTTATGAGGTTTACAAATGTATATATAGTGGTGTAAACTTTAAAATACATTTCTCTCTCTTATTCCACCAAGTTTCCTACTACCAAGAAAGTCTGCTTTCCAGTCAATCTTCCTTCCAAGAGGTAAACACTATTCTGATTTCTGTCACTGTATGTTACTTTTAACTGTTTTTGAATTTTACGTAAATGAAATCCTACAAATCAATGTTGTATTCTCAATTATGAAATCTGTAGGGCAGGAGAGTTCAATTTTCATAAACTTAAACATTCAATATTATAAAGATATCCTTTTCCACCCAATTAATCTATGGATTGAATGTAATCCCAAATCAGTATCACAATAGGTTTCCTTTGACAAACTTATTCAAAATATTAAGGAAGTATCCATGGAAAAGAATAATCAAGACAATCTAAAGATGAAGAATAAAGTTTTAGGTCCTAAAGGCAAAATGTAAATGCTTATTATAGAAGTATACTAAGAATCTGTTATAGTGGTTCAGGTAGACAAAATAATTGATAAAACAGCATACTCCAGAATTAGATGCACACATAGATAGACACTTGATTTACTATCAAGACGGCACTGCAGAGAAGTAGGATGTGGTCTTGTATCCATTGTACATCCATACAGTAAATAATGAATATGAATTCTTACTTTATACTATACACAATGGAATGTATATCTAAATATTGAAGATAAACCCTTACAATGTCTATAAGATAACACGAGAATACTTTTATGGCCTGATAGTACACAAAGTTGTCTAAAACTGAACACAAGAATCACTTATCTTACAGGAATAAAATAGATAAAATGGACTACATTGAAATTAGGAACTCATTGTCAAAAGAGACCAAGAGATTGAGAACTAAAGCCACATATTGAAAAAAAAATCATTTGAAATATATATAACCAACAAAGGATTAATATCCAGAAAATATATAAATAACTTCAGCAAATAAATCTAAAACAAGATAAATTATAGAAAAAGGATATTCAAATTTCATAAAGTCATATAAAGGATTCATGTCATTACCTGTAAAGGAAATTAAGTTAAAACCTCAATTATATACTGCAGCATACCCCCAAAATGGCTAAAACTTAAAATAATGCTAATACTAATACTTTATATTGTGAATTAACTTGAATCCTTATAAACTTCTCATAGGTGGGCAAATGGGTCAATTGTTTCGATAAACTTTATGAGACTATCTCCTTAAGCTGACCATATTCATAACCTAAAATTAATTATAAATCATAAATTAATCATAATAAATTAATTATAAATTATAAATAAATCATAAAGAGCAAGTAATCCTCCTCTCCAGAGCATGAATAAACATGCGCATTAAATATGCACAAGAATGTTTATTTCATCCATATGTCTCATGGCCTCAAACTGAAAACAATTTAAAATACCTATCAATATTACAGCAGTTAAAATGAAAAATATTCTGCTACTCTGGAAACTGAAATAAATCTCACAATCCCAATGTTACATGAAAAAAATCAAGCAGAAATATACTATAGTACTCTATTTAAATAGTTTCAAAGCCAGAAAAAAAATTTTCTGTGGACATATATGTCCCTAAATTCAGTCACTTTATCCTACTCTATATTAAAACATTCTGTAACATATTTTCCTTTAAATAGTTTTGTTTAAGTTTATGTAACTATTATACATAAACTTAAAACATCATCAACATTAATTAAAATCCAACAATACTTTGCATAATAAAAATTAATTGTCAAGACATGCATTTTAAAGCCTAAAAATAAAAGAGTTAAATTTGAATAATATTAAAATATTTTTTTTCAAATAAAATTCATTCCTAAATTTATTTTCTTATTATGAGAAACAAACTTGTTTGATCACTTCCTATAATTTAACATGCAACTTGATGTTGCTTTAATTACCTCCATTCCAAGAAACCACAACACACACCCACACTACAAACACAAGACATCAAAAGGGGTATAATTTAATGAAATTTCTTTTAATAATGCAGAAATCTGAAAACTATTTCAAAAGGACTTCTGAAGAATCACTCAGAATTAGTTTTTCCTTTGACAGTATTATTTGGTAGGACACCTGCATGGTTTGGTTAGTTAAATGTCTGACTCGATTTCAGCTCAGGTTATGAGATCATGAGATCAAGTTCCCCATTGGACTCTGTGCTGACAGTGTGGAGCCTACTTGGGATTCTTTCTCTTCCTTTCTCTCTATGCCCCTCCCCTGCTCTCTCTCTCTCTCTCTCTCTCAAAATAAAAATAAACATTAAAAAAGAAAAGAAAGAATTATTTGATAATGTCCAAATAATTGGGAGGGAAACCATTCACTATTGGATTTAGTTTGGAAAAATACATTGTGAAGATATCTATTAAATCACTACCTTTTTCTTCACAATATTAAACAAATATTTTGGTGAACCTTTCAGATGAGTTTACAGTCTGGCCATTCACAAAATGAAAATATTCAGTCTATTTGTTGGTTGGTTGACTAGAGTAAGGAAAGAGATTTTTCACCGAGGGACCTAGAGTCACTGTGTTTGAAGTACATTATCAATAGTTAACATTTATTAGCCCAGTACTGCCAAGGTATAATGCTAGAAGGAAACTTGCCATACTTCAATTATCACTGCAATCTAACGAAGTAGGTATTTTTATTATTTGCATTTTAGAATGCATGGCAAAGAAACTTAAAAAAAAGAAAAAGGCTGATGAAGAGTGCCACTTTTTGGTAGCAGATTCAAGACACCAACCTGAGCCAAACCTATCCCAGCACTGAACTTTTAACCTCACATTGTGCTGCCCCCTTGCTCTAATTAAGAAACAGTAGTTAGAGATTCACTTCAGATTCTTTTTAGTGCATGAGAAAGAGAGAATTTCAGAAAAGTCAGCGCCTAACTACTGGTGAAAAACAATATTTAAGAGAAGTCACATTACTGACAAGGATACATATTAGGCACTGCAGCTAAATGCTTTACATGTGTTACTTATTTAACCCTTATGAAAGTCCTAGGAGATAGGAACTATTATCTCTATTTTATCCAGGAGGAATCTTTGTGTCAGAATCAGTAAGCAACTTGCCCCAGAGCTGGGATTCAAGTTCAAGTCTATTATTGAAATCACAATGCCATATTAATCACACATATTCATCACTATGCCACCATGCCATATCCCCAGAGCAGAAGCAGAGGATATAAAAATGAAGACTAACAGATGATAAAGTATAATAGAATAAGAAATAAAGTAATTCTGAATAGAAAGATCTTGGAAAGCTCCTGCAAGGATGAAGAACTAGGCTGGATCTCTAAGGAAATGTAGGGCATTGACAGGTAGAAACAGCAGGAAAACAGACTAGGAAGACAAGACACAGCAGGAGCCCATGTGGGCCAGAAGAACCTGGTAATGATGGTGAGTAGGTCATATGGATTAAATAAAAGGATGGAATAGGAGATTAAGAACGAAAGCAGGTAGATTAGATCATGAAAGGCCATATATTTAGATGGAGGATTTGGAATTTATGTATACTGTTGTATAAAAAGAATTAGTCAGTTATTGAACTTACAAGATTTGGGTCTTAGAAATTTAGTTCTAACTATGGTGGCAATATGTTCTAGTTTGGCCCTAACCATCCTTGCTCATGTTTATTACCCTAGGAAAGTTGTTAGCATCACCTCCTTTTCCTTTAAAACATTCCTAGTTAGGATAATCTATTTTGTGGCCACCTAACTTGCACAAACATTTATGTTTATCAGACTGAAAAAATAAAGATTTGGCATCACCAAGTGTTGGTGAGTGTCTAAGGTTTTTCAACTGGATGAACAGTTTGAAGGGTAGCTTCATAGAACTGATTAGATTTTTTTTTAAAGCAATACCAGACCTCTATACCTATGCCAGGGAAATGTGATAATTTTGCACAAGGAAGCACGTACAAAGTTACTGACTGTCTCATATTATAGGACAAGTCAAAACAAAAAGAGACAATTGTCAATAAACGAAAGCTATATCAAATATAGTATACATTTACTATGAGTCATTATGTAACAGTTAAAAAGACAAAATGGCAGGTGCGCCTGGGTGACTCTGTTGGTTAAGCATCTGACTTCGGCTTAGGTCATGATTTCACGGTTCCTGAGTTCAAGCCCCACATAGTGCTCTGTGCTGACAGCTAGGAGCCTGGAGCCTGCTTCAGACTCTGCATTTCCCTCTCTCTCTGCACCTCCCCTGCTCCCATTCTGTCTCTCTCTCAAAAATAAATAAACATTAAAAAATTTTTGAATGAAGACAAAAAGGCAGGCCTATGAGTTCTGGTATAGAAAGCAAACTAAATAAAATAAAAATGGTATTAATTTAAATGAATAGTAATTAATGTAAAAGGAATAGTAAATGTACTCCTTTTTAATATTCTCTATTAATGTAAATGAATAGTAAAAGGACTTCAGGGAAATCTACAACTCTTTAAAGAAAGGACTAGAATTAGGTTTATGAACAAATTAACAAGGTGTCTACTCTATAATCATTTAAGAGAAAGTGAACTATACTTCTGGCTTTATAAATTAAATAAATAGGCAGATTTAAGAAATTGCATGATTAGAATTAACAGATCTTGGAATGTCATTTATAGAGATACTAAAGGAGTAAGTAGACGCAAAGAAGTCTCCAAATTTTGAACTTTCATTCCTGGAATGGTCTCATTTTGGAAATACTGATGGCATAAAATACGTTAAACAAAATATAATGCACTTTAATTTCTTACATCCTCTATTTGAGGTGCTAGTGGACTTGCCATGGAGAGATACTTAACAAAAAGTTGACCTGGCTTTTCTCTTCATTCCTTGAGACCCATGTTTACTTGTATGGTATTGGATATGACATTTTCCACATTGTATTATAGCTGTTTTATGTTTCCTCACTAGTCTGTGAGCTGAAAAATATTGTCCAACTTTCGAGTTATATAACTTTACAAAATCTGAGCCAGGTCTTTACTCATTATTATATTTCATATCACCTGTGAATATAAGTGCAATGTCACTTTCCTCAACTCTTAAACTAATATTTTAGCCACCTATAAGTACACCTATTTATTTTCATGTCCATGTAGCACTATGATATTATATTGAGGTAATAGAATTTATAAGACTGCATTATGATATATGATTGCATTTTTATTCCCTACCAATCACTGAGCTGGGGTGGGAGCAGGTCTTACTTGATATGAATCATACAGTATCTAGTGTATAACAGATATAAAAGAATGTTGGTTGAATTGAAATGTAGAGGCATGACATAAGGAATACTGAAATGCTTGATAAAAAGACTAATAAAAATAAAGTGTTATTTTTCCACATTGTCTGTAAGACTTAAGTTCATTTAACATTTTTGTGTTAGGACACCATACAATGTTTATTAGATATATTTTATATAAATAGCCTCTACTGAGGCATTTTTAGAGAATAAATTTCACAGCTATAATGTTTGCTTTTAGAATTGCTTATTAGATAGGAAGCTAAATTGGCAAATCAAACAGAACAAAACTATATAGAAAATCCAAATCCATTTCTTTATATTGTTCCATAAAAAAAATTAAGAATATCCTGTACTTCAGTTTACAGCAAATAAGCTCATTTAGCTTCATCACTTCATTCATTTTTATGGATCTTAAGACTTTTTAGACCCACAGTGTTGCTTTTGTTTTAGTCATACCTAGGTTTATTTTGGGCAATCCTATTCCTCCTCTGTGTAACTATTTGAATATGTGACTTGAAATCAATCCAAGGTCCTACCACAAATTCCTAGAAACATCTATGTGCTTAAATTTACTTTATAAGAAAAGGAGTGGCTCTTCCTTATTTTTCATCTATTCTTTGCATTTTAATTGTCAGTGTGTAGGTCAGTAAAATGATTTTAATTATCCTACGATGAACACTATCATGCACAGTTTCTAAGTTTATGCATAATAGAAGTGATTAAAATACTGTAATTCATTTTATACTTTACTTTTTAATTATTTTTACTTTCACCAATGTCTTACATTGAGTTTGCAACCTATTGGCTTAAAATAAAACTTTATTAAAGAAAAAAAGAAATAAATTCACATTACTGTTCATTTTAAGAAAGCAGCAGTAATGAAAAGCTGTATCAATTTCCCATTATGGTTTAGAAGAACTAGTGATATGAAACTGTATATGTAAGAAAAGTGACACCTCATTCCAACTTGGAATTCTAACTAAGCACTTTATTTCAAAAGAGAAACTATATTTTCTCCATTTCTTGGGATATTTTACAGTGTTAATTTTTTTTGATCTGCATAGGACACAGTATGTTAAGTAAGTGTCTGGAAAAATACTTATGGGAGATAAAAAAGGACCGTTATATATTAATTCAACTGAAATATAAGACACAAAGTACTTTAAATTGAATACAAAGATTTTAAAGCTGAATCTAATTTATCACTAGAAAAATGTAACCTTATGAAATGTAATATTAGTGTCAAAGATCTGAATCTTTTCTACAAAGAGGACAATAAAATCTTACCACTTTCTCACATACATTAATATAATAATGAAAATCAATTTATACTATGGTTGACCTTTGCAGTGAATTCTATATATTGATAGTATTCTGACTATATTTCAATATATTAATAAAGAGTCTGCTCTTTTAACTTTTTGTCAGCCAGGAGAGACAGACAAATCCACAAGTTAAACAGCATGTATTTATGTGTGAGTACACATGCATATATTACACATCAACCCGTAGGGAAACAGGCTTGCTGAGAAACTGATAAAGAAGGTAGAAATATTTAGGGACACCTTAGAAGCTTAATCTTCTAACTTTCTCTGGGTAATTATACAGCTAAGCTCACGCTGAATATACATAAGAATCAGCACAGACTACTTTTCGTAAAATATTTTTAATTGGAAGCATATAGATAGCTTTAATTGTTCCTGAACATAATGTAAGCCTGATTGTAAAAGAATCAGGTGTAGCAAGAATTTGGCTTTATCAACTCAGAAATGGCTCATACCTGAACAGGAGTCATCTGCCACAGTCATGTCCTATATGGAACATATACCAAGTAAAAAGCTACAACTACTCTTTCTCTGTTAAGTTCTATATTTTTAACTAAATCAATCAGAAACATATAGCCAAGTGTGTGTGTGTGTGTGTGTGTATAACAGTATTTACCCTCAATAACCTGTGAACTTCCTATACCAATGAAGACCAAAATCAGTATACTCATTCGAAGATATAAAACAAACAAAACAAAACTGCAATGCCAAGTATAACAAAAAGATCTTTACCTAGTTATCCTTGTGAGTTTCAGCTATGTCCAATAAATTTATAGGGCAAAAAAACTTACCAAGACAAAACATAGGGGCACCTGGGTGGCTCAGCCGGTTGAGTACCAGAGTCTTGATTTTGGCTCACATAATAATATCATAGTTCCTGAGAGTTCAGTGCAGAGCCTGCTTGGGATTCTCTCTCCCCTCTCCCCCCACCCTCTCAAAATAAATAAACATATTTTAAAAAAGACAAAGCAGGGGCGCCTGGGTGGCGCAGTCGGTTAAGCGTCCGACTTCAGCCAGGTCACGATCTCGCGGTCCGTGAGTTCGAGCCCCGCGTCGGGCTCTGGGCTGATGGCTCAGAGCCTGGAGCCTGTTTCCGATTCTGTGTCTCCCTCTCTCTCTGCCCCTCCCCCGTTCATGCTCTGTCTCTCTCTGTCCCAAAAATAAATAAACGTTGAAAAAAAAAATTAAAAAAAAAAAAAAAAAAAGACAAAGCATACACCAAGTTTCCTTTTCATAGCCATTCTTCTTACTCTGATAGCATTTTTAAATACTTTCAGTTTATTAACTTGGACATTTCTATCCTAAGCACCTCCAACTATTCTCACAATGTGTTTATGTGAAACTTTCAAAAACTTGAAGTCAACAATAACACATTACAAAAAATCATATTTAAAATTTCCTAACCATTGCCACAAGTAGCATCAACATAAGAATATTGTAATTATTTAAATAGCCAACAGTAATCTCCTCTTAAATTGAAAAAAATAAATGAGTTAATAAGCAAAAAGAGCCATATTTAACTCTGGTTTTAATTTTTATCTCAATAGAAATCAGAGGGGAAAAATAAGCTTAATTTAATATAATCTATGTGTAGCAAGGGAACGTTCTCATCCTGTCTATATTGTCAAACATATAAATATCATTGTTGTCAATCTCTTAAACTTTCAAAATTATGTGGATTATGTCTTCTGCATAAAAACTGGCCTACAAACTCAGAGGTTTAGGAATAAAGAAATAAAAGGAGCTTAAAAGGCCATTTTGTATAAACTTCGTTTGTTTTACAGATAAAGAAAAAAGCTAAATGACAAGGTTACTTCAACATAATGTATTATAATTTCCTGATACTGGAAATGTAGGCAAGCTTCTAATTAATGTGTCAAAAGCATTAACAGCATGTTCAAGTCCTATTTGTATTGAAAATCTGCTTACCTTATTCTTACATATCCTTCTAGCTACCACCCTATCTCTGTCCTTTTATTTATAGCCTCAGCTTCTTGAAAATGGTCTACACTTATTGTTCAACATCCTCACACACCATTTAAAACTGTCACAAGGGAAGCATTTAACTCTAGGTCCAGATGACTAGCGCTTTTAAGCTTCTAAAGTTGATTGTGCAGACTCACAAAATTTGTGCTAAACTATGCAGAGAACGTCCCTGGTGGGCTTCTCCCATGCTTAGAGGTACCAAGTGGTGATTAATCACAAACTACAGGAGATCTCAGAATACCTAAAATACAAGTTGTTGATTACATGGTTGAGAGATGCAGATTTCTGGTGGTATCTCCATGTTAATAAGGGATAGCAAGCATAGAATCAACTGAGTGAGCCAGATTACTAGCCCAAGTTATTAGGCTACTTTAAAAATTATCACAACTCTAAGAGTGTGCTTAGGCAAGTAGGCAGCTATCCCACAAGTGTATGGTGAGTTGGTAGCCATAGCGGTGTTCCTATAACCACGGTGAAACAGAGTTACACCTTAGGTCCGAAAATATGCCTCAGGTAATTGTTCCTGGCCTCTGTCCCCACACCCCACAGCAACTTTTCCTGTCATGATCTCCAATAACTTTGTCATTAATTGCATTGGATAATTCTCAGCATACATTCGTATTTAAATCCTCTATAGCTGCTGACATTTAGTACAACATCCTGCTTCTTGAAATCCACCCCCCGATACACACCTTGGCTTTATTGATGTATTGATTCCAAATATTTTAATGTACACATCATTGATATTATATTTAATATAGAATACTCATTCCATGAAAAGGGACCTCCACTTGTCATTGGGATCATCATCACTATTATAGGTATTAATAGAGATTACTAGTTTTAATATTTATAAGCATACTGATGATTTCTTATATTCCTAATTAATTAAGCTTAATTAATACCTAACTAATAATGTATAACTTTCAGTCCTCACCACACGATGTAGTGACCATGAGGTAGTTGTCAGAGTTACACCTTATATCCAATCACAACCAGACCTAACCTACAATCTTCACATCTCTTAATTATGCCACTTTTTAAAAATTTACTTATTTGTTTATCCATTTATTCATTCAGTCAGTCCATCATTCATCTATTCTTCTATCCATTTATGTATGTATGTATGTATGCATGCATGCATGCATTTATTTCTATTTAAAGTAGGCTCCACGCTCAACATGGGGCTTAAACTCAAAATCCTGAGATTAAGAGTCACATGCTCTGATGACTTTGCCAGTCAGGTGCTCTTACTGATACTACTTTTCTTTATATCCTTTTACTCTAGTTGAAGTCCTTAACATTACTCACATATATTACAACCTTCTCGTATCTGGTTTCTCCACTTCCAATCTTATCCCTCTCATAATTTATTTTCTACAATGCTATAAGACTGGTATCACCCTAAAAGTAAAATATAATAAGATATTACCGTCTCTCAAATATTATATCAAAATTCTTCATCCCCCCCCAATTTTTTCAGATTCAGTCCAAATCTCTCTTTGCATGGCATTCTTAATCCAGACAATGGAAAATGAAAACCTAAAAGTTGATTCAAGTTCTTTATTTCAAGTTGTTTATGACATGGTGCTATTAATGTTTTAAAAGAATTACATGTGCTAATGTGAAACACAAAACAGAGAACAAACCTGAAAAGTTCCTGAGCAGGCAAAAACATTTAAGCCACATAAGCAAAACTCAAGTGAGCTTATTCTGCAAAACAAGCGAAACTTAACTTGGGCCACTTCTTGTACCTGCCTCTGAAAATCATAAACGAAACTTAAGCTGTTCTTCAAACTTGGCATGAGGTAAACACCTTTAACAAATTACTTATCACTAGAAAAATTCAAATCCTATAACCAATCATTGTAAAGAATAAATGGTCTCTGCATTTTCACTCCTATATCTTACAACAATGTATCTCAGTACCTCATTCCACTCTTGGTTTGAGAGCTCCCAGTTTGTGACTTGCTTTTACATTCACAATAAACTCTTACTAAATACGATTTTACTTAGCTGGTAGTTTTAATTTTGCTATTTCTGTTTTTTTTTTTTTTTTTTTTTTGTATATGAAAAACTTTACCTCACATCAAATATATTCCAAACTAAGTATCAGTTGGCTCTGGCTGAAATCCAAATTAGACAATGTGATAAGGGTTTTGAAGTTTCTTCAAACATTCTCATCAAACCCAAGCAAACCCAGCAAACCAAAGTGCCTCCAAGCATTCTTTTTGATATATTCATAAATAATGAGAGTTAATGGTGGGGAATAGGTCTGGTATTATCCATAGCTCCAAAGATGATGCTATCAAAGTAAGCAACCTAAAAGGATAAATGAAAGTAAGTATTTGCTCTTCATGGGACTAGTCTCTTGTAAAGTTATTTTGCCTGAAAAAGTTTAAATTCCTTCTATTGGGGCGCCTGGGTGGCTCAGTCGGTTAAGCGTCCGACTTCGGCTCAGGTCACGATCTCGCAGTCCGTGAGTTTGAGCCCCGCATCGGGCTCTGTGCTGACAGCTCAGAGCCTGGAGCCTGTTTCAGATTCTGTGTCTCCCTCTCTCTCTCACCCTCCCCTGTTCATGCTCTGTCTCTCTCTGTCTCAAAAATAAATAAAACGTTAAAAAAAATTTTAAAAAACCTGTATATTCTTTCTAAACTTGGCCTTTATAAATCCACATTCTTAATTGAGTGCCATTACATCATATTTCAAACCCAACAGGGAAGTGAATACATTTTCAATAATCCACGGGTATCACCAATTCCCTCACATTTACTTAAGCACTGAAGTCCTGCACCTGCAACTCACATATGCACAGCAGGACAACTTTCTGCTTAATTTAGCATGGAGACTGGCAGCCAGAATCACAGAAAAATGAAACTTACACAAATATACATTATATATATAATCAATGGGGAAAATATGAGTCTAAAGAATTAGGAGAGGTTTTATTTTACTTTTGTTCACTCTAATTAAATATAGTAGGGGGTAAAAAATCTGAGTTGAGTTTTCAAGAATATGGGCCAATTTTCTTTAATACCTACAATCCATTTCCATAAATAGTTTTGATCTGTTATGTGCAGTGCAATTTGCTTGAAAAATGTACATTTATAAATGTTTACATTATAGTCCATGCACTCAGCTAGGAGCAAATCTATAATCAGGGTTTAAAACGCAAGCCTTTAAAGTAATGAGCAGAGAAGGCAGAATAAGAGATCACACACATGCAGACAAGGTCGTAATTTCATTGAGTTTGAAGAACATAAACTCACATTCATATACATTTCAGTTTTGTATTCTGGTTTCACCATTTGCAAAAACAGCAGCTTTCTTTCCTGCCTAGAGGTGCCTTCCTAAATACAAATTTTTATACAGGCTATGTTTGACATCTTGGGATTGTGATCCTTAGGATATCCAATAAATAGACATGATGGCTCTTTCTCCAGAGACCTGTAGAAGTCCAGTGGTTTTTTCACCATGTCAGGAAAGCCCTAGTTACTGGCTCTTCCTATAGAAGAAAACCAGCCCTGAGCAGTAATATTTGTTGGAAATAATTCTGGCCTAGAATTGGAGACTTCATTTCAAAACTGTTTCTCTTTTGAGGTTAATACATTCCAGCCCTATCATCCTCTCCCTGTCCTCAATATTAAATCTTCCCTCAGGTGTTTGTCTTTACTTAAAATGAAAACATTGGCACATGGTACAAAATCCTCCTTTCCATAAAATATTTTACTGTCAGTGTGGAAAAACTTACATCTTAAATGCATTTGTTGGCTCTTTGTATCCCCCACTAGTAAACAAGCTCCATAAGGGCAGAGGCATTGCTTTATATACTGCTATACCCATAATTTATCATGTATTAGCCTGGTGCTCAATAAACCACTTTGAATAAATAAATATAGAAAATCTCATGTTCTTGGCCATGACATCTACTTCACCTTAGGCATCTATTCCCAAAACCATGCCCCGGATCTTCCAAATGCAAGAATCATTATGTCTTAGGCATCTAAACACCAATATTCATTCAATCCCCATTCAACTGATATTACCAATCACCTACCATACACAAATACTATTTTATGTATGAAACAATAAACATAGAGTGTCTGTGCCTCAAGTAACTAAATTCTAGTAAGGAAAACAAAAAAGAAAATAAATACACAGTATAAATTCATTAACTGGAATTATATTATGAATAAATACAAAATATATAAAATACTATTATGCTGAGTGAAGTCAGTCAGTCAGAGGACATATATCATATGTTTTCACTCATATGTGGATCTTGAGAAACTTAACAGGAGACTATGGGGGAAGGGAAGGGGGAAAATAGTTACAAACAGAGAGAGAGGGAGGCAAACCACAAGAGACTATTAAATACAAAGAACAAACGGAGGGTGGGTGGGGGACATGGGGGAGAGGGAAAATGGGTGATGGGCACTGAGGAGGACACTTGTTGGGATGAGCACTGGGTGTTGTATGTAAGCCAATTTGACAATTAAATTATATTAAAAATTAAATTAAAAAATAAAATACTATGAAGAGATTTTATTATGCTATGAAGAAAAATAAAGCAGGGAAAGAGGACAGAGCATGATGGAAATATGGCTATTTTAAATGTAGAACTGGTTAGAGAAAGACTCCTATAGGTGAGTTTGGTCAGAGACTAATGAAGCAAGCAATAAACCACTCACATGTCTTGAGAAATAGCATGCCAAGTAGAGAAAACAGTAAGAGCAAAGTCCGGAAGCAGGAACAAATTTGGGAGGATGAAGGTACAGAAGGAAGGCCAATGTGATGGTAGGAGATGAGGCAGAAAAGGGCAAAGAAGATACAAAACAGGGACCTGTGTTAAGTTAATTCAGGAAGGTTTCATAGGTAAACCTGAGATATCCATAATTTAACTCATTTTCCTAATATGCCATCAGGGAGATGAGGAGGGGTGGGTGTCATTGCTCGTAAGGTGTTTAAGGTATCCAGAATAGTATCATCTTTAACACATGGCTTCCAAGTCCATATTGTGCTAAAATTCCATCACCTGGAATGCATACTGAAAGGGATTCTGGGGCTGGCTGCCCAGTGATCTGCCCATGAAGAAAATGGTAGGTATAGTGAGCAGGTGGGCACTCTTTGCCAAACTTGTGTTGGCCATGATAAGGAATAGTGCTTTTAATCTAAATAATGTGGGAAACTAGGGGAGAGTTTTGAAAAGTAAAATGGTATAATTTTATTTTAATGAGTCGTATGATTGTTGGGCTGACAATAAAATCTAGGTGAACAAACTTGAAACTTCTTTTTTTCAAAGAGGAGGTGATGATAGTTTAGATTACACTAACATGCTAGCTCTGAATATAGCAAGAAATGTTTATATCTGTGCTATCTTTTACTGGCAATTTCTTATGGGGTGCAATTTGAATTAGGAAGTTCTCAAGGCTGGGTAACATTCCTCTCTTTTGACCTCTTATAATCCTGTGTTAAATCACTATTATGCATTTGAAAACTCTCTTTTTTGACATGTATTTATGTGACTGTTCTATTATACATTGAACTCTCTAAGCATAATGACTATATCTTGATAACCCTGGTTATAGTACATTGCCTGAGGAGTTGGAGCACACAATTATTTTTTTTAACTGAATGGAGAAACTTGCCTATGGACACAACACAATTACAGTATCACCAACAGTACTGGAATCCTGATGCGGGTTATTACAAAACCAAGCCTTACTCCACTACTTTATGTTGTAGCAACTTATATATGGCAAAGGAACAAGGCAAGTTTTACTTAATCCTAGTTAGTTGATGCCCGTAGGTATCCAGTCTGGAGATTAAACTGTGACAACAGAATTTGCAAACAACATTTTATATTAGATGGATATTTTGTGTTGTCTATTCTGTCTGGAACAAAACTTTAGACAGAATCAGGGGAAAGACACATATGGAATCCAGATCTTTAAAAGACAGTATTGACCTGACTTTAAACAGAATAAGATCTTAACTCAAAAATATATATAAAGGCACAGAGGACTAACATTGGTATTTATTTGTTGATTCATTCAATGAATAGTTAGTGCCATCTACTATGAAGGAAGATCTGCTATATCTGCTGGAGGCATAGTAATGAAAAAAGAGTTAAAATACTCTACTCTTATGAAAACGGCTTTCTCCTGTAAACTGAATTTGATCTTGACTGTCTAACAGAACTCCAGACAAATGAAATGCGAAAACACAACAGAATATAGACAGAACAGATATCTCAGTGGAAAGAAAGGTACTGTTTTACTCTAGAAGTGCAGCATACAAAGATTACTATGAACATAGGGAAAAAAATGGCGGCGGGGGGGGGGGTGCTCCTGCATTGTTCAGATCTGGGTCAGAGACCAAGCAAAGCTAAGGATACCAGTTGAAGGTATTCAGTGTTTGAATCTTTATGGGACTGGAGAAAAATCTGACAATATGGTGTTTTTATTTTTATCCAGTACTTACTAAAATGGACAAGACCTAGAGGAGCAAATATTAAACTTGTGAGAAAAAAAAACAGAGGTTGTAATGGGTTTCTGCTTATGCAAACTAACCAAGGAAAATAGCCCTCCATTTACCATACCTCACTTTTCACCATCAATTATTGGGAATACCTTTGACTAGATGTCATAATTGATCTCCAACAAATTGTGGGTGTTCTGCTCATGGGTCTCCAATCAGAAGCTTGGGTGGCAAACTTGAACCTCAATCTGTGCACTTTCTCTTCAGAAGCTCTTCCCATTAGGAATCCTAAATTTGTCCCCTAAGCATGCTTAGGGCATTTGTTTTTATCCATCTTAATTCCAACAGTAAACTTTATTAGATTTTAGGTATATTTTAAATTTAAATAACCAATGTTTTCCTATACTTATATATAATATTGTTTTTATTCATTTTTATCATTTTTAATATTTATTTATTGAGAGACAGAGTGGGGGAGAGACATAAAGAGAGGGAGAGAGAGAATCCCAAGTAGGCTCCCTGTGGTCAGCACAGAGCCTGATGTGGGGCTTGAACTCACAAACCATGAGATCATGACCTGAGCTGAAATCAACAGTCGGACCCTTAGCTGACTGAGCCACTCAGGCACCCCTTTACTCCTCTTTATAAATACTTTGCCTAAATATTTAACTTTGTTATTTTAACTGCAAAGAGGAATAACCAGCCCAGGTTGCCAATTCTAAACATAACCCTTACCCAAAAGAAGCAAATGTCTGATCTTAAATAATTATCTGAGACCTGAAGACAGCTTAGCTTCTTTAATACGATCAGCAGCCTGGTACTTAACAATTGCTGCTCTTGGTGACTCAAGATCTTAGGAAAAATCTCTTACTGAAAAAAGCAGTAAGATGAGTCTAAAGAAACTCTGCCGGCATACTTTATTCTTGATATAACTTCAGTCTTTCTGATGAAAATTAATGACAAAAAAATCATGGCTCCTAATAAAAATAATACGCAGGTGATTTGTTTGTTCTGGTGAAAAATGCTTGAAATTTGAAAACTTACCACAAACTTAAAATGAAAGATGATCCTCCTCCCCCAAATTAATTAAACTAAATGAAAAATGGGTTTTAGAAATTGATTTGTAAACGTTGCCTATTCATAAGCAATTTATCCACTCTAGGAAGACTAATCTGCTATAGTTACAACTTGGCAGTTCAGCAGTAATTAAGGATCAAGAAGCTGGGGTATTGTCCAAACAAGAACAAATACTCATTTGAAAAAATATCCAAAATATGACCAAATTATATATCTAACATCAGAAAATTTCACATCAAATAATTTATCAATTGCTTGAATATACAATGATATTTCAAACTTAAGGAAGTATTTTTCTCCACTGGATTTATCATATATTTATTTTTTAATTTGTTTTTCATGTTTACTAATTTAGAGAAATTGTGCGTGTGTGTGTGTGTGTGTGTGTGTGTGAGAGAGAGACAGAGAGAGAGAGAGAAAGGGGAGGGGCAGAGAGAAGTAGAGAGAGAATCCCAAGTAGACTCCACACTGTCAGCGCAGAGTCTGATGTGGGCTTTGATCTCACAAACCATGAGATCATGACCTGAGCAGAAATCGAGAAGTCCACTTAACTGACTGAGCCATCACAGTACCCCAAAGATTTTAATGAAATATGTATCATAATCTGAATTCCTAAGGGGTGCTTCTTTTTTTACACTAAATTAAAAAACACTTATGAATGACTCTCATTCCTTGTAGGTCCATGAAGCATATGCTACAATTTCAGATTGATGTCTCTCAAAATCTCACTGCATGCTACACTGGTGAAATTGGTTTTATGTTCTTTCACATTTGGGGTGCCGGGGTGGCTTGGTCAGTTAAGCATCCTACTCTTGATTTCAGCTCAGGTCACCATCTCATGGTCTCTGAGTTTGAGCCCCACACTGAGCTCTGCACTAACAGTACAGAGCCTGCTTAGGATTCTCTCCCTCTCTCTCTTTTCCCCTTCCTTCCAGCACACTCTCCTTCTCTCTCTTTCTCTCTCTTGCCTGCTCAAAAAATGAATAGAAAATATATTTCCTGCCACATTTACTAGAAATAACTGTATTCAAAATAAATGTGGTGTACCAAAGCAAGCCCAAGCCCATTATATTTATAAGACCTTCACTTCAAATATAATGATATAGACAGGTTGAAAGTAAAAATATTTTAAAAAGTACACTATGAAAAAGTGAATTTTTTAAAAAAGAAAGCAGAAGTGGCTATATTAACATTAGGGAAAAAAAGGCTTAGGAGCAAAGATAATTATCAAGAACAAAGAGAAATAATATTGATATAACTAGTAAAAAAAAAAAAATAAGTGAATACTACCAGCAATTGTATGCATATAAGTTACAAAAGTAGAGAAAGTAGCCCAATTCCTTAAAAACTGCCAAACCTTCATCAACATATAATAAATTAACTGAATAGTCCTATAAATATTAAAGAAATTGAATCTGAAATGTAAAAGGTTTTAAAAAAGAAATTCCTAGGCCCAGATGGTTTCAATGAATAACTTGTAGAAAAACTTTGGAAAACTTCTTGGCTGTTTGTAGTTTCTATAAAAGTTGAACATATGATTACAAGCCAGCAATTCCACTCCCATGTATATTAACATAAATATATATGAAATATATGTATATGAAATATATATCTTGAATATAAAAATGTATCTACCAATGTTCTTAGCAGGTCTATTTGCAATAATTAAAACCTCAGGAAGAAGTTCAGAGCTCAGTATTTTCAGCCTCCTTCAGAACAGCTGCACTCCAGGGAGCCTGGGTCGCTGAGTAGGTTGAGCATATGACTTGGGCTCAGGTCATGATCACTCAGTTAGTGAGACCAAGCCCCAAGCCCCAGGTCGGGCTCTGCTGACAGCTCAGAGCCTGGAACTTGCTTAGAATCCATGTCTCCCTCTCTCCTTGCCCCTCCCTGCTTGCACTCTGTATCTCTTTCTCTCTATCAAAAATAAACAAACGTAAAAACAAAACAAAACAAAACAAAACAAAACAAAACAAAAACCAGCTACATTCCCTTGCCCCTAAACATGCACACACACACAAAGTGATCCCTCAGGCTTCTTTTCAAAATCCTATAATTGCTTAACAGAATTTAAAAACCTGTGCTATTAGGTACCTTGAGGAAATCAACACTAGCTTCCAAATTACCTAAACTTAAAATTTTTTTGTTTGCCTTTTTTTTTTAAATATCCTTCTTTAAAGAAAGGATTAACACAAGTTTTATATAACATAATTCTGTTCCTGGATTTTATTTTCTTCATTAAACTGCATTATAAAATTTCACATTTATTTACATTTCTGAAAAAAAAAACTGACTTCAGAACGAAGTAAAACTTAAAAAAAATCTTATGATCAAGGATCTTTCTGAAAACCTTTAAAAAGTAGTATAATTTCTTAAAGATTTCTGTGTTTCTTACAGTCAGAATTATCTTTCTTACATAGACTGTGAGGCAGATGGTTTCATTGTTCTCCAAATTCCATTATAGATTTCTCTGTTAGTAAAAGAGGTTTAACTGTCTGTCTGCTCAGAAAGACAGAATAGTCCTCAACTTCCTTGGAAACTAGTTATAATTAATAGACACATACTGTGAGTAATTTTGGATCATTCAATTAAAATAGAATAGTCTTTTTGGACTTAAACTCATACCTCCTTAAGGGCCTAAATATCATCGTGACAATAACTCAGCTTTGATCAGGTTGTAAAAACAAGAAAAACTAAGTGAAAAAAAATTAAAGAATCAATGTCCCTGGGTGATTCTGTGGAACAGCACCTCCCCACACACAAGAACCTGACCCACTCATATCTGGAAGGTGGTAGAAAGGAAATATTTGTTTTTTGTCAGCATACTTTGTGATTCCTTGTTGTAGCCACATAGCTTACACCCAAATATGGGCTGTATACCCAAATTTGGATTATGACTTAAACGATATCAAAACCAATTTGAGACACTATCATGAAACTTAGCCTCTATTCCAACAAAGCCCCCCGCCTACTTACAAGCAAAATAAGAGCATTGGAAGACAAGTATTCCCTTATAATTTACTTTCAGACTGTCCACTTTCACAGCTTTATTCCACCCCATCTTTTGACATCTTGTTTTTTCTTAAATCTTATTTCATTTGCCAAATGGTTATTTTATTCAGATTGCTTTCAGACATTTCACCAAATGTCTGTTTCACCTTCCAAATACTGTTTCACCTATATAATTATGAATATATCTCTTTAAAATATTTAGTTCATATACATTCTTTATACCCTTAGTATATATAAATAACATATTATATATAAAATATGTACTCTATGTATATTTGTATATTGTATGTAGATTTATGTGAATGCATATAGATAAAGATAGAAGGAGAAATATATAGGAAATGAGTTTATGATATGGCATCCCCAAAGTATGCAAGTTTGGAACATTCATTATTTTGAGCTGAAGGCTGTTGAGAAACAGTAGATGCAATAAGGGATTTCTGATCTACCCTTTTCTATCTGAAACTGGGCCATAATATTTCCTATGAGTAAGGTTTCTCCCGGTACTAGGAAGAAATGAATATCCTTATCACCAGAGACTTGGGGCTGACACTGTAATGGATCTGTACAAATAACCTAACTAAATAAAATGACTTATCTTCCACTAGTCTCCTCCCCCTATACATGTCCTAGTCATCCCCCACAATATATTGCCCGTAGCGCTAACCTTTTGTATCGTCATTTCTTCACAAATGTATTGTTTCTTTGTTGAAAAGATATAAAAGCTTTATGTTCTGGCAAATTCTCCAGGTACTCATTTTCTTTTGAAGTCCTCATGTACACAAAAAATTCTAATAAACCTTGTATGCTTTTCTCCCGTTAATTTGTCTTACATCAGTTTAATTCTTAAGGCCAGCCAGGGTTTCTAAAGGGGTAGAGGAGAATTTTTTCTTCCCCTATAATCTCTATCTGTTTCATCTCTCTCTCTCTCTCTGGAGAGAGAAGAATGAGGTGGAAGAGGAGGAAGAGGAGGAGGAGGGGAAGGGGAAGGAGGACAAGGAGGAGAGAGAGAGAGATAGAGAGAGAGAAACAGCTCCACCATGCTAGACACAAAGAATAAACAATAACAAAACAGGCATAATATCATTCAGTCATAATCTTATTAGGGAGACAGACACTAATAAAATTAATTACATAATAAATATGAAATCACAAATGTGGTAAGTACATAAAAGATAAATAATGCAGTAAAAAGCTTTTAATAAAGTAATTTGATCCAGTTAAGGAGGCAGGGAAGGTTTAACTGGGGAAATTGTTATTGAGTTGAGATTTGAATGAGGAGTAAGAGATGACTGGATAAGAATAGAAGACCATTTAATTCAATGGAAATAGCATGTTCATATGCCCTCAAGATTAAACACGGGAATGCAATTTATGACTGGAGCTGGAGGTAGGGGCTACTCCATCCTGATTGCTTACAAGTAGAGCTCCTGGTGCATTCCTGGCCTTTCCCTGCCCCTTATTCTCTTAAATGCCAGGGGATATGGAATAACTTTACCTCATTAAAAAAAATGGTAACAATAAACTAGTCATATTCAACTTAGGGCCTCTCTTCTTTTTGATAGTGGATCTGCCATCAAGGTCCCAAATTTTTCACCATCACCTCAATTCTTAATCCTTTCTTGGGAAGGTGTTCCAGGTTGTGGCTTGAGCTTTCTTTACCTGTGGCTTGGAATGAGGGAGGAGTTGGCTTATTTTTGAGTTTTATTTAAAAGGTCCATTTGCCTTCCATACCAAGCTTAGACTTTTATCTCTCACCTTAGATTCTATTAGTAAAATAACTTGATATTTTACAATATTTTGTCTTATTTCTCAATTTTTTTAGAACCTAGAGGCTCAGCTAAGGTAGGTTTAATTGTACTACCAACAAAAGATCAGAAACTTCTAAACTTCTTTCTCAATCATGCAGTCCACTGTGTCTAGATGACTCCTCAAGGCAGATATCTTCCAAGTTTTGACTTATCATTTCTGGCTGCATCGATTTCATGGCATTCCGTATGAACAGGTGCTTTTGCTGTTGCTAGGTGCAGAGTAAGACTGCACATATAATCACTCACAACTCTCAAATACTTCCATTCAGAAAATATACATGTCATTTCAAGTTCACATTTCATTGGTTAACACAAATCATATGGCCATTATTGTCTCCAAGGGACATGTTCCCCAAAAGAGAATAAAATCAGGTACTTCAATGATCCCTAGTGTTGTCTTCCATAATCTTCCCTTTGGGATCACCTAAGCCTAGTCAAATTTAATATAAGTAGCCTAAGGCAAAAGTTGGATCAAAAAGTCCACTCTAAATATATCTCTGCTGAATCCTAAGTCTATATCATTTGTCTACATCTTAATATTCTAGCAGTTTACCATTCCATTCATCAGTAAAAGTGAGAAGGCAGGAGCAATAGTTTCATTATTGTTGTTCTTTTTTCTCCAGTCCTCAGAATAGGTCTTTCTTAGGAGTATAAATGTGGGGAAGCAGGGGCACTTGTGTGGCTCAGTCCAGTAAGCGACCCACTTCGGTTCAGGTCATGTTCTCACGGTCCATGAGTTCGAGCCCTGCATTAGGCTGTGTGCTGACAGCTCAGAGCCTGGAGACTGCTTTGGATTCTGTGTCTCCCTCTCTCTCTGCCACCCCCCCGCCCGGCTCACACTCTGTCTCTCTCTCAAAAATAAACATTTAAAAAAAATTAAATGTGGGGATGCATAGTTTCTAAGAGGATTGCCTAGGGCTTTCATACTAAATAATGTAGGAAATTTGATTATTTAAAAGGGTCTAAATATTCATTCATCTTTTCATTAAATCTTTTCAGTGACCCAACCTCTAGGATTTTAGTGCAAAAAAATACTCCTGATATTTTAGTCACTACAGCCCATTCCTTCTGTCTTAAAGCTGGAATGAAATTGGGAAGGTTGGCATAGCAATGACCTGGGAAGGGCAGAAATTAATCCCAAGCTGGTTGTGAAGGTCAAAAAAGGCTAAGGCCTATTGGGTCTATTTTGAGTGGCAAGATAAGATGGATGAAATTATAAAAGTGAGTATCTCCAAAATATAACTTCAAAGATATTTTGGTATAAATATAAAATATTTTTTATATATTTCTAAAGTCTATATATTATTAACTAAATTATGTTACCTATATAATAGCTGTGGTAAATAAAATTTTCCCTCCAAATCACCTTGAGTAATTATTTCTAGTTATTTGTAAAGTGGTTAAAATATTCACTCATTAAATCCATCAGTGTTACAGGGTGTCTATTAATACCCTGAGCAGTGACACATGCTACAAGACAAAGATGAATAGGTGGTGATTTTTGTTTCTGAGAAGCTAAAATTTAGTTATTATGGTTCTACAACAGGTATTAGTCTTCAGAATAAAGAACAGACAAATATAAGCAAATATATGGTTTACTACCATACCTAGGAATAAGACAAAAACATTTTTGTACATCTGCAAGGGAGCAAGTTTAATTTTACCCTAGTGTTCAACTCTCTTCTGAAAGTGACTCACTCCTTTCTAATTAAAAAGTTGGCATTTTACTTAATAACTATAGTAGACATTATATGGATTTCTCAAAAGCTATATCCAAATTAATTTCCCTTGTCTTCTTCTATTAACAAAGCAATAAAACTAAAATATATATTATCCAACGTTTCCTTGAAGCTATAATTAGTCACGTGAAGCACTCCACGAAAGACCTATCTTCCCTTGGTACTTTCCTTTTTCTGAATTTAATTGAGACACATTCTTCAGTGTGATCATGACAGCCAAAATCACAGGCTGTAATTAGTGAAGGAAAGAGATAAAGGACACCAAGTTACCAATGCACACTTAAGTCACACTACCAGCTCTGCATGACCTCCTTCTGAATTTCTTTACATGAGAAATGTAAGTCTATATTAGTATAAGTCGTATCAGTAGGATTTTGTGTAAATCAGAGCCAAGTGGAAACAATGATAGAGTGACAGTCAAAAGACTACTAACTAAGAACATTTAGAGAGGAATTTGTTTTATTTTGTCCATGAACTACTTAGTTTCTATTAATTTTTGTGGGAAAAAAATAGCTAACCTTATTTCATAAATCAAGATTGAAGTTCTCATTTATTTTTCTGATATCTTCTAATTTTGCAAAATAAAGTCAAAGGAATGAAAATATGATTTACAATACTACCATGTATATAAAAAGAACATTTTAGCTTCTGGGATTGTGGTTGTGTCCTCATTGTCAATTTACACACAGAGAAATGCACACATGCACATACTTGCATATTTAATATACAGAGAAAGTTGGCACCCAAAAGCAATTCTGCACAGTATGTGGGAAATTAATAAGACTTCTTTTGAAATAAGATATACAACACATCTTCCCAAATAGAATTTTCTAAAAGATAGTATTAGATGAGGGATATTCACTCATAGTCCAGCTGCTCAGGGATTAGATCCAAATCTTGGTATTTGACCTATTGTTACTCTTTTGAAACAGGAGGGATTATTTTCCTCTTACAGATTTACAGAAAACAAATTTGCCAATTGAAACCATCTGTCACTGATCCAAGAAAATATTTATTTTCACTGAAAAGTTATATTTAACCAAAGAAATAAAAGTCATTAAAGATAGGTTTCCAGTTTATGATGCATTTTTTAGACGCTTTCATCCTAGTTAACTACACCTTCTTGTCCTTGATGCAGTTATCAAGGATCTGGAAACTTCCTGAAAATTGCATCTAGGAAAGTCAAATTAGAAGTTAATTCTTAGACTGTAAGAAGACAACCTTCCTGTAGTAATTGCCCAAGGATATTCTAACAAAGTCTTTTCTGGATGTTGCACAATCTCTGATTTTCTGTTAATCTAATAATTCTCTCACCTGTTATTCATTGAGCGGTTCCAGAAAATGACGTCATTGTTTCTCAATCACTGTTGAGCAAGGAAGGTGGTGAGGAAATGAATAATTGGTTGAATCTGGGGCAGCACAGAAACTTTGTCAATGACAATTACCACTGTCACAAGTATGAAGTGACATATGTGGGCTCACAGTCAAAATAAAAGATATCATCCACAGAGCAGAATACCTATTAATTATGAAATTGGTCCATCTCCTAATTTATAAAGATTTACAATTTGAAATTCTGGATATTGTATTATTAGATGTTGCATCATTCCAGATGTTTTTATTGACTTAGTATCCAATGTGCGTGTATGTGTATGTGCACATTATCTATTTTAAGCAGAATTTGCAGACTATAACACAGAGAAGTATGAACTTTAGGAGCTTTAACCACATTTCCAAATATTTATTTATCAATGTTAATGATTTGCATAATAGTAAGTCAAAAGTAAAATCTTAAGAGTGGCTCTATGCTCCATCTTGACAGACTCCTTTTTTTGAGTGTATCATAAGATAATATGTCAAAGTAAAACCTGCATAGAGAGACAACTTTTAGGTAAACTTGTAATAGTAAGAAGGTTTCAAAAGCAATAAAAAGCCCTAAGAGATTCCATTGTATTTTTCCCACATCATTCATTTTCAGCCACATGAACTTCTCTAATCACCTACAACAGGCATAACAATGGGTGGCAAGTTCTTAAATAATAGTTTTAGTGAAGAAATTTCTTTATTGAAAATACAGAACTGAACAGAAACAGACTGCAGGCAGTATCGTTGATAGACAAATATAGACCTAAGTATAACACAAACGTGGTCCCAGATTCCAGATCTTTCAGGTGGTTTACTTAGGAAACACAAGAAAGATATTTATAATCTTGAGTTCCATCATCAATAAACTAGGGATCTGAAAACCTCACAAGGTTTTTTAAAGATTAAATGAGCAATAAAGTATCCTATATAGCACCTAGTGAATAGCATATGTTCAATAAATAATAAATGTGATTATTTCCTATTTGTATGTAGAACATAGGTGGGGTAAAGCAATAAAAACAATATAAAAGAATTATAAATTAAAAAAACATAATCAATGCAGTGGTTTATTAATTTTCAAGTTTATTAATTCTATATGCTATTGACTGCCAAAACTTTGTCATTGGTCCAATCTTCTTTTTAGATAAAGTCTCAATTTCTAACCAGTAAGTAGGTACACATCTCTACTTGGATTTTCCTCAGGCATCTATAACATAGTCAACTAAATCCGCTAATTCACATACATCAGCACAATTACAAAAACAATATCAGACAGAACATCACCACTACCACCATCAAAAAATTTGTTTCCCTTTAAATTCTAAGTCTTACCAAAACCCCTTGAACATCCTTCTCTGTAACCATTTAGTCACCAAGTTCTAATAATTTGATCACTATATATATATATATATACACACACACACACACATATATATATATACATATGTGTATATATATGTGTGTATATATATACACATACTTGTAATGGTAAGAATGGTATATATATATAGGATGCATATATATGTGTGTGTGTATATATATGTGTATATATATATGTATATATGCATATATATGTGTGTGTATATGTGTGTGTGTGTGTGTGTGTGTATATATATATATATATATATATATATATATATACACACTATGTTTTCATTATCCCCATGGTTTTGAAACACAAATATCCTTAAGTGGATTCCATTGTTCTTTCATTTTTTCCCCATAATCAGGTACATGTAGTCATCTATAGACACTTTGACTACATTTTACCCCTTGAACTCTATGTTCTAACTGTATCAAAGATCTTCCTATCCCTCTGATACATCAAATTCTCATAAATGCTGTTGCCTTCGCCTGTAATATCTGCCTTATGCAATTCCTACCCATCCTGTAGTGTTCATTTTAAATGGTAATTCCCCTGGAAGGCCAATATAATATTAAAGTATTTTAGGTTTCCATGGATACAAACCATACGAGGCAACAGGTCATGGTGCAATAGGGGTGAAATGAAATTATAAAGTAGAATTAAAGTGAGATTTGTGAAAAGAAAATTGAGTGATTAGAGTTGGAATTGCCAGACTTAAACTACCATCTTCCTGCAGGAGATGGTTAAAAACTATTTGTTGAGTTCAAATTTTATTCACTTAACATATGTGTAGGGAATATCTAGTGTAGGCCAATTATTATTCCGTGTTCCAAGAATACAGCAGAAAAACTCTCTGTGTCCTCCTGGCATTAACATTATAATGAATTTTGAAAAAGTTTAACATAAAATTATCTTTTTAAAATTTTTTATTAATGTTTTTTATTTATTTTGAGAGATAGAGAGACAGAGAGCAAGTGGGGGAGGGGCAGAGAGAGAAGGAGACAGAATCCAAAGCAGGCTCCAGGCTCTGGGCCTTCAGCACAGAGCCCAGTGCAGGGCTCAAACCCACAAGCAATGAGATCGTGACCTGAGCTGAAGTCAGAGGCTAACTGACTGAACCACTCAGATGCCCCCACAGAATTATCTTTTAAAAATGGTGCAGTAACATCAAAGAAATCAAATCTTAGGTATATAGGAAAAACTCCATATTATTCCACTGCTTTGATGATATAGTTATTTTCATATTGGCATCCTACCATTAATATTTTCTTCCTGTAAAGGTTTAATATAAATCAGTGAATGTACTGGATAGCACATTAAATGCCACAGAAGAGTTTTTGAAAAAAGTAATTTACTGATGTTTTTCTAATTAAAAACATATATATATATATATTTGAAAATATAGATTTACAAATGCAAATACATATACATACACACACACACACACACATATATATAAGTATACATACAAATACATATATATGTGTACATTTACTGACTTTTAACTTTAGACACTACATACTCATTTCTTTTTTTTTTTTTTTAATTTTTTTTTTTAATGTTTATTTATTTTTGGGACAGAGAGAGACAGAGCATGAACAGGGGAGGGGCAGAGAGAGAGGGAGACACAGAATCGGAAACAGGCTCCAGGCTCTGAGCCATCAGCCCAGAGCCCGACGCGGGGCTGGAACTCACGGACCGCGAGATCGTGACCTGGCCGAAGTCGGACGCCTAACCGACTGCGCCACCCAGGCGCCCCAACATACTCATTTCTGACATGAAAGATCAGGATCTAGCTTTCTTACTCTAGACTTCTTAATAATACGCGCAATGTGTGTTATCATTTTAGTTCTGTCACTTACTAAAATCCTTTAAATATAATAAAAAGATTTTGTTTCTTTTTCCACAAGTGTTTTCAGTAAGCTTTGACTATCTACACTGAAAGATGGTGGTACTAATACTCCTATTCTTTCTCCATATTGCATCTCCTAAATTCTGCTACTGATATTTTATCTTTACAAAGTGAAGTTTAATATTTATTTTCAATTTTGTTATAACCACCAAAGTTTGTAGTTTGGTCCATTAAGTCAAAAGCCTTTAAAATGAAAGGGATGAAATAACATTTACATTATTAATGGAATATAAACTCCAATATTAGACTTAGTAATATGCTAAAATAACACATTTTTAATGCATCCAAGTAATTAACCCTGGAACCACATGAACTAAAATGTTCCCACCATTAGGTAAAATACATAAGTTTTATTCTTTAGTGGTTAATTTAAAATTCATAACACATTTTCCTCTCATATTGAGCAATTTTTTATACAATTTTTGTTCATTGTAAGTTTGCCAATTGCTTAATTTTGGTTATATTTTTGGATTTTCTTACATCCTCATATTTTTTACAATCTCAGTTATAGCATATATGTATTTGTGGTCTTTCTATACTTCTTGGCTTCAATTAAGACTGACTGCTCTGGGGCACCTATGTGGTTTATTTAGTTAAGCCTCTGACTCTTGATTTCAGCTCAGGCCATGATCTGACATTTGTGAGATCAAGCCTTGAGCACAGAGTCTACTTGGAATTCCCTCTCTCTGCTCCTTCCCCACTTGACGTGTGCTCACTAGCGCGCTCTCTCTCTTTCTATCAAAATAAACAAATATACATTTAAAAAAAAAAAGACTGACCACTCTTAATCTGACGCACTGTTGTCATCCTAAACCCTGGATTTACTGACCCCTTGGATCTAATCCACTGTCTCCTGGATACATTTTTCTCTATCTTGATTTGCACCTTAATTTTTATGGAGAACTTCTCCTAGTAACTTTATTTTAATAAGTACGGGAGGTGATTTGGGGAACCCACAACAACCCAGTGTTTGGTGATACTTGAAGTGTTTGGTGACACTTGAAGGAACAATAGGACCCAGAGGCAGTTGTCCTGATGGCAATGGTAAATCACAGTGAAAGAATATAGAGAAGGATCAGCAACAGAAAAAAACACATCAGGAAGTCTGGAGGGCATCAGGAACAGACATCCAAGTTTTCTCTCTCAGCTTAGGGGGTGGTGGGGTTGCAAAGAACATGCTCCTTTCTCCAGTAATGAAATGCAGTAACATCTGTATAAGACGTCCAGGGACGTCTACTTGAGACTCAAATGAGTGTAGTTATTTATACTGGAAAAAGTTTCATGTCATTGCTTTCTTTTGTATCATACATATTCTCATTGTCCTGAGAACATGTTCTGTTTCCAAGTAAATGCCACAAAAATATTCAGATTAATCAGTTATTTTTTTTTGTAACCGAAAATCAAAAACAAAATATCATGTCTCATCTAGAATTTTGTTGGAAGAGTTATAATTTTCCTTTAATAAGGAAAAATGCCTACATTACTCTAAGCTAGTGTGGAGGGGGATGTGTACTTTAAATAAGCCTAGACATGAATGGCTAAAAAGTAACTCACAACACCCTAATACTGCCCATCAGCAATAAGGCTGAATTGTTCCAGAAGATTGGGAGAGGTAAGGACATTATGTGCAAATGCACGTGTCATTTAAAATAATGGCATGCAATAATGAAGTGTGAATATGCCATAGCTTGTTAATAAACAAGCAATATCTTAGTAGAAACATGTATTTCAAAAGTTTGAATTTCACAAAACAACTAATTTAAAACTATTAATATTTTTATCAAGTTCTAGCTCCATCTTGAGGAGGATTAAATAAAATCCAGATTACTCATTTATGTTCCTTCTTAGAAAAGATGAAGCATCGAATGCAAATGTTACTACTACTACACAGTTGACTCAGTTTTTTGTTCCTTTTGGATTTATTTTTTTTTTTAATTTTTTTTTCCAATGTTTATTTATTTTTGTGACAGAGAGAGACAGAGCATGAACAGGGGAGGGGCAGAGAGAGAGGGAGACACAGAATCGGAAACAGGCTCCAGGCTCTGAGCCATCAGCCCAGAGCCCGACGCGGGGCTGGAACTCACGGACCACGAAATCGTGACCTGGCTGAAGTCGGACGCTTAACCGACTGCGCCACCCAGGCGCCCCTCCTTTTGGATTTAAGGGAAGAGTAGCAGTTCATTCCTCTCTTAGCTGGTACTTTCCTTTCCATGTTTGGGGGTGTCTTCCTTTTCATTATCTTAACACAAGAATACATTCATTTTGACTAGGTTTCAATAAGAAGGGACTCTTGTTCATTTAATTTTATACATTTAATCATTGGAATAACTTTCTACAGACTACTTTTGGAATCCTGCATTTCAAACCTGGTTTTGCTCCATTCACATAATTCTGAGTGCCATGGGACACAGTCATATCATGATAAGACCCCTGTCCCCTCATCTTTGTGTCATGACACTGAGAAAATTGGCATAGTGGGTAATCAAAACTCCTGAAAGCCGTTTATACATATAAATGGCAATAAGTACAGATGGGAAGAAAAGCAAAACATCTGAATATATTCTCCCAGAGGTCATCCACATACAGCCTTAATTCAATACTCCCCTTTTCAGATCCTAAAATACCTTCTACCTCTACAACTTCATACAATACAAGGTGAAATGTGAGAGATGGAGTCCAGAGTAGAAAGAGACCAGGTTATGAAAGGGCTATAGCTAAAATGTCTTTTACAAATACATGTAAAACACATGTGTAGGGCTCTGTATGAGTATTAGCTGAAGCTGGATCAAGTGAGATGCCTGAGTGTTAAGTTTCACTAGCTTGACGGTGAATCCACCTCTAAACACATGGGGGTTATCAAATGCCAGGCTTAGAAATGATGCACATAATTTCTGTCCATATCCCATGGGACAAAAGTCAATTCCATAGCCAAGTAAGTGCCAACTGAGTTTCGGAAATATAGTTTAGTTGTGCATCTAAAACAAAGTGAAAGCAAGTTTTCAGTGAACTCTTGACCCTGTCATAGATGATGATAAGGGCAATGCAGGAACACAAAAGAAGTTGAGGAATGTAGAGACGGCAAGAGGTAAAGTTAGTTAATTAGTATAAAGAGTCTGGGGGCCTTATTTAAACTACTACCAGTGTGTTTTAGGGCTTACAGTAACGGTCTACATTGCAATACTGCCTGGGTTTAAATCTTGGCTCCACTCTTACTGAAAGCGTGACTTTGAAAAAACTAACATACCTCTCTGTGGCTCAGTTTCTCCATCTACAAAACTGAGGTAGTATTATCACCTAAAGTGCTTAAAATTGTTTCTGATAGTCTATCTACAATATTTTCTATTATCATTAGGCCTTATTAATAAAGTATATTTGAGCAGAAATATGAAGATATAAGAGAGTCAGTCATATGGAAAAAGGGGAGATATTCTAGATAAAAAACAAAAACAAAATAAAAAGAGGCTTTGAATCAACTTGTAAGATTTTGGTGACGTGAGGTCTAAACTGTGATCACTATTTAGTAAGGTAGAGAACATTGGTGTCCTTGACAAGAACTGTGTCTGTGAAATGCTAGAGAGAAAGCCTAGCTAGAGTAGGTTGAAGAAAATGTGAGGAAAGGAATTACATACATTAAATATATAGTCATTTTAGGTATTTTGCTGTAAAATGGATTACTAAAATAGAGTTTTCTGGAGATCAAGTAAAGGTGTTGTTGAGATAATATTTGAATGCTAATAGAATGATTCAGTGGAAAGGAGAACTGATGTTGAAAAGAAAGTGAGACAACTATACAATTAGGCAGAGTGGTTGAAATCCAGGGCAAGTTTTCTCTAATAATGAGAGCAAAGGCAGTCATATGGACATGGGTTAGAAGTATGGGCAGAACAGGAGCTTGGAGAAGCTCTAACTACTTCTATTTTCTCAGTGAAATTCACGGAGAAGGAAGACAGCAGTAGTCTTAATGGTAATTTGAGTTGAAGAAGGAAACATGTAAACTAAATGTCTAAGATATTGTGAAGATAAATGGTCAAGAACAGTGTTTCTCAAACTTTGGCATGCATCAGAATCACCCAAAGAGCTTGTGAAAACTTAGATTTCTGGCTTATCTTCCAGAGTTTCTATATCAGTGCATCTGTGATGAAGTCTGAAAAACTATTTGAAATAAATCACCAGGTGGTGCTAATCTTATGTGTTCAGTGACCACAGTTTGAGAACCAATAAACAAAGGAATCTTAGAATTCTTGTGCAGCAAACACAGGTGCATTGATCATGGATTTAGTGAGAAGGTTGTGTATTTTTCTCTTATTATACACAGAAAATATACACTTGGATTTAATCATAGTTTGTTCTCCCAATTTCACGTAAGCAGAGAGCAGGGAGGGGATTTAGCCTATATACAAGAGTAGTTATAATGATGGATCATAGACTCCGACTCCAGGAAGATGAAATATGAAGATTGGACAGGGGGAAGGACATGAAAAAATATTCGTGTGTGCACATAAAGATTTAATACATAGGTATTAAATAGGATAGGAGACTGCTATCCTTTCAAAGTCCTATTTAGAAAATTGCTCCTTGGCTGGAATCTGAGAGCTTGCATTTAGAGACAGTTCTTATAATTCCTTGATAGGAATGGCTTATTCTATCTAAACTGTTGGTATAAACAATATGGTTTATGCTCAACATCTGTTTTCCTTCTCTGGGTCTAAAACTTTAGTACATTCTAGGAAGAGCGTACCTACATGACCAGTTCCCAATAAAATTCTCAGGGAATGATTCTCCAATGAGCGTCTCTGGTAAACAAGTTCCACACATGTTGTCACAACCCATTGCTGGAGGAATTAAGTGCATCGTATGTGAATCCACTGAAAAAGGACTCTTGAAAACTTGCACCTGATTTGCTTCAAACTTTTTCCTATATGTCCTTCCCTTTGCTGATTTTGGTTGGTATATTTTTACTGTGATAAATTTTGGCAATGAGTATGACTGTATCTTGAGTCCCGTGAATCTTCCTTAAAAATTTTTTGAAACTGGAGATGGTATTGGGGACCATTAACATCATAAACTCGATGCATTGCAGTTATATTATGCGAGTGTGTGCTATAAAGTGGTAGTAACTAAAAAGATAGGAGATTGTGACCACAGAATAGGGTGCTTAAAATAAAATTATTAGGGAATTGTGGTTGTACATTAAAGGATTAATGTTATTAGCATGGATGTTGTGTCTAAAATAGGGTGAAAAGAGTCAGTTCATTGGAGAAGAAACCAAGAAACTTAAAGGCTAGAGGTTTTCAGGAACCATCTACATGAGAGATAAAAAAAAAAAAAAATCCTAGTTTGTAGGTCTTTAATTCATTCTGCTAGGCATTAGGGAGATCTTTTCTATTTATAGACTTATGTCCTTCATTCATTTAGATAAGTTTTCTTCTATTATTTCATCTCTCTATTTTATCTTTTCTTTTTTGGACTTGGGATATTCAAGTGTTGAATATCTTGAATTAATCCATTATCAGTGATACTATTTTATCCTATTGGATATTTCCATAGTTTTATAAATATAATTTATTGTCAAGTTAGCTACCATCCAGAGTATACAGTGTGCTCTTGGTGTTGGGGGTAGATTCCCATGATTCATCACTTCTATACAACACCCAGTGCTCATCCCAACTAGTGCCCTCCTCAATGCCCATCATGCATTTTCCCCTCTCCTCTACCCCCTCCTCTCAATCCTCTGTTTGTTCTCTATGTTTAAGAGTCTCTTATGGTTTGACTCCCTCTCAGTTTATAACCATTTTTTTTTCCTTCCCTACCCCATGGTCTTCTTTAAGTTTCTCAAATTCCACATATGAGTGAGAACATATGATATCTGTCTTTCTCTTACTGACTTATTTCACACAGCATAATACCCTCCAGTTCAATCCACATCGTTACAAATGGCATGATTTTATTCCTTTTCATTGCCACGTAGTATTCCATTGTATGTATGTATATACCTATATATATATTTATACACACACATATATGTGCGTGTGTATATACATATATATATATATGTATATGTATATACACACACATACACACAAGATATACCTTCTTTATCCATTCATCAGTTGATGGGCATTTGAGCTTTTTCCATAATTTGGCTATTGTTGACAGTGTTGCTATAAACACTGCGGCACATGTTCCCCTATGAATCAGCACTCCTGTATCCTTTGGATAAATTCCTAGTAGTGCTATTGCTGGGTCGTAGAGTAATTCTATTTTTAATTTTTCGAGGAACTTCCACACTGTTTTCCAGAATGGCTGCACCAGTTTGTATTCCCACTAACAGGATACATGCGTGCCAACATCTGTTGTTTCCTGATAATACAGTGAAAAAATGGGCAGAAGATATGAATAGACACTTTTCCAAAGAAGACATCCATATGACCAACATATGACATCCAGGTGACATATGAAAAGATGCTCAACATCACTCATCACCAGGGAAATACAAATAAAAACTACATTGAGATACCACCTCACACCGGTCAAAGTGGCTAAAATTTTTCCACTTTGTTTGCCTCTTGTCAAAATGCTGGAGAACAGCCTAAGTTTTCCCATTTCCCAGAATTCCAAGTAGATACCAAACATCCTCTTTCTTTGTATTTATAGCTTTTCTGACACTTTACTAAGACTCAACAGACACTTTCATCCTATATTATAAGGGTTTTAGGAATCAAGGGAAGTTTCCTAAAATAGAAAGGCTTCCTTCCTAATGGAAGTATTATGACACATCCTCCTCTTTGCCCATGCAGATGGTGTGGGGGTATGAAGATACTAGTTGGATAAAGACTCAGCCATACTCTTCAAGTTCAGTAGGAAGTAATAAAACAGAACTACTCATGGAGATGGAAAGGACCTGAAATAATGGAAAAATCTGATGTCCACAGATGAAGTAGCCATGCATGTATTGGGTCAAATTTCCTTCCCAAAACAAGCTCTCCATTCAGATTTTAGCTGACAGCCTTCAACTGTTAATGCCTTCAAAAGTTTGCTTCATATTTCAAGATGAGTCTATGTGCTTTTTGTCCAGCCAAACCAATGATGGGTCATGTTGTGTTACTAGAGTCTGGTCATTTGGACAAATGTTGGCTTATATTAACTCACACTCTCTGCTCTAGTGCTCTCCATAAGACAGACTAATACTTTTGCATATCTGCATTGCAGTATGAGCTTTTCTTTACATAGTTCTGCTTCCTCCAGTCTTTCCTTTCACAGATGTCAGATCTGCATCAGTGTCCAAAGGCTTTTTTTGGCCCAGTCTTGCTTCCTCTCCCTTTTAAATTTCACAAGCATTTACCATCCACCACTGCCTAATAAGTCTCTTGTACTAGTAATGTTAACTCATTGTCTGCTTCTCAGAAAGCCCACTGAATGCAATATTTTAGCTTTGATACTTATCTAGCCAGAGAAACTTGAAGTTTTTGGAACACTTCGCCATGTACCCTAGAATGAGGGACATAAACAAAGAGGTTAGTATCTCTTTTTCACTTGAAAAGGTAGAAAAGGTAGCCAAGCTTGAGTCTCACCCAAGCCTCACCCAAAAGTAGCTTGCAAGACAAAGGCAATGATACCCCTATAGCAGTAAAAGCCTGTTGGATGCAATTGACATGGCAAATGACTGAGGGATATATGGCAAAGACAAGTAGATGCCCCAAAATTTTATGCTTGACTTTTAATAGTATAGGATTGTCAATGGGAATCTGATGAACAGCCAAAGACCACTTTTCTCAGCTGTACGTGCATTAATGTGTGCCTATTTAACTGAGTTCAGGTCTATGAAATAGCGTTGTGGTTGTACATTCCACTTCCAGGCCTGCCCTATAAAATTTTTCATTACTGCAAGCCACCATGTTTTCTTCTCTTCAACTGATGTACAGTGATGCGTAATAAATGTAAAGAAGTTACATATTGAAGAGGGAAGAGCTTTTGATAGACTTTAAATGATTATAGACCAAAACCTTTCATTCATTCCCAAACCCTACTGATTAGGTATATCTCCATTAGATTATTAGATAAGAAATTAGATTATATTTTATTTCACAACTTAATTTCCAGGGTTTAGTTGTTACAGCACCCCATTCTACTCTGAGTAGTACAAGAAGCATCTCAAAGAGGTTGGCTAAAGTAATTGCCCATGTTGAGTAATGAGACAGTCAGAGTTTTAATCACTACAACAGCAGATCAGTAATGTGAAAACCCTAATAAGAACTGATTTTACCAGATTTTATAAAAATTCACCAGATATGGACCAACTGTTTTCCCATATTATTTTAACAAATTTAAACTCCAGTAATAGTGTGTGGATTTCCCCAAATTTCTTCAAAAACTCATAGGACTTTCATTTTTTTACCTAATCTTTCCCTCCCCTATCTCAATTTTGGACGATGCGCCAACAAGTGGGAGAAAATAAAGGAAGAAGGAAAAGCAGACCTTCCTCTCTTCCCTACTATAAGTCCTGACACTTCTGCTCAGATATGAACTAGAGGGAGGGGAGAAGCTTTGAATTAGATGTGAGTGAAAATTTAAACTGAATTAAGTAGAACTGATTCTGATTTTTAAAAATGAATACTACATGCATATAGTAAAAAAAATCAGGAGGAATAAATAAGTATATAGTAAAAAAAAAAGGGGTTGTTTTTATATCCTTGTCATAAAAACATTCAATTTCCCACACATGAAGAAGCTACTTTTAATAGTAATAAGTCTTTTGAACATTGTTTCAAAGATTCTTCATAAACACAGAGGCAAAAAAAATGGTAGAATGCATTATGCATTGTTCAGTACTTTGCTTTTTTCACTAAAAAACATTTTTTGGATATCATTCCATATCAGTAGTTAAAAATCTGTGTCACTTTTTTCTACCTATTGAATGGCATTATTTAATCAGACTATTATTAAATCATTCATCAATCTATTATAAACAAAAAAAGATTACTTAATAATTTTTACATATGTTATTTATCTCAATGTGTAATTATCTGTAGGGTAATTCTAAGAAAATAAATTGCTAGGACAAATGGCTCATACATTTTTGATAGATATGCTAAATTGACTGTCATGGATACTGTTCTCATTGAATAGTATGTGAGTCTATTTCTCAATCTTTCTAATACAGAGTTTTGTTCTTTAATAATTTGAAAGATAAAAAAATAGTATCAAGGTATAATTTTAATTTGCATTTCTCTTCTTGTAAATGAGGTTGAAAATCTTTTCATATTTAAGAAAAGTACATATTTAGTACTCTATATCATTCACCTTTTTTTTAAACTTTTTAAAAATTAAACATTAGGGGCTCCTGCGTGGCTCAGTTGGTTAAGCATCTGACTTCAGCTCATGTCATAAACTCATGGCTCATGAGTTCAAGCCCCCCATCAGACTTTGTGCTGAGAACTCAGAGCCTGGAGCCTGCTTCAGATTCTGTGTCTCCCTCTCTCTCTACCCCTCCCCTGCTTGTACTCTGTCTCTATCTCAAATAAATAAATAAATAAATAAATAAATAAATAAATAAAATAAATAACAAACATTTAAAATATTATAAAAGTAAAATGATAAACTTTATATCCAACGTGGGACTCAAACTCATGACCCCAAGGTCAAGAGCTGCATGCTCTACTTACTGATTCACATTTTTTCTACAGAGCTAGATGTCCTTGTAAGACATGCATGTGCCAGAATATAGGAAACAAACTCTATAATGATTCAGATGAGACACTGGTGAAGTTCTTAGGAGTCCAGTGGACTGAGTCATGTTGGGAAAGCACCATAAAGGTAAAAGAAAAGATTTTGCTCCTCACCCCCACTCCCTGCCCCATACCTCTTACCACGATGAAAGAGTCAAAGAGCTTAGTGAATTTGCAAACACATACTACACTTGGGGATGTTCTTGTTACCTATTTATTGGGCAACACAGAAGGCTGCCAGTTTCAAGTAAGATCCAAAGCAGGAGAGAACTCTGTGGCAGGTTCATGTTCTAGTGAAAACTATCCTGTCTTTTTTGTCTCATGACCTAACAAATAAGTTATTAGTTTATATACCTGTGTTGGTTAAAAATCATGGTTAATGTCTTTTGTAAACCCTAATATGATAGTTGGAGCACATGTGTCTAGGGTTTAGGATTATATCAGTGCCTTCTAAAGCCAACTATGCACCATTTGGAAAAATGCTCTTGGCCCAGTAAATTGAGAAAATGACAATGAAACAAAATATAGCAACATGACTCGACCATCATGATTGAGCCATCATTGGAGTCACTGAAGTACAAAGTTACATAGGCATAGAACTATCACGCTGTGTAAGTGAAGCATTTCTTTCTGGATTGGGCTCTGACAGATAGTTCAGACTCAATGGCACCTATTGCTAATGATCTCTCAATTCACACTCATGGGCTAAAGGGCTGTTTCCAGTGACCAACTGACAGACAAATAAATGATGTCATTCTAATTCTTATACCAATAAATGGATTGTTGCACTAGTGAAAAATGGACTGCTACCATATTGGTGCCTCCATTGAGTAGGGTCCCTGAAAACAGCATTGAAGGGAAATCCTTCCAATGGACAAAGCTACAGATTCCACCTGGAGAAAGATATGAGTGAGTTATATATACAAAACTCTGATGATTAAATGGACTGGTTGGTTAATAAGAGATGAGGAATGAACAAGATTTAAATACTGTAAGCATAGAGTTATGAGATTGAAGAGGCCACAAATATTATCACTTGTGTTTCATGCCAATGACCCTCAAAAAGTATCCACTTCAGAGGATGCTCTCAGTGACAAATAAAGACATTGCCTTACCTAGCTTCTGTCTTCAACCACTCAAATGCGTACATAGTTAATCTGTTAATTTAACTCATAGGGACAGGGGTGGAGTATATATGTGTAATCAACAATATGACTTTTACATGAAGGCTAATCTAGCTACTACCCTGCTGACTGCCCCATTTGTCATAAGGAAGGACTGATGCTGAGTTCTCAAGACAGACATTTGGAAACTTATTGGTTACATTCCATCTTAAAGGGGACAGTGATTCTCACAAACCAAAATAATTCATATTTTAAATGTGAGTCTATCTTCTCTGCCTATAGTATCTCCAGGAAAAATACCACCTCAGGCTTTACATAATGGCTCATACTTCAATATAATATCCTCACAGATTGCTTCAGACCAGGAGATGCAACAATGGGCTAATTAACCATGTGGGACATCACTCTGACAGCTGACCTGACAAATGGGGGAATAAGATATTGAATGTACAACTGAGGGACAACTCCAGGACATCTTGCATTGTTGGAGTCTTCTTCTGCAGGATGCAACTAGCCACTGTATCAATGATCAGAATATGATGCAATATCACAAGAATATACAGGTCTGCAAACAAAAGGCAGAAGTAAGTAGGTACCTTTACTAAACATTTTCTATTTGAACATATCTTCCATGCATTCTTCAGATCTGACAGATTCGAGATTCTAGTTCCTGAGATAGTGGTGAGATATGAAAGGTGGATAATTTAGCTAAAGAAGACAGGCAGAGCTTGACTCTAAACCTAAATCTGTAACTAACACCAGGGAACCAGAGGGTAAAGAATGGAGTCAGTGCTCTACCTGGGATGATAACCCTAATTATCATGAGGAGCTAGGGCTGCTAGTACACAGAAGGCAAAAAGATACACACCCATAATATAGGGCATTCATTAGGGTATCTTTTGATGTTTCTAACTTCAGTGATAACTGTTGATGGGGCAATTTCAGCAAGTGCAAACTTACAAGAGCCAGGCAAGTAAAGCTTCAGACATCCTGGAGAAGGTCCATACTAACCATCAGGCAAACCATCTCAAAAAGCTAGTTTCATTCCAGAGAATCCAGAATAGTTGATGGAGGCAGAAGTGATCATTTATAGGCCTTGGGGAGCTGCAATAGTGAAGATCTTACTTTGTTATTCGTTGTTTTTGTTTGTTTGCTTGTTTGTTTGTTTTAATCATTTTTAGTCCTTCTTAGGGCATTACAACTGACCACTAGCAAAAAGGATTGGATTTTTGTTATTCTTTCAGGCATGAATTGATAATATCTTATTGTCATATATTTGTATAAGATCAGATATCATAGAGGATATTGGATATGAGTAGTGAAAGGGATTGATTCTTTACATACAATTTATGAGTCTTTCATATTTACCTGGCTGTGCCTGTCTTCCAGCCTTTGGCTTCTTGATTCATCCACTAATGCTTCTCTTTATTTCATCATTCTCTGAAAGGAAGGCTCGTCTCTATCTCTCCTACCATAATGAGAGCTGAGAAAGTTCCAGTATCCAAGCCCAATGAACTGGACCCATGGAAGCTCTAGTTTCTTCCAGCCCTTTCAGACTCAAATAAAGTGCTATATCATAAGACATGGGATCTGGCTTTCCCAGAGATAACTTCTTAATCCTTTCCCAGGACTCATGAAGCACAAACCAGAAGTGAAAGAGAGTAAACACCCCGTGGGCCTAATTTGGCCAATAAGAAGAGGAAAATAAAAACAAAAACCAAACCAAAACCAAAACCAAAGCCAAAACCAAAACAAAAAACAGCACATAAACCTCTCCTCCTTCCCCTCAACTGAATGTTCTGAGTCATAGTAGTTCCATCTAGCCTTGTTGTAGATGTTGAATATATCCAAATAATGAGCTTTATTTTCTGTGAAACTCAGTAATTCACTATCCTGTATTTTCTTTTTCTAATTATCTACCTCTATGTGTTCTTGCTGTTTTGGAAATCACACCTCAGTAAGGCATTAGCACATCCCCTGACTGCTCTCCTGTCTTAGGTTCTATTTTCTACAATCTATGGACCAAAACAAAGTCAATTACTGTAATTTCAGCTATATTTGTTCTCATAGATGCTCATCTTAATTCAGTTTTCATTTTTTTAGAAAGCAGTTTTGTTTTCATAGACTTCTAGTATGTTGTCCTCTCTTTGGAGAGGTTTTTTATATTTACTTTGTCTTCTCATATTATAAACAATTTTACTTTGTTTCTTCTTTATATTTTAGTCTTGGTGAGGTATTTGGTTGATTTTCACTTGATCTACAGGAACATTTTTTTTTTACTGGTATTATTAATCTATTTGTGTGTGTGTGTGTGCGCATGTGTATGTGTTTATGCGTGCATGTGTTTGCATGCATGTGTTTGTATTCTTTTCCTAGTTTTATTTTGCAGCACCTCTGTAGACCTCATGTGATGGTTCCTTTTTCTTAGATTTATTTTAAAACCCCCATCAAGTAGAGGAGAGAACAAACAGGAAGAAATATTCCTAAACATTTCAAAGTGTTGAGTTAAGCATGTTTTTTTGGGGTGCCTAGGTGGCTCAGTTGGTTAAGCATCTGACTTTGGCTCAGGTCATGATCTCATGGTTCATGGGTTTGAGCCCCACATCGGGCTCTGTGCTGACAGCTCAGAGTCTGGAGACTGCTTCATGGATTCTGTGTCTTCCTCTCTCTCTGCCCCTCCCCCGCTCATACTTTGCTCCCTCCCTTGCTCATACTCTGCCTCTCTCTCTCAAAAATAAACAAAATATTTTTTTAATTTTAAAAAAACATGTTCTTTTAACCCATACTTACCATATGCAAATAAGTATAATAACTATAAACTGATCACATGCACAACTCCCAGCAACCCCTACTTCACTAATATATTTTTCAATGTAAAGATCATCTATGATGTTTATCATTTAGCTCTCTAACCATTACTTCTCATGGGGGAAAAAAAAAAGCTCCTAACAACAGAGTGTCAAATAGAATTTCAAATAAAAATAAATGAATCCATTATCATAGTTGGAGACTTCAACAACCCTGTCTCAGAACTAGACAAATGTAGCAGGCAGAAATCAATAAGAATATAGTAGAACTAAATAACAGTGTCAATCAACCAGATATAATTGATATCCATAGATTAGTTTATCCAACAACAGCAGAATATGTATTTTTTCAAGCTCATATGGAATATTCACCAAAACAGATCACATTATAGGCCATAAACACACTTTAACAAATTTAAAAGAACAGAAATCATGCAGTTTGTACTCTAAGAACCCAATGGAATGATACTGGAAACAATAACATGAAGACAAATGGAAAATCCCAAAATATGTGAAAATTAAATAATCTAATTCTAAGTAACATAAAGGTCAAAGAAGAAATCTCAAGAGAAATTTTAAAAAAATATTTCAAACTAAATGAAAAGGACGGTAAATTATCAAAATTGTAGTATGTAGTGAAAGGAATACTTAAAGGGAAATATATAACATTGTATTCATACACTTAAAAAATAACTAAAATCAATAATATAAGTTTCCACATTAGGAAACAAGAAAAAGAAAAACAAATTAAACTGAACATAAGCAGAAGAAAATAAATAATAAGAATCAGAGTGGAAATCAATGAAATTGGAAACAAGAAATCAACAGGGAAAATCAAGGAAACCAAAAGCTGATTTTTAAATAATAATAATAATAATAATAATAATAATAATAAAATTGATAAGACTTAAGTCATGCTAAGAAAATAATACAGAATAAATTACTAATAGCAAGAATGAGAGAAGGGAAATCACTACAGTTCTTATGGGCATTTAAAGATAATAAAGGAATACTATGAATAACGCTCTGCCCACAAATTTGATACCTTAAATAGACCAATTACTTAAAAAATACAATTTGCCAAAACTCACATAGGGGGAAATAGGCAATCTTAATAGGCCCCTGTTAATTAAAGACATTGAGTCAATAATTAATAACCTTCCAAGATAGAAAACACTAAATGCAGGTGGGTTCACAGGTGAATTGCACTAAATATTTAAGGAAGAAATTATACCAGTTGTCTACAATTTTTTTCACAGGACAGAAGTAGAGACAGCACTTGCTAACTCATTCTATGAGGCCAGTGCTACCCTAATACTAAAACCAAAGACATTACAAGGAAAGAAATGACAGGCTAATATCTCTAATATAAACATAGATGCAAAAATCCTAAATACAATATTAGCAAACCCAATCCAACAATGTATACAAAAAATTAGGTATTACGACCATGTCGTATTGGTCTCAAGTATACAAGACTAATACAATATTCAAAAATCAGTTAACGAAATCTATCACATTAATAGCCTAAAAAAAGGAAAAAAAAATCACATGATTATATCAGTAGATTCAGAAAACGCATTTGAAAAAAACCAACATCCATTGATGATAAAAAAATTTCTGAAAACTAGGAATAGAGGGTAACTTCCTCAATCTGGTAAAGAATATCTACACAATAAAGGCCTGTAGCTAACATCATACTTGATAGTGAGAAATTCAAAGCTTTTCCACTAAGATCAGGTAGAAGGCAAGGATGTCCCCTGTCACCAATCCTTTTAAACATCATACTGTAAGTCTGTGTTAATGAAATAAGATAAGAAATGGATATAAAAGGGATACAAATTGGGGAAGAATAAATAAAACTATTTTTGTTTGCAGATATCATGATCATCTATGTAGAAAACTCTAAAGAATCAACAAGAAAATTCATGTAACTTACAAGAAAATTCATGTAACTTATAGCAAGGTTTCTGGATACAAGGTCAACATATAAAATCAATAACTTTCCTAAAAACTAGCAATGAATAAGTGGAATCTGAAATTAAAAACACAATATCATTTACATTAGTAGTCTGAAAATGAAATACCTAGGTATAAATTTAGCGAAAGTAAGACCTACATGAAGAAAGCTACAAAATTCTGATGAAAGAAATCAAATAAATAAATAAAGAGACACTCTATACTTTCAGACAACTCAATATTGCCAAGATGTCATTCTTTTCAACCTGATTTATAGAATCCATGCAATCCAAATTAAAAAAGAAAATAAAAACCAGACATTTTGTGGATATTGACAAACTGACTCCAAAGTTTACATGGAAAGATAAAACAGACAGAATAGCTAACACAATATTGAAAGAGAAGGAAGACTGACACTACTTGGCTTCAAGTCTTTCTATGAAGCTATATTTATCAAGACAGAGTAGTGAAAGAATGGACAAATAGATCAACGGAACAAAACAGAGAATTCCCAAATAGGTACTCATAAAAATAGTCAATGGATTACTGACCAAGGAGCAAAGGCAACCAAAGGAGCAAAGATAGTTTTCTCTACAGTTAGTGCCAGAACAACTGGACATCCACATGCAAAAATATAAATCTAGACACAGACTTTATACCCCTCACCAAAATGAAACCAAAATGGATATTAAAACACAGGCTATAAAACTCCTAGAAAATAACATAGGAGAAATCATTGATGACTTTGGGGTATGGTGATAAATTTTTAGATACAACACTAAATGAATGAAGAAAAATAACTGATGAGCTGATTCCTTAAAAATGAAGAACTTGTGCTGTGCAAAAGACAATATCAAGAGAATGAGAAGACAAGGCACAGAATAGGGCACATTTTCAAAATACACTTCTGATAAGTGACTGTTATCCAAAACATAAAAGACCTATCAAAACTCAACAATAATAATCTGATTTTTAAAATGAGCCAAAGATCTTAGCAGATACCTCATCAAAGAAGATATACAGATGGCAAATGAGCAAGTACATAGAAAGATGTTCCACAATAGATGTCATCAGGGAGATGTGAATTAAAACAACATTGAATTACTATTACACACCTACTAGAATGGGCAAAATCTGGGATACTGAGAACACCAGATACCGTTAAAGATGTGGAACAATAGGAACTCTCATACATTTCTGGTGGGAATGCAAAATGATACAGCCACCTTGCAAGACAGTTTAGTGGTTTCTAGAAAAACTAGGCATAATTTTACCATATGATCCAGTGATTACACAGCTTGGTATTTACTCAAACAAGTTGAGAGATTTTGTCCACAAAAAACACGTGTACATCGATGTTTATAGTAGTAGTATTCAGAAGTACAAAAACTTGGAAGTAACTGAGATGTCCTTCAGTAGACGAATAGATAAACAAATGGTAGTATATATAGAAAATGGAACATTATTCAGTTCTAAAAACAAATGAGCTATCAAGCCACATAAAGACATGGAGGGACATTAAATGCATATTTCTAAGTGAAAGTAGCCAATCTGAAAAGGCTACATATTGCATGATTCCACCTATATGCCATTCTGGAAAGGGAAGCACTATGGAGACAGTAAAAAGATCAGTGGTTGCCAGGGTAGGGGTTGGAGGAAATAAGCAGAGCACAGAGGATTTTTAGGGCAGTGAAAATACTCTATATGATGTTATGATACATACATTTGTCCAAACACCAAGAGCAAACCCTAATGTAAACTATGGACTTTGAGTAATTATAATGTTGTCCATACAGGTTCATCAACTATAACAAATGCACCACTCTAGTGGGAGATGTAGATAATGGGGAGGCTGTGGGTATGTGGGAGCAGAGAGATTATGAGAAATCTCTGTACCTTTTCATTTTTTATTTGAACCTACAATTGATGTAAAAACAAAGTCTTAATAAAATAAAAAATACAAAGATAATAAAAAAAACTACTCAAACTTAGGAAAGTCTTGTGTGTCTGTGTGGATGGCTACCATGGAAAAGTGGACTTGTGATATTTTTTGAGGTCTGCAACTGGAAACACCTTCTTCATACAACTTCCTTTAACCACTGTATTATTTCATTACTTTTGAAAACACTTCATTTTATTTAACAGGGTGAGGTTCCATATAGTTCCAATTTAACTGAGGATGGAATATACATTTCTGTGTTCTCTTCTCCTTACTGCATTAAATGTGGGAAAGAAAGCCAAATCTAGCTGAACATCAATTTTCTGTACTTCCCTTTTTAAGAGCTGAAACAGCATCTTGGTTACTGAAAGTTCTCTTTCAGATGGAATGTTTAGGCACCTTGTGTGGGATCTGGAAGGCTTAGGTGAGGTGGCAGAAAGCCCACTGTTAAGTTTTTGGCTCCACAAAATGCCAGAGTAAGAAGAAAAACAAATAAACAAAGCAAACCAAAACATACAAAAAATAAGTCTACGGATCTTGTATAACTCTATATTTCCATACCACCAGAAGTTTCTTAAATGTGTCTCTCATCTTGTCAAGTAAAACACTACGTTAAGAAAACATGTTTCATATATGTTTTATTATATTTATTTATACTTATATTATCATTTCTCACTTATTAAAATAACTAAATTGCAGACAGCTTAAGGTTTCTTTTTTTTTTTTAATTTTTTTTTTCAACGTTTATTTATTTTTGGGACAGAGAGAGATAGAGCATGAACGGGGGAGGGTCAGAGAGAGGGAGACACAGAATCGGAAGCAGGCTCCAGGCTCTGAGCTGCCAGCACAGAGCCCGACGCGGGGCTCGAACTCACGGACCGCGAGATCGTGACCTGGCTGAAGTCGGACGCTTAACCGACTGCGCCACCCAGGCGCCCCCAGCTTAAGGTTTCTAATGTAACTATTGCTTGAGAACATTTCTTTTAGTTTAAAAATGGTGTTAAAAAGATAATAATTTAATGGCTCGTGACTAAATATTAAAAAACAGCAAAATTTGAATATGAGATCACTGTGCATAATGGTTTCTCTCAATGGAAAAGGGGGAGGTGAATGTGATAGTTTTATGGATCAACTTGGCTAATAAGCTATGGTACCCAATTTATTTATTCAAATATGAATTTAGATGTTGCACTGAATCTATTCTGTAGACCCACTTAGCATTTACAATCAGTTGACTTTAATGTCACCTCAGGAGCAAAACTTGAGGATTCCTGGAAAAAAGGGAATTTGACCTGAAAACTGCAGCATCAGTTCCTACCTGAGTTTGCAGGCTGCCTGTCTAATCGAGTGATTTTGGACTTGCCAGTTCTCATAGTCATTTGGGCCAATTCCTTAAAAGAAATCGGCTCTGCCCCTCCCTTTCTCCCTCCCTCCCTCCTTCCTCTCTCTTTCTCTGTGTTTGTTTGCATGCTTGCACGCACTTGTTTGTGTGTATACACATATATACACATAATTGGCCTGGATTTCTGGAGAACCCTGACTGGTACAGTGATACGTCCATACTAAGGTAGTTCTTTTTTTTTTTTTTTTTTTTTAAGATTTGTAAAAAATCTTTATTTATTTATTTTTGAGAGAGAGACAGTGCCAGCGGGGGGGAGATGGGGGGAGGGGAGGAGGAAGAGAGAGAGGGAGACACAGAATCTGAAGTAGGCTCTAGACTCTGAGCTGTCAGCCCAAAGCCCAACATGGGGCTCAAACTCACAAACCAAGAGTTCAGGACCTGAGCCGAAGTCTGAAGTTTAATCAACTGGATCACCCAGGTGCCCCTTATACTAAGGTAGTTCTGTCACAACAGTTTCACAGGATGAATGTCTGTGAAACTTTATTCTCCCTATTCTGCTACCAGTTGATTCTGATCCTATTACAAGTGACCTCTGCACTCACTCAAAAGAATCCTGAAGACCACCCCTATTACAATTTTCTTAGAACAATTACCATAGGCACATGTTTATATTTTGAAGAATTTGGTAGAAAAACTATGATCTTACATGGCAAGAATCTCATTGATGGAGACATCAGGGGTGGAGAAATCATGAAGACAATGTATAGGTTAGATTTAGGAAAATAATATAGGAATGAGCAGATAATCTTCTGTGTTTATTTATTTTTATTTTTACTTTTTTATTTTTACTTAAATTCAAGCTAGTTAACACATAGTGTAGTATTGGTTTCAGGAGTAGAATTTAGCGATTCATCACTGACATATCACACCCAGTGCTTAACCCAACAAGTGCCCTCCTTAATGCCCATCATCTATTTAGCCCATCCTCCAACCAACACCCATCCAGCAACCCTGTTCGTTCTCTGTATTGAAAAGGCTCTATGGTTTGCCTCCTTCTCTGTTTTTATCTTGGTTTTCCTTCCCATCCCCTATGTTCATGTGTTTTGCTTCTTAAATTCCACATATGAGTGAAATCATATGATATTTCTATTTTTCTGACTGACTTATTTCACTTAGCATAATATGCTCTAGTTCCATCCACATTGTTGCAAATGACCATATTTCATTCTTTTTGATCACTGAATAATATTCTATTGTATGTATGTGTATATACATACAATACATATATATATGTATTATATATTATATATATTATTATATATAATATTAATATTATATTATTATATACATTATAATAATATATAATTATATATATTATTATATATGTATGTATATATGTAATAGATACATACATATATATATATGTATATACACATATATACATACATACACATACACACCACATCTTCTTTATCCATTCATCAAAGGACACTTGGGCTCTTTCCATAATTTGGCTATTGTTGATAACACTGCTAAACATTGGGGTGCATGTGCCCTTTCAAATCAGTACTTTTGTATCCTTTGGATAAATACCTAACAGAGCAATTGCTGGGTCATAGGTTAGCTATATTGTTAATTTTTTGAGGAAATTCCATGCCATTCTCCAGAGTAGCTGCACCAGTTTGCATCCCCACCAGCAGTGCAGAAGTGTTCCCCTTTCTCTGCATCCTCACCAATATCTGTTGTTTTCTAAGTTGTTAATTTTAGCCATTCTGACAGGTGTGATCCAAATTGGCAAGGAAGAAGTCAAACTGTCACTCTTCACGGATCACATGATACTGTACGTGGAAAAACCAAAAGACTCCACCAAAAACCTGCTAGAAGTGATACATGAATTCAGCAAAGCAACAGTACAGAAATCATCTGTACAGAACAAAATCAACATTGTACAAAATCAATGTACAGAAATCAGCTGCATTTCTATATACCAGTAATGAAGCAGCAGAAAAGAGAAATCGAGGACTCAATCTCATTTACAATTGCACCAAAAACCATAAAATATTGCAGAATAAATCTAGCTATAGAGGTAAAATATCTGTATGCTAAAAACTATAGAAAGCTTCTGAAAGAAATTGAAGACACAAAGAAATGGAAAAACATTCCATGCTCATAGATTGGAAGAACATATATTGCTAAACTGTTGATACTACTCAAAGCAATCTATATATTCAATGCAATCCTTATCAAAATAACACCAGCATTCTTCTTAGAGCTAGAACAAACAACTCTAAAATTTATATGGAACCAGAAAAGACCCCAAGTAGCCAAAGTAATGTTGAAAAAGAAAACCAAAGCCGAAGGCATCAAAATTCCAGACCTCAAGCTGTATTACAAAGCTGTTACCATCAAAACAGTATGGTACTGGCACAAAAACAGACGCGTAGATTAATGGAATAAGACAAAGTACCCAGAATGGGACCCATAAATGTATGGCCCACTAATCTTTGACAAAGCAGGAAAGAATTTCCAATGGAAAAAAGACAGTCTCTTCAGCAAGTGGTGCTGGGAAAACTGGATGGCAACATGCAGAAGAATGAACCTGGACCACTTTCTTACATCACACTTCTTAAACTCAAAGTGGATTAAATACCTAAATGTAAGACAGGAAACCATCAAAATCCTAGAGGAGAATACAGGCAACAACCTCTTTGACATTGGCCACAACAACTTCTTACTAGGTATGTCTCTGGAGGCTAGGGAAACATAAGCAAAAATGAACTATGTGGACTTCATCAAGATAAAAGCTTCTGCACAGCAAAGGAAACAATCCACAAAACTAAAAGGCAACTGGCAGAATATTTTCTTTCATGTATGTGTTTTTTTTCTATGCGCACATTAGTATTTGCTATGGATATACAACGTTAACACTGATGTATCAGTTACAAATAATTATTTTTGTTTTTGCTTGATATTCAAGGTTAATTTCTGATTAATCCAATTCTCTAGAATTGTGTTTAGAGTTGCATAAAAAACTGGAAAGTAATATTTGTTTTTGCCACTGACTTACCACAGCGTAGCAAGTTTAGCCTGAGGAGGTTAAGACGGTAATTCTTTGCAGGCTCATTTTCAGGTTTGAGACACACATCAGTGGATTTCAAATTCTCCAAGGAAAAGTCTCTTGTAATGTTTTTAAACAGGGGAAGATCATTGTTTCAGAAAAAAAATACACACACACACACACATACACACAACATTTGGGTATTTATTTTAAAAGTTAGACTTCTGGATGCAGATGATCAGTAAAAATGGAATAGTTCAAAAGCTGTGTGGGGGCTAAGGGAGGAATGCATTATTAACTATACAAGTAGTAGGTACTGCTCCTGCTGAGCAGATTGTCCTGTGCTTTCCCACCTAAAGCTAGTTAATTGGCTGAATTTTATTGCAGAGAGAAGAACTGGTGGCATATTACCACCACAGGACATTTATAAATTGTGACTATTCACTTGAGCACACATAAAAGAATCAAATGTGGAATTTCATCTAAAGAAAGACTTCAGATGGTAAAATCCATCTCAGTCCTGCTTCACTGATCCTAAGAGGAGCCACAAGACCCATGTTCTCAGTTGATTTTCTCTCTGTTTGTAGGAATGGTATTTTGGGAGAGAACTGGATTTATCTTCCCTTGAATATCTTAAAAAACTAAATGGACAGTGATTTTGGCCTATGTAATTTTGAGTGATTTTTAGCCTATGAATCTTTTGAATTAGGGAAAATTTTCTTTTTTTAACTTAGTTTTATTGAATTATAATCAACAAAAACTATTATATTAGTTTCATATATGTAAAACATAGTGATTCAATATTTTCTACTTTATGAAATAATCACCTCTATAGATCTAGTTATCCTCTATCACTATACAATACTATTAATTAACTATATTCCCTACACTGTAGATTATATCCCCGTGACTTATTTTATAACTTTGTACCTTTTTTTTTTTGTTTGTTTTTTAGCTGACAAAGACATTAGCTTCAGGTATAGCACACAGTGATTCAACAACTCTATATGTTGTCTACAATCACAAGTTTACCATCTGTCAGTATGCAGCATTACAGTATTATTGACAATATTCCCTATGCTGAACCCTTTATTTCCACGACCTTTCATCCCATAACAGGAAAAAAAAATATTTTCTAAAACAGAAGACTTATAGGGTTTTGGTCACTACCAGTAAATACTATAGTTATAACATTCATGTATAGAAGTTATTATGGATCAGGTTCTGTGAGATGTGCTATGTGGATTGTCAAATTCAGTTCTCAGTTCTCATAATAGACCTAGTTAGATACTATCATTATTCCCATCTTATAGATAAGGAAATGAAGAACCAGAGAATTTTTAAATATGTCTAGGTGATGACTGAATGAGAGAAGCAGCATTATGCTATCCTTTTAATTTCCCTGAAGATTTTTTATACTTATTGAAAAAGTCCTCAGGTCTAGCACAGCAGTTTCCACTTGACTGTTCTCTTACTGCAGATAGGATCACCTGATGATTATTTTTCTGGGACCCCATGTGTTATATGCTTTATGACAATCACTTTTTATCTTCTGCTAGAGGATAGTTTTGAATGGTTAATGTCATTGGAATACTTGCCCAGGGTGCACACAGTATAGGTCAGGCTCAGACTGTCTTGAGTTCCTTCATTTCCTGCCCCTGACTTGTGCCTCAAATGCTATTTCACCTCAGTGGGTGTGTGTATAGCCACTTTGAATTAGGTAATTTATTTGGGCCACAGTTTTCTGGACTGCAAATTGTAGACTAAAAAAAATTCAATGTTTATTTATTTTTGAGGGTGATAGCAAGCAGGGGAGGAATAGAGAGAAAGGGAGATAGGATCCAAAGGACGCTCTGGTGCTGTCAGCACAAACCTGGACATTGGGCTCAAACTCATGTACAGTGAGATCGTGACTTTAGCCAACGTTGGACACCTAATTGACTGAGATACCCAGGCACCCCACAAGTTACAGATATTAAGTGAACCTTCATATGAGTATGTCATGATGATCCTATGAGACAAAAAATATACAATTCTGGGATCAGTGCCTAGAATATACTAGCCAGGTGTAATATCAGCAGAAGAAACAAGTGTGGAAATAATGGTGGTAATAGATACAGTGGTAGTTGTAGATAAAGTGTCTGCTTTAGTATATTTTCTCTGATTCTAATGTTATTTTTATTTTTTTAATTTTTTAATGTTTATTTTTGAGAGAGAGAGAGAAAGAGTGAGAGCGAGCAGGGGCAGAGAGAGAGGGAGACAGAATCTGAAGCAGGCTCCCAGCTCTGAGCTGTCAGCACAAAGCCCAATGCAGGGCTCAAACCCATGAACTGTGAGATCATGACCTGAGCTGAAGTCTGATGCTTAACCCACTGAGCCACCCAGGAGCACCCCCTCCCCATCTTTAAATTTTTTTAAAAAATGTTTATTTATTTTAAAATGAGAGAGAGTGGGGGCCAGTGAGGGGGGGAGGCAGAGACAGAGAAAGAGAGGGAGACAGAATCTGAAGTAAGCTCCAGGCTCTGAGTTGTCAGCACGAAGCCTGTCACTTTATTTGTTTGATTCTAATTCTTAAAGACAAAAAAGATCATGGAGCAAAAGTTAAAAAAAAAAAAGTAATAAATAAATTTAAGAAGAAGGAAAAAACCTTATTTAAAAGGGACAGAAAACATGAAACAGTTTACTGTAAATCTCTCACTGTTTGATAATCTTAATCTGTTTCCTTAGGATGCCTTCAGGTACAGAAGTAAAGAAAGACTATAAACCGCTTAAAAAATAGTGGTGAGGAAATGAGAGAAAATTTGTTCAAAGAAAAGTAGTAGTTGCAAAAGAAAGTAGAACAGTATTGCTGGTCAACATGGAAATCAGGTGAATGTACAGTAATGAGAAGGTAGTTTTAATTCATGTAATTCCAGTGGAGTCGTTCTTTTGAAGAGCAATTTGTGTCGCAATTTTCAATATTGAAAGAGCTTTTTCATATATTATGTCCCTTACTCCTTGCAACACAATTGAGAGGTTGTATATCCATTTTATATCAGGAAACTGAGGGTTAATGCAGAAAGTCACTTACTGGACACCAAAGAGGCAGAATGTATGAGAACCAAGGGATACAGTATTATTCTTTTGATGCATACTCATTTTTTTCTACATTTTTTTGTTTCATATTGTATCATACTCTACCACTCATGTTATAGAGATTGCTTGAGTAATGAATCTTGGTCTATACCTTTTCTATGATAGACTGTTTCTTAAGCTCATAAAAGAAAAGACGGAGTAAAGGCACAAACACATTTAAGGTGAAATCTTTTCAAATATTAAATGCTCTGTGGTTATTTTTCTGAAAATCAATGTATGTTTTCCAATTGTGACATTTTCCTGGTGTTCATAAAGAGAACCAAGTGTAGATTCAATGACTTCAATCTATAATCAAATAGATTTCAAAAATAGGTCAAATAGTTCTTCACAAACTATTATCATGTATCGTATTTTTTAGACTCTATCAAGGAAGGCTCGCCTAAAAAATGACGTAGAAAACAGAATGTGCTTTAAGGACTCATCAGCACATGTTTTCAAATTTAAAATATCAATTTTATGTGTGTATACATGTATAATTTTTATATTCATGCATTTAAAAAATATTTCTTTTAGTCTATTCTTTTATCAACTAGGAAACACTCCTTTTTGGTCCCATCAGAGTATCTACCAGAAGATACAATGCAGAACTTGTGTTATAAGCATGACAGACACATGCCTATGAAGAAACTTTGCAAATCTAAGCTTTTTCTAGTAATCTTCAAATTTAATCAGAATCTTCAAAATTCTACTGCATTCTTATATTTTCTTTTTTTGCATATGATAGCAATAAGCTAAAATATCTGCCTTGCTTTGGGAGTTTCATGAATTTTAAGAAACCAATGTGTCTATATTTTTTATGGAAAAATAAATCTCATAGTAAAAAAGGTGTTAATTGAAAAATTAATCTGTGTGACTAATCCCAGAAATCATAACATGACAGGTGTATGGCTTTTTCTAAAAGACATCAAGCATTATTTAATGCTTCTTCATGGGAATTTTGGTAAATTAGTAGGTAATATATCTGCTGACACTGAAGGTAAGTTTCTTCTCAGATGGTCATTTCCAATGCTATATTTCTTGAGTAGTGATAACTTGTTTCTTGAAGTGTCAATACTGGCCACACACTAGGTTAAGCCTCTGACTTCAGCTCAGGTCATGATCTCACGGTTTGTAAGTTGAAGCCCCATGTTGGGCTCTGTGCTGGCAACTCAGAGCCTGGAGCCTGCCTCGAGTTCTGTGTCTCTCTCTCCCCCAACTCATGCTCTGTCTCTCTTTCAAAAATAAACATAAAAAAATAATAAATAAATAAATAAATAAATAAATAAATAAATGAATGAATAAATAAATAAATAAATAAATAAAAATAAAATGTGCAGAAATATATATATGTATATATATATTTTTTATGTATTTCTAAATTTCTCTTGGCCATCTTATTGTTATATGAAATGATATGTATGATCGGCTTTTAAAAAATTACTTACAGCCCTGTAATTAACAAGCTAACTTGACAGCTATTTTTGTTCCAATCTTATTCATATGACCACAAAATTTAAATAGCTATAATTATGATTAGTTTTCCAATAGGTTTCTAAGTTTTTGTTTGTGAGCAATTCAGCTGTCAAATAATACAAAAATGAAAATTTGACAACAAATTCTGGTGAAATAATTAAGATCATTTTGGACCTGGGGTACCTGGGTGGCTCAGTTGGTTAAGCGTCCCACTTAAGCTCAGGTCAGAATCTCACAGTTTGTGGGTTTGAACCCTGAATGGGGCTCTCTGCTGATACCTTGGAGCCTGGAGCCTGCTTCGGATTCTGTGTCTCCTCTCTCTCTGGCCCTCCCCCACTCACGCTCTGTCTCTATCTCTGTCTCTCTTTCTCTCTCTTAAAAATAAATAAACATTACCAAAAAAAAATTTTAAAAGATCATTTTGGACCTGTATGTGGTTAGTCATTAAAAATAAATATGTAAATTCAAATCAATCTAGTTAGACCCTTGACTAGTTGCCTCATTTGACCTTTATCTGTCTAGCAGCTATTCTCTGGCACAATGTACCATGTGAGAATATAAGACTCTTTATTTTCAAAATAAAAATATCATTAAACATCATTGCTCAGTAACAGTAAAACTGTAACTGCAGAATTAGCTACAGTGGCAATAAACTAAGCAGTTAGAATACTAATGAATCCATCTTATAGCAAAGTAGAATGAGAATTCTCAAGTGACCACGCATTGTGGCTGAGCTGTAGATCTCTGTTAGCATTTCAGCAGGTCAATCAATCATTAATTAACTTTTTTTTTTTTAATCCTAACAGAGAAGTCCTCTTCTGTTGATAGACATCTCAGGAGAATCCTTTTTCAATCTGACAGAATGCCAAGTATCCAAACAGATTGTTTATCTGAATCCAATATTCAGAGGTTTTCATCTGAGATGCAGAATGCATTTTAAACATCATATTTAGTATGAGTATGTTGTCCCACCCTAAAACATTTGTTGCCTAGGTAGTCAAGTCTTGTCAATCAAAGTCAAAACCTAGAAGAGAACGTTAATTCTTTCAGTATATGTTTTTTCTAAATTTTTCACAGTTTTCTTATCTTCTGCAGGTGCCACGAAAGGCTAAGGTAGAGATTTAAGTAACATGCACAACACTTGCTTAAGCCTCCAGAATCTCAAGTTATCCTACAAATCCTTTAGTAATCTGTCTTCACAAAGAAATCAGTTTCTTAGTTTCCTCTCTTTGAAATTTTCTTGTTCTGAGTTTCCATTAGTTCACTAGGTTATAGTAAAGAATGACAGATAGCCCAATGATTAAGAGTAAAAAATCTGGAGATAGATCTGGATTGGAGAAACACTTGTTCTTCTACTTATTAGCTAGATAACTTCAGGTGAGCATGGCCGATGTTGCTACTCTCCAATGACTAGTGTCTCTCTTCTTCTAGGCAATAGAAGGTTGTGCTTCTTGTCCCCTTGAGCATAAGAATAAATATGAGTCTGTGTTTGGCTAATGAAATGTGTACTCCTTCTATGTGAGGGCATTTAAGAATCACTGTTCAACTCTTCAGGAGACCATATATTTAGGAAGCTACGGTCTTTGGCATCTCCCTTAGCCTGACTAATTGGATGGCCATATCATGGGAAATTGCCCTGCAGACTCACCAGAACCTGCAGCATTTTTTTTAAATAAGCAAGATAATAAACGTGTATTGTGTTAAGGTACTTGAATTTTAGGGTTACTTATTATTATAACATAGCTTTGCCTGACCTGACAGAGACAGTAAGTTATTTAAACTTTCTAGTCTCCATTTTCTGCTGTAAAATGATGACAATAAGAAAACCCTCACAGGGATGTTTTAATAGCCTATTAATTTGAAAATGTATATTTAAAATACTTAAAAAAATAATTTCCCTTACACAGGGGTCATAAGTAGCTATCTTACTGTTATCACGTATCACAGTAGGTTCACAGCTTCAAGATGAAGGCTCTATTATCATGCCTACCAATATTCTTTGAATATTAGAAACAGCCTAAACTCTTTGAGTCTTATCCTGATAATCTACCACACAGAAGTAATACGCATGTTGTGCTTTGAATTCTGAAATATCCTTCAGCCTGACTGACAATGCCAATGTACTTTTTAAATTTTTTTAAAAAATTTTTTTTGATATTTTTTCATTTTCGAGACAGAGACAGAACACGAATGGAGGAGGGTCAGAGAAAGGGAGACAGAGAATCTGAAGCAGACACCAGGCTCCGAGCTGTCAGCACAGAGCCTGACGTGGGGCTCGAACTCATGGACTGTGAGATCATGACCTGAGCTGAAGTTGGACGCTTAACCGACTGAGCCACCCAGGCGCCCCTAAAAATTTTTTAATGTTTATTTATTTTGGGGAGAGAGAGACAAAGTGTGAGCAGGGGAGGGGCAGAGAGAGAGGGAGACATGGAATCTGAAGCAGGCTCCCGGCTCTGAGCTGTCAGCACACATCCTGACGTAGGGCTCAAACTCATGAACCATGAGATAGTGACCTGAGCCAAAGTTGGATGTTTACCCAACTGATACACCCAGGCGCCCTGACAATGCCAATATTTTTAATAAGTAACATTTGGTTTAGTCTGGTGGAAATATTGATTGATGCATTTACCCACTAAGTTCACGAATGCAATTTAACACAAATTATGTGCAAGTAAGTTCCAGAATTCTTACCAAGTTTGTTTCTGTTGTTGAAAGTTTCTAATATGCTACCTCTGTTTCCTCAAATAAAAATTCAGAGCAGTAAAATTTAGCTTCTACCCATTTCCTGGGAAAATTGTGATACTTTATATTATTATAGATAGAAGTAGTAGGGATTATAATGAAGGGAAACATCTACTGCAATTATAAGAACAAAATGCTTGTAAGAAAGGTAGAATTGGGATGAAATGCTTAAGCCAGATGCTAACATACAAGAAATCATACAAAATCCAAAATGTACTGTTGCCAAAGAGCAGAAATAAAATGCTAAAAATAAGAAAAGGATGGATAAGCATGGCACATAACTTCAGAGTTTTGCCTTAATCCACATGTTTTTTGATTTACCTATTTTCTTCACGTTCTGAACATATAATAGATTTGGTCAAAATGACTTTAAGATGCATGTCAATGTTAAAAATAGAGTACTTTGTTCCAGATCGTAAACATAAATGAGAAGCAGGGTGTGGTTGTATGGAAAGGAAAAAAATATAGGATCCATGTCCAGGGAACATAAGAAGAAATGGACAAGAGTAGTGATTATATATTTTTGGTGTATCTGTAGCATCATCAGTCTTGACATCTAAACCAAATTTTAGATGGGAGCCTATCCTGTCTCAGTGGGTTATAACAGGGAGTTTCTCAAAGTACATTCCAAGGACCATTCAGCAACTTGATAAAAATTCATATAATTGAGCCCTACTCCAAGCCAAATAAATGATCTCTAACCTCTGGATTATTAAAAGAAATCGATAATTTTAATACAATAAAGTAAGAGGAATATTGCTAAAATATTCGGGTATATCTTATCTTTCTTTTATCTTTCATTTCCACTTATTTCCTCATTCAGAATAGGACATAGTTTATGTCCTTGTATTGATGAATGATATAAAATTCCTTCAAATTTCAGCACATAGGTTACTTCCTGAGCTTGGCTTAAGCCTTCAGCCACCAAGGCTGGCCTGGCCTGGCCACCAAGGCAAACTATGATGCTATCCTACTTTACTTACCTGTATCACACTTATCACTCTTTCATAGTTTCTTTTCTTTCAAACATCTTTGTTTGTTTGCTTCCATCTCACCCCGTGAATAGAGGTTTTAAGAGAGTCAAGGCTTTCTTTGTCTAATTTATTTCTCTATCTCCAGGACCAGAAACAATGCTTAGAACATAGTAAGCCCTCAGTCAATGTCGATGTTAGATAAATGAATAAATAAATAAGGCAAATAAAACCCAATTTTTAATCTTACAATTTCAGAGTAGATTCTTGAAACTCGTATGAAGAAATATAAGCTTGAAGAGACTATAAGGCCTATTTATTTGAGCAAGATGAATTCTTTAGAGTTCCAAATAGACTATGAAACTAAATGAACTCCAAACATGAAGTTAATTATAAAGTTAACGCTGATGAGAATGCACAATGAACAAAGGGTTTTTTGTTTTGTTTTGTTTTGTTTTGTTTTTGTACCTATCATAAAATAAAATTCAACCAATTATTAAGAGGAGAAACTATTAAGTGGAACATGGTCAGATAATAAATTGTTAGGGCTCTGATTCATGGCACTGACTCCAGAGGAACCAGCATAAGCATCAGGGACAAAGCAGCCTTCAACCCAAAGAATACAATCTATTGTCAGTATCAATAGTTGAATGGGAGCAGGCTTAGCCCCTAAGAAACTCCCGTCTTCACTCAAAGATATACCATATACATACCTAGGCATCTATAACACCCAACATCACACCCCATATAAAAATCATCCAATGCAATTATCTACAGCAGTGACAACTTATCTGTGTCCCAAAATGTTTAGTGTCATCCAAAATTCCCATTTCAAACTCCCCTCTTTCACTAACCCAGGCAAACATATATTCCTTGATAATGAGTTTATAGCCTGGATACTTAGGAGGGCGTCTCCTAAGAGACTTAATGAATAGGAAGCTTAATGAAACTGCTTTAAGATCTTCACCAAAGCTTCAAAAACAGTGAAATTCCACCTTTACCCATTATGCATGTATGCCATAATTAAAAAAAATAACATAGGAATAGATACAATCCATTATATTGCAGAGTTTCATACTCTCACTTCTAGATGTTAAACATCTGAGACCACAGATGTCCAAAGAATTCTAGCTTTCTTGGTAAAAGCTAGCAGAGCAAAGTCATATACTCTTGCCAAGATGTAATGACTCACTTGAAAATCAGTGAAATAAACAGCACCTAAGGGAAAATATATGACTTATGGACTCAGTCGGGGAAACAGAAAAGGAATAAGTTTTAGATAAAATATAAACAGGAAAGGAATAGTATAATATGAAAAAAATTAAAACAACATGCAAACCAAAAGAAACACAAGACAATGCAGAATAGCACAAATTTAATGTATACTGTTGTAAGGAATTAGCCTTACCAGAATCTTGAATTTGCTAAGAATAGTGTCATATAAATCAGGGTTTTTATAATTAAGATTTTCAGTATGCAATGTCCATAAATATGAGTTGGTTTTGAAAATATTTTTGTGGTAATATGGGGCTTTTACTGCAAACATGCTTATCTTAAACCATTAATTATATTTCTATCTCATAGGACTTTTTTTATACAAGAAATGGTAGGACTGAATTCCAAAAGGAAGGGGTAAATCTTAAGTAGTATAAATTTATTTAAAAAAACAATATTGGTGGTAACCAATTAACTATCCCACCTCTATCCTGAATTTGAAAGTATGTTGATGGGTCTATCATGTCACCTTAAACCAATAAATATGTACATCTTAAGCAAAATTGTGCTATGCTTTTGACCTTATTGGGGTAAAAACTGTCAGCAAAAGACAATCTAATCTTAATAACAAAGCTGAGCAATCCTTTTAGAAGCACTTCTTTTTTTTTTTGCCAAAGATTAATTTTATAAACAGAATTAAACCTAGTTGAACGCACTCTTATTTATTCCGACAAAATTCCAAAACAAGATACATTACTTGGAAACATCTCAGATATATTGTGATTAGCTTGCCTGCCTTTGGGGATCATAATGAAAAAGAAAAATTTAAATCCACCATCTGACTCTTAGAATTGCTGATAACTACCTACATGATCTAACTTCTGGTCCACAGAAAATTCAAATGCAAGAACTATGAGAAAATATCGACCATCCTTTATTTAAACTACTCAGCAAATCTGATTAAGCAATCCTCAGAGTCCACCAGGTTAGATAGAGAATTTAACTGCATCCACAGAAATTTTTAATCCCAGCACAGATCAGCTCGTTCATTTTAAGCACACTCTGTTTGCCCTTGCTGATATGAGGCAACAATTCAAGCCCAAGGCTCAGGATTATTTTCTCTAAGTTGCTTCTTCCTCTACTTAGCAACAATGGCACATCTTTCTACACAATTTAACTGTTTTTATTGTCCATACTTTTTAGCTTCATCTTTAACTTTTTAAATGTATCTATTTCTGGCCTTATTACAATAACAAGAGTTAAAATGTATTCACAATAGCAACAATTTCTGTTTCAAATATACTGGAACATAAATTATTTACCTTTCTCAAAATACATACAGAAATCAATTTGCATATAATGTAACTGTACATGAGGGAATTCATGATTAGAAAAATGACTTCTGTATTGAAGAAGAATTTCTAGGCAGGTGCATAAGCAGAGACTTACGATAAAACCTCTAAAACTAGAAAGGAACATTGCACACCAATCTATCATGTTATAAATAAATAAATATGATAATAAAGAAGATTCACAGAATCTACTAAGGAAGAACTTATTTTATCCTTTCAACTATACTAAGTGCTTATACAAGTAACTTAGATAAGAAGACTGAGTGAATCATTAAAAATCCATTACAGCCCTTACTTACAGTTGCTAAATATATTTATACTAAACTGTAAAGAAAAAAATATTTCATTTATATTATTCAGTAAGCATTTTCAACTAATTTTGTTTTTAGGGTATGTAAAATTCCAACTTAAATATATCAATCTTCCCCATTTTCTGTATTAGATATATTTATGAACTTGAAAGGTCTTACCTGAATAATGCAATCAAGTTTACAATACCCAGGATAAGCAAGTTCAGTAAGCTGCTCCTCTGGAAAAATCTGTTAGCAGGGTCTGTATAAATCCATGTAAGTATACTAACTCTCAAAATCATTTATTGTAGTATAAATAGACCACTTAAAAGCTATAAGAGCCCATGGACAATTTTTGTTTGTTTGTTTGTTTTTGTTTTTCTCCCAGTAGATAGTGAGCCACTTTAGGCAAAGGCTGATCTGAGTTGATATATTTGTATTCTCAGCACTTACAATAGTACCTGATATATAATGATGTTCCCTGTATGTTTGTTGAAAAAATAAATAAGTGAATGAAAATGTATATTTCATCAACTGCCAAGCAACGTGAACATAAAGAAAACATCAAACAAGTCAAATTTTAATGCTCAGGTGAAATATAATTCTTATAGGCTTTTGATTTGCTTGAATAGCATATAAATTGTTTGCCACCCTAAAGGGGGAATGACAGTTTCAAATTACCAGTTTCTAGAGAAACTGATTTACAGAATTTTAACCAGGTGGAATTCTAAAGCAATAAATTAAAGTACCTCAATGGTAGAAATATAATTAAAAACTGGTATTGCCTCTTGTGTTTAACATACCTTAGGGAGCTCTAAGCAATAAGCTTGTCAAGGATAAATAAGGCCTAACATCCACTGGGATTAGAGACTAGAATCAATTTTTTAAAAAGAAAAAGAAAAAAAAAAGTATTAACCTCTGATAAGTTATACAAATATTGTATACAAGTTATTACATGCTTCAGATTATAAAAATATGAAAAACAAATGAAAAAAGTTCTGTGCAATATTTATATCTTACTGTAAATAAACAGCTCCCTAGTGCTTATATACTCATTTTTCTTTATATTGTGTGAATTACTTCAGCATCTGCATGACAAATGTACTGTGCTTTCAAATCCAAAAAGCTAATGACTGGCAAAAGACTTTAAGAGGCACCATTTACATTTTTGATGATGTTGTGTTGGACTTACCAGCTAATTCAAGATGCGGCTGAATCTATGGAATTTATTCAGGGTCAGAAATGTCTAATACACAAGCTGATTAGAATGACTACCAGATCATCTCTGATATCAAGCCTACCTAAAATCTACCCTGAATTTAAAATATATTCATAATAACACTTAACATGAATTGTTTTTGTTATATTGAATCCATTGTTACATCAGACAACCAGCAGTTTTGAGTTCTTTATTTGCAGAGCAAATTACATTTTAATTTCAGTGAAAGCATTTAAAGATAAACTCTTACAATGCAATAACAAGCCCCCCCCCAAAAGCCAATAAAAATAAGCAAAATATTTAAATAGTCACCTTGCAAAATATGATATACAAATGACTAACAAGCACGTGAAAAGATTATCAGCATCATTAGTTTGCACATAAATATAAATTAAAACCCAAATGAAATGTTAGAAACCTATCAGAATGTCTAATATTGAAACAGCTAACTATATCACAGGTTGGCAATATGTGAAACAACTGGAACTCTCATACACTGCTGCTATAAAGTTAATATGGCATAATGATTTTGAAAAATAGTATATCAATACCAGTTCTCAGTATTTTTCCTAAGAGAAACAAAAATATGTTTCACACAGTGATATTTATACAAGTGTTGACAGAGGCTTAACTTCCGATAGCCCAAACTGGAAACAACCTAAATTTTCATCAATAGGTGAAAAGATTTTTCAAAATCATGGTATTTTCCTAAGAGACTCATAAATGCACAGAACAAACTGGAGGTTTCTAGAGGGGAGATTGGTGGGGGGATGAGCTAAATGGGTGATGAGCATTACGGAGGGCACCTGTTGGGATGAGCACTGGGTGTTGTATGTGAGTGATGAATCACTGGATTCTATTCCTGAACCCAATACGACACTATGTGTTAACGAAATTGAATTAAAAAAAATTAATTTATTTTTTTTGAGAGACAGAGAGCGACAGAGCACAAGTGGGGGAGGGGCAGAGATAGAAGGAGACACAGAATCCGAAGCAGGCTCCAGGCTCTGAGCTGTCAGCACAAAGCCCAATGTGGGTCTTGAACTCAGGAACCGTTAGATCATGACCTGAGCAGAAGTCGGAAGCTTAAACGACTGAGCCACCCAGGCGCCCTGAACTTGAATTTTAATAAATGAATTAAATTGAGGCACTTTGGGTGGCTCAGTCAGTAGTGGCTGACTTCTGCTCAGGTCATGATCTCATGGTTCATGAGTTCAATCCCCACATTGGGCTCTCTGCTGTCTGTGCAGACCCTCCTTTGGATCCTCTGTCCCCCTGTCTCTCTGCTCCTCCTCTCTCTTTCTCTCAAAAAATAAATAAGCTTTAAAAATAATACATAATTAATTAATTAATTAATTAGTTTAAAAACCATGGTATTTTCAAACAACAGAGTACTATTCAGCAATGAGAAGGAATGGACTACTGCTACCTTCAAATACATTACACTGAGAGACAGTAGCTTAGTCACAACAGAAGATAGAATGTATGAATCCCATATAAAGCCAAAATTAATCTCTTAAGACAGCAAATCAAAGGTTTTCTATGGCTGGGTGGGTGAAGGGAAGAGGATTTCTTGGTATTGTGAAAATGTTCTACACTTTAATTGCAGTGGCAATTCCACAGGTACATACATTTCTCAAAACTCAGGAAAATGAAACTTAAAATGGATGTATTTATTGTATGTAAATTATATCTCAATAAAACTGATTAAAAACTATGCTAATCTTTGATGAAATAAGAGCTGTGACTGTAACAATAGACTTTGCCAAAGAATGTGGCTGAATATATACATTTAGATAAAAATGAGAATTTAAAATCAAAATGATAATAATACTAAGAACATTTTGAAAACTTACCATGAAAAGTATAGTAACAACATTTTGGAGTGTTTATTATATAAAATATTTCACCTCTAGTAGCACTTTTAATTTTAACCAGATAAGGAACCTGATAAGCAAGAAGTTTATAACTGAGGAATGAGAATTTTATAAATCTGCTCGTGTTCACATATTCAATATAGCACCAGGATATAAAACCCAGACCTCTCTGATTCAAACCAAAGAAGAGCATAAAATCTGAAACTGTAAGTGTCCTAGAAGAAAACATAGGGAAATATATCCTTATTTTATTCTTGGCAATGATTTTTTGCATAAGACACCAAAGCACCAGCAACAAAGGAAAATTAACAAGTAGGACTACATCAAATGAAAAGTTTCCGTACAGCAAAAGAAACAGTCAACAAAATAAAAGAGAAAACCTACAGAATGGGAGAAAACATCCCATATAACCAATAAGGGATTAATATACAAAATATATAGGGAATTTTTATGACTCAAGAGCAAAAAACAAACAAACAAAAACACAAATAACTCAACTAAAAATGGGCAATGGATCTGAATATCTGAATAGCCATTTTTCCAAAGAAAACAAATGGCCAACAGGTTCATGAAAAGTTGCTTAACGTCACTAATGGTCAGGGAAATGCTAATCAAAACCACAATGAGAGGTCACCTCACAGCAATTAGAGTGGCTAGAATCAAAACTGCAAGAAACAAGTGCTGGCAAGGCTGTGGAGAAAGGGAAACCCTTGTACCTCTTTGGTAGGAATGTAAATTGGTACAACCATAATGAAAAACAGTATGGAAACAAAAAGTTAAAAATAGAACTATCATATGATCCAGCAATCTCACTTCTGGGAATATATCTAAAGTTAATGAAATCATGATCCTAAGGATGCCTGTACTACCATATTTATTGCAGCATTAGATTATTTACAAAACAACCTAAATGCCCATTAACAAATTATAGATTTTAAAAATGTTGTATATACACATACATAGCAGAATATTGTTCAGCCATAAAAAGAAGGAATTCCTGTCATTTACAAAAATATAGATGAACCTGGAGAATATAAGGTTATGTGAAAAAAGAGAAAAACAAACACTGTATGATATCACTCATATGTGGACCCATAAAAAAGAGAAGAACATCATAGAAATAGAGAGCAAAATGGTGGTTGTCATGCACTGGGGAAATGGGGAAACTGATCAAAGGGCACAGATTTTCAGTTGTAAGATGAATTATGAGGATCTAATATACACTGTCATGACTATAGTTAATATAATATTGTATTGTATGCTTGAAATTGCTAAGAAAGTCGACCTTAAACATTCTCACCCAGGGGCACCTAGGTGGTTCAGTCAGTTAAGTATTCGACTTCGGCTCAGGTCATGATCTCGCAATTCGTGGGTTTGAACCCCCCATCAGGCTCTGTGCTGACAGCTCGGAGCCTGGAGCCTGCTTCGGATTCTGTGTCTCCCTCTCTCTCTGCTCCTCCCCCATTAATGCTTTGTCTCTCTCTGTCTCTCAAAAATGAATAAAATTTAAAAGAAAATTCTCACCCAAACAATGCAGGTGAAGAATGTGTTAACTTGATTATGAAAATCATTTCACAACATTTACATTTATCAAATCATCTTGTACTCCCTAATGGAGATGTGACATTTGAATTCCCACAATTATAAGGTACCATCTTATACACTGTAAATAGATTCGCCTTTTTAAAAAAGTCATTCTCTCTTTACCTTGATTTTAAAGATATGCTTAAAAAAAATCTTAATTCTGTGTTAACTGTTCTAAAGAAAAGCAAAATACATGGATCGCATTTTTTTTTTTATTTCTTCACCTGCCATACCTTACAAGCTAGAAATTTAGGAAGTGAGCAGAATATCCCGGGATTTAGAGAGTTTGGAGAACACTAGCAATCTGTAAGAGAGGTCTCACCTGATGAAAATCCTTGCTGACAGCCAGTTTTCCCTTTTTTATAAAAGACACATTTGCTGTAGCACTTCTCTACATAAATTTAAATCTGGTATTTTGTTTTAGTAAAGGTCAGGAATCCCTTACAAGGCATGTCCTGGAAGTATCAATTTATGAACATTTACATACATCTGGAGGATATTTTTTTTTAATTTTTTTTTTCAACGTTTATTTATTTTTGGGACAGAGAGAGACAGAGCATGAACGGGGGAGGGGCAGAGAGAGGGGGAGACACAGAATCATAAACAGGCTCCAGGCTCCGAGCCATCAGCCCAGAACCCGACGCGGGGCTCGAACTCACGGACCGCGAGATCGTGACCTGGCTGAAGTCGGACGCTCAACCGACTGCGCCACCCAGGCGCCCCCTGGAGGATATTTTGACTTCAAAGAAAAGCTGGGCATGTAAAGCAGTGACTAGCACTTTTTTTTTTTTTTTTTTTTTTTGATACTATTGTAAATGGGTGGCAGGCCATTTTCAAAGATGGAAAGAGACACAAAATGTTGAAACAATTGACACAAGGGCACAAAATTGGTAAGTGATAGAGAGTTTCCATCTGTTTGTATCCACTAAAAAGTACCACCCGGCAACTTAAATAACTTTGCACATTATTCTTTATTATATTATACACAAATGTAGTAATGTATAGAGTTATTTGTCTTTACTAAATAACTTATGTTGCTTTGCATCATGTCCTTGGGTAAATTTAAACTTGATATGCGTGTATTTTTCTCTTATTATACGCCATTATTGGGCCAGAGATCAGTCTTACATGCTTTTTGCAACATTTCTCCCATTTTATTTTATTATTTTTTTTTTAAATTTTTTTTCAACGTTTATTTATTTTTGGGACAGAGAGAGACAGCATGAACGGGGGAGGGGCAGAGAGAGAGGGAGACACAGAATCGGAAACAGGCTCCAGGCTCTGAGCCATCAGCCCAGAGCCTGACGCGGGGCTCGAACTCACGGACCGCGAGATCGTGACCTGGCTGAAGTCGGACGCTTAACCGACTGCGCCACCCAGGCGCCCCTCTCCCATTTTAAATTGCTTCTTTGCATCTATGCAAACAAAATAAAATTTGGGGCAGCAACAATTATCCACATTAATAGAAACTAAGAATGGACAAATGAAAACATGTTCTAACAGGTTTTATCTTCCATATACATACATATACATACCTATATACATACATATATTTTATATGCATGTAAATATAATATGTATAAAATATATTTTAAGAGAAATCATTCAGTGAAGGTTTAATAGAGAGCTGTTGACTAATGGGTTCTTCTGCTTTTCTTCTCCAGCTTTATTGAGATCATTATAATCGACATACAACATTGTGTAAGTTTACAGGGTACGATGTGATGATGTCGTAAAGCAGATAATGTGAAATGATCATCACAATAATGTTGGTTAGCACATCTATCATTGCATATAGTTATCTTTTGTGTGTGTGGTGAGAATTTTGAGGATGTACTCTGTTAGCAACTTCCAAACATACCATAGAGTATTGTTAACTACATATTCCATGCTGTACTTTACATGCTCAGAACTTACTTTTCTTATAACTGGGAGTCTGTATGCTGTGATCACCTATGCCCATTTCCTGCATGGATGGACATCTTATTCAGCCATCTTGCTGACATAATTCTATCTTTTCTGTACATATTCAATTAAACAGTTGACATTTTATTGCAAATTTGAGAGCTATGTCTAAGGACAGAACATTAAATATAGTTAATGTTACATGGGAAAAATTTGAAACTAATAATAATAAGAAAAAGAATTTTATTAAGTTTTTGAGACTCTCACTACCAAGGAAACCACAAGCCAAAACAAAGTTGTTACCAATACTGACCTGAAATAATCTCTGGGACACTAAGTTTACATGACCAGTAGAATGACTTTCAGGCTGAGATCCCTTGAGAAGGGCATAATATCCAACATTCATTTTAAAAATATCATGGAGCATAATGAACAGAAGTGTTTCCCATAAGACAGTAAGGAAATACAGTGAAAAAAGAAAAGATAATTCCTCCTGAAGATAATGACTGCTCTACAAGAATCCAGGATTCCTATGGACCAATGAATTTTGAGTGTCTTCCATTCTTTTTATTTACAGGTGAAATTTTAATTTTTGTTGCCTGGCCCCCCACACCCTACTGTGAATTCAATGCTGGGTGGGGGGATTCCAAAACTTAGAAACTTATTAGAAATAGGGTACTTTTCCTAACAATACCTGTAAGAAAAATCTCTTTAGAAATAATATTTTTAATAGGAATAGAAATTCCTGAATAGGAATTAATTTTTGAATAATATTAATTTTTGATGTGTTGACTTTTCCTGATAAACTATTCAATGATCCAGCAAATAAAATATAATGAGAATCCACATGGTAGTCAATCAGTGTATTATGTATCAACATATCCAGTCTCGGGGTCTTAAGTTTTCCTTTAATATTCTTCCATTTTAATTCCTTGACCTCACAATGCCTGGCATGTATGGTTTCTCTACTACTCTTGAGCAATCAGACTTATTTATGGACTCAATCCAGCTGTATTTCATTTGATTCACTTATCAAAGCTAATACTAAGATCAACTGGAACCTCAAATGGGGCTTTATCAAAATTATAAGGCAAACAACAACAACAACAAAACTTACATGAAATCATATGATATATAGGCTAGTTTACTTGAAAGAACTAAAACATCTCAGTACTGGGAATGCATTCCTTATTTGTTGTCTGTACCCAATAGTAGCTACTTTCTACTGTTTAACATCCTGGTGTTAAGTGCCTAATATCATGTCACCACATAAATCAGTTAGGATTGATTGAGGATATTCTTCTAATCAGCTCCCAAGAGCCATGTGCAACAAGAAGGGAGAGTTATAGCCACTGGCACAGTACTTGCAGCCATTGAAGATATTATTGTGTGTCACTGAAAGTATACCGGTCAAGAGAGTCAATGTGCTGGGGCATTAGAAAAGGAAAGTTTACTCATTGTCTGCAGTATAAGTGGACAGCACAAAGAGAAAATGAACAATAAAGCAAGTGAGTACAGTGGTCAAACAACAGCGTTAACCTGTCAAACAATGGGAGAAAAATAGACATATGTCAGGGAACATCCATCTTTATGGATTATAATCTTCCTCTCTTAAAAAAAAGTGTATAGTAACATAAAAATATTGTGAAGATTTTAAGAATATATATAGAAACACTTTTAAAATTTGTATATCCTTTGGATATCTCTTACCATTCTTGGAATGTATCCAAAGAATATAATTAGAATAATGCATCAAGGTTTTTGTACACAGGGGCTCGTTGCAGAGTAGGTTTTACTGGTTCAAAAAATTAAATACAATTAAACAGGTGATAGTTTAAATAAAAACAGCCATACCTTAGGATGGTATGCAGGTATTAATTATCATTTTATAAAAGTAAATTTAATATTTATTATTGATGACATGTATTCTTTTTTTAAGTTTATTTATTTATTTTAAAAGAGAGAGAGCATGCGTGCACAAGTGGGGAGGGGGCAGAGAGAGAGAAAGATAATCCCAAGCAGGCTCTGCAACACCAGCACAGAGCATGATACAGGACTCAGACTCATGAACTGTGAGCTCATGACCTGAGCCAAAGTAGGATGCTTAATCGACAGCCACCCAGGCACCCCATTGATGACATGTATTCTAAATGCTTTGAAACAGTATTTCTTTATGAAATTACAGATATGAAATCAAACCTAATAGCTACCTGTTTTTGCTGCTTCTGATTTAATCTAAATCTATGGTTCGGGGCGCCTGGGTGGCGCAGTCGGTTAAGCGTCCGACTTCAGCCAGGTCACGATCTCGCGGTCCGTGAGTTCGAGCCCCGCGTCAGGCTATGGGCTGATGGCTCAGAGCCTGGAGCCTGTTTCCGATTCTGTGTCTCCCTCTCTCTCTGCCCCTCCCCCGTTCATGCTCTGTCTCTCTCTGTCCCAAAAATAAATAAACGTTGAAAAAAAAATTTTAAAAATAAATCTATGGTTCAATACTATACAGTGGACATGTATTAATTAGATAACAGTATTTGTTAAGTGCTCTCACATGTGACCGACAGAAGACAAATTACCTATGGATAGATGAAAACCTATTCTAATTGGTTTTATCCTTCCTGTGCATTTTCAATAGAGACTTTTTTGAGATAATGTTGTCATTTGTCCTTGTCGCTCCCTAGATGTTTCTTTTTGCATCTCTTTTCTTTTTTTTTTTTTTTTCAACGTTTATTTATTTTTTGGGACACAGAGAGACAGAGCATGAATGGGGGAGGGGCAGAGAGAGAGGGAGACACAGAATCAGAAACAGGCTCCAGGCTCTGAGCCATCAGCCCAGAGCCCGACGCGGGGCTCGAACTCACGGACCGCGAGATCGTGACCTGGCTGAAGTCGGACGCTTAACCGACTGCGCCACCCAGGCGCCCCATTGCATCTCTTTTCTAATACAAGGCCTGACATATGGTAAGAATCCAGTAGTTTTCTGTTGCATATGGAACACCAAGAAACTTTTAAGAAAGCAATGTGAGCTTAGAAAAACACTTCTTATTATCCACCTGAAGTTTCAATGTTATTTAATATAGTCAACCTATGAACTGTGGCATTCAGCCTCTAAGTATGAAATTCTATCACATGAAAGATCCATTAGAGAACTTTCAATATTCTTAGAATAAAGATGCAATTTTAAATTTACTTATGTCTGTGTTGCTCTTTGCAATAAAACTTAACAAAAATTAAGAAATTATCCAATAGAGGTAAAGAACATGTATATTTTCACTGAGTCTTCCAGAAATGCATTGCCATCTGTGTTTGAAATAATGAAGAATACCGTCTATACAAATAGAACAACAAAACAGAAAGCCAAGGGTGTTCCGATTCATGATGTTAATAGTATTGAAACTTGTGCACACGAGTCAAAGGACACTGATGAGAAGAGAATAAGGTAATTTTCTACTCAATGATCATTTTCTGCTTCAGCCTTTCATGCACAAATTCTTTTTACGGAAATACAGCTTTTGAGTTCAACTTAGGAAGTCATGAAGCTCTGAATTTTAAACTCCACCTTCAGAAAAGAGAGAGATGAAAACAAGTATGCTAAAGCTAGAATTCTCTTCCAAGAAAAGCTTCAGAGCTAACATGGCCATATGCCCAATCAGTAATGCATCCCTTCCCACCTAGATCTGCACTTGGTCAAAATGCTTGACAATTATTGCATAATCATGTATCATAAGGAATATAATATAGGGGCATGCGGGTGGCTCAGTTGGTTGAATGCCCAACTTCTGCTCAGGTCATGATTTCGTGGTTCACGAGTTCGAGTCGCCTCAGGCTCTGTGCTGACAGCTCAGAGCCTAGAGCCTGCTTCTGTCTCCTGTCTCTGCCCCTCCCCTACTCACACTCTGTCTCTGTCTCTGTCTCTCTCAAAAATAAATAAACATTAAAAAAAGAAATATAATACAATTTAAAATAAGAGGAAGTCACAGAAAACATTTTAGAATTATTTCTATCAAAATAGAATTCTTGAAGGCCTAGAATATAAACAGTTAAACACTAACTAACAAGTTGTTTGTCGAGTTGTTTTTAATGTGTGACTTTTAAGAGCATGCAAGTATGCGGGTGCCTGGATGGCTCGGTTTTGAGGGCAGGACTCTTGATTTCTGCTCAGGTCACCATCTCAGGGTCATGGGATCAATCCCTAGAGCCCTATGTCTGGCTCTGCACTGAGCACGGAGCCTGTTTGAGATTCTCTCTCCCTCTCTTTCCACCCTTCCCCAACTTGCACGCACGTCTGTACTCTCTCTCTCAAAAATAACTAAACCTTTAAAAAAAATAAAAAGCACACAAGTATACTTACAATTCTGCTTTTTTTTGATAGCACAAGGTTGAATTTTTCAAATGTGTCTTGTATATCATAATATTTCATATTCTGAATCTGAATACTTATAGACTGAATATATCAATTAACATTAAAGTTGAGGTGAAAGATAAATTATTTTTCCAACATTATGCCTGCTTCCTTAAAACTCTCTTGATGTTTCAGATACAAAAATATGGAGTTGAGAAAAGGCGATGGGAGTTTGAAATCTACCATGTCTAGCAGGTGGTGAATTATAGCTTATAATAATATCAATTTGGGAAAGTCTAATAATCAGAATTATTTATTCTTCAGGGAATGCAGGCTGATAAGGTTTATTGCCGATTAGTCAATTATGATAAACCTACCTTTTTAAAGGCTTTCTATTCATTCTATGCAGCAATTTATTTGCCACTGTATGGTTTTTCTGAATAAAAGTCCATTTTTGTCTTTCGTGGTCAGAGCACAGAGATCAGACGAGAAAAGAGTGAATTATGTGTGTATCCATGTTGTAGACTGGAGTTTTAAAGGTCAGATACTCATTTTCATTAGCCATAAACTGTTGACCTAAGATGAAGCAAAGACTACTCTTATCAGATAGGATTGAGTTGCAGAAACCTTGCCACATGGTTTTCCACGAAAGAAATTTATAACACTTCACATATCTGACAGCACTGATTTGTCATAAGACACATCATTATTTCATGTTCTATGAAGAAATGTAAACACATTGCCAGTTAAAAAGGGGGGAAATGTATTTAGAATTGATGGAAGACAGTGTCCCAATATTTCACACTGCTTACAAATGGGCTGCAAGTGCTATAGGAGCTTCCCAGGAAATCATCAAGCCCTCAGAAGCACACTGCCTCTGCCCAGGAAAACTGTAGTTATCAAATCAAAAAACCAGTAAACATAGCATGGCACTGCCTCTGCTATCATTGGGTAAATGCTACTCTGACTACAGAAATCTGCTGAATCACGAAAGTGATAAATGCAAACCCATGAATTCCTTTGCCAATCATACACCAGAAAAATGGACGCCTGTCAATTCTTTCCCTAGTTCCCCCATTTTGGAGGTCAAATGTCCCTGTAGTGCATGTGATTCTCAGATCTACATCACATCTGGAAAACTAGCTGCAAAGGAACTCAGGATATATAATTCTAGGTTGGAGGTTAAAATGGGCATTGCATAAGCCATATTCTATACTTTCCATCTCACTTTTACTATCAAGGATGTAGCTGACTTTGGAATAGAATATAGGAAGTGTGGTAGTAGAATAATTCCCCCACCTCTTACCCCTCCAGAGATGGCCACATCCTAATCCCTGGAACATGAATATATTGTTACATGGCAAAGTTAATTAAAATTGAAGATGAAATTAAAGTTGCTAATCAGCTGACCTTAAAATATGGAAATTATTCTGGATACTAGGTAGGTCCAAAGCAATTACAAGAGTCATTAAAAGTGGAAAATGGCAGCAGCAGAAGAAACCAGAGGGAGATGGCTATAAAAGACTGGCCAAAGATAATACACATTGATTCTGAAAGAGGAAGGGGACAAGAGCCAAGGAATGGGAGTGGCCTCTAAAGGAAGGGAAAAAAAAGAAAGAAAGAAAGAAAGAAAGAAAGAAAGAAAGAAAGAAAGAAAGAAAGAAAAAAATGGATTCTTCCCTATATCCTTCAGAAGTAATGCTTCCATCTTGACTTCTTGATTTTAGCCCAGTGAGATCCATGTTTGACCTCTGTCCTACGGAATTGTAACATAATAATTTTGCATTGTTCTAAATTACTAAGTGTTCATTTGCTACAGTTGCAATGAAACCAGACACAGGAAATAAACACTAAGAGGCTCTGTTTAGTCAACTAGTATTTGTCAAATGGCTACTCTGTACCAAGTGGTATTCTCCTGTCTTTAGGAAATTGCAGGACAGGCTTTGTTCTCAGGGACTTCACAGCTTTAAGGAAGAACAGGGACAGGAGAACATTAAAATTTTTTAATGTTCTGGGGTGCCTCGGTGGCTCAGTCCGTTAAGCGTCCAACTTCAGCTCAGGTCATGATCTCATGGTTTGTGGGTTTGAGCCCTGCATCAGGCTCTGTACTGACAGAGCCTTGAGTCTGCTTTGGATTCTGTGTCTCCCTCTTTCTCTGCACCTGCACTACTCATGCTCTGTCTTTCTCTGTCTCAAAAATAAGTAAAGCATAAACAAATTTAAATATATTAATGTTGTAATGGAAAAAGCATGAAAATGAGTGGTCAAGGAGGTAGATGGGAAAATCATATCTCTATGCGAATAATGATATATTGTTAGTACTTTAGAGTTCTTGCGGAGGTGGTAGAGATAGGATTTAATTCTATTATCAAAAGCAGAAAAAATGTTAGTTTTATGTCCATGTGAAGATTTCAGATATTAAGCTAAATGCTCAGAGAGTAATAATATTTTATATGTATAACAGGCTGTATAATTTCTATCACATTTATTCTCTAGAATATCAGAGAAGTTTTCCTCAACTTTTTAAAAGTGCTGAATGATTTGCCACACTATTTAAAAGACGGTGGTAGACACTATTACACAATGAGAAGCACCTGTGATATGCCTAAATGTGTCCTTCTGGGCCAATGCTTTATAACAGAGAATATTTTAGTCAATCTTCATACTTTAGAATTCCTCTGTAGTACAAGCCATTTCAACAAACTTCGGAGTCTATAATTGCTACTTCACAATACTGTCATTTTAATCCCCAGCAAGAACCCTCCCACCTTAATTTTCATTAGTGGAAGAATCTGGGAGAGGAAGAGGAGAAACAGACTGTAAAGATAAAGCTACTGGCAAATAAATTCTCCAACTGAACTTTTGAAACTTCTTTTGTTCTTGCCTCCATTTGAAAACTCAAATAAATTCTCTGATTTTGATAAATGGTTATTATTGTTGCTGGATCCTCATATGGTATATTCTCATTGGTATATTCATTGGTATTTTTATTTATAATTATTCTCATTGGTATATTTTTATAATACTTTCATAAAATGTGCCACAAACAATAATTAGCTATCATAAACTCATAAAATATAGATTAAGAGCACATTTATCTATTAATGTGGCATCTATTTTTACCACTGATCCCCCTAGTTTTAAAATCAAAGATGGTGAAAATGGGAAGTTATTTCCTTGCAACCATTAAGCATCTCATCGGTGGGCCCAGACTGACTGAATCTGAATCGTGGCTCAGCCCTTTTCTCCCTGAGTGACCTGGGGTAAACTTTATTTGCTTCAATTTCTTGTGTGTTGGGGGTAAATAATAGCACTTTCTGCAAAGGGATGTTTGAAGATAAAATAAGTTAATACTGAATTTTACTTACAGTTATGCCTGACCCATAAAAAGTGCTATTTATTTGTTAAGTAAATAAAATAGAAAATGAATTCAAAATGCTTAATTTTCATATAAAGCGTTAAAACTCCACAGCATTTACTTTCTACCATTCTATGTTTAAACATACTTGGGATGTTTTCTTACACATCTTTTCGGTTGTTTATTTAGTGGGATGGCTAGATAAATAACACAGAAAATTGATACAAAAAGTCTGAGCCTCATAGAACTTATGGCTTCGCGGCAGATACAGACATTACACATAGAGTTATAAGAGTGTGAGTGATCTGAAATGGAAGCAAAGAGGGCATTGTTGGCAGATACAAAGGATGGTTGAATAAAATGTATTTTAAGGTAAAAGGCAAAAAATTCAACCAATCATCTGGAACTTCATCAAAATTCAAACATTGGATATTCTCTGAGGACTAACTCATGCTGTGCGCATGGCATGATGTTAAGGTAGGCACCATGCCAAACAGACTTTCTGCCAAGAAGTCCTCATTATATTAAACCCAAATGTCTCTTCTGCTACGTTCACTTCATTTTCTCTGCTAGAGACTTTGGACCCAGAATAGGATGTTAGTTAGCACTGGCAAAATAGAAAGAAGGCATGATTCAATTTTATTTCTCAAACACTATGATAATCCATCCTTTTAAAAGTAATTTTTAGGATTTTATGGAACCAAATTTTTAAAGTAGCAAAAAAGAAGAAGGAGGAGGAGGAAGGGGGGGGGGAAACAATTTGCCTGCAGGGAAAATAACCATGGGAAAATGGACAATTTAACCTATACACGTTAACTATAAAAAGATCATTAAATTTGAAAACTCCTGGTGAATCTGTAACTGGCAATAATGCAAGCTCTCTGGGCTATCAGTGAGATGATTTTTAAGTTTTAATAGGCATTGGACTTTAAGAACAAACTACCCTCTTCCCTCCACCAAGTAGAATTGAGAACAAATGCCCTTAGGTACAAATATAATTAGGTCCACACAATAAGGGGGTCACATTGAAAGAAAAAGAACATCAATAAGGAGAATTGCTCCATTCATATCCAAAGGGCCTTAGAGGTGTAAGAAAGCAACTAAAATTATTGTTCTGCACAGTAGTGTGACTCTTTCTCCAGAAATAGAGAAGATAAGGAAAGCTAAAAAAGTACTACTTGTATGGGCAATATTCAATAACAAAGAATACATTCTAGCTGGTAAAAGCCAACAGAGATGGTTTACAGAATCATTGGGAGTGCTGAAAAGACAGAATTAAGATTGCACTTTCAGAAAAGGCTTCCAAAGCCACAACAGAGAATGAGCCACCAAAAGGAACCACCTCTTCTATGATAAGGAAGCCACCTGCTGAATTAAAAGACTAACCTCAGAGCTATACTCAACACCACTCAATCCACAACACCACTGTAATTAGAAAGCCCCTTCCATGACTGAGAAGGTGCTATCAGCTTCATAACCATTCTACAATGGTTATGATCGAAACAATGGCCCACTCAGTCTCCTTGATACCTGTGATGCTACTGACTGGATACTGATACCTCTGCTAATTGTCCAATTGTCCTGTGAAATAAATAAATGAATTATTAAATAAGAAAATAAGGAAAGCTCCACAATACTGCTTACCATCCTCAGAGGGAGCAACTTTCCAGCAATAGCCTCACTTCCTACTTTCCAAATGCATGCAAATATTTCCAAATCATTCTGGGATCTTAACTTGAAAAGGGATCTAAGTACTGTGGTTTTTAGTTTTCCAACTCTGCAGTTCAGGAAATTTCATTAGAAAGAAGTTAGAAAGTGTGTCATAAACCAATTCGCTAACAATGACTTTTGACATTATGAATCTCGATTGAAACATCTTTAATAATTAATATTTATTCTTTGATGTTTCTTAGGAGACTGGCTTGTTTAGCCCAACAGATCTAATAACCTTTAGGCAGTCTGATCCATTTATAATTCATTCTTATGAGAAACCAGGAAAGGGAGAACTGGCCTTATCTCAAAAAAATCCACATCTTTTCATTTTCTCAATACAGATAGTGAGGATTTAGGTAAAGGAGAAATGCCTAGAGATACCTGACTGGCAATACAGCTTTCTACCAGCCATTACAGATTATTTTTTTCTGTCTCAATTTCTGGAAAGTTCTCTGTTATAGGCAGAATTCTAAGATGATCCCCAGATTCCCATCCCCTGGGGCACACATCCTGTGTAATCTTTTCTTCTTGAGTATGGGTGAGATGTGGATATGATGGATTTCATTCTTATTATTAGATTATATTAAATGGCAAAAGTGAAGGCATTCTACAGATGAAATTAAGATCCCAAATCAGTTGGCTGTGCTAATAAAAATGAAGATTATCTTGGGTGAGTATGGTTTAATCTGTGAAAGCTTTTAAGGACGGACTGAGCCCTTTGTGGAAAGAAATTCTCCAGCCAGCCCAGGAGAAGTAGGTTGCAGGGTTTGAGAGATAGGCACCACATGTCATTGACCAGAGGGCGGACTCTAGGAGATGAGAGTGGTCTTGGTCTACAGTTAACAAGGAAACAGAGATCTAGGTCATACACCTGCAAGAAAATTTATCTTTCCAACAAGTAAGGAATTTGGAAGAGGACTTCACATGAGCTTAAAATGAATTTGCATTCCTGGTCAATAATCTTATTATTATTATCATTGTTGAAGTACAATTGACAAACAATGTTATATTAATTTCAGATTTACAACTTACTAATTTGACAATTTTATATATTACTCACTGCTCACCACAACAAGCGTAGTTGCCATCTATCACAAGACAACATTATTACAATATTACTGACTACATTATCTATGCTGTACTTTTTATCTCCATGACTTATTTTATGACTGGAAGTTTGTACTTCTTATTTCCATTACCGATTTTACCTATCACCGTACTCTCTCCTCTAGCTACCACCAGTTTTTTCTGTGTATTTATGAGTCTGTTTATTTTGGTTTTTTAAATTCATACGTTTTTGTTTTGTTTTGTTTTTAGAATCCACATATAAGTGAGATCATATGGTGTCTTTCCCTGTCTGACTTATCTAACTTGACATAAAAACCCCAAGGTCCATCCATGTTGTTGCAAGTGGCAATATCTCATTTTTTTTTATGGTCCAGTGATATTCCATTGTGCACCACATTTTCTTTATCTATTCATCTATCAATGGACACCTGGGTTGCTTCTATATCTTGGCTATTGTAAAGAATTTTACAATAGATATATGGGTCCATATATCTTTTCAAATTAATGTTTTCATTTTCAAGATATACTACAAAGCTATGATAATCAAAATAGTATGGTAATGGCACAAAAATGGACACTTAGATCAATGGAACAGAATAAAGATCCCAGAATGAGACCCTCATCTACCATGGTCAATTAATATATGACAAAGGTAGCAAGAATATACAATGAGGAAGAGACAATCTTTTCAATAAACACTGTTAGAAAATTGGACAGCTACATGCAAAAGAATTAAACTGGACCACTTTCTTCTACCATAAACAAAAATATAATCAAAATGCATTAAATCAAGAGCTAAATTTGAGACCTGAAACCCTAAAACTCCTAAAGAAAACATAGACAGTGATCTCTTGGATATCAGTCTTAGCAACATATTTATAGATATGTCTCCTTAGGCAAGGGGAACACACACACACACACACACACACAATTATTGGGACTTCACCAAAAAACAAAACAAAACAAAAAACTTTACTCAGCAAAGGAAACCATCGACAAAATGAAAAGGTAACCTGGGGAATGAGAGAAGATATTTTCAAATGACATATCCAATAAGGGGTTAATATCCAAAATATATAAATTTTATACAACTAGACAGCAAAAAAAGTACAATTAAAAATTGGGCCAAGGATCCAAACAGACATTTTCCCAAAGAAGACATACAGATGATTAACAGACACATGAAAAGATGCTCAACATTATTAATCAATAAGAATCCACACAGTGAAAAACAAACAAACAAAAAAACTACAGTGAGATATTGCCTCATTCCAGTCAGAACAGCTAGCATCAGGAAAAAATAAAGGAAGGAAATGAAAAGAAAAGAAAGGAAAAGAAAAAGAAAAAAAATAAATAACAAGTGTTGGTAAGGATGTAGAAAAAAGGGACTGCTGATGTAGTGTTTATGGGAATGTGAACTGGTACAACCATTGTGGAAAACATTACGGCAGTATCTCAAAAACCTAAAAGTGTACATATTATATCATCCAGTAATTCCACTAGTTGGTATTTACCCCCCCAAAAAATGAAAACACTAACTCAAAAAGATACACATGCCCCAGTCAACATGTTGCGGCTTTGTGATAACCGCAGCAAAAATATTCAGCTATACTATGCCCAAATTGATTAAAAGAGGGTACCTGAAATCAGTATATTCAATTGTCTACTTGTTTGATGTTCCCCTAGATTTTTACATTTGAGATAATGCACCACTGTAAGATACAAAATGGGAGAGAGCTATGCCTTTATCCCGTAAAGTGAAACAGTAGTTTTGAGAGCATGCTTATGGCCTATATTAAGATTATTTTTATATATGACTTTTATAGAATTTGAAGATATGGAATTTTATTCTTGTTAAATTATCCAAATCTAGACACTCAAGTTTGATGTCTGTTGGAAACAAAAAGTGAAGCTGTCCAACACACTATATGAGTTTAGTATGTATATTACGATGGTAATTGCTTTATGCTTTATACATTCTTCCTTAACGTTCTCATGGAAATATAGCTCTCAGTGTGGCAAATAATATCTGTATCATTTTTCTCTTCTATACGTTTAATATTATATAATAATATCCTGAGGACTTCAAATAAGTTAATTTGCCTTATATAGTTGGTTATTTTAGTCAATGTGTGACCATTAACCAAGACTTTTGGGTGTACAATCTGAAAATGATCCTCTTTCCATCATTCATTTTTAGCCTAATTCAGAGATAACGGCCACTCACCTAATTTGTCTTATTCTCAGTTTAGTTTATGTAAAGATGTACCCACACACATTCCCACTGCAGGCAGTTACTGTAAAAATATTGCCAAAATCCAAAGAATTTTTCCTTCACATATGCATGCTATTATACAGTCACAGGAGACAAACGCTACTAGGGGTTTTCAGGAGATGTTGTTTGTCTTTCCACATCTTCATGTTCATAATGCCCAAACGAGATTATTTCCATGAAGAATGAAATGGTAAAATTCTCCATTGTCTTGTTTTCTTTGTTTTGGCTTTATCTTTTTATTAACTGACCTGGCTAATGTTACTTTTTCTTTTTTCACGCAGATATTTTTCAGATAAAACTTCTGTGTTTATCTTATCTAAATTCTTATTTCAGAAGGTTCTCTGCAAAACTATAGTCAGTAATCCTAGCTCAGTATTTAGTTATTTCAACATACAGATTTTTTTTTCCCATTTGATTAGCAGTAACAAAGCTAAACCAGTTAATATATTTTTGTGATAGTGAAAAAAAAAACGCTGTTGGTTTCAGGTTGTAAAAATAAATGTTGGCTATAAAATTTTTTCTTGCTGCTACGTATTTAATCTTAAAGACAACTGTAATGAAAGTCAGAAGACCTGTTAAACCTCAATATCTGTGACTCCACATGTAAACTTGGGCAAGAGTCACTCAATGTATTTAGGCCTCTTTTTCCATCAATAAAATAGAGGAATAGGATGGTTTCAAAGCCCCTTAGAGCTCTGATGCTTCTAACTTCTCAATACATAATTTTCTCAAATGCATTAAGCTCACAAAACTTTCCTGGAACTTATTGTGCAGACAAATAGACTTCCATTCTTATTTATGCATAATTACCAAAAGCCTACATTGTAATGCAGAAAATATAGCACAAGGGCTTGAAGCTTGAGAGTCAAATATTTCTCTCTTCGTTTTGAAATTCCCTGGTGCCCAGACTTCCCTAGTTAAGAGTTCATAATGCTGAGTTCTGAAATTTGATTGCATTGCATTGCAGAATATCTTCAACTTGCAATGTTTGTTTACCCTTATATAACCTAATCTTCTCTCTGCAACAGATAAGAACTTCCTATGGAGAAAAATCTGCTGCTCCAGGAGAGAGCCCAAGCGATTTCAAACTTGCAACTTCAAGTGCGCAGCATGTTAATGTTGTTTCTGCCTCTCTCTGTCCCCTTGGCTGCAGCTTCTTTGGGGGACTCTTGTTAACTCTGTCTGCATGAATAAACCATAAAGAAAGCTTTGCTCATTCTATCAATACATTCTGCATTTCCCAAAGTGTGTCATAAAATTTCCAACATAATTTTTAAAAAGGCTGAATAGTGCATGGTCAATAAAAAAAAAAAAAAAAAAAAAAAAAAAAAAAAAAAAAAAGAAAGAAAGAAAAGAAAATCTAGAACCAGAGCTAATGTGATAGGGTTGAGTCTTTTCTTGGACACAAGAAAAAGGTTACTTAGGGAAAGACATCAAAGAAGAGTCAAATATCTTCAGGGTTGGTTCCTATTTGTCCCACATCAAGAACCAATTCTTCCCACTAGGCCGCCAGCTCTGTGCTTAATGACCTCAGAGCTGGGAGCTCAGCAGGACAGGAGTGAAAGCAGTTATTGTACCAAAACAAAACAACCCTTTTCCTTTAGGAAGGCAACCTTATTACAGAACATATTCACCCTATGTTTTTAACTAATACAAATAATTTTGGTATATAACAGTCACGGCCATTTAAGCATGTGAGTAAAAATACTCTGCTTTCTGGGTTAAATAATTATCAACACGTTTGCCTATATATATATATATATACACACACACACACATACATATATGTGTGTATATAAGATTTTATATGTATATATATATATATACACACGTGTGTGTGTGTGTGTGTGTGTGTGTGTGTGTGTGTATATATATATATATAAATAAAATCTTATACCCCAAACTCTTCCTGGACTTCCAACATTAGTACAAGAGGCATTATCCCTTCTCTTTACCCCATGCAAGCAGTGAAATTGTCATTTTGATTCTGACAGGAAAAGACTTTACAAAGATTCCCTCACATGGGCCTTCATATTGAAATACAATTTCATAAGGTCATTTAAGAACTCTGAAATTCCTAAACTCTAAACTTAGAAATAGGTTCCAAAAAGAGTGTCTTACAGGCCGATGAATGAAAATATAGACAAGGTGGGGGAAGGTGAAAGACTTGTTATCTAGTTTCTCTCTTATCTTACAGAGAGTGGAAAGTCAGAGAGGTGAAATTACTTGCTCTAAGTAACAGCAATATGAGAGGGAGCAGATATTTGCAAATATTCCTCTTAGGTCACAGCTATTTCTCAACTGCAGGTCTGAATAAATTATAGTCTGAAATGTTACACTGCATGCTGAGTAGATATATTGTGATGGCAAATTCATGTAAAAAAAGTCTTCATTTCTAGACTTTACTATACCTTCTCTCTGCATTCCTCTAGTATTCAACCTCATCTGTCACCCCTCTAATTGTCATTATAGTATGTTAAATAGGTTCTCAGGTTGTGTGATCTCCAGAGTTACCAGGTTGAGAGCTGAGAGTCTAGGTGCTCAACCAATTGGAAGAATTTCCCAGGTAAAGTTGGTGGTAAGCATGAACAGCAACATGTGTTTGAGTAGAGTGCAATAAGATTGGAAAATAATCTGTATTTAGTCCAATTTTATTTCTCCCCACTTTATACCTCCACTCATTAGATGTTGAGATTTAATGCTCATGCTACTACATGTGATAGTAACTGCTAACAGCTCACCAACCCTATTCAACATTTCCCAGCCTCCTTTTGTGCTTGGGAACGAAGAATATGAGATCAAGCTTTAGCCAACAGACTATGAGTAGTAATGGGAAGCATGAATTCCAGATCTTGCTTATAAAAATGTCACCCCATGTGATTTTTTTCTCTTCCTTCTACTTTTCATTCCTGGCTTTATGCAAATAAACACAATTATCCACAAGATCATAGTGGAACTACAGATAAAAGGAGGCTGGAGGGGGTGCCTGGGTGGCTCAGTCAGTTGAGTGTCCAACTTCAGCTCAGGTCATGGTCCGAACTCATGGAACTCATGGTCCATAAGTTTGAGCCCCACGTCGGGCTCTGTGCTGATAGCTCAGAGCCTGGAGCCTGCTTCGGATTCTCTGTCTCTTTCTCTCTCTACACCTCCCCTGCTCATGCTCTGGCTGTCTCTCTCTCTCAAAAATAAATAAAAATTAATTTTTTTTTTTTAATAAATAAAGGAGGCTGGGTCCCTGGAACATCTCTTGGAGGAAAACCACCTGCCATAAAAAGAAAATCCATTCTAGAATCTGGATGAGGTTTTGTTGCTGTTGGTGGTTTTTTGTTTGTTTGCTTTTTTCTTTCTTTTTTTTTTTTTTTTGAGACATTATATCCATTGGAGTTTGTTATAGTTGCTAGAATTATGCTAGCTAATACACTTTCTAACTAGTGAGAATCATTTTTTAATTCCTACGCATCTTGCCTTGCCAGGAAAAGTCCATAAAAATAAAATAATAACTACTCCCTAACTGTTAATCCTAGTTTATATGATACAGCAATTCCCTGCCTGTGGCATCTGCTGCCCTGGGATAGGGGTTTCCCTCCTTCCCCTCAGTCCTATACTTGAGAATTATTACTTTAAATGACAGATACTTTTCATGGAAGTGTGTTAGGCTATAAAAAATGCCCAGCAATGTTCAGAAATACCAATTAATGTCTCATATTCTTCCATGATATCATTAGTATCTGTCAGATCCTTTCAACATCTTAATCCAAATGATTTTTTTTTAAATGTAAGGATTCCAGTCAGTCAGTGCTAATAGGACAAAATGAGGAATGCTAACTTTTTTTTTTTTAGTAGGGAAATTGGGAGCAAAGGGAGGTCTCAGCCTTTAACCCCTTTCTCAGTGGATACTGTCACCAATTCTACATCAAGTCAGTACATTCTGGGGTAGTACAAACATGCCATTAATATTTTTTTTACTAATCTTTGAAAGTACTCCCAAATATGTCTTACTGTGCTTTGTATTATATCTTGGGAATTTATCCCCACTTAATATTGATTTTCATGTTACCAACTGTTATCTTAAATTTGCCCTGTAAATTTGAGGTCTACCAAAATGATTATTAAATGATACACCATATACTTAAAGGCAAAATTTAACATTCAGACATTCAGAGAGAGCTAAGATGGCAGGGTAGCAGGAGGATCCTAGGCTTGCCTAATCCCTCTAACACAACTACATAACTATCAAATAATTGTGAATACCCAAGAAATTAACCTAAAGACTGACAGGACAAACTAAGCAACTAGAGGGAACGAAGAGACCACATCAAGGAAGGTAGGAAGCATGGAGATGTGGTTTAGGGGAGAAACAAATCATAGGTACTACAGAAGGAAGGGAGGCCTGGTCATGGTGAAAGGTGAGAGAGTGCACAGAGGATCACACAAGGAGAACACTTCCCCAAAGCCACTGGCTAAGAAGGTAAAAGGGGCTGATCTTCCTGAGTTTTTGCAACCAATGGGACTCAAAGACTGCAGTTTTAGAAGTCTGTGGACTTAGCTATAATAATAGAGCCATGAGAGTGCTGTCTTATTCCTGGAAAGAAGGCATGCAAGCATCCCCAGGACAGACCACACAATCTGAGGATCACCCAAGACACAGGGAGAGACTTTTTGCTCTTCTTGGAGTGCATCTGCGAGAGGTGACATTCATAGATATGCTTTTGCGAGGACAAAAGAGGCAGAAGGTGCCATTTCCATCTCCCACCTCTCAGCATAGGTGCAGAGACACCTGCTGAGGGCAGCTGAACCCAACACTGGCTATTTAGCCTGCTTTGCTCCCAATCCAATATCCTTGTGCTCTGGCATTTCTGCCTTTCTGGGTCAAACCTGCATTAGTCCCATCATGGTGAGAACCTCCCCAGAAGACTAATGCAGGTCCTCACTATACCATCTATCTAAAGTTTGAAGTTTTAAAAGTCAGCTTGCCTGGCATAGAGCCCAAACAAAGTACACTGCGCTTCTCCAGATAGACAAGCAACCCAGAAATGCCTGGGATGCACAAGGGGAAATTATTCACTTTTCTGGGAGTGCTTCCATGACAGCAGTGAGCACAGAGTCCCCTCTCCAGGGACAGAGGAGCTGGCTGGCATCACTTTCTTCCCCTGCTCATCAGTGCAAATCAACTTCAGTAAACAGCAAAGCACCAACAATGGCTGCCTAACCTGCTTACACTAAGTCACACCCCTGTGCTCTGCTGGTACTGCTTTTCTTGGGCAAGTGTGCTTGAGAACCAGCGCAGAGAGCCCCTTCCCTAGAAGACCAGCAGAAACCTCTGCACATACCACGTGTCCTGACCATAGAGTTCTGCAAGGCTTCATCTCTGATGGAAGTAGCATCAACTCTCATTAACAAACAGACCAGAGCACACCTAGTTAAAATTTGCCATACCAGATCAAGGTCTAAACATTGCCTACTGCAGGCAGGGAGCACCTCTGCAGACAATTGACCTGAGGATACAGCAGCCAAAATACAGCAGCAGAGTGCATGCAGCACATACCAAAAACTTCCAGGCCCTGGACACTATATGACCTCTTCTTCACAAAGCTATTATTATCAGGAACAGGAACCATAACACAAGGAAGAATACAGAGACACAGATAAAATAGCAAGATAGAGGAATTCATTTCAAAAGAACAAGAAATCTGATTGAAACAGATATTAGTAATATTGTTGTTGGAGAATTTAAAGCAGCAATCATAAACATATTCACTGGGCTTAAGAAAAGCATTGAAGACATCAGGGAGACCCCTACCACAGAGATAAAAGAACTAGAAACAATCAAGCAGAAATGAAAAATACAATAAACTGATTCAAAACTGGTTGGTTATAATGACCACAAGGATGGAAGAAACAGAAGAATGGAAGATGGAAGAAACAAAAGAAACTGCAATTATCGAAAATAATGAAGCTACACAAATGAGAGAAAGAAAAATTATGGATCATGAGAGTAGATTTAGGGAACTCACTGACTCCATGAAACATAATAATATTCATACCATAGGACTCCCAGAAGAAGAAGAGAAAGAAAAGGTAGCAGAAGGCTTATTTGAGGAAATAATAGCTGAAAACTTCTGTAACCTGGGGAAAGATACAGACATTCAATTTCAGGAGGTACAGAGAACTCCCATCAAAATAAATAAAAGCAGGCCAACATTAAGGCATATTGTAATTAAATGTGCAAAATATAGTGTTAAAAAATCCTAAAAGCAATAGGACAAAAGAAGTCTCTTACAAGGGAAGACCCATAAGACTATCTGCAGATCTCTTCACTTGGCAAGCCAGAAAAGAGTGGAATGATACATTCAATATGCTGGACATGAAAAATATGCAGCCAAAAATACTCTATCCAGCAAGGCTATCATTCAGAATATAAGGAAAGGTAAAGAGTTTCCCCAGACATACAAAAACTAAAGACTTTATGACCACTAAATCAGCCCTGCATTAAATATTAAAGGGGACTCTTTGAGTGAGAAAGAAAAACCAAAAGTGACAGACTAGAAAGGAACAAAGGAAATCCCCAGAAACAAGACAAAATAAGTAATAAAATTGTATTAAATTCATATATATCAATAATTACTCTGAATGTAAATTGACTAAACATTCTAATCAAAAGACATAGGGTGTCAGAATGTATAAAAAAAAAACAAGACTCATCTATATGCTGCCTATAAGACACTAATTTTAGACCTAAAAACACCTACAGATTGAAAGTGAGGGAATGGACAAGCACCTATCTGGCTAATGGACATCAAGAGAAAGTTAGAACAGCAATACTTATATTGGACAGATGAGACTATAAAGCAAAGATTGTAGCAAGAGACAAGGAAGGACACTATTTCATAATAGAGAATATCTAACAAATGTAATTATTTATGCCCCCAACATGAAGGCACTCAAATGTATAAAACAATAACAAACATAAAGGAACTCATTGATAATGATACAATAATAGGGGACTTTAACATCCTACATACAACAATGGACAGATCATCTAAGCAAAAAATTCAACAAGGAAATGATGGCTTTGAATGAAACACTGGACCAGAGGGATGTAACAGATATATTCAGTACATTTCATCCTAAAGCATAAGAATACACATTCTTTTCAAGTGCACCAGAACATATCACATACTAGATCACAAATCAAGCCTCAACAAGTCCAAAAAATTGGGATCATACCATTCATGTTTTCTTACCACAATGCTATGAAACTTGAAATTAACCACAAGAAAAAATTTGGAAAGACCACAAATGCACGGAGGTTAACAACATGCTTATAAAGAATGAATGGGTCAAGGGGCACTTGGGTGGCTCAGTCAATTAAGTGTCTGACTTTGGCTCACATCCTGGTCTCAGGGCTTGTGAGTTTGAGCCCCACTTCAGGCTCTGTGCTGACAGCTCAGAGCCAGAGCCTGACTCGGATTCTTTGTCTGTCTCTCTCTCTGCCCATACCCCTGCTCACGCTCTGCCTCTCGAGAATAAATAAACATTTTTAAAAAAAGAGAGAGAGAGAGATCCTCTTTCTCTGCATCCTTGCCAACATCTGTTGTTGCCTAAGTTGTCGATGCTCGCCATTCTGACAGGTGTAAAGTGGTATCTCATTGTGGTTTTGATTTGTATTTCCCTGATGATGAGTGATGTTGAGCATTTTTTCATGTGTCGGTTAGCCATCTGGATGTCTTCTTTGGAGAAGTGTCTACTCATGATCTCTTTTGCATTGTTGGTGGGAAAGCAAGCTGGTGCAGCCAATCTGGAAAACAGTATGGAGATTCCTCAAAAAACTAAAAATAGAACTACCCTACGACCAGCAATTGCACTACTCGGCATTTATCCACAGGATACAGGTGTGCTGTTTCAAAGGGATATGTGCACCCCCATGTTTATAGCAGCGCTATCAACAATAGCCAGAGTATGGAAAGAGCCCAAATGTCCATCGATGGATGAATGGATAAAGAAGATGTGGTATATATATGTGTATATATATATATATATATATATATATATATATATATACTGTGTACATATACTGCATATATATATATATATATATATATATATATATATACTGTGTATATATGTACACTGTGTATACACACACACACGCGTGCACGCACACACAATGGAGTATTACTCGGCAATCAAAAAGAATGAAATCTTGCCATTTGCAACTAAGTGGATGGAACTGGAGGGTATTATGCTAATTGAAATTAGTCAGTCAGAGAAAGACAAAAATCATATGACTTCACTCATATGAGGACTTTAAGAGACAAAACAGATGAACATAAGGGAAGGGAAAGAAAAATAATATAAAAACGGGGAAGGGGACAAAACAGAAGAGACGCATAAATATGGAGAACAAACTGAGGGTTACTGGAGGGGTTGTGGGAGGGGGAGATGGGCTAAATGGGTAAGGGGCATTAAGGAATCTACTCCTGACATCATTGTTGCACTATATGCTAACTAATTTGGATGTAAATTTTAGAAAATAAAAAAATAAAATTAAAAAAGAAAAGAGAATGAATGGGTCAATCAGGAAATTAAAGATGAAATAAATACATTGATACAAATGAAAATGAAAACAATTGTCTAGGATACAGCAAAAGTGGTTATAAGAGGGAAGTGTATAGTAATACAGGCTTACCTCAAAAAGTAAGAAAAATCTCAGCCAGACTTATCAAAAAAGAAAAGAAAAAGGCCAAAATAAATAAAATCACAAATGAGATAGGAGAAATAACAACCAACATAAATACTAACCATTATAAGAATATTATGAAAAATTATATGTCAACAAATCAGACAATCTTGATGAAATGGGTAAGTTCCTAGAAACATATAAATTACCAGAATTGAAATAGGAAGAAATAGAAAACTTGAACAGACTGACAATAAGGAAAAAACTTGAATCAGTAATCGAAAATCTCTGCCCCCGCCCCCCAAAAAAATACCCAAAAGTGCAGGGCCTGATGACTCCACAAATGAATTCTACTAAACATTAAAGGAGAGTTAATACTCATTCTTTTCAAACTATTTTGAGAAATAGAAATGGAAGGAAAACTTCTAAAGTGATTCTATGAGGCCAACATTACCCTGATTCCAAAACCAGGCAAAGGGAACTACAGGCCAATATCTCCGATGAACATGGATACAAAAATGTTCAACAAAATAGGAGAAAATCAAATCCAATAGTACATTAAAAGAATCATTCACCATGATCAAGTGGGATTTATTCCTGGTCTACAAGGGTGGCTTAATATTTGCAAATCAATCAACATGACACATCACATTATAAGATAAGTAAGATAAGAACCATATGATCCTCTCAATAGATGTAGAAAATCATTTCACAAAGTACAACATCCATTCATGATAAAAATCCTCAACAAAATCGGGATAGAAGGAACATACCTTAACATCATAAAGGCTATATGAAAACCCACCATTAATATTATCCTCAATGGGGAGAACCTGAGAGCTTTTCCTCTCTGGTCAGGGATGTCCACTCTCACCACTCTTATGTAACATCATAATGGAAGTCCTAGCCACAACAGTCAGACAACAAACACAAATAAAAGGCATCTAAATCATTAAGGAGGAAGTCAAACTTTCACTCTTTGCAGATGCCATGATACTCTGTAGAGAAAACCCCCAAAAAATTACTGGACCTGATACACAAATTCAGTAAAGTTGCAGAAAGAATTCATAAAGTTGAGTAATGTATAGAACTGCTGAATCACTATATTGTATACCTGAAACTAATATAACATTGTATATTAATTATATTGGTATTAAAATATTTTTTTAAAAAACAACCCTCCATAATTTCATACTGAAATCTAATAAAATATAACCTTCCTTTTTGTCTTGTTGGAAATAACAAAAATGAAAACAAATAAACAAACATCCAGACAATCAGTCAATAATTAAGATTCACTGGGTTAGTCTCAAAATTGTTTAATTTACTCATATCTCTACCCACAGCGTAAGATTCCACTGGGGTGGACAACAAAGTGTGCAAGCATTTCCAGTCTCTCCCTAGGACAATAATGCTGACTACCTACCATGATTCTGTCTAGTGAACTCTGAATAAAATACTACCCGAAGTCTGGGTAAGCCAAAAAGTTTCTCCTTAGGAAGGAATCTGTATTTTCAGACTCAGGTGACTCTGTGAAAATTTTATACAGATATTAGTATTCTTAAGGAAAATATTGCTGAATGGATAGAGTTTATTCAGTGCTTATTTTGATACTTTGATGTTAAAATCTTACTTTGAACATTAGGGCTATCTATATGATGCCTCTCCATTTTGAATTAAATGTATTGTAAGGAGTGAAATAAGGCCCCACTGACCATTACATGTTTTAGCAATTAGAAAGGAGTAGGAATTTTCATCCTAATTGAGAAATGTTCTGGCTCTATCAAAATGAGGATAAATAAAAACTGGTGGAAACGATAATCAAATGTACACTGTTTTTAGAAACAATTAAATGTGTATTGGAATCCTGACACTTGTGTGAGAATTGGATGGTAAATCAACTTGTCAGTGAGTACAAATGGAAATAAAACATGGTTAAGAGGATTTCTTTAAAATTCAGATAATCAGAGGAGCTGTGCAATCAATTTCTGAGTTTAAATGCCTCTGAAAAATAGTTTATCTCAATCATTAAATTACCATGCTCTCCAACAATAAAGAAAATCTGCCGTGAGCCCAGGTTAAAACTGAAAATGGTACAAATCAAAATGTGATACAGACGATGGGTTTGCGTAATTTATGCTTTCTCACAGAGAAGGGCATTTCAAAGAAATTTCCTTGGAGTATACTTACAAAACACAGCAACAGGATTTTGCCATGAAGCTTTATCAAAGAGACCTGGTCTCTACCTTATAGTGATATCTTTGTTATTTAGCAGAGGTGCTCTATAAATAAGTCTGAGAACAAAATGAAAGAAATACAGATCAGTAAAAATAAAACAAATAATCTGATTTTATGGGCCTTGGTCAGAGATTATTATTTCACAGCAAAGACTTCATCATAGTTCTCTGAATTATTACAGTTCTGGTGAACATCTTGTGATTTGCCAAATACTATGATCAGAAGTCCTCAGAACCACAGAGGCAGAATAAACCAAGCTACAAGCTCTACCATATTTTCCTCAGTTCTGGTGCTCTTCAACCTCTTAGGAGAATGTTTTCTCTAAGCCTCATTGAGAGTAATTTTGTGTGGATTGTTCAGCATTTCTCCAGGCAATTGGAATAATGTGTGTCTGGGGATGACTCAGGGACTTTAATATGCCTCTTAAAAGAAGCTAATTATATGCTTATGAGATGATAATTACCATCACAGATGAACTATCTCTAAGGTTTGAAGGTGTTTTGAACAAAGAGTCCACATCCTTTCTGATTCATGAATCTTTTCAGGTACAGGGAAATTAGTACTTTTCAAGGGACTACTGCATGCCTAGAAACAGTTGTGAAAGTAAGAACCACATTTCTTATATTGTACTCATACTTCCTTCTCTTTAGTCCTGGAGTATAAACTACCTGAAACAGTATTTCTTGTAACACGGCTCCTAAACCAAACTCAGAAAACTAGATCTCAATGGAAGCAGCAATAATCTTAAGTAAAATTCCTTGCTGAACTCAAATTTGTCTTTTAAAAAATTATACATCATTCCATTATATAGACCTAAAACCAAATTATAATATAATAATAGAGATTTGCATGTATAATATTTATAATATATATCTTCCTAAACTTTTACATTGTTATCTGTATCAGTCAGGGTTTCAAGAGAAACAGAATTAATAGATTTTCTCTCTATATAATTAGTATATATTATTATTTAAAAACATTTTTTAATGTTTATTTACTTTTTGAGAGAGAGAGAGAAACAGAGCATGAGCAGGGGAGGGGCAGACAGAGGGAGACACAGAATCCGAAGCAAGTTCCAGGCTTCAGTCTGTCAGCACAGAGCCCGAGGCAGGACTTGAACTCACAAACCACAAGTTCATGACCTGAGCTGCAGTCAGATGCTTAACTGACTGAGCCACCCAGGCACCCCAGTATATATTATTATTAATACAAATAGAATTACAGGTAAATCTTACTTCATGAAAGGTTATATTAAATGGTTAAAAATCATTTAAAATACAAAATTGCTCTTGAAAATTCCTTAAGTGCTCATCAGTAGTCATTGTGAGGCTTACAAAGATATGCGATGTAAAGGGATTGCTATCTGTTGCAATCATTTGACATTTTCAACAGACAACCATTTTATACATTTCCATTTGTAGATTAACCAGATTTCTAAGATATAATTAAACTGAACACAACTCTTGAGCACTAAAATCTTATGATCATTTTATCCATCTTAGGTCTCAAGATTAATTTGAGAGGTATTACAGAGCTGGAAACCAAAATTTAAGAGTAGAGCCAAGAATGCCAGAGATAGTGCTCTAGTCCAAAATAAAAACACGCAATGGCTATGTCCTGCAAAGGTCAGTGAGCTGACCCAGCAGAGAGATTGTAGTTGCCTCAAATGAAAACCACTTTTGGATCTCAGCATATCATGAATACATACAGTGTGTGTGTACAATATACGCAGAGGATTGTTATGGAGCAGAGGAAGAACCCAAATGGAATATAATTGAACCAGGAAGATTAATTACAATAGATGGCTGCGCCTAGGAGAGACATGTTCTTGGAATGGGTAATAGTTTTACTAAAGTTGGAACTGACATAGTCAAAGGGATAAGAAACAAAGCAGCAAGACAGAAATACATTTTCCTCAAGGCCAGGATGGATATTCTCTAACAAGGAAATTTCTACAGTGATTATTTTCATCTGATTCACTCTCCCTGTGGGTACTCCATAGTTACTTCATAAAGAAACTCCACTTTCCCTTACAATAGTTTTCTTTTTCATTTCAAGTCCAAATACTAGTCTTTTTGGCAGAGAAGGCAGAAATAATTAGCGATTGAACAATTCTTCGAGGAATTGTGTAGAAAAGCTTCCAAATCATAAATGTATAGTTGTTTTGTTCACTAGATTTTAACCCACATACTTTATTTGTATAAAAATATTTACTTAGATATTTAACACCTCCTTTTATACACATGGCAAGAGATCTACAGAAAGACCACTCACTCTTATATATGGTTTACCATTATTTTCTAGATCACCCAGAGGTCACTATTAACTGTAACATTACAGATCTATGGCAAATTTTAGGTCATTTCTTCTAGGACAGAAAAAAAATGCCCACATTCTTCACCTTCCATTGTCACATCAATGAGAAAGAATAAGAAAATAGAAGTGAAGGAAATTGGTGCTCAGAAATATCAGCTACCATTTACATGGGATGTTCAGAGGAATGCTATGAGAGAATCCTAAGACTAAATGAGGCTAAAATACTAGTTACTTAGCCAAGTTTTTTAAGACTAGGAAAAAGAAAACATGAGTGAGCCAAAAGGCAAAGCAGAATGCAGATGAGTAAGTTAAATGAAGCCATTAAAGCAGAAACTGAGCAGAAATAATGGGTATTACACAATGAGAGCAGGCAGTTGCACATGGAGTGGGCTGAGGCAGAATTATACCTGAAACTGATAATGGCTGGTTGAGAAAAACCCAAACAAGTGTGTCTATATAATCATGTCCATGGGATATATGTGAATTTCATCAAGGTAAATCAATAACCTACCTCACCTTCCAGCCAACTGCACACAGACTATTTATAAAACTTTGTAATTTTGTGAGGCACCATAGGACACCAAAGGTAATGACAGCATTTCCACTGCCTCAATTTGTCTGAAAGACTATCTTTTACTCTTCACCCTCTTTCAATAGGCAAAATGGTGACCAAAAGGTCTTTTATACCTAGTTAGGTAGGACATTGCCTTGAGTCCATTCTTGGACTTCAAAAATGCAAATTGTCTTATCCTTCCTCTTTATAAAATGTAGAAACCCCACAAGAGATACTAATGGACAGATGACTCTGCACCATCATAGGTTGTGAGATATCAATTTCCAAATCACCCAGACCATTAGTTATGAAAGTACAAAAATGTTTTAGGGTATTTACAGATGACTGAAAAATCCAGAGGTGGTTTCAGATTACCAACTCAGGTGATAGGAAGGGAAAGTAATTAACATACTGAATCTTAGTTATAGAACCAAAACATTTAATTTTAAGTGATGTCAAAATATCTACAGTTCTTCCCTCTCATTTTCTGGAAGGAGGTACATAACTGCTTGTACAAACCTCCACTTACTCCTTGGATTTCTTGGAAAGAGAAAAGACTACCTAATATAGGGGCACCTGGGTGGCTCAGTCATTTAAGTAACTGACTCTTGATTTTGGCTCAGGTCATGATCCCAGGGTTGTGGGATCCATCCCTGCATCAGGCTCTGTGCTGAATGTGGATCCTGCTAAGATTCTTTCTCTCTCCCTCTGCCCCTCTTCCTCTCTCTCTTTCTCTCTTTGAGACTACCTAATGCAAGTAATATTTTCACCATTGAAGATTTAAGTCAATATACAGTGTCCTGAAAAGTTGTTCTATACAAAGAAAGTGAATCATCTCCTTGAAGTTTGTTATCAAATATGGGTGACCAAGAACATCTCATACTTAGCAGAAAATCTTATGCTATTTTATTAAAAATATACTGTCCAATGTTATGGAAAAGAATTATTCATCCTTAATAATGAATCTTTAATAAACCTTAGAGAACAATACCCCATGGCATAATTTAATAAAGATAAGTTTAAAACCCTTTAGATTACAGAGAGGTAGTCTTGCTTACTAAAAATACCACACATAGTTGAAATACTGACATCCCTTCAAAGACATTTGTTTTATCTAACAGAAATGTCTCCTGCTTTCTGAAAAAAAAATGCATGGGTCTTCATGTATTATTAAACTGAAAGTGCGAATTAGAAAATGAGTCAAAAATCAAAGGGATTTTAGTATTTTTACAAGGACAGCAAATAGATTCAGAAGAGAAGAAAACATTCATTCATTACAGAGTCTGTTTTCAAGCTCTTGTCTCTTCACAGGATTTGGTTATGCACTGTCATTTCTGTTGAACTCTCTGTTCTCTCAGCTACTGTTGACTAATATAAATTATTCTTTAATTTATGAAAGAGGTTATCTTTCTTTTTTCCTTTAAGATTTTTTTCTTTCATTAGCACCTTAAAAAAATACCATGAAAAGTCAAGAAAACTTTTCAACTGTATTTTCTGTGAATGAAAATATATCCTATTCTTCTTTACAAAAGCTCTTACAGCAAACTACAAAAATTCTGCCTATAGAGTAAATAATATATTCATACCAATGCAGAATGGGAATAGGTTAAAAGCTGTTTCTCGATGCCTAAAATCTCAACATCAGTGGAACATAGTATTATCAATCAGATTTGTGGGTAAGATTTTTACCTGGCTCTAGGACTTGTGAGCAAGTTATTGATTCTTAGGTCTCTCTTATTTAAAACTGGAAAAGAAAATGAATAAAATTACTTTCTTAGAAAGAGGCAAGATTTTACAATTTTTTTACTAATATCAATAGTGTCACATATGTGACATGAGCTGATGGTTTAAGACCAAGTTAAATCTGAAATTATCCACTTTTTAAAACTGGTAACATTGGTAACAATGATGCAAGTATCATTCAAGATGAATTATAAAAAAATGTACTTATACCCTGAGACATCTATACAAACATTATAGGATTAACATGTGGAAATAGAATATCTTTCTAGGTTTTCTTATGCATTTGAAAATGGGAAAATTAAATGGAAGACAACGCATATTTATTTAGACTCCAAACAATTTTGATTTTATAACTTCACTGTTAGAGGTAGTTTGTGTGAATAACTTTACTTGATTTTCACCCTATGCATATCAAATAGGTATTATTAATTATTATTATTACCATTGCACAGATGAGAAAATTGATCTCAAAAAGATTTTTGTCACTCACTCTAGTCACACAGATAAGAAAGAGGAGACCACAATATTAATACCTCAACTCATTTATCTGATATCTATTTAAGATCCATTGAATAAATTCTATTCCTGAAATCATTATTACACTATATATTAATGAAATTGAATACAAATTAAAAAAAATTTAAATCCATTGAAGAAAGACTCACAGATGCAACACTTTATACATGGGAGCTCCTGCTTGAAATCTCCTGGATAGCTAACCAAAATCTCAAACATAGTATGTCTAAAATCAAGCTAACTGACAAACACTCCCCCACTGAAACAAACAAAACAAAAACAAAATTTCTTGAATGGTTTTTCTCATCTCAAAAAACCCCTGCCCCAAACCCAGAGGTCAGCCTAGATTCTTCCCTTTCCATCACTCTCCAAGTGACAACATTTCCATTTGCCTGTTTTTCTACTGTGAACTCTAGTCAAAGTCACCCCATTGCTCATATCCCAAACCTGCCTCTCTGCTCCTCTACATGTCACCCCTCCCATACTGATCTATGTTCACAGTAGTCATAGTGATATTTTGAAAAATCACAAGATCTTGACTCTTGACTTTCTACCCCCTAAAAACTCTGCTTTGATTCTTTGGTTTTCCATTGCTAACAAGAAAAAAGCCAACTCCTTTATGATGACAGAGATCCAGACTTGATACTTTCTTGTCTGTCTCTCCAACTACATTTTACATCATTCCTTTCTTTTCTTATTGTCTTTGTTCTGGTTGCTATAAAAATCACCCTAGACTGGGTAACTTAAAAATATAAATTTATTTTTCATAGTTCTAGAGGCAGGGAAGTTCAAGATCAGAAATGCTAACATGGTTAGGTTTTGGTGAGAACGTGCTTCTTTGCAGATGGTTGTCTTTTCATTATATTCTCAATCGGCAGAAAGAGCAGAGAAAGCAACCTCTCTGTGTTTCTTCTCATAAGGGTACTAATTTCATTTATGAGGGATCTACCCTTATGACCTAACTACCCTCAAAAATCCCACCTCCTAATACCAACACACTGGGGATTAGGATTTCAACACATGAATTTGAGCAGGACAAAAACACTTAGTTCATAACACTTATCCCTACCCCAAAGATTCTTGATCACTTTCCGAATCTTTGGGGTATGGCAACTCCTTTTCTACTCTATGACTGTGTGTGTGTGTGGTGGTGGTGGGGGGGGGTGTATATTTTCTCTTTCTAGAATAGTCTTTCTCTAGTCTTTTGTATAATTATTCTTCCTTTGAAATCTCAGATGAAAAATTTCCTGACCCCCCCTTAATTAATGAAAATCGTTTGCCTGGTTACTAACTACCTTCTCACTTTATTTCCTTCATAATCTTCTATTATTACTTTCTATTTGCTTTCTTGTTTATTGTGTCTCCCTTGGATCAAGGTCATATTCATATTTGTGACTTCAACTCTTATAAAAATGCTAGGTGACTAAATACCTATTATACCCGCTAAAAGTTAAAAAAAAAAAATGGCAACACTCAATACTGACAAGAATGATAAAACTGCATCATTCATATACTGCTGGAAAATAGTTTGGAAGTTTCTTTAAAAAAATAAAGGGGCGCCTGGGTGGCTCAGTCGGTTAAGCGGCGGACTTCAGCTCAGGTCACGATCTCACGTCCGTGAGTTCGAGCCCCGCGTCGGGCTCTGAGCTGATGGCTCAGAGCCTGGAGCCTGCTTCCGATTCTGTGTCTCCCTCTCTCTCTGCCCCTCCCCCATTCATGCTCTGTCTCTCTCTGTCTCAAAAATAAAAAAAAACGTTAAAAAAATAAATAAATAAAATAAAACATATGCTAATATATGACCCAGCAATTGCACTTCTGGATATTTACCTCAGAGAAATAAAAATCTGTATACAATCTTCCATACCAGCTCTAATTTTAAAAGCCCAAAGCTGAAAACAACCAAACTACTGGATATGTTAATGGTTAAACAAACCATAGTACATCTATATGATGGAATGCCACTCAGAAATAAAAAGGAATAAATGATAATGTATAGAATTGTTGAATCATTATATTGTACACCTGAAACTGATACAACACTCTATGTTAATAATATTTCAATTAATTTTTTAAAGGAATAAACTATTGACGCATGCAATAAGTTTGATGGATACTAAAGGCATTATGCTGCGTAGGAAAAAAAAAATATCAAGGGTCTCATATTCCAATTATATAACTCTTAGAAATTGACATAACAGTAGAAAACAGATTAACAATTTCCACAGGTTAAGGATGACCGAGGGTTTGGGGTGGTTGTGCTTATAAAGCATGAGGGAGAGCTCCATGGTGATGGAATAGTTCTGTATCTTGACTGCAAGATCATCTTGATGAACTTACACATATGAATAACTGATGCAGAACTACTTGATTGTAGAGTCTTAAATTGATGAGAAAGAGAGGAAAGTTAAGCTTAGGAATATAATGCTACATATATTGTGCTATTAAATTCTCAGAGTTCCCGATTAAACTTTTCCAGAGTTAGAAATTGTTCATAATTTTGGAAAGCTTATTTTAGTTACATTTATTTTAGTTACATTTCCGGGAATACAACCACCATAATGCATGTAAGTAGTCATGTACCACTTGATAGATATCAGACCACAAAACAAGAACTTGATAAAAACAAAGGGGTTGGTTCAGTTATATCTACCCTCCAGCCATTCAAGATTTATCTAATGCTTAACCACTATATTACTTAGCCTAATCCAATTTTATATATTTTCTGGAAGAATTCTCCACAATTAATCAGAACGATTTATTCACATTTTTTTTTCCATCAAAATGCTAGGTGTATTCCTTCCTGAATCACCTAGTCTATTACTGTCAATATTTGCCAGGGATGAACTAAGTTTGTGAATTCCCTGAAAATATTGTTTAAGTTAACAAGGAGAATACCTGGTCAATGTCTTCAAGAGCTCAAAGTCTACTAGAAAGGACAGAAGCAAAGGGAATGTCAATACAATGTGATGGATATTTTCAATTATTCTTTTTTCAGCTATACAGAGATATAACTATTATATTGTGTAAGTTTAAGGTGTACGATGTGAATTTGATCAACATATATATTGTAAAATTATTGCCACATATGGTAGGTTAACCCATCCATCACCTCACATGATTATAATTGTTTTGTGGTGTGATGAGACATTAAAGATCTACGCTCTTAGCACCTTCAAGTATATAATAAATATTTCTAACTATAGTCACCATTCTTAATATCAGATACTCAGATCTTACCCATCTTCTATCTGGAAGTTTCATCTCTTCAAACAACATCTGTCCATTTCCTCCACTGCCCAGCCACTAGTCATCCATCATCCTGCTATGAGTTTGACATTTGAAGATTCCTCAAGTAAGTGAGATCATACAGTAAATGCCTTTCTCTGACTTATTTCACCTAGCACAATGCCTTCAAGATCCAAGATCCATTGTCAAAAATGGCAGGATTTCCTTCTTTCTATGGCTTAGTAATATTCCACTGCATATATATATGACATTTTCTTTATCCATTCATCCATCCATGAACACTTGGTTGTTTTCATCCCTTGGCTACTGTGAACAACCTCTTTAATTTCATGTGTTTGTTTTTTGGAGAATTTGAGAAGGATTGGCATTAGTTCTTCTCTAAATGTTTGATAGAATGTACCAGTGAAACCATCTAATCCTGGGCTTTTCTTTTGGGGGTGTTTTTAATTATTGCTTCAATCTTCTTAGTTATTATTGGTCTGATCAGATTTTCTACTTCCCCATGACCCATTATTGGAAGGTTATACCTTTCTAGAAATGTATCTATTTTTTATAGGCTATCCAATTTGTTGGCATAGAATTGTTCATAGTAGCCCCTTATGACTCTTAGCATTTCTGTAGTGTCAGTGGTTACGTGCTCCTTTTCATGTATATGTTTGTTGATTTGAGTCCTACCTTGTCTTTCTTGGTTAGGCTAGCTAACGGTTTTTCCATTTTGTTTACCCTTTTGAAAAATCAACTCTTAGTTTCATTAATTTTATACTCTTGTTCTTCTAGTCTATATTTTATTTATTTATACTCTCATATTTATTATTTCCTTTCTTCTGCCAATTCTGGGCTTAGTTTGTTATTCTTTTTCTAGTTCCTTTAGGTGTTGTTTCACATCTTTCTATTTTCTTGATTATGCATTTATAGCTATAAACTTCCCTTTGGGAACTTTGGCTTTTGCTTCATCCCATAAATTTTGGTATGTTGTGTTTGGTATGTTGTTATATTTGTCTCAAGATACTCTTTTCCTTTTGATTTCTTCTTTGACCCTTTGGATGTTCAAAAGTGTGTTAATTTCCATATGTTTGTGAATTTTCCAGTTTTCCTCCTGTCACTGATTTTTAGTTTTACACCAGTGTGATCAGAAAAATACTAGATATGATTTTAATCTTCTTAAATTTGTTAAGGCTGCTTTGTACCCCAACATATGATCTATTCTGGAGACTCTTCCATGTGCACTTGAGAAGAGTGTACATTCTGATGTTGTTGGATGTAAGGTTCTATATGTGCTAGAATCAGTTGGTCTGTGGTGTTATTCAGGTCTACTGTCCCCTCATCACGTCAACTGGATAATCTGCCCACCATTGAAAGTGAGGTACTGAAATCCCCTATTATTGTTGTCTATATCTCCCTTTAGTTCTCTTAATATTTGCTCTAAATATTTAGGTCTTCCAACGTTGGGATGAACATATACTTACAAGTGTCATATCCTCTTAATGAATTGACCCTTCAATTATTATTTCTGTCTCTCATGAATTTCCATTACTTGCTTAAATAATCAGGAGAATTATCTTCTTTCCCTAATAAATATGTTAATAAATTTAAGAATAAATGGAGGCTTGATTCCCACTTCAAAATTTAACATGTTATTACATTGTTTATATAAATGTAAGAGGATTGAATAAAAATCTTCATAATTGTGTTCAACACAGAAAATGATTGAGGTACATTAAAATGCAACCAACTGGAAACTATTAAAAATTACCTTAGTTAAGTCAGTAATAAAAGTGAAACTATTATCATGTATCAGCTACTTTATTTTTCAAACTATTTAAATTGGAACATATTCTACCTGTAAGCTATGTTCAGGAAAAATTGACAGTAAAAGGATTGTATTATACACAAAGAAGTGTAAGTCACATTTTCAGTGTAACAACGAATAGTGTTTACAGAACAAGTTATAGCTTATTCTGCAATATAAAACAATCCTGAGGGGTTTGTTTTTACCTTCAAATCAAAATTCAAATTACAATCAGAAATGAAATGATGTTCTTATTTCAGCAATGAATACATAATTGACTTGATTTTTCTCAAGACTGCATTTTCTAATGTTCATCTGGGTATAACACTTTAAAGAGTCCCTTTCAATCTTAAATAATACTCAGTTTGTGACTATAAAACACACCTTTTTCAGCTCCACTTATTCTGCAGAAGGACCCTTCCATATCGGGGATTAACACAATATGCATCATGAGTTCAAAAATTTCAATTTGCAGCTATCCTTAGCAAATAATGAGAACCATCTGGACTGATTGATGTGGAGATTGAAAGTAATTGATCCGGCAATTGAGAAGCTTTTATGAAACATGAAATTAAACAAGATGATATTAAGCATTCTAAAGTTCATTGGAAAGACACACCAATGTACCACTAGCTGCTCATTTTCTTTCATATTTATATAAAAGCCTTGACTGGCAGAATATAACAGAAATAGAAACTTGAAAAATCTAGATATTGATGTATTGAGCAAAGGTCCACAGCTGGTTTACTTTGTTACAAAAAACATTCTATGCAGTGCGTAAAGTCCTTGATTTCTTGCCAAATGTTATCTGTAGGTAAAACATTATTAATGGAATTATAATTATTAATATATATAGAGTACCCTTAAAAAGAGCAAACTATATAGAAAGGAATTAGCAATATTTTAGCTTTGAATAAAAGGTTACATTATTTCAGATCCTTATTATCCCCCTCTTGGAAAAAGAAGTGCTTCAGAAGGCCAGTTAAATATTGCCTGATTTTCACAGCAAACTTTGAGATAAGCGAAGCTTATTCTTCCCACTTGAAGGATGAATAGCTAAATCTCCCAGATACTGTATCATTTGCTAGTGGCTGGGTGAGTAGTAGACCAAAGCCAAGACCCTACATTTTTGTTTTTAATTTATAGCCTAAAATACATTCTAGTATACCACATTGCTTCTTGATAAGGAAACACAGACAGCCGAAACCATACATATTGCTTTACTAGAATTCCCCCCCCCCCAATATTCCATATTGCTAATAATTCTGTTTACTTCCCTGTATAAAAAGACATCAATTCAGGGGAATTCTTCCACATTTTCATTGTATTCAACTGTATCACTAACTTAAGCACTATGCATAAGTCTCCAACATAAACGGACATCTGGCAACAGTGGCCAAAATGACTACAGGTGGAATCAGAAGGCAGGCCTTTGTAACTTGAGGAAGACATCTGAGAATTTATGAATGCCCAGAAAGAAATAGGAAAGAAAAAGACCTGAGGCTGGTAAAAAACAATGCTACCATTTCTGGAGATGCTTAAGACTTCAACAATCTCAAAATCTTCATTTTCTCAAAATCTGAGCATAAAGTACAACAATGGCATTCTGTGATATAATCTTGGACATATTTCTCAGTAAGAATCATTATAAAATGTGACAAATTTTAAAATGTGACCAAGAATGAAGCTAATAACTCCGTTGTTGATCTCAGTGCTGAAAGTAAAATAATCTAGTCTGACACACAGAAACATAATACATGTATTCAGAAAGATTAATGAATATTCATTAAAATTTATATTACATTTATAATAAATCATGGAATATATAGTCATGAAATTATGCATATTTACATAGGAGAGTAATATACTATTTTTGTTGGTTTTGTTGGTTTGTGGCTTAGTTGGTTAAGCGGCCGACTTCAGCTCAGGTCATGATCTCTCTCGGTCCGTGAGTTCGAGCCCCACGTCGGGCTCTTTGCTGACAGCTCAGAGCCTGGAGTCTGTTTCAGATTCTGTGTCTCCCTCTCTCTGACCCTCCCCTGTTCGTGCTCTGTCTCTCCCTGTCTCAAAAATAAATAAAACGTTAAAAAAATAAAAAAAAAATAAAGTTGCTAGAGTTGTTTCATGGAGAATATGAGATTTCATAAGCAATTCTAGTTAAAAAGATTTCTTGAGAGACTGTGGACAAGGGTACATATCAGAAACTAAACACAGCTTGAGGAAGCTCGGGGGCAAGAAGTAAGGCATCAGTGGTTGGTATAAAGGAACTATTAAGATGCATCCACCCAAGCAGTAAGTCTACCCTATTCTGCTTTATCTATCTAGACAGTGACACCAAAAACCGATGTGGGCTATACAATATTGGATGGTTCCCTAAGGTGAGTATCCTTGCAGAAGTTCAGGTAGAGTAAATGGACTGAAAATGCCCATCAGCCAATGAGCAAATTCGGATGAACTGTCATACATTCTTACACTCATCTCTTTGCCACATTTCCTAAGCAAACACGTCTCTCAAACTATGTAGGAAAAACTTTTAGTACTTAAATAAAAAGGTGAAATATATAACCTGCTTGAGGCTGCATGAGAAAGGAAATGTGAGCTCCTGCGTCTTCAAAGAAATGCATATTACATTCCTCTTTATAGATTTACCCTTGGTCTTTAGAGTTAAAAACAAACAAATGAAACCTTGAGAATATCTGCACCTCCATCTCATCCCCTCCCCCAAAGCTGACTTTAACTAGCTTCCCTGGAAGAGATCTCCAATTTTATCAAAATTAAATAAATATTATCACTGCTACTATATATTGTATCAAATATGCCTAATATATTCTAAGCACTTTTAATATTTTTTACATATTATTAACATTCATGCTGTTACAACTGTCAAGGCATACCAGATGAATATCAGTTCTGGAGGTAGATGCTATCATTGACTCCATATTACATATGAGGAAATTCAGAAGCAGAGAAAGATTTTCCAGCTATTAGGTAGCAGACAAGATGTTCAACACAATTTGGCTTCAGAAACTAATCTATTAACCTCCCTATTATATTTGCTATTAGATATTCAATTCTTCATATGGCAAAAAGGTGTGAGGATCATTAAATATTAGCTGATAAACAAACTGCTGTAACAAATTAAAATTCGAAGTGTATAGTAATTCTCACACAATGTGAACACTGTTGTATAATAGTCCAAGGTTAGTGTTCTGACCAGCAGGTGTCTATTCTTCAGGAAATGATTATGGCATCGCCTGACCTCTTCTAGAACCTTATTATCATCTTCACTCAGGCCATGGAATGAGGAGAAAATAGTGGACAGAAGGCATATCTGCATCCTTAAAAGCCTTGGCCCAGATATGGACACGCCATTTCCATGCACATATTATTGACAAGAACTTGTCACATAGTCATACCTAATTTGGTAATGTACTCTAGCTGTGTGCAGAGGAAGAAAAGGAATGTGATTTGGGGGAAACTTAACAGCTTCTGCCATAATCAACTGACTGAAAAGATCCAATACTTGGTTCGCTTGATTTAAAATTTTAGTGGAACTGAAAACAATACCAATACAGCCACCTATGCAAAATTTACAGTGAATTTTTTATATTAATAATTATTTTAAATAACCATGTGATTTCAATGTTCCATCTTAAAATTATAAATTATATGTTGGGTGAATGTTAGTGTAAATTTAATATTGTAGGATTTTGCTGAGGATTAATTGCGCCTGTTGATATACCCTGTTAAGCTCTGATTGCCTCTGAACCTAATTAGGTGAGTTTGATTTTACTTGAACATTTTAGTTAAATGTGAAAATGAAACAATTTCTCCCCACACATAAAGACTTAATTAAGTAAAAGTTGTGAGTAAATGTTTAAAATATATGGGGTAAAGCATAGACATTCGGATGTAAAAGTGAAAAAATTCAACTCCATGACTTCATTAGTTGGCTTACAACAAAATTGTTTGATCTCTTTCTAACAAGCATTATATAGACAACAGAATTGCCATTTCTGATAGGACACTGAAATAGTCTCATTATGGGCAAGTGTAATAAATGCAGGTGGGATTTTAACACCTCAGCTTGGTGGATTCTAAACACGTGGCCTTGGTCAAGTTTCTTAATTTCTTTGATTCTTGTTTTAATAATTCATAAAAACAAAACAAAATACCTGCTTCAAAAGTTTGTTGTGAGGATGAAGAGAACACAGAAGGTCTTAGTCCATTTGTCTGAGTGGTCAATCAGTAATGTTAGTTTTCTTTCCAAAATCTTATCCCCATATTCTTACCCACATCTCATTCCAAATCCTCCTCACTCTGCCTATCTGTTTACTTAGAGAGAATATGTTCACTCTCACCTGGACTTTTACTGGAAGAAAATCCTGAATGTTAAAAATGAAACTGGAAAGTAGTTGGGCATTTCATTTGTTGTTTTTAATTATGTCAACATAATACATTTCTCTGTTGTTAAATAGCTTACATCAGCAATTCAGTTGGTAATCTTGACTTATTTAATCCACTAGAAGCTTAAACGTTTGTAATATTAGCACAAGTATTAATTACTTCTAGTATTAGTAATGTTATAGTATTATAGTACAATTAGTAATATAATAGTATAATCAGCACTATATACATTAAGATTAAAGGAAAACAAAGTATTACATGTATCATTGGACTTATGACTAATAAGTAATGATATTCTGTCTTCTAATCCAAGTCCAAGTCTACTCCTACTAGAACACAGCTGATTCCTCTTCACAAAAACCACCACAAGTATCACTCCTGTAATATTTTTTTCATACAATTATCACACTTAAATATAAATTATTATTGAGTACTCATTTTATCAGGGAATAATTTTCTAATGGAAGACAGGAACACAGAATGACAATACTCACAAAACTTGGTTCATGAGATACTGTAATTATTGATACAAATTTGGCCCCTTATTATTCCCTTTATTTATATCTGCATTTATGTATTAAGATTCTAATAATACTTGTGAATTTAGTACCAAATCCAATTACTAGATCTTCAAAAATAAGTTACATGTATTCATGTGCTTCATGTACTTTTTCTTATCCTGTCACTATGTCTATAACTGGAAGTACCGCTATTCTGTATTTTAATAATGGTTTTACATGGGTAGGCATGTGCATATGAATGCGTGTATGTGTGTGTGTATCATAAATAAAAAAAGAAAGGACAAACAACTCAGCAGCACCATGGATGAGAGGCTTACATGGTCACCTCTTCAAAGAGGGGATCTAAATATCTAATGAGATACAATGATATGCTCAAATTTGTTATCATATAAGTGTAAATGAAATTCATAATGAAAAATATTTTTTACCATTTGATTGGAAATAATTAAAAAGTAAAACAGTATCAAGTTTGAGAGGTTGGGAATGGATAGAATTTCTTATACACTGTGGGATAAAATTTTTGAAATACTTTTTTCACTGTGATTTTATTTACATTATTTTCTTTGTCCTGGTTCTTGCTTCAGTGAGTCTACTAGGATATGTAAACTCTGTTGCTAACAATAATGTGAATAAAAAAATAAGTTAGACAAGATTTTAAAAAATGCATGATGAGGCATAAAAAGTCTTACAAACCTTCCCCATATACTACCATTCCATGGCATAAACACTTTCTGAATAATATTTTGAACTTTTGGAAACTTGAATAGAAATAATTCCAGTTTGACAAGTTTTATAGCATTTAAATGTAATTACTTAACAACACTGAATTTAAACCTGGAGGGGAGAATAAAGGAGTGGGGAAGGAAATATACATATCAATATTTGCCATGTAAACTGCATACAAATAGGGCCCTTCCAAATTTATCTATGTATGTAGAGTTTTAAAAGCCCAATACAAAATTACATTTCTGTGCTTTCAGAGAACCAAACAATAACATTTTATAATAGTTATATTGATAGCGTAATTGCAAAAATCTTTTGTGAATTATTGCTTAGTATTTATGAATTGGAACAAAAATGGTATTTGCTAGATTTGAAAAAAAAAAACTAATTTATAAAAAGGTAAGTGACTGAATATTGCGTATTAGTCACATCACATAATATTTACCATCGAACATGTTCACATAAATTTATTTCCATATTCTATAATCAGATTGAGATATATTAAGATATTCAGGAGTATTTGTGAAAGCAATTGAGACATCAATATTAAAATATGTATACTTCCTCATTTTAACAACTCTCATTCTTATTATTTGAGAGGTTGATTATTACACAATTTGTTAATCCTTTTCTTCTTAAATATTTCATGTTTTCTCCTTTATGGTGGTTTATTTTATGTGTCAACTTGACTAGTGATTCTGTTTTTCTCTAGAAGCTTGACTAAAACACCCACCAATGGAAAATCTATGCTATAAGGGAATCCCAATGAAAACAACTGAGTGGTAAAAGCACTGAATGGCAAGAATTTTAGGAGTGTTTAGGATTATGCAAGGTAAATTGAAAGCCTTGAAATTGACAGTTATTGAACATCAATTATTTTTCAGTAATTAAATTTGAAATATTTTTACATCTTTTTCAGTTGAATTCTCCCAACAATGCCTTGGAATATGTATCGCATCGCTATGACAGACCCAGTGGTGCTGCTTTTATATGCTCAGGTTGCCATAACAAAATTACAGACTGGTGACTTTAGACAACAGGTATTTATTTTCTCACAGTTCTAGAGGCTAGGAGTCCATGACCAAAGTGGTGGAAAGTCTGGTTTGTAGTGAGAGTTCCCTTCCTTTTTTGTGGATGGCTACCTAACCCTGATATCTCTTCCACTTCTTATAAGGGCAGCAGCCATACGGGATTAGTCCCTCACTCTTAGGACCTCATCTAACTTTAATTACCTCTCTAAAGACCCTATTTCCAATAGTCCCATTATGGACTAGGACTTCAACATATGAATTTAGAGGGGCACATTATAGAGTATCTAATACTACTTCATTATTCTACCTATACCCACATATTTCCTAGCCCCACTGCAGTTAGACAGGGACACTGACTAGTTGTAGCTAAAAAGTCTGTTACTTTGGGATCTAAGTAAAAAAGAACTAAAATAGAAGTTTCTAGCAGTCTCTTCCTTTGCCACAGTGACTGAGAAGACCTTGGGCTCCAGACTATACAACACCTGATAATGGAGACTCTATCAGCCTGGGTCTCAGAGAGACTACAGATCTCAAACCCCTTGCCAAACTGAATTGGGTACGTAACATGATTGAAAAATACATTTTTAGTTTAGCCATTGTACATTTGGGATTGCTTGTTCTTGCCATTTACCTGGATTTATACCCTAGAGTGGTAGTTAGAGGTGCAAAATCACCTTGGTTTAAATACCAACTCTACCACGTATGAAATGTATAGACTCAGGAAAGTTTCTTAACATCTTTAACAGTATTCGTGCATAAAATAAAAGTAGTTAATAATACCCATTTCATAAAAGTGTCATGAAATTAAAATGAAAGGTTGCATGTAAAGTGCTTTTAAAAGTGCCTTGCATGGGATAGGAGACCGATGGGCACCTGGGTGGCTCAGTCAGTTAAGCATCCAACTTCAGCTCAGGTTCATAATCTCGCAGTCCATGGGTTTGAGCCCTGCATCGGGCTCTGTGGTGACAGCTTAGAGCCTGGAGCCTGCTTCAGATTCTGTGTCTCCCTCTCACTCTGCCCTTCCCCCCCTCATGCTCCATCTCTCTCTGTCTGTCAAAAATGAATGAACATTAAAAAAATTTAATAGGGGATCAATAACTGCCTATTATTTTTATGTTGAGAATCTGTGGCTCAGAGCTTATGCAAAAGTTGATGATAAAATTTAAACAATCATGAGTCACATGGGAAGTTCTTAGAGACAGGTGGTAAAGGCCAAAACAGAGAATAACAACTGAACTGACCAGTCATTTGGCACTGCCTAGATATAGCTCTAAGAAGATGGTGATACTCACATATAGAGAGTTAAGTCAAGAAAATTCAAGTTCACGCCCAACCCCAAGTGATTTTATATTCACTCATGTATATAACAACATAAGCAGAGTATTGCTAGTGATCCTAGAATAACAACTGCTTCCCCAATTCAACTTGTCACCATTCATTTCCTCCAGGGAATCTCTATAATTTTATGCCCAAGAGAAATTCCCTCAGAATTTTTACTCATTCATGGACGCTGTAAACCAAAATGACCACATTCATACAAGTACTAGGCATTACATGTCCTGACCATTTTGGAAAAAACATTTATTAACACTCGCTCATGATGTATAAAAAAGCAGTTCTGGCTGGTCTGCCAAAACTATAAAGCATTATTTTCATATTGTCCTAGTCCACATACTCCCAAAAGGTACAATTTCAACATATTAAAAGAATAGCAGCTATCAGAAGGAAGGTTTGTATGAAAATAAACAACAAACAGAAGCTTCTTTGAGTTTAATATGTTAAATTCTTCTGCAATCTCTTTCTTATTGCTCTCATCAGATAATGGATGTATGTTGATAGTGCCTTGAAACAGTAAAAATATTGGGCGTGTCTAATGCACTTGGTCCTATAAATGCCTCAGTATTGCCTGCTTTCCTTAGGGTGCCAACACTGTATTCACCCAGTGAGTCCCACCATGAGAAGCAAAGGAATACTGAGAGCCAGGAGTTCATCTACAGAATAGTTAGGGACAAGCTCTGAAGTCAGAAGATACAGACTATCATACTCACTACTGCACGAAGTTGGCCAAATTAGTAAGTATCTCTGAGTTTATCTCTTTCTTTGTGTAAATGTGAGATTTCAAAATATAAATATTGAGTTGTTCAAAATGAAACTTGAAAAAAAGGAGGGAGGCATCCTCACTACTTCTAGTCTAGGTGTGAAAACTGACGGAGATAATCCAAATAAAGTTCTAAGGGCAATGCCTGAAACATAGTAAGCCATCAATAAATGTTATCTTTATCATTAGAAGTTAGAAAAAAAATCACACTCATGTTCTATTAAAATGTATTACAACTTTTGGCTTTCAGCTTAGAGGAGGTGAAGGTGTAACTATCTCTGTCATCCCAAATCAGAGTTCATCTGATACCAGCTGCCTTCACCAAGTTGCCTAAATTTGACCTCAATGAAATCAAAGTTGTATGCCTGATATGCACTGGTGGGGAAGTCAGTGAGCACCATGTCTGCCCTAACCCCAAAGAATTGGCCCCCTGGGTCTGTCTCCAGAAAAGGTTGGTGACGACTTTTCCAAAACAATGGGTGATTTGAAGGGTGTAAGGATTACAATTAAACTGATCATTAAGAACAGGCCCAGACTGAAGTGGTACCTTCTGCCTCTGTCCTGATTGCCAAAGCCCTCAAGGAACTACCAAAAGACAGAAGCAGCAGAAAAACATTAAGCACAGTGGAAATATCACTTTTGTTGGGATTGTCAACACTGCCCAACAGATGCAGCACTGATCTTTAGCCAGACAACTCTCTGGAACCATTATAGAGATCCCAGAAAGTGCCCAATCTGTGGGTTGCACTGTTGATGGCTGCCACCCTGGTGACATCATAGATGACATCAAGAGTAGTGCAGTGGAATGCCCAGCCAGTTAAGAACTACAAAGAAAAATATTTCAATAAAGGATCATTTGACAATAACAACAGCAAAAATGCATTACAATAAGCAAGGGGAAGAAGCTAGAATGATTCATATAGTAATGGATTAGAGTTAGAGACATCAGTAAGAACTTAGTTCAATATATTATATATAGTTGCAAGTAGAAATATTTATAGATATGTGTATATACATGGGTTAGTACACACACATACATTGCTTTGTGTGGTCAGCTGAGAGGTCCATCCCAGTAGCAAAGGGCCCAGATCTGGGTTTCTAATACCATTCTCCTATGAAAGGAACCAGAAGCTCCTTGGAGAAACGACTGATTCAAGGAGTGAAGCAGGAATTATACAAGATAAGCTTGGTATGTTAGCAAGTAAGGACACACTAAAACGAAACAAAACAAAACAAAACAAAAAATTTTGGGAGTTATATGGGAGTATGTCAAAGAGACTTAGGAGCCAATTGAAAGGCTCCCCATAACCAAAGCTGGAAAATTTTGAGCAAGAAAATAAATAAACTCAGATAAGTACCCAAGATATAAAATTAGTATCTATAAGTCTATACTTATATATAATAATAATTGAACAAATTAATAAATGGATAAGAGACAACTGTCTCATGTAGAAGAATTACAAATAATTATGTAGATACTTCTCCTTCAAAGAGGGATGTAGATATCTCATCAAAGATACTTCTCCACAAAGAGGGCAAAAATGCCCCTCCATAAATGTGGGTTATTGATAGTGGATCTTCCAAAGAGTAAAATATGGAAAGGTGGAGAAAAGAGTAACTTTACATTAGAGAAAACTGACAAACACTACTTCAGGCAAAGTTATGATCAACAGTCATGAATCATAATGCCATATATCTTTCATATAATGTGATGAAAACAGCACTTCACATCTGTGATCTTCCTCCCCAAATCTCATAACCCAAGTCTAGGCACGAGAAAACCATCTGAAAAATTCCAATGGAGGAGAATCCTACAAAACACCTCATCAGCACTCTCCAAAACTGTCAAAATGATCAGAAACAAGGAAAGTGAGAAACTGTCACAGCCTGTAGGAGCCTAAGGAGACATGACAATTAAATGTAATATGACACACTGGATGGGATCCTGGAAAAGAAAGAGGATATTAGGTCAAAACTTAGCAAATGTGAATAAATTATGGATTTTAGTTAACAATAGTATATCACTATTGGTTCATTACTTGTAGTAAATGTACCATATTACTGTAGGTGTTAATAACAGGGGATACTAGATGTTGAGTATATAGGAATGCTCTTTACTATTTTCTCATTTTTCTGTAATTCCAATACTGTTATAAAAATAGTATTAAAAATGCATTACAACAATTGGAAGCATTTTCTCTAAGACCTTGGTTAGTCATTTCAGATGATAGCAGGTTGCATGAAAAGTGCTTTAACATTACACTGATGGAGTTCAATCCCACCTCTGTCACTTTGTAGATTCATACACCAGCATAATTTAGTCCTTCTTAAAGACATGGTGCCCTTTCATGTGTACAATGAAGATACAAACAGCCTCAGGAATGTGGCAGTGAGGAATAAATCAAATCAAATATACGAAGCACCCAAAACAATGCCAGTCATAGAAAGCTTAAATCTGTCCAAAGACATACAAACAGCATAAGAGAGCCAGGATATGGATTTGGCTTTGTGAGGTCCCACTGTCCCTAATCTTGCCATTATGCTACATTGGTTGTAATTCAAATGTCAGAATTTAGTCATCAAAGCAGGCCAGTTTGGAACATATATATTTGCTTATTTAGCCCCTCAGCGGGGCTATAATATCCTTTAGCAGTGACAATGTGAGCTTGGAGCCTGTGTTTAATAGTCATTGTTAGCCCCTCCTCTGAGATTTGGCATAAATGCTGACAATAAGTGAGCGTATAAAGCCTGTTGGAAGTAATGAAGACACAGAGAAGAGGAAATGAAAGTAGATATAGAACACTAGAAGGAAGTCAGAAGATTAAAAATTGTATCTACCTTGTCTTCAGCTGACTTATCTGTATTCCTGGCTTTCTGAAACTGGATTGCTAAATTCAGTTAAATTCAACACCCTCTGATGCGTATCCAACCTCATACATTTCAGGGTGAATACAGCACATGTTTTAGCATGGAAATTTCATTCAACATAATGGAATTTAAAGCAACCACCTCCCCCCCCCCCTCATTGGAGTAAGTGGCATGTGCATTTTAGGTAAGGAATCAAAGCCCGAATGAATTTTCAAAACAAAAGACTTCACAGCAGCACTGTGGTAGTAACGGACTTCTACAAACTATATCCTTAGCTCCCCCAGGTCACACGTTCACTCTTCCCTGCCATGAGGTTTGAGAGAGTACGTGTTCAGCATCACAAGAAGCATTGAGGGCAACACAAGACTGAATATGGTATGATTACTCTCCTCTCGGTGCTCAAACACAGACAGACAAGGCAGACATACAGTGGTAATTACAGAACACATTTTGGGCCATGGTAAAGGTCTGAAAGCATAGAGATGAGAGGCTTCAGCTGAGTTCTTACTAATCCCTCACACCCCAAAACCCCACCCTTGCATATGGTTTATTACATTTACTCACATCATCAAATCAGAGACCTCAAGTTCATTGGCATATAAACACTACTTTACATTAACTACTGATGCAGTAAGCAAACTCTAGACATGCCTTTTGTTAAAAAAGAAAAAAAAGAAAGAAAGACAGAAAGAAAGATGGCATCCTAATTAAACAGGGTGGGGCGGCGGGGGGGAGGAATTTAACAAAAGAACTAGGTTGTATAATGAAAAAATCAGGGTATTTCAAAAGATGATTTCCCAAAAGTGTTATAAATTTAGAAATTGTCAGTGTGTGTGTGTGTGTGTGTGTGTGTATGTGTGTGTGTGTGTGTGTGTGTGTGTGTGTGTGTGTATATATATATATATAAAATAGATTACAAAGACACAGCCTATCAATATATAAATAAAGCTATAAATATATAAATGCACTTCACATTATGAAGTTTCAAATATGTAACTTTTCAGCAAGGCTACTCCTAAAAATGTTCCTATGACTTACAGCACTTTCTGACGTTATGTGTCAGAACTCATTAGGAATTTAATATAATTTCCTTCCACTGTGAATTATGGAGTTACTCTCACTGTTTTTTTTTTTTTTTTTTTTTTTTTTTTTGCCTCTGAGCTGCATCAACTGTTTCTAAGAAACAGAAGTTGAAAGCGCTAGGGAAGAATCTTACGCACAGAACATAATCTATTTTTAGACTTTAGCTCATTCTGACGTGAATGCAAGAGCCACTGCAGCTACACTACCTGGGAATTTCCTATACTCAGTAAACAAGGTCAATATATAGTTTTCACTCTATCTGGAACTGTAAAATTCACCAGATAATTGACATCGGTTTTAATGTAGGATTGAAAAAGGCTTAAAAATCTCACAAATTGCCGAATCAGGTCATTGTAATAACTAAAGAGAAGCCTAAATGGAAAATGCTTTAAGTATTCAGCAAAGAAAGCAAGGAAAAGAGAAAAGGATGGGGGAGGAGCAGTGGAAAAGAGGGTGTCTTAATCCTCCCAGGCTGCTAGAGCAAAATACCATAGACAGGGTGGCTTATTAACAACAGAAATTTACTGTGCACAGTTCTGGAGACCGGGAAGTCCAAGATCAAGGTGATGGCATATTCGTGTCTGGCAAGGTTCAGCTTCTTTGTTGATGGCTGTCTTCTCACTATAACCTTATGTGTTGGGAGGGACAAGGGGGCTCTCTCTTGGGCCTCTCTTAGGGCAGCACTAATTCTATTCATAATGGATCTACCCTCATGACCAAATTCCCTCTCAAAGGCCCCATTTCCTAATACCATCACCTTGGGCATTATGGTTCAATGTAGGAATTTTGAGAGGACACAAACATTCGAACTAAAGCAGAGGGTAGAAAAAGAAGAGGAAAGGGCAGAACTGAAGGTAACCACCTACCCTCTACAATGTCTGCACTAGGTATTCTCACGTGTCATCTAATTTCATTTTTGCATAGGTTCCCATCACTTAGAACTTCCTGGAACCTCAGTCTCCTCATCCCTGAAAGCTTAAAATCTGGTTTGAAGATTAACAATACGTCTTCCTAAACCACTGCTTGGTACTGACACCAGTCTCAGTACCAATTGCCATCATCTCTACAGCTGTTTCCTAGAAGAGCCTCGTGAGAACAGTTTCTCCCTTTCACAATAGAGGGGATAAAATGGAAAAGTAGTGTTATTATCCTCCTTCAAGAAAGTTATATTCAGAGTCATCAGGCATCACCTGGCATCTGAGAGAACTATTTCCAGGAAGTAAAAACTACTCTTTCGAGAGGATCAACACTTTCAAACCATTAGGATAGGAACTGCTTATGGACTGCTACACACAGTGTGTGTGTCAAACAAAAAATAATGCCCCTCGAAGACTCAAACACAGTTGAGAATAGCAAGAGAGAGTTAAGTGCAAGCCCACAAAGCTATAATGTATTGAGGCCAATATAGATTTTACCCCGAGGGTCGTCTCTGTACTGGTACTTCCATGTTACTTTTGTAAATCCATAGAAACACATTCACAATTCACACATCACAAAGTCAGTAAATACATTAAGAATTAACCCTTTGTTCTCTATTCCTTAACATTATACAGAACTCCACAAATAATTTTCTCCTTAATTTCTACATTTGACACTGAATTTGATTACTCTTCTTTTCAACATGTTTCATGGACTCGTTATTCCTTTATTAACAAGTCACTTCCATGGTGTCAATAACTATCATAGGTATGTCTTAAATTGCTCAAAGAACTAGACCTTGTACAGCTTGAGAAATGAAGCAAATTTTACTGAAGAGAATATAAGTGCTCTAAGAAAGATTTTTAGCATAGTATTTATCGCACTTACATGTATATCTGACTCCCCTCTACTAGGTTTTATGGCCAGAATTTTTTAAACTTCAGATTTTAGCCTCAGAATGAGATTCTTTTTTTCTTTTCTTTTCTTTTTTCTTTTCTTTTCTTTTTTTTTTTTTTTTTTGCCATCTTTCAGTTCTGCCATACACTCGATCAGCTGTATTCTTTTGTAAAATCTCTTCATATGTGAGCAAAAATAGTTGCCTGAGGAATGCCAGGATTTGTAATTTGTAAGGTTCAGGACCACAGAAAGAAAGGAATCCCCTCTTCCACAGTGTTTGTATCAATCCTCAATAAAGAGGATTTATTGGCCTTGCTACAATCATGGGCCCACCTGCAGATTAATCATCGTTTTTAGTTTCCACAGATCTTAAGACTGCTTCTCCTGGAGGTAAAGAAAGAAGGACCAAGGATTTTAACAATACTGTATAAGAGGCGGTGAGGTACAGCTCTCAAAAACAAAGAAATAAGGAAAGAAACATAAATTTACATATCCACTCTATTTAATTTCCCTTAATTTTAGTTTTCTCATTTGTAAAATGTAAATAATAGCAACAAACTCACTGGTCCACTGGGAAGACTGAATGAGAGAACACATGTAAACCCCCTGGCACATGAGAGGCATCCAATAAATATTAATTCCTCTCTTCTCATGAGATTGCAGAACATGGTAATTGGATCTAAGAATACATGATCAGCTATAATCATCTTTGATATGTTTATAAATAGTATGTCAACAGTAGCAAGCCATGCAAATAAACAAAAGTCCACCTCTAAATTTTATTCAAGCATTAAAGGAAAATTGTTAATCATTAAAATAACTGGAAGTTGTAAACTTGGTGCAACAATTTGTTTTCACCTGACTAAGTTACTGCACTTCAAGTTCCCTCATTATTCCATAACAATTTCATCACTAATGAAAATGTAATTGCAATGCAACACAGCTTTATGATGTTACCAGATGATTCCCCAATTTTTGTACTCTGTAGGTTAATCATGAATGTTGTTCTCATTTCAGAAGGTCTCTAATGCCAATATTACTATTCAGGTCACAGTTAACATTAACATGCAGAACTTTCATTTAGAGATACACAACTAGTGACACTGTAGTCTTGACAAAATAGCTATTTGATGTCCCCAACAGACTGACAACTATTAGAACTGTTTCTGTATTTCAGACTAAACATTCACAAAATAATTAGCTAGCTGAGAATGTGATAGTAAGAAAAATTTCTCTATTCTTTCCAATTGAAAGGCCAATGTCTATATATTTTATTATGTCCTATTCTTTACATATTTTCTCTCCCAGTTCTGGCTTTAACATCCTGCTTATCCATAAGAATTTACATGCAGCATCTCCACATCTATCAAATTTTACTAAATTATCTTTCACCCCAGTTGAATTGTGAAAGTGATCTAGTCCAGCAGAAATAAATGCTGTCAAGGAACTTTGTTAATATGTCTCCTGGAGAACTACATTGCAAACATTATAGTATATTAATATCATCGTACTCCAGAGGGTTTCTAAAAAAAAGAAGGACAAAGGCAACAGATTTGGTTCATAGTAATTTGGAACACATAATTTTCCCAGTGAACACAAGCAAGAGAATTCTTTCAGAGAATGACAGATCTGTAGCTTATCCTAAAAGAATATATCCTGATCCAGGAACTTATAAATAGAAATATATAGTAGATAAAAATTGAGGCCCATCTTTTTAAAAATTATATTTTTAATGAAATCCAAGGAAAATAGCTTCACTAAAACAATTTCTGATCGACTCAGAATTTCTGGAGCAGAAAATGAGAACTTGTTTATATAAAGCTCTAGATAGACATCCAACTTTTATTTATTTATTTTTTTTTTTAAATTTTTTTTTTCAACGTTTATTTATTTTTGGGACAGAGAAAGAGCATGAACGGGGGAGGGGCAGAGAGAGAGGGAGACACAGAATCGGAAACAGGCTCCAGGCTCTGAGCCATCAGCCCAGAGCCCGACGCGGGGCTCGAACTCACGGACCGCGAGATCGTGACCTGGCTGAAGTCGGACACTTAACCGACTGCGCCACCCAGGCGCCCCGACATCCAACTTTTAAAAAGAAAAATAGAGTTCCCTCTAAGAAACATAAAAAAAAAAAAAAAAAAAAAAAAAACAATTGGCAAGATGGTTAAGGAACACTAATAAGAATAGTATAGAAAAAAAATCAGTTAGTCAAATAGGAGAACCAAAAGAGAGAGCATATGCAGAGGTCAAGTAGTCAAAAGATCCTTTCCTAAGGTAACTACTGATGAACTGATGGATGAAACAAAATTATAACATATGTTTGGAGAGTGCTTCATTTTTAAAAATATTAAACCTTGGGGCGCCTGGGTGGCGCAGTCGGTTAAGCGTCCGACTTCAGCCAGGTCACGATCTCGCGGTCCGTGAGTTCGAGCCCCATGTCAGGCTCTGGGCTGATGGCTCAGGGCCTGGAGCCTGTTTCCGATTCTGTGTCTCCCTCTCTCTCTGCCCCTCCCCCGTTCGTGCTCTGTCTCTCTCTGTCCCAAAAATAAATAAACGTTGAAAAAAAAATTAAAAAAAAATATATATTAAACCTTTAGGGGTGCCTGGGTGGATCAGTCAGTTCAGCATCTGACTCTTGATTTTGGCTCAGGTCATGATCTCATGATTCGTAAGATCGAGTCTCACATTGGGCTCTGTACTGACAGCAGGGAGCTTACTTGGGACTCTCTCTCTTCCTCTCTCTCTCTCTCTGCCCCTCCCCTGTTAATGTTTTCTGTCTCTCTGTCTCTCTCTGTCTCTCTCTACCTCTCTCTATCTCTCTCTTTCTCTTTCTCAAAATAAATAAAAATAAACTTTAAAAAATAAAGTTTTAAAATATTAAGCTTTTAAATTTTGATAATTTAACAATTATATGCAACCTGCAGTCTCTGGTATTATACTGGAAGATGCAAAAGAGTTTAAATTGTATGTTTTTGTATCCCCTGTAGCAACTAATATGGTTGTAGGAGGGGAAATTAGTTACATTAATTATATATTTTACATGTTAGCTGGTGAGAAAATTCACATTAAATATTATAAAATTATTATGTAATATTTGAGATAAACTTAACAATATGTATCATTATAACATATACTATTATCCATTAAAGATATGATTTAACCTACGATTTAGACAAAAAGAAAAATAATACATTTATAAATTATAATCCTTAGGAATAAAAGTCTGATAATATAAGAAGTTTGGTGTTGTGAAAACTGAAAACACTGACTGGAATTTCACCTTTATTCTGGAGATTGTAGGGAGGGATTGATTTTGACTTAAGGACATGGAAGGCCAAATGTATACCTTTGATTCCTAGATCAATGCCTTCTTTGTGAAAATAAATAGCCTGAACTATGATAGATAGTATATATCCCTGATTTTGCAATGCAGTATAGTCAGCCATCGTTCAGACAAATTCATCTTTTATGAAATGGATTATTTTTTTTCTTTGAAACAGAAGAATCAACCTAAAAAACATATATTTACCAGAATAATTATTGAAGAGCATTTTCTATGGCCATACATAATTAAATCACAGATTCCTAGTGAGAAACATGAGAATTAATCATATAAGGAAAATAAATTTGGAATCAATGTACATTCTATACACACAGAATTTTGCAGTTACTATCACATTGTCCTTTTTTTAAACATCTCGAGGGCTATAGATGATTTTAAAATATGTGGTGCATCTGAACAAGAGCTCAGACATTACTTTCTCTAAGAAATTGACAATGAAATAGGTGGCAAGAATGTCACCCCACATGAAATTGAGATAATAGTCTGTGTATAACACGCTTCAAGCATAAATCATCACTCTTAGTGACGTGCAAGAACTGACAAAAATGAAATATCCACTGTATCTATAAAAATATAGGTTGCATCCTTATAGAGTTACTAGGCTTATTGCTTTGACAGAAATAGTCTATTCCACTCAAACATTTGCTAAGGTTTAGACTATCAATTTTGCTGACTTTTCTCTAAATTGAAAAGTTTTTGACTGAAGTAGTTGAACTATATTGTTTTGGTTTCCTATAGTTACCTCTATGAAGATGATGTCCAAAGGAGTAGATTCTGTGAACTGAAATGCACTATTTTATTATATATGGTATGAAGTAGAATTTTCAAAATCAAATATATACAGAAACTGGGCAAATGAGGTAAAAATTAATGAATTCTCTTATTGTAGCCAACTGGAGAATTCATGAGAATTATACATCCAGAAAGGACAACTGAACAAGTGCTAGTAACTTCTCAGGTCTATCTGTTACCATGCAAAGAATACAGAAACGCTGTAATGTTTAGATTCAGAAACAGGATTTCTCGATTTTCTTGCTTTTCAAGAAAGTAAAAACATCCAGATATTTATGTAAAATCTTGCTACCTTTAAATAATGGGAACCAATTCAAATACTTTACAAAATGGAGGTCAACACGGACTCCCTTTCTATATATACAGACGTGCTTGTATGTGTGTGTAAACATATATACATTATTTACATGCATATGTGTATATTATACTCTTAAATATGTATATGTTTACACAAACCTATAAATATGTATGCATAATATATACATATATATGTTACATACATATATACATATGTGTGTGTGTGTCATATATATAATTTACTTCTGGGCCACATCCATCCTGTACTTTGTTGCATTGACCTTCAGTATAATGTAGTATTTACTTAGCCTTTTTTTACAAAGAAGATGTGAAAGGTCAATTTTATCTCTTTTAGTACCTTTGTAGAAATGCAATATGTATGAGTTAAATGAAATAAATACACAGTAAACATGTGTTGATACATGTGCCCTGGTAAAAGCCACATTGTAGTCACTTACGAGGAAAACTCCCAATTAAAGGCCCTTTATATGGCAACCTTTATAATGTAACATCTAAGAGTCCATGAGGGAATCCATTTCCTAAAACAGGTTGATTCGAAAGGGAGAAACAAGATATTACATAACCTATCTCTCCTCTAAGCCCAAATCTTGCCACTGAGAGGGGAGAAGTCCTCCCTGTCAGCTTTGGAGAAAATGGAGTCTGTGTTTTTATTGTGCATGAGTCCAGGCACACTTTTTAGTGCTTCAGAGCAAATAATAAAATCATCCTTCCCTCCATGGAGAGGATCACGGTGAGGGAAAATGCCACAAACAGGTCATCCTTTAGTTAGCTGACAGTGTGGTAAAAGATTTAAATACAAGTCCTCGGATTATAATTAGTATTAGGAAAATGAACAAAGTAAAGTATAACAGGATCACGTGATAGAACAGTATGTGGCCATTATAAAATGCATGCTTTTAGACTATATAATGGCCTGGGAAGTGCTTTCAACATAAGACAAATAGGTTACAAACCTATAGCCTACACACACTTATGGAAATGTTTATAAAATATCCTAAAAAATCTAAAGGTTATAAATCTATTTTAACTTTTATTAATGTTTAATTATTTTTGAGAAACGGAAACAGAGCACAAGTGGGGGAGGGGCAAAGAGAGCCAGAGACACAGAATCTGAAGCAGGCTCCAGGCTCTGAGCTGTCAGCACAGAGCCTGACGTGGGGCTTGAGCTCACAGACTGTGAGATCATGACCTGAGCTGAAGTCAGATGCCTAACAGACTGACCATTTAGGCACCCAAGGTTACAAATCTATTTTAGAAATTTATCTTCATTTTGTCTCAATCTCCATTTCTATGTATATTGATATCTGTATTTTTGGAATACTGCCATTAAAAATTCTCATGCTACAATGAGCAAATTTGTACATAAATTTTCTCTATATTGGTATTTATGGGAAGCTCTCCTCCTCTGCATCCTTTCTATGCAGTACATATGTAGTATATATGTGTGTGTGAAATCTAGATATGCAATTTTATATGCCCACGGGAATTATCTGGAAGTGTTCCTCCTTTCTTGGCCCTCACATCAGTCACTAATTTCTATAAATCTATCAATTACATGTTTCTAATGTCCCTCCTTCTCTCCATCCTTCTTGTCATTGTTACTGTATTAGCCTCTCAGTATTTCTTATCCATAGATAACTGAAAGTACAATCTATAATTGTAGTTACTGTTTCTGTAATATTTCTACATTCCACCTTTCCAATCCCCATCATTGTCCTGGTCATTACAATTCCTCTTTTAAAACTACATCCTCTGTTGGCCATGAGAAAGAATGAAATCTTGCCATTTGCAACAAGGTGGATAGAACTGGAAGATATTAAGCTAAGTGAAATAAGTCAGTCAGAGAAAGACAGATATTATACGTTTTCACTCAGATGTGGGGTTTGAGAAACTTAAAGGAAGACCATGGGGGCAGGGGAGGAAAAAAGGGGAGAGAAAGGCAAACCATAAGAGACTCTTAAATACAAGAACAAACTGAGGGTTGATAGGGATGGGAGCTGGGGGTGTGGGTAAAATGGGTGATGGGCATTGAGGAGGGCACTTGTTGGGACGAGCGCTGGGTGTCGTATGTAAGTGATGAATCATGGGAATCTACTCCCGAAACCAAGAGCACACTGTACACATTGTGCGTTAGCTAATTTGACAATAAATTACATAAAAAAATAAAAATAAATAAATACCTAACTTTATGAAATATATAACACTGACAGAATGCATTGGCACATCTTGGGTTTTAGGAAAAATGTGGTAGAAAGTTTCCAGGGTTCTTAGGTGATCTGGAAAAAGACAGAAGCAGAAATTAAAAATAAATAATAAATAAAACTACATCCTCTGAAGAAATCTTCCTCCCAATTCCCAACATCCTAATTCTAAGGTAGGGTAGCCTTGTCTAGCAAATTACATTGTACGTGCCTCTATACTAATTTAGATTTACACGGTATTATGTTATCTGCTTATGTATTATATCAGGCCAGAAAAGCATGATGTTTTGTTTTATATCTCAATTCTTATAACAAACTGCTTGACTTATAGAAGGTGCTCAATAAATGTTTGCTTAAAAATTGTTTAATTTTAGGAGCGCCTGGGTGGCTCAGTCGGTTGAGCATCCAACTTCAGCTCAGGTCATGATCTCACAGTCTGTGAGTTCAAGCCCTGCATCAGGCTCTGTGCTGATAGCTCAGAGCCTGGAGCCTGCTTCAGATTCTATGTCTCCCTCTCTCTCTGCCCCGCCCCGTGCTCATGCTCTGTCTCTCTCTGTCTCAAAAATAAATAAAAAAAACATTAAAAAAATTGTTTAATTTTAGAGTAACATGAGACAATCTTCGAGTACAACCACAAAACAATCTTTCTCCATCTGCTATATGATAAGTAAATTTAATAAAAGTAAGAGCTCAAAGTCATTACAGGTAATGAATTTTCAGAGAGTTCTTTGACCTCTGTCTGCCACTTTGAACATCACACCAACTAAAAGTTTTCTAAAATTTTCAGCAGCAATGTTCTCTGCAACTTACTTTGCAGCAATGTTCTCTGCACTTGAAGACAGATACCAAATTTCATGATGAGGAAGCCTTTAGAATTCTAATTTTAATATTTGCTTTTCTATAATTTGATAGACTATCATGGGTGGTCATCCAAAAAATTGGGTTTAATAGATTAAAGGATCCCCAAAAAACTTAGATATTCTCTCCTTTTCTCTATTTTCCTTCCCTCCCACATACTCTCTCTCTCTCTTTCTCCCCTGCACCCTTCACTCTCTCGCTCTCTCGCATCCTTATTCCCTCAGTTTAAATGGGTACTCAGCAAATTTGGGCCACTAACCACATCCCATTACAATGAAACTTTGTATCTCCCCCCATTAGGAACAGGTTATGCTTCAGGTGTACTCCCCTGAATCTTGGACAGCACTATGACTTGCTATAACCAACAGAATGTGGTGAGCAAGACTGTGCCACTTCCAAATTTAGGTCTTTCTCTCTTTCACTCTGTCTACCAAGCTAGCATGCGAATAAACCCTGAATGGTCTGCTGGCTGATGAGAGATTATGACCCCATCACCACCATCACCCCAGGCAACATTTACCCAACCCCCAGAGGCAGAGCCTCCTAAAATATCTATATTTTATCTAATATGTAACTAACCACAAAAGCATAAGGGTACCCAACCATGACAAAAGAACTGCTCCATCGAGCCCAGACCAATTTGCTGACCTAGAGAATCATGAACTAAATAAATGGCTGTTGTAATGAAGCATTGGACCTGGAGGTAATCTTATACAACAGAAAATAATTGACATAACTCCTTTATGCTTTAGTTTCATCACTTGTAAAATGAGAATACCAGTATTCCCTATCTCATATGGGTAATCTGAGTATAAAATGAGCAAAATTATTAAAATGATTTGAACAGTGCCTGACACACATAAAAATAATGTTAACTATTATTATTTCAATTTAGTGCACCTGAATTTGGAGCATGTTATACTACAGCTCTCAGTTCCGACCTCTTATTTAAAAATATGACTTTCAAATACATTATTTAGAAAATAAAGCAAGAAAAATGTGATAACAAGGAAAATGTAATATGTTCATTATCCTTAGTGTCAGGATAATCTAGACTAAGAATTGCTAATGGCCTCTATGTAAAAAAGAAAATGTGTAAAAAGAACTTTAAATGTGTATTAAAGAAGTGTAGAATATCCAGGTGTTTTGATAATAGTGTATAAAAGTAGTACATATACTATTAACAATATTTCAGCCAGCAATTATTGAGTACTTATTCTATGCTAGCCACCATGCAAAGCACTCTGTGATTGCATATTAGAGTATTAAGTCATAATATCCTCATAACAACCTATGAAGTAAATTAGAAATAAATAATAAAGGGCCATATGTGTCTAGGAACAGATTAAAGCACTGGATCTCAAAGTAAAGGTCAGGATTGTAGATTTTAACACAGACATGACTTTGAAATCATGAGCAAGAAAGTATGGATAACAAAAACAAGTGAGAGACCAAGAAATGCTATGTCCATGGCCCTTCAGTGAGGGTGGTGATTGGTTTCCAACAGAACGTCAGGAGAATTTTCATGTTATGCCCATATGCTTTAGCTACTTCCTTTTATTTCTCTCTCAGTGAGGTTGATCCATATATATACAGATATACAGATATATATAGAGAGAGATATCGCTATCTTACATATTTGCACATGCTACCCCATGCCCTTTCCAAAGCTTTCAGGATGGAGAGGGAAATTTACTACTTAGGAATGTATAACTTGAATCATTTCTTTTTTTTAATTATTTTTTTTTAAATTTATTTCTTGAGAGAGAGACAGAGCATGCATAAGTGCAGGAGGGGCAGAGAGAGAGGGAGGGAGATATAAAATCCGAAGCAGTCTCCAGGCCTGCTGTCAGTGCACAGCCCCACGTGGGGCTCAAACCCGGGGAACTGCGAGATCATGACCTGAGCAGAAGTCAGATGCTTAACCAACTGAGCCACCCAGAGGCACCTAACTGGAACCATTTCTAAATGATAATAATGCCCTTCTTGTGCCCTTCACCACACTCCTAACACAGGCGATAATACAGGTGATATGAAATTTTAATCTAGAAACTTAAAAATGGATTTCCTAGGGTTTTTTAGAGAACATAAAGGAGGACTACATTTTTAAACATAGTGACAAATTAGCATTGATGTAGAAGTTAGCACTGCTAGGAATTTACCCAAGGGATACAGGAGTGCTGATGCATAGGGGTACTTGTACCCCAACGTTTATAGCAGCACTTTCAACAAGAGCCAAATTATGAAAAGAGCTTAAATGTCCATCAGCTGATGAATGGATAAAAAATTGTGGTTTATATACACAATGGAATACTACTTGGCAATGAGAAAGAATGAAATATGGCCTTTTGTAGCAACGTGGATGGAACTGGAGAGTGTTATGCTAAGTGAAATAAGTCATACAGGGAAAGACAGATACCATATGTTTTCACTCTTACGTGGATCCTGAGAAACTTAACAGAAGTCCATGGGGGAGGGGAAGGAAAAAAAAAAAAGAGGTTAGAGAGGGAGAGAGCCAAAGCATAAGAGACTCTTAAAACTGAGAACTAGGGGCGCCTGGGTGGCGCAGTCGGTTGAGCGTCCGACTTCAGCCAGGTCACGATCTCGCGGTCCGTGAGTTCGAGCCCCGCGTCGGGCTCTGGGCTGATGGCTCAGAGCCTGGAGCCTGTTTCCGATTCTGTGTCTCCCTCTCTCTCTGACCCTCCCCCGTTCATGCTCTGTCTCTCTCTGTCCCAAAAATAAATAAACGTTGAAAAAAAAAAAAAAAAAGCTGAGAACTGAGGGTTGGTGGGGGGTGGGAGGGAGGAGTGGGTGGGTGATGGGTATTGAGGAGAGCACCTTTTGGGATGAGCACTGGGTATTGTATGGAAACCAATTTTTCAATAAATTTAATATTAAAAAAAGAATTGGAGAGAAAAAATATCCATTTTATTTTCAATGTATTATTTGTTTTATATATAAAATTATGAAGAAATGCAAAAAAAAAAAAGAAATTGTGGTTTATATACACAATGGAATACTACTTGGCAATGAGAAAGAATGAAATATGGCCTTTTGTAGCAACGTGGATGGAACTGGAGAGTGTGATGCTAAGTGAAATAAGTCATACAGGGAAAGACAGATACCATATGTTTCTACTCTTACGTGGATCCTGAGAAACTTAACAGAAGACCATTGGGGAGGGGAATGGAAAAAAAATGTTAGAGTGGTAGGGAGCCAAACCATAAAAGACTCTTAAAAACTGAGAATAAACTGAGGGTTGATGGGGGGTGGGAGGGAGGGGAAAGTGGGTGATGGGCATTGAGGAGGGCACCTGTTGGGTGTTGTATGGAAACCAGTCTGACAATAAATTTCATTAAAAAAAAAAAGAATCTAGCATTAGATTGAAATGAAAGTAACCAAAAAAAGAGCTAACATAATATGTTAGACAACTCTGAACTTGCCTCATGAGAAATGAGGACTCAACTGTCAGTTGATAACCTAATTGTTCTGAACCTAATTGTTCAACTGTCAGTTGAACCTAATTGTTCTGAAAACAGTAGACAATATATCATGATCTTTCTCCCTTAGTAAGGAACTTTCAATCTGGGAATCAAAAGGTAGAAATGGGATTAACTCCTTGGCTAGTATCCTTAATGATGAACTAGGAAAATAGTTGTTTCATCTCCTTACAACTCAGCTTGTTTTAGAAATTTAAGTTCTCCAAAGAGGAATCTTTCTACCAGAGAATTAAACAAGAGTTTCTTTGAAATGGAAGTTGAAATTTCCACTAGATCACTTTGGATTCCTCATGCCACTAAATCTACAGACAATAAGGGAATTATTTTTCCTTCTTGGGTGACTGTTCCTGGTTTTCAAGAGGAAATAGTTACTACCACATATGGGATAATGGAAGGGTATATCTAGAGCCTGCGATTATAGGAGCACCACTCAGCACTCTCCTGTTCAGTAGTAAAAATTAATAAAAAGCTGTGGCAGTGCAGTATATGCAGAATGACAAGTAGCACAAGCATTTCAATAGATAAGGTTTAGATCCTAGTAAAGAACCATGACCAGCCGAGATAATTTATTACGGCAAAGGAAACAATAGTCAAGAAAGAAGTTTTAATGTAACCTACAACTGTGTGACTGGAGGACAGTAGCAGCTATGAATATTTTACTTCTGACCATGACATGCATGTATTTATATATGTTAACTGATTTATTTTTGTTTTACATTCCCTTACTATTGAACATGAGGTATATCAGTAATAAATTTGGGGGCACCTACGTGGCTCAGTTGGTTGAGAGTCCAACTTCGGCTCAGGTCATGATCTGACGATTTGTGAATTTGAGCCACACATTGGGCTTGCTACTGTCAGCCTGTCAGAACAGAGCCCACTTTGGATTCTCTGTCCTCATCTCTCTGCCCCTCCCCCACTTGCGCTCTCCCCAAAATAAATAAATACTTTAAAAATAATAGTAGTTAATCTTATAATCCAATACTTAAGTTACAGTATCACCAAACAGAGAGTGAGCTAAAAAGGCAATGAACATAATCTCGAGGTGTTTAAATGACATATGGGACATAGCATAGGCCCATTTATGTAAGAGGAGTTGTATTATGGTAGGCAGAGTGTGGTGGTGTTATGGTCTTGATTTGGAAGTTAAATATGAACCAAATGCCATGGGTGCCAAGTTGGACAAAGAAATGGGCTGTGTTGAACTGTCTGTTGACAAACCAATAGCACCACAACCTCATTCTAAGGTTTCCTTGCAAAACAAAAGAGAAGTTAACAATTACATTCTCCCCTGTCCTTCAAGGTTAGAGTTTTCCTGTGAGAGGCACTTACTTGAGACTCGGAGGATGAAAAAGGTAAAGACCATAATCTCTGGAGGCAATTATAGCCAGATATTTTGTCGTTTGTGCCTCACAGCTGCTTCCCAGTGACGCCTATGAACAACTCACTTTGCTACTGCTGACAGAGGTAATTGGTGGGAGTTTTCCAGAGTCTTCATAATTTCAGCACTTCTCTAGCAGGCTCTGAAGAACCACCTGACTTGTTACTTTAAGAAAATCACTAGTAGTTTCCCTGACTTTGGCTTCCCTTGCTCTTCCAGTTATTGGGTAAGCTCCTGATTCTCTATGTTAATTTATTCAATGTTTGGAAAAAATAGAATGGCTTCTGTTTATTGGCTAAAATATTACCACTAAAAACATTTTCTAGAAGCTGCTCACAACACTTTTGCCAGAACTTAATGTAATGAAAGATGAGAACTACTACTCTATTTCAAGATGTCCATGTGCCCACTTAAAATCATTGAATACTAGGGGCGCCTGGGTGGCGCAGTCGGTTGAGCGTCCGACTTCAGCCAGGTCACGATCTCGCGGTCCGGGAGTTCGAGCCCCGCGTCGGGCTCTGGGCTGATGCCTCAGAGCCTGGAGCCTGTTTCCGATTCTGTGTCTCCCTCTCTCTCTGCCCCTCCCCCGTTCATGCTCTGTCTCTCTCTGTCCCAAAAATAAATAAACGTTGAAAAAAAAATAAAAAAAAAAATCATTGAATACTACAATTAATAAACGAGAGTTCCTTTGATGGCAATTCTACCTTAAATAGTATGAGGCTCACTGCTGGAATGGGTCTTTGCTCTGCGTCTTTCTAGGGGTCCCCTTATACTATTTTTCATAGCACTATTCCAAGAGGACAGAAGCCTCAAGATAAAGAAAACAAACACCAGACATCTACATGAGACAAATTTCTTAAATACTATGTCCTTGACCCAAATGGGATTTTTTGGTTTGTTTTCCCTTATGATTTTACTCACAGTAATTTTGGAGGGCACCTGTCCAGTGTCCAACTTCGGCTCAGGTCATGATGTCATGGTCTGTGAGTTCGAGCCCACATTGGACTCTGTGCCGACAGCTCAGAGCCTGGAGCCTGCTTCAGATTCTGTGTCCCCCTCTCTCTCTGCCCCTCTCCCATTCACACTCTGTCTCTGTCTCTGTGTCTCTCTCTCAAAAATAAATAAACATTAAAAAATATCTTTAAAAAAGCTTTAAAAAAGATATCATTTTGGGTCTCATTAAATTACACACGCGGGGCGCCTGGGTGGCGCAGTCGGTTAAGCGTCTGACTTCAGCCAGGTCACGATCTCGCGGTCCGCGAGTTCGAGCCCCGCGTCGGGCTCTGGGCTGATGGCTCAGAGCCTGGAGCCTGTTTCCGATTCTGTGTCTCCCTCTCTCTCTGCCCCTCCCCCGTTCATGCTCTGTCTCTCTCTGTCCCAAAAATAAATAAACGTTGAAAAAAAAAAATTAAAAAAAAAAAAATAAAAAAATAAAAAAATAAATTACACACGCACAAACACTACCTTATGCCTCCCTGAGCCTTGGTTTCTACAATTATTAAAATAAATAAAATTAGTAATAAAAGGAGATAATGGATGTGAAACTACTTTGTGACCAACAGAACCCTATACAAATATAAAGTTACAAAGTAAAACAAATATTAAAATTAGTATTACTTCAGCGGATATATAAAAGTGTTATACTGATGTATTTTGCAAAAGTTCTAATCTCAGAAGGAGAGAAGATCTATACGTGACTCTGGCAGTATCCTGAAATGGACAAAGTTGCCCTCTTTTTGCAATCTCTTTCTGACATCTTTAAGTAACCCAAAGCAAAGAGGTCAGCTGAGTCATTTTTCCCACAACAGGATGACCCCAGCAAGTGTGTTCTTGCCACTGGCGATGCTGTGTGTGAATCTTAACATTCACGGTCACTGCTTATGGGCTGACAGCTGGGATTTAAAATACTTGTAGCTAAATCATAAGAGCAGCTGAGAAGCAGAGGCCATCTGCTGCAGGTGAGCACTAAAATACCCTCAAATTCATCACATCCACATTGACACCCGTTAACAAAACATTTAGCAGTGCAAATTCTCTTCAGTAGTCTTATTTGGGGTGAGCTCCAGAATGTATCACTAAGCTTTGTGTCTTATTCACAGGAAACAGTCACTGTCCTCAGCCAAGTATATTTTGACAGAGTGCTGTTCACATGGCAACATCCATCAGACCTCATGGAAGCTGGTGACCTGGCACATCTTAGCTTTGCACCTCATCTGTCTGGACTGGACACTTATTGAATAGGTGCTTGCACTGCAGACAGAATTTTATCTATCTCATTACAATCCATTGCATTGACTTCATCAGCTACAAAAATAGCCGGGGTGCAAAATAAGCCCTGGGATCAAATTTCCAGGAAGCTGTAGTTTACATTTGCAGTTTATTTTTGCTCTACTTAAATGTACATATCTGCTTGTGTGTCCTCCATTCTGTCATATGTCTTATGTATTCATGACATTCATGGACCATCCAAGTCCCCGCTGTGTTCCGTACCCGCCTAACCTTTCATGACTGTTGCAGATACACCATCAAAACTCCCAGCCAGAAAGTTCAGTTAATTTTTTTATTGAGAACTATTTGAAATAACCTATTTTTAATAAGTCTTAATGGATCTTCTAAAAGCTCTTATATCTTAATTGAAGATGCTTTATAATTAAGGAGTGCCCTGCTGAGCCAGTCATGGCCTTATCTGCGTTCTCCAGTGGGTTATGTTCAAATGTAGATTTGTTCCTACCACACTCTCTTCCTCTATGTAAACACACACCTTCTTCCTCTATGTAAACAACAATAATGTACACACCTATGTACTTATGGCTTGGAAAGCCCTGAAAATCCCCCAGAGATATTCTAGTTAAAAGTGTTCTGGAAAATACAGGTAAAGACAGGAGACCCAAGCCTAGTGCTCGGCTGAAGTCACTTGCCACGTGCAGTTATTCAGCCCTCCTAACCTGGCTACTGCAGCTTGACATCTAAAATCTTAATTTAAAGCTTAAATGTTCTGCAATATTTTTGCATTAAACATAATTCTAGACACACTTTAACCCTTGAAAATTTAGTGTTCAAATTGAGATGTGCTGTTAGTGTAAAATAAACACCAGATTTTGAAGGCACCTTATGAAAACAAAGAATGTATAATAATGAAAAAAATAGTGAAATAATTCTCATTAATGTGTTTAATATGATCATATATGGAAATGATAATGTTTTGTATATGTTAGGTTAAGTATATGTTAGGTTAAATAAAACACATTATTGGGGCACCTGGGTGGCACAGTCGGTTAAGCGTCCGACTTCAGCCAGGTCACGATCTCGCGATTTGTGAGTTCGAGCCCTGCGTCAGGCTCTGGGCTGATGGCTCAGAGCCTGGAGCCTGTTTTGGATTCTGTGCTCCCTCTCTCTCTGCCCCTCCCCCGTTCATGCTCTGTCTCTCTCTGTCCCAAAAATAAATAAAACGTTGAAAAAAAATAAAAATAAAACACATTATTAAAATTAATATCACCTGTTTCTTTTTACTTTTCATCAATGTGGCTAGTATAAAATTTAAATGCACATATACTCTTTGCATTATATTTTCACTGGCAGCGTTTCCAAAGGACAAAGTTGACAGAGTTTCCTCTCTTTTGATGTCTGTCCTTACTTCCAGTAAAGTTTACTTTAAACTCCTATCTCTCACCCCATCCTGAACCTTGCTTCTCTACATTTTCCTGACTTTGTTCCAGAGACTTGATCATGTAAGAGTAATGACCAAAATCGTGTGATAGCAAAGAGAGACCTTGATCCTACTGCCCCCACCTCCCCCACCAAAAAGGTACATAGAAGTTAATGTAGATCAGCCTCATAGCAATGCTGCTGCAGGTGAGCACTCCACTGCAGGTGGAGACAGTGAGGGGTTAAAGCAGAAAGAATATACTTTCTGGACATCATGAATTTTATTTGGAGACATTTCCCAACAAAACACCTTTTTAAATAAGGTTATGACATTAGGTTATTTTAGTACCAAATCACATGTTTTAAAAATATCATAGAGTTTTTACTAATTGTTTAAGGGACCTAACTAAATCCTTAGTATTATTTAACTGGGACTATACATTGAATTCTAACAAACCAATTAGTAACAATATTCCAGCATGACTAATAAAACCAATCTGTATTTTAATAATTAATGATCCTTGAAGTACTTTCTTTAAATTTCTTACTTCTAAGTTAAGGTTAGATTTGGACTCTCTTGTTAATATCAAAATTACACTTAAGGAAAGAGTATAACCATTTGGAATTAAATAGTAACTGTCTGAGACAATGTCACATCATTGCATAATATAAAATAACCCAACTCATGATTTCCAAATTGTGCTTCATACAGTCCTTTTGGATTCTCCCCAAAATGACAAGCCCCTCGTGAGAAAAGGTCATGGTCTGTATGCATCTCCTGACTCTCAGTTACACCTTAATGAAGAGGTGTAGAGGTGCTCCTCTGTGAAGAGAGAAACAGACAGTCGTTGGAAATGTAGGCTTTTAAATCAAATAAATGTGAGTCTATATCCAGGACTTGCCACTTAGTGGATATAAGATCTAAGGCACTTTCCTCATAGGAAAAACATGGATGATAATGTTTACTTCACAGTGGTTTGTGAGTGTTATTTTAGACAACAAATACAAATGTGTATGAAGCACTTAACCCAGCACAGCCAAACATTATCACTTGGTCTAAAATAACTACCACAGTTCATCTGTTTTATAGATATAGATATTTGATTTCATGTGATTTTAAGAATTCTAAGATGAAATGTTTTGTAACCTCTAATTTGAATCTTCTTTATCTTTATGTTAGATATGATGCTTGAGAAAAATTGCACGCTCAACTTAGAAAGCTTGAAGAGAAACGTTAGAATTAGAAAGCATTCTTTCAACTGTGGATGAGTGATAAGACCCGATCAGTCTACAGGCCATGTGGCAGTAGTGTTTGGTCACATTTATTATGAGACCACAACCTATCCCACCATTCCTAACCAACACTACCGGTCAACTCAGTGAAACTGCTCGCTCCTTTTTTTGTCTGCCTCACTTGTTTTTCATTCTGAAAACAGATAACAGGAAAAAAAACTATAAATACTATCACAAGTATTAATTCAAGTATTTATACTGGTAAATTCATCTGAGATTTCTAAAAGCAACTTGAGAAACCAGAAGTTTCCTTCACTTACTCACTTGTAAAAATCAGTTTCTTTTTGCTCCCAGGCCATTATCCCATCACTTAATCATCACTCCTGCCCCAATCTTTGAAAATGCTGTGATTATCACCTGAATATTCCTTTTATTTATGTCCTATTTTTAAAATTTCCTCATTCTTCAAGACCTCCGCAACTTCTTCAAGACAACTTAAATCTTCCATTATCTATAAAGGCTTCTTTAATGTTTAACCTGCTCTCTTCTTTCTATGAATGGTTCTCACAATTTGAGTCAATGCTACCAATATTAAGCCCTTAACTGTTTTCTCCTTGTTTCACTCGTATCAATTTGCTTCCCAACTGGGTTCCAAATTCCTTAAAGACACCATTATAAAGTATACTAGATATAAGATAAATGCTTGTCAATTGATTTCTCAGCAAGGCTTCAAGCCAACCTTTAATTTAAGAAACTTTAAGCACTAGTGAAAGACTCTTACACTAATATCTATGGATGTTAAACTAGTGTGTATGCTCTATTTCAAAATCTTAGCATACTCAGACATAAAAATAACAAAAAAAAAAAAACTTTTCATTTGCTATTATAACCGCCTAGTATCACATGTCTATCTTAAATTTTACCCCAGTTAGTTGCACTCAACCTAAAGATGCACTGGGAAGGCATTTCATCATAAAATATAAAACAGGGGTACATTTTCCAAAAAACCTTTTTGTTCTTTGCAGTTTGTTTTAATCTCAATACATTGACCCACTCATGATGCCAATCAATGTGACAATAGAAATAGTGCTAATAGCTGACTGTGCCACCCTCATTCTTACTTCCTGGTGACTGGTAAAACAATTATAGATCAATTATTTATATCAACTTACTGACAAGGGATCTTTTGGAGTTCTGGCTTGCCAATTCTCAAGAAACAATAAAAAAATATCCCCAACCCCACCCCCAGATTTTTAGGGAGTTAAGTTCCACTTGTCATCTGCCATTAAGGTACAACCCTTCTTTTCTGCTTTTGTCTCTACCCCAGGGTGTCATGCTGGACCTGCTGTGCTCCAATGGCCAAGATGCAGAAGACTCCATAAATTTCTGAGGTCCTATTGAGATCAAAGTCAGGACCCTATTTTCTGCAATGTTTGTGATATTCCTGTTGAAATAATTGCATTTATAGTAAAATTAAGTGAATCCCCTCAGGTTTAAGTTATAGTCATTAAAGATGGCGTCTTTGGTTTTGAATAAATCCAAAAAAAGGAAAAAGTAACTTCAAAGGGTTTAGAGGGGAAGGAATAAGTGAAGTAATTCTTAGACCTAAGCAGAGTAGAAGAAATCTTTGCTATTTAGCACGGTCTTATCTAGGGACTAAAAACAAACATAAAGGGTAACAAACTTGGCTCATAATTGCCTATTTGGTGAAGTCTGTAAATGTGGCTGGGATGAGGGAGGTGATACCTCTTTACTCTGGACTTACTCTGTTGTACAGTATATTCTCCCCAGTCCTTTTATTAGATAATAAATTCCCTGAATGAAGGACTCTATAGTTTTCATTACACTTTGGAGTTCCTAGTATGTGTCAGAAACAATTCCAACTAGGGGTGCCTGGGTGGCGCAGTTGGTTAAGCGTCCGACTTCAGCCAGGTCACGATCTTGCGGTCCGTGAGTTCGAGCCCCGTGTCAGGCTCTGGGCTGATGGCTCAGAGCCTGGAGCCTGCTTTCGATTTTGTGTCTCCCTCTCTCTCTGACCCTCCCCCGTTCATGCTCTGTCTCTCTCTGTCTCAAAAATAAATAAAAACATTAAAAAAAATTTTTTTTAAATAATGAAAAAAAAAAAGAAACTATTCCAACTAAATTGTATATCCTATATCAATTTACACATTTTGGGTTCTCAGTGATATTTTATACTTAAAATATTTAAGTGCAATAGAAGTATCCTCTTGAATATCACTTATTTCATAGTACAGGTACAGGGGTGATGAGAAATCAGATGATTTCAGCAGGGAAAATAAAACAGACCCAATGAAATGATTTGATACCTACTTTTTAATGTCATCTATCCTTTTCTCATAAAACTAGAGGGCCAAAGTTGTTTTTGTTTGTAACATTTCACATTATTTGGATTCTGGATGAGAAAATGAACATTTTATGAATATAATACAACATACCTTCCTTTACTTGTGGAAAATATTTCCACTTTCAGTGCTTTTTATGCCCTTGTCAATGTACTACTTATAAAGCATAGCTATTCACTTAGATATATTATTCTTTGATATCCATAGAGTTTCTGCTTTTATGATCAAAATTGTTTTTTGTCTGAAGAGAGAGAATAAGTAATGCCTTGCTTAAATTGAAAATGAATAACAACTTGTCTAAAGCAACAGGGGTTCAGAGATACTGCTTAAGGAGCATGTCATAATAAAATGTGAATAATTGTGAGAGGTTTCCCAGGAATCAGTGTGCAAGTCTTACTGGTGAACCTGATTCATTTGTAAGTCTTGGGACATCTCAGGTAGGGGTAAGAAAGCATCAGATGTCACAAGTGACGGCTTCAACTAAGATAAGACACCACATAAGGTATTTATAATTATCTAGAGTTCTAACAGTATTTTCATGGGCAAGGAACAAATATGAGATTGAATATTCCCTAAATATCAGACATATTTTCCCCTATATTTTGCTATGCTTTTGTTTCACTATTCAAATTTCCTTCAGAAACTCTACTCAATGTTTAATTGAAGTTTCAGATATAATCCTTTTGTCTTCTTATTAGGATAGCTTCCAGGGAGTTCTTTGTGTGAGGAAGTATGACTTTTGTAGTCACTCATAAAGCAATGTGAATTATGTTAATCATCTTGGTTTTCTCTACAGCTAGACCATATCATTTTTCATACAAACTAGGAAAACATTTATAGTCAAAAAGGAGTTATTAATAGTTATTCTAGAATTATAGAACATGGTTGTCCAACTGGGACTATTCAAGGAAAAGTAGGATATATAATTATTTTATCCATAGTTCTGCTGAGCAAAATTCAGTTAAGAAAAGTTTTTACTGGTGAAATGAAACCCAAATAACATTAGAAGGTAAAGTAATTGAGGGACACAGAAGCCCCTTATTAGAATTCGAAAAAAAATCTGAGATTTATGACTCTGTAGATGTCCTGAGAATAAAGCGTTTTGAGAAACAAGGTATGGAGAGGTTAAAACAAAACAAAATAAAACAAAACAAAACAAACATAAAAAAACCCTAAAACAAACAAAAAACAAAAAGGGAAGATGGTGAAAAGTTAAAATACAAGAACTAGGGTGAGATTATAATTGTATGAGATGGCAATAAGGTCAAGGGAAAAAAGGATTATGGTAGCTCTGTCAAACCATAGCTACCCAACCCATGAAGTTCTTAAAGAACATTTTGACAAGGAAAATGTAGCAGCATTTTATCCTTTTCTGAATGTGCCCTTGAAAATCAAATGCAGACCTTCCAGGTAATCTGGACTGAATCACAGTGCAAAGTTCTTGTCTAAATTTCTTTCCAAACAAGTTCATGCAAATAAGTGTAACCAATCCTCTCCACCAGAACACACGTAGGCAGAGAGAGGGACAATGTGAGCAAAGGAGAGGTCCCCTACCTGCCCACCCATAGTGGTGGTGCACAGAAGGGCAGAACCATCAAGCACACAGCCATCGTAGTGACCACAGTTCTAGCTGCACTACCACACAAGTAAAAGCAGGGAGAGGAGAAACAAGCCTGCCTTGGGTTTACTTACAGTTAAGCAATATGGGAAGAAAACAAAATGTAGAGGAACAGCACTGGATGAGCATAGTTCCCATGTTCATTACCTTTTAGTACACAGTATCTTCACTACATGATACAAATGAACCTTTTCATTTATTTAGCTAAAGCTAAATTGGAATTTCCTACTTCACTCTATGTTCAGACAGTCAATAATATAATCATTCATAATGAAAGCAGCAGCAAAGTAAGTTATGCAAATCATGATTTCTCCATAATTCAACATTTGTCTTGTGCAACTAGTGAGCTAGTAGTATATCATGTTATAAATACATACACATTTAAAACATCTACCTTTATAAACTGGAAAACAGAGGTTTTTGTTCATAAAGTAGTTTTCCAAGGTCAAGAATGTAATAGGTGGTGATACTGGAACTCAAGACACATCATTGACTATAACAGCATATCCTTCCCACATTTCACAAATGCCATTCTAGATATAACCTATTACTAGAATAGATAGAGTTCAAAATAGCTTGATACCAGAAGTAAGGCATTCTGTTTTCAAATTATTGGATAGCTAATTTAAGCACATTATGCTTGCACTCTCCAATTTGTCTCTCTGTATCTCTTTGTTTTTCTTTGTGTTTCTGTGTGTGTGTGTGTGTGTGTGTGTGTGTGTAAAAGGAAGGGTAAGAAATTCCTGTAGTCATTGCCAAGTAAGTAATCATGTTTAGCAAAAATACCATGATATGTTTCATTTATCTATATCCTTTCTCTTTAAAAAATCAATGTTGGGGCGCCTGGGTGGCGCAGTCGGTTAAGCGTCCGACTTCAGCCAGGTCACGATCTCGCGGTCTGTGAGTTTGAGCCCCGCGTCAGGCTCTGGGCTGATGGCTCAGAGCCTGGAGCCTGTTTCCGATTCTGTGTCTCCCTCTCTCTCTGCCCCTCCCCCGTTCATGCTCTGTCTCTCTCTGTCCCCCCCAAAAAATAAATAAACGTTGAAAAAAAAATTTTTTAAAAATCAATGTTGTCTCCCTTATATTTGCCAATTATATTTTAATTTTTTTAAATGAGATGTAGTTATGACATATTCCTTAAGTGTATGGTAATTTAGCTGCTTGAAACTTCACTATTTATTTCCAATTTTCATAAAGTTTCTTTAAGCCTGGATCACTTGAAAATCTAATTTCTATTACTGGTTGGATTTTGTAATGCAAACACAATGGAAGACCTGCCATAATATAAGGAATGAGTCTTACAGGAAAAAAAGTTAACTTAGAGAAGTTTAGCTTAAGGCCTTCCTTTTTTCCAATGAAGTAACTGATTGATTTGGTTTTCCCAAGTAAAAGCTCTTTATCTATAAAAAACATTACTATTAAATAATTGTAGTTATGGCCATCTCAAGAACATTACATGATGATATCTAACTATGAGGTTTATTGTGTCCTAGATAAAAGAATAAGTAGATAATTTTCTTGAAAGAGGAAAAAAAACATATAAGTCTACAGATGATAGATGATAAAGATTTAGATATATACAATGCTCATATTTCATATTATTTAAGATTCCTGTATTTTTCATTCTCTTTATACCCAATTAGATTTGGGTATAATCTAAAGTTGCCCAATTTAGATAATTCTGAGTCTTTTGATATAAGTTTTAAATGAAAATCACTATAACTTGAACTTTATAGATCTAGAAAACATGATTTATGTTCCTTGTAAAGAGAAATAAAAGCCTTTTATTAAGTTGGTCAGGTTCAAAAGTCCTTCTTCTCCCCATTGTGTCTAATGCTGGCCTACCATTAGTCTGTTCAGGAAGGATTGGCAAGCATGGAATTCTTCCCATGGAAGTTTATCACTGCCTCATGCTAGACAAGTGTTTGTGCTCTGATGGCCATGGCCAAAGGCCCTGTTGCATTCTGCCATAGCTTTCATTTTATATTACCTTACTGTTTTAACTACCAAAGAAGAAAAATAATGTCACAGCAAGCTTAGAAAACAGACAAGGGAAACTTATTTTTACACCTAAACAAATTTCTTCCATTTTTTCATCCAGCCTTGTTTCATCAACTTACTTTGCACATTTGTGATAATAAAGAATACATTAGTTATGGCCTATGTACTAGCATCTGATCATTGGAAGTAGGAATTGGTACAGGAGGTGTCAGCAGTTATCTTTGAACACCTCAATTCCCCCTGATAATGAGTTGACCTTTAGTAAATATATAATCTCTTTCTATGTCCAGGAGACATAACAATCTATTCTCAAGCTATAGGAAATAGACCAATTATTATTCTTTCATTCCCTCTCTGCCTCATCACCACTATGAAAACTTTAACTTACTTAGCATGATTTTAATAGAACCTGGTCTAGTCTTTAGGACTGAGACCTAAAACCTAGGACATGAATAATATTTTACTGGTTACAAATATATTTGAACACAAACAGAGTGGGCTTTCTGAAAGCTGTGACATTTAGTACAGATTGTTCTACCATGCATTCCCAGAAAAAAAAAAAAATGTTGACCTTCCAAATAGGAGATTACAATGGAAATATCAAATGGGTCCATTGTTCTCTTTTTTTCATTTGAATATTTTTATTTTACTGACATTAATAGAGCCATAGGGACACACTCCAGTTCTAAAAAGCCAACAAAAAATAACATGCAACAAAAGAATGATGCACTTAGGCAGTAGCAATATTCAGACTGGTATTTATTATATTTAATGGAAAAACATCTGGTCTGTATCTTACACAAAAACATATCTTCTTTTCACAAACATGCCTGTGAATAGGGTATAAACAGAAAGCAATGTTTTAGCTTTTATTTTTTATCGATAACTACCTACAGTCTATCATCTCCCTATTACATGGTTAATGTTATTAGGTTGTTATGCTATTTCTTGACTTGCATCCCTTGTATCCTTACATTTTATTAGCAATCCATTCAATACATACTAATTGCCTCCTGTGTGCTAGGCACCTTTCTACATGTTTGGAGCACAATGGTAAACATAGGCCTCTGCATTTATAGACCACTCTTTTGAGTGAGGAAAGGCAAACAATAAACAATACACCCAATTAATATAGATGCTATAAGGAGATGAGTGCTATGGAAAAACACATATAGCAGAGAGTAAGGGGGATCAGGGATGCTGTAGGGAGGAGAGTTTGCAGCATTGAATAGGATGAGTTGGGTAGCTTCTAGGCAGAAAGGACAGACAGAACAAAGGCTCTAAAAGAGGTGTCTGATCTGCTGGGAAACAATAAGCAGAGTGAAGGAGAGAGCGGTAGGAGACAAAGTCAGACAGGTCAGGGAGGCTTCCCACGTAGGAGCTTATAGACCACAGTGACGACATTACTTTTAATCTCAGAGAACAGGAACAGGTGTAAAATTGCCAGATTTAGCAAAGAAAAAGGAAGACATACATTTAAATATCAATTTCGTATAAACAATGAATATATTTTAGTAGAAGTATGTTCTTTGCTACATTGAGGACAAACATATTAAAAATTATCTGAGGGGCACCTGGCTGGCTCAGTTGGTAGAGCATGTGATTCTTGATCTTGGGATTGTAAATTTGTGCCTGATGTTGGATGTAGAGATTACTTAAAAATAAACTCTTAAAATAAATTATCTGAATAATTTTAGTATAAGTATGTTACATACAATATTTGGGACACACTTACTTCTAAAATGTTAATTTGTTATCTGAAATCAAAAAGTAACTGGGTGTTCTGTATTTCATTTGGCAGTCCTAAACAACGTGGGAGTCATAAACAGGAATACGTGGCCTGACATTTAAAATGATCGCTTTACCTTGAAAATTGTTTTAAATGCTTTATTTAAATAATAGCATACTTGGGGCGCCTGGGTGGCGCAGTCGGTTAAGCGTCCGACTTCAGCCAGGTCACGATCTCGCGGTCCGTGAGTTCGAGCCCCGCGTCGGGCTCTGGGCTGATGCCTCAGAGCCTGGAGCCTGTTTCCGATTCTGTGTCTCCCTCTCTCTCTGCCCCTCCCCCGTTCATGCTCTGTCTCTCTCTGTCCCAAAAATAAATAAACGTTGAAGAAAAAAAATAATAGCATACTTAAAATGATCACAGGTACCTAGTGAATGGACTGCAGACACAGGAAGACATGGAGGGTAGCTTTCACAGTGGTCCAGGTGAGAGATCATGGTGCCTGGAACCAGGATGATAGTCAGTGGTAGACAGAAAGTGATGATAAAAGGTTTTTAAAAAGTAAGAAAAGAAAAGGAAAAAGCAAGACATTTTACTTCTTAAGTGTTAGATAGATGGATGATAGATAGATAGATAGATAGATAGATACAGTTGATATGCATATGTTTGATTCACTCAGACTAATTGCTATATGATCATTTCTTTAGAATGAAAAATAAAGAAGGGAGTGAGGGAGGGAGGAAGAGAGGGAGGAAAGAAAGGAGGAAGGAAGGAAGCAAGCAAGAAGCACCGACTTTTCATTGTAGTTTTCACTGCAGACTGAATAAGAAAGTAGAAATGCAAACGAGGACTGTGGACTACAAACCAAAACACAAGTTCTTTGTTGCTTACATGTATGGGACTTCAGATAAATTACAACTTCTCAGAGCTCTAGTTTTCTCTTTTGTAAGTGTAGATATACATTTCCACCTTCTTTACCTCACCAGATTGCTGTGAAGACCAGCCGATCCTGGATACATTTGATTGTAATGTGTCATGTAAGTACTAGTTGCTGTAAGCACTGAGGTCACAAGTAAATCATATGGCTAAAACTATATACGTGCGAAATAAAGTAAGATAAAGAAACATCCTGTTTCTAATTTTGAGGGATAAGAACTAAGAAGCATTTACTTCTGGGTAAAAAATTTAAAAACATAAAAAATACTAAGAATCCATAATTGTCTTTGGAAAATCATGCACATGTCTCAGTTTTATCTTTCTCCTTTCAAATTCATCTTTCTTCTTTTGACAGAAGCAGGCAAATAGCATATATTAGTACACATTCTTTCAGTGTAATAGGGTTTTCCCTTGAGAAAAGAAAAGTAAACTTCATGAACACTCAATTGCTTGTTATCTCAGAAAATTATTTAGGAACCACGGTGAAATAATCAAAGGGATTAATGAGAAATAAATCAAAGATGCTACAATGGCCTCAAGAAGGACAGGCTTGCCAGTGTGGGAATCAGCATGTGAAATGAAGGGAAGAACTGGAAAAGAAACATAGCCAATATCCATCTATTGATCCATCCATCCATTTATTAATAATTACTTCTTGAGCACTTCTTATGTATAAAAGTCTATGATGATGAATGGATAAAGAAATTGTGGTTTATATACACAATGGAATAGTGTGTGGCAATGAGAAAGAATGAAATATGGCCTTTTGTAGCAAAGTGGATGGAACTGGAGAGTGTTATGCTAAGTGAAGTAAGTCATACAGAGAAAGACAGATACCACATGTTTTCACTCTTATGTGCATCCTGAGAAACTTAACAGAAGTCCATGGGGGAGGGGAAGAAAAAAAGAGGTTAGAGAGGGAGGGAACCAAAGCATAAGGGACTCTTAAAAACTGAGAACAAACTGAGGGTTGATGGGGGGTGGGAGGGAAGGGAGGGTGGGTGATGGGTATTGAGGAGAGCACCTTTTGGGATGAGCACTGGATGTTGTATGGAAACCAATTTGGCAATAAATTTCATAAAAAAAAATTCTATGGGATATTCAAAACTAAATAAACTACAACCTACTCTGAAAAGAAATGTGTACCAATGACCAGAATGTGAGGTAGAATGTGATAAGCACTACAAGAGAAATATAAATAACACACTATAGTACTAGAGAGGAAAAATGAAGACAGGAAGGGTTGGTCAGAAAAAGCTATGGATATGGCAGCAATTGTCAGGTGGTGGCCCAGTTAGAATTCAGGTGGAATAAAGGCATAGTTCACTGTGGTTACAACGTAGAGCAAATGGAAGGAATGGAGTAAGCTAAGGTATGCAAGAGAGGTTAATCCAACATTATGGAAAATATTTAGTGTCAGATGAAAGTAGATGGTTTTAGACGTTAGCTAAAGTAAGTCATGGAAAGCTTTTGAGCCAACAATATAACCAGAGCCAAGATTAAAAATAATCAATCTGGTAGCATGCATAAGAGGAGCTGGATGCAGGGAGAAAAACTAGAAAACTATTACAATTTTTCCAGTGGAAAGACTGCAATAAAATATAAAAAAAATATTTGTGAGGTATATGTCAGTTAGGATTGAAAGTAAATGAGTATGATAGGCCATCCGAAATAAGAGTGGCTTATACACGAGGGAAGTTCATCTATTTCTCATTTGAAAGACCATTGGCAGCACGTATAGTTCACAGAGTCTTTAAAGTATTTTGTCTATACCATAAGGTTTCCATCCTCATTTTCCTCAAGATAGTGGCTGAATCTCCACCGTCACATCTTCAATGCAGGTTTAGACAGCAAAGTACAATGGCAAAGAAGGACCTCCTTCCCTCTTGAGTCCACTCCCTTTAAGCAGCCTAAAACTTCTGCTGACATTTCCTGAGGTGTGAACTTAGTCTTATGGCCACCCTTAGCTGCAGGGATAGCTGGGAAATACAGCCCCGTGAATGCAGGCAGAAACTAAGATTGGGTTTTTAATGCATATCAGGCTATGTAATTAGTAATTCCTCCCACAAACTGAGACATATATAATTTGACGGCCAATTTAATAGGGAAGGGAGGTTAAATAAAAGCAAGAAAATTAGAAATGTCATCTAAGTTGTAAGACTGACTGAGCTAATGTCTGTGACTATAAGAAAAGAAAATCATTAGAAAGGTTAGTTTGAAGAAGAGAGGATGGGAATTGGATCAGATTAATAGATCCACAAGCATAAAATGATGTTATTTGATGCAGATATTTTAAAACACTGGAATTTATCATATTTTCATTATAACTTAAAGGAATCTGGCATAATGAATATCAGGTGGGTATGCTTATTTATTAGAAAGTTGTTACCTGTCTAGTGGGTGTTTTTCTAGGGGGCGGGGGAGATTTCTAGCTCTGAAGTACAATTCAGAAATGCTATGCTATTTTGTAAAATAGTTTTCACCATCTTTTTTGCTTTCCTATCATTACCATTTTTGAAAAATCTTAGAAAACTGATGAATTTGACTTTAACCTGATTGCACATTATTAGAATTGTAATCAAAGGACGATGGAGATATTAAATAACTTCATCCATTCATTTAACAAATATTTATGGGCACCTCTCATGTGTCAGGCACTATTATTCTAAGTGCTGAAGATAGGGTAGTGAGTAAAACACACAACGTATTTTCCCTTAGAAGACTGTATTCTAGAAGGAGCATGGTAGGAATTTGGAGCAGTTTGACAATCAACAAATATACATACATGAAGAAAGCAGAAAAATGAGCTGAGAAAACAAAGCATAGGAAGCTAGATAGTGAGACAAGATTGATGGGGGACAGAGGGGAGATGAGCCATGTAAACAGCTGGGCAAAAACCCTGCACACAGAGGCAAGAGCAGATGAAAGGTAAAAAGACAGGAAGAAGGAGAAATAGCAGGAGTGAAATCATGTAGTGACTTGTAAAACATGCAGAGGACCTTATTTTATGATGTTTTAAAAATTTTTTTACACATTTATTTATTTTTGATGGACAGAGAGAGACAGAACACAGTGGGGGAGGGGCAGAGAGAGAAGGAGGCACAGAATCTGAAGTAAGCTTCAGGCTCTGAGCTGTCAGCACAGGGCCGGATATGGGGGCTTGAACTCACGAACCATGAGATCATGACCTGAGCCGAAGTGGGACGCTTAACCGACTGAGCCACCCAGGTGCCCCTATGATGTTTTAAATGAATCAAGGGAATGAATGGAAGGAGGCATGGACAGAAGGGAAAAAAAAAATGGTCAGACAGACTACAGAATCAGATGAAATATTTCAAACTGGTTTGAAAAGAGTATTGGTTTGCAAATAATGACTTTGCCTTAGGGAAGAAATCAACTCTTTTAAAATTTGCTTACTTGAAACAACATTATAACTATTCAATTTGCTTGCTTTTTTTGGTACTAATTTTTACTAGAGTTGACCAAAAACATCAAATATCAGAACTAAATCTAAAGTGTGTGAATCTGTAATACTTTGAGAGGGCATTGTCTAACATTTCCCTCCCTAGAGGCTGAGCTTGTGATTTCTGTTATCTTCTTAGAGCTATTTTCTACTGAAATGGAACACACAGGTTAAAGTCCTAAACCCACGGTAGGTCTCCATGGTTACAAGAGGACAAGCTGCTTTTGTGTCTCGAAGAGCTGGAATTGTTTTCACCTGAAAACGAATAGCACTCAGGCTATATTTTCACAATGGTATATACAGTAGTGAATAACACATATTTATTCTAATATAAACAGAAAGCATTTCCATCGCATTAAGGAAGAGATGATGAGTATTAATTAAGGTGGGCACTTACTAGTCCAATCCACACTGACACATGTTCAAGAACATGAACTCAAGAGGTCAACTGTGCAACTGTGAATTCACTGAACATTACACTCAGAATGAAAATACCTTTCTAGAATTAAAAAAAGAAGTTAGCTTGGGGCAAACGTGTGGCTCAGTCAGTTGAGCATCTGACTCTTGATTTCAGCTCAGATCCCAGGGTCATGGAGTCAAGCCCTGAGTCCAGCTCCGTGCAGAGTGCAGAGCCGGCTTAAGATTCCTTCTTTCTCTCTTTGCCACTCTCCCCTGCTCATGCACTCGCGCTCTCTCTCTCTCTTTCTCAAATTAAAAAAAAAAAAGGAAGTAAGCTGAAATCAGCCAATAATTAATGGGACACAGTACCTATTTTCCTGAAATTTTATATATTTTATACATAATTTTATATGTATATTTAAAACTTTGTAAATTTTATATATAATCCAACATCATATTGGATTATATATTTTAATTTATATTAATTATATAATTGTATTTTATATATAAATTGTGCATGTATGTATGTGTATTTTCCATGTTTGGATTCTATCCCTTAAATATACTTATGAATTTTCCAAGTGTGAAGTTTTACATGTATCTACTTCAAATGAACCTCTTTTCTGTATTCTCAAGATTAAATAATAATGCCTTAATTAAAAAAAGTTTATTTTTCACTACCAAAACAATACAGTAAAATAATTTTGTCAGTTTTGAGTGCAGATACAATTTTGGAAACCCTTCACATTCCTAGTTTGGAATAGGGCTGTTTCATCAATGCTCAGCCTAAGGATAGGCATCTGTGTCTGCAGACAGAGACATACTGGAGCAAGTCAGTGCATAGAAGTAGGTCAGACCAATAGGTGTTTCCATATGTAAGAAACCAATTAAAAGGACAGGATAATGCATTGAATAATGAATGAATCACAGAATTATAAGACTATAGAAAAAGAACAACATTAAAGTGAAAGAACAGCAGGCGTTGTCTTTCATTTCATAGTCTTAAAAAAAGACATTCTGATCATGGATGTAAGATAGTTACTAGGCAGACTGAAAACACGCACATTTTTTCAATGTTTTTAGGTATATTTACATTTTTTTTGAAAAAGACAACAAAATAATAAACAACATTCAGTTTTATGTGTACTTCTGAAAGGAGGAAAAGGTATCAGAAATGGAAGCATATTGGTAGATGCGACTTATTCACAGAGTGAGGAGTTTATGGATGATAATTACAGTAGTATGGATCATAATAGAAAATATAGTAGATTATTAAAACTAAACATTTCTAACAATATGTATAGAGTTCAACATCACAACCAAGTGGAATTTATCCAAGGTATAGAAGCCTAATTCAACATTTGAAAATCAATTAAGACAATCCATCACATCAACAGATGGAAAAACAAAACAAACACAAAACCCACAAAACAAAACAAAACAAAACAAAATAAAACAAAACAAAACAAAACAAAACAAAAAAACATGTCAATAAATGCAGAAGAAGCATTTGACAAAATCTAATACCCATCATGACAAATCCTCTGAGGAAACAAAATAGAGGGAACTTCATCAACTTGATAAAGGTAGTCTATAAAAAACCTACAGTTAATATCGTCCTTAATGGTAAGAAACTAGAAGCTTTCCCATCAGGAATAGGTATAAGGCAAGGATGGCCTCTCTCACAATTTCTTCTCAATATCTTATTGGAAGTCCTTGCTAATGCAACAAGGCAAGAAAATGAAATAACAGGTCTCCAGATTTGGAAGGAAGTCTTTTTTTGCAGATGACATGATGGTCTATGTAGAATATCCAAAAGAATTGACCAAAAAAAAAAAAATCTGGAATAAGCAATCATAGCAAACAGGATTCAAGGTTAATATATAAAAGTCAATTGTTTTCCAATATACCAAAAATGAACAAGTGGAATTTGAAATTAAAAACACAGTTGCATTAGCATTATCACACATTCCCCCAAAATGAAACACTTAGGTATAAATCTAACATAATATGTATAAGATCTATGTGAGAAAACTACAAAGCTTTGATGAACAAAATCAAAGAAGTAAATAAATGGAGCAATGTTCCCCATTCATGGATAAAAAGACTCAATACTGTCCAGATGTCAATTCTTCCCAACTTGAACTATAGACTCAGAGCAATACCACTCAAAATCCCAACATAGCTAATTTATGGATACTGACAAACTGATTCTAAAGTTTATATGAAAAAGCAAAAGACAAAAAATAAGCAACAGGCTGAAGGAGACTATCAAAGTTGGAGGATTGACACTACCCTACATTAAGACTTAACATAGAGTTATAGTTATCAAGATAGTATGGTATTGATGAGTGAAATGAAACCATTGAAATAAAATATGGACCATGAAACAAAATAGTACATCCAGAAATAAACTCCCATAAATATAGTCAACTGATCTTTGACAAATAAGTAAAGGCAATAAAAGGGAGCAAAGATATTCTTTTCAACAATGGTTCTAGAACAATGGAACATGCACATGCAAAATAATAATATTAATAATAATAATCTAGATACAGACATTATACACTTTACAAATATTCAAAATGGATCAGAGACCTACATGGAAAAAGCAAAAATATAAAATTCCTAGAAGATAACATAGGAGAAAAGCCTAGATGATGTTGGGTTAGTGATGCCTTATTAGATACAACACCAAAGACATGATCCATTAATGAAATAATTAATACACTGGGTTTTGTTAAAATTTAAAACTTCTACTCTTTGAAAGACAATACCAAGAGACCATAAAACAAGCCACAGACTAGGAAAAAAATATTTGCAAAAGATACATCTGACGAAGCACTGTAATCCAAATATGTTTTGTAATCAAAACATACAAAGAACAATCAAAACAATAAGAAAACAATCCAATTCAAAAATGGACCTTAATAAACATCTCACCAAAGAAGATATGCAGATGACAAATATAATATAAAAAAGAAGCTTCACATCATATGTCATAGGGGAAATGCAAATTAAAACAACAAGATACCACTACAGACCTATTAGAATGGTCAAAATCTGGACACTGACAACACTGAATGTTGACGATTATGTGGAACAGCAGGAATTCTTATTCTTTGCTGGTGGGAATGCAAATGGTATACTTTGTTAGACATTTTTATATTTTTAAAATAAGACTAAACATATTTTTGCCACACCATATAATCCAGGAACTGTGTTCTTTGATATTTACCCAAAGAAGTTGAAAACATAGCCACACAAAAACCTGCACACGTTCATAGCCAGTTTACTTATAATTGCCAAACTCAGAAAAAAAGGATGTCCTTCAATAGGTGAATAAATAAACTGTGGTACAATTTTATTCAGTGCTATAACAACATGAGCTGTCAAGCCATCAAAAGACATGGAGGAATCTTAAATGCATATTTTACCAAGTGAAAGAAGCCAAGCTATAAGGTCTACATGCTATATGATTCCAACTATATGATATTCTGTAAAAGGCAAAACTATGAAGATAATAAAAAGATCAATGGTAGCCAAAGGTGGAGGAGGGAGAGCAATGAATAGGCAGAGTACAGAAAAATTTTACATTGAAAATACTCTATATGCTATTATAATAATAAGTACATGTCATACTTTTCCAAAGCCATAGAATGTACATTACCATGTATAAACCCTTGGGTAAACTATGGACTTTGGGTGATTATGATGTGCTGATGTAGGTTCATCCTTGATAAAACATGTACCATTCTGGTATGTGATGTTAGTAATGGGGGAGGCTGTTAATATTGGGGGGACATGGTTATGTGGAAAATCTCTGCACTTTCCTCTCAATTTTGTTGAAACCTAAAACTGATCTTAAAAAATTAAGTCTTAAGAAAAAACTACAGCTAAATAACAGATGTAAAACCTACGTTATCAGTTATAATATTATATGTAAAATGGATTAAATACCATAATTAAAAGGCAGAAATAGGCCAAATGTATTTTTAATTACTCAGCTACATGTTGTCTATAATATATAGTTTAGATTCAAAATGCAAATAGATTGAAATTAAAAGGATACAAAATCATATACTATGCAAATAGTAACCAAAAAAGAGCTGGAGTACCTATGGTGATATCAAATAGACTTTCAGACCAAACCAAAACTGATATTAGATAAAAGAAAGAATATTTCATAGTGATAAAAGTTCAATTTGTCAAGAGGATGTAACAATTAAAAATATATATATGCACATACATACATACACACACACACCTATGAATAGAGCTACAAAATATATAAAGCAAACTCAGAATTGAAGAGAGAAGGAAATCATTCAACAATAGCTGTTGGATACTATATAACATACTATTTTCAATAAGCATAGAACAACTAGGTAGAAGACCAGAAAGAAAATAGAACACTTGACATGAAATCCAACTAAACCTAACAGACATTGATACAACACTCTACCCAATAATAAGGGCACCTGGGTGGCTCAGTTAAGCATCCAACTCTTGATCTCAGCTCAGGTTATGATCTAGAGGCTTGTGAGTTCAAGTCTCATGTCAGGCTGTGTGCTGATGACATAGGGCCTTCTTGGGATTCTGTCTCTAACTCTCTCTGCCCCTCCCCTGTTCATGCTTTCTCTCTCTCTCTCTCTCTCTCTCTCTCTCTCTCTCTCTCTCAAAATAAACAAACTTAAAATAAAAAAGATCACTCTACCCAACAATAGCCAAATACACATTATTTTCAATGGCACATAACACAGTCTCTAGGATAGACCATATGTTAGGCCATAAAACAAGTCATAATAAATTTAAACGGATATTGGGGCACCTGGGTGACTCAGCACAGAGCCTGCTTCAGATCCTTTGTCTCCCTCTCTCTTTTCCCTTCCTCTGCTCACATGTTGTCTCTCAAATATAAATAAACATTTAAAATAATTAAAAGGATGTAAATCACATAAGTATATGCTCTGACCAAATTTAAAAAAATAAGGTAGGATGGGGATGACTGGGTGGCTCAGTCAGTTAAACATCCAACTCTTGATTTTGGCTCAGATCATGATCTCATGGTTCATGAGATTGAGCCCCACATTGGGCTCTGCACTGGCAACATGGAGCCTGCTTGGGGATTTTCTCTTTCTCTGTCTCAAAATAAATAAAGACACTTTTAAAAAATAATAACAATAAGAAAGAAATTTGGTAAATTCATAAATATTTAGAAATTAAACACTTTCCTCAATAACTGATCAAATAAGAAGTCACAAGAGAAATAATAAAATACTTGGAGATGAATGAAAATGAAGCAAGAAAACACCATTTTGAAATGTTTGGGATGCAGCTAAAGCAGTGCTTAGAGAAAAATTTATAGCCAAAAATAACTATTTTTTAAAAGGTATAAAAATACCATAACAATGTACTCTCACCTAGGAAGAGGAGGGCAAAATTCAACCCAAAGAAAGCAAATGTAAAGAAATAACAAATGTTACAGTAAACACAAATGAAATAGAAAAGAACACAAATAACCAATGAAACTAAAACTTGGTTTGTCAAAAAGATCAACAAAATTTACTAATCTTTAGTGAGTGTGACTAAGGAAAAGGAAAGATTCAAACTGCTAAACTCAAAAATAAGAGGGTATTACTACCAATCTTATGGAAATAAAAAGTATTAGGAGCCAGTAGTATGAAAGTCTGACAGGCTTTCAAAAAGTTTGCAGGCTGACAAATCAGATAACCTACATGAAACGGAAATATTTTTGGAAATAAACTACTATAACTTTATTCAGAAATGAAAAATATTAATGGTTCTGTGTTGTAGGGAGTATGGCTGGAGTCGCAAAAGATGATTCCACAAAGTGCAGTTAAGTGAAGGTCCTCATACTCATGGAATGAGGCCTCACTCCAGAATGAAGCTTCTTTTTATTAGGATAATTGTTAAAGACTATGTGCATAAAGTCAGCTAAGCAAGTGTGTTAATAAATCTAATGGTTTAGCTTTTCAAGGTTGAATTTCGAGTTAATTAGTTTCTATAACACTAGGAAGAGTCAGGTGTGAAGGAGGATCTGGCCCTGGACAATGTTAATGGCTCTAGGCATTCCTTAGGAGCTGCAGCCCCACTCAGCTGTGTACATATGTCCTAAGGCCTTGCACCTTCCCCAGCCCTTCCCCTCCTTTTTCTTTCAAATATTTTTTACTGTTTTATTTATTCTTGAGAGAGAGACACACGCAGCATGAGCGAGGGAGGGGCAGAGCAAGAAAGGGACACAGAATCCGAAGCAGACTCCGGCTCCGAACTGTCAGCACAGAGCCCAATGTGGGGCTCGAACTCACGAGCTATGAGATCATGACCTGAGCCGAAGTCAGACACTCAAAAGACTGAGCCACCGAGGTGCCCCTCAGCCCTTCCTCTTTGAAGTCTTTTCCTTTGATGCTTCTCTCCTACATCTCCCACAGTTCTGTAAAAGTAGAGAAATTGAACTAATAATCAAAAATCTACCCACAAATAAAAGGCCAAGTTCATATGGCTTCCCTACTATATTCTACCAAACATTTAAGGAATTAACACTAATCTGTCATAAATTCACCCCCTCAAAAAAAAAAAAAAAACTTGAAAAAGAGTGAATACTTACCTAACTAACTCATTTCATGAGACTAACATTACCAAACCAGGCAAGCACATGATAAATGAAAGCTTCAGACTAATAGCTATTATGAAATACAAAAATCCTCAACAAATACTACCAAATTTTGAGAGATAGAATACTGTCTCCCTAAAGATGTTCATGTCCTAATCCCTGGGATCTGTATATGTGATTTAGGGGAATTAAGGTAGCGTTGGAATATGGTTATTAATCTGTTGTAGTTAAAAAGGGAGATTATCCTGAATTAGCCGAGTGGGTACAATATAGTCACAAGTTCCTTATCAGCAGAAGGGGAGGAGAAAGAAGAAAAGAGTTAAGAGATATATGAAGATGCCATGATGCTAGCTGTGAAGATGAAGGAAGAGTCCATGAGACAAGGAAGGTAGGCAGCCTCACAAAGCTGGAAAGGCAAGGAACAGATCCCTCTTCTGCCACAATCACTAGAAGGAATGTAGCATGATCCTAGAACCCTAAGACATGTTGTATACTACAGACTTCCACAACTGAAAGACCATAAATTTGTGTTGTTTTAAGCAACTCTTTGTGGTAATTTTTTATAGCATCAGTAGGAAACTAACACACCACACAAATCTAGTGCCATATAAAAGGAATATATAGCATAACCAAGTAGAATTTATCCCAAGAATGCACATTTGAATCAACATAGAAAATCCAATCAAAGCAATGTGTCATATGAAGAGAATAAAGGACAATTACCTCAATAAATAAAAAAAAGTATTTGAATAAAATCTAATACCCTTTCATGACAAAAATAGTAAAAGCCTAGGAATACAAAGGAACTTCCTCAACTTGATAAAGGGCAACTAGAAAAAAAATCCATGGGCAGCATCATAATTAATAGTAAGAAACTGAAGTCTTTCTTCTAAGATCAGGAATAAGACAAGGTTATCTCTTTTTACCACTTCTATTCAATATTGTATTGAAGTTTCCACGAAGGTCAATTGTATAAGAAAAAAATAATAAAAGACCTCATAATAGGAGTTAAGATATAAAACTATCTCTATTTGCAAATTACATGATCTTTTATACTAAAGAATCCATAACCAAAGGATTAGGGTTAAAAAACAAGTTGAGAAAGTTTCCAGAGTACATGATTTCAGAATATAAGATTAATGCACAAAAATCAATTGTACTTCTATACCCTAGCAATTAATTTGAAAATAAAATTAAGAAAAATCTATTTTAGGGGCCCCTGGGTGGCTCAGTTGGTTAAACATCTGACTTCAGCTTAGGTCATGATCTCATGGTTCGTGAATTCGAGCCCCACATTGGGCTCTGTGCTGACAACTCAGAGCCTGGAGCCTGCTTCAGATTCTGTACCTCCATCTCTCTCTGCCCCTCCTCCACTTGTGCTCTGTCTCTCTCTCTCTCTCAAAAATAAAATCAAAACGTTAAAAAAAATTTGAAAAGAAAAATCTTTTTTAAAAGAGATTCAAAAATATTTCAAAATAAATATAACAAAAAATTTTCAAGACTTGTACACTAAAAATATCATTGAAATAAATTAAAAACCTAAGTAAATGAAAAGACATCCAGTGTTCATGGTTTGGAAGATTTAACATTAATAAGGCAATTATACCCAAATTGATCTACAGATGAAATATAATCCTATCAAAACCCAGTGGCTTTTCATTGCAGAAATTAGTAAGAAGATCCTATAATTTATATGGTAAATCAAGAAACTCAAAAGAGCCAAAACAATCTTGAAAAAGAAAAAAAGTTACTAAGATCACACTCCTCTATTTCAACATAATAATCACAAACATGTGGTACATAAGGACAGACCTATAAATCAATGGGATAGAATTGAGAGACCATAAATAAATCCATATAGCTATCAGCAATTGACTTTTGACAAGAATGGCAAGACAACTCAATGAAGAAACAAGTCTTTAAAATAAATGGTTCTGGGGGCATCTGGGTGGCTCAATCGGTTGTGTGTCTGACTTTGGCTCAGGTCATGATCTCATGATCCGTGGGTTCTAGCCCTGTGTCAGACTCTGTGCCGACAGCTCAGAGCCTGGAGCCTGCTTCGGATTCTGTGTTACCTCTCTCTCTGTCCCTCCCCTGCTTGTGCTCTGTCTCTCTGTCTCAAAAGTAAACAAACATTAAAAAAAATTAAAATACATGGTTCTGGTACAATATCAAACACCTGTATGAAAGAGCCAAAATTACAGAACTCTTAAAAGAAAAATATGAAATATCTTTCAGCCCTTGGACAATGGTTTCTCAGATATGATGACTAAGCATAAGCAATCAAAGAAAAAAATCTATATAAATTAGACTACCAAAATTATGTTGTATTAATTTTTTAAGTTTATTTATTTTGAGAGAAAGGGAAGGTGCTCAAGCAGGGCAAGGGCAGAGAGAGATAGGGGGAGAGAAAGAATCCCATGCAGGCTCCATGCTGGCAGTGTGGGTCTAATATCCAGAATATATAAAGAACTATTATAAATCAACAGTAAACATACAAATAACCCAATCAAAAAGTGAACAAAGAATTGAATGTACATTTTTAAAAAAAGATATAAATAGCCAATAAGTACATGAAAAGATGGTTGACATCAGTAGTCAGTAGAGAAATGCAAATCAAACCCCTAAGTTGATAATACCTCAAACCTACTAATATGATTATATTAAAAACACATGGAAAAATATACCTGGAAACTAATAAGTGTTGATGAGGATGTAGAGAAATTAGAACCTTCAAATAGTCCTGATCAAATTGTAACAAGGTGTAGGTGCTTTAAGAAACAGTTCCTCAAAAAAAAAAAAAAAAAAAAAAAAAAAATCACACAGAGTTACCCAACAATTCCATTCCTAGGTATATCCCTAAGTGAATTTAAATGATATATCCATAAAAATTTTTGTATATGAATATGCATATCAAAATTCTTCATAACAGCCAAAAGTGAGAAAAAAAAAACAAATGTCCATCAACTAATAATTGGATAGACAAATGTGATATATCCTTACAATGAAATATTATTGAACCATAAAGTATTGATTCATACTACCAGTTGAATGAACCCTGAAAAAATTATGCTAAGTGAAAGACACCAGACACAAAAAGCCACATACTGTACAATTCTATTTATGTGAAATACCCACAATATGCAAATCCATAGAGACAGAGTAGATTAGTGATTGCCAGGGGTTATGAGAAGAGGAAAATGTAGAGTAACATCTAATGGCTATGAAGTTTCTTATTCAGGTCATTAATTTTGGAGTTAGATACCAGGGATGATTAGACAACTTTGTGACTATATTAAAAAGCACTGAATTTTACATTTTAGAAACATGAATATTATGTAAATTATCTCTCACTGAAAAAAACAATTAGTGGGAGGAGGAGAAGTCTAATTACTACTGACATAACTGTTCTTTCTCATATAATCAGAACATTTTTTAGCTAAGTTGTGTTGGCTAGATTAAATTTCTTTCATTCTTTACACATTTTAAACCAAAATAGACTTACTACCTAGTTTTAATGTTTTTAGTATGGATTTTGCTTTTCTTTCCTCCAGAAGAAAAATAGAAATACTCTGCAATACAAATCCCTCTATCTGAGCCAAAATCTACCTTATCTTTTCTATACCAATTTCCATGTTTAGATAATCTCAAACAGAATTTTAAGAATGTTCTATCAAGTTGACATTTTTCTTTAAAATGAGTTTTAAATGAATAAGAAATGTGAAATTTAATTTGTTTAACACAAGACAAATGTAGGTGATTAGCAAACATCCCCAAATACTATAGGCTCTACATTTAAATGCAGTAACAAGATATACCCTACTTTTCTAACAATAGTATTCAAATACATCAACAAAAAAGTGCTAGTGACAAAATGTGAAATAAAAGATAAACTATAAAAGATTAAATGTCAATTCTGTATTTGTTATAATGGACCAAAAACTTGAGCTAATTTTAAATTGCATTACTTAAAAGTATGCATATATATTTACATTGTATTTAAATTGATATGAATCTTGATAATCTGCATAGAGCATCTGTAAATATTCTTTTTAATATGAACTTTTAAAAAACATATTAGTGGGGCGCCTGGGTGGCTCAGTCGGTTGGGCGTCCGACTTCAGCTCAGGTCACGATCTCGCGGTCCGTGATTCGAGCCCCGCGTCGGGCTCTGGGCTGATGGCTCAGCGCCTGGATCCTGCTTCCGATTCTGTCTCCCTTTCTCTCTGCCCCTCCCCCGTTCATGCTCTGTCTCTCTCTGTCTCAAAAATAAATAAACGTAAAAAAAAATTAAAAAAAAATATTAGTTATATGTAATCTACCTTTGCTTTATACTTTCAAATTAATTTCTTTAAATCAGCAGAATTTTGTTATAACTATTAAGAAGTCAGTGTTCATAACTAATTTCCTAAATCTACTGACTAATATTACCTTTATGGCTGCCTCTGAAACATAACAAGGTCAAAACATGCAAGCATTTAACTTTCAAAACACAAAAATACATTTATTTGGCATGGGAGCCATGTGAAGTTTACTATTTTTTAGCTTGTCACTATAATCACTGAGAGTCTAATGCCAACAGGAAATGGATACAATCAAATAAAAAGAGCCTATAATCAGTATTAAATCAGGGCTCCTATTTCAAGACTAGAACAGAAATTATACAAGATGAGCTGAATACCTTATAGGGCCAGAAAGTAAGGAAGTGCTCAAACACACACACACACAGAAACACATAAACACATACACACACACACACACACACACACACACACACACACACACACCTTGCCCCTCACACACAATGATGAGGATAAGTTAAGATATCAAAGGGACACAGAAACTAAATGAAAAAGCTCCAAATGGCCAAAGATGGAACAATCTGGACAAAATATATTAAAATGGTAATTTTATTATAATCCAAAGTATTAAAAAAATCTGTGAGTCCAGCTAATATAAGTAAATTCCTGCATACACATATAAATGGGAGAAAATGGAGAAACCTCTAGTGCAGAAGTTCAAGTAATTTATGTACATGCTCTGATTGAAGAAAGTGGAGTGTAATTCCTCACTCCTTAGTGTGGGCCCCAAAACTGAATAAAGTATGGATTTTAGTTATAATGATATATCAATATTGGTTTATTGCGGCAAATGTAGCATACTATTGTCAGATGTTATGTTAACAATAGAAGAAACTGGGTGTTGAACATATGGGAATTCTGCAATGTCTTTACAACTTTTCTACATATCTAAAGCTAAATTAAAATAAAGAATTTATATTTTAAAAAGATAGTCTGTATAGGTTGATATTAACTCAAGAAGTTCAGAATAGGGGTGCCCAGGTGGTTCAGTCAATTAAGCGTCCAACTTCCTCTCAGGTCATGATCTCACGGTTCATGGCTTCAAGCCCTGCATCGGGTTCTGTGCTGACAGCTCAGAGCCTGGAGCCTGCTTCAGATTCTGTGTCTCCCTCTCTCTCTGCCCCTCCCCTGCACGCGCTGTCTCTCTCTCATAAATAAACATTTAAAAAAATTAAAAAAAAAGAAAAGAAGACTATAACATCTTTCATCACTCACAGAGTAAATGACATCTTTCAAGTTATCTGCATTATCTGCAAATGGGTGATGGGTTTTTTAAAATATACTAGAGGGGAAAAATGAGAATTACTCAGACAAGAACCAGAAGAAAAAAATTCTAAGAAAATGAAGATGAAGGTAATAGAAAGAATGATTCAATGAGTTGTTCCAAACAAGAAACACTTCAGGATCAAACACTGTATATTATGATACAGTTTTCATATCTTTAACATTATAAGCTAGTACATTGGAAACTCTGTACTCTATACTTCTTAGAAAATTCAATGGGTTTTCAAAGGCATTTTTTATTTGACATTTTCTCCTGATTCATTGAGTTTGAACTTTATCCCTCCTTGACTCTTTCCTCATCAGATTTAGACCAGTGACTCAAAATTTAGCATTCATGCAATTTTCAAGAAATAGGACTTAGATGGGGAGAATGTAGCTTTTTTAAAATTCAGCTTGAAACCTGCTCCCACCACTGATTTTGACTGTGCTGATCCCTGGTGTAATCGTGCTGGAAGATGGTCATGCTGTCTTCAGAGTTCAACTTAACAATCAGGAGTTTATTAAAATCTCCATGAAATTATTTGTCTTATCTCAAGAAAATTTAGTTCTGCTTTCCTGGAAATGGAGAAATAATGAGTAATGGGCTGATATTAACCCCTTAAAGCACAATATCTGTATTGTATTTTTATTTAATTTGATGAAACACTGAAGACAATGAGAAAGACATTTGAGAGAAGGAATTAGTCTTCCTTTTTAAATATATCATCAAGGCTCTGAAAATATAGCTATATAGCTCTTACTCTAAAAAAAGATTCAATTATATAAGATGAATAAGTTCTAGAGATCTGCTATACAACATTGAGCCTGTAGTTAACAATACTGTATTGTGCACTTAAAAGTCTGTTAAAAGGGTGCATCTCATGTTAAGTGTCCTTATCAAAATTAAATAAAATCCTAAATGGGTCTTAAAAAACAATCACCACTAAAATAATCTTGACTCTTTGGGCCTAAAGTAGAAATCTGACAAGGAAGAGTATATAGAATTGGAAGTTACATAAATCTAGAAATTATATACTGTACAATATTGGGTAAGCTACTTAAACTCTTTGAGCTTCCATTTTCTTACATTTAATATGGAAATACTTGTACTTAAAGCATAGGGTTGTTAGGGCTGTTCACTGAGATATGTGGAGAGCATTGTCAGGCACAGAATACACTAGACCCACTTACTTATTCACTTACTATATTTAGAATAACCCTCATAAGTTAAAATCTGTTAAAATGTAAAGTGGCATGAATAAAGACATTTAAAAATGACCAAGTCCATTACATTTCACAGAAGTTGATACCAGATTTCAAAGAAGTTAAATAGTGTGCCCTAGGACATAGATTTTGTTGGTGTTGATTTTAGGCCACAACAAGAAACATAGATAGCCAGGCCAGTGAAATGTACCCTACAGCATATCACCTGGGAATAATGTTTCTGACTATTTTTAAATAACCAAAGGTCCTTCTTAAACTGAAAGATCAGTTTCAGTTTCACATTTCTGGTCAGTATAACTACTTAAATAACTTCTCAGGAAGATGAATACAGAAGGCAAGGAAGCTACCTATTTATGTCTATTTTTAGAATGGCAGATTTCCTTTCTAGTTAACTGTTGTATTATAAGATTTTGTTCTCTTTTTTTTCCATTTTAAAATATCTTGGAAATGCAAATTGACATGTAAGTTCTCTTAAGTTTTACCCAAAAGGTAGGAGGTATAGCTAATCCTTACTAAAGCTGGTGAATATTCATTTTCTCTATCCAGGATATTATAGTGAATCCAACTTGCTGAAATCCCCTTAGGATATGGTCATGATTATATTATTTAGCTGATTCAATAAACAGGAAGAACAATTGCTAAGCTCTCCAGGGAACTGGTGGGGAAAATTATCCCCCAGATGGCACTAGCAATTATTTACTTCACTTGAAATTTCTTCCACTTTTGGACAGAATACTTTTTAATATAATAAATATAAAGATATCTGAAGATTTGGACATTATCTACAAAGACAATTAAATAAATTTCAGCAATTGTGACAACGTTTTTAACCCACCTTGATTCAAATGTCAGCAGAAACTTCCCTTTACCTCCACAGGAGTTTCTTTTCCTATAATAACTGACCAAAGACCATAAGAGATGCATATATTAAACTACTAAAAGAGAGTAGGATAAAGGGTTTCAGACAAAAATGTTATACCAACTCTAGGGCAAGTAGCTGAATACAGAAGTAACCAGACTTATGACCTGTGGTCTCATCTAAACCCTCTGCCTTTGGGATCTAGTTCAATCATATGACTTTATTTTTTTAGTCCTATGACTTTAAATATCATATCATCAACATACTAATGACTCTCCAATTTGCATCTCCTATCCTAGCCTTTTCACTGAGTTCCAGATTTATACATCAAACTGCTAACCCAATCTCATTTGAATATTTTATATTTCAAAATGAACCTGAAAAGCCAAAAAGGAGCAGTCAAGAGAGTTCTGGGTTTTCTGAAAACAAAACAAAACAAAACAAAATATACACACACAGACACACAACACACACACACACACACACACACACACACACACACAAAGCCACAACAATAACAACAGCAAACATCTATCCTTCCATAAGTCTTTCTCATCTCAGTAAATAGCTCCATCATCTACTCAGTTAAACCAAAATCCTGGCATGTATTTTTGAGCCCTCTCTTTCTCTCATACCCTATATGCAATTTATTTTCTAATCTGTTCTAATTTTAAAATATATTCCTAATCCATCACTTTGTGTCTTCTCTACTGGTATACTCCAGTCCAAGCTATCACCCCTGTTGACCTGGACTCATACAACAGTCTTTATATCCACTGTCCTCTTTTAAAATGTTTGCAAAATAGCCAAATGAGGGGCGCCTGAGTGGCACAGTCAGTTGAGCTTCCGACTTGGGCTCAGGTCATGATCTCACAGCTGGTGAGTTCGAGCCCGCGTCGGGCTCTGTGCTGACAGTTCGGGGCCTGGAGCCTGCTTCAGATTCTTTGTCTCCCTCTCTCTCTGCTCCTAACCAACTCGTATTCTGTCTCTGTCTCTCTCAAAAATAAATAAACATTAAAACATTTTTAATAGCCAAATGATCCTTAGATTTGGTATTTTCCTGTTTAGAAGCCTCCCATGGCTTCATCTCATGGGTAGAACAAAGTCTAATTCTGATAAGAAGGCTGATAAGAGGCCAGTGCCAGTCTCTACTGCCATATCTCCACGATACTGGCCTTCCTTTTTTTTTTTTTTAATTTTTTTAACGTTTATTTTTGAGAGATAGAGAGAGAGCACAAGCAGGGGAGGGGCAGAGAGAGCCAAACACAATCTGAAGCAGGCTCCAGGCTCTGAGCTGTCAGCACAGAATCCAACATGGGGCTCGAACTCATGAACCATGAGATCATGACCTGAGCTGAAGTTGGATGCTTAACCGACTGAGCCACCCCCGTGCCCCTGCAGTACTGGCCTTCTGTTAAGGAACCTTTGCACTTTCTGCTTCATCCACCCGTATAGCTCTACTCTTAACTCACAATTCTGGCTGCTTTGCATCATTTATGTCTTGGCTTAAATGCTACTTCCAGAGAGTGATTTATAGAATTAATGTCTAACTCTAAATGGAAGCTGAGAAAAAGAAAAAAAAAAGACTAGTGCCTAAGAAGGGAAATACAAGTTTCCTGGAAGTTCCTCCTCCCCTACTGATGGGTAGAGAAAAAGCGGTTGTAGTAAATTCTGTTGAAGTGTGTCATTTCTGCTCTTCAAATTCCTTTCAATGGAAGCTCCTCTAACCCCTTGGCCTTATTCCCAGTGGAATTCAACTTTGCTGAATCCTCCTTGCTACACATTTTATAGAGATTGCCTCTGCCTTGGAACTGAGTAGGTAAATCTGCCCACATCCCATTAGCTGCAGATATAAGCTATATCTTAATATCTACTTCTTCCCTAGAAAGGGTTCTATTTTGGTCTATATTTGCCTTATTCCAGTTTATATATTTTTTAACTACTTCAATATTCAAGTAGAGAAGAGGAATGGCATCACTCAGACCCTCTTAAACTCCAAAAAAAGCATGTGCTTTTCTAGCACAGATAACTAGAATGAACTACATCTGATTGTGAGCTACAGTCTGAAATAAAGCCTTGGTCTGAGCTGGAACTGAGAACTTCTAGAAAAGCTCTTCTGGGGTGTTTGGGTGGCTCAGTCGATTGAACATCCAACTTCGGCTCAGGTCATGATCTTACAGTTTGTGAGTTCAAGCCCCACATCAGGCTCACTGCTGTCATCAGAGAGCCCACTTGGGATCCTCGGTTCCCCTCTCTCTCTGCCCCTCTCTCACTCGTGCTGTCTCAAAAATAAATAAAACATTTTTTTAAAAAAAGGAAAAGTAAAGGTCTTCTACTTTATAGTTATAGGAGTTAATAATGGCCACTTAAAGAGTATTACATATGACTGCAACTTACAGCATATAGGAAGGTTCAGTAATTATTTGTTGAAGTAATGAACAAATGATGTGCTTTCTTTCCCTCTGGTGGCACAAGGTATATGATTCAACACCAGAGTCACACAGTCTATTTGCCCCCAGAGATACAAGCACAGGAGGAAAGCATCCATATCCACATGCAGGAAGAGCATCCAAGGTGAAAAGGATGAAAGAATAATAATAACCGCTCCACCAGACAAAATTTTCACACAATAATGGCAGATGGATTCTTTCAGGAACAGAAACAGTACTTATACCTGAGTAAGTAAGAGGATGTACACAGCAAACCAGCACTGAAGAAGTATATGAAGACATGGGGAAAATGGCAATTTGAGAGAGATCACCAGGAAATGAAAGATTTATTATTAGTACATCTTCCAAGTCTGGAGAAATACTTCTCCAAATAGCATCCTTTTATGTCACCACACCTGTTGGGTTATATTTTACTAATTCCCCCCTTTTTCCTGGCCTCCCTGATATTGGAAGTAAAAATTACCCAGTAGTCTAAGAAATCTTTTTTGAAATTTTATTTAAACTGCACAAAATTAGTGAGTCTAAAAAAGGAGAAAATTAAAAGAACTGAAAGGGATTGTTCATATTTTTATCCAACTATTTAACTAGCTTCTTGTGTTAAGCAATGATTCCATAAAAGTGGCAAACTCTTACTTTGTTAATTTCCACAAGGACTTTAAAAATTCTCATGACTCTTTCCTGAGCAAAAACTCTAGCATCTCGGGAGAAGCTTCCAATTCACATCTGTTTGGCATCACATTATCATGGTTTGTTATCACAGTAGTCAGGATTATCTCTTTGAAGATCAATTTCCTAGTGAGCAATCAGACCAAGGGTAGTCAATCTAATTCAGTCAGCTTAATGACCCAGATAACGGGAATAGTGCTGGTAATTTTGGTGATTAAAATGACACATATAATTCAATTGTGCAAAATTGACATGGCTCAGTGCTTGGCTGTGAAGTGAACACACATATAAGAACAAAAACCCCTCTGAGCCTGATCAAAGCACTTTAGCAGATCTAGTCCATAGCTGCTCCCTCTTGCCATTGTATCATATGCCAAGGGTCTATCACTTTCACAGCTCTGCTGGACTAATAAATAGAATTTTCCATATTCCTTACATAGCCTTATCTTAGTGAAAAAATACATGTCACCCTACCTCAATCATATAGAGTTTAGAGGTAGAGTTCCAACAATAATATGACTAAAGTAGTCAAAATCACTTCTCACTCTAATGGAAAAAGTTCCCTTTGTTTTCAAAATAAACATAATGCCATATGATCTGCAATTTTGGAGAGTATTTTAGAAAAAGGAAATCTGGAACACCTGTTGTTGTCAAGGCTCAGGAAAACTGCCAGTAGCATTTTAAATGGTGCCTTTACCTGTTTCACACAACAGCTGAGTGTCACCATCTGGGCCAGGCTGAAATTTCCATGAGTTCAGCCAAATTGTCATAATAGCTCCCTTCTGCTGGTCCTTCAAACAATGGGCTGATTGGGAAAACTACATTTGACAACAGAATGCCGTCTCAAAATGCATGAAGTCCAAGTGTCATAAAATGATGGAAAGAGTATTAGGCTTACACACTGTATAATCATTTCTAGTATAGCACTGTATTAGAATTGGGGATTAAACCAACAGAGCATGTTTGTTTAGAATAGTGATAATTGCCGGGTGCACAGCAGTATAAAACCATTCCTCAAAAAGGAACATTTCATTTTCCTAATGGAAAACTAAGTAAATAAACATGTTGTGAATGTTTCCACAAGTAAGACAATGGAACACTTCAAAGCAAAAACAACATATACTCTCAGATCATAAACTTTTTCTATGACGTGCTTTAGACCATGCAAATGAAATTTAATTGCACTAAAACGATTTTACCCTTAGAGACTGTGGAGATTTTAACTTCAAAATTATTGATTTAAATGAAAACAACAATCAGAAAACTGACCTATAAAATAGAAAACAGTTTTTAATAAGGTGTAATTTATAGTGAAATGCCAAGATCTAAACTTAGTATCTGCATGCATTTCACAAGTGCATGCATCTATGCATACCACATAGATACTAAAATAAAAATATTTCCATGAACCCATGAAGCTTCCTGCTCATACTGTTCTTAATCTCCACACCACTTAGACTACTACTGTTCCAATTTCTTACACCAGGTTTCTCTATTATAAAATTCATGTATATGGAATTGTTGGGAAGAAAAAAAAATTCTCTACCTTTCATGATTCTTTTGGCTCATCTAAGAAATTGGCATGAAGAAAACATTAACAGAAGAAAATCAAATTTAATTACATACATAAGAAAATCCACATTAACTAGAGAGATTCCAAAGACAGTAAAGCAAAATAGGGTACATATGTCATTGTTAACTAAGGAGAAACGGTAGGAGCCTGGACTCCAAAAGGAAGGAAAGCAACTCATAGAAAGATGAAAGAGTATTGGGCACTGGGTGGCTCAGCCAGTTAAATGTCCAACTTCCACTCAGGTCATGATCTCCAGGTTTGTGAGTTTGAGCCCCAGACTGGGCTCTCTGCTTTCAGCACAGCAGCCTACTTTGGATTCTCTGTCTCCCTCTCTCTGTGTCCCTTCCCCATTTGGGCATGATCTCTTCTCTCTCTCTCTCTCTCTCTCTCTCTCTCTCTCTCTCTCTCTCTCTTTAAAAATAAATAAACTTTAACACAAAAAGAAAAAAAGAGTAAATGGTAAACAAATGTTTTCTGGGTCATACAGAAACAACGGGACATAGACAGGAATTTTATGCTAAGTGAAATAAGTCAGGGAAAGACAAATACCATATGACTTCACTCATACGTGGAATCTAAGAAAAATATACAAATGAGCAAAGGAAGAGAAATCAAAAACAGACTTAATGATAAAGAACAAACTAATGGTGACCAGAGGGGAGGAGAGTGTGGGGTGGGGGATGGGTTAATTAGGAGATAGGATTAAGAGGTTCACTTGTCAGGGCACCTGGGTGGCTCAGTCAGTTTAGTGACTCTTGATTTTGGCTCAGGTCATGATCTCAGGGTGAGACTGAGCCCTGTGTCAGGCTCTGTACTGACAGTGAGGAGTCTGCTTGGGATTTTCTCTCCCCCTCACTCTCTGTCTGTCCCCTAGTCATTCCAGTGCACATGCACTCTCGCTCTCTCTGAAAATAAATAAATATATATATTTTTTAAATCAACCTAAAATAATTTAAAGGCCAAAAACACACATTTTGGGGTGGCAAATTTTGCTCCCTACAGAATTAGGCAGGTTGTACTTTTCTTTGTCTACATTTACTATTTTTAAGTTGTTTATATGTCATTGTATGTGTAAGTATTATTTCATTATATAAATATAACACATTAAATTTATATATTTTTCTGGTTGAAAGGCATTTAGGTTATATCCAATTTTTGTCTATTTTCAGTAAAACTGCTATGAATATTACTGATAAGTGTTTTTATGCATATATACATATATATATATATACATATATATATACATATATGTGTGTATATATATATATACATATACATATATATATATATATACATATACATATATATATATACATATATATATATATATATGTATATATATATATGATTTTCTTGGGTAAATACCTAGTAGGGAATTTCTGGGTGATAGCAGAGGTTTATATTTAACTTTATAAGCAAATGCAAACCTTTCTCAAAATGGCTGCACCATTTTACACTCCCACTAGCAGTGTATGAAATTCCTGGTTGTTCTACATTCTCACCAGCATTTAATGCTATCAGTCTTTTTAATTTTAACCATTCATATCAAATCTCATGTAGCTTAATTAGCATTTCCTAAATAACTGCTATTGGTGAGAACTTATTCATATGCTTATTTGCCCTGTGTATATCTTCCTTTCTGAAATGTCTTTTTAAATTTTTGGCCTTTTTTTATATGAGGTTTGTCTTATCAAATTGTAATAGTAGTTTACATATTTTGAACACAATCCTTTGTCAGATATATACATTGCAAATATTTTCTTTCAGCCAGCTGCTTACCTATTTATTTTTAATGGTACCTTTGATGAGATATTTTGATAAAATCTTATTTGTAGTCTTTTATTTGTGATTTTTGATTCCTAAAGAATAGTTACCTATTCCAAGATCAGGAGGCTATTTTTTTCCTAAAAACTTCATACAGTTTGCTTTTAAACAACACAGGTTTGAATTGTGTGGGTTCACTTATACTCCAGTTTTTTTGAGACAGTATAACACTGTAAATGTATTTGCATTTCGTTATGATTGTCTTAACTTTGATTTTTTTCTCTAGCTTACTTTAAGAATATACTATATAATACCTTTGACATACAAAATATGTGTTAATCAAGGGTTTACAACATCAGTAAGGCTTCTGGTTAACAGAGGTTATTAGTAGTTAAACTTTTGGGGTATTCAAAAATTATACTGATTTTGACTACATGGAAGGATCAGTACCCCAACTCCTGTATTGTTCAAGAGTCAGCTGTAATTAGAGCTTTTAATCATAGTCATATGATTTATTTTGAATTAACTTCTATGTATGGTACAATGTAGGGTTTGAGGGTTTTTTTGGTCCTTCCTTACTTCATGTTTAATAGAATCCATCTAGGCCTGAAGGTTTCTCTGGGGAAATTTTAAGTTATTAATATGATTAATTTTACAAATATGAAACTATTTTAATTTTTAATTATTTTTATTTCAATATTATTTGTTCATATCATCTGAATTGCCAAATTATTGGCATAAATGGTTCATAATAATCCTTAAGTATTTTATAACTTTAGGATCTCAGTTTTGCACCCTTTTTTATTTCTAGTATTTGTCTTTTGTGCAGTCTTTTTTTCTTAACCACTTAAACAGGAATTTATCAATTTTATTGATGTTTCCAGAGAAATTATTTCAAATGTCATTGATTTTTCTCAATTGTTTCTTTGTCTAGTTCAGTGATCTCTATCTTTACTATTATTTTATTTTCCTTAGTTTTTATTTTGTTCTTCTTTCTCTAGCTTCTTGAAGTAGAAACTCAGATGACTGAACCACCCAAGCACCCCAGATTATTTTATAAATACCCATTTAGAGGGTCCTATACTCCTACTGATTTTTTTGGCCATATATTTATCAGTAAAGTTAAAATGTATCTCTTGTAATTCATTATTACTTTTAATCAAATCAAACATCTATATCTTTAAACATTTAATCTGTTTACATTTATTATAATTTATTTGATTTCATTTAGTTCTATGTTGCTGTTTGCTTTTGATTTGTCCAATATGTTTTCTTCTTTCCTTACTTTCTTTAATCAAACAAATATTTTTTTGCCATAGCATTTTGTTGCCACTATTTCTCATCACCACCTATTCACTCCATTATAGGATCTGCTGCCCTAAATAATACATAGTGTCCAAACACATGATACTTGGTACCGGATACATAAGATTGGCAAGATTATTTTTTTTTTTTTAGTCACATTCACTCACAGCCTCAGGGAAGGTAACTACAGCCAATCATGCAGTGCTACAGGGATTGCATGCAGTTGCATAGCAGCATGGGTTGTGAGAGGCAGGCTTTGTAGTGACAAGAATGTGGGTGACCCTTGGACCTTATGGGAAGATATACTTAGCTTGTTTGAATAATTTTGTGAAAGGGAAGAGAAAAACATACTAGGTTGAAGACCTGCTAAGTTGCAAGGGGTCCAGCTGATGGAGGAACCAACTAGGCAGGGAGCTGTTTCTGGGTGGGAGGCATTTTTAGTGAGAGCAGGAGAACTCAAGACTAGGCCTCTGGGGCCTTGTGATACTCAAAGATGTCAAGGAAGTCCATCAAGAATTAATATTATGCCACTTTACATACAATTTAATAACCCTACAATTGTATAGCTCATTTACCACTCTCATATTCTGTGCTAATTTAAGCATTAATTTTTTGTCTACATGTATTATGAACTTCATAATGCAGTATTACTCTGTTACGCATCTTTATCCTGCACTGGCTTCCATTCCATAGCAACTATTGGTTCCCATGATTTGTCTCTAACAGTCACTGCATGATTAGGGCAAGCAAAAATTGTGAGCCACAATTTTAGTTCTTTACTTTGTATGATGCACTGAAGGTGCTATAAGGTCATGGTTTTATAGTGCCTGGAGCTTACATTATTTAGAGTAGGATTTCTTTAAGAAAAAGAATACAAAATTTTAAATACACTGTCAGGTATGGGTGTGAATATCTATCTAGAGAAAAGAAATCACTGCAAATCATGTTAACAAATCGTCAAATAACAAAAGTATCACACACACACACAAAAACAGAAAATAACCTATTGATTTTATGAATTAACTTTCTATCTGCCAATAATACTTTTTATCATAAATTTTTAGACACTCTGAATATAGATCAATGATTTTGCTATAATTTGCTTTAGAAAGAACATGACTGAAATTTGCTTTTATTTTATTCTATTCTACTTTATTTTATTTTGTATTTTAGCTTTACAACTTGCAATTGATACTTTTATTAAGGTTTTTCAGGTTGCAGTCACATTTTGGAAAAATATCATAAATATTTTAATATGAGGTATAATATTTCTCAGCATTTTAGATTTTCTTAGGTAGTGACATATGCAATCAAAATAGCAAGAAATTTAAATTTTTCTAATGTTTTTTCTAACACATGATTTACTCCCTATGTTTAAATGCATAAACAAATAATAAAAGAGTCCATTCATTACTGCTATTCAAAGTTTATCTCTCTTCCAATTAAATTGCTGGCCTTGGCATTATATGAGCATCTGTAACAACTTGTTTCTGGGGTCAGAACAATTTCTAACAGTTCCATTCCTTGATTTTCTAATCCTTTACTGGATTTGACTAATTTTTACTTAATTCCCTTAAAACTCTTTACCTAAAAAATGTAAATACAAAAGAACTTCTATATACATCCATATCAGAGGCCTATACTTTCTTTCTTTCCTTTTTCAAAATTGTTCTAAAAATGTAGCTTGTAGTTTAAAGTATACTATCTGAGCTTTATCAGATTTTTCAACATGGATGACTCAGTCGGTTAAGCGTCTGAATTTGGCTCAGGTTATGATCCGTGGTTTGTGAGTTCGAGCCCTGCATCAGGTACTGCACTGACAGAGTCTCTCTCTCTCTCTCTCTCTCTCTCTCTCTCTCAAATAAATAAACATTATTTTTTTTCACTAAATTGTTTGCATTTCATTGATGTGTATTTCATTGATGTATAGGTTGCATCTACCATGTATTTGAAAATATATTTCAGTCTTTAAAGTGTTGTTGTAGCAATGTTTCAAGATTTGAACTGTTTTTAGAATAGGTAGATTATCTCATTAAACTTACTATCTTTAAAGAAGGAGTAGGCATGTGTGTATAATACTTCAAGTGCAAAAGAAAATCTATTATTATAAAATACTAAAACCTGTCAATAACCTCAAGGACTTTGAATGCAGTCTTCTTCTCTGATGAGGACAAGGTAATAGAACACATTAGACATATGCTGCCTACTTGATAATGTTCATAAAAAGTGTACAGCTTTGCCATCACCTTGTAGTCATGTGACTGACCACAACTATTGCTGAAGGACATTTTACAATCATTCCAAACACATTTCATTTGTTGAAATAAAATGCTAACAGATAATTTTCAGTTGGCAAAGAAGTTTAAAATTGCTCACAGGGTTTTGTATTATAATACTAGTGCACAATAGTTACCAACTAATTAGTCACCGTTCATCATATCCAACAAGAACCTACAATAATAGAATACTGTCTAGTGACTGATTTGTTAGATTTACTGCTTCATTTTATCCATGTTTTATAATAATTTTGTCTAATTCTTCACAAACTCTTTTGGATAAATAAGTCACTTTTATTTTCTTACCTTGGAATTTTTTAAGTGTTTGTACAAACTATTGATCATGATCATACTTTTTTCCATTACTTCAAAAATGTTTTTTGAAACAATCCTATTTATAATTGCACCAAAAAATAATAAGATACCTAGGAATAAACCTAATCAAAGAGGTATAAGACCTGTACTCTGAAAACTATAAAACACTGATGAAAGAAACTAAAGATGACACAAAGAAATGGAAAGAGAGTCCATGATCATGGATTGGAAAAACAAATATTGCTAAAATGTGTATACTATCCAAATCAATCGACACATTTAATGCAATCTCTATCAAAATAAACATTTTTCACAGAACTAGAACACACAATCCTAAAATTTGTATGGCACCATGAAAGACCCTGAATAGCCAAAGCAATCTGGAAAAAGAAAAGTAAACCTGGATGAATTACAATTTCAGACTTTAAGTTATATTACAAAGTTGTAGTAATCAAGACATTATGGTACTGGCACAAAAATAGACACATAGATCAATGGAACAGAATAGATAACCCAGAAATTACCTCACATCTACATGATCAATTAATCTCTGACAAACTAGGAAGGAATATCCACTGGGAAAAAGACAGTCTTGTCGGCAAATAATGTTGGGAAAACTTAACAGCAACATGCAAAAGAATGAAACTGGACCACACCATACAGAAAAAATAAATTCAAAATGGATTAAAAACCTAAATGTGAGAGCTGAAACCATAGAAATCCTGAAAGGAAACACAAGCAGAAACTTCTCTGACATTAGTAATAGCCACTTTTTTTCCAGATAGGCCTCCTGAGGCAAGGGAAACAAAAGCAAAAGTAAACTATTGGGACTATATCAAAATGAAAAGCTTCTGCATAGCAAAGGAAACCATAAACAAAACTGAAAGCCAACCTATGGAATGGGAGAACATATTTGCAAATGACATACCTGATAAAGGGTTAATATCCAAATTACATAACTCATACAACTCAACACCATAAAATACTATCTCAATCCTCGTTTGCTCCTTTTTCCTGAACTTCTGCCTAAGTAAGGGTATTTAGATCGACGCCTCTATAGTTAATTCCTGGGTAGGTTACCTCTTCATGTGGGTAGTACTCTACCTCCTTAATTTGAAGAAATATCTCAAAGTTTCTCACTAATAATATTCCTGTTCTACCTCTCTAATTCCCAATTGCCTTCTCCCTTATAGTCTCTTAGTTCTTTGGGAAAGGGAGTGAGGAAGAAGTAATTATTGGTTAGATGCCTCAATACCATTTTACTCAGCATCTATCAAAAGAATATACTAAACTTAAAGATGCAGTCATTGGGATTTAATTATGAGGAAAAATAAGAAATCACAAATAACATGAAGCCTGTTTTGTTGAATTTTATATGTTTCTAAATGTTAACTGAAATGTTAATTTTTCAAAATAAGATTACGTGTGTGGGTATCACTGCCAGATATTAAAATATCTTATAATGCTAAGATATTAAGATAAGTTGAGACTACTAAAAAAATTGCAAGAAAAAAAAACCCAGGTACAGTTCTTATATATGTCATAATTTAGCATTCTTCACAATCACTCTTCAAATGAGGGGAGAAAGAAAATTGTATTCAACAATAGTGTTTGCATATGACACTAACTAACTGAGGAAAATAGTCTGAGCTCTATATTAACATATCCAATCAAAAGTTAAATTAAAATGATAATTACAAAGAAATTAGCTTAGATCAAGTGAGTATTTACTGTTTTCATATTTTTTAGGATTAACCAACCAAAAAACCAAAAATAGAAATATAGGAAAGGGTTAAATTTTGATTACACAAAGGTGAAATCATTTTATGTTAACAATATATGAGACAAAATTTAAAGTGAAGTTAAAAACTGGGGAAGATTAACAGTCTATAACAGACAAGTTATTATTTTTAACACAGAATTGATATGAGTCAATGGGAAACAGAAGTATAGTTTAATGGGAAAAATGTAAGAAATTTCATAGGAATAAAAGCAAGTTCCAATTATAAGACAAAAGGACTATTGTGCCTTTTGTTACTAGTCATAGGGAAAAAAAGGTTTAAGAGAGGTTATTCTTTTTGCATTTAAATTTGGTAAATTATTTCATGTCCTCATTTCTTCTATGAATATTTTTGGAGTGTCTGCTATGCACTGGGCACTACTAAGTACTGAAATAGTTAAAAATAAAGTTTGCAGGACCTTTGTGGTTCCAATGAAATGCTCTATTAGACTCCAAATAAGAATTTAAATTGATACATTTCTGGAAGGCAATATGGAAATATCTTCAATATTTATATATGATTCAATTAAGCAATTATGTATGTGGGAAAAAACAATTTAGAATATTGCACAACTATATGCACACATCAATGTTTTTCTCAGTTTTGTGTACAATATCTAATGAATTAGTAATGATTAAGAATAGAGAATTAAGAGATGCCTGAGTGGCTCAGTTGGTTAAGTGTCTGAGTCTTGATTTCAGCTTAGGTTATGATCTCATGGTTGGTGGGATCAAATCCTGAGTGGGGCTTCTGCAGTGAGCATGGAACCTGCCTGGGATTCTCTCTCTCCCTCTTTCTCTGCCCCTCCTTCTCTCTCTCTCTCTCTCTCTCTCTCTCTCTCTCTCCCTCACACACACACTCTCTAATTCTCTCACTCTTTCTCTCTCACTCAAAATAAATAAACATTTTTTTTAATGTCAAGGAATCATTGGGAGAACCTGGTAGAAGGAACATAGAAGCTCACTGTACTATCTTCACAGTCTCCCGTGAATTTATAATTATTTCAAAATAAAAAGTGAAAACAGTTCAGCAAAATATACAAAATCAAAGATAGTTTTTATCAAAGACTATACCTTTGCTTTTCAGCCCCCTCTTCCATTCATCTCCCATGACCAAAGGTAACCACTGTTATGGTTTTGGTGTTCATCTTTCCAGACCTCTTAAACCAATTTAAAATACATAGAGATAGATAGACCAGATCACAAAAGTGATCTAGTTATTGCTGTAGGCTGAATATGATGTCTCGTCAAAATTCTTAAGTTAAAACCCAATCCCCAATGTGGCTGTATTTGGAGATGGAAACTGTGAGTGGTGGAAAAGTCATGAGGGCAGAGCTTTCATGAATGGAATTAGTGCTCTCCTAAAAGAGAGAAAAGAGAGAAAAGAGAGATCCCCTGCCCCCTTCCACTATGTGACAACACAGTGAGAAAATGGCCATCTATGAATCATGAACTTGGCTTTCACTAGACATGAACTTGGCTTTCACTGCAGGTGTTTTGATCATGGACTTCCCAGACTCTTGCACTGTGAGAAATAAATTATTGTTGTTTATAAGCTACCCAGTCTGTGGTATTTTGTTATACAGCCTGGAGATAGAAAAAAAATGGAAAAAAAAATGATACTAGGCTTAGATTGCTTTTACTTCAGTTTACTATAAACCAGAAAACAAATATGCAAAGACATACGTGGAGATCAAGGATATAAGACAGCAAGTAAATACAGTCTCCTGATACATTCCAGACCCATCTGATGGCAACACTCCTGGAGACCTAAAATTGCCTCACAGTTTGAAATTTAGTTTTCAGTGCAGACTCTTAGAAGTGATGATCCACTGATTGAAGCACAGAAAAGAGATATTTTGGGAATCCAACAGTGTAGGCTAGAAGCAACCATGCCAGCATGTGTGGATCTTCCACCAGTTCTAATATGAGAGAAAATTCCTTCTGGACCACAATTACACAGGCCATTTTTCTCTTTTGTATTTCATCACTGGATCTTTATCATGTCTTTGTTTACCAAACCATAATAAATACACAGTGTTCTTTGTATGTTCAATTTTTTTTACATAAATTACAAAATTACATCTTCCTGTAATGAGTATTTAAAAGTTGCTTTCATTTTTAACTCAAAATATATGTTAAAGAAATCACAACATTAATACCTATAGGTCTAGTTTGTTCCCTTTAAGTGTTTTGTAGAATTTCAAGGTAGATATATTCCTATCACTTAGTCATTTCCTACAAAAGGATTTTTAATTCATATCCAACAATCTTGATTTGCAATTAATGTTGCAATAAAAAAAAGTCTGTATATAGTTTCTTTTTTTCCTCCTTTCCTTTGTTTGTCAAGGATATATATTTAGAAGGGAAATTACCTACTTGAGGTCAGTGCAATTTTTGTTTCAAATAATATTGGCAAATTGCTTTCTAAAATGCCTATTTAAATTTATATTCCCTTTTTAGTGTGTGAGAAGCCCTTTTCCCCACAAGTCCACAAATGACTGCCTTTATCAACTGTTTACATTTTCTAAGATTAAGGGAATTCCTGTTTTAATCTGCATTTCCCTAATTATCTTCTGTTGTTTGCTTCCTTATGCTTAAAGTTTATTTAGATTTTAGTTTTATATGATATGAGATATGAATTAATTTTATATTATTATATTTTAATGTTTATTTTTTTAATTTATTTTGAGACAGAGAAATAGAGCATGAACAGGGGAGGGGCAGAGAAAGAGGGAATCAGAATCCAAAGCAAGGTCTGTGCTGTCAGAGCAGAGCCCAATGTAGGGCTCAATCCCACAAATTGTAAGATCCTGACCTGAGCCAAAATCAAGAGTCTGAGTCTCAACCAACTAAGCTGCCCAGGTGCCCCAAGAAGGCTATTATTATAACATAAAAATATAATAGGATGGGGTGCCTGGGTGGCCCGGTTGGTAAAGCAGCTGACTCTTGATTTTGTCTCAGGTCAGGATCTCACAGTTTATGAGTTCAAGCCCCGCTTCAGGCTCTGCACTGAGAGTATGGAGCCTGCTTAGAATCCTCTCTCTCACTCTCTCTGTCCCTCCCTTGCTCATGCTCTCTCTCTCTCTCTCTCTCTCTCACACACAATAAATAAACTTTAAAAAAATAATAGCATTCTTGACACTTATTGAATTGTTTTCTTTCCCATTAGTTTTGGTATTTTTCCTTTATGTGTGTGTGTATGAGTGTGTGTGTGTGTGTGTGTGTGTGTGTGTGTGTCCTACTTGAGCTTACTGAATAAATTATGAAAATATAAATAAAATTATGAGTACAAAAATATATACAAAATATATACACATACACATATATACATATACTTATATCTGGACTTTTTATTCTGTTATTTACTCACTCATAAGCCAAGATTCCATACTATTAATTTCCACAGCTTTACAATCTACTGTTATGTGGTAGAATAAATCACTCTTCTTTGTTCTTTATAAAGTTTCTTTCATTGCTAGTCTTGTGCTTCAATATTAATTTTTTAAACTGTTTGTTGACCCTTACAACAATCATAACTGAAACTACCACTTAGATGCATTTAGGGAGAATCAGCATCTTGATCTTGACAATGTTGAGCTTTCCCTTTTGTAAACATAGTAAAGATTTCCATTTATTCAGGTCTTTTTGTGTACCCTTTACTAACATCTGAAAACTTTCTCCATAATAGTATACTAAAACTGCTAGGATTTTTAGGCCACCCATTTGCTGAATTTTAAGAGTTTCTGTTACCAATGTGAAAGAAGCAATGCTCTCATTATTATTATTATTACATTTTCTAATTTGCTTGTTGCTATTCATGAGAAAAGTTATTGATTTTTGTTTTTTATTTTGTATCTGGCTATTTTGCTTGACCAACTAATTTTTGTTAAAAATCAATTTCTGTTTATGAATCAGTCACTAGTAACATTTAATATATCTTCCATTTTATTGTCCAAGAAAGGGAAATCTGAGGAGGTTATACCTTGCTAACTTCACATAACTACCTAGAGGAAATTCAGGCTCAGAATGTTAAGTTTGAGGGTTGCAACATTGCATCCTGGGTGTAATTGAAATGATCATTACAGAGTGGGAAATCAAAAAAACATTAGCTTGACAATGACATCTCACATACACAGATATGTCCTGGCTATTAACAGGATTAGATGAGAATAAAGTGAAGGATTCCTGGGTGACTCAGTCCGTTATGCGTCAGACTTTTCCTCATGGTTTGTAAGTTCAAACCCTGCACTGGGTTCCCTGCTGTCAGTGCAGAGCCTACTTGGGATCCTCTGTATTCTTCTCTCTCTGCTCCTCCCCTATTCTCTCTCTCTCAAAAATAAACAGACATTAAAAAAAAAGATGGGAATAAAGTGAGAGAATCTAAGTTAACACATGTAGAAGAGTCTTGAAGCATGATGTAAAAGTGGGCTATTCTTAATCTTGTTATGTGAGAGGCATTATTATGCCATGCTTGAGGGAAAAATGGCCTAGGTTAAGTTCTGGCTCCACCACTGACAGCTGAGGGATTTGGGAAGTTCACTGAACTTCTCCACATTTCAGTTCCTTCATATATAATAGGGATAATAATAATAGTACACATGTCTAAGGCATAGAGTATGACATGAGTTAACAGGTAAAGAATTTAAAACATCATGTGTCGCATTGAAAATATTAATATTCGTTAGCCGGAAATCTATTTGTAACCTCTAGAGCAGAGTCTTACCTATAATAGAAACTTAAATTAAAATGTTTAACTGAAATTCAGTTGGGGTGGGACACTAATACCCAGTTTAATTTCAAGGGAACCAGTAATATTCCCATATGGCCTTTCTTTTTTTTTTTTTTTAATTTTTTTTTTCAACGTTTATTTATTTTTGGGACAGAGAGAGACAGAGCATGAATGGGAGAGGGGCAGAGAGAGAGGGAGACACAGAATCAGAAACAGGCTCCAGGCTCTGAGCCATCAGCACAGAGCCTGACCCGGGGCTCGAACTCACGGACCGCGAGATCGTGACCTGGCTGAAGTCAGACGCCTAACCGACTGCGCCACCCAGGCGCCCCACCTTTCTTTTTTTTTAAGTTTTAATTTTTATTTATTTTGAGAGAGAGATAGAGAGCAAGCAGGGGAGGGGCAGAGAGAGGGAGAGACAAAATCTCAAGCAGGCTTCACATTGTCAAGGCAGAGCCTGACACCAGGCTCCGTCTCACAAACCGTGAGATCAGAACCTGAGCCCAAAATCAAGAGTCCCATGCTTAATCAACTGAGCCACCCAGATGCCCTTCCCATATTGCCTTTCTTATTGAAGATAAATGCATTTTTCCTATAATATAGATTATAAACTCATTCTAACAACTAATTGTTTATACCTCCATCACATAATTCAATATGGAACCATTATCATATTGCCTCAATCCACATCCGCCACCCTGACCCTTCGTCAAATCAATTCATAAATATCTTTTGTTCTATCTCCAAAATATATGCACAAGATGTCTATTTCACTCTGAGCTGCTATCCCACTCCTCTCACCTGGTCAGTGAAATGGGCTCCTGTATCATTTCACCAGATCCATTCAATCCATTTTCCACATAGTAGGCCAAATTGTTTCTGAAAAATAAAAAGTAGCTCAAATCACTCTTTGTCTTAAATTTTTTCAGTGACATGCCCTCAGATTCTAAATAAAAACAAGATTCTTCACCATATACTAAAAGACTTTTCATGCTGGAGTCTTGTCTACTCTCAAATTTTAAATCATTTATAGACAGAGGAAAGAACAAATGCAAAATCTCTGAAGCAGAAACCTTGCTCAGCCTCATTCACATTCTAGTCAACATGTGCTTCCCTACATCTTTAAATAGTGAGACCCTTATCTCAGTAGATTCAGCTAAAAAATAAAACAACAAAACAACAACAACAAAAACAAAAAAAAAAACTTTAGAGACCATCCTTAATTGAATATTCTACTGAAAGCAATTTCCCAATATCTACCCCAATTGATCTCTGTCATTTATTCTACTCTATTTTAAGCGTAACACTCATTACCTGAAATTACCACATTTCTTATTTGTCTGCTCCATCCCACTAAATCCTACAATCCAAAATTAGAATCAAACTAAAATTATAGCAAGGACCTTTTTATCTTGTTCACCATTGTGCCTCCAGCATCTTGAAAACTACCTGGCACATAGTATATATCCAGTAAATATTTGTTGAATAATATATGAACATAGTTTTGATATTAAATAAGAAGCTGCTACCTCATTCTCCTCATTCAACAGATGTAAATTCTATGGGTATAACCTCAGTATCTGGAATTTATTGGTTTTTGTCAGTATTTACTTTATAACAGATTTCTCACAACACGGGAAGATACTTTCTCACTGTATGTTTATAGGCTCCGTCTGTCTTATAGGGATTTATTTCCAGTAGTGAAAACTGATTTAATGTTCTAGAAGTGCTAGCTATAACTAAGCCACCTCCTAAAGTTTCTAGATTCATTTCCTATACAAAATCTTTCCATACTTGTATTGCCCAAAGTGCTGGATATGGTTATTCTGATTTCTTTTCTCCCCTGACTCATAAAAATACTTCTATATAAGTAAAAACAGATTTATGTTAAATACCATCTTTATTTGATTGCATATCTTCATATTATATATAATTACAAAACTCTCAAAGTTAGGTATAAATAGAAAAAAAAAATCACAGATAAATGAATGAGTGAATGATTAAGGTAAATTTCCCTCTATGAAAGTAAGCAAACATGATTCAAGAAGTGCTTCACTCTTTGGGTGTTCTGCAAAGGCAAGGAAGTTTAAAAAATTAAAATCAAGGTCACAGGTGGCAAACCATTCTGAGAATATTAATGAGCATTTATGTTCTGAGACCTACATTAACAAAAGAAGGGCTAGCTAGTCAGGTAATTAATGCTTGCAACTATTTATTTGTTTTTCCTTATTTGTTTCCTTCACCTAATTTCCACTTTCATCCTATTTATGCACACATTCACTTAGGCAACAGAACTTATTGCAGGTCTGCTATAACCCAGATTCTGGGTTTGATGTTCAGGATATAATGGTATACAAAATCAGGGGCACACAGGTGGCTCAGTTGGTTGAGCGTCTGATTCTTGATTTCAGCTCAGACCTTGATCCCAGGGTTGTGGGATCGAGCCCCGTGTCAGGCTCTTGGCTTATGATTCTCTTTCCCTCTCCCTTTGTCCCTCTAGCCTACTTGCACACTCTCTAAGAATTAAAAAAAAAAACTTGTTAAAAAATAACAGTAATGGTATATAAAATCAAACAGGTTCCCTACATCTGTGGATCTTGGAGTTCAACCCACAAACTCAATAATTTCTGACTTCCTGCCTCTCCACTTCCCTTTTCTTTGGTGATAGGTAAAATTTCAAAGCATAAATGAGCTTATTTTGAAGAGTAAACTCTCTATAATCAACATGAGAAGAAACAATGCATAATCGGGAAGAAGAGGAAAGTAAGTTTTGAGTTACCCAAGTACAGATATCTCCCCTCTTTATTACTCATCTCTGTTCCATGATGTTCTGATAAAGCCCTTTGAAACTATGAAATTCCTAGCCTCTCAAATACTAATACTACATTTACTTAAATAATATTACATTTACTGAAACTCTACTGAAAGCAATTTCCCAATATCTACTCCAATTGACCTCTGTCATTTATTCTACTCTATTTTAAGATTATTTGTGCAAATCATCCAACAATCCAGAAGTAGGTCCTTTAGAAGTCACTGATGGACTATATTGCATCACCGTGTGCTTTGTACTCTTCCTTCTCTACACACTTTTTCATTCAACTTCTCTGTCATCCTTTTTTGAGTATGGCTACTACAGTTGGGTTTCTCTGCCTAGCTGCAGCTTCAAAGTCACCTATGGCTTACAAAATTTGTACAAGACTTGACTTTCACAGCACTTTTTACTCCAAGGAAGGGAGAAATTGTGATAAAATGGGGGGAGGGATCTATGAACACTTTATTTTCACATGCACCTTTATTTGTATTTCCATAATCCTTATTTGTTCACTTTTCCTGTTTTTATATACTAATAAGCATCCCAGACAACACTTCATTCATTATGATATCCAGAACCTAAAATAGAATAGGTCCTGTATGTAAAATATGCATTAAATCACATTTTATATTTTAAAAGCCAATAATTTTGTTAATATGTAGAGTCTCAGAATCCTTAGAGAAAATTACACTATACATATATTTTAAGACAATGCTGTCCTGGAAAGCAATATCCAATCAATTAAAGCTACTTGAATTCTTAAAAATCTATATAGATAACTTAAAAGATATAAAGGACAAAAGGAATAGTATAATGGACCACCATATACTCCTCAGCCAGCATCAATATTTGTCAAGTCAGGGCTAATCTTGTTTCATCTATACTGGCTCCAAACTCCACCCTCCAATATTATTTTGAAACAAATCTCAGATATATTATTTCATCAGTAAATGTTCAGTATGTAATGTTCAGTAATTAAATTATATTTAATTAATTAAATAATTAATATAATTAATTATATAATATAATTAAAATCATTAAAAATAATTTCTTCGTTATCATCAAATATACAGTCCACAACTGTTTCTTGTAAGTTTGTTTAATTGGGATCCAAAAAAAAAGCATACATTACAACTACTAAATATCTCAATCTTTTAATCTAGGTCTCCGTCCTATTTTTCCTTACATTTTTATCTTTGTGGTTGAGGAATTCATGTCATTTGTTCCATGGCATTTCCCACAATGTTTGTTTTACTGATTATGCTCTTGAAAACTGTTTAACACGACCCTCATTCATCTGATTCTCCAGTAATGTGATAGTTCCAGAGGCTAAATGAGAGTGTAGTCTATTCAAGAATTTTTTCCCATCATTCTATAAGTAACTAAAAACAAACAAACAAACAAACAAAACCAAAAAAAAAAAAAAAAAAAACCCTGGAAACAAATCAAATATCCATCATAGGGAATTAGTTGAATAAATTATTTATATCCACAAAGTGCAGTAATGTGTAGTTGAAAAAGAAATGAGGAATTCCTCTAAACATTGCTACGTGGTGATCTCTATATATATTGTTACATAAAAGAGCAAAATACAAATGCATGCAATGTGCTGCAGTTGATCTTAAATTGTAAGGATACAATTGAAGAACAATGTGTGTGCCTGTTAGTATTAAAAAATGCAAATGAATAAGCCATAACATTTGTTTAAAATGTTTACATCTAATGAGAGAAAGAGAATAGGGTAGAGTGAATGTGAAGACAGGAGCTAGCTTTCTTTGAATAAACATTGTTTTACAAATTTTCTGTAAGAACAATGTAAATATTCCACCTAATCATAAAACAAAATGAAATTGAATGAAGCAGTCTCTGAAAACCAAGAATAATACGAAACAAGTGAACTTGTATAAACAGTTAGTGGCATAAAGTATAAAGAGAAAAACTATTCCAATTAATTTTAAGATATGGTAATTTGATTGTATATCTTTAGTGGGATATACCCTTCCATAGGAACTGAAACAACTGGAAAAATAAACTTGAGTTGCTTTTAGTAATTATATATTTGGTGGTAACATTGGTATTGTACTCTGTGAATGTTGTTGGTGTAGGGTGGGAAAAAGCAAATAGAATTTATATTCGTAACACTAAAAACACAGTCTTTTGTGGGGTGCTTGGGTGGCTCAGTGGGTTAAGTGTCTGACTTCAGCTCAGCTCATGAACTCCTTCATGAGCTGGAGCCCAGCTGTGCTGATAGCTCAGAGCCTGGAGCCTGCTTAGGATTCAGTGTCTTCGTCTCTCTCTGCCCCTCCCCTCCTCGTGCTCTGGTCTCTCTCTCAAAATAAAATAAATGTTAAAACATTTAAAAAAAAAAAAACACAGTATTTTGTCTTAGAAGAAATTAGATACACTTTAAATGAGTAAGTTGAATAAAAATCCTCTTATCCTAAATCAGAAATCAGATTTATATATTATAAAGCAGAAGATACATGTATATGTATACAAACACACACCACATATGTGTGTTTACTGAAAATGACTAGAAACATGGCCACTCAGTCACAATGAGTATGAGTATACAGATTTTTACCATTAAGTATGGTTTCTTACTAAAATTTAGAACTGAATTTCCTAGGAGAAATGGCATCTGATAAAGATATACACTAAATTAGTCTGGCATATCTTGTCATACCAGAAATTAAGGAAGCCATCAAAGACTATTAGGGTCTAGCAAAGGACCCACTGTCCAGAAACATTTGGGGACCGATAATAAATGCAATGAGTTAAAACACATTAAATATATCTAATTACATTAGTTCATGATGGCATTAAAAAAATACTTAGTAGTCAAATTCAAAAGATGTTAGGAAACCAAATCAGTATTATGAAAACTAGAAAATGAAAGTGAAAACAATCATTTATCCTGTCTTTCCCCCGGAAAGAATACATAAGGATAATAAAAATTTGATGAGGGCAAGTTTCTGTTCATAAAAGTAATCCAACTAATAAATGAAGAAGGAATGATATAATTAGAACTCCATGATTTTGCAGTGCCTGATGAATTAACAAATCAAGGCATTGATCACTTGCTGCTAACATCATTAAGAGAAGAATGTGGCATTATGTGCCCTCTGATGGAAGTTCCCAAGGCCATCTATGAAGCAGTCTTGCCAAAATAAAAAAAAAGGAAACCTTAGCTATTTGATTTTTAAAAATTTTTAATAATGTTTATTCATGTTTGAGAGACAGAGGGAGACAGAGCATGAGCGGGGGAGGAGTAGAGAGGGAGAGAGAGAATGCAAAGCAAGCTCCACACTCTAAGTGGTCACCACAGAGCCCTACACGGGGCTCGAACTAAAGAACAGTGAGATCATGACTTGAGTCAACTGATCATGACCTCAGTCAACGGACTTAGCCACTCAGGCACCCCAAATCTTAACCATTTGAAAATTTCTAATGACAATAATCAAAGCAGCTCAAACTTTATTAACATCTTTAGGTCCTCATGTGTGTGTGTATATATATATATATATATATATATATTAGGGATATGACAATATCTGGCAACTTGTTGGGCCTCAAAGAAAACTGAATAAGTAAATAAATTTATTGAAGATATTCACTTGGATTTGGATAGGTGTTGAAAATGCTCTCTCAAAACTCTCAGTTAAAAAAATATTCATAAAAATTTGTTTTCTAATGAATATTGAACACATGATAATTAAGAGGAGAAAGACAAAGCCAATATTATTTAAGCATATAGCCTTTTTTCAAGATAAGACATCTTTCTTATATAAAAGAAATAGTAAGTTGTTACAATGCCTGTGATTCACTATTTAATTCAGCTTTGCCAGCTTCTCTCAAAAATAATCTAAATGAAAGGCATTTCCAAAGGGAATTTTTGCAGGTCAAGGTCCGAAAGTCAGCATGGGCCACATAACTCCATGCAGAGGAGAATGAATGTGCCGGGGAGGTGACAAGTTCTTTGTTCACAGGGGAAGAAAAAAAGCCATGTCATGCATATCCTTGCAAAAGCCATCCTGCTGGGCAGTAGCTTGCAATGATAACTCTCTTTGTCCACCCTCTTGGACACATATGGCTCTGATACACATAATGCCATTTCCTATGCAGTCTGTTGTATTGATTTTTTTGTGATGATGTTACAAACTATGCCTCAGGCATTTTCTAAAAGGTTATCCAAAGTATACAATCGTGCGCGCGCGCGCGCACACACACACACACACACTTGTGTACACACACGCAGATTTACTCCCTCCCATTTTATATGTAAGAAGCCAGTGTCTAAACCAGCTTTGTTAAGTTTGAAGCCAAAGCAAAAATATGATTCTACTTGTACAAAAGAGGCATATTTTGGGGCGCCTGGGTGGCGCAGTCGGTTAAGCGTCCGACTTCAGCCAGGTCACGATCTCGCGGTCTGTGAGTTCGAGCCCCGCGTCGGGCTCTGGGCTGATGGCTCAAAGCCTGGAGCCTGTTTCCGATTCTGTGTCTCCCTCTCTCTCTGCCCCTCCCCCGTTCATGCTCTGTCTCTCTCTGTCCCAAAACTAAATAAACGTTGAAAAAAAAAAATTAAAAAAAAAAGAGGCATATTTAAGAAAGGAATGATTGTGCTAACAATATATTGCTTTTAAGTAAAATTTATTAAAGTGTTATTAATCTAATGCTTAATTGCTGAACGATATTACCAGACATTTGTATGATATAATTGCCTTACCATTAACTCAATAGTTTATGTGTTAAGGAACATATAACATGCCAACAACTAAATTTGCATCTTAGGGAAAATTACTTAGCCTCTCTAAACTTCCATTTTATCTGGGGAATCCAAGAAAATTGAAAGAAATTATTTCCAAGATACTTTCAATTCTAGAAGGTTCTGAGTATATGATGACCTTTTAACATGCTATTTCCAATACCGCAGGCAATGCTTACCTGTGCAATGTGTCTAATTTTGTCTTTATTCATATGCATATTTAAGATCCTGATTATAGGGGCACCTGGGTGGCTCAGTCAGTTAAGCTCTTGATTTCAGCTCAGGTCATGGTCTTCCAGTTGTGAGATCAAGCCCCATGTTTGGCTACATGCTGGGTATGGAGCCTGCTTGAGATTCTCTTTCTCCCTCTCTTTCTCTCTGCCTCTTCCTTGTTTGTGCACACTCTCTCTCAAAAAATAAAATAAAATAAAATAAAATAAAATAAAATAAAATAAAATATCACAATTACAAACATGTTTTTAACATGTTTCTGCACAAAGACCATGCCTACCATTACTCATAGCATTAAAAAAAAATCAGAAAACACAGATCCTTCCCTGAAAGTTCATAGAAGGGTGGTTATGCAGATAAAAGTAGATAATGTTCAATGTTCTAATGCAGTGTTGCTACCACACTGGTAAAGATAAAATATTCTGTCACATCAGGAAAACATTCATGTGAATGGTGACATTTCATCTGAATCTTTAAAGATGGAACATTCTGGTAGAATGCCTCCTATGTTTCCAAATAAGTGTCATAGTTCCCTAAGAGTGAGTACTGTATCTTGTTAGTTTTTATTTCCCAATGTTGTTTCTTATTCTAAGATAAAATGTTTTTGCATTCAGTTGAGAACAGACACATTCTAAATCATAGAACAATATCTGAAAGAGGCTAAAATAATAGAACAATCTCCAGATGCTAAGAATAAAATATTTTAAACCCTCAAAAGAGGTTACTATAGCTTGAAATAATTTCTCAAATTTCAAGAACCTCTCAACTTAAGCTGAAAATATCACTGGTAGCCAGTTCTGGTAATAAATCATCTTGTTAATCAGTATATTTTTGCTACTTAATTATAGCCTAATTAATTTCTTTAACAATGATTAAGTCTATTTCTTATCTGATTCTTTATGGATACAGAAGAAAACAAACAAAAACAAAACCTGGCCACCCTATGGATGACAATCTTTTATACAAACAGAATAACAACAATAAATTTTAAAATGAATATATTGTTGGATATGGATGTCAGGCACAATCTCAAGAATACCAGAAATATATAAAATTTGTTTTTTCTGTAACATATCTTAATTTCTAAAGTGAGCTCCTATTCTCCTTATATATAGATAGAACCTGAAATTGCTACTTTTGTAGTTAAAATACATTAAATGTTTTAACTAATAAAAAATTATTCATATAGAGTTTTCTTTCAATTTGATCTTTTCTCCACTCTTCTTCCTTCCAAACTCTGACATAAATAAATAAATAAATAAATAAATAAATAAATAATAAAACAGCAAGCTTGTCATAGCTCAATAGCCAGAGAGAATAGTTGCTTTAAAAAGTATTCCAAAACACTTAAAAAGCAGGGGTCCCCAAATCGACAATAAATACTCTGCAAATTTTGAAAGTGTTTGAGTCATTTTTCCCAATTACTACCACCATATGATACTCAGCTATTCACAGTGTGAGGTAAGATTGAAAGTGTCTTTATTATTCCAGAGGGCCTGGAGATATCATATGGCACAGGAGACCATAACTGAGCAGCAGCAGTTGAAGCCAGACCTCATCCCCAAGGAGATTTTTACCAGACAATGTGAGCATGACTGCAAGCTAGAAGCCACGGGAAAGGGCAGACGGTGCTGTATCACCAGGCCCACCTTTGTACCTCACTGGCCAGTGGACCCTGTTCTTCCTGTGTTGTGTTGTGAGGTTCTTGCTGCATTTAAAATGGGCAATTTACTTTCAATTCTTCTCCTGCCTTAGTCTTTCTTTAGTGGGAAAAAAACAAATCTTCTTTGAAACTATGGACTTGAAAGTACTAAGTGACCCTCCCAAGGAGTGACTGTAACTGAGTATCACATATGCAACCAGAAGGCAACAAACCCCAGGAAGAATCAAAGTCAGTAATACCTACAATTTCACAGAGACTTTGTGAGAGGGTTGATGATTAAATGAATAGAAGGGCTATTATTTCTATTATTGATAGAGCTGCTAAGGGTCATGTCCATTAAGCAGGTGCAAAAGAGAAAGGGGAAAAAAGTTCCATTAGGCTTAGAATTTAGTTCATGGTTGTAATTTTGGCCATATGTTGATTTAATATCATATAATAACATATAAATAACATATAAATATCATATAATAACATATAAATATCATATAAAAACATAATAACATATCATATAAATAACATATGATATATAACCATATATATAATAACATATAACTAACATATAAACATATATATAATAACATATAAATAACATATAAATAAAAACATATAAACATATAACAACATATAACATAAATGATATTATAATATCATATAATAACATATAAATAAAATAAATATCATATAAATAACATAAATTTATAAAACATATAAATAAACATATAAAAACATAATAACATATAAATAACATATAAATAAACATATAAAATGTTTAAACAATTTATTTTATTTCTGTTTTTCATATACATCTTCAAATATAGATTTTTTAAGCATAAGACAGAGAAAGCTTTTGATTCACTGCAAATTTATTTCCTAATGTGTTGGATTATTTCTTTGCATGTTTGAGACATGCTCAAGTTTATGCTCATAATATATATATGTATATATATGTATATATACACGTGTATATATGTATATATACATGTGCATATATGTATATATACACGTGTATATATGTATACATATATGTATATATATAAATATATACACGTGTGTATATACAAATATATATATAAATATATACACGTGTGTATACATATATGTATATATGTATATATAAATATATACACGTGTGTCTGTGTGTGTATATATATATATATATATATATATATATATATGCACATACATATATACACACACACCTTGGAATAGACTGGCAGTTACAACTTCATACAAGGGAAGCATTTTAATATTTAATAGCACAATCCATTTAATGGGACCTAAGATAGGCCTGTTTATCGATGCATTCTTTTTAGGAAACCAAAAGGTAGCAAGTAAGCTTCATAAGATGTACACATCCATATGTATGCTATTTCTTGATGACTGAACTAACCTCAACAGTGGTTCTCAAACTTTAGCACACTTCAGAGTCATTTGGAGGGCTTGTGAAAACACAGATTCCTGGGACTTACCTCCAATTAAGTAGGTCTTTGGGACACTTGATAATCTGTATTTCAACAAATGCCTGGTGTTGCTAATGCTAATGGTCCAGGGGCCACACTTCTGAGATGCATTTAATTAGATAACAGGAAATATGTCGGTCGAAATCTCTATACAGAAATAATTAAACGTAGAGAATCTTGATAAACCTTGGCATAGGATGAGATAAAGAAACTCATCTGAACAAAGTGTAGCCTCAGAGGGAGCTAATGTTAATTTTTTTTTAATAAATAGATATGATTTAACTGATGTAGGAGGTTTAGAAAATAGAACTGGTGAGTTGCTATCAATATGGTAATGTAGCATCAGCTATGTGTGACAGTAGCTGAAATACAATCAGAATAGGTACCATATCAGTGCACTGTGTCAAACCAGACATAGTTGGAAGCTTACCACATATAATTTGATGGTGTAAAATAAGGAAATGTCATTATTATGAGCAAACAGTCTGTATATAATACTCTGAAAATGTTGAATTTCAATGCACATTCCAGTTTTCACATAGGTTACATGAGATCATAACTACCATACTGATTCCAACCTGATGTCTCCATATCCAGTTAGGTTTCCTGCTCTAGCCTCCCAACTGGTCCCCTGCTTATGTGCTGCCCACGCGCCCTTCTGCCTATTCTCACTTCCACAGCCAGGATGAGTTGGTTGTTTTGTTTTGTTTTGTTTTGTTTTGTTTTGTTTTATGTAAGATCAAGCCACTCTTCTTAAATTCCTCTACTTCATTCAGGGCACTAGTTACCTGAGGCTGTTGGCTGCTACCCAAACTGGGTAACTTGATACAACAAAGGTTATTCTGTCACAATCCTAGAGGCTAAGAGTCTGAAATCAAGTAATCAGGAGGGGCATTCTTTCTCTAAAGTCTCCAGGGGAAGATCATTCTTTGTTTCATCCTAGCTGTGGTGACACACCAATCTCTGGTGTTCTAGGTCAGGCAACCGCATCATTCCAAACTCTGCCTCCATCTTTACATGGCTTTCTTTACTGTGTGTCTCTGTCCAAATTTCCCTCTTTATAAGGACATTAGTTATTAGATTAACACCCATCTTCTACAATCTACTGTGACCTTAGCTTAACATGATTATATTTATAAAGATCCTATTTCCAGATTAAGTCATATACATAGGCAGTGGGGTTACCACCTTAATTTATTTGGTGGCAGTGGAGGGGAGGAGGCACAATTCAACCGGAAACACTCAAAGTAAATCCAAAGTCTTTACAATGGCATACAAGTCTCAATCTTTTGTTCTTCAAAGTGTTATCTACAGACCAATAGTAACAGCATCACCTGAATGGAAGTTTGTATGGGATGTAAACTCTCTATGCATCTTAAATCAGAATCTTCATTTTGATATGCCACCCAGGTGATTTACATGCAAATTAAAATTTGAGAAGTACTACCCCTCAAAATGACCTACATACTTTTCTGTTCTCATCATCAACTACTCTCCCCCACATCTCTCCATTACTGTGCTTCATTCATAATGGTCTTTTAGTTGTTTCTGAAATGTCTAGACAACTCCTCCAGATGTTCCCATAAATTATTCCTTCACCCGCTTCAGATATTTATGCAAATATCACCTCGGTGTAACTTTGCCGAGATACTCTAAGTGAATATCTTCATCAACTCTATCCCTCTTTCTTTCTTTATTTTTTACCATAGAATTTCTAATCATTTTACTTACTTTGTTTACTGTTTCTTCTATCAACTCAAATATAAGGCCCTTGAGCACAAGAATATGAGCTGTTATGTACACTTTAGGTTCCCAGAATAGTCCAGGACACTCAATAGAGGCCGCTCGATAAATATGTCAAATAAATTGGCCCAGAAGTTCCTTAATTTGTTTGCCCATAAATATTATTTACCTCTTGTTATTTGAAATCAACTGTATTCTATGCTTCATGTAATGCTTTTTAAAAAGATATAGAAGACTATATATATATATATATATATATATTATAATTATATAATTATATATATGTATATACGTCTATAAATTAGAAGGTAAAAAATTATAATTTACCAAAACATTTGTGAATCAGTTTGTTCTCATGCTTCACCAACTCTTACAGTAAAGCATACTTTAGCCCTAGTATAGTGAGAATAAAGGTTCTTGTGTATCCTAAATATATTCCTTTGGAGCTTCACAGGATGTTCCCTTGTTCTATGACACAGAAACATGGTGAACAAGGTACATGAGCATCATATCATGTCTTTCTGATAGTCTATTCCTTTACATTTTCTTTCCACTTTAATCTTTTCAAAATGCAGATTCCTAATTTCTTTAGTTGGCCCCAATACAACATATTCCCTATGCTAATACTTTACATCTCCAGGACTTATTTCATAAATAAAAGTTTGTACCTCTTAATCCTCTTTATCTATTTTACCTGTGCCCTCACCTACCTGCCCTTTGGCAATCACCAGTTTTTTCTCTATATTTAAGAGTCTATTTTTTTAAATTTTTTTTCAACGTTTATTTATTTATTTTGGGACAGAGAGAGACAGAGCATGAACGGGGGAGGGGCAGAGAGAGAGAGGGAGACACAGAATCGGAAACAGGCTCCAGGCTCTGAGCCATCAGCCCAGAGCCCGACGTGGGGCTCGAACTCACGGACCGCGAGATCGTGACCTGGCTGAAGTTGGACGCTTAACCGACTGCGCCACCCAGGCACCCCAAGAGTCTATTTTTTTAATTTCTATTTTCTTTGCTTGCTTTTTAGATCCCACATATTAGTGCAATCATGTGGTATTTGTCTTTCTCTGTCTGACTTATTTCACTTAGCATAATACCCTCTAGGTCCATCCATGTTTGTTTTAAATATCAACATCTCATTCTTTTCTATGCCTGAGTAATTAATATTTGTGTGTGTGTATGTGCGTGTGTATCACATATTCTTTTAACTAGAATCTCACAAATAAAGTTTTCCAAGCATGGCAAAGAAGAAAGAATGTTTGACACCATCCCTCTTCACTTTCCATTGAAGAATGGTGTTCCATTAGCTTTGTGCTTAATTTTTTTTTTTCCTAGAAAAGAAAATGGAGTCTCTACTGTCAAAAAATGTACAGTTTAATTGAGAAGATATGACTTCAGAGCAGGACCTTTCTTCGTTTCAATTTTGATTATCTTACCTTTAGATATTTGAAAAGACAAAAATGCTGAATTCTTTTGGACTACAATCAGTTATGACTAGAAAATAGAATAAATGTATATTAGTTAAAAATTTCCTACTGAATAAATGTTTAAAATGAGTATTAATATAAATTAATATAATAGTATAGCATTATAGTGTAATATAAATAAATAAAATAGCATAAATATAATTGGTATAAATTAATATGAATTAAATACATTAGTATACATTTTAAAAAGCAACTAAGCCATGGGGTGCCTGGGTGGCGCAGTCAGTTGAGCGTCCGACTTCAGCCAGGTCACGATCTCGCGGCCCGTGAGTTCGAGCCCCGTGTCAGGCTCTGGGCTGATGGCTCGGAGCCTGGAGCCTGTTTCCGATTCTGTGTCTCCCTCTCTCTCTCTGCACCTCCCCCGTTCATGCTCTGTCTCTCTCTGTCCCAAAAATAAATAAACGTTGAAAAAAAAAAAAAAAAGCAACTAAGCCAATAAAGTTTGGGTCCCTGCCTCTACTGATTAGATGAGTAAAAAAAAATAAATGAGAATTAATTCCTTATTGGTGACATAGTAATTTGTGACAGTATTGACTTGGAAGAACCTAAGTAGAAGCTAAATGATTTAAGAAGACTAAGACATTTTCAAGGTATAGAGAATATCCTCCTTGTTCAGAAAATGCTTTGAGATAAAGCTATCCATTTCTTCTCTCTTTTTGAACAAGTTTCCCATTTGAGACTTTAAAAACCAAATGTCACAGAAAGAACTAGGCAACCCAATTTTTAAGCTTCAACTTTATGCTCTAAACAGTATTTGGCACATACACATGCTATCTGATTTAATCATAGCAATGCTATAAAATATAAATCATACTATGATCTCAATTTTACAGATGAGAAAACCTAGTTGAATAATAGTATGCTCAAATTCATACAACTAAAAATGAAGAAAGCATCAATTTGATTTCAGGACTTTTCACTTTTTTTCTCTTCTTATGCTTTTTACTTTAAAATAGTTTGACTAAGAAGAAGTTGCAAAAATAGTAAAGACAATTACCATGTTATCTTCAACTAGCTTCCCCCAATAATCATACTACTCACATATTCATAACACATTGTCAAAACCAGGAAACTGACATTGGTACAATACTCTTAAGTCAGGTTCAAACTCTATTCAGATTTCAAAGATTTTTACATTTACATCAATGTGTCTCACATGTAAGTGTGTGTGTGTGTGTGTGTGTGTGTGTGTGTGTGGTATATTATGGTTCTATGGAGTATAAATTCATGTAACCATCACTGCAATCAGGATATAAACTTTTCTATCACCACAAAGAAAGCACCACATATTCTCATATTATCCCTTAATAGTCAACCCTAGTCCTGGGTAACCACTGATCTGTTCTGCGTATAGAATTCTTACCTACAATTCAGGATTTTCGGAAACCAAAGCCCATGAGATTGTTAAATGACTGGGAATTTTTTTTCCTGAAGTATTATTTGCATTCTTTTCTGGTTTGCGTTCTTCATAAATGGTATACTGTGCACATATTCAAATGTGCATATACGTGTACAGGCGAGCTAAAGGCTGAGTATGGATATAAATGTGCACAAAAGTGAAAAATATTATATACTATCATTGCTATAACCTTATTTACAATTCTCTTACAAAACTAGTGGTAGTTTATATTTTATTGAAAATATCTGAATTACTGTCATTACTAGATGGAACTGTTTATAATTTTACACATATGCCTGAATTTCACACTCTGTTTTATAGCTTCAAGTGGTGTTAAAGGGGCATTTTTACATTTAAACATATCTAACTGAAGGAAAAGGTACAAGTCATATCATAAATAAAATATAATCCAGGACTGTTGTTTTTCCATTTTGAACATCACCCACCATTAGTCTTTAATAATACACAGACTCTGTGTAAAATAATGATTGTTCAAGAGGCAGAAAACAGAGAAAGATACATTCGAAGCAGAGTTTTAATAAGTCACAGTCTTTTTCGTTATTCTCTTTTTTGTCCCAATCCCAGGTACTCTCCGCCACTCTGTGATGCGCTTCTCTGTGATACAACATCCCAGCAGGGCACAGTCAGGGTGCCTCCAACTGCTCCTCCCTAGAGATGGTAGTAGATCTGCCTGGCTTCCTACCAAATTTGCAAGTCCTCTTTAGTCCTTGAAGGGCAATGCATAATGCATTCCATGCTAATTATCTGATGAGGGTCACTAGGTTAATATTTTATCACACCAGGTAAAGTATCCTTAGACCTAATAATACAAAAATTTCCAATTATGTTACTCCTTTGTACTAAATTCTGGGGATGGTTTGAAGACTATATCACAGAATGTAAATGTTAAGGACAGAAAATGGCACTTGTTCCCAATTTTAATTGAACTGTCCCTAAGACCACACTGCCACTCATCATTCCAGAGTGCTTTTCAGGTTAAAAAAACACATGCATTTATTAAAATAGAACCTTGCTATAACCCTATGTGACAGGCAGGACCAATGTTATATTCATAGTTTACAGATGAAGCAGTTAGGTTCAGTAGTATTAAAAGATTTGTCCCAGGTCACTGGTTTATTAAATAACAGACTAAGATTACAACCAAGTTTATACTTGTATAAGACTGTAAAGAAAAGTGCTCAACCAAATGAATTTTAAAATTTTCTTACAATCCCAATAACTATAATTGACCATCCCATAATTTCTTTAGTAACAATCTGATATGACTAGACGGATGTGACAAAATCAACACTGTTTATTGATTATATCTGATAATATTTGGGGATTTTTTTTAATGTTTGCTTGTTTTACCATTTTGCTACTTCAAGTTTTATCATGATAAAAAATACACGATTTATGAGTTCTCTTGATATGCTCATTAAATGAAATACAGCATCTTCTTCCATGTTATTAACTAAAGAAACACTTTTTTAATAATTATCTTTATTACTATATAAATATGTCCTTTCTAGGCACTGGGATTACAAGAGTGAGCAAAATACTGCCCCTATTCTCATGGCATTTATGTTATAGTAGAAGGAGGCAATGTATAAATACACACATAATTTGAGAATATCTGTGTAATATATCTGTCAGCAATAAGTACCAGGAAAAGAAATAAAGCTAGGCAAAAGGATAGAGAGTGATGGGAGATGGCCCATTTTAAGTGGAACGGTCCATGAAGACCTCTCTGAGGTGGTGACATTTAAACAGAGACCAGAATGACATGAGAAACTAAATATGTGAATATCTGAATAAGATCTTTCAGGCTTAAGCAACAATAAACAAACAAAAATTAAAATGGAAGCTAATGTTTGGTATGTTTAAGGAAGAACAAAAAGGCCAATCAAGTAGGATCAGACTAAATGAATGGAAAAGAGAAAATGAAGAAAGAGAAATAGCTGAGTCTCATGTTGTACTTATCTGTGTCATTGTGGGTGTTAGAATTTTTCTCTAATGTGATGAGAATCAATTAGAAGAGCTGTGTGTGTTGAGACGACAAGTTGGGAGATAATTCAGACATTTTAAAGTTGTAAAGGGTTTCCCCATTATTTGAGTAGAGAATTGTATTCATTTTCCAGGGTGGCCAAAACAAAGTTCCACAGACTGGGTAGCTGAAAAAACAGAAATTGCATTTTTTTTACAGTTCTGTAAGCTAGATGTCCAAGATCAAGGTGTCTGCATGGTATGTTTCTATTGAGATTCTCTCCACATCTCATTGTTGGCTGTCTTCTCCTTGTGTCATCACATCATCTTACTTCTGTACGTTTGGTGCCCAAATTTTCTTTTCCTATGAGGACATCAGTCAGGTTGAGTTAGGACCCACCCAAATCACCTCATTTTAACTTAATCACTTCTTTAAAGACCCTATCTCTAAAAATAGTCATATTTTGAGGTACTACAGGTCAGAGCTCCAAGATAAGAATTTTTGGAGAACACCACTCAGCCCATAACAGGAATAAAATGCAATGCAGCAAGGGTGAAAACAGGGAGGTCATTTAGAAGGCTATTGCATTATTCAAAAGTAAAATGATACTACTTGGATTTTTTGAGATCATAATTCTTATGCATTAGTCATTATATAAATTATATAAAGAACAGAATTAAGGGCCTCACCAAGATTATTTCATGAAATCCCTCTAACAACCTTTTAGGCCTGCTACTGTTTCCCCTATGTTGACTGTATAAAGTCCCCTGTGTGCCCTCATAAAGTCACACAGCTAACAATTCAGGAGCTAGTATTCAAATGTAGATGTGTCTTATTTCAAAGATCATAGTCTATCCTCTCTAGAATGCTTCATAAAAGTTGACTTATGAATTTAATAATATATGTATAGAAATGATCTTAATTGGAAGGTCTTTGAGCATAGAATTAAGAGAGTGGCAGATTGCATATATTTTCCTAAAGAGATAATGTTTATTTACCTTGCTTTTGTACAGAACACATATTAGTTGTAACTAGCCTTGAATGGAGGCTTTCTGTTCAATAGTCATTTATTTAGTCTCTATTACTTATTGGGTTCCATAATAAATTCTGTGAGGAGTCAGGAGAAATGGCTCTTTGCTTTGAAGGAATCTCCTATCATGCTGAGAAGAAAGATAATATGCACATAAAATATGGTATTTTCTGGATATCCTTGACAAATAGTGCCAGAGGAATTCAAAAGAGGAAAATTACTCCAGATTTTGGAAGAGCAAAAATGGATGAGGCTTAACCACCAAGAATCTGTAAAAATCCAATCAATAAATGCAATGTTTAAGAAGTTCAAATTACAAAAGTAGACAATCTTATTGGGGCACCTGGTTTTCTCAGTCGGTTAACCATCCAACTCCTTCTTTAGGCTCAGATCATGATATCATGGTCTCGTGACTTAGCCCCACATGGACTCTGCACTGACAGCATGGAGTCTGCTTAAGATTCTCCCCCCTCTCTCTGCTCCTCCCCCACTTTCTCTCTCTCTCTCTCTCTCTCTCTCTCTCTCAAAATAAAAAAACTTAAAAAAAAAAGTAGACAATCTTATTTTTTTTTCTGTTCAGATAAGGAAACATCTTTTGTGAAGTCCTGTGTAAAAATTTACCCGAGAAATGTTTAGGCAATAAGGATTGTTGCAAAGAGCATCCTGTGTTTTGCCTACCTAGCAGTTCTCATATTTCTATTTTGTTGTTGCTGATGTTGTCGAACACCTGCATCACTGTTAATTGGCAAGCATCATGAAAGCAGGACAGCTCATATTTGTTTTCATTCTCTTTTTACTTCTCCAGCACACTGAAAATATTGCGGGCAAGAAGTGAGTAGATAGGGTTCAAAGACAAAAAGTAGCAAGAATCGTAACTAAATAAGACATTTGTACAAAATATAAGAAGGGGGTAATTTTTTCAAGCCACCTAAAATGAAAATATGGGCTGATACTGTACATACTATTTTTTAAACTTTTTGTTTTGTTTTGTGGCTTAACCAAAAATGATGAATGACTTCCCATATTAATAAATAGCACTGAAATTAAAGCATCATCATAATCACTCCATAAATACTTTATTATGTGATTCTATCATAATCCATTCGATGAATTCCCTATTGTTGAACATTTAGGTTCTGATTATTTCTTTTTACAAGAAATGCTACATTATTCATTTTTGTATGCCTTTTTTAAGATATATAATCTCTCGGTCAAAAGACATGAATAAGTTTAGGGTCTTTGGGAAATACTGCCAGAATTCTTTCCAGAAAGTATACAGTAAAACATCCTTGCATTTCAGGAAACAAGGATAAGTTCTATATTCTGAGACTTCCTCCACTTTCTGGTTTGCAGGATTTTTGTTGTTGTTTGGTTGGTTTGGGTTTTGTTTTTACTTTTTAAGTAGGTTGCAGTATTATTTAGTATTCAGTGGTCATAGATATTTGAAGAATAATTTCTCTCTTTGAAAGTATTCCTTCAACATCTACAAACAAATACCAGTGTGTTCTCTCTGCAGGAAAATATAAAGCACAGGGAAATTAAATGCTGCACAAATTCTGAAACTATGAAAATGTAACAATAGAGAAAACAAGTACAAAGTTTTTAAGCTATCCAATGACTTTAGCAGCTGGTGGATCCTACCATGCCTATTTTTGCACAGAATGAAAAAGACACAGCAGGTTCCTTAGGAACATCAAACTGAGAAAATTGACTACAGCTTTAACAGCCTTAAAAGAATTTTTTGGCAGAATGAATAAGTATGCATAATTGAGAAAAATACCCCAATCTGTAGAAAAAAATAGATATAAAAAGAGGCTAAACAAGAATGTTGCTGCGTGTTCTTTCCACAACAATCTTCCACCTGTCCTTGACTGCAGGATTTAGGGAACCAAGATCTAGAGCTATAAAATAGAAAGTTGGAGAGTTTAGGACGGAGGAGTATAGGGCTGTGTAAAAACTACAAAGGACTTAGACCCAGAAAACTTGAGTGACATACAATTATGGGTGGGCTGTGAAGTCTGAAAGCCTGGTCTCAAATCCCAACTCAGCTACTTACTTATTCTGTGTCCAATAGCAAATAATGCCTCTCCTCTCTGGTTTCCACATTCTAAAGAGAATATCACATGATTGCCTAGTTTACTTAGTGCCTGGCTCATATAGCCTTTTAATTAACCATTATTTTATAATATAACTTGATGTGTAAACTTAGGCAAGTCACTTCACTTTTTGTCTCAATTCCTCGAACTAGAAAATGAATCACTTAGGCAATGTGATATCACATAGATTTGAAGGTCTATGAGAATAACAACAACAAAAAGCACTGGATGCTACTATCAGAGTTAGTTTGGGAATGAACGGAAGCCAGAAAAATGAATATAAATGAAGAGCTAATGCAAAGTAGGGGGAAAAGGGAGAGAAGGGAAATTAGAAAAAGTTGTCTTTATAAATAGAGGACGTTTCATCTCTACATTTATCGCTTCATACTATAATTACATAAAAATTATAGATATATTGTGTAAGAATAAGCTATTACAAAATAATCATTTGTTCATTGCAACAATGGTTGTTTTCCCCCAACTTTCTTTCTTCCAATATAAACAGTTCTAATAGATGTCATTTCCAAACATTTAACTGTTCTCATGGCTCTTTTCTCTTAGGTACAGAATACTGTAATTTCATAAATGAATTTTGTCCATCCTAAGTACAAAACTATGATTCACTTGAAATTTAACAAATGGCTCTGTATTGCCGACTTTTAGACAAGTTATAATTTCAATTTCAAATAAGTATTTAACTTTGAGTTTTAGTTTCAAGGAATCCCTGAAAAGCATTTTTTTTTTTTTTTTTTTTTTGCGTATGTTACATAGGCATGCTCTTGGGAGATGATTCATAGCATTCGGAATATTCTCAAGAGCAACTAAAAATGTTAAGAATCATTGACAGATCGAATTATTTCTTGCAGACGTGACCATAGTTATTTACTATCATCAGAGACTGTCCAGTGCCTATCAGAGTACAACCTAAATAAATATTATGGAATCAATTAATAAACTAAATAAATGACTGTGTAATATTACTTGGCAATGAGGTCTTTCTTGATCATCCTGTATAAACTAAATCCCCAGATTCCCCATACTCTATTTTTCTCCAAAGCACTCAGTCATCTGAGATATATATGTCTAGATATAGATATAGATATAGATATAGATATAGATATAGATATATAGATATAGATATATATAGAGAGAATATAATAAATACACACATATATATGCCATATGATATACTATACACACACACACATACACACATATACATATGTCATCTCTTATACCATATAGTATACACTCAATAAAATTTTGTTCTATATGGATATTTAATCAAGTAATTCACTTGACCTTGATTTCTTCTTCAAATTACAAGATTCGGAAGTTGGAATTTCTCTTTTACACATCCATTTCCTTTTAACCTTTATTTTTAATGTCTGTCAGCTACAAACTTAGTGACTATACTCTCTGTCCAGGTCAATGATGAAAATCTTTCATCAGAACTGGGGTAAAGGTCTATCATGCAACTTCTAGTTTGATCTTGATACGTATAATAGATTCTTTGATATCAAAAATCTGTAATTTTTTTTTAAACAGACTTGAAGGGCACCTGGGTGGCTTAGTCAGTTAAGCGTCCTACTTCGGTTCAGGTCATGATCTCATGGCTTGTGAGTTCGAGCCCCACATTGGGCTCTGTGCTGACAGCTCAGAAGCTACAGCCTGCTTTGGATTCTGTCTCCCTCTCTCTCTGCCCTTCCCCTGTTCACTCTCTCTCTCTCTCAAAAATAAATGAACATTATTTTTTTAATAATAAAATTTTTAAAATGGTGATGAAAAATTAATGAGAGTATGTGTGTGAATTTATGAGCTCCAGTTATTATTTTCTATTATACTGTACACATTTGGACTTGGAAAATCAACATTTTATTATTCAACTAGAGTACAACAAAAACCACAATACTTAAAATTCCAAAAATGTAATTTGCCAATATTTAGATCATATTTATTGCTTTCCCCATTAAAAATAAAATTAAGATATAAAACATTATATATTGTGATTACCCAACATAATTACTGGATATAGAAACTAATAAAAAATACAGAGGATCTTATAATATTCAGCTTACTTCAAGTCTTACACTCAAACAATTGACTAGATAATTCATCAAATATGTACATCAATTGCTCCTCTGTAATGATATTATGTTAATAGTTTACATGCATAATAGCTTATGCTTAATCTTATAAAATATACTTTACTCTTTAAATTTTTTTTCATGTTTAGACAGCATGAGCAGGGGAGGGGCAGAGAGAGAAGGGGAGACACAGAATCCGAAGCAGGCTCCAGGCTCTGAGCTGACAGCACAGAGCCCAATGCAGGGCTAAAACTCATGAACCGTGAGATCATAACCTGAGCCAAAGTGGGATGCTTAACTGACTGAGCCACACAGGCACCCCATATAAAGTATACATTAATATCCTAATTTTAGGGATGAAAAAACTAAAACAGAGTAAATTAACTTGCTCAAAGTGACAGTTCCTGCTGAAGTGGAGAGTCAAACCTGTGTCTGTAAGAAATTGAAGTCCATGTTTAACCATGAGGCTCTTCTACCCTCTAGTTTTTTCTTGCTGTTTGCTACTTGAGGCTTTTGTTTCTTGCCTTCAAGTAACTTCCATTCAGGCAACATCAATTTGACTTGGGCTCTATTCCTGGGTTCTACCTTCCCTCTAGAAACAAGTCTAAAGTTTCTCAACAGTCTGGCCATGGAACATTCCTGGTACAGATGTTCTTAAATTAAAAAATATATATATTCCCACAATTTACTGGTCTTTTACTCAGCAATTCATAAATCAGGCATCATACAATCTTGCAGATAAAAAGGAGATCTGAAGAAGTGTACAAGAGATTTTTATAGACCAAGAGGAGTAGGAACAAGGAGGTTATACTGGGCATTTGCTGATTGGTTAAAGCAAGGTAAATTTCCTTCTATGAAGCAAAGGGAAATCTTGGAGCCAGCTGAGCAGGCAATCCCTGACTGGTTGACCCAGGCCTCTCCTTTCTGGTAGAGGAGAGCACAGAAACTTAGTTAAGTTTTGGTTTCACTTAGCATGAGGGACTCCATCTTGAACCTAATCTGGTTACTTAACACCTATGACATGGCTTTGTCTCTCTATAACAATGACTCTTTTCAAGAAAAATATCTGTTACTCTAGGATAGCATTGGATGAAACTTCTACAATGGACACTATATTAGAAGCTAGCACCCGCCATAACAAAATACCACAGATTGAACAAGTTGAGAACAGAAATTTATTTCCTCACAGTTCTTAGAGGTTAAAGTCTAAAATAAGGTGCCAACATGGTTGGGTTCTGGTAAGAGCTCTGTTCTTGGCTTGTAGATGGTTGGGCTGCCTTCTCCCAGTGTCCACACATGGTAGAGACCTAGCAACCTCTCTGGTATCTCTTCTGATAAGGATCCTAATCCTATCAGATCAAGATCCCAGCCCTACAACCTCATTTAACCTTGACTATTTCCAGAAAGTCCCTATCTCCAAATACATGGGGGTTTAGAGCTTTAACATATGAATTTTGGAGGGACACAATTCCGTCTACAGAAGATAGACATTTATTTATTCTTTATGACAATTAGTGTCAGTTTTTCACTACATTTTCATTCGTTTCCAAGTCAAACTTTCCAATGTAAGGAATGCTAGTAATTCTTTTTTTTTTTTTTTAATTTTTTTTTCAACGTTTATTTATTTTTGGGACAGAGAGAGACAGAGCATGAACGGGGGAGGGGCAGAGAGAGAGGGAGACACAGAATCGGAAACAGGCTCCAGGGTCTGAGCCATCAGCCCAGAGCCCGACGCGGGGCTCGAACTCACGGACCGCGAGATCGTGACCTGGCTGAAGTCGGACGCTTAACCGACTGCGCCACCCAGGCGCCCCAGGAATGCTAGTAATTCTTAATGAAAAACAAATAGAACTACCAGTATTGATAAAGGTAGCACCACCTGCTCTAAAGGATAAAACTTTGTAGTTGCCAATCTTTAAAATCTTAAATGGTCCACAGTGATTCCCACATTCTGTTATTCATACTCTTAAATACTGTCCACCCACACTGCATTAGGGTTCATCTGCCATACAGCATGTGGCAAATTGATGGTGTATCACTTCTGAGAACAGATTATAAAAGACCATGGCTTCCTCCTTTCATTTAAAAATTTTCAGTCTCTCTCTCTGCCTGACTCTCTCTCCTTCCTTTCCTCCCTCCTGCCTCTTTCTATTATTATTCTCGTGGAACTCAGCGAGCATATAAAAAAGCTATTCAAGTAGCCTATGGAGGGGCCATGTGAGAAACAGAAGACTCCAGCAAACAGCCAGTAAGAAACTGAGGCCTGCCAAAACCACGTATGTGAGAGCTCAGAAGTAGATTCTCTAGCTCTAGCTGAGTCTTGAAATGACTGCAGTCCCAGGTGATAACTTGATTTCAATTTCATGAGGTCTAGCATTAGCACCACTCAGCTAAGCTGCTCCCAAATTCTTACCTTTAGAAACTATGTGACGAAAAAATGTTTGCTTTGAACTGCTAAGTTGTGGGATAATTTTTTAATGCAGAAAGAGATAACTCGTATCACCACAAACTCTCCAACTCTCAAAATAGGAGCTTATTTTACACTTACGAGATATCCTAAACAGATGTTATTAATAAGCAGGTACCTCTTTCTTCCAAGTGCTGATTTAGTGATGAGGCAGGTTCTACCTGGTGGATCGACCACCTCCAGGTCCATTCAGTTCATTTGTATGAGGCGAGTGCAAAGGTAAAGACATGGAGGACTGCAAGTGGCACATTTGTGATGTGCCAAACCGTATTGCATATCACTTCCTCCCAAATTCCATTAGCTAAAAGTGAGACACAGAGCCTCACCTAAAAAAAATGGTCACAAAGAAATGAAGCCTATTTGTGTATCCAGTAAGAAGAAATACTGGCTTAGGTGATCAACAGACAATCTCCTGTAAAACTGTGGCTCTGACATTGGCCTCTCTGTTGAAGCCCAGACCTGCGTATCAAACTGCCTGCTTATTGGACAAGTCCACTTGTAATACAGTCTCTCAACCTCTATGTTATTAACATTTGGAAGCAAATAATTCTTTTCCAAGGGGATATCCTGTACATCACAGGACTTTTAGCAGCCCCTAATCACCAGATAGATGCCACTAACCCTAAGCCTCCAGTTGGGACTAACAAAAATGTCTACAGACATTGACAAATGATGCCTGGGAGTGAAAATGATCAGTTTAATGCTCAGAGATATTGTTGAAACTTTCTAACAATAAACTTATCATCTCTAACAACACACTCACTTTTCCTTCTGATCTCCCTAATCCAGGAGATGGCAGAAAATCAACCTAGTGTTTCAACACCAAACGGATATTTATGCTTGATTCTGTTGTCTCTCTCAAGCCTGGTATGAAAACAATCATGAAATTCTTCCAGTTCTTCTTTAATATGTCTCAAATTATTGCTATTCTTTTCATTATCAATTTCAATATACTGGCCCATAACTCTGCTTATTAAAGGCCTTCAGAATAATCTTCCTGCCTTTGTTCTCCTCTTTCTCTAACCCCAATAATCAATTATCAGAGAAAACGTCTTTAAAATGAAAACCTAGGAAGGGTATTGGAAGATGGAGGTGTAGGAGAATGCTGGGCTCACCTCATCCTGCAGATCTCAGATTAGATCTGACCCACATCTGCATAAATAACCCAGAAAAATGCCAGAAGATTAGCAGAACAGACTCTCTGGAGCCAAGCATAGCAAGAGTCCCATGGAAGAGGGTAGGAAGGGCGGAGAGGCAGTGCGTGCTACACGGACTGGCGGGAGGGAGCCAGGGCCGTGGAGGGGCAGCCTGCCCAGCAAGGCAGAGTCCCTGAAGTCTGGCTTGCAAAGGTGTTGGCGCTGGATTCTGTGAGTTCTGACAGCGAGCGGGACTTAACATCTAGAATGTTAAAAGTCAATAGCTCTGCTCTCAGCGGGAAGGGCAAGAGGACACCAGGAGGGAGAGTTGTTGAGCCCTGGAAGACAGAGCTCAGCTTGGCAGGGAAACAAAGGGGCTGGCAAGCACGATCTCCCTCTCCCATCCCCCAGCCGAAATTCCACAGGGAACCAGTTCCCATCACTGAACTTGCTTGCACTGCGCAAAACACCCAACACTGTGCTTCTGTGGATCCATCCCTCCGATGAGTCAGCCTCCCTCCTGGTGCTTCAGGGCCCCTCCTGCAGGGGACCACCACCTGCAAAGGGAGCTAAGCCTGTCCCTCCCGCCCCTGCGCATCTTGCAGATCCACCCATGCTAATACACCAGATCCCATCAAAGCAGCACCACAAGCCTGGCAGTGAGCAAGTAGCCAGACAGGGGCCACACCACTCCACCATGAGTCCCGCCCCTGGGAGAGGGGAAGATAAGGTACACACCAGTCTGACTGTGGCCCCAGTGGTGGGCTTGGGGCTGACATCTGGTCTGACTGCGGCCCCGCCCACAAGTTACTCCAGACAGCATAGGGGAAATGCCCTGCAATTTGGAACCACCGCAGGGACTACCCAAAATGACAAAACGGAAGAATTCTACTCAAAAGAAACTCCAGGAAGTAGCCACAGCTAACCAATTGATCAAAAACGATTTAAGCAATATAACGGAACAAGAATTTAGAATAATAGTCATAAAATTAATCTCTGGGCTTGAGAAAGCATACAGGACAGCAGAGAATCTATTGGTACAGAGATCAAGGGACTAAGAAATAGTCATGAGGACCTAAAAATTGCTATAAATGAGGTGCAAAGTAAAATGTAGGCAGCCATAGCACGGATTGAAGAGGCAGAGGAGAGAATAGGTGAAGTAGAAGATAAAATTATGGAAAAATAGGAAGCTGAGAAAAAGAGAGATAAAAAAATCCAGGAGTATGAAGGGAGAATTAGAGAACTAAGTGATGTAATCAAATGGAACAATATCCATATCAAAGGAATTCCAGAAGATGAAGAGAGAGAGAAAGGGGCTGAAGGTGTACTTGAACAAATCATAGCTGAGAACTTCCCTGATTTGAGGAAGGAAACAGGCATTGAAATCCAAGAGGCACAGAGAATTCCCTTCAGACGTCACTTGAATTGATCTTCTGCATGACGTGTCATAGTGAAACTGGCAAAATACAAGGATAAAGAGAAAATTCTGAAAGCAGCTAGGGATAAACAGGCTCTAACCTACAAACGGAGGCCCATAAAAGTAGTGGCAGACCTATCTACTGAAAACTGGCAGGCCAGAAAGGAATGGCAGGAAATCTTCAATGTGATGAACAAAAAAAAATACACAGCTGAGAATCCTTTATCCAGCAAGTCTGTCATTCAAATAGAAGGAGAGATAAAGATATTCCCAAACAAAAACTGAAGGAATTCATCACCACTAAACCAGCCCTACAAGAGATCCTAAGGGGGACTCTGTGAGTGAAATGTTGCAAGGACCACAAAGGACCAGAGACACCACTACAAGCATGAAACCTACAGACATCACAATGACTCTCAACCCATATCTTTCTATAATAACACTGAATGTAAATGGACTAAATGCACCAACCAAAAGACATAGGGTATCAGAATGGATAAAAAAAAAACAAGACCCATCTATTTGCTGTCTACAAGAGACTCATTTTAGACCTGAGGACACATTCAGATTGAAAGTGAGGGGATGGAGAACTATCTATCATGCTACTGGAAGTCAAAAGACAGCTGGAGTAGCCATACTTATATCAGACAAACTAGACTTTAAATTAAAGGCTGTAACAAGAGATGAAGAAGGGCATTATGTAATAACTACAGGGTCGTTCCATCAGGAAGAGCTAACAATTATATATGTCTATGCACCGAATACAGGAGCCCCCAAATATATAAAACAATTAAGCACAAACATAAGCAACCTTATTGATAAGAATGTGGTAATTGCAGGGGATTTTATACCCCACTTACAACAATGGATAGATCATCTAGACACACGGTCAATAAAGAAACAAGGGCCCTGAATGACACATTGCATCAGATGGACTGACAGATATATTTAGAACTCTGCATCCCAAAGCAACAGAATATACTTTCTTCTCGAGTGCACATGGAACATTCTCCAAGATAGATCACATACTGCGTCACAAAAGAGCCCTTCATAAGTATAAAAGAATTGAGATCATACCATGCACACTTTCAGACCACAATGCTATGAAATCAACTAATGCTTGAAATCAACCACAGAAAAAAGTCTGGAAAACCTCCAAAAGCATGGAGGTTAAAGAACACCCTACTGAAGAATGAATGGGTCAGCCAGGCAATTAGAGAAGAAATTTAAAAAAAATATATGGAAGCAAACGAAAATGAAAATACAACAATCCAAACGCTTTGGGATGCAGCAAAGGCAGTCCTCAGAGGAAAATACATTGCAATCCAGGCCTATCTCCAGAAACAAGAAAAATTCAAAATGCAAAATCTAACAGCACAACTAAAGGAACTAGAAGCAGAACAGCAAAGAAACTCCAAAACCAACAGAAGAAGAGAAATAATAAAGATCAGAACAGAAATAAACAATATAGAATCTGAAAAAACTGTGGAGCAGATCAATGAAACCAAGAGTTGGTTTTTTGAAAAAATAAACAAAATTGATAAACCTCTAGCCAGGCTTCTCAAAAATAAGAGAGAGAGGATCCAAACAGATAAAATCATGAATGAAAATGGAATTATTACAACCAATCCCTCAGAGATACAAGCAATTATCAGGGAATACTATGAAAAATTATATGCCAACAAATTGGACAACCTGGAAGAAATGGACAAATTCGTAAGCACCCACACACTTCTGAAACTCAAACAGGAAGAAAAAGAAAACTTGAACAGACCCATAACCAGTGAAGAAATTGAATCAGTTATCAAAAATCTCCCAACAAATAAGAGTCCAGGACCAGATGGCTTCCCTGGGGAATTCTACCAGACATTTAAAGCAGAGATAATACCTATCCTTCTCAAGCTGTTCCAAAAAATAGAAAGGGAAGGAAAAATTCCAGACTCATTCTATGAAGCCAGCATTACTTTGATTCCCAAACCAGACAGAGACCCAGCAAATAAAGAGAACTACAGGCCAATATCCCTGATGAATATGGATGCAAAAATTCTCAACAAGATACTAGCAAATCAAATTCAACAGCATATAAAAAGAATTATTCACTATGATCAAGTGGGATTCATTCCTGGGCTACAGGTCTGGTTCAACATTCACAAACCAACCAATGTGGTACATCACATTAACAAAAGAAGAGAAAAGAACCATATGATCCTGTCAATCGATGCAGAAAAGGCCTTTGACAAAATTCAGCATTCTTTCTTAATAAAAACCCTTGAGAAAGTCGGGATAGAAGGAACATACTTAAACATCATAAAAGTCATTTATGAAAAGCCCACAGCTAATTCATCCTCAGTGGGGAAAAAATGAGAGCTTTTTCCCTGAGATCAGGAACACGACAGGGATGCCCACTCTCACCGCTGCTGTTTAACATAGTGTTGGAAGTTCTAGCCTCAGCAATCAGACAACAAAAGGAAATCAAAGGCATCAAAATTGGCAAAGATGAAGCCAAGCTTTCACTTTTTGCAAATGACATGATATTATATATGGAAAATCCGATAAACTCCACCAAAGTCTGCTAGAACTGATACATGAATTAGCAAAGTCGCAGGATACAAAATCAATGTACAGAAATCAGTTGTATTCTTATACACTAATAATGTAGCAACAGAAAGACAAATAAAGAAACTGATCCCATTCACAATTGCACCAAGAAGCATAAAATACCTAGGAATAAACCTAACCAAAGATGTAAAAGATCTGTATGCTGAAAACTATAGAAAGCTTATGAAGGAAATTGAAGAAGATACAAAGAAATGGAAAAACATTCCGTGCTCATGGATTGGAAGAATAAATATTGTTAAAGTGTCAATACTTTCCAAAGCAATGTACACATTCAATGCAATACCAATCAAAATTGCACCAGCATTCTTCTTGAAGCTAGAACAAGCAATCCTAAAATTCATATGGAACCACAAAAGACCCCAAATAGCCAAAGTAATGTTGAAAAGGAAAACCAAAGCAAGAGGCATCACAATCCCAGACTTTAGCCTCTACTACAAAGCTGTAATCATCAAGACAGCATGGTATTGGCACAAAAATAGACACATAGACAAATGGCACAGAATAGAGACTCCAGAATTGGACCCACAAAAGTATGGCCAACTAATCTTTGACAAATCAGGAAAGAATATCCAATGGAAAAAAGACAGTCTCTTTAACAAATGGTGCTGGGAGAACTGGACAGCAACATGCAGAAGGATGAAAGTAGACCACTTTCTTAAACCATTCCCAAAAATAAACTCAAAATGGATAAAGGACCTGAATGTGAGACAGGAAACCATCAAAACCCTAGAGGAGAAAGCAGGAAAAAACCTCTCTGACTTCAGCCGCAGAAATTTCTTACTTGACACATCTCCAAAGGCAAGGGAATTAAAAGCAAAAAGGAACTATTGGGACCTCGTGACGATAAAAAGCTTCTGCCCTGCAAAGGAAACAATCAATAAAACTAAAAGGCAACCAACGGAATGGGAAAAGATATTTGCAAATGACATATCGGACAAAGGGCTAGTATCCAAAATCTATAAAGAGCTCACCAAACTCCACACCCGGAAAACAAATAACCCAGTGAAGAAATGGGCAGAAAACATGAATAGACACTTCTCTAAAGAAGACATCCAGATGGCCAACAGGCACATGAAAAGATGCTCAACGTCACTCTTCATCAGGGAAATACAAATCAAAACCACATTGAGATACCACCTCACACCTGTCAGAGTGGCTAAAATGAACAAATCAGGAGACTGCAGATGCTGGAGAGGATGTGGAGAAATGGGAACCCTCTTGAACTCTTGGTGGGAATGCAAACTGGTGCAGCCCCTCTGGAAAACCGTGTGGACTTTACTCAAAAAATTAAAAATAGATCTACCCTATGACCCAGCAATAGCACTGCTAGGAATTTACCAAGGGATACAGGAGTACTGATGCATAGGGGCACTTGTACCCCAATGTTTATAGCAGCACTTTCAACAAGAGCTAAATTATGGAAAGAGCCTAAATGTCCATCAACTGATGAATGGATAAAGAAATTGTGGTTTATATACACAAATGGAATACTATGTGGCAATGAGAAAGAATGAAATATGGCCTTTTGTAGCAACATGGATGGAACTGGAGTGTTATGCTAAGTGAAATAAGTCATACAGAGAAAGACAGGTACCATATGTTTTCACTCCTATGTGGATCCTGAGAAACTTAACAAAAGACCATGGGGGAGGGGAAGGAAAAAAAAAGAGAGGGAGGAGCCAAAACATAAGAGACTCTTAAAAACTGAGAGTAAACTGAGAGTTGATGGGTGTGGGGGAGAGGGGAAAGTGGGTGATGGGCATTGAGGAGGGCACTTGTTGGGATGAGCACTGGGTGTTGTATGGAAACCAGTTTGACAATAAATTTCATATTAAAAAACCAAAAAACCTAGGGTGGCTTTACAATAAATGATTTAAAACTTCAGCAATTTTAATTTCAATTTTAATTTCTGCCAAAATCCCACCCAGGAAAACACACACACAACACACACACACACACACACACACACACACACACACACACGAAAATGCAGGGGAAAGTAATATTTGTTGAAATAAATGAACTAAAATCACAAATCATATAATATGAAGAATAACTGCCAAAGATAGTAAAGTTTATAAATATAAACTTATAAATTATAGGGCTTTTACATTCCTATAAGACAAAGTTTTCAGGGAAAAGATTATTCTAAAGTAAGAGAAGCTGCCTAGTAGGCTCTAAATTTATTCCACCTGGGGGCGCCTGGGTAGTTAAGCTCCTGACTTCAGCTCAGGTCATGATCTCACAGTTTGTGATTCAAGCCCTGCATAGGGCTCTGTGCTAACAGTTTAGAGCCTATACCCTGCTTCAGATTCTGTGTTTCTCTCTCTCTCTCTCTCTCTCTCTCTCTCTCTCTCTCTCTCTCTCTCTCTCTCTCTCTCTCTCTCTCTCTCTCTCTCTCTCTCTCTCTCTCTGTGTCTGCCTCTCCCTGCTCGCACTCTGCCTCTCTTTCAAAAATAAATAAATAATTTGAAAAAATTTTAGTCAGTAAATAATAAATAAATAAATAAATAAATGTATTCAACCTGGAACTTGGAGTTAATGAGAGAAAGTTAATGATGAGGGAGCCTAAGGCAAGCTGACAGGCAGCAAACATCTCCCCTCCACACCCCTGCCCCAGGTGGGATATGTGTGATACTCCTACGGCACTCCTGGCTGCCCAGGGACTAAGAAAAGGGGAAAAACAAATGGTTAACTGATAGGGATCATAGTCTTCAGGACCTACGTTTCCATCACCCTTCTATTTGATGTAGGAAACAAAAGCAGAAGGAAACGGCAGAATAAAACTAAATTTCCTTATAACCTGCAGCCCATTGGCAAATACTTGAGGCAGACAGAATAAAACGTTTCTCCAGGAACTCCTTACTGTCTTAATGTTAATGCTTTGCTAGACTGAAAAACAACCTTAGCTTGACAATAGCTAGGCCTCCAGGATTCTTTGAGTCTTCTTTAGCATGTAAAAATCTCACTAGAAACTTCTCCTGGACTTTACCTCCCTCAACCCTATAGTATATAACCAGTCTCTCCTCTTGGTCCCAGGGTAGCTCTTTCTGCCCACCGGGTCCTGTCCTCCTGCTACACCAGAGACATCTTCAAGAATTCTTTCTTGGTCATTGGCTCTGGACCCCACGAACCTCACTGTCACCCCCCAAAAAAACTCATCAGTTAACAAGCTAATGATAGAATTCTATTTTTTCAAGAGACAAATAGGGGCACCTGGGTGGCTCAGCTGGTTAAGCGTCAGACTTTGGCTCAGGCCTCGATCTCATGGTTCAGAGGTTCAAGCCCCACATCAGGCTCTGTGCTGACAAGCTCGTAGCCTGGAGCCTGCTTCAGATTCTGTGTCCCATCTCTCTCTGCCCCTCTCCCACTTGCACTCTATATCTCTCTAAAATAAATGTTAAAAAATTTAAAAAGAGACAAAATATTAGATGTACAAACCACATCTCTTTACAGGTGGGCCACAGGAAAAGCTGGAGACATTTCTATCATTACCCAGTTTTATATTACTGAATGTTCCGGGTAAACTGTCATTATACTCTAAAGGGATGGTCATTATTTTTCCCTTTCCTACAAAGTTACAAACAGGACCTCAGGAAGAACAGGGGCTGCCTCTAGAAGTCTCCCTCTTTTGGGTTCCCAGACCCAATTCCACTGTATGGGAGGGAATCGTTCCACCCACATCAACAAGCAATGCTCTGGGCACCAGCTGCATGTCCTACAATTCAAATCAGTTCTGACACTATCCACCTGGAGATGCCATTCGATTCCACAGGTTAAGGGCTCAGTTGTACCAGGCTACCTTCTTACCCTTACTTCAGATGCCGGTCATAATTCCTTTTGACCAACTGGCTATAAATCAGAGGCTCACACAACCCTCTCCTTTGAGTTCAATTAATTTGCTAGGGTGGTTCACAAAACTCAAAAACATTTTATTTACTGATCACCGGTTTATTGTAAAAGGATATAACTCAGGAATAGCCAAATGAAAGAGATGCAAGGTATTAGAAAAGTACACAGAGATTCTCTCAGGAATGCCACTCTCTAAGCACCTCCACAAGTTCACAAACCCAAAAGTTCTGGAACCCCTGTTCTTTTGGGTTTATATGAGGCTTCATTATGTGAGCATGATTAATTAAATCATTGGCCATTGGAGATAGATTCAACCTTTAGTTCCTCTCCCACACAGGATACCTGAAGGTGGGACTGAAAGTTCCAAGCCTCTGAACTAGTAGTTGGTTCCCCTGGCACCAATGCATCCTTAGGAGCAGTCCAAAGTCAGCTGATTAACATGGCAAAAGACGCCCTTAGGGTTTTCTCCACTTAGGAAATTCCAAGAGTTTTAGGGGCTGGGTGCTGGACAAGAGGAGGACAAAGACAAAATATATATTTGGTCCCTGAACTAAGTTTAATATCATGGCATGGCAGAAAGACTGCACTGATTTTAAAAATTTGCAGTTAGACTATCCTTGGCCAGCAGGTTATCTTTGTGTTAGAAAGAGGAACAATTCTAAGTCAAAACAAGCTCTGTACTTCCCAATTTTTGTCATCTAAAGAGAAAGATATACCAGGAGAGAGATGAAAAAGAAAGGGAAAAAAAAGCAATACCCTATATAGCTTCATTCTGAATCAGTCGGACTTTCAACTAACGGAGCTGAATCAAGTCAAAAAGGGCAAAGTGTTGATGAGCAGGTTACCATAGACCACAGAAGGAAGCTCAAGCTGTCTGTGAAAACTGTTCATTTTCCAGGCATACCTTACATTATTTATAGAAGAATAAATTATCTGATCCCAGAAGGACAACCACAATTCAAATACAAGCAGTAATTTAGAAACATCTTTGTAAAATTACCCTACTAAAAAGAGAAAAATCGTAAATGAAAGGCAGCTGAGGACATTGAGAAAAAAAATTGTATGTGACTAATGAACATTGTGACTATTATTTTTTAAACTAAAACACGACATGGAAGAAAACAGGACATCTATAAAAATAATAACTTAAGGTTAATCTGCAAGATATCAACAAAGAAATTATACAACAAAAAGAGTTAAACAGTGAGTTAGTTATTAAGCAAGAAAAAAAAGTTTGGGGTAGGAGAACTCATAAAAATAAAGGTAAAACATGTATTTATAGATATTCTAGATTTACATATGGCCTTTACAGAATGATGGCCTCACTTTTTCCATGTCTAGTGATTGTCACCAAGAGAACATCCCAAGACAACAAGCTGAAGCTGCATGGTCTTTTTTAACCCACTCTTCACAGTTACACAACATCATTTCCATTGCATACTACTGGTTAAGAGCAATATAGAAGTCTGCCCAGATTCAAGGGGAGCAGACATAGATGGCAAGTTAGAAAGGTCAGATTGTAGAAAAGCATGTGGGATGAAAGACTATCCTTGGAAAATACAATCTGCAAGTGCAAGATACACAGAGGCCACCTAGAATTAAGTTTTTCCATACACAGATCTCCATAAGTTAAGTTTTACAAAGAGAGCAGAAAAATAATCCTTAAAACAAGTCACATTAGGGGCGCCTGGGTGGCTTAGTCGGTTAAGCGGCCGACTTCGGCTCAGGTCACGATCTCACAGTCCGTGAGTTTGAGCCCCGCGTCGGGCTCTGTGCTGACAGCTCAGAGCCTGGAGCCTGTTTCAGATTCTGTGTCTCCCTCTCTCTCTGACCCTCCCCTGTTCATGCTCTGTCTCTCCCCGTCTCAAAAATAAATAAAACGTTAAAAAATTAAAAAAAAAAAAACAAGTCATGTTAGTGGAGATCAGCTAGAAAAGCTTCTATTACAAATTCATCACTCCATTTTTCAGAACAAAGAAAATTCAAAGGAAAATATTTAAAATTAGTAAATTGAGTAAAAGAGGTATAAGATTTCCTCTAAGATATAAATATACTACCATCAGTAGAGCTAGAAAGAGTAAGATCAAACAGTAAAATTTAAGGAATAATAATATTAATATAATCAGATGGTTAATATTGGGGAAGCTGGAAGGAAATAAGAGCACACACATTACCTTATTCTAGAATGTGAAGTCAACAGATCATCTCTATAATAACTACATTAAAATCAATTATTCTCCATACCACACAAACTATGTAAGAAAATTCCCTGAAATACTGAAATGAAATATAATACTTCTTTTAATTTTTTTTACATTTTTATTTATTTTTGAGAGACAGGGCACAAGTGGGGGAGGGGCAGAGAGAGAATGAGACACAGAATCCGAAGCAGGCTCCAGTCTCTGAGCTGTCAGCACAGAGCCTGATGAGGAGCTCAAACTCACAAACTGTGAGATCATGACCTGAGCCAAAGTCGGACATTTAACTGACTGAGCCACCCAAGTGCCTCGAAATATCACACTTCTATCTATAGTTGTCTGTATCTAAAACATGAGATAAGTTTATTTTTCATGCATTTAATATAAATTGAGACAAGTCCTTGAAACCAGTAGAGTAACTTCCCTCTAGGCGCTCAGCTGCCTTGATGATAACATTTTCCTGGGAGCAAAGGAGAACCTTAGCTTAACATTATCCCAACCTCAAGGATCCTGTAAGTCTACTTCCTTTACCTCAACTGCCCCAAGATATACGCTGGCAATCATACTCCAAGCTTATGACTTCCAGATATACATCTGAGGGGTCTCATGACAGGTTTTATTAAACGGTAATAAATGGCATTTTCCTAGCAACAGCTAGCCCCTCAAGGTCTTGGAAACCTTGCTTCCAAAATACGTTAGAGACTTCCTCTCTCACTGCCCCCCTCCTAACCTGAGGGTATATGAGATACTGGTCAAGACTCCAGGGAAGCTCTTCCTGCCCAAGGGTCCCGTCCCCATGCTTTAATAAAAATCACCTTTCTGCACCAAAGACATATTCAAGAATTCTTTCTTGGCTGTTGGCTCCAGACCTCACAAAACCTCCATCACCCTGAAACTTCATCATAAATATTGAGAATTTCACATATAAGAAGTGTAAAACAGTTTTTATACGCATTTAGACAGTTTCATATCTTTTTTCTTACTAATAATGGACATGATCGAAAAGTTTGAGGATTACTGATAAATAGCTATGAAGAAATCACTTGAAGATTATAAAACTTTACATAAAAAGCAAACATATGCATATGCATATACACCAGGTCAAAAAGAACAAAGCCATTTCTTAAAGGCACAAAATAAAGAGAAAGTAAAAGAAAAACAATCCATAGGCATAAGTAGAACCTTTCTTGTCATATCAAGAGGTAAAAAAAATTCTCTAAAAATGACTCAAAACAAAACCCAGTATATACTATACTACAAAATTTTGAAATGAGAACCAAGGCTTAGTTACCAAGTAAGACTGAATTCATACTAAATATCAGTATATTGATTATTTTAGTTGCCACTTTATAATTTTAAATAATTTAAGCCACACAAAAATATGCCATAAACCTTTATGCATCAAAAATACAAACATGAAAATTTATAAATCTAAACTGCAAAAAATACTAAATATAAAAACATACTAATAATGAACCATTCAAAAATACTGTGAAGCAACTATTACTGAAAACATTGTCAAAAAATTTACAAAATATCTAAAGCATTAAATGCTTAAGAAATATAAGCATAGAAAATTTCTATGGCATAGACAGTTTTAATCAGAGGATAATATAATTAAGTAATTTACAAACAAAGAATAAAAATAAAATGAGTTAAGTAAATTCCAAACTTGGAGAAAAACATTGCTAAATAAGCCAAGGGAAAGCAGAACAAAAGAATCAGTGGAGCATAAAGGAGAAATTAATATTCTTTAGATTATAAAAAAAGTAAACAAATCCAAGGACTGATTTTTATGAGAAAAAAATCAACAAAATAAGTACAATTAAACTAGGGTTGAATAAATGAGCATCAGAAAAACTAATCATGAAAAAAATGTTAAAATTCATAAAGCATGGAAAAGTCAGATATAAATCAATTTTAAAATCAATTATTTAAATTAACCACCATTATAAAATTTGAAAATATGAAATTATTATTTTCAAGTTAATATGAATTAACTAAGGTTACCTGACATTAAGAAACAATTCTCAAGTTCTATACTAGAGAATCTAGAAATTTGAGAATATCAAGTAGCTCTCCCTTAAGCAAGCTCCAGTCTTAAATAGTTGCATAGTTTCCTTGTACTTTGAAGAAAGAGAAAATATTATTTCTCTCTAAATTGATTCAGAACATAAAGAGAAGTCAGCCCACCAATCAATTATGATATCAGCATAATACCGATCCCAGCCTGACAAAGGTTACACTCTGAAAAATAAGCAGGCTAATTTCATGATTAAAAAATAAATATTAAGGGCACCTGGGTGGCTTAGCCGGTTAAGTGTCTGACTTTGGCTCAGTTCATGATCTAGTGGTTTGTGGGTTCCAGCCCCACATCCAGCTCTGTGCTGTTAGCTCAGAGCCTGGAGCCTGCTTCAGAATCTGTGTTTCCCCCCCCCCCCTCTGCACCTCCCTCACTTGTGTTCTCTCTCTCTCTCTCTCAAAAATAAACATTAAAAAAATTAAAAAAATATATATATACTAAAAATCTGAAATAAAATTTGAGCAAATTGACTCAATACATAAAATAGGAAGGCAAATAGTTCAGTGTTAGGAATCCATTAATAGAACTTGCAATGTTTGGTTAAAAAATGAAAACCATACATCGATCTCCTTAGTTACCTTAGACATGGCGGTTATATGTACAATAATAAGGGAATGATTACAGACATTATTATAAAGCCATAGAGGGAAAGGTCTGCAGTTTTGAGAAAGATTAAGCTGAGGTTGGAGGTATTCCAAATGTTGCATTATATGCTGTTAAGTAGTTTGAGGAGGGGAGCTTGGTACAGAAGAACATGTGTAGTACAATTACTAGTAATACCAAACATTTATTCTAAACAGCAATTCCTGAAAAGAGAAATAATCCCTTCACATGGAAAATTAGAGTACGTAAAAATAAAATACTTACGTGCAGGAAAAAAATTACTATTCAGTTAAAAAAAATCTGTGGAAAAATTTTATAACACATGATACAAAAAAAAAGTTTCATATATATATATATATATATATATATATATATATATGAGTTCTTTCAAGCACTAAGAAAAAGTTGAAAGTATTCAATTTTTTTAAATGGTCAGGGTACATAAAGAGTGGTCACAGAAAAAAAAATATGGTTTATAATCTGATGAAGAGGTGCACAACCTTGCTCAAAATAAAAATACGGAAAGACAAAAGAAGTCAGAATATTAGAGTTTAAATTCTTGACAATACACAAAATTAGTGAGGGTGTAAAACATTCAGTAGTTGAATAAAATTGATACAAGCTCTTGAAAGAGCAAATGAAAAAAAAAGGCATTCAAAATTAAATATACAAACACTTTTAAAGTTTCATTTCTAGTAACACAGTTTACAGAGAAACCAACATATGTGTGTGGAGGCATGTTACTAGAAATATCTACCCAAAGTGGCCTTTGCTGACTGCACCAAAACTTGGTTCGCCATCCCTACTGTTAATTGTTCAATATCTCCCTTGGCCTTCCTTTATTAAGGGATTTAGTTCTCTGTGTCACATTTAACAGATTCTCTCACCATCTTTCCTTCTACTTTCAACTTACTTGAAGGCAAGAATTGTTTCTAAGTAATTGCACATCCTTTTGTAGTGTCTAGCAAAAATTAAGTGCTTAAAAATACTTCTTGAAAACGTATTGAATAAGAATAATGTGGGTAAGAAATTAAGAAAATGTGTTACTAAGTCACTGGTAAGGAAACCTTATGTGCCACTTTTAATATCAAAAAAATTCTCACACTGTCACCTGGCTCTATTTTGGAGTAAATACTATGCAGATGCTGCATTTCAATTTCTGCATTTCTTCATTTCTTTCTTTTTGTTCTTCGCACATCTCTAGTGAGAAAACAGCTCTAAAATGCTAGCAAGTATTGGGCTTGTCCTACACAGAAATAACAACACTGGAAACAACACTCTCCTTGCTTCTTACTCCTAGTTGTTGTAATTTAATAGATGCCCTTTCTCCAAATTTCCATGTTACTTGACATTATGTATGATTTCTGATTACTAAAAACCAAGGAAGAGGTGATAGTACGGAGGGCTATCTTCCACAAGGGAGGTTAAAGAGAAAGTGTGGCAGGGTCCCCTCCCTAAGAAGGAAAACAAAAACAAAAACAAAAACAAAAACAACCTCAAGGCAACCTGGCTAAGTGCTTACACGACAACATCCCTCATGACCTTGTAACATGAGACCACTTAGCCTGCATGTTTGTTACCATATATGGGAGACAAAGAAATAGAAAATGTATAAAAATTTATGCCATGTGGCATTTGGGGCTCAGTTCTTTGGGTACGAACCCAACTGAGCAGTGCTGGCAGGAATAAAGTTGCTTCCTGGAAAGAAAAGTCTGGGTGTCGTGACTCTGTGAGAATCCTGCTACCAAAGTGCTCAGGAAGTGATTGCCTGAGGACAGAAGAAGCAGGAGGCAGGCTTCAGGTGTGGGAATGTGACAGAATGAGACACCTGGGTGCACTCAGTAATGGTACTGAGTAATAGGAATTTGGGGAATAGATACACATGTAAATCTGGAGACGGACACAAACTGTAGGAAGTTAATGGAAGAGTGAAAGTGCCGAAATTAGTGATAGTGATAATTATTAGGATGGAATGTCAGGTAGACCTAGCACTTTTGTTTTTGTTTTTGTTTTTGTTTTTGTTTTTGTTTTTGTTTTCCTTCTTAGGGAAGGGACCCTGCCACACTTTCTCTTTAACCTCCCTTGTGGAAGACAGCCCTCCGTACTATCACCTCTTCCTTGGTTTTTAGTAATCAGAAATCTTACATAATGTCAAGTAACATGGAAATTTGGAGAAAGGGCATCTATTAAATTACAACAACTAGGAGTAAGAAGCAAGGAGAGTGTTGTTTCCAGTGTTGTTATTTCTGTGTAGGACAAGCCCAATACTTTCTAACATTTTATAATCATACATATCTGATTAAAAAGTTACTTAATCAGGAAGAAAATATATTCTCCCCCATTCTTGGCCAAAAAGCTTCAGTTTATATACTGGTTTTGTTCACTTGGTCCTTATGGTTATCACAGCTAATTGCTTGAGCATCCCACGGATCTTCTTTGAATCTCTGTGAGACACCAGCCCTTTTGAGCTGTAAACTTTAGGCCACTTGTTTTTCAAAGTGCTCAATGCCGAATGCATTGGTGGTGGTATAGTATACTTTGAAATATCAAAGCATAAGACGAGGTACATAAACAACACAGCATCTAAAACACCTCTTTCTACTTTGTTGTTATTACCTGCACTACCCAAAGCCTTGGGAGGAAGAAACTTAGAAAGTTATTAAAATAGGTCAGCTTTATAACCCTCATGAATGTCTCTATGAATCAGGCTTACTAGTGAACAATCTGGTTTTCTTAGATTGACAGTATCTTGTGCCAATAAAATCTCCCCAAATATCCAGGCCAAAGCTCCTAGTCTTGTGTTAAATTTCCCATGACTCATAAAAAGTCATGGTTATGGTAAAAGGAGCAAGAGATTGCATTATCACTAATATATGTAAGACAAAGTTTAGATGATGTATTTTGAGGCTAACCATATTTGAGGCCTTAATATTCCCCTCAGCTTGACTTAACTTTAGACCAGTTTCTTCCTGACCATATATAGGTCTCTGACATCCTTTCTTATAGAATTTACTCTAGACAAATTATAATTGTGGAGGTGCCTGGGTGGCTCAGTCAGTTGAGTGTCAAACTCTTGATTTCAGCTCAGTCATGATCCCAGGATTGCGGGATCAAGCTCCCTCAGTATGGAGCCTGCTTAGGATTCTCTCTCTCTCTTTCTCTGTCTCTCTCTGTCTCTGTCTCTCTCTCTCTCTTTCCCTCTGCCTTTGCCACTCTCCCAGCTCATGCTTTCTCTCAAAAAAAAAGTTACAATTGTGAATTATTTCTCTGTCCCTTTGAAAAAAAAGTATGCAAATCTTTTCCTCTCCTCTTGCTAGTTTTAAGATCCAGAGAATATCTTTAGCAAGTACCTGGGACCCATCTCTTTGAAATGTAAATGTCAGAGGAGATAGTACCCTTACCTTGGTCTCTGTGGAAGGGTAGGGGCAAACTTCCATGGTGGCAACTAGGGAACACAGATGGCCTAATCAAAGAAAAACATTTGTGAAGTAAGGAATAACTAATTGGGCTGGATATATCCCATTGATCAACCTCTAGCCTAAAGTCCTCCAATATTTCTTCCACTAGCTCACCCCAGTACTTAAAGAACACCCCACCTTTTTTGAGGGGAGTTGATTTGTCTCTCTCTCCTATTGAATATGGCTATGTGAATGATACAGTTTTTGCCAAGTGTTGGTAATATTTCAAAATTATTTTATACTTCCAAAAAAATTCAGAGTTTATAAGTGATTCATTCATCCAGCTTGTGGTAGCCAGAAATAACTAATGGCATGACTCTGTAGATAGCATAAGATATCTAGAGCAACTGCTATGTAAAGAGATGGAGTAAGATACTATGGAAACATGGACTATGAAGATTTTGTATATCAACAGATGTCTAAAAATAAGAATAAAAATATCAGCGAAAATCAGAAAGCTGCTTTAGTTCTGACTTGTAAAGAGTATGATATTTAAAATTAGAATTTAGACTACTTGGCAGCAATTTATAAACTAATATGCTGTATCTTATAGAAGAAAAATGCTCTGAAATATAGAAAAGAATAAGATTAACAAAATAAAAATTTGAACTACAATCTTATCACTATTAATTTAAAAATGGAGCAGCCTTGACATTTAGAATGGGGTCCCTCTACCTAGTCCCTTTTGCTTTTTAACTGTTTGATGCAATTTTTAGTATATATTCATTTTATTACTTAACATTTTGAAAATCAAGTAAATATATTTTCTTGTTTCTTTTTCTGTTTTAGATTTTTTTTTCTAATTTCAGTGTAGTTAACATACACTGTTATATTAATTTCAGGTATACAATATAACGATTCAGCAGTTCTATACATTATGCAGTGCTCATCAAGATAAGTGTACTCTTAATTCTCTTCACATATTTCACCTATCCCCCACCCATCTCCCCGCTGATAACTCTCTGTTCTCTATAGTTGAGTGTGTACATAAACACTTCTTTTTAACTTTGTGCATTGTTTTTTAATTCCACAAATGAGTGATATCATATGGTATTCGTCTTTCTCTGACTGGCTTATTTTGCTTAGCGTTATACTCTCTAGATCCATCTGCATTGTTGCAAATGGCAAGATTTCATTCTTTTTATGGCTGAATAATATCCCATTATATCACTTCTTCTTCATTCACTCATCTATCAGTGGACATTTGGGCAGTTTCCATAGTTTGGCTATTGGAAATAATGTTACAATAAACATAGAGGTACATACATATATACATTTGAATTAGTGTTTTCATACTATTTGTGTAAATACCCACTAGCGCAATGACTGGATAATAGGGTAGTTCAATTTTTGAATTTTTGAGGAGACTCCATACTGCCTACCACAATGGCTGTACCAGTTTTCAGTCCCACCAATGGTGTACAAGTCTTCCTTTTTCTCCACATCCTCACCGACACTTGTTTCTTGTGTTTTTGATTTTAGCCATTCTGACAGGTGTGAGGCGATATCTCATTGTGATTTTGATTTCCATTTCCCTTGCTGGTAAGTGATGAGCATCTTCTCATGTGCCTATTGGCCATATGCATGCCTTCTTTGGAAAAATGTCTGTTCATTTCTTCTGCCCATTTTAAAATGGGATTATTCTTTTTTTTAGGTGTTGAGTTGTATAAATTCTTTATGTATTTTGGATACTAATCCTTTATCAGATATGTGATTTGCAGGTATCCTCTCACATTCAGTAGGTTGTCTTTTAGTTTTGTTGGTTGTTTCTTTTGCTATGCAGAAGCTCTTTATTTTAATGTGGTCCCAAAACTTTATTTTTATTTCCCTTGCCTCAGGAGAATATCTAGAAGGATATTGCTATGACCAATGTCAAAGAAATTACTAGTTGTGCTCTCTTTTAGGATTTTTATGGTTTCAGGTCTCACATTTAGGTCTTTAATCCATTTTGAGTTTCATTTTTTGTATGATGAAAGAAAGTGGTCCAGTTTCATTCTTTTGCAAGTTGCTATCCAGTTTTCCCAATACCATTTGTTGAAGAGACTGTATTTTTCCCATTGCATACTCTTGCTGCCTTTGTCAAAGATTAATTGCCTATTTAATTGTGGGTTTATTTCTGGGCTTTCTAATCTGTTCCATTGATCTATGTGTCCATTTTTTTTTACAAGTACCATACTGTTTTTTTCCTAGGTATTTCATAATTTTTGGAGCAATTGTAAATGGGATTGTTTTCTCATTTTTTCTTTCTTCTGCTTCATTATTAATGTATATAAATGCAATAAATTTACATTGAAACCAGGAGCTCATTCTTTGAAAAGAGTAATTAATAACCCCCTGGCCAGATTCACCCAAAAAAAGAAAGAAAGAAAAACTCAAGTAAGCACAAATGAAAGAGTAGAAATAACAACTGATACCACAGAAATACAAATGATTGCAAGAGAATATAATGAAAAATTATATGCCAACAAATTGAACAACCTAGAAGAAATGGATAAATTTCAAAAAAAAAAAAAAAAATATATATATATATATATATATATATATATATATATATATATATAACCTACCAAAACTGAAGCTAAAGAAATAGAAAATTTGAACAGACTGATTATCAGCAATGACAGTGAATCAGTAATCAAAAAACGCCTAACAAACAAAAGTCTAGGACCAGACAGCTTCACAGGGGAATTCTACCACATATTTAATATGGAATAAGCACTTACTTGTATCCTAAATCCTAGCCTCCTTGATGGAAACAAAAGCCTGACTAATAGTTACAGTAAACCATTCTTCATGTGCTGAAATATTTGTGATGTCTTTCATAACTTTAAGCACCAAACAACATTTCCTCCCACAAAATACAAGAAAATATCTAGCATATAAAGCCTGAAGATTAAAGAAAAGCTAAAAAAAATCGTCATGTACATGAAGAAAAAAAATCAGTTTTTCTCTTTCAAATAATACATGGTTTTTTTTTATATAACATATCTTTCCTCATTAAAAATTTTAATAGCTGTTACTATATGATATTATTTTGGCTTTCATACCACACAATGCTCAAATTAAATTTCAAATTCTCTCAAGAACTTTGTGAATCATGGACCTTTTGGTTTGTTTATTCCAGTTGGCAATTTTAATGTAATTCAAGCACTAGCTAGGACACAGCAGAAACTATTTTGAACGCTTTTAGAAAGGATTTTCTCCATGTTTAAGCAGGGTCAGTCAGACCATTTGAAGATAAATATATACAGAGGTGTGTGGGTATACCTCTCCAAATAGCCTGCAACATCTGTTCAAATAACACATTTTCCACTTTCATTACTCCAGTCACACACTCTAATTGTGTGTTACAGATGCTGCAAGTTTTTTAGTAACACTATTCTGCTAGCTTGTTAGAAAGTATCACTGTATAATGCATTGCTACTCTGAATTCCTTTTTTTAAATATGAAATTTATTGTCAAATTGGTTTGCATACAACACCCAGTGCTCATCCCAACAGGTGCCCTCAATACCCAACACCCACCTTCCCCTCCCTCCCACCCCCCATCAACCCTCTGATTGTTCTCAGTTTTTAAGAGTCTCTTATGGTTTGGCTACCTCCTTCTCTAACTTTTTTTTTCCTTCCCCTCCCCCATAGTCTCCTGTTAAGTTTCTCAGGATCCTACTCTGAATTCTTAATGTTTGCTTTGGTGTAAAAGGCATGGTTACCAGAATGTCTCCTGCTTGGTATCTTATTTTATTGAAGAGAAGTTTTAAAATCAACTGGACAATACTTACAAATAACATATTACATAATCTTGAAAGAACACACTCATATTTTACCTGAATGAAATAATCTTTTCAAGTTTACGTACATCTATATTTTATGTATATCCCATTGTTTTTTCTTTCCCATTATTTACCAAACCAAGAATTTACGCAAAATGCCTTTCAACTTGAATACCTTTACATTATGATGATATTAGATCTGAGAAAATCCACTACATTATGTCTTGATAAATGTGATGTTTTAATTACCTTGGGTCTTGTGAATACATTAATAAAAGACAAACTGTCTAAAGCATCTGTATTACATTTACTCACAACAATTGTTATTCTAACTCAGGTGCTTGCTCTGATCTCAGTCACTGAAGATAATAAAAAGTCAGTGTCATTACAATAGGATAATTGGGCAAGTTGATGAGATGTTTAATTGGGCATAGCCAAGCTGATGTGGACAGGCGTGAAAGATGGAAAAAGTGAAATTCAGGAGAGAGGGCGTGGTAGTAGAGAATGAGGATTGTTGAGAACCAATTCTTGAAGACAAGATGAGAAGAATCAATATCATGGGCAGCTGATTTGTTTGTGGAAGGACAGATGGATGTAGAAAGAAGAAAGTACAGAATTCAGCTCCAAAAGGCTGTCAGAAGCAAGCACTGTCAGAGTTCTAGAAAACTGGGCTATAATTCACCACAGGATTCTAGACTCCAAGCCAAACCCAAATTGTATAAAGTAGACCTCAGACTTTTTCACGTTGATTTGGCCTAAGTGGTATAAAAACAAGTGAGGAGACATTGTAACACTTAGTACTTAAAGAGATCTAGGGCTTACTCTGTAATTACCAGCTCAATAACAGCACAATGAAATCCGACCTCAGTTGAAAGGCTCAAGCGATTTTTCCAGTTGTGTCCAAAAGCTGGCTGAAACCATCAGGAGAGTCATAAAATGTGTATAAGTTCCTCCCAACTTAATCATCAGGAATTGAAATTGAGTATGGCAAGAGTAATTGTTGGAAACTGGCAAATGCTACAAATCAGAACTTTCTTTTCCCAAACTACCTATTGTTAATCATTTACCAATATACCATGTTATTTATGAATGTTTAACTCTCCCTGTCAGAATTAGCTCAAGACCCAGCATTTATGAGTCTTCATCTGTGACTTCTATGGAGAGGGGCTGAAATGAGAGATGCAATTTTTATTTTCCTTTACTTGTGTTTTGTCTCACCAAAATCGACAAAGAAATCCACAAAATAATCACTTGAGTGTCACATGTGTAATAAAAACAAAGCAGTTACAGAACAATTAGAAAAAGAATTTAAATCTTGTTGGGCACCTGGGTGGCTCAGTTGGTTGAGCATCCGACTTCAGCTCAGGTCATGATCTCACAGTTCCTGAGTTCTAGTCCTGCATCGGGCTCTGTGCTGACAGCTCAGAGCCTGGAACCTGCTTCAGATTCTGTGTCTCCCTCTCTCTCTGCCCCTCCCCTACTTGTACACCCTCTCTCTCTCTCTCTCTCTCTCAATCTCTCTCTCTCAAAAATAAATAAACATTAAACATTTTTTAAAAATGGAATTTAAATCTTGTTTTTGTTTTGTTTGGTAAAAATAGCATGTATCTTGTTAAATTACCAGATAGTTTGTTTAGAAATGTAATCAAGGTAATTTCATTTACTGCATCTTAAAGATCAACAATTCAGGAGCCAAATCATGTTTTTCTTAAAAAAATACATTTGAAGAAAACATGTAGTTAATAATTTTAACCTACTATTTCTAAATGTTGTTAATGAAAAGTATTCTACTAAATTCTCTGATACTAATTTTTTTTTAACGTTTATTTATTTTTGAGACAGAGAGAGACAGAGCATGAACAGGGCAGGGTCAGAGAGAGAGGGAGACACAGAATCTGAAACAGGCTCCAGGCTCTGAGCTGTCAGCACAGAGCCCGAAGCGGGGCTCGAACTCATGGACTGTGAGATCATGACCTGAGCCAAAGTCGGATGCTTAACCAACTGAGCCACCCAGGCACCCCAGATTCTCTGATATTAAAAACAAACAAACAAACAAAAGATGTGTATGGTATATTGTTTTAAGTATTGGTGCAGTTATAGACAATCTCAAAATCTCAAAACACAGATACAAAAACAAGTGGATTTTCTTCTAATGTCAGTTCATTGTTAGGTAGCTATAGCTCTCCTCCATGTCTTCATCATTCAGATACTTTGGATTAGAGAGCAATCCCTATATGGGACACACTGGGCTGGTGACAGAGTAAAAAGAGAAACAGATGATGTGTCTTAAACTTTTGTTCATAAATAGTGCGTGTCCACTCACTTTTCACCAAAACCAGGTCAATGCAGTGGGAATCAAAGTGCTCTTAAAGGACGCATACATAATTGGAACAATAACACTATCTAATTCATGTACTACACTATTTTCTCGTCTTTGGTATTCATATGCTTTGTTGATGTTTTAAAGCCTTTAAAATCAACTTCCAATTCTAGTCGAGGTAAGCTGCCATTTATCGGATGTTGCCACTGTTTCTAATACATAATTATGATCCTAGATCATTATTATCTGCATACAGGGTTAGAATTTCCATAGATATATAAATAATCATGTTGCCCATCTCATTCAGAAGAGATGATTTCTTTTCTTTCCATTAGGAAAAAAAAGAGAAACCTTTTCAAGGAAACCTGAAGTCAGCTAGTCTTACCAGGCCTCACTTCACTGTGACATTTAATTGATAGCCCCAAATCTATTTCCTGTAGACTTTTTCTGGTCCCATAAAGCTTGAGTTACACTTCTCTGTGCTTCTTTGGTTTTGATGCATTTTCCCATTGTTCCTCTCTCAAAAGTTTTTCCCCTGACTACGTTAGTACTTGTCTCACAATAACAAAAAGCCTCTATCTTTAACTTATTGACCGATATCCTTTCTGCCTCGTCTTCACTCACTGTACTTGTAGATACTTCTCCTTGATGTTGTCTGTTCACACTTCTTGCTATTCCCACCTGCTAAACAGCCCAGTGTCAAGTATCATAAGGGATCAAGGTTGGGAAAATTATATCCAGACTCCTTGCCAGTAAGGTTCTGGTTTAGACTCCACTAATGACAAATATTTATACAAGATTTGGAAGCTAGAAGAGCAATTGGATTCAGATGACTGGATAGGAAACATATCCAGTGGAACTGGTATTTCCTTCTGTTAAATTTCTAATTCAGGTCTGCAGGCAGCGACAATTATTAGCAGTGGTTTCTTCAGTTTTTTCCCTGTAGTAATTTCTTGAATGAACAAAATAGCATCCCTATTTTTCTAAGCCTCTGTCTGTATGAAACCCCTTACTGGAAATACCTAGAGTGTCCTTCTTTCCCTGGAGGACTGCTGATAGACAAAATATGACTTCCCTTATAAAACTTCCCTAGTAAGGACTGTCTTCTCATTCTCTCATATTCCACTTTTTTTTTTTTTTTTTCAGAGCCCAGAAGAAGGGAAACTTTAAGATAGTAATTCACTTCATGGCTCATTTGGACCATGACTGCTTCATCTTCCACCATTCCTCCTCTGCATTTATTTTATTTACCTTCTTATCCCTCCAATTTATTCATCAAAGACCTTGGCTTCTACCTTAATGTTTTCCTTTTTACTCCAGTACCTACCATCATCTTCACTGAACTTAATGACCAGGTGACAGAGTTATCTGACTTGTGAGCCTTTGATTTTCTGTTTTTCCAGAATTCCAATTATCGCATGTACGCTCCATTCTCCCAATCACTATGATCTCAACATGCTGGAATATGTTACCACCTCCCAACTCTTCTGCTTCTGAAATCTTAAAGAGCTTGCTCTGCTCAAAACACCATATCTATCTAGCTTATTCTTTTAGCACCACTCTATTTCCATCAAAATTTAGCTCTAAATCAAAGGATTCATGATTTCACTGGCTAATCCAGGTAATGAACACAGTAATGAAAAAACAGTCATCCATACTACTAGTCAGTCATTTAGGCTACTGAAATGTCACAATTGTCAACATTAACCCAGGACAGCACATTTTCTTCCTACCCTTAGTATTTTTCTGGTATTTTCTTCCATCTCTTCTTCACTCTTGTCATTATTAACTGATATATAATAGCTAAGTTGATATTTTCTCCCAAACTGACATCTAACAAGCCCTGGCCTCTGAATTCCAAAGCTGTTGAACTCCACCATCATTTCTAAGCACATCATAGGAAATAGTTCCACTTTATTTACACAGAAATCTGAAGACACTCAATTCTTTATTTTAATTCCAAGTAGATATCCTGGGATTTTTAGCCAGTTTCTGCAAATAAATAGCAGAGGGACTATTTTAAATGCCTCTCAACATTACTTTCCTCTCCTATACAGTGAAAATGATGTTAGGGTTAGGTGGGGTTTTTTATGATGATGATGATGATTATGATGATGATGATCTATAGCCACCTCTGGGTTTATTTTAATCAATTATTATTTATTGTGTACCAAGACTATGATTGTAGCAACAAATATTTTATAGTAAATGTTACATTATCATCAATTCTTTATTGTACAATTCAATAGCAGAAAAATATAAATCAATGAAATATGCCAGAGTTTTTTGTAGATGGAAGAAAAATACTTTTCTGCTATTCACTGGACTCAAAGAGTATAGTTTCCTTTCATGCATGAATTTTTAAGTTACAGGAAAAATATGAGGCATCCCTTCACCAGAAATCTCCAAAGACCCACTTGCCCAAGTTTCTTTGGTATAAAAACACAAGATATTTCCTCCTGGTCCCATGGGCTTATCTTTTCTATAATTTCTTTGAATTCCTTCAACATAACCCAGACCCCCAGTCCTGCTTTCTATTTATCTCATAATTCTTTCTCTTTTTCCTTTAAAAAAATTAATGTTTATTTATTTTTGAGAGAGACAGAAAGAGAGAAAGTGGGGGAGGGGCAGAGAGAGAGGGAGACAGAGAATCCCAAGCAGACTCCGTGCTGTCTGCACAGAGCCCATTGTGGGGCTCAAACTCACAGGTTGTAAGATCATGATATGAGTGAAAACCAAGAGTCAGATGCTTAACTGACTGAAACAGCCAGGTGCTCCTATCTTATATTTCTTTCTAGTGGATAACTCCCTCCTATATTATTTGAAACTTTCAGCTGAGAGAAATATAAATCCATAACTACTCTCTTTTATACCATTCTATTTAATATTTATTATCCTAGTGATTACTTTTTCTTTTATCCTTTTTTTAGGGTATGAACATATTCATGGATTTTGTTCTTTTCCTGATATTCTTGTAGTATTCTTTTTTTTTTTTTTTTTTTTTTAATTTTTTCTTTTCAACGTTTATTTATTTTTGGGACAGAGAGAGACAGAGCATGAACGGGGGAGGGGCAGAGAGAGAGGGAGACACAGAATCGGAAACAGGCTCCAGGCTCTGAGCCATCAGCCCAGAGCCTGACGCGGGGCTCGAACTCACGGACCGCGAGATCGTGACCTGGCTGAAGTCGGACGCTTAACCGACTGCGCCACCCAGGCGCCCCAATTCTTGTAGTATTCTTGACAGCTTAAAGCAATTGCAAACTTACAGTCCACAATTAATTTGAGACTCACACCTGATTAGTTAAATGTAACAAGAATCATTTGCTGAGAAAATGGCAGGACTAGAAAAGACAAAGAATCTTTGCTAAGAATTTTACAGTGGCTCCCAGCCATGCGTAGTAGCACCTCGCCCCCTCCAGACCATGCTCCACATAGCAGACATTTGAATATGTATGGATTCATAGTTGGTTATGACTAGAACTGGGACAGAGAGCTACTTACTGGCATTTAGTGTTTGGAAGACAAGGATGCTAAGCTTCCTAAAATGTTAAACACAGTCCTGCAAAATTGAGAATCACTTTTCTCAAAAATGTCACTTTGAAGACTAATGCCAAATATTCGTAGCAATGGCCGAAGAAGTGAGGAAATTTAAGCCAATGAATAATGGGCAGGATTGAATAGCTTTAATAGTTCTCTATGACTAGATCTTATGTAATTTCATTACCTGTTTGAAGTGTGGTGAATTTTTCCAACATCAAACTCTTTGGGGTATATGCAAGGATGTTTGTAAAAACTCAGAATTCCAAGAATTCTTCCACTTAGATAACAAACCAAAACAACTGATATTTCTTAAATCCCTGTCTACCCTTATTGCAAATAATTTATAGTTGGCTATAAATCCATATAACACTAGCCACAATTATGTCTCAGTGATCTTGTCAGCTGTTGTCATCCAAAACTCTAAATGCTGACACATCTCTGGTTACTAATTTTCAAGTGGTGTTTTATTATTTAAAGGGAGTCAATATATTCATGGGTAATAAAGGTGCTTGAGATAAGACATTTCATCTGACCAAATGAATGCACATGTCAATGAGTGTTTGAACCTGGAACAGATGCCTGGAGACTGCAGGAATGACAAGACAGACAGTTTCTATGGCAACCATGTCGTTGCTCTATGTAGAAGGGTCCACATTTCAAAGATAATGTTAATTGTGCTTAGGACCAGTAAGTCAATGATATTAACCACATTTTTGTCTCTCTTCAGCTAATTGCTTTGTGGCTTGCATTAATCATAGGTCTGTCAGTAAATATAATTACTTTGCATTAAGACCATAACTTAATTAGAATTTGAGAAGGATTAAAATGCAACAATAGGTTTACAAACTTGTGACTGAGGTGTCTCAAATGGGGACGTTGAGATCAAACGTTGGAAGGGAGTATAAAGAGAGCTAATGTAACCCTCAGGGTCTTCTCTCTGAACCCTGGCCAGCCAAGGGAGAGTCAATCATAAAGACTATTCATATTTTTCTCCAGGCTGGATGTTATTAATATTGATAATATGGCAATTTTCTGAACAGTAAAAGCTGGAATTTGCATTTAATTAAAAGTATAAAACTGAATAAGGTTGCTCTCTATCAAGTTTGGGAGCAAACTCTGCTACAAGTAGGTAAGAGACGAGTTATGAATACCAGTCATTCATTTGGGTATTTGGCAAGTTTTCCCTCTGTGCCCTTATAGAAAATGGGTGTTGAGATAAAGGCAAAAAATCAGCCACCAAACTCTACTAATTTATAGCATATCCAAATATCCTTCACTTACTCTGATCATTTTCTTCAATATGTAATTCAATTCCATAGTTTATAATAAACAGATCTGGTTTGACTTGGTTTATAACCTATTTAAAGTAGTTCTTTCAGCAATTTGTAATAATAAATATGTCAAGTTTCTCTAGGCTCTTGCATGCCTTTTCATAAAGTTAAGCATAGGATTTATTAAACCTCTTACTGAAGGGAAAGGGTGGGAAGAGGCAAAATACTCTATCTGCAGCCAGCAAGCTCTGTGTTTAAGCAAGCCTTTTAGTAACTATATATTTATTGGCCACATCCTCTGCAACTAACACAATGCCAAGAATATTGTAGTAAACAATTCAGGTACTTGTCCTCATGGAACTTACAGACTGAAAAGTCAGTATTCAGAACCCTTCACTTTTATAGTAATAGTAACTCTATAAAAATAAAAACAGATACTTTAGCTTTTTCACTAGTACTGGGAAAACTAATATGAAAAATGCCTATAAAACTTTCTATAGACTAGTACTCAGAATCTAGAATCTATGATAATATTATGGCTGAAGTACAAATATGAATAAAGAAACCATAATCCTTTGTGGCTGAAAGAATCATAGTGGTGTCAGGAGGCCCCTGTGGGCCATTTATGGGTAAACAAAGGACTGCTTCTCTGGCTGAGAACATCTCAATACAATGCCTTTCTTGCCTTTTCTCAGGTACTTAGGAACATAACCTGTCCCATCCTCCTGATATCAATATCACTCTTTAGAACAGGAATTCTTTTCTTTAGCTTTCCTCTTTCTGCTTCTCCCCACAGGGTCATACTTATTGCTAAAAGTTGTATTGCTATTTGTCACAAGGAAATAAAAGATAAAAATAATAAACATCAAGTAATTCACACAGCTTAAGAAACATTACTAAATTCTTATAGAAAGAATCCCAAGTGAACAGTTGTTTTTTTTTTTTGTTCTTGTTTTGTTTTGTTTTGATTTTTAATTTCCTTGCCATGATAGTGACAGAAAGCCTTTTCTGATTTCTATGTTCTACTTTTCTTCTTGGGTGAGCAGAAGGAGGGCGTTTCCCCTCCTCCTCCACCGTCGTAGTGTTTCTGATCTTGTCCTGAATTTAACATACAAACTGAAGTCAAAACAAGCTTTAATTGTCCCTGTTGCTTCAGCTGGACAATTTTATGACACGTTCAGGATTGAACACTCATTCCTCTGTGCATGTAATTTACATAACCATATAAATTAGATTTCACAATTTTATGGTAAAATCCAAATTTCAAAATGGTACAATACAAAGTTGACCTATTGGAAATAGTATCATCATTATCACCAGACAATAGAGTTGTTCCACAATATTTTGCATGTTTATTAATTTACCAAATTTGAGCAGCTGGGACTGAAATTTGTCTATTATCTGAAAAAGATATTAAGAGATAGCTAGATGAGAACAGCTAGAATGCCTAGAGGGCATATAAGTAAAAACAAAACACACATACACACATAAAAATTGGGGTAGGAGCTTGCTACAGATAGAGTGATCCAATTAGTTAGGTGGAGTCAATCATTTAGAAGATAAAGCCACAGATAACAAATAGTCATTAATATTGGCTAGTTTCAATAAAAGGTTAAATGGCAGATCTAGCAGATGAGTGACAAGGTGACTAATAAGGTGTCTAAGATGATAACAAAGACCAGGCAAAGAACACTTAGCACATTCTAATTGCATAGCAAGACTCTAGTTAAAGAATGGTCATGAGAAACAGAACATTGGTTGTATAATGGGTAGTTGATGACAGGGACTGCAAAGTAGGAGAAACTAGATGATCATTCATAGAAGAAATTGGTGAGAATAAAGAAAAGACATAATTTATAAAGGCCTGGGAGTGGGTGGAAATATAAGAAATCAAAGGATTTTAGTTAAAGTGCCTTCCCACAACATACATATTAATTACCAAAAAATTGACAAATTTTATGAAGCAATTAGCAGACGCTAATTTAACCAAGTAACCAACATTCACATTAGCATTAAGACAAATTAGCATCATATGTATAGTACAAAATAACTAACCTGTATCTTCAAAAATGTCAGGGAAAAGGAGGAACCAAAAAAAATTATATGAGATTAAAGGAGACTAAAGAGTTATGACTGATGGAAACAATGCATGATCCAGGACTTTCTTTTGCTCTAAAGACTGTAATTGAGACAATTGGAAAAGTCTGAAATACTATTATTTGTCTATGATAATCACGGTTTTTATTTTTTGCCTCAATTATGCAAGATGATGCACATGTTTTAAGAACACACTGAAGATTTAGGGGTCAAGAGCATCATGTATGCAACTTAGTCTCAATTTATACAAAAATAAGGTATTTAGAGAGAGAAGATTGGAGAAAACATAGTAAAATGTAAAAATTTGGATGCTCTGCATATAAAGAATTCCTTTGTACTATTACAGAAATTTTTTGTAAGTCTGAAAATATGTCACTGTAGAAATTTTTAAAAGATATACAAGGCAAGTTTTCAAAGCAGGTACTCACTCATAGGGAGGTAAAACAAAACTTTACTTACCCAAACTAGAAAGAAAGTCAAGTCTTGAGAACAAAGATTTTTTTTTTAATGATAGAAACATAACTAGAATTCAGTTAAGCAAACACCACCACCACCACCAACAACAACAAAAGCTTTGGAGGGATACTAGAAAAAAACCCACGGAATCAATGGAAAGGCTGCAGAAACCAGGGATGTTCTGGTAATCTTAGGGCCTAAACCCAGCAAATGTTTCTATAAATTCATTTCTCAAACCCTCAGCATATCTCTGAGCATCTGCCACTTATCTAAGACAACTTTCTCCTTTCATTATATGCATTTATTCCAGGGACAGATACTGATTTAGTTGCCATTAGTCACTCAGTGGACCAATCACTTTAGATGGGAAAATAAGCATCACGGTTTATAATCTATGTCACATATCCAACCATGGGGGTTGGTGTACTGGGGGTACAACCGCTATGCAGTACTGCGATTGGTAGCTCCACAAATCGTATAGCTACATTGGGTAAAGGAACAGTTCCCTAAAAGTTGGGAGTGAGATATACATAGTGTTACAACAAGCATTATGGTTTCAGTGAGAATTTATTCCAACCCCACATTTGAGAGTGGGCCCTAATTTTTTCAACCTAATGTATCAGATAGCATTCCTTGAAAACAAAAACAAAAACAAAATGTGGTAAGGACTAACAGGTCATACAATCAAAACCAATATGATAAAATGGAAATGCTTCTGAGGCTCTGAGGATTCTGAGAATACTCTCCTCCATTGAACTCAAACCTGAAAGATCATAATTGGAGCTGCTGCTGTTGTCTTGCCACCACATCTAGCCCAACAGTAAAACTTATGCACTGATGAGAGGTGACCATGAGAGGAAGAAAAACTGGATCTTTATGAATTTTGACTTCAAAGAGACTACACTTGAAGTCAATTCCACTCCTAAGTTTTTACTTGGAAGAGCCAATAAACTTCTTTGCTTATATCCATTTGGATTTGGTTTTCTGTCACTTGTGTCAGAAATATCCTGATACAAGTACACTGTTGACAAAAGAAGAGGGGAAGACAGAAACAAATGCTTGGCATTCCCTCCCAACACACACACACACACACACACACACACACACACACGCATGCATGCACGCACACACACACACACACACATATCAATGAAGCATTTTTATCACTAGAAGTGAAAAACAAGATCAAGTCAAAATCAAAAGTAAGCTTATCCTGATGCTGAATCAACGTAACTTAATCATTCTTTGGATCCACTTGACAGATCAAGATTGATCTTAATATCTGGGTTGGGGCCATTTTTATAAGTGAGGAGAAGAAAGCAGATGAACTTTGAGAACAGGGAACCAAACATGGGACAGCAACCATTTCCACTTGCTACCTGAATAATTACTGTGGTCCTAAATTTATATGAACCAAATAAACTTATGTAGAAGACTTTCACTAGATGTATTTTTTTCTCAACCTATCAGCACCCATAAATTAGTACAAGAATTCAAATCAGGTCTCAAGGAGCATACTGAGGGATAAAGTTCAAAATTTATCTTCATTTCCATCATCTTAATACCATCCAAATTAATGATTTAAATAGTTACCAGATATTGGTCATTCACTGATTTTGAAGTGTAAAAATAAAATATTTGGGACATCTAACTATGTAAAGCAATTATTAATTAAACTAAAGGGAGAAATAGACAGCAATACAATAATAGTTGGGACCTTTAATACCCCACTTATATCATTGGATAGATCATTGAAACAGAAAATCAATAAGGAAACATTGTCCTTAAATGACATGTTAGACCAGATGACTTAAAAGATACCCATAGAACATTCAATCCAAAAATAATGAATACACATTCTTTTCAAGTGCACATAGAACATTCCAGGAGAGATAATATGTTAGGCAATAAAACAAGTCTTAACAAATTTAAGAAAACTGAAATCATATCAGCTTTTACACACACAATGATATGATATGAAACTAGAAATCAATCACAAAATAAACACTGGAAAATTTTAAAAAAATAAGTTGAGATTAAACATCATGTAACTGAACAACCAGTCAACAAAGAAATCAAAAGAGAAAATATACCTAGACACAAATGAAAATACAGCATACTAAAATTTATGGAATGCAGCAATGGCAGATCTAAAAGGGAAGTTCATAGTGATAAATGCCTACCCTCAAGAAATAAGAAAAATCTCAAAAAAAAACCTAACTTCACACCTCAAGAAACTAGAAGAGGAACGAATCCCACAGTTAACAGCAGAAAATAACAAAGATCAGAACAGAAATAAATGAAATAAAGACTAAAAAGATAATAGAAAAGATATTCCATATGAGAAAGCTGAAAGCTTTTTCTCTAATTCAGGAACAAAACAAGGACACCCATTCTCCCCATTTTTATTCAACATAGTACTGCAAATCTCAGTCAGAACAATTTAGGCAAGAAAAAGAAACAAATGTCCAAATTGGAAACAAAAAAATAAAACTGTTCCTATTTGCAGATGATGTGACACTATATATAAAAAAAAAAAAAAAAAACAACATAAAGATTCTACCAAAAAAAATCTTAGAATACATGAGTTCATTAAATCTGCAGAATACAAAAGCAATATACAGAAATCCCATTTTCAATTACATCAAAAGAATAAAATATGTGGGAATAAATTTAATCATGGGGGGGGGTAACAAACCCATACACTAAAAACTAAGATACTGGTAAAATAAATCAAAGATGACACAAATAAATGGAATGAAGATGACACAAATAACTGCTTATGGACTGGAAGAATATCGTTAAAGTGTGCACACTACCCAAGGCAATCTAATGATTCAGTGAAATCCCTATCAAAATCCCAATGTCATTTTTCACAGAAAAACAAAAACAATCCTAAAATTTGTTTGGAACCATGAAGGACCCTGAATAGCCAATGCAATCTTAAGAAAGAGGAACAAAGCTGGAGGCATCATGCTTCCTAATTTAAAACTATATTATAAGGCTGTAGTAATCAAACAGTATGGTATCAACACAGAAATAGACACATAGATAAACAGAACAGGATAGCCTAAAAATAAACCCACACACATATATGGTCAATTATTTATGACAAAAGAGCCAAGAATATATGATAGAGAAAGGACAGTCTCTTCAATATATGGTGCTGGGAAAACTAGACCACCGTATGCAAAAGAATGAAAATTGGACCACTATCTTACACCATGCCACAAAATTAACTCAAAATGAATTGCAGGTTTGAAAATAAGACATGAAACCATTAAATTCCTAGGAGAAAACATAAGCAGTAAGCCGCTTGACATGGGTCTTGGCAATAACTTTTTAGATTTGTTACCAAAAGCAAAGGCCACAAGAGCGAAAATAAACAAGTGGGACTACATCAAACCAGAAAGCCTATGCACAGTCTAGGAAACTGCCAAAAAAATGAAAGCGCAACCTATGGAATGGAATAATTGTAAATCATGCATCTGATAAGGCGCAACTATCCAAAATGTATAAAAACTCATACAACTCAATAGCCAAAAACAAAGTTAATTAAAAAATGGTCAGATAAATTGAATAGACATTTTTCCAAAGAAGATACATATGACCAATAGGCACAAGAAAAGATGCTCAGCATCACTAATCATCAGGGAAATGCAAAGCAAAACCAAAAAAAGTATTACCTCACACCTGTTAGAATGGCTATTATCAAAAGGAGAAGAAATAATGAGTTCTGGTGAGGATATGGAGAGGATATGTGCAATGTTGGTCTAGCCACTATAGAAAACCATATGGAGTTTCCTCAAAAATTAAAAGTTGAACAGATGATCCAGAAATTCCAACTCTGGGTACTTATCCAAAGAAAATGAAAACACTAACTCAAAAAGATATATGCATTCCCAATGTTCATTGCACCTTTATTTATAATCATGAAGATATGGTAACAATGTAAACATCCATTGACAATTAATAAAGAAAATTTGGCACACACACACACGCGCGCGCGCACACACACACACACACACACACACACACGTAGGAATATTATTCAGCCATTAAAAAGACTGAAATTTTACCATTTGTGACAATATGGCTGGACTTTGAGGGTATTATAATAAGGGAAATAAGACAGATAAATACAAAGATAATATGATTTCACCAAAGGTTGAATCTAAAACAGACAAAAACAAGCTCATAAATATAGAGAACAGATTGGTTGTTGCCAGAGGTGGGGTGGAAAGTGGGCAAAATGGGTGAAGGGAGTCGAAAGGTGAAAACTTGGAATTATAAAATAAATGTCATGGGGATGTAATGTACAGTACGGTGACTATTATCAATACTGTATTGCATGTTTTAAAGTTGCTAAAAAGTGAATCCAAAAAGTTCTCATCACAAGAAAAGAAAAATCTGTATGTATGATGACAGATAGTGACTAGACTTAACTGTAGTGATGATATCACACTATATACAAACGTCAAATCATTATGTTGTACACTTAAAACTAATATAATGATGTCAATTACACTTCAATAAAAAAAAAGATCTGAAGACCGACATTTTTAAAATAATAACTGATTTACTTCATCGCTCTAAGCTGGTTGCTTAATATCTCTATTTCTACTTCTATCTGCAAACAATGTTAATTATACTTTCCTAACTCCCATAAGAGCTATGATAATTATGTTGGTAAAGCACTTGGGTTTCCATGGGTAAGGGAGATGGTGTAAGGGCAATGTATCATCATTATTATTATCATTGCCCTGAGCAGCTGCTCATTAATGACTGCATTTGAGTAAAAACCCATGAAAGGTTTAATTGATATGAGACAGAAGTTGGTCAACCTTAGCCATATTCACTGCCAAGTTTAAGTCCAAAGAGAGAAACTTCTCTCTAATCATATCATCTCAAATGTCATCAAAAAAAGGAATATAGTGGTTTTACAGTGTTTTAACAATTCCACATTCATTCATTTAATAAACAGATATTCAATGTCTGTTGTGTGCCAGGCACTGTTCTGGATGCTGAGCAAACAGTGAAGAAAAAAAAGCCTTTGTAGAACTTACATTCTAGCGTTTAAAATTTGCTATTGCTTTTCTTCTGATCCAAATCCTATTTATCTTCTAAGTTCTTTAACAAGCACTCTGCCTCTAATGTCATGTTTTACAGTGCATCCAAACCATTTGTATTTTTCCTTCTGTTGGAAAATATGTCCTAAATATTTATTTTTCTGCATAATGGATTACTGCCCACTATGTAAAACTTTCATGTTTGCATGCTATTTTTACCCCTAAATGCATTAAATCTTTCCAATTGTGTAAGGCACCTAGCCCAAAAGTGAATTAATAGTGCATTCATAAATAATTTCCTAATTAAACATGTAACACCTATTAATATTTCTTTCATTTACTAACTAGTAAATGAAGAGTCATCTAATTCAGTGGGAGTTTAGAAATGATCCCCAGACACATATATCTAATTTGGTACATGGCTGAGCAAGACCAGGGTTTGACAAAAAGGTCAAATTTAGAAAAAAAATATATTTCCTGGCTCTGCTCATTTACTGTCCACCTGTTATTACAGGATTTCACACTTTAAGCAAGACATTCCCTGCCAAAATCACGGCAGTCATCCTGCAGTGTATTTTCTGGATATCATGACCATGTCAATTAGCAACCACAGGGCATTCAAGAATTATTTATTCTACTTTAGCCCTTTTTAATACTGTCAGCTGCTGAGGCCCTGTCTCCAAAGCTACATGAAGACATTTCATTTCTTCCTAAGTTGAGCTATTTTTTTTCTCCTAAGCACTCTCAGTGCTACTTCTGCTGGGCAGCTCTGTAGAAGCATACTCCAGAGACATCAACAACAAAGAAATGTATAACTCTATTCAACGTTAGGTTTTCACACTCAGGTTGTGTGTTCAATAAAAAGAGGGAAAAAAAAGAATGCATATTTCCTTTAAGAACATCAAGGAAATACTGATTTGAATTCCTTAGTCTTAAGAACTTTTTAAGTAAAATATCTCCATCAGTTTCTGGATCTCTTGGTTGATTCCCACCCACCCAACCACCCACCCCCCTTTTTTTTTCCTTCTTTCCCAATTCCTCTCTCTGTTCTCTACATGAGACTCTAGTGGCTAGATGAGAAACAGATCTGATAAATAAACATCATAATGTGAATAGACTCAATTCTGACCTCTAAACATGTGTTACAAGTCTAAGCTTATCTAATTATTTTAAGGTAGAACCATCTTATCAAAAGTTGCTCCATACAAATAGTTTTCTTGCCTCATTCTCATTATCTAACCTGAAGTGAGCACATTTTAGTCTTAGGCTGAATGGGTCACAGACCTTAACACAATGACTTTTCTGTCCCTTATTTTAGGGTCAATGGACCATAAAAGTACAAATCAAATAGTTGCTCTATCATCACTTCACCACATTGATTTTTCAAATATTTGAAGGCTGTGAAAAAGAAAGTAAATTTTAAAATTTAAATCTGTGCCTTTAATTAATGGAAACTATAAAAATGTCAGTTTAAACTAGTTGCATACTAACTAAAAAGGAAGTTGAGATTAAAATTATGTAAATTAGAAATAATGGTGGGTTTGGGGTGAAGATAGTTGACATTAAAGGCATAAATGGCCAGTTACTGCTCTTGTCAATTAAATTATCATATCCCCAAATTCTACCTATAAACTTTCTGAAAGCACTGTCCTTAGGGACAGCTGCAAAATGAGAATCTAATGCCACTCAATACCCTTATTGTGGTACTCTGTTAAACACTGCAACTAAATACGTTGTAGTCTTGGGATGTAAACAAACTTCTACTCTCTCCATCAAGTTTCACATTCCTTCCTTTCTCACATATGAATCTTGATGTCTTGTCACATTCCTAACAGTTTACTTGGAGAAAAGAAGTCAAGAATAAAGAAGAAGCAGGATGGCTACTTTTGAACTAAGCAATGCCAACTTCTTGGACATATGAGTTCAATTCTCTGTACATTTTCTCATCTGTGGAATGGAATAATCATCTCCAGAGTTGTGAGTAATGAAGTAATGAAGTAATGAGTAATGAAGATGCTAATGTAAAATGCTTTAAAAAATGGAAGATAAATACTAAGCACTAAGTAAATATTATTTATCATGATGATGATTATCAACATCACCACCATCATATCTTCATTATTACACATCAGGTTCTGACCCCCTCTGTACATGCATAGATGAATGAAGAAAAAGAGAGGCCCACTCTGAATATCTTTGCCTACTCAGCCACATCAAGCAAAAGTGAGAAACCAGATCTCCCACTTGGGTATGGTATCTACACCAATGTGGCCCATCAATGGTTAGGAACTTAAACTGACCAAACATATGCCCTTCTTTATTTTTTTTGAAAATTTTTAACATGTATTTATTTATTTTGAGAGGGAGAGTGTGCAAGCAGAGGAGGGGCAGAGAGAGAGAGGGAGAGAGAATTCCATGCTGGCTCTGCACTGTCAACACAGGACCCAACATGGGGCTCAAACTTACGAACCGTAAGATCAAGACCTGAGCTGAAATCAAGATTTGGATGCTTACCCCACTGAGCCACCCAGGCACCCCTGTCCTTCTCCTTTAAGGAAAATACACAACCTAGTTAAGCTGAGGGGTGTCTGAGTATGAAGAGGGACTAGGGAATAACCCTTGTCCATAAATGAGAGCTGTCAAATAATGACATGGGATGCCTTGAAAATATTGAATCAGAAACTGGAAAGGCAACTCAGGAATGCTAAAACAGATATGCCTGAAGTGGTAGGTCACTGAATTTAATGTTCTTAAGCGGACAAGCTGGAGAGGCAGGACATACAGAGAGTGGAGGGTTAGGGCTAGGTACAAGTGAGGAGAGGAAATGGCAAGGCTGTGCTCAGGAATGAAACTTCAGTGTGAGAGTCACATACATCTTTGTATATGGGCAGGAGCTTAGGTGTGTCAGATGATGCACGCCCTGTCTCCTCTGAGTGTCTATATGTATATCCATTCATAGTGTGTGTGTCTGTGCTATAAGGAATAAGAATACAGAGGGGCACTGGGTGGCTCAGTACAGTTAAGCGTCTGACTCTTGATTTCAACTCAGGTCTTGATCTCACGGTTTGTGCATTCAATCCCCACATACGGCTCCATGCTGACAATGTCTGCTTGAGATTCTCTCTCTCTCTCTCTCTCTCTCTCTCTCTCTCTCATTGCCCCTTCCCCATTCTCTCTCTCCCTCTGTCTCCTTCCCTCTCTCCCCAAATCAATAAACTTAAAAAAAGGAATAAGAATATAGAGAAAAGGGTCTGATATGTCTAATGATAGATATTCAACACAGGCACTGACTAAACATTTGCTGGTCAACCTACAAATTGTTATTTTTAGCAATAAACTTTCAGGCTTTCAAAAGGCCCTAATATTTCACAATCATTGTCATATTTCATTGCTAAGCATTTAGGACACTATTCCAAGGACTAAACTGATCATATCTTCACTGCTGTTAGTCACCCACAAGATTGTACAGCCCAGTAGGAAATAAACTAAATAGTTTTTATGAATCAAAACAGAAAAGTTCAGATTCCTCTGTCTTTACAGAGTTTCATCTCTGAGATGGGAATGGCTGCTCTACAGACTCTTGTAGACTGAAACCATTTGCATCACTGCTCATATGAATAACAATGAGGCCCAAGAAATTAAAACAAGTTTACTGTTCTGGTCCAGCCCTGCAACCAGTGTTCCCAGTGAAGCAAAATCAGATTAATCATCTAACATCCCTTTGAGGAACCCTCAAAGTAATCCTGCCTAAGGCAACGTTCCAGCAGGACCATGGTGCGATATCCAAATTCTGTGTCCTTCCAGACAAGGCAAAACAGACTATTCAAGTAATAAAAGAACCCATCGCCAAAGAGCAGACTTCCCTGAAATGGGCTACAAGTAACAAAAAAATGAGCCATTTTATTTTCTTTGCATTGGACTGCTCTTATTTTTCATTCCAGTCTCTTTGGGATTGTGATATTCCTTTGTGAAGTCCCTTTGGAATTTTCACTTGGAAAAGTGATTAAATGATGTGTGTATGTATGTATTCCTAGGGCAGTCATAACCCATTTAGTGATTCTTTTTTTTTTTTTTGAGAGAGAGAGAGAACACAAGCAAGAGGGAGAAGCAGAGTGAGTGAGAGAGAGAGAGAGAGAGAGAATCTTAAGAAGTATCCATACTCAGTGTGAGCCCAATGTGGGGCTCAATCCCATGACCCTGGGAACATGACCTGAGCAGAAATCAGGAGTCAGACACTCAACCAACTGAGCCACCCAGGTGCTCCTAGTGACTTATACTTTTTAATTTGTATTTTAGAGAGAAAGAGAGAGAGAGAGAGAGAGAGAGAGAGAGAGAGAGAGAGAGAGAATGTGTGTGAGCAGGGAAGGGGGAGGGGAGAGAGAGAGGAAGACACAGAATCTGAAGCAAGCTCCAGGCTCAGAGCTGTCAGCACAGAGTCTGACGCAGGGCTTGAACTAGAGAATCAGGATATTGTGACCTGAGCCGAAGTCAAACACTCAACTAACTGAGCCACCCAGGTGCTCATAGTGACATATTTTGAAAGACAAAAATTTTCTTTTACTGTTTAACAGGAGGATGCCCTTTTCTTTGGTTTCTGACCTCTGCCTTGCTAAGTGAAATGTAATGTTTGATCACATTGAGGCAGAACTATTTGTCATTATATTTTTGGGTAGCAGTTATATAGCAGTTTTGGGTAGCAGTTATATAGGCTAAGAATTAATTAATTAACTTAAATCAATTAACTTAATTAAATTAATTAATTAAATTAATTAATATTAAGTATTTTTCTTAATACTCCATATTTTTTTTAACATAGATGTTTGGAAATAAGACCTAAGAAAAGAATATTCACAATATTTATCCCAGGATATATATATATACATATATATATATATATATATATATATATATTTTTTTTTTTTTTTAATTTTAGAAAGAGAGAGCATGAGTGGGGGAGAAGGGCAGAGGAAGAGAGAGAAAGAATCTCAAGCAGGCTCCATGCCCAGCACAGAGTCTGACATAGGGCTGAATCCCACAACCCTGGGATCATGACCTGAGTGGAATCAAGAGTCAGATGCTCAACCTACTGAGCCACCTAGGTATCCTTCCAGGATATAAAATATTTAAGTATGCAGAGTATCACCAAGAACTGATATCTAGTAGGACAATAGAAACAAACTATATGATATTATCACAATCTATGGCTAAAGATTATTTTCTTCTACTATACAATGTCAAAAACCTTTGATTTTCAACCTGTTGCTTATTGAGACAACTTGATATCCTATACTTGATCTAGTGGAGACTTCTCTCTGCTTCAAAAATGTGCATTACATTTTTTTAAGTAAAATTAAAATAAGTTTCTTTAAAACATCTTTAAAGAATTTGAAAATATCTTCAGGGAAAGAGACAATTTGGAAGACAGGGATGCTACTGAGTTTCAAAAAAGAAAAAAAAAGGACAAGAAAAGGCAAAATGTGTTTTTTTCCCCCTCAAGCTTGCCATTTTTTTCAATGTTCACTCTTTTCTCTTACTTTCAGTAACTGGACTACCATCTTTTACCTCTTAGAGAAACAGATAATAACAATTATTTTAGCTACTTAGATATTCTTTCTTATAAGACTTTAACTCACATAAAATAATGTGCTTTTTATAATGATTTTAAAGGTCAAAAACTAAGACTAAAACAAACAAATTTAGAAGATCACATGTTTTGATTATCCCCTCATAATTTTTAGACAATTGCCAAGACAATTTAACATACAAGTTGCATGTGGACACTCAGATTATTCCTTGTATTCTGCAACTGGATAAAGGCCAGTTCATGGTAATTAGCCTTCCATGCAGATATGTTTACCACCCAACCAGATTATGGAATTAGTTTTATATATTTTGTTATAATCCTAGTAGTAGGTAATATGGTTTAGTATATGTAACAGGTGAGTGGTGGTAACCATGATAGAAAACTGCAAGATAAAAATAGCTCAAAGTGCAATAAATAAAATCTTGAATAAATACAACTACGGTCCATATAATTGTTGAGTGTCATAAAAGGTCACAACAGGAACCCATAGAGGTGTTTATAGAAGGGACACTTAAAATTTATGATAATCTAGTTTTCCTATACTTTATTTTCTAATGTACCAACTTCAGGATTTTGTCATAACTAAGAGACCTTACTAAATATGTATTAAATCAAAGGATTTATTTTTCTAGAGTAAGTTTAGCTTTCAAAAGGAATTATTAAATTAATACCTTAAATGGAAAACATTATCATTAACCATAAACACAAAGTAAAGTAAATACAGTAAACATTAAGCAATGGTATTATTTTTTTTCACTTTATTTACTTAAGTCAAGGTCCATCACTAATAATTACACTAATATTATATTGTGTTGACTTCACATTGTAAAATTTGAGACATGTTTTTATTGTATTATATTGATTCTTAACTGTTAACCACTAGATAATCCTGAGCAAATTTCTCAATCCTTAGAATTGCTTCTGAAACTTGCTTGGTTATATCTAAGTACTCACTATTAACCATTTCTCCTTCTGTAAAGCGATAGTGCAGGTTCCCTACTGATGAACTATGGACTAAATGTTTATGTCTCTCCCCAAATTCATATGTTGAAGCCCTAATCTGGATGAGGTTCCCATGATGTGATTAATACATGTAAAAGAAGCAACAGAGATCTGATTTTGTTTTTTAAGTAGAGTCTGTAGACAGGATACTGTCAGACAACCAAAACAGCTACCCTTTATTTTTCCCAAAATATCTCCTTCATCTTATTTAAGATTTATTTAGGCAAATATGTACCTGCCTCAAATAAGCAGGTCAACTTTTAATTATTAGAGGCGCACATTATTCCCACCCACACTAATGTTGCTATATGAAAATCTATTCTATCCATCAGGGAATGGACATATTTTTCAAAGGAAATCTTTATAAAAAGTATCTATGCAACTGTGGTACCTATCTTTTATCTGAAGAAAAATTCAGAAGATAACAATTCTATCTTTTTTGGGGTATGCGTGGAAGAAAATGCAAGCAATGATTCTCAACTAATACCCTATTACAACATTCACTTATTGAAAATGACACAGTAAACACTTTCTATATGTCAGGAAGTACACTACAGGCAGAGGTCAGGTTATTGATACACAATGTTAAATGTAAGTGATGTTTTACCACGCAGAGCAATGGAAGGATTCAATTGTTGTTTGTGGAAAATAGAGTATGTCACTTTTGTTCCATCTAAAGAGCCCATGTGTTATGTTTAAAAATAAATAAATAAAATGCATCATTGGCAAACCCTTCGGCACTGCTAACGCTGGGAAAAAAAAAAGTAAAAGAAAAAGCAGCAGCTAAAAGAAATGGAGCATAAAGTGAAGAAAGATCTTTGGAAATTTCAGTTCACAAAAAGTTTTCATGGTATGTAATTTATTCATGGCTCCTGCTGGATTTAGTTAATAGCATCTGCCTATTTTCTTGGTTGTGGTAGTCATCTCCTAAAATGTCTCAGTTCATATCCCAAGACAGGAGACCTTGCTGCGCAACCACAAAGTTATCCCTCCAAAACAACATTCTGTTCACCGAGCGGCTATGAAACAGGCAGGCAGATGTGTCTGAGGCCAGCAAACTTCAGGGACTGCTTTTCTATTGCTGAAATTCACTAGGCTCTTGAGATTCATTGCAATGTTCCTCATCTACTCAATTTCCTTCATTTTAAGTCTTTGTTTATTTAGAATACATGTGAAAAGGAAAACCAGAACAATTATTTGATTGCTATATAAAGAGAGAAAAAGATTCACACAATGTATAATAGGAAAAACTCAACACCCACTTATATTTTGTGAACTTATTATATTAAGTGTTTAAAACAGTATATACTGTAATGATGCTGAGGCACTCTGGAAACATTATATCTATACTAACTATATAAATACTTTATTTGTATAACATTTTTGAAGGGTTTCCAGGGTCATGATTTTATTTAGTCCTTCCTTGCAGCAACCTTAGTGAAACAACTCAAGTTCTTACTGAATTTGCAGTAAGAGGTATTTTTATTCATAATTTTTAGCAGAAATAATAAAATCTCAGTAATATACTTAGTTGGTAGGTAGTGAGCCTGAACTGAACCCAAGTTGCTTAAATTCAGTCTTGTCTTCTATTACATTACAAACTGGACTCTTCTTGCAACATGATATAACCATGAGCAAAAAATGGAGAAGGTGGGTGAGTCACATAATCTAGAAGTCTCTCATTAACTGATCTCAGGTATGTCAATTGTGTCCACTGTGTAGATGATCTATGAGCTAGCAGGGCCACTCAGATAGGAAATGGGAGCCCTAGCTATAAAGTAGTAGAAAGCTACCTGACACAATCTTGAAGGTTCTGTGTAAAGTGAGCAAACATCATTGACGCCACATGGTGCCTATAGAAACCATGTCCTAGATCACTCAATAAGAGTTCTGAACAAAATATGCTCACTCATCCCAAATGAGAACCATCGTTGGAATTTATTATTGAATATGGTTACCAAAGATAAATCACTCAGAGCAGACTGTGCACAGAATGTTTAGAAGACCAAAGGTTAAAAAAAAAAATACTAAGGAGCAGTGCAGGAAGCATCTGCCCCATCACACACGATACCTAGAGAGCACCTGTCTGTAGTCAGTAGGAAGGTGTCTTCCTCACTCATAGAAGGCCTGGGCATCAAAAACAGACATGTAGGGACAGATGGGCCAACTCAATAGGCTTTTAGGGATGGTTATAGTCTTGGAGTCCAATACTCAGGATTAGATTATAAAGTAGGAACTGGGGAGAACCGAGACTTTTATCAAATTAAAAAAAAATTGGCTTAGTAACTACCTAGCACTAGGAGCTTATTTCTTTAGGCTTTAAACCAATTCAGAAATCTTCTAACTACAGCTCTTTTTATGGTTGCAACAATACTCACATTACATCCACAACTTTAGTGGCTTTACTCTTATTTTAGAATAAAAATGTACAATTACTAAAGTGTCAACGTTGGTATCTATATTAGAGGAAAAGGACTCCAAAATATATAGTGACTCAATCATAATGTAAGTTTAGTTTTTGCTCACATTAACCAACCAAAAAAAAAGTGTTCCTGGTCAACATTATTTTTACCCATTAATTCGGGCTCCTTCCATTTAAAACTTCTGTTTTCTCCAGGGCCCCACTAATGTTTGCATTTAACCAGTGAAGAGGAAAGAAAGTAAAGAGAAGGCATATTAGTTTCATAAAAGTCTTGAGCTGGAAATGCATACATCTCTTCTACTCATAATCTTTTTTTAAAAATTTTTTTTTCAACGTTTATTTATTTTTGGAACAGAGAGAGACAGAGCATGAACGGGGGAGGGGCAGAGAGAGAGGGAGACACAGAATCGGAAACAGGCTCCAGGCTCTGAGCCATCAGCCCAGAGCCCGACGCGGGGCTCGAACTCACGGACGGCGAGATCGTGACCTGGCTGAAGTCGGACGCTTAACTGACTGCGCCACCCAGGCGCCCCATCTTCTACTCATAATCTTATAGCTAGAAGCTAGTCACATGGCCATACCTCATAATAAATGAGATTGAGAAATATTACCTGTGTTCCCAGTGAGAGACAAAGACTGTGGATTTAGGTACATATGTAGAAATTTTTGCCAAAGTATTTTTTTACAGTTACACATATGGATGGCCAGTGATCTCTAAAAGTTGTAGTAGCAATGACAAAAGGTTGGAGTACGTCTAAAACAATGGATACCCAAACAAGCTTGAAGTGTAATATAGTAAGTACCAACCAATTCAACAGAGCTAAGCAGTATGCTAATGCTTAAAAAACAGCCATAGCCCGAACTTTTATTTATTCTAATATATAAATATTTGTCCCTGTTCCCTTGTATGCTGTTTCAACATTTACAGATAGAAACATTTATGGATAAATTTTCTCCCAGTCACATACATGACACCTTTCTTTAATGTGATATAAGGAATAAAGACATCACAGCTTGAATAGTGGAAAGATGTACACCTAGAAATTAACTAGAACTATGCAGTTTTCCAGAATTAATAGACCGACACTGATGTCATAATTTGTCAAGAGTCAAAAAGAAAGGAAGGCTTAAATGACACCCATCAAGGACACACATCTCCAAATGGCAGGCAGGGTAGTGAGGTGGAGAAGGAAAGCTACATGTTCAGGACAGTTCCTCTTATCATCTATAATAATTCTGTACCCATTGAGGTTGATATGGTGTTTGAATGGAGCTAAATGTGAGGTTCTTAAAGTAAGTAGGATTTAATCTCTATAAAATTACAACTTTGAAGTAAATTTGATTTGCATTTGACATTGTCATGATATTAGCAAACATCTGAAGGTCAGTAACATTTACTAAAATTCTGCAAGGCAACTGATCTTGGTCTTTTCAAGGGCTTCAAAGCTGGAAACGGCAACAGTATCAATAAGGCATAAAATTTCAAAAATCCAGGGGTGAAATGCATGTGGTTTAAGCAGAGAATGGAAAATCAGGGGGTAAGAGCCTGCTGAGAATGTCAGCCTCCCATTGCAATTACACACATTTGATCACTGGTCTCTAGGATGTACATCTCTCCAGTCAGGAAGGCTAGCCCAATACTCATAGCCAGAGAAACAACCCATCCCAAATTTAGAAATCTCACTTTCAACACAAAAAAGGGTATGAAAGAGATTGGGTCATTAACAATACCAAGTTCTTTATATGTACCCCTATTTACTATTAAGGCTATACCCCTATTAAGACTATGATAAACAACATAAAGGTAAGTTATTTTCATTTTAACATTCTCCTACTTCATCTTCAAATATAAAGTATATATGTTAAAAGTAAGACATTTGGGAGCACCTGAGTGGCTCAATCAATTAAGCATATAACTCTTCATTTCGGCTCAGGTAATGATTTCACAGTTCATGAGATCAAGCCCCATGTCGGGCTCTGTGCTGACAGCACAGAGCCTGTTTGGGTTTGTCTCCCTCTCTGCCCCTTCCTCTTTCACACACTCTCAAAAATAAACTTTTTTTTTAAGTAAGAAATTTTATGTCTGTTGCAGGGCATTAGACAATATAACTAGGGTGGTGGACAGAGGTGATTGGACATTATATCATTCCTGGAAAACAGAGACACCTTGAGGTGTTCTCTTTGAACCATTTGAGTTAGATTCAATAGTTAAGTTTATCAATGTGAGTTATTTTTTTCAGATTTATCTCACCTTAATTTTTGTGTAGACTTTTCTAGACAGTTTTAGAGAAATTGGACTTTTGCCTGGGTTACTCTCAGAAAATGTTTATATATATATTATATATATATAGGAGTATATGGAGTATACTGGAGTATATGGGCTCAAACAGTTATGTAATTGGAATCTAGATCATTTCATTCTAAAATATTCAAAAGAGGGGCACGTGGGTGGTTCAACTCATGATCCCAGGGTTCTCAAATTGAGCCCCATGTCAGGATCTGTGCTGAGCATGGAGCCTGATGAAGATTCTCCTTCTCTTGGGGGGCCTGGGTGGTTCAGTCTGTTGTGTGTCTGACTTTGGTTCAAGTCATGATCTCACGGTTCACAGGTTCAAGCCCCACATTGGGTCTGTGCTGACAGCTCAGAGCCTGGAGGCTGGTTCAGATTCTGTCTCTGTCTCTTTCTGCCCCTCCCCCACTCATGCTCTGTCTCTGTCTCTCAAAAATAAACATTAAAAAAGATTTAATAAAAGATTCTCCCTTTCTCTCAAAAATAAAAAAAAAATAAGTAAATACATACATAGAAAATAAAATACTCAAAAGAATAAAAGAGGCAAAGTATCAATCTAATAAAATTGGATTTAACAACACAACTGAACTTTTGCTATATTTAAAAAAGTAATATTAAAAAATATTCTGCTTTTTTCAAAATATTTCTCTAATTTTTCTTTAATTTTTATTTTTACTTTCCTAGAATATCTACTCACATGTAAAGTAGGTAAGTGAAAATCCCAAGATTTTGACATTACAGAATTGTAATATTTTAATAAAATTCATTGCTGCAAAACAACTGAGATTTCTACATTCTTTAGTAAACAGTGAGCTTAATATTCTGAAATGTCATTTTCATTCTTCATGTTTTAGGGCATTAAGTGTATACAGAGCTGTGTTGTGTGAGTTTGATGGACATTACAGATAATTGCATTATGGACAATATCTTCAGCCTTTTTATTTACATTATGTAAAACAAATATTATAATTTTTTATCTACTTTTTGTAGCATAATTCTAGACCAAAGCAATAAAAATGTTACTTGCTTTTTGATTATTTAAATTTCTCTAAAATCCTTAGGCTATATGAAGGGAAGTATAAATTATTTAAATGTAAGTAAGGAGAATTTAACTAAAATATAAATTCAAGATGGTAAAATAGCAGGCCTTATAAGCAGATATTGATTGATAAATAAAAAAAAATACAAAATGTCAATATGTTAAAAACTTGGCTTAAATAGAAGCTAAAAAAACAAACAAAAAACCTTGGTTTTAAATTTTAAGTCAATTTCCATTTGGCTTAAATAGCATTTTATTGGTGAAAAATAAACTCTTGACTCTTAGAGATATTTTTATCATGTAGTAAAAACATCAGTGCTTGAATAAAAGCTTGCATTAATACTGTAACATTTTTCTTCTTGACTTTCAACTCATTGGAGCATGAACATTCTTTTGGCTATATAATTGGGTTTTTGTATGAAAAACAAAGTTTTTGAACTGGCACTAGCGTACAAATTTAATTAAAGACACAGTTCCTGTAATGATCAGAACATCTGTGTCATGGCCAAATAGTTCTTACTGCTTACATTTCTAAGACCTTTATTGAGAATCGACATAAGCTTCATTTAGCTCCTGATATTGGACAGCTCTTTGCAATTTCTAAATCTACTGAAGCAATTTGGTGACTGCCTACACAGAGTCCATTTAAAGTTAATTATAACAAGTAACTAGAAATTTTAAAAGTCTATTTTAACAAGTTAGAGATAATGAAAATAAATTCAAGGCAGAGAAAATTTAGTTAAAATAAACTTCTTTAGAGAAGCTGTACATACTTAAAACCCAATGTCCCTTAAAATTATTATTGGAGACCCATAAGGTTTTATATTAAGATTATTTCTTCCTTCTTTCACCTTTATAATAGAAGAGGGAGAGAGAGAGAAGAAAAAGGTGTTAACATGTGAATATAGACAAGAACATCTATTTGATAAATGGAACACATTCCTATACTCCCACAAAAAAATTAAGTAACGGTTAAACTTCTTTGGGGGGGAAAATGTAATGTAGGATTTTGCTTTGGAGGAGGAAAAAAAGGTGTGTTTAGAGGAGGGACATAGAAAGACAGTCACCAAACTTCTAAGGAGAGAAATCAGCTAAAGAACCAGGTATAATCTTATATACTCCGTATTTTGAAGTTTTTGCAATGCCTGTAAATTCTGCTTTCAGTTTTAAAATGATACTTTCAATAGATAGTAGATAAAAGCAGATATCTTTAGAAATAATAAAACCTAAAAAGGCAGTCATTAAATGGGTAACTGAGAAAGTGTAAGGACATATAAGTATGACACATGTCTATCAACATCACTGAGCCATGACCCAAACAACTGGAGTGTAAAATACTTGGCCAAGCACTAAAACACAAGTCAAGTGTCCTCACAGCAACTATGGAAGAGGGAACAAAGCATAAAATAATATTTATCTATCTAGCACTATCCAATTCATAGAGACACCATAGAAAATAATTCGGTAAACAACCTGAAATAAAAGAACTTGAAAATCCAAAACCTACTTCTGAAAATATTGACACCATGTGTCTTTTTTTCTCCCACTGTAGTATAAATTTTATGAGGGCACAAATTCCTATCTGCTTTCTTCTTTGACATATTCTTAGCCCAGAAAAGAGTGCCTGGTACTAAGAAGATGAACAAATGAATGAAAGAACAAATGAATGAATTGGATACATACTTGTGGCACAAAAAGCTCATTTGTTCTTACGGTGGCTAGGATGAAGTATTTCTCTATCTGTTCTTGATCTGATGCCATGCCCAAAGAACTTTCCATCAGTGAGCCTTTCTCCCAAGCAAAAAGTGGTATTTATGGTCACTGGAAAGTTATATCCTCCATCACTACTTATATAGTTGTCATATTATTCAATTACTGAATAATTCAAAATATGTCCTTTCTAACACCAGGGAAGCATCCCGGGTGTTGGTATTTGACCACTCTCCGCACATCAGCAAAGCCAAGATTTCTAAGCTAGAACCTCACTGAGGAGGAAGAGCTATGATAATGAGAGAATTTAAAGAACTCATGTGAACTGATTGTTGTGGAAAACCCTGGAATTTGTTTATTTCACATTCTGTATCCAAATGAAATACGATAAACATACTATAAGTACTATAAATAGGCAAAGGTCTTGCAAGCCCTCAAATACACCAGGTTCACCTTGCCTCAAGGCTCCACATTTACTGTTTCTCCAGCCTGGAATACTTTGCCGTGCCCCCAGAGTTTCAATAGTTCACATCCTTGCTTTCTCCAAATGATAATCCTGTTAAGTCTTGTTCCAATTTCACCTGCTCATTGAAGATTTCCCTTGACATCCTCCTTATTAAAGAAACACCACATACTCTCTCCCTATTCAAATTGCCCTGTCAAATTTTTCTCCACAGGTATAATCACCATATAATATACTTTATATTTTCATTATTTATTTGGTTTATTGTCTACCTCCCCCCACTAGAATGTTGTTTTCATGAGGGCTGGGATTCTTGTCTACTTTGTACTTTGCCGTATCCCTAGTATCTAGAGCAATATCTAGCACAGAGCAAGCACTCAGCAATATTGCTGAATGAATGAATGAGTGAATGAATAAGGGTTGTCCCATAAGATCCTGATTGTCCTAAAATACAATAACTGCATCCCTTGTCTAGATTTGTAAAGACAAGCCCAAAGCCCTGGACTACAGAAAGACCTACTAAAGTTACTGTCAGTTTGTGAAGCATCTCTGGGATGCCAGTGGCCTTATGTGAATGTTTCTCAGTTTCTTAACTGTATCAAATTATATGGTACTTAACTGGTTCCTACATGTTTAAGTTGCTTTTATTATTTTTAAATTTTTTATGTTTATTTATTTTTGAGAGAGAGGCACATAGTGAGTGGGGGAAGGCCAGAGAGGGAGGGAAACACAGAATCTGAAGTAGGCTCCAGGTTCTGAGCTGTCAGCACAGAGCCCAACGTGGGGCTCGAACTCATGAACTGCAAGATCATGACCTGAGCCAAAGTCGGAGGCTTAACCAACTGAGCTATGCAGGCAGCCCCTGTTTAAGTTGCTTTTAAAATGTTAGTTTGCTGTTAGTCTTGATAAGTAATGAGAATATGGGTACATTTCTTAATGTTGTGAATACCTATTTCCATATATGTAAAATGTGATATAGGAAGTGTTTTTGAAGCTCAAATAATATAGACAAAAATATATCAGAATTACCATAAAATGTATCATTTGATATAGTTATTTTAACACATTTATTGGAGTGAATTTTCATAAATTCTATTCAAATAGTTCTCACATGCAATCTTCCATTCATTCAATAAGTATTTATTGCATACTTGCTACATATCAAAATATCCTAGGGATAGAGCACTGAAGAAAATGAATATTCCATGACCTTTTAAGGTTTACATTCTAGTGTGTATATATGGGAAATGAGGAGACAGACAAGAAGAAAACATCTACCATATGTATTTGTTTTCTATTGCTGCTATAACAAATGATCACAAATGTAGTGGCTGAAAACAACACCAGTTCATTACCTTATCATTCTTATGGTTAAAATTTCAACACTGATCTCCCAAGGCTAAGACCAAGGTGTTAGCTGAGCTTCATTCCTTTCTAGAAGTTCTAGGAATCAGTTTCCTTGTCTTTCCCTACTTCTAGAACCTTCTCACATGGAACCCTTCCTCAATCTTCAAAGCCAACAATGTTCTGATCATCTTTTCATAGTCCTATCTCCTTCTGACTACAGCAAAGAAAGGTTCTCTTTGCTCTTAAGGACCCATGGTATTAGACAGTGTTTACTCAATCCAACATAATCTCCTCAACTCAAGGTCCTTAATGTAATCACATCTGCAAAGTCCCTTTTGCCATGTAAGGTAACATGTCCACAGATTGTGAGGATTAGGACATAGACATCTCTAGGGACATGATTCCACCAACCTCACCTCATCAGCAAATGAAGAGGGCTATGAAGAAAAATAAAGCAAAGTGAAAGTAGCTTGAGAACAATGGGGCCATATTGTTGTTTTTTTTTTTCCTCTCTCTGTCTCTCTCATGGGATCATCTGAAATGCCAGACTAGAACTTTTGATTTATTTTAAATTTATTTTAAATATAACAGAAAATATGATAAAACTTTATCAAAATCTCAAGTATAGACTTGTGGCAATCAGTGTCTATAGCTCCATCACCTACCTTTAGCTAAAACCTGTACCTTTTCCTGTAGACTCGCCACGGTGACCATTCTACAATGGAACTCCAACACACTTTTGTCATCTTCAGGTCATCACCACCTTTTCATCACAAAGCAGTCTCCTGCATACTTAGGGAGCAATCTGCTGTGGTGGCCACCTGCCAGAAAAACAAAGTCTCTGCAATACTTACCGGCCATTTATTCAGATCTTCTTCAAAACACAGCAACAAACCCTTTCCAAATCAGCATGAGGCATTGGAAAAACTCCTTAATTACTATTGCTAGACATCATGTTTCTCCCTTTTTCCTTCATTGTTTGCTCTCTTATTTAGAATATTGTCATGTGTCTTTGGTTTCTAATGATCTTTCACCCCTTAACCCAAGCACTCTACAGTTTTGCTCTCTAATATAGTAAACCTGTTTTACACTATTAATAGCTAGAGTTATATTATATCACATATGACCGGTCACCATTAGGGAATTAGGAGGTATCACCAATGTAATTCCCAAGATAGCTGAAGCTTAATTCCTCATGTACCTAATGTTTTTAATCAATAATTTAATTTAAAAAGTATAAAATGCAGTACATATTTTCTGTAAATAGAAAATATTGAAAATACTTACCTTTTTCTTGAATTAAGAACATTATTGCAGCCATTAATTACCACATTATGCTGTAATGGAATGGGGTTTCCCCCCCTTCTCTATAGTTTAACTTATTTGCTGATAGGTTATTACCTACCTGAGTTTTATAATCTGATTTCTAATCTGGCATCTGAATGAATATACAAATGTATCAAATAGTTTGAAAGCCCCAAGAAAATAAACAGAAAAACAGCCTTAGAGCTCTCATACATAGTGTATGAACTTGAATGTACCTAGCTTTCTACTGTGAAAAGTGGAGTTTTATTATTTCATATTAGTTTTCTTATTAAAATGTAGCTTCCTAGCTTCTACATTTACTCCTCTTGCAGCATTAACCTGAACTGGTTATTTTGTTATTGGAATGCATACTATGTGAATAAATGAACTCACCCACACTGCTGCTTTCCTACAGGGATACAAAAATAGTCTGCCCAGAAGAAAAGCTCCCTCTACCAAAAATGGAGTTAGTGGTCATGGGGTGGAGGGACTAAGGAATTGGCAGATTTGGGAAAGAACTGAAGAGCACAGACCATGTGATAAGGACCAGTATGGAAAAACTAAACTGATTTTAACTGATCCTAAATTCTAAATGTTTGGATCAGTCTCCCTAAATTGTTTAATCATTTCAAGATCAATTACAGAAATAATGGCAATTTAGAAGTTAAATTTTAAAAACAATTTCAAAAGAAAAATGGCAAGTGACATGAAACTTCCTTCAAACCTTTGCAATCAAGTTGGCAACATGATTTACAAGGTGTTAAGTGAGCTGTGGGATGTTGAAGTTCTGTAAACTACTCCGTCTAGGTGTTGTCTTATCCCTGGCCCATCTACCACTTAGCCCCACTTTCTGGAATGCTTCTTACTTCCCTTTACTCAATAACCAGCATAAGCCCCACTCGCGTTTGCCCTAGTGTATTTTTTCTAAGAAACCTCACTGATTCATCACCCTGCTCTTATCACAGTATGATTGTCCAGCCATTTGTCTGTATTCCCTTCTGGAATGTGAGCTCCATAAGGGCAGGCATAGTATCATTTCTTTGTTGTTATAGAATGAATAAGCAGTCACTCAGCAACTGGCACCCACTATATTCTCAAACACAGTTTTTGACAAAATGAACAGTGTGATAAAGGTCTATTCTCTTACTCAAAATTGGGCTTGGCCTTAAGATGAGCTACAGACCTCTCAGCAAGAAAAGGAGATTTTTTGAAAGCTGTGGTATCTGTTTTGAGAAGTCTCTCTGACCATGTTTCCAAGATTTTTATTCCTATCATAATTTCCAATGTCAAGAAAAATTTTGAGACTTTGAAATGAGTAAAACAGGAGCTTTTTTTATCATCTTTGAGCTACTTTATAGATTTTTACATATTTTATATACAAAAAAATACATATTTATAGAATTTTATATATTAAATATATATAATATATAATATATAAAAACATATAAAATATATTTACATATTTTAGTTGAGCTATCTAAATAATTTTTTAATGCATTCAACATTCCTGATGGCCTAGAAATTTAAGTTCCTTTGAACTGAGGGTCTGGTTCAAGATAGCAATGTAGGAAGACCTTGAACTCATCTCCTCCATAGACACATCAGATTTCACCTATTTATAGAACAATTCCTCCCAAAGAACTGAGGGCTAACTGAACAGCTACCAAACAACCAAAGATGGAGAAGACTGCAAGAACAGCAACACACACAGTAACCAAGAGAACCCCCAACCCTCAATGCTGAGAATGGCAGGGAGGGTAGCGAGGGACCGGGAATGGATCCTTCTCTCCTTGGGCACAGAAAAAAAGCCATGGTTTAAAAGAGCAACTAGCATGGGGCACCTGGGTGGCTCAGTCAGTTAAGCTTCCGACTTTGGCTTGGGTCATAATCTCCTGGTTCCTGAGTTTGAGCCCCGCGTCGGGATCTGTGCTGACAGCTAGGAGCCTGGAGCCTGCTTCGGATTCGGTCTCCCTCTTTCTCTGCCCCTCCCCCACTCATTCTCTCCCTCCCTCCCTCCCTCTCTCTCTCAAAAATAAACATTAATTTTTTTCATTGCCTTAAAAAATAAATAAATAAATAAATAAATAAATAAATAAATAAATGCGTGTGGCATCTAAAAGAGACAACACTAGTAACTGCCAGGCATTAGAGGAGCTGTGGGAAAGTTCTCCAGGTCAGAGGGACTGGAGAATTACGTGGTTTACTTTCCTACCCCACCTTAAAAAGCCTAGATTGCCGCAGTGTCTGAACACTAGGTAATGGGTGAGTCCTGTCATCTTAGTGAGCTCATGACTTCAGTGAGCTCATATCCACAAGCCCACGCCAGCCTTACTTGTGCTGGGGCACAGAAAAAGAAGCCAGGATTTAAAAGGGCCAAGGAGCTGTAGGAACATTCTCTCCCATCCACTGAAAAGCCCAAATAGGAACAGGGTCTAGGTGCCATAGGGGGCAGGTTCTGATGCCACAATTAGTGGGTTGCAGTATCATAACTGGTGGGTAAGACAGTTACAGAAAGCTTGCAACCTCAGCAAGGCCAGGGTCCCCAATGCCACCAGGCCTCTCCGTACTGGGACACGGAAGTAAAGCTGCAGTTTACAAGGGATGGGAAACTGCTGAACACTCTGCCCCTCTTCACCTTAAAAGTCCAAATGGGAAGAGGGTCTGGACACTTAAGGGGCAGGTCCAGCAGTCGTAACTGGTGGGTCCAGTTATCACAGGGAGCTTACAACCTCATCAAGCCCAGTAGCCTCAAGAATGGTGGGGCACAGAAAAAACAAAAACAAAAACAACAACAAAAAATAATGGTTTAAAATGGCTGAAAAACTGCAGAGTTTTCTCTCCACCTCCACCTTAAAAGCCCAGAAGGGGGCAGAGTCGGTTCACAGTGAACATGTGACCTCAGCAAGCCCCAGATCCGTAATCCCATCTCAGCAACAATATGGTACTACGGCATGGAAAACAAGCCATGGTTTTGTGGGTTTCTTTTGCTTTTATTTTTATTACTTTTTAAAAAGTAAATTCTTATATTCCACTTAGTTAACGTGCAGTGTAGTATTAGTTTCAGGTGTACAATATAGTGATTTAATACTTCCATACAATACCTGATGCTCATCACAACAAGTGCACTGCGAGCCTGTAACTTGGTTCCCCCCCTCTTTTTTCCATTTGCTCATTTGTTTTGTTTCTTAAATTCCACATATGAGTGAAATCCTATGCTGTTTGTCTTTCTCTGACTAACTTATTTTGTTTGGCATTATACTCTCTAGCTCCAAACATGTCATTGTAAAAGGCAAGATTTCATTCTTTATAGCTGAGTAATATTCCATCATTACACACACACACACACACACACACACACACACACACACACACATATCACCTTTTCTTTATCTATTCATCAGTGAATGGACACTAGGGCTTTTCCATAATTTGGCACGTATCCCTTTAAAATGGTATTTTTGTATTCTTTGGGTAAATACATAATAGTGCAATTGTTGCATCATAGGGTGGTTCTATTTTTAACTTTCTGAGGAACCTCCATGCTGTTTTCTACAGTAGCTGCAACAGTTTACATTGCCACCAACAGTGTAAAAGGGTTCCACTTTTTCTACATCCTTGTCAATACCTGTTGCTTTTTGTGGTCTTGATTTTAGCAATTCTGACAGGTGTAAGGTGATATCACATTGTAGTTTTGATCCTAATCAGGGATGTTGAACATCTTTTCATGTGTTCGTTGGCCATCTGTATGTCTTCTTTGGAAAAATGTCTTCTGCCCATTTTTTAAATTGAATTATTCATTATTCAAGTGTTGAGTTTTATAAGTTCTTTATATATTTTGGATACTAACCCTTTCTCAGATATGTCATTTGCAAATATCTTCTCCCATTCTGTAGCTTGCCTTTTAGTTTTGTTGATTGTTTCCTTTGTTGTGCAAAAGCTTTTTATCTTGATGAGGTCCCAATAGGTCATTTTTGCTCTTGTCTCCCTAACCTCAGGAGACATAGAAAGAAGTTGCTACAGTAGGTGTCAGAGAGGTTACTGCTGACTTTCTCCAGGATATTTATGGTTTCAGGTCTCACATTTAGGTCTTTAACCCATTTTGAATTTATTTTTGTGAATGGTGTAAGAAAGTCGTCCAGTTTATTCTTCTGCATGTTGCAGTCCAATTTTCCCAACACCATTTGTTGTAAAGACTGTCTTTCTCATTCGATATTCTTTCCTGATTTATCAAAGATGAATAGCTCATATAGTTGTTTGTTCATTTCTGGGTTTTCTATCCTATTCCATTAATCTGTATGTCTACTTTTGTGCCAGTACCACACTGTTTGATCACTATAGTTTTGTAATATAACTTGAAGTCCAGAATTATGATGCGTCCAGCTTAGCTTTGCTTTTTCAATATTGCTATGGCTATTTGGGGTCTTTTGTGGTCCACAGAAATTTAAGGATTGCTTGCTCTATCTCCATGAAAAGTGTTGGTGGTATTGTAATAGTGATTGCATTAAATGTGTATATTATTTGGGTTGGTATAGATATTTTAGCAATATTTGTTCCAGTCCATGAGCAAGGAATATTTTTTTTCCATTTCTTTGTCTCATTTCTTTCATCAGTTTCTTTCATCAGTGATTTATAGTTGTTGGAGTATAGGCCTTTCACCTCTTTGGTTAGGTTTATTCCTAGGTAATTTTATTATTTTTGGAGCAATTTTAAATAGGATTTATTCCTTGATTCCTCTTTCTGCTGTTTCATTATTGGTATATAGACATACATATTTCTGGACATTGATTTTGTCCCCTGAGACTTTACTGAATTCATTTTTCAGTTCTAGCAATTTTTGGTGAAGTCTTTTGGGTTTTCTATACAGAGTATCATGTCATCTGCAAATAGTGAAAGTTTTACTTCTTTACTGATTCAGATCGCTTTTATTTCTTTTTTGTCTCATTGTTGCAGTTGAGACTTCTAGTACTATGTTAAATAATACTATTTGGTATTTTCTTCATTTTCTACTTTTTAGAATACTTTGAGAAGAATGTATATTAACTCTTCTTTAAATGTTTGGTAGAATTTGTCTGTGAAGCCATCTGACCCTGGACTCTTGTTTGTTGGGACTTTTTTGATTACTGATTCAATTTCTTTGTGGTTATTGGCCTGTTCAAGTTTTCCATTTCTTCTTGTTTCAGTTTTGGTGTTTATATGTTTCTAGGAATTTGCCCATTTCTTCCAGATTGTCCAATTTGTTGGCATATAGCTTTTCAAAATATTCTCTTATAATTGTATTTCTGTGGTGTTGGTTCTTATTTCTGCTCTCTCATTTGTGATTTCATTTATTTGGATCCTTTGCCTTTTCTTTTTGATAAGTTTGGCTAGAGGTTTATTGATTTTATTAATTTTTTTGAACAACAAACTCCTGGATTCATTGATCTGTTTTAGTGTGTGGTTTTGTTTGTTTGTTGTTGTTGTTTTAGTTTCTGTACATTTAATTCTGCTCTGATATTTATATTGGGTTTAGTTTTAGTTTGTTGTTTTTTTCCTGGATTCTTTAGGTGTAAGGTTAAATATTAGGTTGTTTGATATTTTTCTTGCTTCTTGAGTAGGTCTGTATTGCTATATGCATCCCTCTTAGGACTGCTTTTGCAATGTCCTGAAGGTTTTTTACCATTATATTTTCATTTTCATTGGCTTCCATGTTTTTTTTTTTCCATATCTTCTTTGATTTCCTGATTGGCCCACTTATTGTTTAGTAGCATATAGTTTAACCTCCATATATTTGTGACTTTTCCAGATTTCTTCTTGTGGTTGACTTCTAGTTTCATAGTTTTGTGGTCAGAAAAGGTACATGGTAGGATTTTAATCTTTTTGTATTTGATGAGGCCTGTTTTGTGACCTAGTATGTGATCTATTCTGGAGAATGTTCTATGTGTACTTGTGAAGAATCTGTATTCTTCTGTTTAGGATGCAATGTTCTGAATATATCTGTTAAGTCCATCTGTTCCACTATGTCATTCAAAGCCATTGTTTCCTTAGTGATTTTTCTGTTTAGAGGATCTCTCCATTGATGTAAGAGCAGTGTTGAAGTCCCCTACTATTATTGTGTTATTATCAGTTAGTTCCTTTATGTATGTTAATTGTTTTAGATATTTGAGTGCTCACATGTTGGGTGCATAAATATTTACAATTGTTAGATCTTCTTGTTGGATTCCCCCCTTTATGATTATGTAATTCCCTTCATCTCTTGTTACAGTCTTTGTTTGAAAGTCTAGTTTGTCCAATATAAGTATTGCTACTCCAGCTTTCTTCTGACATCCATTTGCATGAAAAAAATATTTCTCTACCTCCTCACTCTCAATTTACAGGTGACTTTAGATCTAAAATGAGACTCTTGTAGGCAGCATATAGATGGGTCTGTTTTTTTAATCCATTCTGACACTCAATGTCTTTTGGCTGGAGCATTTAGTCCATTTATATCTGAAGTAATTATTGAAAGATACATATTCACTGCCATATTATCACTTGTTTTGTTGTTGTTTCTGGAGATCTTCTTTGATACTTTCCTTCTAAGGTCAAGAACAGGACAAGAGGCCCACTCTCACCATTTTTATTCAACATAGGACTGGAAGTCCTAGCCACAGCAATAAGACAAGAAAAAGTTATGAGAGGCAACCATACTGGCAAAGAAGTGTAATTGTAATTATTTGCAGATAACAAGATACTATACATAGAAAAATCCTCAAGACTCAAAAAACTGTTAGAGGTGATAAATTCAGTAACATTGAAAGAGACAAAATTAATACTCAGAAATAAGTAGCAATTCTTATACTAACAACCAAATTGCAGAAAGAGAATTTTAAAAACAATACCACTTACAACTTCACCAAAAAGAATAAAATACCTAGGAATAAATTTAACCAAATAGGTGAAAGACCTATACTCTGAAAACTATAAGACACTGATGAAAGAAACTGAAGATTACTCAAAGAAATGGAAAGATATTCTATACTCATGGAATGGAGAAATTACTATTGTAAAAATGCCCATATTACCTGAGCAAATACAGATTCAATGCAATCCCTATCAAAATACCAATAGCATTTTTCACAAATCTAGAATACTAAAATTTATATGGAATCACAGAAGACCCTGGAGGTCTCACAATTCCATATTTCAAGGTATACTACAAACTCATAGTAATCAAAATAACATGGTATTGACACAAAAATAGACACATGAATCAATGAAAACAGAATGCATACCCAGAAATAAACCCATATTTACAGGGTCAATTAATCTATAACAAAGGAAGCAAGAATATACAATGGAAGAAAAGAAAGTATTTTCAATAAATGATGTTGGGAAAATCGGACAGCTATATGTAAAAAAAAATGAAATTGGACTAATTTCTAACCTGATACATAAAAATAAAGTCAAAATAGATTAAAGACCTAAACATGAGACCTGAAACCATAAAAATCCTAGAAGAGAACATAGGCAGTAATGTCTCTGACATTGGCCATAGCAATATTTCTGAGTATTTTTCCTAAGGCAAGGGAAACAAAAACAATAATAAACTATTGGGATTATATCAAAATAAAAACCTTTTGTGAAACAAAGGAAATAATCAAGAAAACAAAAAGAGAACCTACTGAATGAGAGGAGATATTTGCAAATGATGTCTGAGAAAAAGTTTATATCCAAAATAATAAAGAACTTATACAACTCAACACCAAAGGGGTACCTGGGAGGCTCAGTCAGGTAAGTGACTGACTCTTGATTTCAGCCCAGGTCATGATCTCACAGTCATGAGATTAAGCCCCACATTGGGCTCCACACTGAATGTGCAGCCTGCTTAAGATTCTCTCTCTCACTCTGCCTCTGCCCCTTTCCCACTCACACTCACTCTCAAAAAAAATTAAGCTTAAATTTAAATTAATTAATTAATTAATTAATAAGAAAACACTACAAAAAACAGATAATCTGACCAATAAATGGGAAGAGGAACTGATTAGACATTTTTTCCAATGAAGACATGCAGATTGCCAACAAACACATGCAAAGATGCTCAACATGACTCATCATCTGGGAAATGCAAATCAAAGCCACAATGAGATGTCACCTCACACCTGTCAGAATGGCTAAAATCAAGAGGATATGAAACAAGTGCTGGTGAGGATGTAGAGAAAAAGGAACTCTCATGAACTGTTGGTGGGAATGTACATTGGTGCAGCCATCGTGGAAGTTCCTCAAAAAATTAAAAATATAAATATCATAAGATCTAATAGTTCCACTATTGGATATTTACCCAGGGAAAATGAAAACACTAACTTGAAAAGACATATGTATCCCTATGTTTATTGTCGCATTATTTACAAGAGCCAACACATGGAAGTAACCTTAGTGTCCATCAATAACAAAAATATAAAGAAGATGTAGTGTATATACATACATACACACACACACACACACACACACACTAGACTATTACACACCCATGAAAAGGATGAGATGGTGACATTTGAGACAAGATGAATGGACCTAAAGGGTCTAGGTGAAATAAGTCAGACAAAGAAAGATAAATACCATATGATTCCACTCATAAATAGAATCATAAATAAATACACAGAATCAGAACAATATATACAGAAAAGTGATGGTTTCCAGAGGGGACAGAGATGGGGGGTTGGGCAAAATAAGTGAAGGGAAGAGGGAGATACAGGCCTTCAGTTATGAAATAAGTAAGTCATGGGAATAAAGAGTCTAAGAAATAGTCAATGACACTGTAATAGCAATATAACAAGACAGATGATAGCTACACTTGTGAACATAATGTATAAACATGTATAATTATATAAATCAGTAAGTTTTACACCTGAAACTAATGTAATATTATGTGACAGTGATAACACACACGCACATACACACACACACACAGAAAAAGAATCCTTTGAATTACTAAGTCTGTCATTAATAAACTTGACATACTTATTTTATATTTATATGAGCTTGATGATTTTATTATTTAAAAACTTATCCCCTCTTTTCCTCAAAGATTTATAATAAAACTTCCATATTTCATGACTGGAAGTTTTTATATACAAACTGCAATAACCATTTTGATGGTTTGGATGGTTCTCTTTTAAAAGTGTCTTTTAACATCTGTAAAAAAAATAAACTTTTA